>NC_141696.1:1173531830-1174954955 GCF_964263255.1 Lissotriton vulgaris
CGGGATGAAGTCGAAGCACGCTGCAACTTTCTGTGCTTTTTGTGGTTCCTCTTACCTGACTTCGACAAAAGGGACTTCGATTCACCTGAGCGGTGCTCGGCCCTTCTCTCGACTGAGAACTGGACCGGGATCTGCAAGGCCGCCTCTGTGGTGCTGGACGCCAGGCTGCGATCAGCTTTAGGGACTGCTCCCTCAAAGCATTTGGCACCACGGCCTGGCAATCGGAGCACCATTTTGTATCCTGGTCGTGATCCAGACACCAGAGACACACTGAGTGGGGGTCTGTGACCGATATGGCGTGGTGACCGGCGCCGCAAGGCTTGAACCCACAGGTCTTCTTACTAAACATCCCTAGAACACCAAAAGGAGTCAACACAATGTCTGTCAAAAAATGACAGGGGGTAAGCTCTCCCCTCGACAGATCTGTGCTGGCTGGCGTGGAAAAAAAGACGACGTCAGCGTGCCAGAGTGGCGGTTATATTGACGACACGGATTTCACAACGACGATGAACACGAAGCAGACGGCGTCATGCGGACGCGACTGATGCCACCTACTGGCGCGCTGGGGTACTGCTAAGAAAAATATTCCAGATCCAGTCGAAAGTCTGGAAGTTCAAATGTAAGGAATCTGCAGCTGGATGTCTATCAGATATGTTCCTTTACAATCCACATTCACTATCCTAGCTAACAAAGTGGTCCACATTTCTACAGTGTACTTAGTTTGACAGGGATCCCGTCTGCATCGGATTTTCATAAGTTCTGGACTTCCAAAAAGGTAAAATGACTTCCTCTATTACTCTTCACCTTCTTCAGTAAGAACCTTAACATGGTCATATGTGGGTTTTCCTTCCTTATAATCCATTATGATTACAGTACCTGAATTGCACTATCCTTAATTCTAAGAATACCTTCTGAGTCAATATTCTGACATGCAGTCTCTAAATCTTCACAGGTATTATCCCTTTTTTATGGCCTTCCATTGAGTCCTGGTTCACTTGAGTTTCCGATCTTCCTTGGACAATCTCCTCAAGATTTTCAATATATTTCTTAACTTCTTAAGGAATTTTTCTCTGCAGTCTGTATCAAACCTAGCTATTGTAGAGGAGTCTTGACTTATTCGGGTGATTTACTTGAAAAATGCATGCAATTATATTATGTAATTCCTAAGGGGTAATAAAAACACATAGTGCAGGCTGATATTTTTACTATTAGAGGTCACAAAGTAATATTAACCAACTTTGTAAGAAAGCTCCCAGGTCTATGATCTTCCACCTAAGCCTTTCATGTTTGTTCAACATTAAGTAATCTAATAAGTGCAAGGTATCCTTATAGCTGTACTGTGTGCTAAACCATGCAAGTGACACCTAAACTTCATTTTTTTATAAAAACGTATAGTCTGGATGCATGACAGAACCACGCAAGCCATTACCACACAAATAGAAAACACCGCTCCATCTGAGGTGCTAATCACTTTATTTTGAACCACCATAAACTTCATGGTTTGGGTCTAATTGGTGATAATTTTGGACAGATTTTGTTTAAATCAGTAATGTCTTACTTGAAATGATTTTATTACTATGTTTACTTTATTGTTCACTGTAAAAGTTTTTTGGGCATTAACAGTGATGTATTATTGTACATTTATTTATTGATGGGCAGCACTGAAAGTCCTCACAAGTAAAACAAGGATGTGAGATTTAGGAAAAATTCCCCGTTACTTGCCGATAATCTTCATTATCATTAGTTTGGAACATCCTTGTCACAGTAATTGTGATTCTGCCCAACATCCCGAGCTCACTGTGCCACTGGATTCAAGCTAGCCTGGCTGATGAGGTGTGAGACCCCGAAACCGGATACAGCATACTTGTTTCAGGTCCAGAGAGGACCTGGCTTGGCAGTTCGGGTTGGACTGTTCCCATGAGGCGCAAGACTGATTTGCACATGGTTGTGTCTAAACTAGGTTGGCATGGTGAGCAAAAGAACAATGCATTTGACTGACCTCTTGACTGGTGGTGATTTTTTTTTTTTATATAGTGCGAACTAGACCCAAAGACATCAGGTATCTGAGCGCTTTGCTTGAGCACCATTTTCGTTCCAGATGGACACGTTCATTTTTGCTAGGCACGGGGAGATTAAGTGATGTTGAGCGTAGTTGACGAGACTCGAACCCAGTTCCCCAACATTGAAATCCACGGCTCTAGCCGTTAGGCTAGATCTTCTTCATTTGATTTGCTCTGCATTCCTTCGTTCATTTGTGTGTCTTTTGAAACCTCCCTGAGACTGTTTGACTTTGAAAAGGGCTTGGTAGGTTCAGGGACAGTTATGTATATAGGCTGTTTTATAGCGCCAATCTTACAGCTTAACTACTCCTACTTCCTGTTTTTTATTTTATTGTCAATAGGTGGAATCCACCCTAAAAGTAATGATCTCTGCACGGTTACGTATTCCTTCATCGATGCACTCACTCACCCACTCAACCACTGAATCATTCTGATATTCGCTCACCCACCCACAGGAGCAAACTCGCCAATGAAGAAACCCGTGTAAAATAATCAGATCCATTAGCTGCGGTAACTCTGGTTTAAAATGTAGGCACTTCCCCCGAAAAGGCTGGATTGTAGGAAGGAGAAAACAATATTCAAAGCATTACTTTTAAAAGTAGCAACAGGGAACACATCATTTGAAAATATTTCCCAGAAACTACGCTCTGCACTATAACATTATTTGGTGCATCCGACTTACAGTCGAAGGGTCAGAGAGGCGCAGTTATGAAAGCAGCCTCGTCACCTTGCATAACATGATGCACAGGGCTGGGGCCGCTCCCTGGGGTGCGTGCACCCTGCGGAGACAGCTCAATAATGGGAAACAGGGCACTTCATAATAGAAAGGAGATGAAAACAATGCAGTATTGTTACACTATTTATTGCCCTCTCCCTATACTCAAATTCAATCAATTGCAGCCCCAGAGACATCCCCATGGCATGGTAGCAATGTCAATTTAAAAATATTTAGTTCCCGCTTACTTGGTATATTCCCGGAGACCTTTGACGAACCACACGGCGTTCCTGTACAGAGACATCTGTTGGTGCACGCTGCCGGGATCTGCAGTCTGTCAGCTGGAGGAGTGTGCTCTCCTGTCAGTATCCAGTACACTTCAGCATGAAAACTCTGCTACAGGCTCTGCTGCAAGTTGTACTAGTAAACCCGTGAGTCAGAGACGTAGAGGAGGGACTAAAATGTAGCAACAGTGTTGCCAGGCCCTGTAGGAAATACAAGGACAACACCCTCTAAAAAGAAATACAAAACAAGCGCTACCCGTTCTAACATTGAAGACTTTCTAAAATAAATATTATATTATATATACGTTTCTGATTATTAATGCATGATAGAACGCAGGCCTCGTTTATCCGAGTGCAGTCGAAGATGTTTGCTAGGACAGATTTAAAATTGTGAATCAAAGTATGGACAGATGTTCCAAAAATTATAAACAAAGTAGGTACAGACCATTTGAAATCTGTTCCAGCTGGAAAGTTCGCCAAAGCAGACAGGCTCTAGGACCTCGCAAGAGAGGAATGTTCCGTTCCGCCGCAAACTCCAAAGTGGCCAATCTGTGCTGGTTCTAAAGTGCTGACTCCGCCCCGGTCTTGTGTTCTTTTGTTGCTATTGTAACGCCGAGTCAGGCCCCCGGCTCAGGGTTGATTCCCAGGCGTGGCTCCATGCAGTGCGGGGCATTGCAGCTCTCGCCGGAACCGACTCTCTAGGAAAGCCTGCTTACAGCAACGTTTCGACCATCAGGTACTTTCATTAAAACTAGTCCAATTTTTACCACAAGGTAAAGTGAACTTCTCGATCGTATGCCTCCTAGTGTGTCTGTAACACGTGTTATTGCGTAGAACAAAACGATACATATATATTTACATATTATTTTGAATGGCTACCCACCATAGAAACATTTTTTTTCATTTTGTTGTGTAGTTTTTGCTATCAGTTACAACATGCGGTGAAGACGGACACCAGTACTATAGAATTTCATTAGATCTATTAATGTTTTCCAGTACCATAACTAAAACACATGTACGCAAAAGTAGACCTCATCTGTCAGTCATGTACTAATCATCATTGTATACACGAGGAGACATATAGCATAACAAAAAGCTAAAATAATGTACCCATGAAATGAACAATCATGGGTCCTGGGGTAAACAAGCATTGGAAATGCAATAGGTCTCGCAATAGGAAAGTTTGAGTTTTTGTGTTGAACATTTTTGTTTATTATTTGCTAAAAATAAAACTCTTATTTAATATATTTGTAATGGCAATATTTTTATTTTTTGCTCATGTGACATGTATAGCATTAGTAAAGCTACAATATATATTTCCCCCTGTCTTACATGTGTTGCCCTCACAAATTTTAAAGTGTTAACATGATTTGAAGTGAAAACATTTAACATATTATTTTGACTATTTTAATACATTTTGAAACATTGGTAGTATATATATATATATATATATTTTTTTTTGGACAGATTGATGATGTTGTTGCTCTGAGTGATGTTGTTTTGTGTCCAAGTGATGCTGTGGTGTTTGAAATATGCTGTTGTTGCACATAGTGATGTGTGGTGCCCCTGAGTGATGCTGTGGTGGTGCTGAGTGATGCTATGTTGTTGCACTAGTTAGAGTGAGTTTGCTAGATAGATATAGGTAGTATATTAGATAGAGGGAGGGCGATCGAGGGTGGATGTTAGAGGGAGAGCGATAGAGGGAGGGTGATAGAGTGAGGGCGATTGAGTGAGGGAGGGTGATAGAGTGATGGATGTTGTTAGAGTGATGTTGTGCGACAGATTGTTTGAAGGCGATAGAGTGAGACAGGGCGATATAGTGAGGGAGGGTGATAGAGTGATGGAAGGGCGATAGAGTGTTTGAGGATGGAAGAGTGATGTAGGGTGGTAGAGTGATGAAGATCGATTGAGTGATGGAGGGCGATAGAGTGAGGGAGGGCGATCGAGTGAGTCATTGAGATTGAGTGATTGATGTTGGTAGAGTGAGTGAAAGTTGTAGAGTGAGAGAGGGCGGTATAGTGAGTGATTGCGTTAGAGTTAGTGAGGGTGTTAGAGTGACTGTGCTAGAATGAGGGGGATAGAGTGATTGTTGTTTAGTGAGGGTGGTTTAGTGTGGGTTGTTGAATGAGGGCGGTCGAGTGTTAGTGTGAGGTTGGTAGAGTTCTTGATTGAGTGTGTGAGAGTGAGGGTGTTGTAGTGTTAGGGTGAGGGTGGTAGAGTGGTAGAGTGAGGGTGATAGAGAGATAGTAGTAGATTGGTAGAGTGCGGGTGGTAGAGTGCTAGATTGAGGGTGGCATAGTGTTAGAGTGTATGAGATAGAGTGTTAGAGTGAGGATGGTAGAGTGAAGAGCGTGAGGGTGGTAGAGTGAGAGCGTTAGAGTGTTAGTATTAGAGTGATTGCGTGAGGGTTGTAGAGATGTATAGTGTGTGTTGTAGAGTGATTGCGTGATGGAGGTAGAGTGTTAAAGTGAGTTTGGTAGAGTGTGGGAGGTAGAGTGAGTGTAGTATATTGAGGGCGTAAGGGAGGTTGGTTTATAGCGTGAGGGTTGTAGAGTGTGAGCGTTATAGTGTTAGAGTTATGGTGGTAGAGTAAGGGTGATATAGTGTTATAGGAAGAGCTGTTGAGTTGTAGAGTGATGTTAGATACAGTGAGGGTTTGAGGGCAATTGAGTGAATTGAGGTAGAGTGAGGGCGTGCAAGCGGAAGAGTGAGTGTGGTTGAGTGGTAGATTGATGTCTGTACAGTGAGGGTGGTATAGTAGTAGAATGAGTTTGTTTGAGTTCTAGTAAGTTTTTTTTTATTTACATTTTTTTTTTCTGAGTGATGTTGTGGTCATGTTGAGTGGTGTTGTGTTTTTTTTGTATTGTAAATGTTGTGATTGATATAGTTAATGTCGTTTTGTTGATTGTTTCAGGTGTTTTGCATTTTCCATTTATTTTTTTGTTTTTTCTGTGGTTTGGTACTGAATGATGTTGTGTTGGTGCTGAGTGTTGTTGGTGTTGCGCTAAGTAATGCTGGTATGTTGCAGATTGATGCTGGGCTGGTGCTGAGTGTTGCTGTGGTGTTGTACAGTGATGTTGGTGTTTTGTTAAATGATGCATGTTTTTTGCTGAGTGTTTTTGTGTTGTAACTGAGTGTTGGGGTCGTTGTGCTGACTTATGTGTTTTTGATGGGGAGTAATGCTGGATTATTTGTGAGTGGTGCTGTCCTGTTGCTGACATGTTGATGTGTTGGTGCTGAGTGTTGTTTGAGTTTAGCATAGTTGAGTTGTTGTGTTCTTGTGATGGTGTGTATTAATGGTTTTGTATATATGTTTGTTATGTAGTGTATTATATGTTGTGGCGTTATGCTTTGTGTTTGATGTTTTATAGTAATTGTCAGATGTGATGTGTGAGTGTTAGTGTGTTGCATGTATGTTTTTTATTCTAACATGTCCTTGTATGTATTTATTTTTAACTATGTGTTATGTGTTTTAATGTTTTGTGTTTTAACGTTGTGTATAAAGTTTTATTGAAATAAAAATGGCGGACGCTATGTGTTTCCTTTACGTGATTTACGTTAAGTGTTTAGCGTTCTAGTCTTTTTGTGTATTCTGAATGTGTTTGATGTATGACGTAATCCTTAGCCAATCGCAGCACTGTTATGTTATGTTATGTTAAAAGCATTTTTTACCGCGCACGTTCACCAGGCGGTTTCATGGCGCTCCTGACAAATGCGGAAACTAGGGCGGGGGTTTTACTCAAATGCTGAATGGAACAGGAGGGTTTTTAACAGTCTGCGAAAACAATCATAGCTGGGACAGTGACGAAGTTCCGTTGGGAGGGAGTTCCAAGTGGTGGGGGCCATAGCAGAGAAACTCAAACCTCCATGCTTTTTCCGTCTGGATTTGGGGACGACAAGTAAATTAAGAGAAGCTGAGCGGAGATCTCTGTGGGGAACATAACGTGTCAGGCAAGAGGAGATAAAGGCAGGGGCTAGATCTGATAAGGCTTTGAAGATAGTACATCCAAGCTTGAAAGTACAGCGTTTGGTAACAGGGAGCCTATGGAGGCTACGCAGAAGGGGAGTGACGTGCTGATGTTTCGGCTGGTGGAAGATCAGGCGGGCTGCCTGATTCTGCACCAGTTGTAGCCTGTGAAGATGGAATGCTGGAATCCCGGCATACAGAGTGTTAGCATAGTCGAGTCTGGAGGTAATAAGAGCAAGGATGACAAGAATCAGGGCATCTCTGGTGAGGAACCTGCTGATTTTACGGATCCTCCTTAGATGGAAAAAACAGGATGCAGTGACTGCGTTGATTTGTGGCCTCATGGAGAGGTCGCCAGAGATGACCACCCCCAGACTCTTCACAGTGCTAACAGGACTAGGTGGCACCCCCAGTGATGAAGGCCAGAAAGTGGAATTCCACGGGTTAGTAGGACCCCCCACCAGTACAAGCTCTGTTTTTGTGGGGTTCAGTTTCAATTGGCTATGAAACATCCACTCTGCGATGCCAAGCATGGTAGACTGAAAGTTGGAACAGGAGGAGGGAAGAGGATCAATGGGAAAAATTAATTGAAGATCGTCCACATAGTTGAAAATAGTGACCGGGGAATTACGGAGAGAGGCTAACAGGGGCTGTAGATACAAATTAAACAATAAGGGTGATAGCGCGGAGCCCTGAGGGACCCCGCAGGATAAAGACGAGTAGGGTGCAAAGAAAGTAGACAGGTGCACCGCCTGAGTCCGATGGTCCAGGAAGGGTCTGAGCCAATCGAGGGCCACCCCCTGGATGCCGGCATTGTTGACACGGTCGATCAAAATTGTATGATCGACCGTGTCAAAGGCCGCCGACAGGTCCAGAAGGACAAGGGCCTGTGAGATGTTATTATCGGCACCTTTCCTAAGGGCATCCATGACGACCACAATGACCGCCTCGGTGGAGTTGAGGGGTCTGAAGCCCGCTTGTTGGGCATCCAGGAAGGAGGAATCCTCAATAAAGGTACTCAGACAGCGGGTGACATATGTCTCCAAGATTTTTCCCAGATAGGGAAGAAGGGAGATAGGTCGGTAATTGCTTAAGGTAGTGGGATCAGCATTAGTTTTTTTTAGGATAGGTATTACAGCTGCCTGTTTGAAGAAGCACGGGACCTCCCCAGTGGCTAGAGAGTTATTGAGTAGAGCTAAAGGGGGGCCAGGGCATGCCAAAAAGGCCTCCCTCAGAATCTGAGGGGGGCAGCAATTGTTAGGGGAACCTGATCGAACTTTGTGGAGTAGCGAAGAGAATTCTTTTGGAGAGATTGGGGGGAACTGTACAAATCGGCTAGGGTTCATAGAAGGAAGGGGGGGAGGAGAAGGGGATGAAGGGGAAGGGATGTTATTTTTGATGG
Source organism: Lissotriton vulgaris (assembly GCF_964263255.1). Taxonomy (NCBI): domain Eukaryota; kingdom Metazoa; phylum Chordata; class Amphibia; order Caudata; family Salamandridae; genus Lissotriton; species Lissotriton vulgaris. The sequence continues at coordinate 1,173,540,259 of NC_141696.1, forward strand.
TAGTGATTTTGTCCACAAAGTAAGAGTTGAGGGAATCGCACAGGATTTGGGTCGGTTGGGGTTGAGGCGTGACCCTGTCAGGCAAGGAAAGCTCGTTGACAATGGAGAAAATATCTTTTGCTTTAGTGTTGGAGTCCAGTATTTTTTGGGAGAAGTAGGCTGTTTTAGCTGATAAGATGGATTTTTTGTAGGTATTCAGAGATTCTACATAAACAAGTCTAAGCTGAGGGTCATAATTGCGCCTCCAACGGCGCTCTGCCTGCCGGAGAGCAAGTTTGTCCATCTTAAGCTGGTCGGAAAACCACCGCTGGGCGTCATGAGGGCGCTTGGCTCTAATAGTTTTGTAAGGGGCAACTTTGTCACAGGCGGATAACAGATATTCTTCAGGATGAACAGCCTGGTCGGCCACCGAGATCTAAGGTGTGGGGACGGAGGAGGCCAATAAGGCATGAAAATCAGTCATGTTGGCTTTCTTCCAATTACGAGCGGAGAGGTTGTTGATAGGAGGGGGGGGACGGGATATAGAAAGATAAAGAGAGAAAGATATAAAGCAATGGTCGGACCAAGGACAGGGAAGTACGGAGGGAGGGGAGATATCAAGGTTGGCCGTCCAGACTTGGTCTAGAATGTGACCCTTACAATGAGTTGAAGTATTGATGTGCTGGTGAAAATTCATACCTGCTAAAAGGCCAGTGAACTCCGCAGAGAGATGGCTTTCGCGGGCGTCAGATGGCCAGTAATTAAAATCTCCAATGATCATGATATTAGCATGATTGATCGTGAGTTGGGAAATGAACTCACCAAAGAGTTGAGAAAAGAGGGGCATGTAGTCAGGGGGCCTGTAAACAAGAACACAAACAAAGGCGGACTTGGGTGAAGAAAATTTAAGAGTAAGACAGTCGATTTTGGGAATAGGGGTCATAGTCAACTCTGTAAATTTATGTTCGGAACGAATGATGGCCGCCACCCCGCCACCAATCTTCCCAGCAGGTCGGTTAACTTGCATGATATAATAACCACCAGGGATTGCTGCAAGGATGTCAGGGGCTGAGTCCTCGGTTAGCCACAATTCGGCTAAGAGGAGAATATCAATGGCACTGAGTGCAATAATTGGAATAGTTCTAACTGATGGCTCACTAGGGAGCGGGTATTAAGATATGACACCATCAAAGGAGCAGGTTTCAGGAATGTGGAGGAGGGGGGGGGATGGCGAGGGTTCATCATGGTAGGAAGGGGTTTCCAGGACAGGAATATCAGAAGGAACAAAGATACCACAGTCCTGGGCTGCCCTGGCAGCACGAGCAGAAAGAGGCGCTGGGCATTTGAGTCTTTGGAGGTCGGCGGACGAATATGTATAGAATTGGGCATTACGACTGAGCCCTGGGCCCGGTCGGTCGCGGACGGGCGCAGACGGGCTTGACTTATGCGCGACTTCGGCGCGAAATCGGCGCTCCCGCTGCGCTCGTCCGCTGCGCTTCCGCCAGACCGCCATTTTATTCTAGAGGTGAGGGAACACTAGACCGCTAACCTGCGATGAGTAGGTGCAGGGCGGAAGTAGTGTCACGAGCAGGAAGTGACGCTCCTCTAGATGACCCTCGGCACAATGCCGGGGCGGAACGGGGCCACGAGCGAGTCAAATGCAGGTAAGTATAAGCGCTACAGTATGCACAACATAAATGCAGAAATGAGTATTTAAAAGAAAAGTTTCAAAAGTGCTATTAAAATCAGCAATTTTAAAATATAAGCAGCATCAAGGGCAAACACACAACCGCAGCCTAGCTTGCCGCGTTTGTCACTGGGCGGGTGCTGGATTCGTGGGATAAATAGAGACAGGCTCGGCCACACTAGACCGCTAACCTGCGATGAGTAGGTGCAGGGCGGAAGTAGTGTCACGAGCAGGAAGTGACGCTCCTCTAGATGACCCTCCGCACAAACGGCACAATGCCGGGGCGGAACGGGGCCACGAGCGAGTCAAATGCAGGTAAGTATAAGCGCTACAGTATGCACAGCATAAATGCAGAAATGAGTATTTAAAACAAAAGTTTCAAAAGTGCTATTAAAATCAGCAATTTTAAAATATAAGCAGCATCAAGGGCAAACACACAACCGCAGCCTAGCTCGCCGCGTTTGTCACTGGGCGGGTGCTGGATTCGTGGGATAAAAAGAGACAGGCTCGGCCACACTAGACCGCTAACCTGCGATGAGTAGGTGCAGGGCGGAAGTAGTGTCACGAGCAGGAAGTGACGCTCCTCTAGATGACCCTCCGCACAAACGGCACAATGCCGGGGCGGAACGGGGCCACGAGCGAGTCAAATGCAGGTAAGTATAAGCGCTACAGTATGCACAGCATAAATGCAGAAATGAGTATTTAAAACAAAAGTTTCAAAAGTGCTATTAAAATCAGCAATTTTAAAATATAAGCAGCATCAAGGGCAAACACACAACCGCAGCCTAGCTCGCCGCGTTTGTCACTGGGCGGGTGCTGGATTCGTGGGATAAAAAGAGACAGGCTCGGCCACACTAGACCGCTAACCTGCGATGAGTAGGTGCAGGGCGGAAGTAGTGTCACGAGCAGGAAGTGACGCTCCTCTAGATGACCCTCCGCACAAACGGCACAATGCCGGGGCGGAACGGGGCCACGAGCGAGTCAAATGCAGGTAAGTATAAGCGCTACAGTATGCACAACATAAATGCAGAAATGAGTATTTAAAAGAAAAGTTTCAAAAGTGCTATTAAAATCAGCAATTTTAAAATATAAGCAGCATCAAGGGCAAACACACAACCGCAGCCTAGCTCGCCGCGTTTGTCACTGGGCGGGTGCTGGATTCGTGGGATAAATAGAGACAGGCTCGGCCACACTAGACCGCTAACCTGCGATGAGTAGGTGCAGGGCGGAAGTAGTGTCACGAGCAGGAAGTGACGCTCCTCTAGATGACCCTCCGCACAAACGGCACAATGCCGGGGCGGAACGGGGCCACGAGCGAGTCAAATGCAGGTAAGTATAAGCGCTACAGTATGCACAACATAAATGCAGAAATGACTATTTAAAAGAAAAGTTTCAAAAGTGCTATTAAAATCAGCAATTTTAAAATATAAGCAGCATCAAGGGCAAACACACAACCGCAGCCTAGCTCGCCGCGTTTGTCACTGGGCGGGTGCTGGATTCGTGGGATAAATAGAGACAGGCTCGGCCACACTAGACCGCTAACCTGCGATGAGTAGGTGCAGGGCGGAAGTAGTGTCACGAGCAGGAAGTGACGCTCCTCTAGATGACCCTCCGCACAAACGGCACAATGCCGGGGCGGAACGGGGCCACGAGCGAGTCAAATGCAGGTAAGTATAAGCGCTACAGTATGCACAACATAAATGCAGAAATGAGTATTTAAAACAAAAGTTTCAAAAGTGCTATTAAAATCAGCAATTTTAAAATATAAGCAGCATCAAGGGCAAACACACAACCGCAGCCTAGCTCGCCGCGTTTGTCACTGGGCGGGTGCTGGATTCGTGGGATAAAAAGAGACAGGCTCGGCCACACTAGACCGCTAACCTGCGATGAGTAGGTGCAGGGCGGAAGTAGTGTCACGAGCAGGAAGTGACGCTCCTCTAGATGACCCTCCGCACAAACGGCACAATGCCGGGGCGGAACGGGGCCACGAGCGAGTCAAATGCAGGTAAGTATAAGCGCTACAGTATGCACAACATAAATGCAGAAATGAGTATTTAAAAGAAAAGTTTCAAAAGTGCTATTAAAATCAGCAATTTTAAAATATAAGCAGCATCAAGGGCAAACACACAACCGCAGCCTAGCTCGCCGCGTTTGTCACTGGGCGGGTGCTGGATTCGTGGGATAAATAGAGACAGGCTCGGCCACACTAGACCGCTAACCTGCGATGAGTAGGTGCAGGGCGGAAGTAGTGTCACGAGCAGGAAGTGACGCTCCTCTAGATGACCCTCCGCACAAACGGCACAATGCCGGGGCGGAACGGGGCCACGAGCGAGTCAAATGCAGGTAAGTATAAGCGCTACAGTATGCACAACATAAATGCAGAAATGACTATTTAAAAGAAAAGTTTCAAAAGTGCTATTAAAATCAGCAATTTTAAAATATAAGCAGCATCAAGGGCAAACACACAACCGCAGCCTAGCTCGCCGCGTTTGGTGACGTAGCGTTGCGTTTGAGGTGCATTAATTGGGAAATCCCCAGATGTTCGGGAACTTTCGTGGGGGAATGGCGTGTTGTTGTTCCTGTCTTCTTCCTGCGTCATTTGACAGGTAAGTTTTTAAAAAAATACTATTTAATGTATTATGTGAATGTATTATTGATTATGTAGAGATTTATTTTATTAATTTTTACTGTTTAATATTAATTTTAGACTTTTGTGTATCACAACTTTTTTTACGTTATCGTATGTACTTAGTATATTATTAAATATGTATTGAACTTTCTAAATTGTAAATGTGAAATGTTTTAATGTAATTTTATGTAATGTATAGCAATGTATTGATTTTAAGGTATAGTCAATGTGTGTATTGTATGCATTTATTGATTTTGTGTATATTTTTTGTTTTTGCAAATAGTATTTTCCTTTGTTTCCGAGTTGTTAATTATTAATAATGTAATGTATTAAAGTATTGTCATACTTCGATAGAATCGATATGTATTTAGTAGCTGTTGGTTATTATTTCATGTATCGTATTACAGTATTGGTCTTGTATTTTTAATAACATGAGTGTATTACTTCCGTCCCTTTTTCCAAGTGTATTTTTTTGGTGTAAATTGATTTGGTTTTTTGGCGTATGTACAGGAATGGTCTTTTAATTATAATTTACAAGAGTTTTTTATTTGTTAGTAAGATCTTATTGTGTAGGTGTTATTTTTGGCGTGTTATTTAGTCCATCATTACATGAATACATTGTTTTGTTTATTATTTATTTAAATGTGGTGTAATCCTATTATTCTAGTGCTTGTAAATTGGCCCTTATTTTGTGTAATATGTAATGTTGGTGATATTACTTATTTCAGAATTGTTTTATTTCAGTATAAATTTTATTTGTTTTTTCCTCTACTGTTTGAAATGTTATTTTTTCTGTAAATGTTGTCGTTCTTGCTGAGAGATGGTGTAGTGTTGAGTGTTGCTGTGTTGCCTATAAGTGATGTTGGAGTGGTGCATAGTGATGTTGGTGTTTTTTTGTCTGATGCTTTGGTGTTGCTGAGTGGTGCTGTGTTGGTTTAGAGTGGTTGTAAGTGATGGTGATGCTGCTCTCATTAATGCTGGTGTGTACCACAGTGAAGCTGGTGTTGGGTGTAGTGATTATGATGTTGCGATGATTGATGCAGTGTTGGATTTGAGTGTTGCCGGTGTGTTGGCTACTATTTACCTTGTTGTGTTAACTTATGTTGTGTTGTTTTGTGAGTAATACTGTGGTGTTGCATGGTGGTGCAGAGTGCTGGTGTGGTGTTGTTTATTATTTTTTGGGTGGTGGTGAGTGGTGCAGAATGTGTATATTGTGCTGAGTGCTGTTCTGTTCTTGGTGTGTGTAGCTGTTGTGATGTTTATTATTGGTGTGTTACACATATGTTGAGAGGTAACGTATACTATGCTGATGTAAGTTTCAAATGCAGTACATAAATTAACAGTAGATGGCAAGAGGGATTATTTTGTAAGAGAGATGTCGTAGTGTTAAAAATGGTAATATTGTTTTTTCTTACAATGTACACAATGGAGTGTGTATTGGATAAAAATCGAAATAAAAGCATTTTGAACACTACGCCATCTGTCTTTGAGATTTTTCACTTTTGTCATCTTTTTTTAACTTATGTACAATATTTGAATCTTAAATCTGCCTTGTACACGTTGCCTCTACACATATGTGTTTGTATGTTTTTTGTAATTGTTTTTATTGAAGTGTATGATATTATTTCTATTTTTATGTATTCTGCGTATGTATTGTTTGTGTTTGAAACATTTTGGACGCTATGTTTTCCTTTTACGTTTGTGACGTTTTTGTGGTTAGCGTTCTAGTTTTTCTCCGTAACTTTCAATCTGTTTAGGGCGTGACGTAATTTCTAGCCAATGGCAGCGCTACGTTTAGTGACGTAGCGTTGCGTTTGACGTGCGTCAGCAGGTAATTTCCAGATCTTCGTTATTCTTCGCGTGGGAAAGGCGTGTTGTTCTTCCGGTCTTGTTGCTGCGTCGTTTGACAGGTAATTGTAACTTTTAAATGTATTTACTACATTTCTTGAATGTGTTATTGATAGTCTTTATATTTAATGTAAATTTATTATCAGTTTCTTAATGGTTGGTTACGTTATGAAGTAGCGACATGTTTATTTTTCCGGTACGTATGTATTATTGGATTTATTTTGTATAGATTGGATGTGCTATATATAAAAGTATCAATGTATATAAATTGTTTACTAACTTTTGTTAACTTTACTTTGTGACGTAATTTTTCGGCAAAGAGATCGTTCGGTTTAGTGACGTAGCGTTGTGTTCGATGTGCGTTTACGTGTAATTATCGCGATGTTGGCGAATATTTGCGAGCGAGCGGTGTTTAGTTTTTACGAAGTTGTAGATGTAAATATTCCAATTTTTGTACTTTAATTCTTTATGGATTATTGATTCTGATGTTTTCCATACGTGTGTGTATTGAGACTGTATTTTCTTTCGCCTATGTTCTTAGGTTATAGTTTGTGTACTTAGTGTCTTGATGTTTATATTTTCTTGATAATAAATGTGCAATGTTTAAATTTACACCTTATGAGTATTTTGCAAATATTTTTAGTATTGTTTGGGATGTACCTCTGATCAATGGTGTCACTCTTCGATTTAGCTTATGTACTGATTTTTTTTAATTTGCATCTTTGTTAAATAGTTTCTGTTATGTATTAAAGTGTTTTTGATGAAATATATAGTAATGTACTTTTGGAATGTAATGTATTTTATTGATTAGATGTATCAAAGTAGCTTTGCATTAATATACAGCAATGTATTCATTCTATGTGATGTTTTCCCTACATGTCTTGATAGTTTCGACATTAATGTGAATGAAAATGTGTTTATTGTACTGTATTTATTTATTCACAGTGTCTTTCTTAATTTCTTATTTCCGAATGTTTATTTAATAATTTTTTTCAGTAACAGTATATGTTTTCTAGTTATTAGATGTTGGTTTTTGTTATTGCAGTGGTGTTGCAGAGTTTAATTTTTTTTGTAGGGTTATTCTGCCAGTGCAGCACAACAGCACAACTTCGATACTGTAATGTTGCAGAGTGATGGTGTGTTGTTGTTTAGTGATAATGTGGTGTTGTTTAGTGATAATGTTGTGCTGATGAGTGGTGCTGTGTTGGTTCAGAGTGCTGCAGTTGTGGGGCTATGGTGATGCTGAGTGATGCTGTGCTGTTGTACCCTGGTACTGTGGTGGTGTACTTAGCCCCACTACAGCAAGGGAGTGTGAGTAATTTAGTGTGAGTAAAGTAGTGTGAGTAAGGGATTGTGTGTTAGGGAGTGTGATTAAGGGAGTGTGAGTAAGGGAGTGTGAGTAAGGGAGCGTGAGTAAGGGAGCGTGAGTAAGGGAGCGTGAGTAAGGGAGAGTGAGTAAGGGAGCGTGAGTAAGGGAGTGTGAGTAAGGGAGTGTGTGTTAGGGAGTGTGAGTAAGGGAGCCCCACTACAGCACCATTGCAACACTAGCATCACTCAGCACAACACTAGCATTACTTAGCAACATATGTAGCATCAATCACCACCACCAGAGCAACTTTAATCAACACAGTAGCATCACTTACTAACACCATAGGATCATCTAGCATCACCATAGCATTATTCTGTACTACAACAGGAACACTTATCAACACAACACCATCGCTACAGGATCATTTAGCAGCAGAGCAGTATTGTGAGTAAGGGAGTGTGAGTAAGTTAGTGTGAGTAAGGGAGTGTGAGTAAGGGATTGTGTGTTAGGGAGTGTGAGTAAGGTAGTGCGAGTAAAGAAGTGTGAGTAAGAGAGTGTGAGTAAGTGATTGTGTGTTAGGGAGTTTGAGTAAGGGAGTGTGTAAGGGAGCGTGAGCAAGCAAGTGTGAGTAAAGGAGCGTGAGTAAAGGAGTGTGAGTAAGGGATTGGGTGAGTAAGGGATTGGGTGAGTAAGGGATTGGGTGAGTAAGGGAGTGTGAGTAAGGGAGTGTGAGTAAGTTAGTGTGAGTAAGGGATTGTGTGAGTAAGGGATTGTGTGAGTAAGGGATTGTGTGTTAGGGAGTGTGAGTAAGGGAGTGTGAGTAAGGGAGTGTGAGTAAGGAGAGTGTGAGTAAGGGAGTGTGAGTAAGGGAGTGTGATTAAGGGTGTGTGAGTAAAGAAGTGTGAGTAAGAGAGTGTAAGTGAGTGTGTGTTAGGGAGTGTGAGTAAGGGAGTGTGTAAGGGAGCGTGAGTAAGCAAGTGTAAGTAAAGGAGCATGAGTAAGCAAGTGTGAGTAATGGAGTGTGAATTAAGGAGTGTGAGTAAGGGATTGTGTGAGTAAGGGATTGTGTGAGTAAGGGATTGTGAGTAAGGGATTGTGAGTAAGGGAGCGTGAGTAAGGGAGCGTGAGATAGGGAGCGTGAGTAAGGGAGTGTGTGTTAAGGAGTGTGAGTAAGGGAGTGTGTAAGGGAGCGTGAGTAAGCAAGTGTAAGTAAAGGAGCATGAGTAAGCAAGTGTGAGTAATGGAGTGTGAATTAAGGAGTGTGAGTAAGGGATTGTGTGAGTAAAGGATTGTGAGTAAGGGATTGTGAGTAAGGGATTGTGAGTAAGGGATTGTGAGTAAGGGATTGTGAGTAAGGGAGCGTGAGATAGGGAGCGTGAGTAAGGGAGTGTGAGTAAGGGAGCGTGAGTAAGGGAGTGTGAGTAAAGGAGTGTGAGTAAGGGAGTGTGAGTAAGGGAGTGTGAGTAAGGGAGTGTGAGTAAGGGAGTGTGAGTAAGGGAGTGTGATTAAGGGAGTGTGTGTTAGGGAGTGTGAGTAAGGGAGCCCCACTACAGCACCATTGCAACACTAGCATCACTCAGCACAACACTAGCATTACTTAGCAACATATGTAGCATCAATCACCACCACCAGAGCAACTTTAATCAACACAGTAGCATCACTTACTAACACCATAGGATCATCTAGCATCACCATAGCATTATTCTGTACTACAGCAGGAACACTTATCAACACAACACCATCGCTACAGGATCATTTAGCAGCAGAGCAGTATTGTGAGTAAGGGAGTGTGAGTAAGTTAGTGTGAGTAAGGGAGTGTGAGTAAGGGGTTGTGTGTTAGGGAGTGTGAGTAAGGTAGTGCGAGTAAAGAAGTGTGAGTAAGAGAGTGTGAGTAAGTGATTGTGTGTTAGGGAGTGTGAGTAAAGGAGTGTGTAAGGGAGCGTGAGCAAGCAAGTGTGAGTAAAGGAGCGTGAGTAAGCGAGTGTGAGTAAAGGAGTGTGAGTAAGGGATTGGGTGAGTAAGGGATTGGGTGAGTAAGGGATTGGGTGAGTAAGGAAGTGTAAGGGAGTGTGAGTAATTTAGTGTGAGTAAAGTAGTGTGAGTAAGGGATTGTGTGTTAGGGAGTGTGAGTAAGGGAGTGTGAGTAAGGGAGCGTGAGTAAGGGAGCGTGAGTAAGGGAGCGTGAGTAAGGGAGCGTGAGTAAGGGAGCATGAGTAAGGGAGCGTGAGTAAGGGAGCGTGAGTAAGGGAGTGTGAGTAAGGGAGTGTGTGTTAGGGAGTGTGAGTAAGGGAGCCCCACTACAGCACCATTGCAACACTAGCATCACTCAGCACAACACTAGCATTACTTAGCAACATATGTAGCATCAATCACCACCACCAGAGCAATTTTAATCAACACAGTAGCATCACTTACTAACACCATAGGATCATCTAGCATCACCATAGCATTATTCTGTACTACAACAGGAACACTTATCAACACAACACCATCGCTACAGGATCATTTAGCAGCAGAGCAGTATCACTCAGCAGCACAACAGCACAACTTAGCATTGTTTTGTTGCACATACTTTTGTAGTGGTGCTGTTTGACGCTGTTGTGCTGTTTGTTACTGTGATTGTAGAATTTTATATTGTGTTGGTGCATAGTGTTAATGTGTTGGTGCTGAGTGCTAATGTGGTGGTGCAGAGTAATGTTGTAGTGGTGTGTGGTGGTGCTTGTTGATGCTGGTGTTGTGTTGAGGGATGCTGTTGTGTTGAAAATTGTTGGTGTGTTAGTGCTGTGTTGGTACTGAGTGGTGTTGTATTGGTGCAGAGTGTTGTTTGTGGTGTTGCAGAGTGATGTTGTGGTGTTGAGTGATACTGGAATGGTTCAGAGTGATGGTGTGTTGGTGCTTAGTAAAAATGTGGTGTTGTTTAGTGATAATGCTGTGTTGATGAGTGATGCTGTGTTGGTGCTGAGTCCTGCTGTTGTGTTGCTGAGTGGTGCTATGTTGATGGTGAGTGATGCTGTTCTTTTGTACCTTGTGACTGTGGTGGTGTACTTTGCCCCACCACAGCATAAGTGCAACAACAGCATTACTCAGCACAGCACTAGCATTAGTCAGCAACATATGTAGCATCACTCACCGCCACCAGAACAACTCTCATCAACACACTAACATCACTCACTAACACTATAGGATCACGTAGCATCACCATTGCATCATTCAGCACCACAACAGGAACACTTTCCACCACATCACCATCACTGAACATCACTACAGCATTATTTAGCAGCAGAGCAGCATCGCAATAGTACAACTTAGCATTGTTTTCTTGCACTTATTTTTGTAGTGGTGCATGTTTGAATCAGTCGTGCTGTTTGTTACTGTGATTGTTCATACTTTAGTTGTGTTGGTGCAAAGTGTAAATGTGTTGGTGCTGAGTGATAATGTGGTGGTGCAGAGAAATGTTGTTGTGGTGTGTGTTGGTGCTTGTTGATGTTGGTGTTGTGTTGAGTGATGGCTGTGTGTCGATCATTGTTGGTGTGGTAGTGCTGTGGTGCTACTGAATGGTATTGTATTGGTGCAGAGTGTTGTTTGTGGTGTTGCAGATTGATGTTGTGTTGTTGTTGACTGCTACTGGAATGGCGCAGACTGATGGTGTGTTGGTGCTTATTGATAATGTGATGTTGTTTAGTGATTATGTTGTGCTGAGGAGTGTTGCTGTTTTGGTGCTGAGTGGTGCTATGGTGATGCTGAGTGATGCTGTGCTGTTGTACTCTAGTACTGTGGTGGTGTTCCTAGGCCCACCACAGTACTAGTGCAACAACAGCATCACTTAGCGCAACACTAGCATTACTCAGCAACATATCTAGCACCACTCACCGCCACCAGAGCAACACTCATCAACACACTAGCATCACTCAGTAACATCATAGGATTAATTAGCATCACCACAGCATCATTCAGCACTACAACAGGAACAGTTTGCACCACAACAACATCATTGATCATCACCACAGCATCATTTAGCAGCAGAGCAGCATCACTCAGCAGCACAACAGGACAAATTAGCAGTGTTTTGTTGCACATACTTTTGTAGTGGTGCTGTTTTATGCTGTTGTGCTATTTGTTACTGTTTTTGTTCATAGTTTTGTTGTGTTGGTGCATAGTGTAAATGTGTTGTTGCTGAGTGATAATGTGGTGGTGCAGAGTAATGTTGTTGTGGTGTGTGTTGGTGCTTGTTGATGTTGGTGTTGTGTTGAGTGATGGCTGTGTGTCGATCATTGTTGGTGTGGTACTGAGTGGGGTTGTATTGGTGCAGAGTGTTGTTTGTGGTGTTGCAGAGTGATGTTGTGGTGTTGTTGAGTGATACTGGAATTGTTCAGAGTGATGGTGTGTTGGTGCTTAGTGTAATGTGGTGTTGTTTATTGATAATGTTGTGCTGATGAGTGGTGTGACTTAAATTTATTTGTTGAGTTTTGTTGTACTTGTATTTCCTCTCACACAAAACAAAGTCACTATACAAGTTTTTTTTTATTTCACACAATGAAAGTATAGTCTGTGTGAGGGAGGTGGTGGTATGTGGTGGCTGTAGGATGCAAGATGGCGTGCTGGAGTGCAAGGGGGGGTGATCAGCATGAGGTGCGCGAGTCATCATGGATGCGAGCTTCATGTTGTCAGCGTGCACAAAGTAAACACCCAATGAAAGTATAGTCTGTGTGAGGGAGGGGTTGGTATAGGCGAAAGGGCAGCGTGCAGAAAGAGCCAATGGGAGAGAGGCTGCTAGAGAGAAGGAATTGGGTGGCTGTGGGATGCATGATAGCGTGCTGGAGAGAAAGGGGGAGTGATCACCGCGAGGCGCGCAAGTCATTTGAAAAGAGCGTGGACTAAGTGGAGAGCCAATGGGAGAGAGACTGTGGAATGAATGTGGTGGCTGTAGGATGCATGTGGTGTCTGTAGGATGCATGATGGCGTGCTGGAGTGCAAGGGGGGGTGATCAGCACGAGGCGCGCCAGTCATCATGGATGCGAGCTTCATGTTGTCAGCATGCACAAAGTAAACACCCAATGAAAGTATAGTCTGTGTGAGGGAGGGGGTGGTATGAGCGAGAGGGCAGCGTGCAGAAAGAATGAATGGGAGAGAGGCTGCTAGAGAGAAGGAGTTGGGTGTCTGTGGGATGCATGATAGCGTGCTGGGGAGAAAGGGGGAGTGATCACCGCGAGGCGCGCAATTCATTTGAAAAGGGAGTGGACTAAGTGGAGAGCCAATGGGAGAGAGGCTGTGGAATAAGTGTGGTGGCTGTAGGATGCATGAAGATGTGCTGGAGTGCAAGGGGGGGTGATCAGCGCGAGGCACACGAGTCATTTGAAAAGAGAGTGGACTAAGTGGAGAGCCAATGGGAGAGAGGCTGTGGAATGAGTGTGGTGGCTGTAGGATGCATGATGACGTGCTGGAGTGCAGGGGGGGTGATCAGGGCGAGGCGCACGAGTCAGCTGAAAAGAGCGTGCCCTAAGTGGAGAGCCAATGGGAGACAGGCTGTGGAATGAGTGTGGTGCCTGTGTGATGCGTGATAGCGTGCTGGAGAGCAAGGGGGTGTGATCAGCTTGAGGCGCGTAAAAGAAAATGCAAGGGGGTGTGATCAAAGTGAAGCGCGAGCTGGACAGGGAGAGGGTGGGAGGACTTTAAGTGGAGAGCCAATGAGTGGTGGCTGTGTGATGCGTGAGGTGTGCGAGTCAGCTGAAAAGAGCGTGCCCTAAGTGGAGAGCCAATGGGAGACAGGCTGTAGAATGAGTGTGGTGCCTGTGTGATGCGTGATAGCGTGCTGGAGAGCAAGGGGGTGTGATCAGCTTGAGGCGCGAGATAGAAAGGCAGAGGGTGGGAGGACTTAAAATGACAAGCCAATGAAAGAACGTTAAAAAAGTGAAAGGGTGTGTGATCAAAGTGAAGCGCGAGCTATACAGAGAGAGGGTGGGAGGACTTGAAGTGGAGAGCCAATGAAACAGCCAATGAAACAGCTTGAAAAAAGTGCATGTGTTGACGTGCACTGCATCAAATCGCAACTTGGTTAAACTCTGGTTAAGCCCCTATATCTCTCGCCAGCTCGAATGCGCAAGCGCATCGGCAGGCGAGACCTAAAAATACCAATTCCCAAACATGTGCAGTGCAAAGGTGGAAGTGCCGGAACTCATAAAAGCAAATGCACTTTTTGTGAAATTGTTTTAACTTGTATTTTTATAATTTTTAGTATCATGCTTTACGGTTGTTAAAAAACAAATAAAGATTTTTCTGTCTCTCATATAAACAAACTCTGAGAAGTGCTGAAACGTCATCAGAGGTACTGCATTCTTGTGTGGAGTGCTAGTGATCTAGGGAAACCAGGCATACCGGAATAACCGTGACAGTCCAAGGTTACCATTGGCTATCTTGAAAAGTTCTGTAAACTCGTCATATGTCTTTGTTTTAACAGAAGTGAACGTGTGTGGGGGAGGAGCGAGCCCCTGTGTCCGTGTGATTACCCCCCTGTCCCTGTGGTGAATAGTTAGTACTCAGTACTGCCAGAGTTTATTGCCACACACATACCAACATTGTTACCTGCTTTCTATGTTGGAGAGCGCTGGCTGTTATTTCTGTTCCCAGTGACTGCTACACAATAGTCCTCCTTCGTTGTCCGTCGCATGCACCAGTTTTTGATTTTCTATGTCTTTTCACCCCACAGCACTAGTATTAAAACTTTTTAAAATGCAGCGCCCCCAACCTTTGTAAGTAAATAAATAAATCATCGGACCGTCCAGAATGACAAAGGTTTTTTCCTCATGATTATTTTATAAAATTGGCAACTCAAAACAATTTTAGTAGTTCACTTATATGCCCAGCTGTCCATTAAAAAGAAAATACCGTCAAATACATGATTGCCAACGTGATATGGACAGACTGGTCTCCCTAAGGTGTGAAACTATCCACACAGTGTTCCTTTACTGAAATGTGGGGGAATTGACTGTTATCTGGAGCTCCCCACCCTCTTTCACAGCTACTTCCAGCCAGGACGTGTGACAAAAGATGTTATGATGCCCCATCTTTTTTCTAGCTACTCCCCCCCCCCCCCCCCTCCCCCTGACAACAGCATTATTTTCAGCATGGTACCTTTGGCCAGTGCCTTGTTCCCATGTGTGATCTATTCAGGATCCCTTTGAGAGCCCACATCCCAGTTTGAGACCTCTGCTCTAAAATAATCTACTTTGAACAACACACTCCAAAGGGTCGGGAAAGGGAATGGGGAGGTGCGTTCTAATTTGTATACAAGCTCAACTCCGATAAAACGGAGGTGATGACATTCGGGAGCTTGCACCCAGCATGGTCTCCTCAGTGGTGGCCTCCTCAGATGGGGCCCCCACCTCAGCCGGTGGCAAAGGTCCGCAACCTGGGAGTCACTTTTGACAACAAGCTGACTTTTCACCACCATGCCAACGCCGTTGTTTCATCTGCTTTCTACACACTCAAAAAAATAAAAAAACTACTCCCTTACTTACCACAATCAGCAGGAAAAACTCTCATCAGCACCTTAGTGTTTTCGAGAACCGATTACTGCAATTCACTTCTTCTGAATGCGCATGAAGGAGTTATCAACAAATTACAAACAGTACAAAATGCTGCAGCCAGAACGTTACTGTCTATCCCTAAATTTTCATCCATTTCCCCGTACATCAGAAAACTCCACTGGCTTCCTATCAGGAGCCGAATCAAATTTAAAGCTATGTGTATAGCTTATAAGACCCTGAACAATGCAGGACCACAGTTTTTAAAGGAAGCTCTCCGTCCAGTTGAACAACATAGGACTCTACGGTCTTCCTCAGCCTTTCTGTTGAAAGTCCCTCGAACAAAAAGGGCCAACTGGGGAGACAGACGCTTCACTATTGCCACGGCCAAACTGTGGAACACTTTACCTCTCCATATCAAGACTGCTCCCACGCTTCTAAAATTTCGTAAAAGCCTCAAGACATGGCTATTTTCCACCTCCTAACTCCCCTTGAAGATATGGTATCCTCCTCCTCTAGCTCCCCTGTCACTTCTAAGTGAGTTCTATGAATTTAGCGCCGAGACACCCTATGGGTATTTGTTTGCGCTTTAAAAATTGCATAAAATAAATAAATAAATAAATATACGACTTGACAGCACAGTAGGTGTAATCAATTAACACGCTGCTGACGCAAGAATTTAATGAAGTGACTTGCCCCAAATATCTGCGTTTGCTTAGGCTCACAGATGCTCCGACTCCTGCGGATGGGTCTCAAAATGCGTAACCCATTGTCCCTACTTGGCGCATAGCACACCGGTTCCGTGGTGGGAGGGGTGGGTTGGGCTAGGGTGGGTTGGTGGGGGGGGGGGGGGTGGGGGTTATACGGACGGTTGCGCTTCAGGGAGAGATGCGTATATTGTTGGCTATCGCACCATTGGCATTCATAGCCCTCGGGCAGATATTTCACCTCTCTCCCAGGAGTTTGCTAGTTGAGACTCCGAATGTGCATGCTGAGGTTCGATGCTTTCGTTATCGACTGTACTAGCTGGGTTCTCTTAGGGGCGTTGGGTGTCTTTTCTTGATTTAATGTACCTTTTGTCTGCCCCAAAATCAATAAAATAAAGTTATTTAAAAAAAAAAGTGGCTTAAAAAAAAAAGAAAATACCGTCAAATACATGATTGCCAACGTGATATGGGCAGACTGGTCTCCCTAAGGTGTGAAACTATCCACACTGTGTTCCTTTACTGAAATGTGGGGAAATTGACTGTGTGTTATCTGGAGCTCCCCACCCTCTTTCACAGCTACTTCCAGCCAGGACGTGTGACAAAAGATGTTATGATGCCCCATATTTTTTCTAGCTACTCTTTTTTTTCCCCACTGACAACAGCATTATTTTCAGCATGGTACCTTTGGCCAGTGCCTTGTTCCCATGTGTGATTTATTCAGGCCCCCTTTGAGAGCCCACATCCCAGTTTGAGACCTCTGCTCTAAAATAATCTACTTTGTACAACACACTCCAAAGGGTCGGGAAAGGGAATGGGGAGGTGCGTTCTAATTTGTATACGACTTGACAGCACAGTAGGTGTAATCAATTAACATTAAAATGTCTATCTTGACTGCAATTTTAACAATTCTTTCCAGATTAATTATGGTTTTGTGTGGTGTGTATATAACACACACCTAGTTGAACAGCAGAGGAGAGCTGTCCAGGTCAAAGACATAATCAACATGTTAGGATGCCTAATTGTTTTGTGTCTTATTAGTGCATCATGAGATTGTGTTCTTTAGAGAGGAGAGTATTCCTCTGCTTCCTTACTTGGTAATTGGGCTGGCCAGATGGATATAGGGAACTCGTTCAGAACCTCGGTACGTAAATATAAAGGTCTTTTCTTTTTTTTGTTTTTGCACTTCTTCTCCCAGCTAAAGGAGTTCCACCCACGGGTATGCAGAGAACCACAGGTGTTGGGTGAGTAGGTATCCAAGTAAGCAGGGGTGCCAGTAATCATGGCTTAGTAGATGATGCAGCTGGTTTTGAAGGCAGTGCAGGCTGGCCAGAATAGCTTGTCAAGGTCCATCGGGCCCTAATGAGGCATGTTGCAGTATGTGTGATGCCACTAAGGGTGGCAACGTGGATTAAAATTCCAAGATGGTCTTCCAGATACCCAGTGCACGATAAGGCATGTGGCAGAAAATACTTTTGAGGAAGAAAGACATAAAAGCATACAAAACATTTGAAAATAGCTTGACTTCAGGCTCATGAAGAGCATCCACTCCGGAGCCCCCTTGGCTCCCTCCCTCACCACATCTTCAACAACCTCCATTGCACCCGAACTCTGCCGCTCCATCAACTGCACCATCGAGTCTGCAACCTTCCTGGAAGACTGGAAGTACACAGACATCAACCCCCTGCTGAAGAAACCTTCAGTCGACCCGACAGACCTCAAGAACTACAGTCTCATCTCTCTGCTCTGCTTCCCAGCCAAAGCAATTGAGAAAGCAATCAATGCCCAACTCTAAGAGTTCATCGAAATGAAAAACATCCTGGACCTCTCGTAATCGGCCTTTAGAAGCTACCACAGCACCAAAACCGCCCTCCTCGCTGCTACCGATGACATTCGCACCCTCCTCAACTGAGTCTAGACTGCTGCCCTCTTTCTTCTGGACTGCTCTACTGCCTTTAACACCGCCCCACCACAACCTCTGCACAAGACTCCACAATGCCAGCATCTGTGACCAAGCCCTAGAATGGATCCGCTACTTCCTCACCGGCCGCACGCTGAAATTCAGACTTCTGCCGTTCAACTCAGTAACCACAGAGATCGACTGCGGAGGACCTCGGGGATCCTCCTTGAACCTCACCCTCATCAATATCTAAATGTCTCCACTTGCAGCCATTTTCAAAAGCCACAGACTCAACATAGACTCCTACGCCGATGACACCCAGCTGATACTCTCCCTTATAGACAAACCCACAGTTGCCATTAGCAACTTCCACAATGGGATGAAGGACAGCTGCCTCAAGCTCAGCTCAGGCAAGACCAAAGTCCTTATCCTGGGCTCCTCTCCCTCCACCTGGGACGACTCTTGGCCCGCAGTGCTCGGAATCCCCCCACAACCATGACCATGCACGAAACATCAGCCTCATGGACTCCTCGTTCTCAATGAACCGCCTAATAACGCCGTCTTGTCCTCCTGCTTCCACACGCTCTGCCTCCTCCATAAGATCCTTGTAAGCCTTCTTAAATATATGTAATAGGCACTGGTCATTACGAGTTCCCCAGCTACATGATGGCTTTCATGAAACCTTTGGTGTTTGGTATCAAAAACCTTGTCTTAATAAATGTTTACTGTTGCCAGTAAAAGATTTATTATGACATGCTCCCGGATGGCACTTTAGAGGTGCCTCACTATCTAGTGTGCTGGTTGACTGGTATTGTCCAGCCTGCCACCACATACATGTTTCTGACTCCCTGCCGGTGAGAGTCCACACTCTTAGGCCAGAAACAATGCCTGCTCCGGAGACAGGTGTTCACACCTCCTCCAGCAGGAGGGCTAGTTTTTTAGCATATCAAGGCCAGGGGCAAAGCCCCTGCTGCCTTTGATATGTGACCCTGGCTTCCCCAAGACCGGGAGATTCCACCTCCTGCCTTGAGGCCCAATTGGCACCAGGACAGGCGAGAAAGTGGCTATGCAAGTAGGCGTGTGTAGGAAGCTGGCTGTCTGTATAGTGCACCAAACTGAGGTATACTGTGTATAGAGTCCAGGCAACTCTTACTGGTTTGCAAAGGCAAAAATTATACACAAAATTCTCTTGTTCGTGGGAGTGTGTGTGAGCAGTATAGGCTTATCAGAGGGTAGTGCTAAGCAATTGTGTACTCACATTGGCTATAAATGAGACACTCATTCAAAGAATAAAGCAGAGACCAATTTAGAAAATGAACGTGTATTTTTTAAATACATTTTGATACCAAGAGCTCTGTAAGCAAGTAAGTACTTTTTAAAATATTGACTTTCACTGGTAAGTAAAATATTCACTTAAATGCGTCTTTACACGTTATGCTTTCCTTTGGGAGAAAAAGACACATACAGCATACAGGTACTTGCAGTAGGTTTCCGGGGATGCCCTTCAGGACTTATGGTGGTAGGGTCGTAAGAACCGAAGTACCACCAGCAGTTAGAGTTTACTTGCCCTGGGCCGTCCGGGTGCAGAGGTGCTGGTCGGGTTGGGAGCCTTACGCGCTACACCGAAGGGGGCGCCTAAAAACCAGATGCAGAGGAGGACTTGGGGACAAATTCGGGAGCTCCCAACTAAGAAGGGGACCCCCCACCTTTCCTTTCAAGGATCGAGTAATGGACACTCCCTTTGTCTTGGAATGCCCTGGAAGCCACAGGCTCCGGTACCCACACGTTCTACCCTGTTTTGAACGCCACAAGTGCAAACTTTTGGCCATACCACAGCTTCTTAAGCTATTGACTGGCCTCAAGGTTTTTGTATGCTTTCTACATGAATTCAGTCATTTTTAGGTCGAGCCTATAGCAGCGCATGCGCTGCTATAGGAAATCGACCTATTGGAATCGCTTCAGCTTCAGGAGAAGCTTGTGCATGTGGGGCTCACACGCCATTGGCCTTTGCATCTGACTTTAGCACGCAATTGGCCAAAGGCGTGTGACTGTCCCAGCTTTTAGGAAAATGTTCACTCCCCGAGCGTTTTGCTCTCGGGAGCCAGCAGCAGCGCCACTGGCCATATGTTCTTAATTAGCATGGCCGGGTTTGTTGTCTCCCAAGTAGTCTCTCTCCCCCCTATTGCCTAAACAAGGATTTATGTTTTCCCATAACTATGTGAACTACATTAAAATGAAATATACGTTTAAAGCTGTTCCGTTGCTTTCTTTCGCTGAAATCCGTTTTACAGAAGTGCGTTATTTTGGACGCCAACGTATGTTAATGTAGATCTATTTTGCCACTCAAAACAAGTTCAGCTTAGTCAAGAGTGCGCGCAGTAAAATCTAAAGTATTGCAGTACTAATACCGTTCACTGTCGTGCTAGCTCATACTGTACATTTTTCTGAAGTTTAATTCTACCAGAGATAAAGCATTGCGTCTGACCGTACGCTACATAACAGACATTTTTAAAGAAACTTCTCAGACTAAGGCTCTCGTTAAACATACATGGCCCGTTTCAGTATGAGTGATGACTCATGTTGAACGGGATACATTTCTAACATTTCATGTCGATAATATTTGTATCCTCTAACAGACTAATCACAATGAGGGCCCTCGAAATGCATTTTTTACGTACATATTTTTTATACTTTTCTTCCAATCAAAGATCTGTTTCCCGCAAAGTATTAAAACATGGAATTGAGCCTTCATGCTATCCAGTCTCTCTATGTGTTTTGCACGGTTACAAGTGTTTGGTTAACTCTTTGAGAGAGGCCCGAGGCTCAAGTGATGGCTATCAGTTTCTGAGAAAGGTTTATGGAGTAGCTTCTCTAGAAAAGAGTAGATAAGGTCATGCCAATTGCCACATTCCGACTTCAAATAACTGCATGTTTATGACACCTATCCATGCCTGTAAAAGTACACAAGCATACCTTATAGATGTTGTTTTTCATAATTACAAAGCATAAACACATGACACTGTTTATCAAGCCACAGTTGTCATGTCAGCGGTTGTGGTCTTCTTTTCTACTAAGATGAAAGCGAACCCACACATATTTCTTGTGCCGATGCAGGAGAGTGTGAAATTAGTTGTCACTTGTAGTTTTCATTTATATTCTGACTGATATTCAAATCTAATATGTTTGTTCCAAGGGCAGAGTAACACTTCAGTTCTGTTTTTGAACACAATCTTCTTTTAAGGATCTGAACGAGATGAAAAGCGTGTTTATGAAGTATTCTTTAGTATTATTATGAACAGAATAACAGTGTGCAGAAAATGAAGACTTATGTGGCTGCAACTTCTACCTTATTCTATACTAGGTTACCCAATGTAGGTGCAGGACTGCCGGCTCTATACCAGGTTTTCAGGATAACCACTATATAAAATACTTCCACTAACTTTCACTGTGAGAACATGTATCTTATGTGGATATCCTTAACATCTCACAGAACCGACCCTCCTAAATTAATAATAGACATCCATGCTCTGTGCCCAGCTCATCATAATTCCACATATGGATTACATGTTTTCCTAAAATGCGTATGGCATTAGCATTCATAATACATTTCTTTGCATTTTCTGATGTAAATATGTGCAATAAGTGTAACTCAGTCTAATGCCTATGTAGGCAAAAGTAGGAACAAGCCAATAGGTCACAAATGTAACGCAGTCGCACATGTCCATTGGCTTTGCCAATGCTTTCTTTATTTCCAGATGGCTGCTCAGCATGCACACACAGGCAGCCAACTTGAAACGTTTTTTCTTAAAGCTTAGGAAAAAGAATTCAAAGATAGGTGTGTATACACACAGCAACCATGTGTGTTGATGTACGGCAGCCATCTTGGAATGCCTTTTCTATTGCTTCAAGAAAGCCAATCTAAGATGGCCCCATACGTGCATGCATAGCAGCCATCATGGAATAATTTTTTCTTTAAGCAAAAGACAAAGTATTCCAAGATGCATGTCAAAGCAAGCTCATGTGTGTAAATGCAGTTGCACAGGTAGCCATCTTGGAATTTTTTGAATGACTTTCAAATATGGCCATTCACGGTTACAGTGGCTGGTGACAGATGGAGCAAAGGGGTATGGTAGGAAAATATTTAATTGAAAAGCGAGGGAAGAAGGAAAGGAGGTGGGAGCAAAGGACACAAGGAAAGACCGAGAGGGAAAGAAAAGCCTCCCTCATGCGCTGCAATGCAAGGTCCTGTCATCAACAATGGAAGGATACAACTAATTACATCAAAAGACAGTGAGACCAAAATGTCCTTAGTTGGGACAAACACAAGAATATGGAGGAAAGCCATTGAATCATCAGCAGGAGGGAAGTGAGACAGACAAGAAAGCCATTGAGAAGAGGGTTGATGCAAGACCCATTCTAAATCCATACTGGATGAAATTATTGGATGAAATTGTTGTTAATAGACAACCTAAGCTGTCTGTTGTTGAGACCTACAAATATGTGAGTTTTGAAAGCCCATGCTGTGCATCCTAAATGTCAACACCCTCCTGGCCTACTTGCAGATATACCCTCGCTATGTAATGTATATGGATCGATACTCCTGGCATAGATTGAAAATGCCCTAAACTGGAGCTGGGCACCACGCCAGTAGTACAGGTGGCATGGCAGCAGGATAAACACAGACCATCAAAGTAGATCGAAGGCTGCAATTAGAAGCCAATCACAAAAATAAGTTATTTCTGGAACGTAACACTGTGATAAAAAACAAGCATTTGCAATGCAATAGGTCTCGCATTTACGCGAGTTTGAGCTATTGACATTGCAAATGGCAGTGCCTTTTATTTTTGTTTTCGTTTTTAAAACTTAAATAAAAGGCAATGTTATTTACAATGCCAATAGCTTAAACTCGCGTAAATGCAAGACCTATTGCATTGCAAATGCTTGTTTAATGTAGGCAAAGTACATAGTCCACAATATTTAGCTTAGGCTCTTTGAGAGGTTTCTCCCGGTCTTCCTTCACTAGACACTGGTCTCCTCACGGGATGACCAAACAGAAGTTCAAAGGGACTAAAGCCCGCTCTCTTCTGTGGCACTTCTATGTAGGCGAAAAGCAGGCATGGCAAACGGACATCCGACCTCCTTCTGAATTTTTCTGTGCGTCCCACGAGCATGCCTTTCATGGTTTTGTTGAATCTCTCGACTAAACCATTGGTTTGTGGATGATAGGGGGTTGTGAACTTGTAAGTCCCACCCCATTAATTCCACTTTGCCTTTACGCAAGCAGACATGAAGGTACTACCTCTGACACCACCTCCTTAGGAAAACCCACTCTTGTAAAGAAGCTCAAGATGGCCCGGCAACTGCAGGAGTAGTGACAGTCTTTTTTTTTTTTTTTTTAAATTTTTGAAGACCTTTATTGTGCATGTTACAGAAGTACAAATACGGGCCTACAACCATCCGGCCGGCCACAACACTTATGAGCACAGGTGTCAGCATTACGGTCTTCCGACGGCATCAAGTATTACGACAGCAATTGATAACAGTTACGCTGGAAAGGACATGCCGCCAGGGAGAAGGATCAGTAAAGGTCAAATTTTAAAGTTTTTGATGAAATAAAAGTCAATGAAGGATAGGTATAAAGGAGATCCGAGTCCGTACATTGAGTCCACATGAGTAGGCAACAGTAGAAATAATATCAATTACGTGAAGCTCTTCGTCAAAGCGGCAAAACAGTAGAGAAACAAAACGGTCAACAGGAGCCACGCTCGTGCCACTTCCATTGCCACCCACTCCCAACCATCCCCTATCACAGACCCAGAAAGGAAAACAGTATGAGAAAGCGCAGGAAAGTAAAAGAAAGGCCCATAGAAACTAAATACAGAAATTAAATCTACCCCCCCACCCTGCACCAACGCGGAGGCTACGGCCTACCCCCCCCCGACAATGTGCCTGTCGCCCCATAAAGAACCCGAAATGTAGTTCAAGCAAAAGAAGAAGAAAGGAAAAAGGAGGAAAAATAATGAAAATGTTACCATGGAATATAGAGAGTGAGAAGAGGCCATCCTAATCTGCGACCCTCAAAAACTACAAGTGAAGCGGGAGGAGGAGCCAATCAAAAGTAGTGACAGTCTTAAGTGAGATAGCCTCAGGGTACCTGGTGGCATGATCCACTGCCACCAGTATAAATCTGTTCCCTAATGCTGTTGGTGGGTCAATGGGGCCAACAATGTTAACCCATACCCTTTCAAAGGGAACCCTAACCCCTGGAAGTGGAATTGAGGAGGCCTTTGGGTGGTTACCTAGCCAGCGGCTTGATAGGTAACACAGGAGTTACAAAACTCCTTCTCCTTCTGGGACAAACCTGACTATTAGAAGTGGGTGACTGACCTACTCCAAGTTTTGGTCTGGCTAAGATGCCCATCTAAGAGGATGTCATAAGCTAAAGAGAGAAAACACTCTCTGTACTGCTGAGGCATTACCACTCGCCTAGTGGCACCAAGTTTGGTGTCTCTAGCTTCAGTATACAGGAATCCTTCCTCCCAATAGGTTTGGTGGGAGCCCCTGACATCTCCCTTTTCCTAGTCAGCAACTTGCTGTCTCAGGCTCTCAAGAGTGGGACAGGTCCTCTGTCCCTGGTACAGATCTTCCCCAGAGGGTCCCCCCGAGCCTACGAGCTCTGCCAAGTAAGGTCCAAGTTCCTGGGACTGAGTTCTCTCTGGGGCTGATTGGTCTTTTCCATAAGGAGAGGGCAAGTGTGCTTTTGTCAGTTTTGAAGCTGGTTTCCCAGACCTCCTGCCTTTTCCCTTGGAGGATTGTGTCATTATTCCAGGCTCCAACTCTTTTTTTTCAGCCTGAGCTTTTCTTTTGTGCTCTGGGTTTCACACACCATTCAGGTATTCTCAGCATGACTGCATGGGTTCTCATCTCTAACTCAGCTCAAGCTGAGGACTCCAGATCATACCCTAGCAAAAAGGCTACAGGAATAGCAGAAGATACAACCACCTTCTTTTAGCCACTAACCCACCCCATTCTAAGGACACCACTGCCATGGGATGCTCCTTAGTTTGGTTGTCAGCATTGGTGACTGGATAGATATTTCCAGTCAAGTATTGCTCTGAGATATCAGTTTTTCAGTCACCATGGTGACACTTGCACCTCTATCCCTCTATGATCACCCAGTCGACCCCAGCCGAGTGACCCAGTTCTTAGTTTGGGAGCTCCGGATATCTTCTCCAGTCGACCCCAACTAAGACTTTTTCCTTGTCCCTCCTTTGAAGAATTCTGCAGCTTGGCACATACGGTGTCCTCGGGCTCTCCGCTCGACCCACTGCCTCCTAAATTCTGGAAGGTTTTCCATGCGGAACTTTTCCAGCCTTTGTATTCCATCTGCCTCCAGTCTTTGGAGCTGGCATCTGTTCCAGAGTGTTGGAAGCTAGCAGTAGTGTCCCCTCTGCTCAAGAAACCAACGTTGGACCCTGCCTGTCTTTTCAACTATAGGCCAATCTCTTTGCTCCCTTTTCCTATTAAGATCATGGAAAAATGGGTGACCCGCTCACTTTCTGGCTTCCTGGAGGAAATCGGATGGTTCGATGAGGCACAGTTTGGCGACCGCACTGGTAACCGTACTGGACAATCTTCGTTCGCGTGTCGACAGTGGTCGGGCAGCCTTTTTAGTGCTGCTCGACATGTCGGCCGCGTTCGACACGGTTTGCCATCGGACCCTTATCAGGAGTTTGGAGGAGTGTGGGGTCACAGAGGGTGCAAGAGACTGGCTAACATCTTATCTTGGCAGCCGGCAGCAGTTGGTTTCGCTTCCTCCATTCCGTTCTGAGCCACGGAAAGTAGGGCAGGGGGTCCCACAGGGCTCGGCCATCAGCCCTATACTTTTTAATCTGTACCTCCGCCCCCTGGTCCAGCTTATAAAATCTTTTGGTGTCTCGGCTTTTAATTACGCCGATGACACCCAGCTGGTCTTCTCTCTGGAAGGAAACAATGCGGTCCCGCTGGAGACATTTCATCGCTGTATGGCAGCTACAGAGGTCTGGCTACGGGCCAACTCCTTACAATTTAACAGCACAAAGATGGAGGTGCTCTACTGCTCCATAGACCGATCCCGCGGGTACTTCCAGAGAACTTTTGGCCTGCCACCTTTCTTGAGCCAGTGCCGGCTGCGGAATCAGCTCGTAACCTGGGGGTGATCTTCGGCCCAAATTTACAGCTTGACATGCACGTTAATAAAACCATCTCTGCGTGCATGATGCTGCTACGCATGTTGCGTAAAGTTCTGCCCCTTCTCCCCGCCCAGGCCAGGCCAGAAGTAGTTCGCGGGACCATACTAAGTCGTTTAGACTATTGTAATGCGCTACTTCTGGAGGCCCCAAAAAACCTGTTGGGGAAGTTACAACGGGTGCAGAATATGGCCGCCAAGTTGGCTCTTTCCCGCCCTAACTTTAGCTCTTCTACCCTAGCTTTAAGTGATCTACACTGGCTTCCGGTACACCTGCGTGTACTGTATAAAGCGGCGTGCCCGGTGTTTAAGGCAGTACATCAACAGGGTCCAGTGCCCTTGCAGAATATGTTTGCCTGGTACTCTGCTTCGCGGCCCCTCCGCTCTTCTTCGGCACAGCTGCTTGTGGTCCCGAGGTTTCAGAGAGTCAGGATGGGTGGCCGCTCATTTAGTGTTGCAGCGGCCAAACTCTGGAACTCCCTGCCACTCTCCTTGAGAAGCCATAGGGACTACTTTCCGTTCAGGAAAGCGTTAAAAACGTATCTCTTTCCCAGAAAGGTTTGAGCAGTGAAAAGTGTGACCGCCCGAAGTTCAAGCGCCAGGATGCCCTTTGGGTGACAGGACTGCGCTCTATAAGTACACCTACATACATACATACATACATACATACATACATACATACATGCTTCCACTCTAACCCCATTAATATGAGGCTGTTGTCTGTATTTTTCCATGTTACTGGGCAGCTACATCCACCCCACCCTCAGAGACTAAAGTGGCTTCAGTCTGCTGGTTAACATGCATGGTCCGGGCACACCTAGGATCCCATCTGGAGATTCACCACTGCAGGAGGAACTGCAGGTGCACTAGGAGGAAACTTTTTGGGACAGTTATTGTTAGAAATGGGGATCTCTAGTTGACAATGGTTTGCACCTGTGTCCAAATAGGAACCATTCCTTCTAGTCAGGATAAGGGGGATACACTACTGAAATAACCCCTGCTGACCCCCTTGGAAGCTTGCCTCGAGCCATCAGGCTTATGTCAGAGGCATTGTTTAAAGCATGTGCACATAGCCAACAGTTACACAGTGAAAACTCTACAAACGGACACCACAGCCGTTTTAGAAAAAATAACCAATATTTATCTGTGTAAAACAAGACCGAAACGATAAAAGACCAACATATGGTTATCAAAAATAGGCACTTTGTAGAAATAACTTAAAAATGCAGTTCCTTAAAGCCTGTAGCTCTGTCCGGAGCTATAGCGGTGCTGAAAACAACAGAATCCAACAGTTCTGGCCGACCGCGTCAGTGCAGACCGGCTTTAGTGTCAACAGACTCGTAAACAGTACCTTTGGTTCCGGCTCACACCGTTGGTGCAACCGTCGCGGTTGCAATGTGAAGCATAGCAGTGCAGCTTGCAGTGCCTTCAAGTCGTGGTGAAGGCAGCGGCTCGGTGACGGGCGTCCAGCGCCGTCAGTGAGACCAGGGCTGTGGTATGGAGTGAGGCGGTGCTCATTGTGGTGCTGACAGGACACAGTGCAAGCGACTGTGCCGGTTGATGGGAGCTAATGTTGGTTGGCCCAGACTGCGGTGTGCGACGAGGCATTGCGTCGTATAACTTACGATCAGTGTCCCCAAACCACGGTGCGGTCAAGGGTTTCGCGGTCAGCCGGCAGCAACATAGTCGATGAGTCTGGGGCAGCAGAGTGAGGCGGTGCAGAGTGGGGTGCCTTCAGGTCGCGGTGCAAGCAGTGGCTCGGTAGCGGCGGTTGTCGGTGAGGCCAAGGTTGCAGCGCCCTCTGCGGTGCTTGCAGGACACAGACACAGCGGTGTCACTGACGATGTCGGCTGATTCCCCCTCTCTGTGGCAACTGAAACAAAGATTCCAGAGGTGGTACCCAGAGGTGAGAGAAGTTTTTGTTGTCCCTGCGTCTTCGTGAACAGGATGCAAGCTCTATTTCTTTACTTCTTGCCCAGTATCTCTGAGGGCTTGAAAGTTCAGGCCAGTCCTTTTACTGCCCAAGGCAGAAGCAGCAACTGCAGGCCAACCCAGCAAAGCAACAATACAGCAAGGGGGCAGTACTCCTCCTGGCAGCTGTTACAGCTTTATTTATTTATTCTTCTTGGCAGGTTCCTTGATCCAAGCAAGTTCTAAATTTCTGGGCCCAGTATTTATATTGCATTTCTCTTTTTTCTCTGGAGCAGAGTGTCTGTCCTGCCCAAACCAGTTTGGTCCTCTCTGGCCCAGCTTCCCGGCAGGAGGTGGAGACAGCATTGTCCATTGTCTATTCAGCCCAGCCCTGACTCACCCAGGAAAGGTAAAAAAAAAAACACCTCAACCCCCCCCTGGCTATGGAGTGACAGGGAGCTGGGATGTGCATTATCTTCTGACAGTCAATCCACAACCCAGCAGAGGCACACAGGATGTCTAGGCAAAAAAAATACCTATTTTCTAAAAGTGCTATTTTCAAACACAGAACATAAAAATACTTTGTTTTACTAAAAGATGCATTTCTACATTCTGAGTTCAGGCATACTAAACTCCATTTCTCTACCTTGTCCAATGGGAAGATATTCTCATAAAATGTTAGAGTATTCCTAGGCTTTCCTGATTTCAGTTTCTATTTTTGGTGAATTCTGGTGGTGTTTTTTCAGTGTTTTCCAGTGATTTCAATACCTCAAAAAAAACTGTGCTTTTAGGTGGTTACTCATTTTCGCGCAATAATAAACAACTGAAACTGTGTTTTACCGGTGTTTATGGAACGCTTTGTTTTTATTATTGCGTAATTTCTCCATTGATGCATGGTATATAGACTGTGTACGTACAGTGTATATGAGGTCCGAATAAATTTTTACAAGTCGAAGGTTAAGTCAGCACTTTCTGAAATTTGCCTTAAAAGGGTGACTCTGTGCAAGGCACACCTCTTGAACTGCGGGGTATAGAGATAACTTTTTGGAAATGAGAAATTTCTGGGGGTGTTGGGCGTTGTAGGCAAGGCAGGCAGTTCTCATATTTCATTTAGAATCAATGTGTTGTCATTTGAAGAAAGTGAGAGCTGGGTGACATGTT
The DNA here is from genome assembly GCF_964263255.1 of Lissotriton vulgaris. Classification (NCBI taxonomy): domain Eukaryota; kingdom Metazoa; phylum Chordata; class Amphibia; order Caudata; family Salamandridae; genus Lissotriton; species Lissotriton vulgaris. The sequence continues at coordinate 1,173,569,134 of NC_141696.1, forward strand.
TATGGTTTTGGGCACTCCTCACAAATCACGTAGCATGGTGGCACGGCTCTGAGTAAAGCTAGGCTGGTTTTCACTGCTGGTTTTTTTCCCCTCTGAGATTTATATAATGCTAACTCGACCTGAAGGTATTGAAGCGCTTGACATGAGCACCTGTTGCGTTACACAAGGGCACATTAATTTTTGTTAGGGACGGGTAGATTACGTGATTTACCCAGAACCACAATCATTTTAATAATACAGTTGGTGACAAATATACTATAGCTTTTGGATTTGACTGAGTATGTTATTAACAGTTAAGCGGACGTTTTCGTGTAGGGACTTTTAATTGGCTAATATTGGCTCTGGGTTCTTTACACGGAGAGGCGCCTGTGGTCAAAAGAAAATGACGGGAGAGGGAGAAAATATGTTGTCTTATTTCTTAATGAAATGTCACGGTCATTTTAGTTTAGTATGTCTATCGCAGACAGTCTTGTCGTTTCAAAGAGGAATTGTTTTTTTTTATTTGCCTGTGTATAAAATGCAACTCTTTTCAACTAGGTGAAGTTTTAAGGGTTTCTTTTAACTTTCTAAACAAACAAAGTTTGCTTCTCTTTGGGGTTTACCAGCAGCCAGGTCATGGGGTTTCCGTTGCCCTGCCACTTATTGTGACACACACACGGAGTTTTCTGCTCCGCATATCATATACAATCGAACTCCAGAGTGTGTAGGAGACATGCCAGGGACTTGTAAAAGAATGTTAGGGGACCGTAAAGACAACCATGGGGACAGCGCATTGCCACTCATGTAGGGAGGAGTCAAATGGGAATAACACCACCACTTGGAGACTGTGTGGAAAAAAAGGGATTGAAGCCAGATTAGTGCACGGTCACAAGGGCCAATGTTGTCTACGAGATACACATATTGAAAGCAACATATAACCTTGCAACAGAAAAAAAATCTATATAGGACAGCACTTTTATTTAAATTACGAACGCTAACGCACTTTTAGTAGCTCCTATGATGAAGCACCATTGCTGTCCATGTGCATATATCCAGAAAACAAAAACCATGTAAAACAAACTGATATGCAGCAGTGATAAAGCATAGCAGCTTTAGGTTTGGTACAAGAAACACAACTCTTGCCATAGTAAAAACTGCTAAAATAAAGGAACAGCAAAATGAAATAACAAACTTTAGATCACCCACCTCGACTTCGTAGACCTGAACTGGTGTCCTGCACACACTGAAAGGGCATTAATTAACTGAGCTCAGATGATACTTTTGCACTCCTAGCGCATGCGCTATGAAAGCCATGCGCTAGCGGGTGAACATCACACATAGGCGTTCGGTTTGTCATGGGCAGCACGAGAGTGCGGGTGAACGTCATCTGATGCCCTTTTTCTCCTTTGACTAACTTCTCTGCTGGACTCGAGCAGCCTGCACTAGGGAAGAGAAAAGGCACGGCTAAAGCAGAGCTGTCAAGTTTTTAGATTGCACATGTGTGACACTCCATGATTTCTGTGTACTAATGAGTGACATTCAACAATCAAATGAGTGACACTTATAGTGACTCTTTCTCCCAAGTAAAACCAAGCTATGAAGTGACTGGAAACAGACTACCTTTTGAGCAATGAAAAGCTCTATAAAGATATTTAAATGCGTCAGAACCCCTGAAATGAAAGGTTACTAACCTACTGTCCTTCCAGCCAGGCAGGGTCAAGTGTGACAGAGTTTGAAAGAGAGGCTCTGCAGCAGCCTAGCGCTGCAAGGTGCCTCAGAGAGCTGCTCAGCGCTACAAGTCAAGCATCGCCCTGGGCACTTTGGTGAATGCAGCCAGGCAGCCTTGGATGCACAAGCAGGAAATAATTAATCCGTTTAACTAGCAGTGAAACTAAAAGGGCAAACCCGCTATATAACCCCGTCAATGGTAGCAGAGAAGCCAAATATTAAATAAAAATAACCCTGCATCCGGAGTGTTGTTAAATAGCTATGCACACCATGTGCCCTGGTGAGCCGTTCACAAGTACTGTTTTTCCTAGTGCTAATAATAGGACACACCATGAGTGACATCCCATTCCCAAAGGTGCCCCTCGAATATGAAACAGGCCAGTAGTTGGTATTAGGGTTCAGAGTTGAGCACAACTGCCTGTACACCCTTTCACACGTGGCCTTAAGTGAGACATTGACAATCACCCACCGCAGCGCTATGTTTTTTCTCCGCACAATGTGATTGGAATTTGAGAAGTAAACAGATAATGCACGTCATCTGGCCGGGGCCCAATAGCAAGCGAATTACCAACGACAGTATTTAATAGAAACATCAAAACAGTAAAACTGAATATGAATAATATTTTATGAGGAGCAACCCAGAGGCCCCGGTAATGTTCATGGCTGTTTGAAGCGCTCTCCTGGCTCTGGGCCCAGACTCGGGTGTCTCTCCTGGGTCAGGGTGTCTCTCCTGCGTCACTGATGCCTGTCCTGGGTCCTGAATGTCCAGAGTGAGCAGCTGAGGGGAGGGGGGGGGGGTTCAGAGTGAGCAGCAATGTGCCCGGAGCTGTGGGCACCCTGGTCAAACATATCATGCCTCGCTGCCCCGCGCACACAGCGCCTCGGTACCCACAGTTCCTCTTTTCATGCAGCGCTAGCAGTACCAGCACCACCGCGGAAATGAGTCCGTTTGGAAGAGCAGCAACCGGCGGGGTCCGAGGTGAGAGTTAGAAGTAATTCGACACAATGCATGCCAGCCTCGTGTACTCTTGCTGTTCCTAGGTCAGAGGTCAGGGGCGGTGTCTTATGGAGCACAGCCTCTGGCTAGGGAAATAATACATGCAAAATACAATAGGCGGATGGCGTGCTGAAACAAAGCGCTGTACCTGTGTACATAAAATGTATGTGGGTGGCGCCATGGTAATTAAAAATAAAAACGGGCACCGTGCTAAATGTAAAGCGCAACGCCTGTGCTACCTTTAACGTGGATGCAAAGAAACATTAAAGTGAGCGCCTTGCTAAAACAAAGCCGGCACCTGTGTACATACAAGTTATGGACGCGGAAAATAAACAGCTCCCTGATGGAGAGCTGGCTGCTAGACGTGCCAAAACAGCAAGCAACGAAGACTGTTTCTGCGCTCAGCCCTGCCCCCAGGGGCTCTGAGAAGGGTGAAAGAACAACAAAGCCTCGTTATGTAAATGGTCTTTTTAAAGACCTGTGAAGTACTCGGGTGCGGCCGCAATGAGACAGACAGCAGACCATAACAGCTCCTCTCCCCCAACAACTATGAAAATCAGTGACAATCGGTTTAAACCGGGTCAGCTGATTTTCATCCAGTAGTGTAGTTTCGAGTAGTCGGTTTTAACCGAATTCCGACAGCCTAAGTATTCCCTATTCTATCTTATGGGACAGATAGCCTTTCAACAGTGAAAAACGAATTACATTGTAGTTTAGTATGAGGACATGTCGCACGCACCAAGACATGTCCTACCTTTCACATACACTGCATCCTGTCCACAGGGGTACCATGTGACAATCTTAGGGGTGACTAAGCATGGGCGAATTTTGCGAATCTGGCGTTTGCGAATTTGCGTATTTGCGAACTCGCAATTCGCGGATTTTTTTTTGTGTTCGCAAGGGTTTCTGCCAGTTCGCGAGGGTTTTGTACCAGTTCGCAATTGCGAACTTACTTGTCGGCTCGCAACAGTCACGACTATGTTGTTTCTACGTCTGGTTCATCATCACAGGTTCACAGCACCCTCTGTTTCACCACTGCCACCCTGTTTCACCGATGCCACCCTCTGGTACATCAATGCCACCCTCTGGTTCATCACTGTAGATTATGGGGGTGAAAAGCAAGCACACCTGCCCTGCTTCAACTGACATGAATAAATTTGGGGTTGATTTATTAATGTGTTACTGTTTTAAAATTCCAGTCTGGCACCTGCTGCCTTATCTGTAATTTGCTTTCTGTTGCAGTGCAATTTTTTTTTCCAGGACCTTTGTGGCCTACTTGTAGCTATTCTATGAGCCTGCTGTGAGGGTCAGAGCAGGGTCATAGAATTGTTGCAACTAGCAACTGAACTCTGGAGGGGCCCCAGTCAGGAAGCACTACAGGGAATGGTTACTAATGATGAGTTTGAACTTTTGCACCTGCTGAGTGCTTTCAGTTTTGCAAAACTCATTTTTCTGCAGAACAGCAACTGTAATGCCCCAAACAAACATAGGCAACTGAACTCTGGAGGGGCCCCTCAGGAAGTACTACAGGGAATGGTTACTAATGATGAGTGAACTTTTGCACCTGCTGAGTGCTTTCAGTTTGGCAAAACTCGTTTTTCTGCAGAACAGCAACTGTAATGCCCCAAACAAACTTACTTGTGAAAGTTGATTTCTAATCCAAAAGTGATCCTAAGAAAGTCAAAAGGCCTCAAATCCAAAAAAGTGCAGGCAAATGTCAACCTGAGGAGTTATTCTGATAAAAATCATCATTTTCAGAAGGTCTATGCTGCTTGCTAGTGGATTTCTTGTGCAGAATTGCAAATTTTGTAATTTCGCGAGTGCGAGATTGTTGCTGCCCGCCGCACCTACATGTTCGCAATTGCGAACTCTCGCGATGCATCGCCAAACTCCCGCGGGATCCGCAGCAAGATCCAAAATGGCGCAGCACTCGCAAAATATCGATAAAAACAACTCGGCAAACACTGAATGACGGTAAGTGAACGCCGCACGCCGCAATATTGTATCACCAAGAAAAAAAAATACGCTGCGTGCGAATTTGCGGATTTTCTGTAAATTCGCGAGAGTTCGCGGATTGTGAATTTACCGAAAATCCGCAAAATCCACGAGCGGAACGGATTTTCCGCCCATGCTTAGGGGTGACTCACATGTATGAAAAGGGAAGGTTAGGGTTTGGCAAGTGGGTGCACGTGCCACGTCAACATGTCAGTCAAAACTACGTGCAGACACTGCAGTGGCAGGTCTGAGAACCCTGTGAACGGCTGCTTGTGTGAGTGGCACAATCAGTGCAGCGGGCCCACTAGCAGCATTTGATTTACAGGCCCTGGCACTCTCAGTGCACTTTACCAGGGACTTACAAGTAAATCAAGTATACCAATCTTGGAAACTTCAAACCATTTTACAATTTACAATAGGAGCACTGCACTTTGTGCACTTTCTCACTGCTGTTCAGTGTTGGAGACACTAAACCAGCAAAAACAGAGTCAAAACGGGAGGTCAGAAAGCAAAAAGATAGGGGAAACGTGTCAAAAGATGCCAAGTCGAACAGTTATGGTCCCCAGTTCAGTGCCCGTTGGCTTTAACACCTTGCGTGCTCATGACGAGCTCAGCTCATAATGAGGCACGGTGGCGCTGTGCTCATGACGAGCTGAGCTCGTCATGACCGCCACGGCGCTCACACGCGGGTATAATTCCCCTGCTGTGCTGAGCGTTCTGAAGAAACGGGTGTGATCATGACGAGCACAGCTCGTCATGAGCACAGCGCCACCGTGCAGCGTGACGAGCCAAACTCGTCGCAAGCACTGTGGTGCTGCGCACGGCCCCACTCCCCCCCACGCCACGAGGGAATTAGCCCTGCGGCGAAGGGGTTAATGTTAAAGCACAAAGCCTTCTTGAGATCCAAGTTTTTACCCTGGTACCCTCCTTGGGACTGTGTATTGTCTCTGGGCCCACCCTCCTGAACAGATTTTTGGGGACTTCGAGGACTATTTGTTTTTATCTTTTGACTGCCCAGTCTCTTTCCCTTGGGCGTGATTAGCAACCACTTTCTTTTGGTCATCCCCTCTATGAGACTTCTTGGAGACCCTATTCTTGACCCAATGGTCAGCCTTCTTTCCCAATTCTTGGGGAGAGACTGGACTTAGGTCCACCAAGTACTGACATAATTTTTCAGAAACCGTTGCTTAACAGATGCTGTTTCATAATTAAATTATAAAGCCCATCATAGTCTTGCACCTTGTTACCTTTTAACCAGTCACTATGTGTTTTGACTAAAAAGGCAAAAAAATCTACCCAGGTCTGCCTCAAGGTTTTGCGAGTCTCCCTGAACCTAATCCTGTTCTCATCAGTGGTGAGTCGAAAGCCCTCAATCAGAGTATTCTTCATGAAATCATAGGACTCAGCATCTGTCTCATTAAGTGTCAGGAGTCTAGTCCTGCACTTTCCTGAGAACAGCGCCCAGAATAGAGAGCCCCAATACTTCTGGCTGAGTTTCCTCATCTTACAAGCTCTCTGAAAGGTTTTAAACATCTTGTTGAAGTAATAACCCTATATGTATTTGGGGACAATCCCATATGGGACTTTAGGGTCAAAAGCTTCATCTTTCTCCCCATTTAAGATTTTGCTGCAACCAGAGATGGGTCTTAGGCCCATCTCATCTCATTCTTTTTCTATGGCTATTTATTTTCGCCTCCTGAGCTATTCTCCTAGCTAGTTTTTGAAGATCAGGGTCTTCCTTTTCTATTTCATCTGGGGTACTACCAAAAGTACTCCGAGTAGAGGGTGCTGTCTGTAGGTGAATCTGAGGACTCCTCATCATCATCATTACTGACATCTCCTCCCTTGTCCATTAGGACTTTCTTCCATTGCCATGGCTCTGTCAAGTTCTGCAAGCAACTTTTGGAGATGTTTCTTACTGGATTTAGACCCAATGGCAAGGTTCCATGCTTTAAACAGGTCCTTAAGTTGGGCCAACTTAAGTTTCTTGTAGGGACCCAGGTTAAGTGCCTGGTTAGTACCCTCTATCTCAGACATGGTATTAAATTAGCTGAGACCTTTTTAGGAATTCAAGAAAAAATTCTATCAGACTATTTTTTTAAATGCCTAACTGTCTAGGATACCTTTTAACTTATAATACAATTGAACTGGGGGACTTAACCAAAGGCCTTGACAGCTTGAATTAGCACATTTATCGAAAATCGAAAAACAAATCAAAAATAATTAACTAATGTTAATTGTGGAGTCACCTACTGACCAAGTGGTATCAGCAAATACAAAGTCTTGTATGCCACCACTGAACCACCAATGTAGAAAGCTGTCTGTCTCTATGTAGTGCTACAAAATGAGGCAAACTGTGTAGAGTCCAGGCGGCCCTTGCTGGTTTATAGAGGCAGAAATAAAAGCACTAAATGCTCTCTTTTGTGGTAATATGGGCAAGCAGTTTATGCTTATCAGAGGGTTGTGCTAAGCTTTTGTTGTACTCCACAGAGGCAATAAATAAAACACTCATTCAAAGAACAAATCCGAGACGAATTTAGAAAATAACTCTTATTGTTATATAAATGTTGATACCAAGAACTTCGTTAGCAAGTAAGTACTTTTTAAAACATCGACTTTCACAGGTGAGTTAAATGTTCACTGAAATGCGTCTTTACGCGTAATGCTTTCCTATGGGAGAAAAAGACAAACAGTGCCACGGCCCGTGCAGGTAAGAGCGATGGGGCCGGGTTGGGGGAGGTTTCAACAGACGATGACGAGGGAATATTAAATATTTATTTAATTTTTCCTCCTCGTCCATCGAACCACCCCACCCCACCCCCCCACCCGGCCCCACCGTTCTTACCTGCATGCCCGCGGCTCAACAGTATACAGGTACTTGCAATAGGTTTCCAGGGGTCCCATTCAGGACTTAAAGTGGTGGTGGGGGGGAGTAAGGTCCAAAGTACAACCAGCAGTTTGAGTTTACGTGTCCTGGGGTGTCCAGGTGCAGAGGTGCTGTCTGGTTGGTAGCCTTAAGTGCTACACCAAAGGAGAGGAGGGGCACCCGAAAACAGGCTGCAGAGGGGAACCGAAGGACAAGTCTGGAAGATCCCAATGGGGGTTCGGTTCATAAGGCCCTGGGAGCAAGGGATCACAGTTGGTTTTTGGGAACACAAGCCGGGTCGCTCAGGTGCAGGGGGGTATTAGGTTAATTGGGCTGGTGTGTCGTAGGATCTTGCAGTTGTCAGTCCTGCCGGTTGAGGGTGCAAAAATTAGGAGAGCTGGGTCACTGTGGAAGTGGGTCTCTGCGGGGCTGACATCTCTTGAAGCCTGTTCCGTCTCAGTGTCGTTGGAGTCTGGATTGGACAATTTAAAAAAATTGTTCTCTTTGATAATGTTGTTTAATGCACATCACTTATTTTAATTATACTGAACTTGGTGTGTTAAATTTGTTATTCACTTTCAGTGATTCAGTGTCCGTTTGCTTATAAATAGAATTGTAAGGAATACTTATTTTTCTCAGTTTTTTTAACTGCATATGTTTTGGTTCTGGATTCTTGTAAATATCCTTTGACTCAATTAGGATTATCAATTTGAAAACAGTTGTACAAACTGCATGGTGCCTTGGATTTTGTGTCTTGCGCATATGAAGGCAACAATACATATTGTCCATTAGTAAATGCAGAGGGGGGCACAGCAGCAGTAGGGAGACCCACATGTTCATGGGGTGTGGCATATGCAAATACAGCCTGCCCCATTTCCATATTTATCACTGTATAATAATGTTATTATTATAATGCCAGCTAATAGGAAATACTGTCAACCAGTGCACCAGGTATTTCCAGACGTGGGTCCTGGGCTCACTGTGCCACTGGAATCAAGCTATCCTGGCTGTAGAGGGGTGAAACCCCGAAACCGGTCCTAGGATGCTTGTTTCCAGTCCAAGGAGGACCTGGCCTGGCAGTTCGGGCTGGACTGTTCCCATTGGGGCGCAGATTCAAGACTGATTTGCATATGGCTGGGTCCAAAATGGAATGGCATGGTGAGCAAAATAACGATGGATTTAGGCCCAGATCTCTGTACTGGGGTGAATGTAGGATATTGTTCTGCATTCTGTCCATCAAATGTTCTCTTTGCATTATCCATACATCACCTTTCCCCAACATCATCAGACGTACTTCGCAATTCTGCAGTTTCTCCCACTGGACGTACTTTTGTGGCGCCTGCCGGCTACTTCCACCATATCCATGCTGCTATTCCACCAGGGGCACACAAAAGCCTGGTCCTGTACACTCCTAGCAAGTATTCCATCTTCACCAAACACCTTTCACACTCTTAGGGTCCTACTCCTCTCCCTTAACAAGACCGTAAAATGGAGCGTCAACACATTTTAGTGCTGACACACAAACATATGCTGATTTTGGGATTCCTTTTTTGTTGTTGCTAAAGTTGCTTTTTTTGCCACTTGGTGGACAATATATCATATTTACTGAAATCTGATTTTGCAGGTTTTCTAGGCTGAGTGGTGAGATAGAGCACACAATGACATTTACAAATATGTGCTAGCTTACAACCATGGAAGAATACACAATCCTGACGGGTATTGGAGAGGGCTCGTTTGGAAGAGCTCTCCTGGTGCAGCATAAAAGCAGCAGCTGCAAGTATGTGATGAAGGAAATCAGGCTTCCGAAGGTATTCAACTGTTGTTACAATTTAATAAATCTGCTTAACAAATAGTGTTGTAATTCTCTCTCTGTGCTTTATTTCAATACCCTTCATTTAACTTTTGCTATGTAATTGTTAAATATGAATTATTAAGTATGTAAAACAAACATAAAAGGGGCCAATTCAAGTTTTTGAAAAATGTTATGTACAAATGTCAAGGTATTTGTAGAGCGCACTACCACCAAGCGGTTTCCTGGCGCTATTACTCATACCGCTGTGAACCCTTCCTGGCTTTCCCTGTGAAGTGTCCACTCCTGGGCACCCCCAGGGTGAAGCCAGGCATCCTAGCGCTGTTGGGGCCGGTGTGGATGTTAAGCAAGCTATTGCCCAGAGTTGCAGCGTGGGGCCCATGATTAGAATAGGCACTGAGGCGAGAATTGTCAGGTCTGAGGAAATTGAGCCCAAGACCCGCCGAGGCGGGAATTGAACCCTGGTCCCGGGCCAGAACTCTGCATCAGGGTCTGCCGCTCTAACCATTGAGCCACACTCCTCCACCGTGCATGTGTACATCCATCTGTGCATGTACACATGCACAGATTGCAGATGACTTCCAAAAGTAAAATGGAAGTAATTGATTGTTTGTGTGTGTAATGTATGCAGTAGTTAAATCCATTATGCAGATACCTGCCTTTGTGCTGGTGGTCATGCCTCTGCTGGCCTGTGAATTCGTAATCCGCAGGATGGTTCTTTCTGCCTTTTAACTGGCTCCTGCGCCCTGCATGACGTGACAACACGTGGTGGCACTTCTGTGTTTTAGGAAGCTGGCAGAAGGGACTATAACGACCATCCTAGAATAAGTCTTGATGAGTCTGCAATTAATAGCAGCCCTGTCATAAATTGGATATTCTTGGTATATTATGGCCAACCTGACTGGTTTGTTGCCATCATACAACCTTGGTATTACTGTGGCTGGGAAAATCACCACCGGTCTCTAAGCGCTTTCCAGAAAAAGAACGGGTCACTAGCGTTACCAGGTCAGGAGGCCGTGGGACGCCACTACGCCAATGCTAATGTCTCTCTAAACAGGTGAGTCTTTAACGACTTTCTAAAGGAGACCAGATCCAATTCTTTTCGCAGGTACTCCGGTAGATCATTCCAGATCTGTGGAAGGAGGACTGAGAAAGCTCTGCCCCCTTTGGTTTTAAGATTATACCTAGAAGACGCCAGTCTAAAGGCCTCAGAAGTGCAAAGAGCTCTGCCGGGCACGTATTTTACCACTCAATCTTTTATATATTTTGGTGCAGTCCTGTGAATAGCCTTATGGGCTATACAGAGACTCTTGAATTGCATGCGCTGTTCAACAGGCAGCCAGTGCAGTTTATGTAATAATGGAGTGGCTCTTGTTCTCCTGGGGAGTCCAAAAATGAGCCTAGCTGCATCATTTTGCACAACTTGCAGTCTCCTAAAAAGCTTTTGAGGGATGCCCAAATAGAGGGCATTACCATAATCTAGCCGAGAGATGACAGTGGCTGAGACAATGGCTTGTAATGCAGAAGTAGAGAGGAGAGGCACAAGTCTTCGCAACTGCCTGAGTAGGCCTGTGCAGATGCCCACAACCGAAGAAACCTGGGCAGCCATAGACCGATCCGAGTCAATTTTCAATCCCAAGCTTTTTACAGCTGGCCCCGGAATTGGGACCACACCCAGTTCTGGGGGCCAAAAAAGATCGCACCAAGGGCTATTTTGAATTGGAATAATAAGCACCTCGGTTTTATCCGGCTTGACTTTCAAGGAGTTGGCCGCCATCCAATTAACAGTAAACCTGAGTAGATTTTTTACTGATTCTTGCCCCTGGCCGGTGTTGTCAAGCCGGACCAGGAGTTGAGTGTCGTCGGCGTAATTGAAAACCTGGCAATCTCTGCGTGTTAGGGCCTCCATCAAGGGCTGCAGATAGATATTGAAGAGGAGTGGCGACAATGCAGAACCCTGGGGAACTCCACATATCAATGAGCCTAGGGTCGACAACTGATCCCTCAATTGCACTCTCTGAGTGCGGTCGGTCAGGAAGGATCTTAGCCACTGAAGTGCTTGCCCCTTTATACCCAGATTCGACAGCCGGTTCAGCAGAATGTTATGGCTGACCGTGTCAAATGCCGCTGACAAATCTAATAAAATCAGGGCACTTGGCTGTTTGTTATCCGCCCTAACTCTAAGCTCATCCAAAACGGACACCATTACCAGCTCGGTGCTATGGTGTGCTCTAAAGCCCGCCTGTCTAGTGAGGAGCAGTTGGTGGCCATCCAGATGTTTTCCAAGTGTTTTCAGGACATGCTCTTCCAGAATTTTTGCCAGGAAGGGGAGCTGTGAGATAGGTAAATATCCCAGGTCTAAGGACTCATTAAGTAGTCCCAGAACCTGCCTTTCCAGTCCCGGCAGAGCAATTTGGAAAAGCCTCGGGGGCAGGGGTCCATTCGAGAGCCTGATTTAATCTGGTTTGCTAATGTAGCCAGAGCTGCAAAGTCAAGATTTGGAAAGCTAAGCAACTGGCCGCCAGAGCAAGGGGGGCTTAATCTGGCCCAGAGTGCTGAAGTCAGTAGGTGTTAAGGTGATTTCCAAGACATGTCCAAGATTTTCTGGAGAAAGAAGTCCTGGAATCTATCGCAATTTGGCAGAGCAATTGTAGGCATATTTTCCCTTTTTTGACTCAGTTCTTTCAGAATGGCAAATATCTCTTTTTGTTTGTTTCCTGCCAGAGTAATCCTTTCTTCGTAAAGTACTGCTTTCCTATCTAAAATAGCAGATTTGTACGTAGCAAAAAGAGCTTTATAGATTTTTAATTCTGCAGGCTCATAGTTGAGTCGCCACTGCCTGTGTATATGTTTGTTTAGTGAGGGTCATTTTAAGCACTGTGTGACTTTCCTTGGCATACTGATAGTGATGGCCACTCCTTGCATGTGCTTTTGGCTGCCAAAGAGCGATTGTGCTACAAGGGACTTGATTTAGGGAACAATTAATCTCAGTTAGGAGTAGTACACAATTATCACACTCCAGTGTATCCACAGGATATCACATTAAAAAATCAAAATAGAGTTAATCACTGGAAGGAGAAAAGAGACACGGAGGAAATAAAATTGTATTCAAAGAAATTTTTAATATTTTTTAATATTTTATTTTATATTTAGCTCTGTCAATCCGCGACCCGGCTCGCAGACGGTTATTGCAGAATTGCCCAACTGAACGGATTCAAATTCCTACGGCTGCACTGAGTGCCTCCTTGTTTTCGATAGCACTGCACCAGCAAGCTTAAAAACACCGTATTACAGGGGGTTTTCCCAGCAATGAATTACTTTGTCCTGATGATGGTCTTCATGACGTTTGCTTACTAGACCGAAACGTCGACACTGGCATCATCTCCAAAAGCGTTGCGTTGGCATCAACACACGACCTTTGTTTATTAATGAACTTGGTTGTGTGTCACAATTGTTAGGAGCTGATGTTTAGTTGTGAACTGATGAGTAGATGTCATTTATACCTCTGTTCATAACTGTCTTTTGCTTGAATTTATTTCTTTGTATATGTCTCCCCAGAACTTCTTTTGATGCTTTATCACTAAATATAAAACATTTTCTTTGAATACAATTTTATTTCCTCCGTGTCTCTTTTCTCCTTCCAGTGATTAACTCTATTTTGATTTTTTAATGTGATATCCTGTGGATACACTGGAGTGTGATAATTGTGTACTACTCCTAACTGAGATTAATTGTTCCCTAAATCAAGTCCCTTGTAGCACATTTTGACATTAATCATTCAACGCCCAAGCCTACAAGGGTTTATTGGGTTTCCCCTGCCTCGATCACAAAGAGCGATTGTGGCATACAGTGGGGATCCCTGGCATCTGGTAACTACCACTGTTTAAAGGTGGGTATTCCTAGCATGTAACTATTACATATGGGCTTGTGAGGGAGAATCCGTCCACATGAGGCAGTAGCACATTTGAGTAGGTGGTGAAATAACATGCTGATGTTTAGGAACAAAAATGATTTTTTTTAAATTAAAGGTTCTTATTTTCTGGTGGGAACCCTTTGAAATTAATGATATTCATTTGTGTAGAGGCAGTTGAGTTTATTTACTCAAAATGAAAGTTGATGTTTCACAGCAACACGTGTGTTTTCTGAAAATGTTAAACTGCTGTTCGACGAAAAATAAGTTTATCTGGGAAAAAAATAAAAACTAGTTTCTGGAGACAAAATGTGTGCGGAAACAATTATTGCCTTTCTTTAATCTGTTTAGAATTTGTATTTTCTCTGAATTCATGCTCAGAAGGGCACATTTGTTGCAGATCTTTTATCGAGCGTGAAAGTATTTTGCAATCTACAATTATATAGATTTTATAATAATATCTTCATTATTGCAGCCTGAACATGTATGATTTCTGTGACCAGAAGGGTAACTTGGGTGTCTGCGCCTGTGCGGTATATCTGGCCTCAGTGGTTCCTCCATTATCTGTGGCTTAAGATTGTGAGATATATCATGTGAAACCTTTCATCATCTCACCATGCCCCTTCGGAATATGCATTCAACCATTCTATAATTCTCAGAATCTACTTGAAAGGGGCATGGCAGAAACATTAATGAAGGGAGAAGTTAGAGGAGAAGAAGTGTGTTACCAATCATTTTTTATAAAATGTTACCTTTTCACCAATTTGTGTTAGGCATTTAGGTTATTTATCTTAACTACATTGTTTTTTGACTAGCTCTCGTGCACACACGTATAAAACTTCTATGGGGATGCCTTATTCCCTAGGCCAAGCTACCGAGAGTGTGACATGGAGAAACCAGTTTAATTCTGTAGGTTAAATTGTTTGGGGTTTATAGGCTTTTAGTCCTAGCTCACCTTCAGACTGATGGCACATTCCCAAGCCTTACTTGGGCTCAATAACAAACAAGCATTTTCAATGCAATAGGTCTTGCATTTGCGAGCGTTCAAGGTATTGGCATTGTAAATGACAATGCCTTTTATATCTGTGTTTTTTAAAGCAAAACATATATAAAAGGCATTGTCATTTTTAATGCCAAATAGCTCAAACTCTTGCAAATGCTAGACCACTCTAATAGTGGCCGCACCCCTTTCTTTAGACGCTGCTCGTATCAGGTTACAGTGATTAGCGTCTAAAGGGGCGCAGCCAACATTAAAGTGAAAGCGCGTATGGTGCGCTTTCACCCAAAGCAAAAAAAAAGAATGTAAACGTTTCTGTAGCGCAGCCACTACAGTGAAATCGGCCCGTGCTGTAAATGAAATAATTAAATAAGCATGGCCGCTATTGTCAAAGTGTTGCGCTCTGTAAATTAAATAATTAAATAAGCACAGCCGCTATAGTTTCAAAAAGCTTTAGTACGACAATTAAGTCTTAAAGCAATAAAAGACAGATAGGTGTAAAACCATGGTTTACAAAACATTAAGTTATACAGTATATATATATAATAAATAGAAAAAAAACATAAAAACCATTTAGTTAAAAAAGATATTAAAAAATCTAATCATAATACGAAGATAATTGGTTGGGACCAATATCGTGGGCAAGAGAATTTAAATGTTTAATCAGCCTTGGCTTTCACCAAAGTGGCGAATACCTAAGCTCGATGACAGGCTTAAAAATGTAGCCATTGGATAATGATGCCACGAAGAAAAGGGTAGGGACCCGTTCTATCGATTCCATCCAGTGTGTCCCTTCATTTCCTCCTGTGAAAAGAAAGAAAGGATCGACAGTTAAACTGCTGAAAGATTGATGACAGAACATCTCAAAAACTGAGTTAAAACATCATGATATCTTAAGACACAGTTATACAGCACTTGACTTCACATTGCTAACATCACTATTCATCATGAAGATGTATTGCAATTTCTTTGTCAATGTTGTGTCCCTTGGGGTCACGTGTTCCTAGCTTGATGATATATATAGATTCCTGTTTCCTTAGCTGGAGTTAACGATTCCCACCTCTATGATTGATTTCTATTTGTTCAATGATAAAAAGTTGTAGTTTGGTGCTGTCTGAATAGTGTAGTGTCTTAAAGTGCCTGGCTATGGGGTAGATTGGATTTCTTTTGGATATGGCCCTCATGTGCTCCAAATACATATAGGTTGTTGTATAAATGTAGCTATTGGTGTGGTGTATCGGAGATCTCAACATTCAAATAGAGCATAGTTGTATGCATAGGCATGGTTAGTAATTTAGTTTTTTGTGTAATTAAATGTTCTCTCCGGTGAAAATCAATGGTTTCATTGTTAATTTATGATTGTTTATGAACTTATTCCTACAGTATACCACAGTTGTGCAGTTGCTCTTCAGTGCCCAGGTTGCGTAGGGTAACTTGGGCATACCCTCTTTTTACGTTTCACCTGCACAGGGCCTGCACATTTTATACATTTCACCAAATTAACCCACATCTATGTAAATAGATATGCCGCAATTCTGTACTTTTATAAAAACATGCCACTAATCTTTTTTTATATTAATATTTATATTTTCAGTCTCAATGTGGCATTCATGACAGTAGACGAGAAGCAATCCTTTTGGCCAAAATGAAGCACCCCAATATTGTTGCTTTTAAGGAGTCATTTGAAGGTATGTACAGCCAAGAAGAAGAAGAACTGGTTTTGCTAGAACCTGTAAGAAAATCTTATCTCTCTAATTATTTCTTGATTGCATATTTCTGCTGTATTTTTTTCAGCTGATGGACATCTATATATAGTAATGGAATATTGTGACGGTGGTGATCTCCTACAGGCAATCAAAAAGCAAAGAGGAAACTTGTTTCCTGAAAATAAGGTTTGACCACATTTTATACATTTCACCAAATTAACCCACATGATATAATCTAAACCTTTACATTTAATAAATCTTGAAAGCTCTCTATCTGTTGTTCATTAATATATTATTACAGTGCATCATGAATAGCCATTTAACACCTAATCTCTTGGAAAAGTTGTGAAACAGCAATCTGAATTCGTCTGCTTATGTGTTTACTCTGTCTGCAGATCTCCATTTGAACAGCAGCTATTTGTCGCCTTATGAGATTTTGAGATAATTATGTTTTTTATACAGTCACTCAGAAAGTGCTTATGTTGCATGTTTTATGTTGTCGTTTTAGAAGAAACCCATTTGTGCGTTGTGAAATGGCTGATTTGTGTTAGTGACCTATGGAAATGCAGATGACGTTCGGTGATAGCTCTGTGTAGATCTAGGGTATATAATTTACAGTGGTGATCAGGATACAAGGCAACAAGCAAATTCATTTGGTAATGCCAGGATCCAGCCTCTTCTGATTGAGTGGAAAGGTGCCACGAGGGCAATGCATGTTGGAAAAGCTGATCAGTGAGGCAACATGTACAAGAACATAAACTGAAATCTGCCCACTCATCTCCCAGTGAAACAGGCCACAGGAAAAGTGGACTGGGGCTCATATGACTGATAAACTTTATCATCGATAGCCTACTTAGCTTCAATGGTCTCCTGACAGTCGATGTTTCCTTCAGTTTACGCCTCCTTTGATGTTGGTTGCTGCTACCAACTCCTCCCTTTTCGTTTACTTTTTTCCTCTGTTGATCACCAAGATATGGTTTCCAGTTACCAGCGTGGTATCCCGATCTGGAACTGCTACCAGGCCACCATATATTGTCATGATGTTGTATGGTGGCCATATTTGCCTAGGTTCTTTGCTGGCACTTTCTTTGAAACTATGCACTTTGAAAGACATATATCTTGGTATGTGTCTTACCTCTTCGAACTCCTTATTTTACTTTACTCCTCCATAGATCCCCAAGATAGTGACTCTAATTTCCATTGTTGTTTCAGAGCTGTGTGCCCCTCATTCGGTCTCAACCAGCCACTCTCCCAAGATAGAATATCACTTCTCCAATTTCAAAAATGTAATTAGTTGAAATTTGCATCATCCATAGGGAGTTAGCTGATGACCTGTGATGATATCCTGAGTACACCACGATCTTTTTGCAGCCCTTGGTGACCAGAAATTGTTCCTGCGAAACACCAATGTTTGTTTAGTGTCAAAGCACTTGACACGCAGCCTGGTTGAGATGTATTTTGCTCAGCTTGGTCTCTGATACTAGTGTGATTGAGTCGTAACAAATCAAAAAATATCTTGGTTAATGAAAAAGCCAAAATCAGTACAAAATATCCAGAAAGGGACATGGACACAAATTTAGTTTAGAAACTGCATTAAATAGAGGAAACAAAACATAAAAATATAACATTAAAAGGCATATTGGGAAAGGAAAAGATAAATTAAATCATCAAATTAGCCTGCATCCAGATGATTGCAAACCTCCTGAGTAAGCACAACCATCAAATTATGGCAGGCTGCTGTCATCTGACAAGGTTTGTGCAGTTGTTTTGACATACTTCTCTAAAACCATTTTGATGATGAATTCCAGGGTACATGGCAGACCCATATTCGGGTTCCAAAATGAAGCTTCCTCTCCTAATTGTTTTTTTTAACATCTATTGTATCCTGTTGTAAGGGGATAAAACCATAAAAGTGCTTAATCTGATACAGTTAAAGGATACAAATGCTGGTCCTGGTTATAGTCTTAAGTTTATAGACTGAACGTAAAGCAGTAACAGCTAGGTGTACAGACGGGTTGGCAGAAGCTCTCTACCTCCGCTTAAAAAATTTACTGCAACAGCGACAAAGTGGACCATGCAATGTGACTGCCATCGGGTTGTGGTTTCTCATGTCCAATCTAGATCTTTGTAGTCCTTTAGCTGGGCAGTGGTTCAGATCTCATGCACTAAGAGAGCTAGATGTGGAGGAAGAGAATGTCGTCTGCGAGAGCCCCAGCTCTAAAATGTGCTGCTACTAGCACTCCATCAGACACCCAATTGAAGTTTGATTAGGAGAGATCTGAAGTATTTCTGCTTTTCTCATGCCCACTGCCTGATCTGTTTCTCGGACTCTCTTTCACCTGCCCTGTTGATCTGTTACACCTTTGTTTGTATTTATGTATGTATGTAAAGAATTTCAAGAGCGCAACTGTTACTCCTAGGAGTGTCCTGGCGCTAATGCAGAAGAAGAGACAACAGAAGGACTATGAGAAAAGGACCTAGGAACTAGAAAAGAACCAAGTCTTGAGCTTTTTCCAAAACAGGGGGTAGACTTAATGTATCTGATTTTCAGCTGAAGTTTATTCCACAATGAGGGGCCCAGGAGAGCGAAAGATCTGCCCCCGGACCTAGCCTTCTTAACCCACGGGACTCTGGCAAGACAGAGGTTGGCAGAGCGCAGGTTTCTCCGGGGGATATAGGACTTAATTCTTGCTCGTAAATACCCAAGGCCAGTTCCGTATAAGGCTTTCTGGGTAATAAGCAGAATCTTAAAACTGATCCTTTTCGAGACCGGGAGCCAGTGAAGATCATGAAGAAGTCGTGCTACTTGGGAATTTCGGAAATTGTTGGAGCAGGCGCGTTCTAGACCAGTTGCAGTCTATCAATCAGATAGTCGGGTAGGCCCACGTACAGTCCATTCCCATAGTCCAAACGTGCCGTGATCAGGGCTTGGATCCTTGTTTAGGCATAAAAGACAAAAGATACAGAAACTTTTGCAACATACGTAGTAAGGCAAATCAAGTGCACACTACTGAATTAACTGGGGAGCGAAACAACAGATGTCCATCAAATTTAATGCCCACGTTTTTCACTGATGCATTTTGAGTAAGCGGTGGGGGGCATCGCTAGGCCAGAAAGACTGCCAAGACACCTCTGCTTCCTGGCCGAAAAAGAGGAGCTCGGTCTTCCCAGCATTGCATTTGAGTTGACTTATAGAGATCCACCTAAACACTGCACTGACACAATTCCGGATTTTATCACCCAGGAATGACTCATTGTTCTCCCATGAGAACAGCAGTTGGGTGTCATCAGCTGAGACAATTGTCATTGGTCTGTAGCACCCCAATACCATTGGTGACAGTACACTTTTACAAATACAAAGCCCCTTTGTTAATATAGAAATATTACTCTGATGCGCGGGTGCACTTCAGATGCACAGTATTTAACTCATTTGCACATGCACATGTCCCCATGCATTTTAAGAAGTTCCCTTTTACCCATGTCCTTGCACCACTGCAGGATCAAGCACACAGGGAAGGCTGCCCATTTAGGGCCCTATTACAAGTGAGGCGAAACGTTGCATTCCGTCATGTATTCATTTTGTTCCACCTGATTATGTGTTGTAGGTGTTTCCACACCTGGTTTTTCTGAGTGTAAAAAAAACTGACAAGATTTTGTAGCAGAAGAAACTGGCTGCAAAATTCGCCTGAGACTTTGGCTGCAGTAGCAGCAAAGTCATATATATATGTGAGCAAGGCTCTTCGGAGCCGAAACGTCATGCGGCTGAATTTGCACGAATAAATCATCAGCACTATACTTGGTCTGTGTCCGTGGTATCCCTGCCTGTGCGAGGTTTTGGCGCGCTGTGTGAAAACGCGGTAATCCGGATATATATACATACATATATATATATATATTCAGCCAATAACTGTCCAAACCACCTCCAGCTTTGCAAAAACCGGCAAAGAAGAAGGAGAACATATATATATATATATATATATATATAAGGCACATAGTGACACTCCAGGGACCCTCTTCCAAAAGGAAGCTGTGGATGTACTTATTAACATCTTTTTGATAAGATGTGCTGCTCTTGAGGGGTACCAGAAAGTACACAAAGAATGGCTGTAGCCTGGGCTACAGAGGCTCCTAAAAATTTGGAAAAGCCTCATGTCCAATCACAAATGGATTTCACATTGCTCTTCCTGTTGCACCTTCCTTTATGCTGGCAGAAGTATCTGTGAACCCCTGTATCAATCCTTTGTGGGGAGAAAGACAGGTAGGGAGGGAAAGTGATAGAGACAAAAAATGTGATAGACCCTTGAAGAACACATTATGCTATGCGCCTGATGCACATCTGACTTTTGCCCATTTGAAGGACCGGGTTTTAGAACCCAGCGGCGTCAGGGAAAACGCCCGATGCCTTCGAGTTCCCCTGCCTTGGTAAACAGAGACACGGGACACTTCTTGATGACGTCAAAGACCAAAGTTTATTGGCTGCAACCAGGAACAGAGGTCTACGAAGCACAACACGGGTGGTTCGCTAGAGACTGCACAAATTCAATGAGCGGAGCATGGTCTTTTATGCCAAAAATCAAGCCTCAGGCAACATTCCAAATTAGCATTGGGTTCATACAAACTGACCAATTGTAGAGCGACATTTCAAACATATCGCATGACGACAATCCCATTTTCCGTTGTCCAGCGCACCAGAAATGACCAAGCACATTCCAATATTCCTGTTCAGTCAGGCCGGACAAACCCATCATAAAACCCTCAACCCAAATCAGTGATTATGTCGTAAAGGAAGGAGCAGAAACAGATTGGTAGCAAGATAGAAAGGTGGGTGCAG
This sequence comes from Lissotriton vulgaris, assembly GCF_964263255.1. NCBI lineage: Eukaryota > Metazoa > Chordata > Amphibia > Caudata > Salamandridae > Lissotriton > Lissotriton vulgaris. Next base: position 1,173,589,953 of record NC_141696.1, read on the forward strand.
TGTACTGTAAACGCTGGCATGTCCTGCTCTTTGATCTTTATCTGACCAGCTGTTTAACAAGGAACTGGCTCAACGAGGTCAGCCTCGGGCAAGGAGTCAGTTCGGCCAGGTCATTCAGAAGTCAACTAAGGTGCACGTGTCCCAAAGACTCGTTCGGCCGCAGTCATCGGCCTATGTGAGGGCAACCACACAAAATGGCTGGCGTACACAAAATGGAACCCAAAGGTTCAAACGAAATCTCTAAATACATAGTGTTCTCCTTGATCGATTAATGTGAAAACACTCGTACATACCGCACTCGTGATTTGCGGTCCGTTGACACCAAAATCGTCTATTTCCGAAGACCTTTATTGAACAGGTTCGGACCACCGAACCATGGACCCTCAAACCACGGAACTACACATTGTCAAAGCCACTGAAGAAGATTCCTTCTCAATAAAAGCAGGGAGTCACGTATGTCTGAAGTCTTTAATACTTCAAGGGGCTACGAGGGACTTCGTGCCCCCCCCCTTTTTTGTTTTAGATTCGGAAGAGAACCAATCTTCTCATAGGACCCAGATCTCAAAGTGATATTCAAGGAAATAAAGTGAGCCATATTCAGTGTACTTTTAAGACTCCATGCCGGATGTTTTATGTATGTGGTTTTCATGCTGGGCAGTAAAGACTCAAACATTAGGAAGTCAGCGCTTGGGAAGCTTGGTGTGCAGCTGAGCCGCTGGCGGCTCATGATATAAACAAAAGCCTCATGGAGGTGTAAGGCAAACATGGTTCTGAGGAAAAGACTGCAGACACGGCATAAGCTTGCATTATTGATCTTTCCGCTACAATTTGCGCTTCTCCCTGCTCTTCACCCTGTTACGTTCATCCTGGTCATGGCGTTTGGACCCGTCAGTGAAGAGTAGACCCACACATTGGGATCCATGAGATTAGGGAAGGGCTAACTTAATGTGCCGCTAGGCTATTGCCAGCTCATTCCATAAATTAAGGCCTCACAATTTGTGCAGATAATACAAAATGTGTTGACATCCTGCATGAGTCTGGAGGCGAGGAACATTGCCTGGTTACATCAGAACAGCAAAGGTAGGAAATAGTTTACTATGTGTTCTTAATTTAGTCAACACACCATGAGGAATTTGTGCGCAGACCAGCAAATTAGTTTGACAGCTCTAACTCTGTCTCCTACAGTTATGTAGGAAGTAACCTTGTTGGTGGACATAAATGGATGTAGCAAGATTCTTCCTCATGTACATTAGTCAGCAGCATGAACTCTTGTATTTAGTCCTGTGAGTGTTCAGTGGTTTGTTCAGTCCTGCCACATCAGTTGCGTCTTTTAACCATTAGGATGGGCTGTTGGCTGAGAGGGAATGGCAGAACTCTTTATCAGTTAGTACTAATGATCTCATTAAGTCATCTAAGGTAGAACCATTATGTCAAAGGACTGGCATTGCTACTTTCTTTGCCCTGCTTGAAAATACTTCCTCTGCACTGAAGGTTACAACTTAGGCTGGTTGTTGGCAACCCAAAAATATATTGAAATCCAGGTAGACCTCCTTCAAGCTCTTGTCACCTATGTTTCCTCATTAGATGAAAGCTAAGATTATTCAGTAGGTAAATAATAGCGATGCTAATCAAAGACCAAATTAGCTGTACTTTCACTGTGGTTCTCATTGAGAATGGATTGACTGGCCCACCTTCTTCAGCCATAGGGCTGTCTGTTTTTTTCTACTTCCTGGATAAGCAGGGTTCTAGGAGCAACGCCGTTAGATAGATGCTCACCACCAAGACCTCGTTGTCGGTGGGTGGAATGGTGTAAGGGATTTGAGAGAAAAGAAACACAAAACACAGCTGGTGGTACCTCTTATATTGGACTGGGCATTGATCCCAAGCAGTATACAAACTTACCCTTTGCTCCACCTCATGGGCCTCTGACAAAACCCAGACAGTACAAGGAGACAGTTTGCGTAATCAGGAGCACATTAGATGGTAGCGTCTATGGCAAGGTGGACTCACCAGATGCCTTAATGCAATAGCTGTATCCACAGAACCTACAGACAGGAAGCACGAAGAGGGAAAGGGAGAAAACAAAGGTGCCAGAAATGCTAACAGTGATAGTTTTGTATGTGACAGTCTACAGTTAGATGCTTTCTTTCTTCCGACTGACCTGGCTAGTCTTGGACACTTGTACTAATTGTCTCCTAACAAATATACAATATAATGTGAAATCAGATTTCATGTTCATTGAGTGAACAATATTCATTTCAGTTTACTATATTGGATGTGGAATAGTGTAGTGTGAGAAACTGTAATACATGTCTTTTTAGTTAAAGGGGTAACTGGATGACCAGCTAAATTATCCCAGGACTGAGGCCATTGGTTAAGCGTTGGCTTGGAGGTATAGAAGTGAAAGGGATGATATTCCAAACATGTAATTAGTTGGCAGACATTCAGACCATTTTTGAAAGATGTAACGGATGGTGTCAGTTTAAGTTGCTATGTTATATGATTCAATATATTTTGCTGAGCATTTTCCTGAACCAGCTTACAAACAGGTGAGGTATCAGGTAGCTAAATGCTTAATCTAGTGGAAAGCCTAGGAGAATGTTCACTGGTTGTGCCGCGTGGCTCAACATGCGAAGGTCTACTGAAATTCCTTTTGTTCTGTCACCCTAGCCTTCCTCCCCAGGAACTGTTTAATTGTGTTTTTTTTTGTTTGCTTAGTTTCTTTTCCATATATATATATAGTTAAGATAAGAAGAAAATGCTTCCAAAGTTACATTTTCCTCTGCTCATATCACTGTTTTTTTTCAGATTCTCCAGTGGTTTGTACAGCTATGCATGGGAGTACAACACATTCATAGTAAGCGAGTGTTGCATAGGGATATCAAGTCCACGGTAATTTTAATCAATTTTCTTTTGAAGTCCTATTTTTTCCTTACTTAAAAAGGCACTGATGACCTGATTAGTTTTAATCGAGGACATGCATAACCTGTTAACTCTATCATTTGTGGCAGACCCAGCACAAAATCCTTACATTTTGTTTCACACACCAATTTGCACAGGGTTCACTGATATTGAAGCTTAGAAATTCAGGTGGGGCATGTGACAGTGGGGCATTGAGGACTATGGATAGTTTATTTTTTTTATTGAGGAACACACATCGTCTTTTCAATTAAAACTGCATTTTGTTGTATTCTTTGATTACATTTTTGCCTTAAACCCAGATAGCTCCAAACCGACAGCTTAAAGGTCCACACAGACAATTCCTCATCCTATAAAAATCTCTGCTAAAATAAAGCAATATAACATTTCAGATGAACACAAAGCCGTGGCTCACACCTTGAAACTAGTAACAATGCTAATGACCCACCACTTCATTCACTTCCCTCACTCCTCCAGGTGTGATGCATCGTTCTGATTGATGTTATTTACATTTACAATGTTTCCCTCTAAAAGGGAGGATAATCAGTACACGTTCATATTGATTCACTTGTTATGCCAAGCCTATTGCAGTTTAACATCCAGTTTCTACATCCAATCATATATAGATGTGCAGTGGGGAAAGCTCATCTGTCGGTTTGTATGTCTGATAGACAGCACGTTTACTGGTCTCTTATATTTTACATGTGAACAGTTGATGTAGGTTCATATGTTATTTCTGGCAATTTTTGTTGAAGGGTGTCAAAGTGAACTGGTGTTCTTGTTTAATTAATGGTTTATCTTATTTGATTGTTGAGTTATTCTGTGAGAGAGACATATAAAAAAGCATAGAACTATTCTCCATCCTTACACTTATAGACACATACATCTTATAGAAGTCATCAGAGCTTGAACAAATATTAAAACATATTAGCAAGGGCAGATTATGTAAGTCGTTGGGATCCCTAAGGTGACCTTGTCCTCGGCTACAAGTCAGAGAGTGCGCTCAAGAAGCAAGTGTGTGATATTTAAGGTCACATTTTGCTGTTACCAGCTGACACTGAGTTCGTGATGGGCCACTGTGTCTTTCCCACTTTACAGAAGGGGTCGCTGGTTATCCCTCAGGACCTAAGTGCTGAGCAAGCAATAAGTGGCAGTCTTGAGGCAGAGGGTGGAGCATGATGAGTACAATGGATAGGAGAATGGGGAGAGACTTTCCAACATAGGTATTGGAAGTAACGATGCGGGGTGCTTTAGCACCTCCAAAATAACCATCAATCAATCAAACATTTATAGAATGCAGCAAATCACCCGTGAGGGTCTCAAGGCGCTTGGTAAGTTGGTTGCTGTGTGGTTGCTCATTTGAACATCCAGGTCTGGAATTCTATCCTGAACATCTGGAGCAATGGCGTGGTCCTGAGGTGCAGGGAGTGGCTGTTCCATGCCTTGGACGCCATGTGCAAGAAGGAGCGTCCTCTGCTGTTGGTTCGGCGGATCGGACAGATGTCAGCAAGGGAGTGGGAGGCAGATAGAAGGTATCCGTTTGGTTGTTGGGAGGTCAGGTGTTTTTTGATGAACGCTGTCCTTCTTTGTGCAGGGCCTTGTAAGCATCTTTAAACTGGCATCTCTTTTTCTCTGGATCGGGAGCCAGTGACGTTTCTTGAGGTGGGGTATGGTGTGGATCCTTCTGGGGAGGTTGAGGATGAGTCTTGCTGCTGAGGTTTGTATTGTCTAGAGTCTTTTCAGGAGGCGTGCCAGCCACCTACCTACATGCATATTAAGCCAAACAGTATTTATCCAAACAACTGTAATGTGAGCAGCTACAAAAACCTAGATAAGGACCAGGAAGACCTTTAGAGGCTAACTTAAATAGGAGAGCTATTACCAAATGAGCTCTGGATCTATCACCTATCCTTGTGGATTGGGAGTTTCATCTGTTTCCCAGAGTCATAGAGAGCCAGTGATATTTGGATTGGGGTTTCTTTTTTATTGGGCTTTCTTATTTATCTGCAAATTCCCTGCGCCAGCTTGAATTAAGAATGTTCTTTCCATAGTGCTACCTGGGATGGCAAAGAGCACACAACTAGAATAAAACCGCAATTCGCAGGATGGCAGGTTCCTAGGGCCTGCTCAGAGCTAAACAATGTGGTGGTTTGCAAAATGTATTGTGATAGGTACAAAAAGGGTGTGACTGCATATTGACATGGTGGCTGTGAGTTGGACCTCTTGAGTGCACGGATATAATAGTTTATTCAACATCCTCACTGAAAAAAAAGAAGTGTACATTTGCTGGCCCATTATATGCTTAAAGTAGCATGTCAGTGTGTTTCATATTGTCGTTTACAAACTGTATTGTGTGCAAAAACCTGTAAAAAGCATCGGAAAGCATGTGGCCTGTTATGTGATCCTCTTCAGTGCCTTCAGAGAAATTTGTCACTGAAGAGCAATCTAGACCACATTTTCTGTCAGATAAGAAAGGTATTTATATTGTGTGGGGAGATCATCAGCTGGGTTTAAAGGTTGGAGCTTGTGCAAATAAATGTTGTCTCTGGCACTATTATATTGACCACTATCTGCACTATTTGTGAAGGTAGAGAAGAGTTCATTTTATGGGTTGTTACGAGGTTGGGCCTTGCCGCCTTTGGAGAGGCAGGAAGAGCTTTTGCGCATCAGTATTGGATTCCTCCCTATATTTGTGTGCCTGTGATTTTATGAGAACTAGTAAATGTTTCAGATGCGATTTTTCCTTTTTGATTGTATAATTAGACATTGTGGCTGTCGAAGAAACATTAAACAGTGTGCAGCAGGCTTTGGAGTGCTGACTTTCAGCTGTGGAATAACCATTAATGTTTAGCAATTTAGCACATGCAAATAGTAGCTATGACTCCAGTGTGAAGGCCTCTGAGCGTTGTAGCTCTTACTTACCTCTGTGGAAGTCTTTAAATATTGGCTAAGTGCCTCCGTTCTGTGGGAAGGTAATAGAAGACATGACATGCATTGCTGCCCCAAAACGTCTGTCAGGGCCTGTTACAACTATGTTTTCACTTCAGAGCTCACTATTGTAGCAATCATGATCCTACTCAAGCCCTGATTATATATGGTCATATTTCAGACCTGAATGTGGTGTACAGTAGTTAGCGGGTGCACAATATGCATCCTAATTCGAGTTGCACTTCCTGGAACGGAGAATTATGGGCAATTTCTCTCCATCCAGAGCTGCATATAGAATAACTTTGATTTTCCACCTCTGCAAATTGCCCAGATTTGTAATCTAGTTTCAGGGATGCACAAGAAATGAGATTTGCGGCCTAACAGTAACCAGTGCCTCAGAGACACCTCCAATCCTTTACTACATAAAGTGACGTCTGTGGTGTTTTTTTTTGTGACGTCTGTGAATTGAGTGACCATTGCCCTAACCCAGTCTCTTGAAGTCATGTAGGCTAGTAGAAAAGAGGAGAGGGCTGTTGTAGTAAGGCGGGCTGTTATAGTAAGGCAGTCTGTGCTTTGACTGTTGGTTCACTTGTCTATCAACAAGTGCACCTTTTACAGGAATATAAACTCTCACACTGTTTGGAAAGCTCAACATGCTCTTTTTGTTTCTTCCTGTCTTGCTTTATTGTCTTGGTGAACTCCACAATCTGCAAATACATGGAGGATGTGTCAGGGTTTCTTGTAGTCAGTTGGTAAGAGTTGTGCACAAAGCGCCAGAGTAGAGGGTGAGTGTTTCTTCCTAGAACTAACCAGGCCTTATAAAGAGATGGTGGTTTGTGGATGCTGAAACGATAGTTGGGAGATGTAGTCTTTCCGGTATCTGTTCTTTGGATGGTGAAACATCTTTCTTAAAGAGGGCACAAACATATGCCCCACCGGTGGCAGGTGACTAGCAGGAGGATGTTCAGGTGTTGTGTCAAAAAAACAAGACTGAGACACTAGGCTCCTCTGAGCCTTTGAGTAGGGTGAAATTACTGGCACAAAAACACTGTTTAATATAGAATATTCTCAGAGGTTTCTCTCAGGTAATTTTTTACATTCTCTTTAAGCAGCACCTATATATTTTTTAGCCGTTTTCCATATGCACTTGCATTCCATCAATATTATTTTATTATGGCATCTTTTTTTGTTTAGTATGATGTAATACCAGCTCTTTACAATTTCATTTTTCTGGGGCTGCATCAAATACATCTATGTAATCTTAAATTATTCTGAGTCTCCAAGCAATCTAAGCACATTTTTTTTTTACACATTATTTTTTGTTATTAATCCTTTACCTGCGACTAAGAAAATGAGGAGCTTGGAAACCTTAAGGGGACTTAGTCACTATAAGACTTTGTGTCAACTCCTACTAGAACCCAACTGCAAGGCACTATGAGGCAGTCTCTTCACAGCCACTAGAACTCAGCTATTAATTAATAATGTGCACAATTATAAAATATGTTTTAGCCAGGGTACAAGTCCTAAAAAAAGAAGTGGGGGGATGCTGAGGTCACAACAGGAAGTGACGTCACGAAAGGTGGCTTGCACCATCAGACTCATTGCCTCCCCTCGCTCACCCCTTAGATGCGATTGCATCAGAGAAGCCAGCACATGAGCAGCGTTCTGAATGAGCTCCGTTCTCGCCCCAGAGAGGCCAAAGAGTGAATGTTTGGCTCCATTTGCTCCAGTAATCGAGCTCCTGGTAAAATAAGTGGGGAGACGCCGTCCACCCGCGTGGTACCATGACTCGAGCCCTGGTTTAAGCCTTAAAAATACTAAATGTGATTTCAGTTTTGTGTAAAGTGTATGGCCCCACCACCCTGCAGATAGGATCCATATTTTCTATCAGTTACGTCCCTCCATGACAATAATCCACCCACCTCCATCTGTAAATGCAGCAAGGCTCTGGTCAAACTGCATCAAATGTTTCCCTTTATCACAATAACGTCCTCCTGAAACTGTAAGAAGCTCAGTGACCCACGCATTTCCACGTTCTGAAACGTTAAGAGTTTACGTGAACCAATTCACACAGAATTACACAGTAACTTTGATCATTACAGACTAATTTCAAGGCTTACAGAGATAACTGATACTTTGAAGAGTCTTATTTTTCCTTTTAGTCTGACAACACATCATCTTGTGTAAGGCTGTGTTTCTTATTTCATTTTCGTTACAGTGGAATTTTTGTAACAATATGTGTCTTCTCCGGTTCTGTTGAACATGCATTTAAAAAGTGTTTTCATGATTTGCTTTTGCATCTGGGAGCCCACGTCCGCATTCATGCAATTGCATCCAATATTATTTCAGATATAGTGGCATTTCAATCGTTGTTAGTATTCAGGTCAACCTAATTCTTTATCAAATCAACAGTTTGAAGATGACAAATTGGCTAACAGACATTTCAAAATAGACCACTGATAATACCTCCAAAACCTATACATGTAAATATGTTTATTAATACATATCAAATTCAAGTACATGTATCAAAATGTATACTATTTTGCAATTGCAGAATATATTTCTAACTCAGCATGGACAGATTAAGTTGGGAGACTTTGGATCTGCTCGTCTTCTCATCAGGTATGTAAGTATACATTGTAGTTATGAATGAATGTGTGACATTATTCGAAAGGAACTGATTAAGTGACAAAAACATTAGGTAAAGGTGACTGGACTACAATGTGAGGAGAGGTCAGCAGCAGTTGTGTGCAACTGGGCCCCAGCCAGTTTCAATATATTCAGTGCCTTGGTCTGAACATTTTATAGTGGTTCTTCATTTTGTTTTCATATTTATAATGGTTGGGCCTTCCCTCGATACAGGAGAGCATGGCCATAACTAAAAAGAATGTTGAAACATCACCATTTAAAAGAATCACTTTTTATAAATATACAAATCTTAATTAAGACCTGGTGGAAAATATTTCAATCTGCACTCCTACATCAAGGCAAATAGTGTCATGAATTCAGTTCATTTAAACAAAGCTCTGATTTGTCACATACAAATATAATAGCAGGATGTAGAAAAAGTGTTAAAAAACGAAACTGCTTATGACTTATACATTAGTAAATTATCCTTAGGAACCTTGAGAAATGTTAGTTCTTTACATATTGTGACAGATTTCTTTGACACGCAAGCATGGTGAGACTTTCTGCAGAGTGGTTGGGAAACTTTTCCGCACCTAGGAATACTGAGGTAGAAGTAAAGTTGATTTTTGTTTCACCCAAGAAAGGCCCTGGCATGCTACTAATTTTCGGCAAGTTAAGAGGGAACAACAAGGACACCTATTCGCACAAATATAGAGTTTCCTGAATCTTGAGAGATATAAACTTGATGCACACATTGTAAGTCTCTTCATTGGCTGCCACTTAATGCATATATTTCAGTAAGGAGCCCAGAGGGAAAACTACGGCAGGGTTGCCCTCCACTCAAACAGCATTAATACACACAAAACCCTGTCTCATTAGGCAGACTAAGCATTTCTGTTCCAAAGCGGAGAATGTCTTGCATCAAAGTCTCCCGCTACACTACCCTTTTTATATCTAAACTTGAGGGTCTGAACAATTGTCGCCCTTAATTTAAAACCTCTCTCAATTCTCAACTGACAGTAAAAAGGAAGAAGAATATAAACATACTTCCTAATATCCACGTGTCAAATCACTAATATATAGAAAAATGTGTGCAAGACGAAATGACACCTCACAGGCGCACCACCAACGGGGTAACTGGTAGGTACTCACCAGGTTAGGCACTTTTCCTCATCATCGGCTGTCATTTCGTCCCAAAAACATAATGACAAAAGAAAGAAAATGTAAATGTAAATTGATACTTGTATAGCGCACTACTCACCCGCAAGGGTCTCAAGGCGTCCAAAACACAAAATTAGAAGTGAATAAGTGCAAATTAGTGAGCAACAGCCTCACTTACAACTGACAGAAAGTGATTAAAATCGACACACACACTTCTCTCAAACCTTTATTCTTTTATCCTAGATGTGTTATGTCGAATTAAAAAAGGGGGGGAAGGTAGCTAATATCGCATACCCACATCCACTGCCAACATGTTTCTTTGCCTGTGAACTTGCGGCAAATTCTTCAGGGCCAGACTCTCTGTCACAGCACCTCTGTTGGACACTTGTTTCTTTTCTTTTTTTACTGCCAAATAGAGAATGGAATGAAAAGGAAAACCATCCAAAAACACATTAGATGCGCCCGTATTGCACCTCTTACAGCTCCAGACGTTCTAAACACATTAAAAACTTTGTAGTTACCCTCTGTCAGCAAAAGTCTCTCATACCAGCTGCAGGAGTACACAATTTGTTATGTTATGTTATGTTATAACGCTCTTGTATAGCGCACGGCTACTCGAAAAGAGTGTCCCGGCGCTTTCCACCTGCAACTCAGAATAAAAATAACACAACACAGCAAAAAGAATAGGAAAAGAACTGAAACTGAAACAGTAAGAACAGCCTAAAGATTAAAAAGCCAGGTCTTCAGGCTCTTCCTGAATTGGAACAAATTGGCAGTGCTGCGCAGCGAAAGAGGAAGCGAGTTCCACAGCTGGGGAGCTTTGCAGCTGAAAGAGCGCCCTCCCGTGCGGGCCTTCCTCACCCGAGGGACCACCGCTTTGTAAAGGGATTCCGAACGCAAGGAGCGGACTGGTCGATAAAAGGCCAGTCTCCGCCGCAGGTATCCAGCCCCTGATCCAAACAAGGCTTTGTGCATCAAGGTCAGGGATTTAAACTGGATCCGCTTCCGGATAGGCAGCCAGTGTAGCGCCTGTAGCAGCCCGGAGGCTCGGGCTCGTCTACGCAGGCCAAAGATAGCCCGGGCGGCAGAGTTCTGTACCACCTGTAGGCGCTGAACTAGGTAATCAGGGAGGCCTAGAAAGAGGGCATTAGCATAGTCTAGCCTAGAGCCGACGAGAGCCTGCACAGTCATACGCCTGTACTCCTCAGACAACAGGGGCAGGAATTTACGGAGCATTTTCAAAATTCCATAACAGGTGCCAGCCAGACCCAGAATATGTGTTCGCAGCGACAGCTGGTTGTCCAGCTTGACACCCAGATTTTTAGCCACCAAGGAAGACTGTGCAGGAGGGCTCATGTCGGACGGCCACCAGTGCTGCCACTCCGGATCGGCAACGCAACCGAAGAATAGGACCTCGGACTTGCTTGAGTTGGCCCTTAGACTGTTCCGTTGGAACCAGTCAAAGACCAATGTGAGACAGTCCCGAATTCTCCCTCCATCAAACTCCTGGTCTTTCCCGCATGTGAAGAGGAGTTGCGTGTCGTCGGCGTAGGAGACGATCTGGGCCCCATATGCTTCCACCAAGGCCGCCAAAGGGGACATAAAGATGTTAAACAACGTGGGGCTCAACACAGAACCCTGTGGAACCCCAACTCCCAGTGGCAGCATCTCGGCAGAGCTCTGGGAAACCCAGACCGTCTGGCGGCGGCCTTCAAGGAAAGATGTGAACCACCTGAGCGCCGTCCCCCTAAGGCCGATGTCATAAAGCCTCGCTAAGAGCGCCCTATGGGGGACGGTGTCGAAGGCCGCCGATAGGTCTAACATGACCAACATGGCCCTCCCGCCGACATCCAGAGTCTCCCTGATGATCTCAGTGACCTCTGTGAGTCCTCTGTAGGATAGACCCAACGGTCGTCTTATCAATCTGAAAATTCAAGAAATTCAAAAAATTGTTGTGCAGTCAAACAATACATATTGATGCGTGTGACCCAACAACTTCAATGTCGACTTTTTTTCCAAATCAGTGTCAATCTGTGAAAATCTGCCCTGGTTGGTCCCCAACTTGAAAAGTTTGCTTGAACTGCCTTCATTAACTGCCACAACAAACCAACCGCCTTCAACACAAAGGAAATTACTTTGTTCCCATTCAATGCTGCATGTTACCAACTATAACAATGTCGTCCTCGCACTACCTGTCCCGGATGTATCCCCTTTACTGTGTCGATCCCTTCTGTTCTGTTGTGCGATCTTTACACAGAGGGACTGTGCAGTGCCCAACGTGACAGAGAACAACAAACAAACAACACACGGAACCCCCGGCTCCTCACCCATCGAGGCCTCACGGAGCGCTCGGTCTCCTTCCGTGTTTGTGGTGTCTCCCGGCCGTGAATTTATTGCCGGTCAGGTGATCCTGCTGCGTCACGTGATCACCATCACGCAACGTCTGTGTAGGCAAAACAGCGGCCGCCATTTTGAATTGGGACAGAAAGCCTTCGTTATGGTAAAACCACTTTGCTAAAGACCAACCAAATATGAAAAACTGCATTTATTAACAAATGTTTAGTCTGAAAACATTGTTTTTATCTTTTTCTTCCAAATATAGTTTTGTGTCAGGCGTCCCCGCATAGTTGAGATTACCCTGCACAAACTCATTAAGCTGGTTATACTTAATCACTGAGAGGTCATAAAGTTCGCCATTCATTTTCAAACCATCTAAACTGGTGCAGATCCCTGCTAAAAACACTAAGAACCGGCCATCAAAGGTAGTGATAAGTGTGTATTCACGGAACAAAAGCCGAAGGAAATTATCCTGTGTCTTATTGTAAAGCTTTATCTTGATACAGCCTTTGTGAGCCATGACCAGCCAGGTACAGAACTAACTCGAACTCACTTCCTGATGGTTCAAAGGAAGGAAACAGACAAGGCAGACACGGCACACACCAAGGAGCATCCGAATGACATGGGAAGGGAAGAGCTATTTAACCCTGTTCCATTCGATAACTTCTTTCAATCCCACCTATCACTTCTCTCCTAATAAATCCATCTAGCTTTCTTAGACAGTAAAATCTGTTCAATATTCTGTGTAGCCAAGACCCTTTCGAGCACTACCCATGTAAAACTGTGTTTTTCATTGAAACAATGTTGTACCAACTTGGTGGTTAACTTCCCTGCTCGGATGATACTGAGGTGCTCTTGTACCCTGATTTTGATCTTGCGAGATGTTAACCCAATATACTGCAGACCACATTCACCGCATAACCGGTAGAGCACATTCGTGGTGTTACAATTGCTAAAGTGATTTAAAAACCACTCTTTTCCTGAGTTCAGGGTCACACTTTTGATCTTCTTGTGGACGTGGGGGACTGGCGGACCGGAATATCAAGCGCGGAGGCCGTATGTAGTGGGCAATGTTTGTTTATTTTTCTCCCACTGGATACACAGAGTACGTAAGGGTCTTTATATAATGAACACAAAATAGCTCCTCTGAACGATGGATGGGCTCTGGTCCGGGACACGCGGAGAGCTGGTTCTGTTCGGGTCTGGGTGGTCCTAGGAGGTTCCGGGAGAGAAAACAAAAATAAAGGAGCCGTTAGTCCCATCGGACTTTGTAGGTTAGAACCGTTCACCAGCACCCGGGTACAAGTGAGAGGGAAGAAATGACAGTGAGGAGGGGAAGGTAGGGTCGGGTCAGGATCTGGAAACAGGACGGAAGTCGAGAGGCAGAATGTGCACTGAGTGATAGGACGTGAGAGGGAAGGAGAGTCTCTATCTACAGTGCTATACAGGGCTAGGAAGTGCTATACAGTTTAAGTACAGTGCTACGGGTGGTTGCGTGATTCTACTGAACGATTTACAAAGGGAGAGTATTTACAATGCACCTAATGTGCAGTTCGACACACTGCATCACAAAGGATTGTGTGCGTTGCAGAACCATTCCTGTTCTCCCAGGGCGGGAGCTGCTGCCACCAGCGTAGCGTCCTGGGGGATCAGGTGTACAATGATTCAATGTCACTAGGTACTCACTTGTCGGATCGAAGCGTATATTCTTAAGAATGTTGAGAACCTCAGTCGTATCTTTTATAAAAGATTTTTGATTAATAACTGACTCGTGCAGAAAAAAATCTGCATATTGCTAAAGAGGTTCAAGCACAGACTGAATGCACGAAACAATTGGGCGCCCGGGGGGCGGGCGTGTTGGCTTATGCACTTTAGGCAGTATGTAGAAGGCCGGAGTTCTGGGGGTGTCATTAACCAGAAACTCCGCCTCCTTCACAGAAATCCATTTGTTCTCTTTGGCTTTTTCCACCATTTCACGTATCGTTTTAAGTAAATCCTGCGTGGGATCACGAGCAAGGGGTTGGTAGTCGGTGCGAATTCCCAATAATTTCATGACTTCAATATCATAATCCCTGGAGTTCAAAACAACCACCGCACCCCCCTTATCAGCTGCCTTGATGGTCAGGGAATGATTATCCTGTAAACTTCTAACAGCCTCCCAAACATCACTTGTCATGTTTTTATATTTCATGTCTGTATTTTCTGATTCAATTTTAGCAATGTCTTGTAGTACTTTAATTTCAAAAACTGCTACCTCGGGGCCCACTGCCGAAGACAGGGGACAGAAAGGATGCTGTCTGTGAACACCTGCACAACCTTCCCTTTGAGAGAGGGAAGAAATGCTTTCAGTTCCAGGCGGATCTCACAGAGCTCCAACAAGTTGATGTGGAGCTCAGACTCCGCCAGAGACTAGACTCCTCTGATCGGTGGTGCTTGATCTTCTTCAGCACTCGGGGCAGAAGTGGTACAGGTGGAAAGGCATACAGGAGGCCGCAACTCCACTTGTGACGAAAGGCATCGTTGAGCCTTGGAAATGCACAGAATTGCTGACATTGCACGTTCTCTTCTTTGGTGAAATGATCTAACGAAGGCTCTCCCCACCGATGAAAGAGACCTTGCACCACCTATGAGTGAAGACGCCAGTCATGATCTACCATGCACCGACGGCTGAGTTTGTCTGCCCTGGCGTCCAGAGATCCTGCCAGGTGTTGAACCACCAGGAACATGCCCTGATGTTCCAGCCATGTCCAGAGGCCAAATGCCTCTTGACATAGGGTCCACAACTCCACCCCATCCTGTTTGTTGCTGTATCACTTGGCAGTGATGCTGTCTGTGAACACCTGCACAACCTTCCCTTTGAGAGAGGGAAGAAATGCTTTCAGTTCCAGGCGGCTCTCACAGAGCTCCAACAAGTTGATGTGGAGCTCAGACTCCGCCAGAGACTAGACTCCTCTGATCGGTGGTGCTTGATCTTCTTCAGCACTCGGGGCAGAAGTGGTACAGGTGGAAAGGCATACAGGAGGCCGCAACTCCACTTGTGACGAAAGGCATCGTTGAGCCTTGGAAATGCGCAGAATTGCTGACATTGCACGTTCTCTTCTTTGGTGAAATGATCTAACGAAGGCTCTCCCCACCGATGAAAGAGACCTTGCACCACCTATGAGTGAAGACGCCAGTCATGATCTACCATGCACCGACGGCTGAGTTTGTCTGCCCTGGCGTCCAGAGATCCTGCCAGGTGTTGAACCACCAGGAACATGCCCTGATGTTCCAGCCATGTCCAGAGGCCAAATGCCTCTTGACATAGGGTCCACAACTCCACCCCATCCTGTTTGTTGCTGTATCACTTGGCAGTGATGCTGTCTGTGAACACCTGCACAACCTTCCCTTTGAGAGAGGGAAGAAATGCTTTCAGTTCCAGGCGGATCTCACAGAGCTCCAACAAGTTGATGTGGAGCTCAGACTCCGCCAGAGACTAGACTCCTCTGATCTCTCCAAGATGGCCGCCCCATGACGCATGTCACTACTGTGAGGTCTGGTTGGGGAGGGAGAGGGATCTGCCTCTGATCCAAGCTTGGTTCGCTAACCACCACTGCAGTTGTTGTGCAGTTCTCTCCGAGATCTGGATGTAGTCGGAAAGATTCCCCTGATGCTGCGCCCACTGGAACTTTAGCTCTCACTGCAGAGCTTGCATATGCCATCTGGAATGATCCACCAGCAGGATGCCGGCGGCCATGAGGCCCAGCAGCCTCAGGGCAATTCTCACCGAAACCCGTGATAGAGGCTGAAACATTGGTATCATAGCCCCTATATCCCGGACTAGCTACTCAGGAGGATATGCCCAAAACTGCACTGTGTCCAGAACAACTCTGATGAAAGAGAGACAGAGAGGCTGAGACGTGTGTGTTTTGAGTTAGTAATTGAGGGCTCTGAGGTCTGGGATAGGACGAAGGCCTCCGCCCTTCTTTGGGACCAGGAAGTAGCGGGGATAGCAACCACTGCCTACTTCGGGCCCGGGAACCCTCTCTATAACTCTCTTGTAGTTGAGACTCCCTTCCAGAGCAAGGCAAGGTGATCCCCCATCAGCCGAGCCATAGATGGAGGGGTAGTCTCGAAGGGGAGGGAGTTGCCCCTTTGAACGTTTTTCAACACCCACCTGTCCGATGTCATGTTTTACCAGTGGTGGAGCTTATGGCATTTTCAGTCACCGACTAGCCAAGAGTGATCCTGGGGGATCAGACTAGGAAGGTTTTGCGGTGGAGGAGGGGATGGTGACTTGGCTTGACTTTTGGTTCCCTGACCCTCGCGGCTGGGGTGAACCGTGACCATGGCCCCGCAGAGGTTGCTTAACTTGAGGGGCCCTCTGGCCAGGGTAGAGTTGGCACGGCTGATAGCCCCTTCTGTAGCCATGAAAGGAGCAGAAATCCGATGAAGCCCTGGGGGTGGTAGTGAGCCCCAAGTACTTGGCCAAGGTCCACGAGTCCTTAAAGCACTGAAGGGCAGCATTGCCTTGTCTCCAAAGAGACAGCAGCCATCAAAGGACATGTCCAGGAGGTTAACCTGGACATCCCCCTAAAAACCAGATGTTCTCAGCCAGGCGTGGCAACGAACTGCCACCGTCGTGGAAATCGCTCTGCCTAGCGAGTCTGTCGTGTCCAAGTCACATCTGATGGCGAACTTAGCTGCATCCCTCCCATCTGATATAGCTTGGGAGATTAGAGCCCAGTCCTCCTCCAAAACTCTAGGCAGCACTTGCACTACCATATCCCATATGGAATGGGAGTAACAGCCCAAGAGGCATGCAGTGTTCAAAATTTTCTTTCCGAAATTCTCCAGCCTCTTGGATTCCCTGTCTGCGGGTATGGAAGGGAATGTGTCACGAGAAGTGGAAGCTTGGACCACCAAGCTATGGGGGTGGGGTTATGGTATGTTATGTTAGTCCAACTTGTATAGCGCAACAGCAGCCTCAGTGAAGAGCTAGACAGCGGACAGATCGTCCCCCAGCACGTAAGCATTTTACCCATGGGACAAGAGCTAGACACGACCCCATAGAGCCCAGATGGTGCGTGGGTGTGTATGGTACCAATACGTCAGTCAAGATACACGGGGACGAGAGTTTCAAGATTTTAAAGGCCAGGCATAGAGCTTTAAATTCTATGAGCTTGGCCACAGGCAGCCAGTGTAGTCGCCAGATTGCACCCAAAATGGGGCGTCTTCTCAGGAGTCCTAGAAGAGCTCTGGCAGCTGCATTTTGGACCCTTTGAGGCGCATGATCTCAGCTTTATTCACCCACCAAAAAAGCGAATTGGCATAGTCAAGCCAAGACAATATGGCTGCCTGGACCATCAGTTGTCTAGTGGATGGGTCAAAATAACCCAAAAGGGGTTTCAGTCCTCCTAGTAGACCAAAGCACGTGCCTGCTATTTTCTTGCTGTGGTCCTGAAAACTGAGGTTTGAATCCATCCATACCCCTAGGTTTTTCACAGCCGACTTAGGGGACGGAGCGCTCCCCAGGGTGTTGGGCCTCCAGTTCTCACTCCAAAGTTTGATGTTTTTACCCACCAACAACACCTCCAATTTATTAGCATTAAGCTGGAGGCAGTTAGCGGTCATCCACTCCGCGACCGCCCGCTTCTTAAATTTAGGAGCATCCTGCGTAGAATCGTCAGAGAGAACCACCAATAACTACGTGTCGTCGGCGTAAGAGACAATGGAGAGGCCCCTGTCCCTGGCTATCACTGCCAGATGTTGTAGGTACAGGTTAAAAAATACGGGACTCAGGGCAGAGCCCTGTGGCACACCCTGGCCTATAGACTGAACACGGGAAAGAAAAGGCAGAGCAGACACCTGAAAAGTTCTTTCAGAAAGGAAAGATCTAAACCATTCCAAGGCAGAACCACCGATTCCTGCCTCCTCGAGACAATTTAAAAGGATCTGGTGGGGTACAGTGTTGAAAGCGGCACTGAGATCTAACAAGATCAGTGCCGCGGTGGTGCCCGCATCAAGAACAGTCCACAGATGTTCAGTCACAGCAAGGAGTGCTGTATCCATACTGTGCCCTGGGTGGAAACCATTTTGCATGTGATCCAGAATGCCGTTGGTGTTCAAAAACGCTGTAAGGCTGGTGTTAATATGTGCCTCAGCGATTTTAGCTGCCCAAGGTAGAAGAGAAATTGGGCGGAGGTTTTCTAATTTTGCTGGATCCAGCGATGGCTTTTTGAGAAGGGGACCTACCATAGCCTGTGTCCATTGCCTCGGAAACGTTGCTGTGGAGAGAGAGGTATTAATCAACTGGCACAGAGGCGCCAAGACCACAGGCAGAGATTTAAAAAAACTGGTCCGGCTTAAGAGGGTCTTCAGGGGAGCCAGATTTAATTTAGCTGCAGAGCAGACGAAGCTCATCCTGATCGACATGAGGAAAAGCCGTAAGAGTGTAAACGGTAGAGGGTCTGGATACAGGATCTCGGGCAGACAGGGGCCAGAGGAAATTACTTATAAGTAGTCTCCACTTATTTTTACAAAAAAAGTGGCAAGGTCCTCACAGTGCTGGTTAGACATGATCATAGAGGCCACAGGAGGTTTCCTGAGTTTAAAGTCATTAAGTATTTTAAAAATGCATTTGGTAGGATAACTACTAGACTGAATTTCCTTAGCAAAGTAAGCAGCCTGCTCAGCCTGTATGGCCTGATGATACCCCTTTGATGGCCGTCTGATAACATCTCTTAGCCGGCAGATCATAATCCCTTCTCTATGCCCGTTCCAGCTTTTTACATGCTTTACGCATAACAGACAGTCTGTCGGAAAACCAAGAATTGGCAGGAGAAGTACGGCACGTAGACCAATTGGCCGGGATAAGAGAGTCCAGCACTTGGAGAATCCAGTCACAAGATTTTATAAGCCGCATCTGGATCCGTAGGTAACTTGGGCAATTTTAGAGCGAGATGGGCGTGGAATTGCATGAGGTTCGATTTACGCCAAGGGCGCTTATATGAGGATTTCTGGGCAACTTAATTGGGGGTAGAGGAGCCAAAAGGGACACCGAAATCAAGAAATGATCAGTCCAACAGACAGGACTAGGAGGACTAACAGTCAGGGATGGAATATTAGAAAAAACGGGGTCTAGTTAGTGGCCTACAGCGTGGGTGGGACCAGAGACTAGTTGATTTAGTTGACAGCCTTAGTAAATACAATAAATGCTTGATATACACACACACACAGACACACACACACACAGAATCCAGACCAGTTAGGTATGTATAAAAAAAGATAAACTTAGGGCTTTTTTTAGAACCAAGCAGGACTTACCACAAGTAGGTAAAATACACTTTCAAATGGAAGACTGTTTAAGGAAGTGCAGTTGTGGTTGAATTTTCAGTTGTTACAGGTTTGTATGACGTTGAAATGCAGTTAGAATTGCATAGTAATTATTTTCAGATTATTTTTATATCACTTTTTTATTACTTTGAGTACTCGGGTGGTATGTCTAGATACAACACCATACGTTCATGCAATACAAGGTAAGTATGACTTTTGATACTTTGCAATTGAGTTCACTCTTGTCCATACATTTAACAGATCCACACAAGATTTTGAGCCCAAAAATGTTCCTAAGGGAGAAAAATGGTTATCGGGTTTGAAGGTAAGTACTCGATTTACAGGGGGGAGTTTTAGGGGTTAGGACCAAGGTTCTCCAAGGTCTAGAAGGGCACTCAAGTTGCACCATAAAACCCTGTCATTTTAAATGGAGACCTTCGGTTTCAGGAAGTGGCTTTAGGCTCAGGCAGGGAGGCTTCCTGAAGGCGACCACCAGCTGGAGATGGAGGTAAGTTGGGTTTTTGGAGGATGCCTGGACACTGTAAGTTTTGCCACCTAAGGTCATGGGCGTCGGTGCAGGGGAGTCCTCTGGCATCGGTTCCTCTTACCATCTCCGGTCGCGGTCGGGTGGACCCTTAGGTTGAGGCTGCAGGCATCGTCTTGAGGCTTGAGGGAGGTCGGTGATCACCAGATCCCAGGTCAGGATTACTGGGGAGACCTCCTTGGGGTGTTGGGCCACTCAAACTCAGGTCGTGGGTGTTGGGTGTAGAATCGCGGAGACACCGGTATTCAGATTCTGGAGGTGAGTCTGTCTCCCGTGAGCAATGTATTAGCTCAAGCACAGAGTCTGTGGGAAGGTTGCAGGGCAGGTTCTCCAGGCTCAGGGGGTTGCTGGCTTCTGGACCCGCCGGGGTTCTTTCTGTAGTCAGGTCGTAGACAGGACAGGCTGGTAGCGGTGGGGCCAAGGCAGTTGGTGTCCTCTTCTTCCTGGATCAGCACGGCTCTTCGGTCCTTCTTTCTTCCTTGAATCTGAGGAGGCAAGGTTCAGGGTCACCCCTAAATACTACGTTTAGGGGAGTTAAAGGGGTGTGCAGGTCATGACCAATGGGTTCCTACCTTGGGGAGGGTACACCCCATATTATGCCACCCTCCAGTGGGAGGGGGCATGAGCCTCTTCCTAATTGGCGGAGTTCCCTCATCTACAAGATGGAGGGGACTGATATGTGTGCTTCACTTTGACTCCCCCACCTTAAGCGTGGGGTAGGTAAACGTGGGCACACCTTCCTTCCTAGCTTGGTTTTCTCACCAATTCTCCCGCCCAAAGTGGGAGCCAGAACCGATGGGAGCCCATTGCTGAGGGCAGAGAATGGCCGGCAAAGCGGTCAAATACTGCAGGCCTTTGAAGCTTCCCGTTTTGTGGACCCAGCCCATTCTTGGGGAGGAGGCATGACACCTCTGCCCAGTATGGGCTTTGTATCTGGACCCAGAGAGTGCAGGCTCTCTACCCAGAGGTCCAGAAACCTGTCTGGTGGTGGCAAATGGCGGGCAGCTATTAAGGAATCACACCAGAGCTGGTCAATTTTCACGCGGCATCTCTAAGATGCCCTCTGAGTGCATTTTACATTAAATGCCACACTGGCATCAGTGTGGGTTTACTGTGCTGAGAAGTTTTCTACCAAACTTCCCAGTTTTCAGTAAAGCCAGTATGGAGCTGTGGAGTTGGTAATGACTAACTCCCAGACCATATACTCTTTATGGCTTTACTACACTTACAATGTCTAAGAATGGACTTTGTAGGGGGGTACAGGGCCCTGTGTTTGTGTGTGATAACCATGCAAAAAGGGACACTTTCCTATACGTGGACAGCCTGAAAGTGCAATTTCATTCTGCAAGCAATTCACATGCCAAATAAAGTTATTTCGTCTGAGATTCAGAGTCTCTAGGTACATTTGAAATCGGACACAGGCTTCTTTTTCTTTCTTTGCACTTGTAACTACTGAGGATGTGTTTTTATTCACAAAACGTTATAGAAGACAGTAGCAGTGATGGCATTTTCTTTACATCTCTTGTTCCTATTAGTCCAAAAGCATTGGCATGTACATATGTTGGAACACCTTACTACGTGCCTCCAGAAATCTGGGAAAACACACCATACAACAATAAAAGGTATGTGATGAAAGGTATGTGTTATTTTATTATGGGCCAATATAAAATGTATAAGTCAGTTACACTCCACTTCTGCTGATAAGGTGCAGCCATGTCTTTGTGGAATTAGGGCATGTTGTTTAGGTCTTTTAAGATCAATTTTGATTGTTCCATCTCATTTCGATGAAGCTGTTTTCATCACTTAGTTAGATTGTGTGCATGGTAGCCAAAGGATTGTGGTTGCATGAATTTCTTAGGTAGCTTCTTTTAGGTTACGAAGGCTGGGTGCCTTCATTAATCCCTATGTCAGGGGAAACAAGGACTTGGAACATTAGTTGGAGTGAATTCCTCTCAGAAGTAGCATCCTGACTCGTTTGACCCAAGACTTTAAGAAAATTCTCTGGGAATGAACGTACGTTTTAGAAACTATGGTAACCATATGCACCTCTAAGAAATTGTTTTAATTACAAATATAGTATTTGTTAACTTTTCATCCCTAATCTGTGTGTTGACTGCTTCGTATTGCAGCTGGTGGTTGTGCAATGTCGGTGCTATGGATCATTTGTTATTATGAAGAGTTGGTCTAATGTAAGAAATCCTTCTTGTAACAAATCAATATAAGAGTTTTTTTTACATAACATCGTTAATCAGTTGTAGAAGCAATGCAAGGATACATTGGCCACTTCCTTGTGATATTTGTTTCAACTATTTGCAGCAAATGTGATGTTGTACTTGCTTAATTTTGTGATACCACTTAAAGCACTTACCGCTTCCATGGTGAGGATGGCATCATGCCACAGAGATACCCAAGTCTACCAAAACATGTATTAAAGTTATTATAATTATTTACATTTCTATGATGTTTTTCTGCTGTGGATTCTGTAATCAAGTCTCTTATTACATGTTTATGTTCGGTCCATTACATTCAGGAGTGCTTCCAACAGTCAGTTACTGGGCTCTTAGTTTGCCCAATCCTAGTTGTTTTTGAATTTGTATTTCTTAGTTGGATATATGATTCTCACAGGCACTTCCGTTTGCTGTAGTGCTTACTGTTCTCTGATTCACTGGATATGCATGGTACACCTTTGGCCATCTCAATACAACAGTTCTCAATAATGCTTTTGCCGAATGACATCTACGACACCTAAAGCCCAAACAAGGTTTTGTTGTGCTCATCATAAAAGGCATTACTAATGCTCTGTCATCTTACTAAAAAGGTTTTGATCACTTTCCTCTCCATCCCTTTGTCATATGGACTTGAGCAATTGTTACTGCCTAGGCAAGTCCCTCTTGTTGTGATTTAGTTGTTAAGGACAGCCCTGTCATGTTTCTGCCATCAGGTTCCTCATCACATCAAGGATCTTATGCTCCTATGGGTTATCTTGGATTTAGGGCAACGCTCTTCTAATTACTCCTGATGTGACTTCAAATGGCAGAAACTGTATCTTTACCATCTCCCCATTCCGCCCATAGCTCG
Source organism: Lissotriton vulgaris (assembly GCF_964263255.1). Classification (NCBI taxonomy): domain Eukaryota; kingdom Metazoa; phylum Chordata; class Amphibia; order Caudata; family Salamandridae; genus Lissotriton; species Lissotriton vulgaris. The sequence continues at coordinate 1,173,612,862 of NC_141696.1, forward strand.
TTAGAGCTCATAGATTTCCTAGATTGTTAAAGCTTTCCAACCCTCCTGCTACACTTCTCATGCCTCATATTTTCCTGGACGTATAGCATACTTTTTACCTTCTAGATGAGGTCATTTCACAGTTATGTTTTGGAGTGATTTCTTCACTTCCGCTGAGATACTTAAACAATCTGATATTTTGATGAACTGAAGAGATTGGGGTGTCAAAAGTGACAGTCGGGGCTGGTGCAAGGTTCTATAGCACCATACACAAAAGTAACATTTTGCCACTTTTCCTTTAGCAATTGGGCAGTATTTGATGTATCTAGGGCCACTGTATGTGCCTCCTTATTTCCAAGCAGACACGTAAAATGCTGTTGTCAAACATTTCCTCCCTCTCCTCTAGTTTGTTTCCATAGGTGTATAAGGCTTCTAACCACACGTGCATTGAGAGGATCAACTGGAACCTTTACCACAATATTTTAGCATGACCATCATATATTTCCTCAAACATTACGTTAACATTAATGGAACCACAATAACAAAATACCATATTAACAAATTCAAAAACAAGAAATCTGTAAAAAAATACTTTTGGGTGCTAATTAATGATGAATATTGAACATGAAAACAATCTCTTTTAAAAAAATTGTTCAAGGCATGTGTGCTGTAGATACACATGCTTTGCCCTCTATGTTGGGTCCAGATGTTTGCAAGTTGTTTTTCTTCGAAGAAGTCTTTCCAGTGCTGATCGAATTACCCTCGTACCAACCTACATCAAGTTTGTAACTTGTGCCTCTCACCAGAGCAAAAGTAGGAAGACAGCAATGCCTGTAAGTCATTTTGGTCGAAGAACATTCTATGTGATCTATGTGATCGTCGGGCTCGACAACGAGAAATGCAACATCAAAGCATTCAACAAACTCCGGATATCTTCGGCGAAGAATCGAAGCATGAAGAGGAAGAGGACGAAGATGTGTCTCCAGGACAGGGTGCCTTGAGTACCGAAGACCCCTTGCTCCCTAAAACCTTTTCCAAAAAACATAAGGCTACGGCACCACCTTTGCCTTCTGTCAAAGGTTGGCACCGAGACAATGTTTCTGAGGCCCCTCCTTCTGGTTCTGCACCGAAACAAATCGTCAAGCCTTCCGGCTCGGGATCGAGTTGGCCAAAATCTAGTTCGGAGCCAAAACCCTCCGGCTCCAAGGACAAATCTGGTTTGGAGCCAAAATACTTGGGTTCCAAGTACAAATCTGGTTTGGACCCGAAACCCTCTGCTCCAAAACAAAATCATGCTTCGGAGCTGAAACCTTTTGCTCCTAAAAGCAAATTTATTTTGGGGCAGAAATTAAAAGACAGCCTCTCTGAGCTTCCCAAACCTATTTTAGGTGTTCTCAAGGATAAATTGGATCCTAAACAGAAACAGATTTATATCCATCCTGATTCAGGACATATTTCGGCTAAAACACCAGTCAAATGCGGACTTCCTTCAGAGTACCGTGCAGATAAAATCCCTCTGAAGAAAAAGGACATTGCTACCAGCCCTACTTATCTTGCACTGCAATCCCCTCCACCGTCTTCTCCACATTTACCAATTCAAGATCCCTTACACATAACACACCGGGGATCTTCACATACACAGCCTGAAAGGGATGATGTTGATGAAGAAGATACTCATTTACCTGTAGATCAATGGAATGATTATACCATTGACCCTCCAGTGTTTACTGACCTAGAGCTTTACCCCGCAAAGCTATCACCAACAGATGATTATGTGGCTAATCAATAAATAATTGCTAGATCAACAGAGTATCATGGGGTGGCCTTACATAAAGAGTGCTTAGAAGAAGACTTTTTATTGGAGACACTTGGGTCCACACACAGCTCAAGTCAAACACTTCCTGTGCTAAAGGGCATGATGAGGCATGCAGATGACATTTACAAAGACCCTGTGCGAGCACGTATTTTAACTCCGAGTCGATAACCAGTATAAACCTTCTCCATCTGATCCTGTGTTTACTAGGGAGTCGAGAGGTAATTATCCTTTGATAGTGTCCAATGCTTGTAAAAGAGCTAATTCACAAACTTCAGGTAATGCATCTCCCCCAGACTCTAAACTTATAGATGCCTCTGGGAAATGAGTAGCGAGTAGCCGCTCAAGCCGCTAACAACAAGTGCATTGCAAATACACAGGGCCTACCAGCTAGGTATGACAGGGCACACTGAGACCAGATGGAGCAATTGCTCCAGTATCTCCCAGACGAACACAAAAATAAAGCACAAGAGTTAGAATAGTTAGAAATTAGTTTGCCCTCCTGAACTATCAGATATGCTCTAGATGCTACTGACACTGCGACTAGGGAGATAAATACCAGCATTCTCCTCAGAAGGCATGCATTGCTTAGGATTTCTGGGTTTAAACCTGAGGTTCAGCAGTCCATTTAAAAAAAACCTTTTGATGAGCGATACTTGTTTGATCCAGAAGTCTATCAGGCTTTAAAAAAATGTAAAAAGAGCACATAAGTGGCATAGTCCATGGGAGTGCTCCAATCCCCATCAAATAGAAGTTCCTTTTGCTGCTCCTTTTACAGAGGAGGGTCCAAAACCACATCCTGAGACCCGAATGCTTCCTCTTATAAAGGCAACAACCAATCCTCTCCCTCTAAAGGTTTTTATAGAGGAGGGTATAGAGGGAACAATTCCAAAGGTAGGGTTAGGGCTTCCTCAGCGCGTGTCCCCCCTTCTCCCAAAAAAACATGACTTGCCCACATCTCCCCCCTATTATTAAACACTTGTCAGGGGAAGACTTCAACAGTTTCTCCCCATTTGGCAATCCATAACATCCTACGAATGGGTGGGTGATAGATCTTATCCAACATGGTGTGAGAAGTTGGCCTGATATGCAGTGCTCACTATTCTAGTGATCACTATGTATCAGTCCAAACAACCCTTATTGATGATTGGTTGTAAGTCAACCGATAGACCAGCTATCCTAGTAGCATGGACAAGAGCAGTCTTTAGGCTAGACTCTAGAGGGCGTTTTAAGCCAGCTGTTATACCATCACATATACCCCTTGAACACCAAGTGAAAGGACACCACACAAGTGTTATGAAAATAAACAGTGTATTTATTTAGATCACAACAGCCCTGTACTCTTTATGAGGACAGGGTACTAAGCACACAACAAAACTCTTACGAAAATACTTAAAGTTGCACAATTACACAAATGCCCGAGGGGCACGGAAAACCATATACTACAAAAGTGGAATGCGAAATTACTAGCAGGGAAGTACTGTACTAATAGGCTTTGGAATCGCTAGGACTTGACTACTGAACCTTCAGATTACTAGCAGGAGGCCTAGGGGACTCGGGTGCAGAGTGTGCACTCTCATGCGGGACAAAGTCTATGGAGGCTAGTAAAAGCAAAGTTAAGGATATCGGACGAATCCGACTAGTTAGGCTGAAAACGAAAAAGGATCTGGACCCTTGGATAGTGAGGCTATGCTGGGGCACCGAAATGCCGAAGTTACCTAGCCCAGGGGCTGCGGCTGCATAGGTCTGAAAAGACGTCGGGAATCCTCGTTGCAGTCTATGGATCCTGAAAGAAGAAGTTGCTGGCAGGCGACCAGTGAAGATTGTTCGGTGGATCCAAGCCTGGATTGAAGATGGAAGACACCTGTAAGCAGAGGGGACCAAGTTCTGAATCACTAGCCAGTGATTAGCTGGGCACCAGGATGGCACCGGATGGAGTCACCTCGACCAGGTGAGTGGGCGACGCTGGGCTCTGCAGTCTCACGGACCAGGAGGCGTTGTCGGCGACCAGGACGGAGGTGCGAGCTGTCCCACGATGGTTGCTGCTGTCGACGTCGCTGGACCCAGGATTGGGGCAACAAGTCTTGGCAAATTCAAGCCCACGCGGTGGACTTAAAATGGCGTCTGGAGTGGACCAGGAGGGTCCGGGGTGCTCCTTTTCTGGAAGGGAGCAAGGGCCAGTCTGGAGCAACCAGACCAGCAGTGTTGTTGTCGTCGGTCGTCGTCGGGAAGGCCACAAGCCAGCGGGCTAGTAGCCAGACAACGCGGTGAGCAGCAAAAAGCAGAAGGGTCCCACGCAGATCTGGTGGATGCTGGAGGGCTGAACTTCGGTGCTGGAGCTGCTCAGGGTTGGGACTTCTCGGACCCCAAAGCACTCACACGAGGATCCCTCGGCGGTCGTGCTGGATAGAAGTCGTGCAGTTCTGATGATGGCCGGTCCCTCGAGGTCTCGTCGCACCTACGGTTCTCAGCTTAGCTGTAGAGGTAAGTAGAGGTCAGAGTGCCAGGGAAGCCGGGTCTCGTCGTGCTGGTCGGTCGGATTCCGGAGGAAGGACGTGCAGCAAACCGCAGTGTTCTTAGGTGGTGCCTGCGGGTGCAGGGTGACTACTCCTTAGTCACAAGGGAGAAATCTTAGGAAGAAGTCTTGAGTTCCTTTCGTAGAAAGTAGTTTCAGGATTCAAAGATGATCTAATTTGGAAGGGGGCCCGCTCCTATCTTTATACTAGGAAAAGGGGCTGGCACGCGACTAGTTCCTGCCCATGGGTGGGACCAGGAAGGGGGGTTACACCCCTCTCCCATGCCGGACTTTCCCCAGCTCAGGGGCTGGTGTGCCCCTTGAACTGGTTCTAGCCGGCAGATGCATAGTGAGCACCGGGGTGCCACTTGCAGTCACCTTCCTCTAAAGCCCTGCCTACCCAGGATACACAAAACCCTGTCTGGGATGGTGCTAGCACCGCCCCTGACAGGAAACCCTTTGTCCAAGCTCCCCTCGCTGGAAGGACTCCCAGCTGCAGGGGGTCAGACTTGTGTCTGTGGTGGCAGCATCCATTTTGTGATGCTGAGGCTTGAGTTAACTTTAACCGGGGTTCACAGTTACATACATGTCGTGTCTCTCTAGAAGGGTGGAATGCTAACCCCGTCGCCAGAATTGGCGAGGGGTTAGTATTCCAATTCGTATGACACCTTACTCGACATGTTTTGATAAAGCGATACCAAAGATAGCATATAACCGCGAGGATTATAATGCACTTAAGAGTATATGGTATGCGTTATCATGGAACAGCTATTAGGACTTGGTTCCGCAAGCTGCAAACAGGCTCAGCTCATGCCAGAGCACCATCTCACACGATTCCGAGCACTCTGCCTTCAGGATTGTCAAGGCCTGCCATAGGAGTGACTGATAGGAATCTGTGTGTCCATTTTAGGGTTAGATATAGGTATACTATATCTAAAGCAAAGGGTGATTACACCACCTTGCCCCAGCTGTCGTGCAGCCAGTTGTGTCAGATTTAGATGGCCAGCCAGGGGTGGCATAATACATGCTGCAGCCCCTGGTAGGCCCTGGGTACACCTATGCCCTGAGTTACAGGGTCTGATAAGGTGGCCCAGTACCAATTTAGTGAGAGAACAGCAAGGCTGTGGGTCTGATTAGCAGGCCCACAGCCAGAGAAGTCGTAAACCAGTGAAGCAAAAAGCAAAAATCTGGGGTGATCATAGGATTGCAGACCCTACTCTCCTACACATGGTTATTGCCTGGAGCTTACCACCAATCCTCCAAATATTCCACCTCACATTCACAAACTGTCATTAGACCACTTACAGTTACTCGAACAAGAGGTGCAATCTCTCTTGGAAAAGGGAGCCATAGAGCCAGTTCCAGTACAGTACCAATGTTTTGGGGTTTACTCTCTCTACTTCCTAATCCCCAAAAAGGACGGCTCCTTGAGATCAATTTTGGATCTCAGACAGTTAAACCAGTACATAATGTCAGAAAATTTCCATATGGTAATGCTTCAACAGGTGCTTCCACTTCTGCAGCAAGGTGATTTTATGTCAACACTAGACTTAAAAGACGCATACTTCCACATTCCAATCCATCCAGCTCATCGGAAATATCTTAGATTTCTAATAGCAGGCAAACACTGTCAATTAAAAGTACTCCCATCCGGAGTAACCACTGCTCCCAGAGTTTTTTCCAAATGTCTAGCAGTAGTGACAGCTCATCTCAGAAGACAACTAATTCACGTCTTCCAGTTCTTAGACGACTGGGTCATCAAAGCCAGCACATACCAAAAGTGTTTACAACACACTCAAACCACGCTAAACCTACTTCACCAATTGGGCTTCACTGTCAACGCACAAAAGTCTCATCTACAGCCTTTACTAATACAATATTATCTGGGAGCGACTTTCAACACTCACACAGCTCTAGTCTCTCCCATTACAGCCAGAATTTGCAATATTCAAACTCTGGTATTACAGTTTCGAGCCAATCAAACCTTGCCAACCAAAACCTTTATGCAACTGCTAGGAATGATGGCCTCATGCATTGCAATAGTGCCTCATACAAGACTACCCATGCGTCCTCTACAAGAATGCATAGCATGGCAGTGAAATCAGTCACAGGGTCAATTAACAGATCTCATGTTAGTAGACAGCTACACCCATCACACTCAGCAGTGGTGGAATCCACAAAACGTATCAAAAGGACGGCCTTTCATCGACCCTGTTCCACAGATCGTGCTAACAGCAGACGCATCTCTTACAGGTTGTTTGCCCATCTCCACAATTACACAATTCCAGGTCTCTGGGACAACGAGCACAAACATCTCCAAATCTACTATCTAGAGATTCTAGCAGTATTTCTAGCACTCACAGCTTTTCAGTCTTATCTCATAGGCAAAGTTGTCCTAGTTCGCACAGACAACATGGCAGCTATGTACTATATACAAAAACAAGCGGGAACACACTGTCTTCAGCTGTCACACCTTTCTCAGACCATCTAGAGCTGGGCAATTCATCACACAATTCATCTTCTGGCATGAAACGTTTCAGGTGTCAACAATCAAATTGCCAATCTCCTCAGCAGAAGGAGACCGCAAATACACAAGTGGGAACTTCATCCCCAAGTTCTCCTTCCATACTTTAAAAAATGGGGATGCCCACAAATAGATCTGTTCGCCACAGAGGACAATGGAAAATGCCCAAACTTTGCCTTCGGAGCGAGTGTGTGGGAACCTGGAGGCGATGCCCTATGGATCAATTGGTCAAAGATAATTGCCTATGCTTTTTTGCCTCTTCCACTCCTTCCGTTTCTGGTTCAAGAGCTCAGGCAAACAGCTCTCACACTGATTTTGATAGCTCCCACATGGGCCCGTCAACCATGGTACACCTCAATTCTGGAACTCTCAGTAGTTCCACATCAAAAGCTTCACCTCAATTCCAACCTTCTCACTCAGAACCATGGAGGAATCAGACACCCAAACCCCAAGGAGCTCAACTTAGCAATTTGGCTCCTGAAGTCCTAGAGTTTGGGTACTTACATTTGCCACCAAACTGTATGACTATTCTAGAAGAAGCAAAAAAGCCCACTACCAGAGCTTGTTATAAGCAAAATGGAAACAATTTATGTTTTGTAATACTGACAAGAATAATCCTCTGGATGCTTCGGTTTAAAACAGTGTTTGTTTTTCAGATATGCAGCCACTGCTGCAAGGTGCAATCGAACAGATGTGTAAGCTAAATTAGATTGCTGTAGGTCTAGAATGTAACAGACAGCATTTATCTTTGTTCATATTCCCTGTGATTAAAGCCTTTATGGAAGGCTTAAAAAGAGTAATACCACCCAGAATACCTCGGGCACCAGTATGGAATCTCAACATTGTACTTACAAGACTCATGTGTCCACCTTTTGAACCATTACACAATTGTCCTTAACAGTTCCTTTCATGGAAGGTTGCCTTCCTCATTACAATCACTTCTTTAAGGAGAGTCGGTGAGCTTCAGGCGTTAACCTTAGAAGAACCCTTCTTTCAGCTTCTTAAAGATAGGGTAGTTCTTCGCACCAACCCAAAATTCATCCGTAGGTAACTTAGCTGATTGGTTAAGATGAAAAGCAGACACTGTGTTCTTCCTTCAACCTGATTCTGTAGCAGAACGAGCTCTTTACACACTTTTTTTAAAAAAACTCTTTATTCGTGACTGCATCAAATATCACATTTTACATTTGTTCACATTATCATCCATCAGTCTTTTCTTGTTTTCTCCCTCTAACTTTTGGCTAATTGACATGTAATCTTTCCCAATTGTACATTAAGCCCAAGTTGACTCAAGTTTATTACATCAATAATCGTGTTGCATTTGCATTACATTGTGCCTCGTAACTTAACCCTGTCCCGCCCAACTCCCACCCCACCCTTCACGTCTCCCAGCTTCTCCATTGTTTAGGCACTGTATTCCTTGGCATGGTTACCTTATCCTGTCCAGAAACTGTATTTGCGTGCGGCTGGCTAACCTGTACATTCAGCGGTTATATCCCTACTCTGTAGTTCCTTTGCTCTCCACCCTATCTGGTCATGTGGTATTCTCCTGTGAGAGTTCTAGGTCCACATCCTCTATCTAATTTCACAAGAATTGAAGCACTCCACATGTGATAGCCCAAATTCAGCTTAGTCCATTTAAAAAGACATCCAGAGAATCTCCCATGCAGATTATCTTCTTTTATTCCTTTAAAATTCAGATCCAATCCCAACCAACGCGTTTCGCCGAGGTTATTTAATACCTCCCGGCTTAGTCAGGGCTTATCTTCAATTTGAAACTGCCTTGAATTTCTTACTGGGGTGCTTGAACGCATTAATCTCTGCACTTTAGCTTAGCGGAGGGAATAGTATCCTTGAATTTGTAATCTCTGCACTTCTATCTATATGCTCCAAAAACGAACTCCACTCGTCTTGTATCTCAATGTCCAAACCACCTTATCTTTCACCTTCTTTATCCACTGCCGAATAACAATCTGTTCACTCCGCTGCCCTCATTGATCCGCACCCCTCTTCTTGCTCGACTCGGCGTCCCGTGTGCAGGCAGTAGCTGCGTATTCTCGGGCATGTCCACAGCATATGGAGGAGATCGGCCTCATCCCCCTGACATCGGGGACAACTATGGGAGGAAGCAGGGAACATCTTATGGAGCCTTTGGGGGGCGAGATATGCCCTGTGCAGTATCATAGCCTGTATGAATTTGAATTTGACGTTTCTGGATACCCTCCTATGATGTTCTAGGACAATCTTCCAGGCCCCGTCCGTCATAGCCTCTCCCGTGTCTAGAGTCCAGGTGTCCAGGTGTCCCTGAGTGTAGTAAGAGGTAGAGCAGCGTGTTCCCTAATGCCCGCTTAGAGCCATCTTACTAAGTGTTCCCCTGACCCCATATAATGAAGGAGATGCACTAGTTCATGTTGTTCTTGTTTGGTGCGCTGTGGGGCCCATGTGCGTCGCACGTAGTGTGTCACTGTGGCATGTAGGAGGTACAATCGCAGTGGGGCTCCTGTTGACTGCGCGAAGGAGGCGTGATCCAGCAGTGTGTCGTCCCCAAACAGGTCACCCACTCTATCCACTCCCGCCTCTGCCCAAGGTTGTAACCTGCGTTGTGTCAGACGTCCTTGCGGTGTTGGGAGCCCTAACAGGGGAATGTTATCTGCATAGGGTGTGGTCCCTGCCGTGTATGCCAACGCCTTTCGCCAGCACAGTAAAGCAGTATGCAGCAGGGGGTGGCAGTCTCGAGGGATCTTGGCTCAGGGCAACAGAAGGGAGTGCAGCTCTCCACATGCTAGTTGGTCCTGTATAAGATCAATCTCGTGTAAATTCTTACCCGCCACCCATCGTGACAGCCATTGCAACTGGCTTGCGTAATAGTAACCCCGTAGGTCTGGTACACCAAGGCCTCCCTGTCTGGTGCTCAGTTGTAGTTTCTTGAGGCTTATTCGCCGTCTCAAGGGACCCCATATGAGAGTAATCAGGATCGTGTTCAGTGTGGCAAATATGTGTTGCGGGAGGAGGACCGGGAGGTTAACGAAGTAGTACAGTATACGGGGGAGCATGACCATCTTTGAAACTGCTATCCTACCCATGACAGATAGTGGCAGGGATGTCCAAAAGTTCACACTACTTCGGAGACCATTAATGACCCTCCGCATGTTACCCTCAATCTGGTCTTCCCGTCTTCTATAAACGTTAAGGCCTAGGTATTCAAATGTGGTTGGCGCTATTTGGATTTGGTAATCACCAAATTGTATGTGGGAGTGTTGTTGCCCTTCGCGGAAATAGAAGCCTAGGGATTTTGTCGGGTTAATGGCCAGGCCAGATACGGTCTCGAAACGGTCAAAGCCGGTCGCCAGGTTTGAGTGGTTCCTGTTCAAATCTCGAAGATACACTAAGATATCGTCAGCGTATATTGATATCAAATTATGCGTTCCCCCAATGGAAATACCCACCTCGCCCGCTCGGGTCCGGAGCGCGATCGCCAGGGGCTCGAGTGTCAGTACAAACAGCAAAGGTGATAGCAGGCAGCCTTGCCGGGTGCCTCTATAAATATCGTAGCTATCTGAGATATACCTGCCTGTGCGTGCTCTAGCTGTCGGGTTCGTATACAGTAGACAAATCCATTTGATTAGGGAGTCAGGGAAGCCGAAACGCCGTATGACCTCGAACATAAAATTCCATGTCAGGGAGTCGAATGCCTGCCGGAGGTCCAAGGCGATGCAACCGGCCTGAGGAAGGTCCATTTGCGTGGCTGACATGAGGGCGTGGAGTCTCCTCGTATTCTGGGAAGTACTCCTCTCTGGGAGGAAGCCGCATTGGTCTGGGTGTATTAGGGCAGGGAGGTGGGCCTGTATTCGCATAGCGATAGCTTTGCTAAGTATTTTATACTCTGTGGGGAGCATTGAGAGGGGTCTGTAGTTATTCAAGTCAAGGGTATCCCTGCCGGGTTTTGGTATGGATATCACTGAGGCTTGCATTGTCGTGGCAGGTAGGTGACCAACCTCTGCAGAGTAAGTCTGGTAAAATTCTACAGGCAACCCGTCCATGCCGGGGGTTTTGCCCCGGTTAAGGGAGCAAATGGCTATTTTGATTTCCTGCTGTGTAATGGGTCCGTCCATCCCAGTATGTTCTTCCCGGGTCAGGGTTGGGAAGGGTAGGTCTCTTAGAAATTCTATCATTTCGTCTCCACCACCCTCGGGGGGAGGGGCATATAGCCTCTCCAGTGTACCCTAAATGCAGTGTTAATATCCGACTGTGTGGACATCTCCCTATCCGCTCCGTCCCTAATTTTCGTAATCACTGGGACTTCGGGGTTGTCTCGGACCAGGCGAGCTAGTAGGGCCCCAGACCTGTCTGCTTCCGCCTGCTGGCATCTCAAATAATCCTTGTGATCAATGACTCTCAGTGTTTCCAGGAGTTCCGCATGCTCTATGTTGCATAACTGTAAGTCCCCTTTACGCCCGGAGTCTACTCCCGCCGCCGTCTCTAGATCTTTCAGGCGGTCTTCGACCTCACAGAGTTTCCTGTGAATTTCCTGTCTGGCTCCCATCAGCTGGCCGATAGCATCCCCCCTTATCACAGCCTTCATGGCGTCCCACACCAGCAGGTTCGAGGACGTAGAGTCCCAGTTCTCTCTGAAGTAGTTATTTAGTGTATCCGATAGGTGTTTGCGGAATGGGCCATCCTCTAGTAGCAGTGGGTTAAGTCTCCAGGTGGGTACCGGTGATGGCACCCTCCCCCAATGTAGATCGAGTGTCAGTGGTCTGTGGTCCGAAAAGGTTTTAGCTAGGTAGTCTGAGGACGTACATTTGGTCAGCAGGGAGTTGGTACACAAGAATCTATCTAGTTGAGTATGCAGGTCATGCACTGGGGAATGATAAGAATATTCCTGCAGGGTGCGCCATACGTCTGTCAGTCCCCATCCCTGGAGCCAGCTTCTAAAAGAGTCGGCCATCTTGTGTATGCCTGTCGTCTGGAGGGGGGATTGGGGGGGGTGCGACCTGTCCAGATCAACATCTAGAACCATGTTCCAATCCCCCCCCCAAAAATCCAGGGGATGTCTATCCAGTCAGCTAAAACCCGGCCTACGTTTGCGAGGAATCTGTCCTGGTCAAAGTTCGGGGCATAGATGCTGCCCAGGACCAGCATTGTACCATCCAGAGTGCCCTTCACCAATATATATCGCCCTTACTCGTCTACCTTCCTCTCAAGTTCCACAAAAGGGGTGCTGTGTCGCACCCATATGGTGGCCCCCCTGGAAAAGGCAGAGTATGTTGTAGAGAATATAGTTCCCCTCCACTTTTTCCGTAATGTGTGTGCCTCAGACAGTGTTAAGTGGGATTCCTGTAGAAATACTATTTGAGCCTATTGGTGAAGTAAAAAAGCATGTATTCTATGTCGTTTTTGTACTGCTCCTAGCCCCCGTACATTCCAGGTAGCCAGCCTATATTTTCCTTTCGTATCAGCCATACTTGAGTACAGGTGCCACAACGGACAGTGCCTCGCGTTGTGATGTTTGTATTGTCAGTGCTAGCCAGGAGACGTCTTCCATCCCTCCCCAAACTCGAACTCTATAGGCGCAGCGTAGGAACGTTGCTGTGCCGAACCAGAAAATGCAAAACATAACCAAACAATCTGTGGTGCATACGCCTTTGGGGGGTCGACTAAGCATGTGCCGTGTCCACAAAGTCACACATTTCTGCGCTGCCGGCTCAACGGCGCCGCCAGGGAAGTTATTTCTAAAAGTATCTATTACTGGTAGCCTCGGGGGGGGGGGGTTCCCCGCCTCCGTATCACTGTGTCTCACCTCTCTGCAGGAATGTAGGTTATGAGGTCTACCAATCGCAACTACCATGTGGTAAACAAATCCTAGTTAAACCGAACCCCAGCATACAGATATTATAACAAAGCCAGTTTCTCCTGCTTCAGGTTCCCACCCCCCCCTTCAACTCAGCTTTTCAATCATTATACAACAGAGAAAGGATATCAGTAGGTCCTAGGGCCTCAGGCCCCATCCTTTTAGGCAGTTACTCCCTGGGCATTGTCCAGAAGTTCATCTGCTGCTCTTGGCGTTACAGTCGGGAACAATACCATGCTGTGTTCCGAGTCCGAGTGCAATGTACTGTCTTCAGTGTCCATATTGATTATGTCTCGCTCTTCTCGAAAGGAGCCCACCATTGCGACAGCGTCTTTCTGGCCTTCTTTCTGCTGGGATTTAGTAGGCTTACGTCGTTTCGATCTCGTAGTCTGCGTGTTGGAAGTACCTCCTGTGTGGTCTGAGCCGTCCCTGGATCAGCTGGCTGATGATCCTTGAGTCGGTCCTGGATTCTCCTCAATGTCCATTACCTCTAGCCATTCCTCCACATCAGTGGGGCTCTCAAAAAAGTGAGTTTTACTGTCATGTATCACCTTAAGGCGGGCTGGAAACAGTAGGGCATAGCGGAGGTTGGCTTTTTGGAGTCTCTTTTTTATCTCGAAGTAGGAGGACCGTTGTTTTTGTACTAGGTTGGTTTAGTCCGGATATAGCAAGATACGCCTGTTTTCATATTCAATGAGGGACTTCTCCCGGGCCTTTTGAAGCAGTATGTCTCTGTCCCAGTAGTTGAGAATTTTGACAATCAGTGGTCGTGGCGGTTGTCTTGGTCTCGGCCGTCCAGTGGGGATCCGGTGAGCCCTCTCCACACAGAAGAGCGGCGACAGGCCTTCCGTGGTCACGTGATCCCGGAACCACTGTTCCATGAATTCCGTTGCGTGGGCTCGCTCCGTTCCGGAAGCCCAATGACGCGGATGTTTTTGCGTCGATTGCGGCCTTCCGCATCCTCCACGCGTTCCATTAGGGACTTCACTTGCTGTTGTATTTGTTGGATGGAGGTGGTATGTTCCGCCACCGTCGGGGTGAGGTCCGTCAGTGTTGCACCCTTGTCTTTGACTCTGTCCGCTAATTTGTCGTGATAAGCTTTTAATAGCGAAAGATTAGTGGTAAGGGTTCCCATCTGAGCAGGTGATTGCCCTACATTGGCTTGTTGGCGTGTTGGCTGCTCCGGCAATTCCGTCTTGTTCTGCTCTGCCCACCTGCCCGCTGCATGCTTGTTTGGTACAGAGGAGGAGGCGGTGCGGTGGGGGGAAAAGGGCAGCTGTGTACTGGGGGCCTTTCTACTTGTCACCCCTGTGCATCACCATCGACCAGCGACCATCTGTAAGGTACGAGGCACAAGGTCTTTTCGGGGGAAGGCGAGTTTACATGTGCGAGCGCGGCTGCAGATAGAGGCGGCTGCTAAATAAGAGCCCGGGGGCGGGGGGGGGGGTCTGACAGCGGTCCGACTAGGTCTGACTGACCTACGGCCCCTTCTGCGTGCTCCGCTCCGCTTTATATCCAACCAGCTCATATTCAGCCAGCACACCTAGCCAGCTATTGGTAAAGCCAATTAAAACCAGCCCTCGCCCTCTCCATTACATTTATATACCATCTATGGACCAGTGGCTACTCCAGCGGCTATCATACCAGCAACCTTATCTGGTAGGGAGTCTCAGGTGCGGGAGCTCCCTCACGGGTCCAATAGCCTTTGTTGCATCGTGCTAGCGCGCTCAACCTAACGGTTGCCAGCCCACGCTTCCAGGAGAGGAGAGAGAGGAGACAGCTGTTGTACAGAAAGAGCGGGCGGGACAGCCCCTTCAACCCTCAGACACAAAATAAGAGAGCCTACTATCATCGCTACTAACGACATGAGGTCAGGAAAGGTCAGGAGACCCCTGGAAGCTAAACCAAAGCCCATAGCAAAAATGGACGCAAAACTAAGAAACAGGACAGGGCAAAAGAAAAAGAAAAGGAAAACAAACGCAAATTCGAGCACCAGCACGGAGCCGAATCTCTGTACATCAGAGCAGCATCTGGGTTAGAGTCATAATATAACAGAGCAGGGATCTCTAATGGCCTTGATACCAGAGACCGTAGCAAGCACTCAACAAACTGTTAAAAAACTCTATCAGCCTAAAATATACTCAAAGTTTGAATTCCTAAAGGACGTGGGCGCGGCTATATTTTCGAGCAACGGTCACCTGCCCGGACTGCAAACACCATTGCTTCCCGCTGCCTTGGGACCAGCTTGCTCTTTGCCACCTCTGCACACATCCGCAAGTCTGTTGCGCCTGGGGGGCCTCACGTCGGATTTGGCGCAGAGCTGCATCTCGGGGAATGGGAGCACGAGCATTCCTCTGGAGGCCTCAAGTGCAAAAGGGAAATCTTTTAACACCGTTGTTTTTAACCAGAACCCTCTACCTGCACCTCCACTGGCAGACCTTAAAACTAACGTGAACGAGGAACTCATCTTAGCGCAAAAACCAGCTGATATACCAGATAGCTGCCCAATTGAAAGGGTTTCTGGGGCAGGCCTAGAGACATCAACGCCGGCTTTTATAAAAGAACTAGCACCCAGTCCGGCGCCGAACTCGCAACCTATGAGCCACATCTACAGCACACCCATCAAGTCTCATCTAACGGATGAATGCACTCCACCATCTATAGACCAGGAAACCCTTGACTTACCAAGAAGCGTCTCAGGCAGGGAGGCAGCAAGTCCCCACGATTCTAGTAGCAGCAAAACCGAAGCAAGGGCATTAATGTCCTATCTTAACACACAAGAATGGGAAGACATGCTAGCCACTTATACATCTGATCAAAAAGAGACCCATGTCCCCGAATTACCTTTGGTAGCTAAAAACATAAACACGCCCGCCAACGACTCTAAAGAGAATGAGCGGAGAAAGGAACAAAACATCGGAACGTGGAACTCACTGCTAAACACAATCCAATTAGCAGTAGATACCCTGCAATACCAATCAGAGAAAATGGAGCTTCAACTTAATCTTCTCAACACATTGGCAGTCTTTACAGCTGGCATTGACGACAAGTTAGGCAACCTAAACAACCTGATACTGAGGGCACAATCAAACACCTATCTGAGCTGCAACTGCAGCCAGGCTCTAGTCAAAGTAGCCACATTGCCTTCAATGCTAACAGAACTAATAGGAGAAATAAAGACTCTACACGGAGGATACGCAACTAAAGACATGGGCTCTACCAACTCTGAAGAAGGAGACATCAGGAGCGAAGTATCCGGAAATATAGCAGAGCCAACTGGCCATCTAGTATCCACAAATGAAGAGACAAGCCACACGGGACAGGAGTATTCGCAAAAACTTAACGCCAAACAATGGCGTCAACAAAAAAGAAAAGGGCGTAAGCAAAAATCTGCAACATCTACGTCTAAATACTTCCCCATCT
Organism: Lissotriton vulgaris; assembly: GCF_964263255.1. Lineage (NCBI taxonomy): Eukaryota > Metazoa > Chordata > Amphibia > Caudata > Salamandridae > Lissotriton > Lissotriton vulgaris. Next base: position 1,173,628,967 of record NC_141696.1, read on the forward strand.
TCTACGACATAAAGGAGAACTTTTTGGATGACAGTAACAATGCTAATCCAACAGACAGTGAAAACCACTTGCCCTTAGGATCAAACCTGCAGCAGCACAAAATAAACAGCAGCCAGCAGAACCAAGAAGCGCAAGGGCCCCAAGGATTACCGGCAACAGACTGAACGGTACAAACAAACGAAGACAGAGAGGCGGCAGCAAAGCTCATACATCTTACACTGCCAAACGGTGCCAAAAATAAGATTGTAAGGGCCTCTGAGGATCAAGCAGGTGACTCAATGCTGCAAAACAAGGAGCCCCCTCTCCCAATGGAAAGGGTAACGTCAGAACCAACTACCAACCAAGATATACCATCAATAGATGCAGGTGACTATCCACCCAGGTCAAACTATGAGGCAGGGAACAGGACTAGAAAACCTGGCTTAATACCAAGCCAAACTCATGAAGCTCATTCTTCTGATATATTGGACTTTACTATCCACCCTGTCTCTAGTCAATCTGAGCGTCCCCAAGCTAAACGGCCATTCGAATCACGATCAACATCAAAGCAAACACCCCCTCTTACAGCATCATCACTTATCGCCAACAAGCCAGGTGAAGGCTCTATCCCGGCATCTCATAAAACCCTCACAGGTCATGGCTCGCCAGCTCAAGTACATCACCTATCAAAAAAATATAATGAGGCAGGAAGTACTAAACAATCAACAGAGATGCTGGTTTTTCTTCCGGAATACAAGTCACAAGGGCTGCATGACACGCTGAATCGTGGCAACATTCTCAAACTAATGGAACATATTCCCAGCCTGGAGGGGATAAGCACTAAGGACTTAATCTCGGTTGAATTTTTGCCTGCCGCCAACCCAAACAGCCCGGAGAGGACCAAGACCACCTGGTCTTCTAATAATGTTGCAGATTCTATTGCAGCAGAAGCTGAGCAATTCATGGTCTGGGGCATTAAGCTTGTCCCCATATCAAAACCAGCTTACCCATCTCCTCTACAGAGGAGGACAATCTCAAAATCAGAGGCCAGACAGGCAAACACCTTCAGCGTTCTCAAAGGTGCCTTGGGAAGTTCGCCCAAAAAGAGAGAGATTATACCCTGGCAACGTCCGGAAGACAGGCTGCGGGCGGCAGCTGGTTTCGAATCAGCGTCCACAATAAGCAGGAGAAGCCCAGCGCCAAAAGATCATCAGACCCTCACGCTTACCACTAGCAAGCCCCTGAAAGGAAGTCCGCTAAACAAAATCATACGCAGTCCCTGGGGATGGACGGAAGCAAGTACAAGGGGGCCGCCACATCAAAATCGAGCATCAACAAGAGAAACTCTCTCGAGAACGATTTTCATACACCCTGAAGAGGACTGATGCCATCAACAAATGAGAGACGATACAATGGGTAGGGAGACAACCATAGGCATTTGCTCTTGGAATATAAATGGCCTAACTTCAAAAATGGACGACCCAGATTTTCAGCAGTACATCTCTCAATTTGACATAGTAATGCTGCAGGAAACCTGGGTCACTTCCACACAACTTATCACAGGTTTTACCTGCTACTCAACAGCAGCAGTCAGAATCAACAGATTCGGCCACCAGTCAGAAGGCTTAGCTACATACATATCCAATACAACAATATCCTCGGCAGATCTCATGAACTCCTCCACATCCTCAACCTTTTTTTTTTTTTTTAAATCTATTTTTATTGCAGGAATCAGTAAATTTTTACAAAGCGACCAGCATTATAAGTTCAATCAAAATTAATAGAATACAACCCTCCGTCCCCTAGCAGGATGAACCATTACACAGCCATTCAGCCCGCAACCCGAGGGTCGGGCGGCGATACCCAATGGGGACTCAACAGGAAGTCGGAGCTGGTCCGGATGATCCACTATCCGTCATCTGCTTTTCTAAACCATCCTACAAAGAAAGCCAAAAGAAACCCCCCCCCCCTCAAAACACTAAAAAAAAAAAAAAAAAAAAAAAAAAACCCCCCCCCAACCCCGCCATCAGTGCCCAGTAACAGCCGTAATAGGATCCGTGAGAGGACCCATGAGGGGAGCAGAAGACATGTAAAGTGCAATCGTCTATCGGGACTCGGGGCGAGCTGCATCTTCGCTTTCGGAATCGCTGGGAGCGCAATAATCCCTGAGGGCCTGCACTAATGTCTCCCATTCAAGCGCCGCCTCCTGCGCCTTCTCGTTATGTTGTCTCCTAGCTAACTGGTACCGCAGCGTGCTTTCCCCCGCCGCCCATTTCAAGAGTTCGCTGTGCCATCGGGCCCCCGTTGGACCAACCCGTGCCTTCCAATTCCTGGTCACCTCCCGCTTAGCAAGGAGAAGCCCCAGATCAATGAATTTACTAGTGATTTTATTTTTGGGGGTATGTGGGAACCAGTGCAGGAGCCCCACTGCCGCATCAACCGATAAGGATCTCCCCGTTACCTCCTCCAGGGTATCCCCCACTTCCAGCCAGTAGGAGGACAGCCCCGGGCAGGACCATAACATATGAAGAAGGTCTGCATCAGGCGCTTGGCACCTGGGGCAGTCCGCGGAGTCCGTGGCAAAATATTGTCGGATCTTCGCCGGGGTCAAATATGCCCTATGGAGTACGTAGTAGTGGACCAATTGAAAGCGGGCGTGTCGCGTGCCCTTCCAGGCCCGTCTCATGAGTTGGGACCAGGTCGTCTCCGGGATCTCCTTCCCTATGTCTTCCTCCCAACGGGTTCTTAAAGTAGTAAGGGGGGCCAACCCCTCACTGAGCAGTCTGCCGTACAGACAAGTGACCGCCTTAACAGTTCCCGCGGACATCATAACGTATTGGCACACCGGAGAAGTAGGAGGTTCCTCCTGCCCGTGCTTCCAGTGCGCCTGAATCGCTCGGACCAGGGCAGAGTGCAGAAGAAAATCACCGCGAGGAACCTCGAAGCGATCAATGAGCTCCTGAAAGGGCAAAAGCGCCCCGTCCTCGTAAAGGTCACCCACCAACTGTAGGCCCGCGTCCTCCCAATCCGCTAATCGTGACCAATCACCGCCATGAGGCAGGGCCGTCAGCATGCCCAGAGGTATTTCGGGTGCATACGGTATCCGCAACTGGCCCCGGGCGTGGGCTCGGTTCCAACACAAGCGAATGGTCTTCTCTTCAAGTGTCAAGTCCTGCAAGGCCAAACGCTGTCGCAGCGCTATGAAGGAGAGAACATGCCTAGCTATCCCTATGCCCCTCCTGTCCTCTGGGCCTCGGAATTCCCTGGCGACCTCCTGGGTGAACGTTTGCAGCTGCGCTGCCAAGTAGTACTTTTCGAAGTCCGGCACCGCCAGCCCACCCTCAGCTTTCGGCCTCGTCAGGGTCTTGAGGGCCACTCTTCGGCGGCCCGAACCCCAGAGGAACCCGATCACCATTGACCGTAACACTCCACATCCTCAACCTTAACAGTAAAAATAAAAATAAAACTCTGCAACAAAGAAGAAGAGATATGCCTTGTCAATGCATATGTCCGTCCTAAACACAGAGGCAACGACTCCAAAATAATTACCAAACAACTTGAGGAGTATATGTCTCAGATGGAAAAGCCACTCTTCCTCCTATCAGGGGATTTCAACCAAAACCTGCTTGGTTCATCACCAGAAGAAGAGGTCCTGGCTCTAAACATAATTTATACGATACCATCGCAAAGCTCCCCGCAACACAGGAGAAAGCATCCATATAATGCCCTACTTAATGGCTTAGAACACCTAAATCTTCGTGCATTAAACGGAAGATTCACGACAGATCGACCTCCAGTAGAAACATTCTACTCACAAACAGCTAGCTCCATCTTGGACTATACATTTGTCAGTCTGGCACTTTTCCCCCACATCTTGGAATTTAGAATGGGGGATAAAGACGAAAGTGACCACCGCCCCCAAGAATGCAATCTGACAACAAAGTCTCCTATTGCAATCAGACCAGACAAAATGTTAGGGGCGATCTATTCCAACAATCAAAAAAGGATCAAATGCACGCCAACCAACCTAACAACTTTGGCTGATATTGCCCTCCAACGATATAACACACAAAAAACAAATGCAGCTGGGCATATCCTCCACTGGGAGCAATACACAGGATCTTTGCTAAAAGAACTGGCAACAAAGATCCCCCCAAAAATTAACTTGCATAAAGAAATGAGTGAAACCAACTTAAAAAAAGGACCAAAAGCAGAATTAAGGCAGCACAAAAGATTAGTAAATTCGACGCTACGACAGCTAAGATCAGCCCCCGATACCGTACAGCTTCGGACAGTGCTGAAGAAACAAAGAACTGAGCTCAAATGCATAAAATGGAACATAAAAAAAGATGCTGAAAATGAGACATGGGCAAAATTGTTACACAACATTAAAAGTAGTAATAGCTCACGCTTCTGGCAATCAGTAAATAGGATCCTACGACCACAGCATAAAGATCTAGGCTCGCATATTGTGGAAGAGTTATGGATTAATTACCTCTCTACCCACTTCAATGACTTACCAGAATATGCAGGAGCGCAAATAATGAACATCACAGAGCCCAACTCCTTAATACTTACGCTGAAGACCCTGACCAAGAGAGAGCAAGGTCTACCCAAAAACATACCGGATATAACAGCCGGCCAGCAAATAGCATTAATAAAAAAGCAGATTCGTAAGGGCAGGAAGGAAGGTGCTCCCGGACCGAATGGCATTCCGCCAGCCCTATTCAAGGAAAAGATCACAGAATGGGCTATCAATATGCAACCGCTATTCTCGGAAGTCAGACTCTTAAAAAAAATCCCAGAACCCTGGAGAGGGTCAACGATTGTCCCTATATTTAAAAAAGGTGACAAAAGGGACCCTAACAACTACCGACTAGTAGCCCTCCTCGACAATGATGCAAAATACTTTGCGGGAACCCTCTTAGAGGAGATCGTGCTTTGGGCGGATTCAAATCAGTTCATACCAATGAACCAGACCGGATTCCGAAAAAATACAGGTACAACTACCAACATTCTGGCCATCTCTCTAATGATCGATGCAGCAAAAATAAAAAAACTGCAGCTGCACATGTGCTACATCGATTTTAGTGCAGTGTTTGATAACATCGAGAGAGGCAGACTTTGGGGGAAACTGGTTCAATGGGGATTACCGCAGCCGATTCTAAGCATGCTGAAGCTTCTACACTCTGATACTTGGGTGCAGGTGAAGCTAGGAGGCGGCACACATCTGTCATCTAAAGTCCGCACCACCAAAGGCCTCAAGCAAGGGTGCGTGCTTGCCCCGATATTGTTCAACATGTTTATGGCGGATCTATCAGGTTTACTCAACACATGCAACTCGCATTCCCCGAGGTTGGGAGGGAAAATCTTGAGCAACCTGTTGTATGCGGATGACGTCGTGTTACTCAGCCACACTTACATCGGCCTCCAGCATCTTTTGACCCAAATGAACAGCTACGCTAAGGAAAATAAACTTAAAATAAATTTGAGCAAGACACGCACCATGTCGATCAACACCAAGAAGAAGATTCAGAAATCATGGGCCCTAAGCGGCCAAAAAATAGAGTCTGCACTCGTTTACAAATACCTGGGAGTCCTCTTTGATAGAGATGGCACTTTTGCACAACAAAAGCATGAAGCGAAAAGGAGAGGGGCGTGCATTGCCGTCACACTAAAAAACATAGCCAATCAATTGATGGGGCCAATTCTAACCCCCTACCTGAGAGCTATTCAGGCTAAGCTACTCCCTTCTATCTGCTATGGCAGCGAGGCGCTTCGTGGTAGAGACTCCAAGAACCTGGACATAATCCAGACAAAAGCTTATAGAATAATGATTTCGCTCCCATCCTATACATCGCCTGCCCAACTCAGGTTGGAATCTGGTTTGCAAAAGCAAGTTGTTGCCAGACAGGGAGCATACATCATCTGCTGCCACAAACTTCGCTTGGCTCCCACCAACACTCTAAACTCGCTGCTATGACAAGATATTCAAAACAGGGACTCATCTCAGTCAAGATCCTACCTGCAGGAAGCCCTGGGGGCAACCAATCTAACTGCGATCTGGGATATGCAACTTGGGCATAACCAATTAAAAAAACTAGTCTGGAAAACGGTCAAAACTCTATCCTTACTAGAGGATAAGGCCACATTCGCCAAAAGAAAACACGCTTGGATGACATTAAATTCGTATAAATCGTTGTCATCACAACCATACTTCAGTCAGGGCTATCCTAAGACCACAAAACGAAAGTTCTTGAAATACAGACTAGGGGTCTTGCCAAGCAGCGAGCATCTACCACCATGGCTCAGGAGCAATGGCCACGAGGTTCGTCCGCTGTGTAACATAGACAAGGGCGACATACTACTTCTGACCTGTCTTTGTGAAGAGTTACAGCCAGCCAGTCAACAGCTTTTAAAGGGCCAGTTCAAGCAGCTAGGGATTCGCACGAGAAGGCAAGCAGTGCTAGCCTGCCTGAACCCTTTGAACACGAAACTGAATTGTAGATATGTTAAGTTCCTTGCAATGATCGAGCAAAAACTGCCAAAAACAAAAACTCTCGATCATTGATATAGGCAACAAGCAGGCGGCCTACAGGATGTAAGGGAACACGCTGCCCCGCCATAAGATAAATAATTTGCTCAATCAGACTGGGTTTTGTAGTGGAAGCTCATTATTTAAGGGAACATGTTGCCCCGCCATAAGACAAATACTTCCGGTCATTCAGACTGGGTTTAGTGCAAGCTCATTATTGATGATTACAATGTACAAATTTTATGATATTTTAAAGTCTTTTTCTACTGTTTTGTATAATGTTTTTGCACTGGTTTTAATTAACTATGCATAATAATAATAAACTATAAACTACTGGTTAGCCTCCGCTTTGGGAGAATACTGCTAGTCTATGCAAAGCATGGGTATCTACAGCACACATGCCTCAAATGGAGTATGTACCTTATGTTACTTACCCAGTAAGCATCTGTTCTTGGCATGTAGAGCTGTAGATTCACATGTACCATCCCACCTCCTCGTTCACCTGTAGTTGTTCCAGTTCTCCTTATTTACATTACATATGCATAGACATCTCTTTACTACACTCACTTACTCCATTCTCACCCTCTTGTGGGAAAACAATCTAACAATAGAGTTGATACCCATGCGCGCTATCACCGAAAGGAGGAGTCACCTTACCTCGTGACTGGAAAGACTTCTGTGAAGAAAAACTACTTGCAAAATCCAGACCCAGCACTAGATGGCAGAAGTATGCAAAACATGTGAATCTACAGCTCTACATGCCAAGAACAGATGCTTACTGGGTAAGTAACATAATCCTTTCAGGAATATCAACATGATATTAATTAGCAATGGGTAACATGTATAAAGAGGGTTAGGGAACTAGGAAGAGTTAGGTGTAGATATAGAGGTTGATGAAGATATAGTAGTTAAGGTAAGTGCAGATGTACAGGTAAGTGTAGAAGGTAGATTGGAGTGTGGAATATATCGTTGGGTATAGACAGTCAAAGGCAGGTGAAGATTTTTCTAGTCATGTGACTTGCACATTATTAGATATTCTGCATAGCTCGACACTGGCACACTTGTAAATTACAATCTTCAGATTACGATTATGAGGCGGGAACGGTGAAGGATTTCCAGTAGTGTGGGGTTTATGATTGCGTATTAAAATACGCACGCTTTAAGGGTTAGGTTACAGCGTCCTGCTTTCAGTGGCTCGTGAATTTGGCCACCTTTACAATTAAAGTAAGGATATGTGCATTTCATTGATCTTTTGTGTCAGGGTTTCCCTCTGACACTTGCCATACTCCGAATGTAGCCTGTACTTTGGAGTGGGGTCTACAAAAGAATATAACGGTGTATGTGACCATGCTACCAAAGGATAGTGAGCATTCAGTGTCTTTTGCCTATTTTAACATCCCCCGGACAAAGGCTCAACACATGTGTGCTTATTAAAGGCATTGAATATGCCTGTACCAAGTCATGGACTGCCGTTTAAACCTCTTAGTGAAAATGTAGAGAAATCCCCTTCCATCTTCCAAAAATAGAAACCAGGCAACAAAATTTTGTGGGCAGTTTGTAAATCTTTGCAAGTAAATGCATGTACTTGCCTGTATGGTATTTGGAGATCGGTTTGTGTAACATTGAGGATTTGTGAAAAATGGAATACATGTTAAGGAAAATTTGGAGAAAACACCTGGAAACATAGATCCATGGAAATGACGAACATGGTGACATTGAGGAAACCTCTAATAGTCCTAAAATGGGAAAACATCAAAATGGAGCTTACTGGATTTCATGTTTTCAACCATAGCACTTTGCCTTACACTAAGGTCCGATTCCGATGCGGTTGGAAACTGCTCTGACTGTGGGTTGGAGCCGTTCTGACTGCATTGGAATTGGCTCAGAGTAGAGATGCCTCCTTTTTCTTAGTTGAAATATATGCTAGGTTTTTAGTGCAAAAGGCTTCTTTTTATTTTTATTTATAAATATGCAACTTTCAAGAACAGAATAGGGATCAAAGACTTACAGGGCCTGATTCACAATGGTAAATGTGTCTACTGTTATTTGGTATTCACATACTAGGTCTACCACTCCTATGTGACCCTTAGAGTATTTCCAGTCATATCCCTCCTGTGTAGATAGAAGATAACTCTATTGACTAGTATCCTATGTGATTTTTAGATTGTATCCATGTGTATCCCCTCCCTGTGTTTAGAGATATAGCTTTAACGACTAGTCGCCTGTGTGACTGTTGGAGTATAGCCAGGTGTATCCCTTCCCCCGTGTGAAGAGATAACCCTATTCACTAGAACAAAAAGAAATGTGTTCCTTATGTAACGTAACTGATTCTATGTAAAGTGCTTTGATAACATGTAACGGAACTGGTGCTATGTAAAGCGCTCTGATAACCTAATCGGTTCAAGTTCGCGCTATATAAAACCCTAAAAATAAAAATAAAAAATAAAAATAAAAAAACGACATTTCAGAAAGAATAAGTCCAAGGTAAATCATGTCAGAAATGTCCACTGTGTGCGATCACTCCACTAACCGCTGATGAGCCAGGCAATCCTGTGACTTTGAAATTGTAGTCTTTTTATTATGTATTAACCTTGGGCTCTCACTATTAAATACCTAATCTTTGTGTATTTCTTTTTAACCCCACAGTGATATCTGGTCGCTGGGATGTGTTTTATATGAACTGTGCACTTTAAAACACCCAGTAAGTAATTTAAAGTAATCATGCATTTATGTATGGATTTATCTTGAATGAGGGATCTCAGAAGGAAACTGCCTCAGGCTTGCATAGAATCTGAAATACAACCTTTTACAGAAAGATTTGTTTGAAAAGTCTTATTTTGAAGATTTTATATTTATTTATTGCACAATTACTTTAAATCATAACAAACTAAAACCCTTTCATATTATAAACAGCTGCAATAAAAATAGAGCAATACACATGAATAAATCATTAATAAAACCGATAATAAAGCAAATTATATATTAAAAACAAATATTTCAGTAGAGCGTCAGTAATAGGTGTGCAGATCCCCCCACCTCCCAAAATTCTCCTTTTCACCCCGTATGTCTCTATTTTGGTCCGGGTGTCTATTTTGCAAGTTCTCTTTGAGTCTACTTGCATAGCAAGGCCAACAAGGCTGATGCTGCTTTCCCATTAAAGCTCTGTTACTACTTCTCATCCAAACTATTAGCCAGGATTTTGGTCCTACCCTTGGGGTCACTATGCAACCCATATAACCACTTTCTGTGGTAAGAGAACATAAACCTTTTCCAGTTTCCTAAATTCTCCCCAAGATGGCAGAAATTTCCTAGTGTGGGCCACCTCAGGCAGCTTACCTTACGGGTGTGACTGACCTGGGGGTGCTGCATGCCTATGCCTATTTTGTATACTAATTTTCTGCCTGGTGCCAAATGGGCGTCAGGGCAGGGGGTGGCTTCTCCCCGGTCTGAGTGATGCCAGGGTTGCATATCAAAGGCTTTGATGTGCTAATTGCTAGCTATCCAGTTTGTAGGGGGTGTAAACACCTGGAAGAGGGGGCATTGTTCTTGACCTCTGAGAGGGGCTCTCACCTCCTAAGGGGGTCACAAATACGTCTGTGTTGGCAGGCTGGACTGGACCAGTCAGCTAGTTGAAGTTTGAAGTTTATTAATTTGTATAGCCCTGAATCACCCCAAGGGGTATCTCTGCGCTTAGGACGGAAGATTACAGCTAGAGCAAAGAGCTTCAGAAAAGGTGAGTTTTCAGAAGCTTCTTGAACTGGGAAAGGTTCTGACAGTTACGAAGCTGGAGAGGTAGCTCATTCCAGAAGGCCGGTGCAAGGTAAGAGAAAGCTGTGCCTCCGCTGCGCGCCTTTTTAATTCTAGGGGTGCATAATAAAAGTTTAGAGCCTGATCTAAGCGGACGTGAAGGGGTGTACATCGCTAGTTTGTTAGAGAGATAGGAAGGACCTAGTCCATTGAGGGCTTTAAAGGTAGTGGAGCCTATTTTGAATTGTACCCGCTTTCTCACAGGGAGCCAATGGAATTTATTGAGGAGGGGAACAGAGGGTGTTCTAAATGGGCCGTCAGCCACAGACGGGCGGCCGTGTTCTGCACCACTTGTAGCTTATTAAGGGAGTCTTCGTTTGCCGAAAATAACAGTGCATTACAATAATCTATTTAGTACAAAGGCTTGCTTTAATGTTTTTTTGGTGGAAGATGGTAGAAGGGGGAAGATCCTTCTAAGTAGACTAAGAATGGAGAAGCAAGAGCCAGCAGTGGTGTTTGCATGAGCGTCAAAAGTTAGGTTTTGATCAATCCTGATGCCTAGGTTCTTGACCACTTCCTTGGAGGACGGGGCATTTTCCAGCCTCTCAGGCCACCAGTTGGGCGACCAGCATGTAGCTGCTCCTCCAAACAGCATGATTTCTGATTTTTCAGTATTTAATTGAAGGAAATTAATCTGCATCCAGGCAGCAATAGCCTTCATGCCTTCGGAGAAAAAAAGCTGTATATCTGGTCTGTTTTTATCAAATGTGAGAAGAAGCTGGGTGTCATCTGTATATGAATGGGATTATACCCTAAGGACCTCATAAGTTTAGCCAGGGGGGTAACTTAAATGTTAAAAAGGGTGGGGCTCAGACACGAGCCCTGTAGGCCCCCCTGGTTACTTTGGAGGGCGTAACAGTCTGTGTTCTATCAGTTAGGAAGTCAGTCATCCACTTCAGACAAGCCCCTGAACACCGATGTCTCGAAGCTAGCACATTAGTGGACTTGTAGGTTTCAGGGGATACATCTAAGGTGCTCTCTGGGTGCATGTATTATTAAATCCATCACTGGAATCAGTGTGGGTTTATTAATACGAGATGTTTGATACCAAACATCCTTGGTTTCAGTTAAGCCATCATTTAGTTGGGGAACTCCTATTGAGTGTCTGTAGTGGGCCCTGGTGAATATGTATTTCCTGTTCACTAGTAATGTCCAAGAATCGACTTGGACATCACAGGGGCATATCGGCTTATGCAGATATGTCCACACATTTAATATAATGCACCCTGCCTTAAGGCTGTAAGGCTTGCTGTAGGGGTGACTTACATATATTGCATGCAGTGTCACAGGAGGTGTGCCATGTCTGGACTTCATTTTTGTCTGCACCATGTCACGCAGCCTGCAATGGCAGTCTGCATGAGGGGGTCCCTTTGGGTGGCTAATATATGCTTCAGCTCTTAGGGACCCTCTTTAGTACCCATACCCTCAGTAACAGTGTTGCCATGTACTAGGGACTTACAGGAGTGCTACAGGTAGTGCCAATTGGGGGAACAATTGTAAAGTTTTAAGGAAAACGATCTCCACTGGGTACCTGGATATCAGGACCCAGCGCACTTCTGTCAAAATTGCATCACTTACCAGGCAAAAGGTGAGGGTGACCATGTCATGTAGGAACACGCATTGCAATAGCCAATAGGTCTCGCCTTTAGGACCTTATAAGTGTTTAGCCATGCAACAGTTGATGTTGTTGCACCAAGGATACTGTGCTGCATAACTAAAAACGTATAAGTTCCCAAAAGCAAGGCCTATTGGCTATGCCAATGCTCTCTGCCCTCCCAACACACTTTTTTATTTTTTTTATTTTTAACTTTAATAAGCGCGGCACCTTCTTCACGGACACCGCGCTATGCAATGCCATAGGTGTTGCATAACAATGCCTTTTCATTTTTTTAAAGGCATTGCCATTTACTATGGCAATAGCTCAAAATAATGTAATTGCGAGACCTATTGCATTGCAAATGCTTGCTGGATGGCGTGAGATAATTTAGTGAGGGGTGAATATGTTGTGATCCCCTTAGGTGTCTGAACATTTCATCTATCCGGTTAAAATCGGAACATTTGAGTTCCTAATTTCCAACCAGCTGTGGGTGAGTCTGCAGTAGCCACTGTAAGGACTTTATCTGCTATTTTCACTAAACTGTAGAAACACTTCATTGAGGTTACATCAACCGTCAGAAATAAAAAATGCCACTTTATGCGGAGGGAACCCCCCCCCCCCCCTTTATTCTACACAAAGAGGGAGTTCCGGCTTCCTCGTGGGAAATAGTCCCCTTAGGAGGCAGAAAGGAACTGGATGTGATAAATCACGAGATGTGGTCTAACTTTAAATTTCTGGAGTTAGAATTCGAATCCCGGCTATTAGTACCCGACCCAAGTCTGATCTTGGGCAAATCGGTAAACATCCACCATCCATACAAAACTAACGGATGCGCTTTTGGCAGAATGAGCTGTACAGACCAAAGGAATCCTCTATTTAAGCCATTAAATAGAAAAAAACAGATTATAAAAAGAAATTATAAAAAGGATAGGCCAGGTCTCCTTTTTGTTGTTTAAAAGGCAGCTATAATAATGGTCCCTGACCTGCCTTTCACACGGGCTGCTGGCAGCAGGTATTATGATGTCACAAATTAACTGTAAGATAGGGTTTTCTTGTCAAATGCTTCTTTGAAGTGCTTGGTCTAGGCAGATCCAGTGCAAGGAATATCCGAGCTTGATGTAAAATTCTAATGTGCCACTGGGGCACTCAATTTTCCCTCGAAACGATGTCCATTGCTGGATTCTAGTGCCTTGTTGTGGTCATCGGTGGTGGCGCCACAAGGAAACTGACAAAAGTCGTGTTGGCATCAGACAGGGCTGAGTGACAATGTTTTGAGGTTCTCTAATAAAGTTGTTGTTTGAAGAGATGGGTCTAGAGGTCCTTTCTAAACAGTAAGAGTGATAGCACAGTGTAGTGTCTTTATGGAATACACCACAAAATAATGTTGAATTCAATATCCTTTATTGGATAAAGTTTACATGCCTCTGGTTAAGTCTCCAGCCAGTAAGTAAGTGACAACGGATAACATTTGGAATGTAAAGACATAACATAGAATTCCATGACATGTGAATAGTTCTAAACTCTAATGAATTAAATAAATACTACTTACACGCTACTACACACAGGTATGAATGAAGGTGAGGTTTCACTGTCTTAGTGGTACAGGCTGAGACTGCATGCCATCGAGGTTTTTGCAATCTTTGATCTCCAATGTGGCAAGGGGGTCTCTTGTCTTGTGTAGTCTGCTGCGAAAGGCGAGCCTCTGCCAAATATGCAAAAAGGCTTCTCCAGTTACAAGGATTTTTTAGAGGCCGAGAGAAAATGAAATGTTGCCATTTGGGTGCTGCCTTACTAACAAGGCTTTTTATGGCATTTCTTGAATCTGGCACATTCTTCTGGCTGTTTGTGGTGTAACTCTGTAACGGCTGCCTGCAATAAAATTATAGTAGAGACCTCAGTGGTCGAAGTGGATGGGATCGGAAGGGCACGACGTGCCCCTACTTCTTATATTAAATTGATTACGTTCCCCTACTTTTTCTTTTCAAAACCATGTCCCAGGACTGCATAAATAGCAAAGGCATTCAGATAAGGCTCAGCTTGCTTTTGTGGACGTTCGGGGATGGGCAGAGAAGGAAAAGCGAAGAGACGGACAATGTCCTCTTCTTTTCTGTGCTGGGCTGGCAGCTGCCCCCCCCTCTTCCTATTATTCCATTTCTTTCTGTCATGCTCTTTACTTACTCAAAACCGTGACTTGAAGAAATGGTTCACAACCTCTCTTTCCTTCTTTCATTTAGTTGCTTCCCTGTGAAATGGATCCAAAAAAAACCCAAGCCCGCGAGTGGTGAACGCCACAGCGAGACATTTGGTTTCAATTATCGCGCCCGTGTCTGGGCACGATAATTGAAACCACATGGCAGCCCTGCGGGTAACCGCAACCAATAGGCCATGGTTGGAGCAATGCCCGCCTTTGGCAAATTGCGTGCTGTCTTTGTTAAAAAGACGCACGCAAAGGCCAATAGCGTGGGCCAAAACAAAAAACACACGCACAAGTGTGTGTGATTCTTAGGTTAATTTTTGAAAACCCTTACATGAAGTCTTCGCCAGAAGAGTGCATGTGCGCTGTTACAGACTCAACCTAAAAAGAAGCACTTTCCTACAATGGCCACACTGTTTAAAGCAGAGTAGGTTGTCCAGCTGATTCGGTCTTGCTCCCTATGCAAGACAGACTCATGCAGACAGAAATAACTAATGCATTGGGAGAAGAATGTTGACAAAAAGATGTGGCACTTCTGTGTTGTGTGTAATTATACAAATTATATACCTTACCAATATATGACTGGAGTTCCCTTTAAAGAGCGATCCCAGACAGGGATTGGCAGTAGTGCTGTGCCCAGGTAAAAAACATTGCCTTTATGTTTCGCCACAAACTCCATTTATTTTAAATTCTTACATAGTATATTTCACACCTCCAGTGGATTGTCTGGCCATGGCCTGATATTGGGAAATGGTGTTCTCCATACTGACTGAGATGATAAAGGTCCTTCTAGACCCCACACTGGAGCTGGCACTACTAGGATAAATATACATTTACCTAAATCGGTCTGCCAATTTACCCTAGTGGCCCTGCTGCTGGCCAAACAACAAGTGGCGGTGTGTTGGATGTCTTCCGTAGCCCCCACGGAGGCAGTATGTTTTGGAGGACATGGCCCAAATGTCTCACGATTATTATTTTTTTTTATATTTCTTTTTATTGAAAATATAAGAACAGCAAGGTAAGAACATATTACACAAAGTGTCAACTCAAATGGGGAAGGAAAAGTCATTACAAATGAAATCAGCAATCCGTATATGAAAGGGGGAAGGGGGGAGGACAAAAAGAAATTCAATACACATAAAAATAGGCAGTCAGAATGCGCGGTCAGGGGGAAGGTGGGACATCAGTGTTATTTGCAATAGACGGTGCACAAATATCTCCACGGTAGGTGTTCCAGGGTCCCCATATTCTACACCACTTCCGGGGCCGACCCCGGGCCAAATACACTGTTTTTTCTCGGAACATGCACCAATCCATATTTTCCTTCCATAATGCAACTGTAGGTGGCTTTTGGGATCCCCACAATTGAGCAATATCGCGCTTGGCGATCATGGCCCCCAGGGTCGCCCATTGTGTCTGGGCTGTGTTATAATCCGTGGGTTCCCAGACATTCAATAGACATCTCCTAGCCTCTGGTAAGAGGGCAACCCCCGTTACGTCCTTCATCACATCATGTACCCCACTCCAGTAGGCGGCAACCTCACGACATTCCCATATAATATAAAGAAATGTCCCCATCTGGCAGCGTCCTCGCCTGCACAAACCCTCTTCAGAACGGCCCATGTGTACCAATCGGGGGTCCGTGACATATTCCCTGTGAAGAATCTTAAGTTGAACCAGTCTGAGTCGAGCTGGTATCGCAACATCCTTGAGAGAGGAGATCGCAGATTGCAAGTCCTCGTCATCCAGTTCAAGGCCGTCACGGGTCCACAAGTCATGAAGATGCAAAAGGAGATCCGACCTATCATTTATTAGTTATTTATAGACTAAGGAAATAGTACTATCGGGCACATGACCGTCCAACAATCTATCTTCGAGCGGGGACGACTCCGGAATTACCTCCCCCTCAAAGCATGTCGAACTTGTGCATAACGGAAGTACTCTGAATCAGCTAGTTCATACTCCTTCTGGAGCAGTTCAAACAATTTAATCTGGCCCTTCACCCAGAGGTCTCCCACCTTACTGATACCGATGAGATCCCACTTATCAAACCCCTTGGTATTCCACAGTTTACCCAGTTTATCAGAGCCATAGAGCGGGTTCGCCCGAGTCAAGCGGTCCTTCCACCCCATCGAACTAGTTGCATCCCGCCACAGACGCACCGCCGTCTTGGTAGGTCCCGACAAGTCCCTGATCACCGATCTAGAATATAGTGCCCTGTAGTAGTTACTCCCAGGTAACAGCCATCTATCCATTGCAAAGGCAGGGTTCAATTCGGGACCATACGTAGCATGATTGATGGCTCCCAATTGAGACGCCCAATAGTAATGTTTTATATCCAGGAGAGTGATCCCCCCCGTCATACCATGGGAGCCTCAGTTTAGCAAGTGCAATACGAGGTCTACCATCCCAAATCAGCTTCCTTTAAGAAGACCCTCGACTGCACGGAAATAGCTGGCTGGAACGACATCAAGAGTGTTTTGGAGTGCGTAGAGAAAACGAGGCAGAGACATCATTTTAACAAGCATTTACAATGCAACGGTTTCGCCTTCGCAAAAGTTTGAGCTATTGGCATTGTAAATGACAAACTTTTTATTTATGTGTTGGTTTTGAAAACAGATACATAAATGGCATTGTCATTTACAATGGCAATAGCTTAATCTCTCGCAAATGCAAGACCTATTACATTTTCAATGCAATAGGTCACGTATTTACGCAAGTTTGTGCTATTGACATTTTAAATAATTTGTTTTATGTATGTTTCAAAAACCAAAACATAAATAAAAGGTCTCACACTGCTGTCTCTCTCACACTGCTGACTCGGCCTTGAAAACACCCACTGCTGTCTCTCTCACACACACTGCTGTTTCTCACACACTGCTGTCTCTCATACACACCGTCTCTCACACTGCAGGTGTGGGTTGTTTCCAGCTCATCCCGGCTCTCACAGGCACCGCCTCCGGGGATTGATAAACATGCAGGGACGCGCCTGCTTCGTGGGAAAGCAGACCAGCGGGATGTGCTAGCGCTGAGAAGCCATGTGACGAAGGATGCGCCTACCATGTAATCAAAGGTCGAAGTGCATTAAGGGGGGGAGTGGGTGCAGGGTCAAAGGCGTGGGTAAAAACACAAACTAGTGGGACCCTGGTGCAAAAAAAGGACAGTCTCTGCCCCGGTGCCACTGAACCTTCCGCACATTAATAGCTTCGCTCCTGAACACAGGACTTGTGATGCTGGTATAAAACACATAGAAGGAAGTGGAAGCGAAAGCAGGCCGTGGGCTTGTATTTACGACAAATGGGGCAATGATGGGTTTGCAGGGATGTGTCAGTGTCATTAACAACAAACAACCAGAACCCGGGGACTTTGAGATGGCCTCTTGGATTTGCGCCACTGAACCAATCCCTTGGATTCATAAAACGATCAGATGGGTGGAGATGCAGCTCATGGAAGTGTATTCAGTAAATATAGCTAAGAAAAAACAAAGTTCTGTAAGGTAGGACTGCCCTATTAGGTCTACTCACTGGAGCCTTGTGGCCTTTGTCTTAGAGTGACGGGACAAAACATGTAAAATAATCATTCTAATATAGACGGGTGAGCCATTTTGACACGGAAACCAGAGTGAAATTCCAAAATTAAACCTTGTTTGCTATAGTACAATTTTAGGTTAATGTGAAAGAAGCACTGAAAAACTTCACTAGAGTAAGGTAATAAAAGTCTAATAAAGATTCCAAACCCCTAGACATGCTAATGTTGCAATCTGTCCTACCTCCTCGGCTTCTCGGTAGAGCTGCTGTGCTCAGGAGCTTTCAGCCCTGTTGCAGAATCTCTCGAGGTAACCCTGTGATTCTCGGCGCGTGCATGCACAACTTTCACGGCGCAGGCCACATGGCCGTACCCCGGGCCCTCCAGCTGCCCACCTGCGTGGGTCTGAGTGGTTACCCCACACATTGCGCGAGCCGCCTCTCACTCCAGCTCCCTGGGCGACTACCTTGCGTGTGTGCTCATCTCTTCAACTGAGTTTCTGCAGAGCCACCAACAGCTGAAACACTGTGCTTCAAAAGCAGGAGGCATGTAGCAAATGGAAGTTACTATGTGCAGGTAGGTCTGCAATCAGAGGAAACCCCATAGAATTCCAAAAAACGTGCACTAGAACGGTAAAAAAACTGCAACCAGTTACGTGCACAGACACGCTGATGGAGTGGCTGGCAGATGAGACCTAGAGCTAGAAAGTGATGTGGTGTATTGAACGTGCATAGCAGGCAAATGGGAGGACAGAAGCGTGAGACAGAGGTGAGGCGAGAAGAGGGTGGGACAGCAGGCGGGGACAGGTCACTGGGGAGAAGGCGAGTTAAGAGGATGGAACAACGGGGGCAGAGAACCAGGGAGAGGGCGGAGAAGGAGAAAAAGAGGGCTGGTTAGTTTCCCATTGATGAAGTGCCTCCACCAGCCAGGGCTGGTAGGGTTCTGGTACACAACCTAAAATGTTGCTGCCTTTCAGTGTGAGCAGTACCCATTGTGACAGAGTGTTAGTCCGAACAACACAAAGCTAAACAGCTCATTGTCATGCTTAAAATGGCAATAGGCCTTTCAAACCTGCCACAATATGAGGTACACAAACACTACCACCCCTAGCCCCTCAGGTACGCCTCAGAGAGGTCATATCGCACCCTCTCATTTTTTGCAGAAAGGCTGCTCCTTTCCCATTGAAAAGCCTTTCACCCCCAACAAAGAGGCCTCATTTCCCACAAAGGCAACGTATGTCTCACTAGAGAAGTCTATCAATCCACAGTAACCTCACTGGACTCAGAAGCCTCTTGCTAGCTAGTCCTAAACATTACCTTAATCTCTTTCTTTTAATGTCACGTTTCGTTTTTATTATCAGAAACTAAAACCTTAATGTATCCAGTGTTTTATTATAGGAAGTTTTCTTAGCATTTTATTATGTCATTTGCGTAAACCCTGATATATACATACCCAGTGGGTGCACAGCTCTGCCAGGATACAAGAACCAGGATCTGCGTGCCACCTGTGCACATAGTGTATCAATGCACGTCAACCCTCGCTTGCCTATGCCCTGTGCCTATACAGTTCTGCTAGGGTAAATAACAAACTGTTTAAACACTGCACGCAGTGCTAGTGTGCTTCAACACTCACCTGCGCATACCACATGGACCAGTTAGGCTAAGTATAGGTTTCTCACCAAGGAAATGAATCCATTCTGGCCGAGCAGCTGCCTTGAATTTGTAGCCTGCCTCAAGGGGCATGGCTACGGTCTGACTCCAACTCCAAGGACCGAGTGCAACTGACTAACACGGCAAGCAGGCAAGAAGGAGCAAGCAAACCTGCAATTTACAAGAAGTAAATGCAAAGACTAACCCGGTGAGATACATTAAAAACATGCATCCTATAACAGAGTTCAGAGGAGCCAGGCACCTCCCCGCGCCTAGTGTGCTTACAAGGAATGGAAAGGAATGAAGAATTATAAGGAAATGAAAAATAATAAAGGTGATGCAGGAGCCAGGCAACTCCCAGCGCCTAGTCGCTTACAAGAAACAAAAAAGTGCTAATTAAAAAAACACGGGCCAGTTAGGCTCGGTATAGGTTTCTCAACAAGAAAGGGAATCCATTCTGGCCGAGAAGCTGCCATGAACTTGTAGCCCACCTCTAGGGGCATGGCTACAGTCCGACTCCCGAGATCAAGAGTGGATGACTAACACGGCAAGCGGGCAAGAAGGAGCCAGTCAAAACTACATTGCAGTTCAAGAAGTAAAAACAAAAAAAAACAAGGTGAGATAAATGAAAAACATTTGAGTGCAGGGGAGCCAGGCACCTCCCAGTGCCTAGTGTGCTTACAAGAAGCGAAAATAAATTAAGAGTATTAAGGGAAATAATATATAATTGGATGATGTGGGTGCCAGGCGATTTCCTGTGCCTAGTGCTCTTACAAAAGTACACAAAAGTGCAAAGTTTAAAAACACGGGCCAGTTAGGCTCTGTATAGGTTTCTCACCAACAAAAGGAATCCATTCTGGCCGCGCAGCTGCTATGAATTTGCAAAGACTAACAAGGTGAGAAATATTAAAAACATGCGTCCTATACGCAGAGTGCAGGGGAGCCAGGCCCCTTCCAGCACCCAGTGTGCTTACAAGGAACAGAAAGAAATGAAGAGTAATAAGGGAGGGAAATGGAAAAAAATAAGGGTGATGCCAGAGCCAGGCACCTCCCAGCGCCTAGGGAACTTACAAGGAATGAGTAGAAATGAAGACTAATAAGGGAAATGATAAATAATAAGGGTGATGCGAAAGCCAGGCAACTCCGAGCGCTCAGTTCGCTTACATGGAACACAAAAATGCAAAGTTTACAAACACGGGCCAGTTAGGCTCGGTATAGGTTTCTCACCAAGGAAAGACATTTTTTATGGGTGCGCGGCTGCCATGAATTTGTAGCCCGCCTCTAGGGCATGGCTACAGTCCACTCCGACTCCGGAGGTCGAGAGCAGCTGGCAAACGGGGCTAGCAGGCAAGAAGGAGCAACCAAAACTGCAATGCAGAACAAGAAGTGAAAACACAGACAAACAAGGTGATATACATTTTAAAAATGTGTCCTATAACGAAGAGTGCAGGGGAGCCAGGCACCCAGCTTCTAGTGCACTTACAAGAAACGAAAAGAAATGCAGAGTAATAAACACAATGATTAATAATACGGGTGATGCTGGAGGCGTGCAATTCCTAACACCTTGTTCACTTACAAAGAACACAAAAGCGCACATTTTTAACTAGTTTGTCTCGGTATAGGGTTTTCACTAAGGAAAGAAATCCATTCTGGCCGTGCAGCTGCCATGAATTTGTAGCCTGCCTCTAGGGGCGTGGCTACGGTCCGACTGAGGACAGAAAGTAACAAACGGCAGCAGGACTCGGTGGCATTTTACACGACGTTTACACCTTGTGCACTTACAAAAAACACAAAAGCGCACATTTTTAACTAGTTTGTCTCGGTATAGGATTTTCACTAAGGAAAGAAATCCATTCTGGCCGTGCAGCTGCCATGAATTTGTAGCCTGCCTCTAGGGGCGTGGCTACGGTCCAACCCCGACTGAGGACAGAAAGTAACAAGCGGCAGCAGGACTCGGTGGCATTTTACACGACGTTTAATTCATAACGTGACTGGTTTTACGCCTGGAGGGCAGTAACTAGTGCACAACCTTATTTTGAAATGTTATGATGCAACTAGTTTACGTGCTTACCTCTAAAACGCAAAATCAATCCCGGCAACAAACATGTCTGGAACAGAGCAACAGGTCGATTCGGGGGCGTGTTTGCATGCTCTCCCCTTCCCATTGGCTGGAAGGTAAAATTCCAGCCAATGGGAAGAGGAGAGGGCGGGACTTAAAAAAAGACCCAGAAACGCCCCCGAATCGCGTCAAGGCGGGCCCTGAACTTAGTGACACTCCTCTCCTCCAATGGCTGGCCAGCATTTACGAGGCCAGCCAATGGAGAAGAGGGGCGTGTTCAGGCCCCCCTACTACACACATAAGATTTCGGCTCCGCCCACTGCTTACGCAGTGCGACGGTAGCCGAAACCTAAAAAGAGCCGCACGACCCAACGGTGAAGCTTACGCCAACCTGCGACATCTTGTTTCAATCTAGATAAGGGGGGGGAGGAGGTTATGCTCATACCGAGTCGTGGGGTCCAATTAAATGTAGATACCGAGGTATTTAAACCCCGTGTGTGCTATCTGGATGGGACAATTATTTAGGAGAAGAGGGACATCACCTGAAAGGACATAAAGATAGGATTTGGTCCAGTTAATAATTAGACCTGAGTTTCTGCCAAATGAATTCAAAACATCACACAAAACTATCAGGGATTTCCGGGGTGAAGTCAAATACAATAAGATATAATCTGCATAAAGCGAGATGCGATCTTAAAACTCCGGGGCCCACCGAATACCCTTCATCGAGGGCTCCCATCGGATCCACGCGGCGAGGGGTTCAAGAGCTAGAGCGAATAAGAGCGGTGACTGAGGACAACCCTGACGAGTCCCCCTCCCAAGACCAAACGGAGCCGAGACACGGCCATTCACAACAATTTGCGCGAGGGGGTCCTCGTAGAGCAGCCGCACCCAACCGATAAAACCGGGTCAAAACCCAAACTTAGCCAACGCGGCCCATAAATACGGCCATTTCACAGTATCGTAAACCATCGTGGCATCCAACGACGCCAAGATGGCCGGCTCACGCAGCGTCTCGCGAGGACATCGTGCAGTCACCTAAGATTCAGGGCAGTATTTCTTTTTACCGTGATCAGTCGGTTAGCCAATACTTTCACAAGGATCTTAGGGTCCGCATTTAAAAGGGAAAGGTTGATAAGACTAACACTTATCTCTCGGCTTCCCTTCCTTATGAATCACCAGAATGGTCGCTAAATGCTGATCACGGGGGAGAGAGCCACATTTCCGAGACTCCAGAAACATATCCCGGAGATAGGGAGCCATCTTGTCAGGGCGCAACTTGTAAAGTTTGATAGGTAGGCCATTGGGACCCATTGCTTTCCCCGAACGCAAGGAGCGAATCGCAAGCGCCACTTCATCAGGTGTTATAGTGGCGTCCATTTGGTCTGATCAATGTCAGAGAGACGCAGTAAAGCAATATCTCGCAATAATAGATGTGAGTCCTCCGGTCTGTCAGACACCGAGGAGTACACAGATTTGAAGTGATCTGCAAAACACTGAACTATCTCCTTGGGGTCAGAGATCCGAACACCAGCATCTGTCTCAATCACTGGCACCACCCGATTAGCTCGATCTTTCTTATCCAGCCACGCAATCAATTTACCAGCTTTGTCGCCCACGTCATACAGACGTCCCTGCTGCTCCCTACTCATGGCCTTAGCCGCATTGGTAACCAATGTCCTATACTCAAGTTGTTTGAGTCGCAAAACATGGGTCTTAGCACGGGTGACCCCCCGCTCCAGGTCAAGCTCCATGTCAGCGATCTCTGTTTCAAGCCTAACCACCTCCACATCTCTCCGTTTCTTAGCACCCGCTATCAACGACAGGGCCTGACCCCTAAGGACAGTCTTGAAAGCCTCCCAAAGCGATACCGCTGATGAAACAGAACCCTCGTTTTCAAAAAAATCGCGAGTTGTAGGGTTTCGGAAATACCAAAGATTAATCGGGGTAACCCGTCCCTCGGACCCGGAGTCTAAATCCATCTGCAGCCATATTGGAGAATGATCTGAAATTCCCCGAGCTAAATGCTTGACCTCAGTAACAAAAGGAACCTGCGCCGCCGGTACCAAAACATAGTCGATCCTGGAGAGGCTACCGTGGGCACCCGAATGAAACGTATACTGCCGTTGAGTAGGATGTAACAACCTCCAACAATCTAGCTTGGGACCATCCATGCCGCTACGCAGAAACGACCACAGTAACACGTACAGGCTCACGTCGACAGAACCCTTATATACGGTCAGGAAGAGAAATTGATTTGACTTCGTACACTTTGAAAAAAATTCTTTCGACACCAGAAACATCAGATGCAAGTGGGGGAGACCACACTGCCCCTCGTACCAGACCAACATAAGAACCACTCTATGGACAGGACAAAGGGATATCAACTTAAAAAAGGAATTTGAAGGACCTTGCTATATGGTTCCGGTGAAGTATTTATTTGCCCTGAAGAAACTCCCTGAAGGGAGTGAAACGCGTTGGCTGATCCTTTTTTGTGAAGTGCCTGGTGATTTGTATTTTAAAAGAACAGATAAAAATAAATAAAGAACTTTTCTACATACACAAACAATATTTTCTCTGGACTTCTTTTTGGTGCGCCCCCGAAAAAATTGAGTAAAAAACCTCCAACAATCTACTAGACTCAAAGTGTCAAGGAATCCATGGAGCCAGTTCTGTGATCCCTTTAGATCTCTGGGCGGGTGTCGATCAACTACCCCGGAAACTACTGCGTTAAAATCATCACCCAGAAGCAGTGACCTCTCAGGGAGAGCCAGGACGATCCGCCCCAGGTCCGCGAAAGTAGTCGATTGCAGGCCAGGGGGGACATAAACCGAGACCAGAGAGAGGGTGCGGCCTTCCCATCTTCCCGTAAGAGTGACATAGCGCCCTCTATCATCAAGAACAATGGAGTCTATCTCCAGTGGGAGAGAATTCTTAATGAGGATTCCAACCCCTCTAGAGCCGGAGGAAAACCCAGCATGTGCAACCAAACGATAACCCCTCCTATTCATAGCATGACAAGTATTACCAATCAAGTGTGTCTCTTGAAGAAGGACCACATCAGGGGGGAGACGTTTCAACAATTGCAACACCACCCCACATTTGATCCTATCCCCCAGCCCATTCACATTCCAACTTATTAGTTTCAGCCCTCTACCCCCCATCCCGAAGAAGAAAGAAAATCCAACCCCAGTTAGAACTCAACACCTCGATTAAACGATTTAAGGATACAGTACCTTGCAAGAAAACATACACACACCCCAACAGAACCTCCCATCCCCCCAACACCCCGTTACAAAGCCCCCCACCCTGCACCCCTGCGTTAGACTAAAAAGCCACCCAAACTTGCAGTGTGCCTGTCGCCCTCACATTTAACTAAACTACACAAAGACCCTCAGAGGAGGAAAAAGGACCCACCCCTAGCCCCGCAACCCGTGAGAACCCGTGAGAAGATCACTAGTGGACTTTAGGTGACGGACCTCCGTCTGTAGGTCAGCAACATCACCCGTCAGACTAGAAGTCTTGATATCCAGTGATTTGACCTTCTCGTTAGTTTTTGCCAGGTCCGTGCGGATCAGGTTGACATCTATCGCCAAAGTGTTGAGCTTATGGGCGAGAGTCTCCATTTGTTGCCCTAATGAGGATTTAATACCGTCAATGACATCTTGCAGGGTCAGTTCATTGACCGGAGTAGGTGGATCCCTAGTGTCCTCCTGTGACCTACCAGATCCGCCGAGAGATCCCTTAGCTTGGGCATATCGATCCATGATGTTAGTCTGGGTATAGCCACCCCGCCGAGTGGTCTTAAGTTTCTGCTTTTCGCCCTCTGGTTTCCCCGTCATTGCGGGAGATAAGTGAACTTTAATAGGAGAGACGAGTCAGGAAGATGGCGGCCCCTGGTTCCCTCGGGCGGAGGCAGCCCCAGCCAGGGGGCACAGGCCAAATGTCCTCCGGATTCGGCAAGTCGATGAAAAATCACACTTGTGGGTGTCGCTGGGCGGCCGTCTTCAGGCTCAGGGGTGAGCTCGGTTCCAGTCACAGCTTCACCTGAAAGCAAAACTGAAAGTGAAAGCAACCGGACCGGACGTCCCAGCCCCTTCAAGCCGATGTTGTTCAACTACGACCCGGGCACCATGCCAAGTCCACAGCCGGGCATCACAGAGATGTAGGCCGCAATCTTCAAATCGCCGTAACTCTGGCTCCCAGGGTTCGATTCAAAATCTGAAAACAGATTTCACCTCTGTCGTGGTTCGCCTTCAAGAAGACATCAATGAGGGACAGGATAAACGACAGGATAAATGTGGGAGGTTACGAGGGTCTCGGGAGCCCTAAGCTCACGCGGCCATCTTGGTTGCGCGCTAAGCTCCTCCTCTTGTCTCACGATTATTGATGACTATAGCGACCTGCTGCACGTCCTAAAGATTTTGAGGAACCCTACATAGCATACTTACGTTTGAAGGGAGCCACCAAACCAACAGTGCGAGGCTTGGACTCTGGGGAAGAAACATGAGGGAACCAAACACTTTATTTCCTACTGAAAATGCTGCAGATTAAGGATGGATGCTTACATTGTTAGTCAAAAGAAATGTAATCTGTCAGAAGAAGTACTTGAAATAGTACATCTGGGTACAACTATTGATCTTTGCTACTACTATGTCACTTTTAAGATGAACTAACATTTTTTTGTTTGTTATATATTGAAAACTAAAATACAATTTGAAAAAAAATCTCTGGACCTGGTCATGCCAGGCGCAGACACCTCTGCGCACTTTGCTGTTGCATGGAACTGCTGGCTGTGGAATCCTGCTACCCAACCACACTACTTACACCTACGCACCTCTCCTGCTGACATTTTATGACAGACTACGAGCATGTGGAAAAAGACTTCAGTTTTCTTCCCGCAATGGAGAAAAATACATAATAAAGGACCAATTTGCTTTGGGTCCATGAAGTAATTCCTCATTACTTGGATAAAACTCTGAATAGCTGGAATTTGGTGTGGGGATATTAGTCATAATCCTAGATTCCACCACCTGGAATCCCAGCACCAGATTCCAGCGAACTCGTAATAAGGGCCTTAGTTAGCAATGACTGAGTTGTTTCTAACACTGTCTTGTAGACGTTATGTTACGCAGGTCCTGTTTGGTCCATGTAATTACATATTTTGATTAGATGATCTCAATATCCCATGTGAGCAATACTCAAAGTAGAGTCCCAGTACCTGATTGGCTAATGCTAAACATCTTCTGTAGATAACGAACAACAGAGTGCACGTTATGGTCAGCTTGTGTTTATCACTAATATTCAAGATCTTATCACTGACATCAGACAAATGTCATCTCCACATCCTGAGGGGGCTGGAAACCTGGTTGCATTCAATCAATTATGCATGCTATATCCATGTGCCCCTGTAAATGGGTCAGAACTTTCCCAATTATACTACTAAAGAAAGACACACAATAGTCTAAAGCTACAGGGGTCTTCTGGATGTAGAGCTGTTTTTTTCAACAAGTGGGTAGTGATCACTATATGATGATAATCTGCCTGCTTTATACGTGCAGAAAGAACAATTTATGGACAGAATGCAGAACAGTGTCATACATTCACCCCAGTACAGAGATTTGGGCCTAAATCCATCCTTTTTTTGCTCATCATGCCATTCCAGTTTGGACCCAGCCATATGCAAATAAGTCTTGACCCTGCGCCCATTGAGAACAGTCCAGCCGAACTGCCAGGCCAGGTCCTCCTTAGACTGGAAACAAGCATCCTAGGACCGGTTTTGGGCTTTCATCCCTCATCAGCCAGAATAGCTTGACTCCAGTGGCATGGAGAGCACGGGACCCACGTCTGGGCATACTCGTCCCACTTGGGTGTCGAATGCAAAAAGAACAATGGATGGACAGAACAAGGGTCAAGGCTGATTTTCATATGGCTGGGTCTAAACTGGGCAGGCATGGTGAGTAAAAGAACAATGGATTTAACCCAGATCTCTTGACTGGAGGTGAATGTATGATTTATTCAGAATTTCATCTATCATTTGTTTGTGTAGCACTTTTCACCCTAAGTGGGCTGGGTATGCCCAGATGTGGGTTCCTTTGCTCACAATGCGACTAGATTCAAGCTAGCCTGGCTGATGAAGGGTAATACCCAGAAACCGGTCCCAGGAAGCTTGTTTTCGATCCAGGGAGCACCTGGCTTGGCAGTTCCCATGAGGCACAGGGTCAAGACTGATTTGCATATGGCTAGGTCTAAACTGGGGTGGCATGGTGAGCAAAAGAACAATGGATTTAACCCAGATTTTTTGACTGGGGGGGTGAATGTATGATTTATTCAGCATTCCGTCCATCATTTGTTTGCGTAGCACTTTTCACCCTAAGTGGGATGAGTATGCCCAGACGTGGGTCCCTTGCTCACTGTGCCACTGGAATCAAGCAAGCCTGGCTGATGAAGGGTAATACCCAGAAAACGGTCCCAGGATGCTTGTTTCCAGTCTAGGAAGGACCTGGCTTGGCAGTTCGGATGGACTATACCCATGAGGCACATGGTTTAGACCGAATTGCATATGGCTGGGTCTGAACTGGGGTGGCATGGTGAGCAAAAGAATGATGGATTTCACCCAGATCTCTTTGGGGGTGAATGTATGATTTATTCAGCATTCCGTCCATCATTTGTTTGCGTATCACTTTTCACCCTAAGTTGGATGGGTATGCCCAGACGTGGGTCCCTTGCTCACTGTGCCACTGGATTCAAGCTAGCCTGGCTGATGAAGGGTAATACCCAAAAACCAGTCCCAGGATACTTGTTTCTGGTCCGGGGAGGACCTGGCTTGGCAGTTCGGTCTGGACTGTTCCCATGAGGCACAGGGTCAAGACTGATTTCCAATTGGCTGTGTCTAAACTGAGGTGTAACAGTGAGCAAAAGAACAATGGATTTAACCCAGATCTCTTGACTGGGGGTGAATGTATGATTTATTCAGCATTCCGTCCATCATTTGTTTGCGTACTGCTTCATACGTGCAGCCTCAAGATGGGAGCCGTAACTTCAAATGTATGCCTATTTTTGAGAAAGCCAATTTGTGTCTAGAAGTTTGATGTATTGCTACATTAATAGGCATGTATATGGGCGCACACATTTGCACTAAACCCTGGATTTTGCTAACTAGCTGGAACGGGTTTCAGGTTGTGTCGACATTTCTGGATGAGAAATGTCTTTGATACTGGGAGACTCACTGCAACTTAAAAATTGAGACTTTACAAGCAGTTTGTTCATGCAGTGTTCTTCATGTTCTGTATTACCTCTTAGAACACACCATTTTTCTCACTACAATGAAGAGTGAAAGCAAAATAGTTAAGCAAAGTCCATTATCTGTGTTGTCCCTTCCTCTGCTGTATTCCTTCAACTTCGCTATCCTGTCACATGAATTATGAACACTTTGCAAAATACTTCTTATCCAGTGTTTAAAACAATAATACATGCTCTCTCTTTTGCTTCAGTTTCAGGCAACCAGTTGGAAGAGCCTCATCCGTAAAATATGCCAAGGATCTTATAGTCCACTTCCATCAAAGTACTCCTATGAGCTCCACTATCTAATAAGGCAAATGTTTCAGAAAAACCCAAAGTTCCGCCCGTCGGCGACCACACTTCTTGCCCGACCCAATTTAGCAAAACATATGAAAACATGGTTTCCAGAGGAGGTAAGTACTCTACCCAACATAAATCTACCTATCATAACGTGAGTTCTTTTGAATAAGAATAAGGTATGAGGAAGACTTCTAAAAGCGAGGCCAAAAAAAGTTAATCCTTGTCCACAACAGCTGTGAAGTTTCAGCACAAAGCAATATGGATTCATTATTGCATTACCAGTTCTTCTTTCTTTTCCATCTTTATTTCGACATAAAATATCATAAAAGAGATCACAATACAATAGAAGCAGAAATCATTAAAAATTATATAGTAAAAACCAGTCATATTCCCATAAAATGAATATTCATAAAAACATTTTCTACAAATATACCGAAGATCAACTGAGGGTCCCACTCCTCATTATAACCTTAGTGGGCCTTGGACTAACCAGCGATACACTGGAACTCATTTTACCACATAATTTCTTCTGATGTTCCACATAGCAAATAAGAATTTACTTACAGCAAAGACAATTAATGGGGATAGGTCAGTTTTTAGTATTCTATAGGAGTGGAAGCATTGCCTAATCCCCAAGTTCTACAAGATGATCCAAAAAGATTGCTTTATTGCCCCATGAAGGTAATCAGGCACATTCACTGATGTGTTAATAAATTATTATATGAGTTAACAGTATTAGTATTCCACTCTTCTAGTACGTTATAAGACAAAAATGCAATAGTTCATTAGCCATTATGTAATACGTACCATCAGCTGCACATTTTAAGTATTTTGTACTTCTATAGGGAGTTTCCCTACCATTTAAAGAAATAATATCTACAGTTTGAGCCACTTTATGAGGTTAGTGAGCTTTGCCGTGAATTGCTAAATTTTTTTAAACCTGGCTTTAGTTGTGCAGTGCTCATGTAATATATACAGAGAAAGATGTTCCAGTTTTCATAATATTTCCAAATCAACCATTTGCCATCTGTGATGCACATCACATCTATCAGCCATTAGATGATTGTAACTCTTGTTTATTGCTTTTGAACTTTTGCCAATTCATAGTTAGCATAAGTCAATCACAATGTCATGGTGCATTATTGAGATGAGAGTCCATGGTGGGAGGAACAACTTTTCTTTGTTTTGCTGAGGTGAGAAAGTAATTTGAACAATGGATGTTAATAATGGCCGAGGTATTTAGGGAAGATCACATGCCAGGCACACCCTGTCACGATTCAGGCTTGTATCTGAAAGGCAGTGTGGACGAGTCTGTCATGTGCCAGTTATGCATTTGAAAGGAGTGTAGGGGACGGGTTAAAAGTAAGGCTCAACTCGGGTGCTCCATGGATGGGCTGATGGTGCTGGGGATGTCAGTAACATGTCAGTAAGTCAGGAGCAGAGACATTCTCCTGTGAGGTGCACCTCTTGTGGACCATGGGTCTGAAGCAAAACTGTTGTGTGAGACATATCAGGAAGGGTGGAATGGAAGTTGCAGAGTTCTTTATACTTCTTGGATAACTGAGAAAGATTAGCAAAGCTAAGGTTGATTTTGACACTTACCTGGCTCACCTCGGAAAACCATTGGGGCTGTAATTAATCTTTCAGGGACATGACTAGCAGGCAGGGCTGCAGCACAGTACACCACATCTTAGATGCGCCTGATGTTCTTAAAGGGCTGTCCTTTTCTGATACCATGTTGTGACTTGTACCAACAAAGACAATGGGATTGACCTCTGTTGAGTGGATCCACCAGGAGGGACACATGCAAGCATGCAGAAAGAACCAGGCTGTTGAAATCTTTTATGTCTACACACTGCCCAACAGATATTCAGGATGCCTTGCCTTCCACACAGACAGACACACAGATGTGGACATGAGCGTATGTACATGTGTATATGTGTGTGTGTGTGTGTGTGGGAGACTTACACTGCTGATGCCCTGCATTGCACATTCTGGCATGGTGAAGCCTTAATATGGAAAAATGAGTGCCATATAAATAATTGTAACATAATATAGCATAACGTGGTACCCGTTAAACTCTGTTTATCTGCTTGTTTTCCTATATACAAGAAATTATGGATAACAGTAAAACATTTAACAAACCATGCTTTCCTTTCCTTTTATTATAGCTGTTCTACCTTGCATCATTTCGTATATGTTGCTTTCGTTTCCACTCATGCCATTGTATATAGCTGTCCATAGACAAACATAGCAAGACCTGTTGTCTTTGTCAATGCTTGTTAAGATACTGCCCACTGCCATGATTAATACACGCAGTCACCTCCCATTGATGTGAGTAATCTCCCAGGTGCAGATATGCAGACAGTCTGCATTGTGGAAATGAAATAAACAATTGCCCTACACAAAGTGTGTATTACAGATTGTTAAACCTATTATGAGCTAAGTCGCCTGGCTGCTTTTTTAAATTAAAGTTTGTTGTAAGTTACGTATGGTATCTGAAAAGTAGCAGTGAACTAAATAATCAGGCAATCTTAAATGGTATGTATGAGCAAACACAGTAACATACTTCACATGAAAGGAATATGAAAAGAGTTACGTTTATTTAATAATTATATTTGCTGTTGTCCTCGGGGAGCTGCTTTTTACACTCCATGATGGCTCTCGTAGGTTCAGATATTAAATGTATTATATTATTATATTTAGGTAGTGATGTAGTTATCTTAAAGATGACTAGTAGTCTCAACAAGACGGTAATAAGAAAACAGCATTGGCATTGCAGACTTCCATTGTAATTAGTTGTAGCTGTCATCCCTACTTTGCATTGACATCTGCTATATTTATTTATTTATTAATCTTTATTTCGATACAAAGTATCATAAAAGTTACAATATAAAACAAGACGGGTATTTCAACAATATAAAAACCATTTCATCATTGAGAACAATAAATAACCATAGATACGGACAATTAGTACATCTCGGAGGGGAGAGAAAACCATATTTTAAAACATACTTAAATAATTTATAAAGGCACAATAAAATCAATTCCTTAAAACACAGGCGATATCATCAATCTTCGCAATATTTATAATATTCATAATTTTCATAATTTTTCTCCTGCTTTCTTCTTTAGAAAATATGCTGCAAGCACAAACCTAATAATACCAATACCTGGCGCGTATCAGTTTTTAAAATTCTTTCCGCTACTCTATACGTCGGCACACCAATATTTATACAGATGAGTTTAATCCATTTTTTCCTTGAAACCACATAAGCTGGACAAAATACAGAACATGCGTAATATCCTCCCTCACTTTCTCACTACACATATTACATTTGTCATCACCATTTTTACTCCACCTTGCTAAACAACTTTTTAACATCAATGTTCCATATCTAAATTTTAGATATAGTGTTTTAGCTAAAGGTGGGTTTACTTAGTTCAAAAAGGATTCAAAGTAAGGGTCTGCTTTGAACACAAGAAATTCTTTAGTTAAGGAGCCATTTGATATATCATTGGTTCTGTAGTAGGGGATCTCTGTGTATAGTCATAATCTAGTGAATAGTCCCGCCCATGTGCTTGGACCCCGGAGCAATCAAAAATAATCTCTTAAGTTGTCAAAAAATGCAGAACTGCACAGACACTTAAGAGAGAATTTAAAGACGGATAATGCAGCCTATCCACAGGCTACACTGTCCAGTACTTCAACTAGAAATTCCACCAAAAATCCACAAACAGCACAGCCTGTCCAGGTTTTTCTAGCCAGAAAAACATGCTTTTACCAGAAAAGCCCTCAGGAATGATAGAGAGGAAGGAGTGGACAGACAAGCCCCATAGGCTGCCATTATGTGGCTCAGAACAGGATACTGTGCCTTTAAGAGAACCTTCCAGAACTCTCTCAGTATCCCAGAATGCACAGCAGGTCCCTTTTACTTTCAGTTCTTTTTCCGGCTCCTGCAAGCAGGACCCTGGAGCATTGAGCTCTCCCTTTTCAAGGGTTTATTGGTGATTTTTTTTTTTACTTTTTTCAAGTTATTATAGTACTTTTCTGAAGTACTTTGGTCTTTCTTCCTTGTGTGTGTTTTGGTGCACTCTTTGATGTCAATATGCCTGCATTATTTGACAAATGCCCGGAGTGCTCCAGGAAGAAGGCCAAGTCGGACCCACACGTGGTGTGTATCATCTGCCTTCCCTCATCTCATGTCCCAGAGGAGTGTGACATTTGTCAGGGCTTCTCTAGCAGGACCCTGAGAGATAGGATGAAGATCAGGCTTCAGGGCCTGGAGGACAGAAGACTGAAGGCTCAAGGTGGGTCTGTAAGGGCTTCCTCTGCCCATGCTGAGGCCTCTGGGGGGCTCCCCAGGGGCAGGAAGACCAGCAGGCGTCCCCATTCTCCGTCTACATCGATTGCACCGACTACGGTGTCGAGATGGATGACTACAGTGTGTTCCCCGTCTTCCCAGGGCTCTGGGTCGAAGCGACGTCGATGCTCGGCGTCGAGGGAACTGAACAGACCGCCGTCGAAGTCTCCGGTAACGATTTCGTCATCGTTGTCGTCTTCGTCGTCGTCGAGTTATCGACGTTGAGAGGTGGCCCGGCGTCAGCGCTCGCCGTCGAGGTGACACCGCCGTTCGCCGTCAGCGAAGAGGAGAAGATCGTCGTCGAGGGGATCCTTGACGTCGAGGAGATCGCCGTCGAGGCGAAGGTCGCCATCGAGGCGCAGGAGGTCACCGTCAAGGCGAAGTAGGTCCCCGTCGAGGCGAAGGAGGTGGCCGTCGAGGCGAAGGCATTCGCCGTCGAGGGAGAGGCATTCGCCGTCGAGGAGACGACGCACGTCGTCGAGGGGCTGACGCTCGCTGTCGGGTCGACGTTCTTCGACGCCAAGAAGGCGCAGGAGGAGTTCTGGCGCCAGGAGTCAGTCTAGCAGGAGCCAGGTGCCTATGGGAGACTCTCCAACATCCCAGCCTAGAAAGGAAGGCGGTTCACCGGGCTCGGTGTACTCTGAAGTGTATACTCCTTCTAGGCAGAAGTCGGTTACGCCCCCTCCTCCCTTGCCGAGGGGGCTTCCTCCGCGGGCTCCCACCCCGCCTCCACTTCCACCACTTCCACCTCATCCTCAACCTCAACCTCAGCTGCCGGCTGATAAGCCTCCTCCGATTCCTCCGAGGACGGCTTCACTGCCACGATATCCGACTCCTCCTAAGGGGACCCCTCGGCCAAGGACCCCAGCCAGGCCTAAGTCGCCCACCCCTGTGAAACCGGCGGAGCGCCCGAAGCCTAGGAGGTCGCGATCACGCTCCGGATGGAGGGGGAGATCGCGGAGTCGTCACAGGTCATCAACGAAGTCAAGACGGCGCAACAGGAGGGGCGGATCACGGTTCCGCACGGACTCTTCCAGGACCAGGACCTATTCCCCGACCTTGTCGGAATCCCCGGGGACGAGAGTGTCTCCGGTGGACAACATCAGCACGTTCCAGGATGTCCTCCTGAGGGGTGCAGCAAAGTTGGGTATCACGGTGACGGCGCCAACACCCATGACGTCCGTGATTTTTGAGACTCTTCATAAGAAACATTTGTCTCGCCCCCTACTGCCTCTGGTACCAGGATTGGTAGAGCCCGCGGAGGAGCTGTTCCTCACCCCCGCGGTGATGAAGGCTGCGCCCTGCTGGCTCCTTAAGAAGTACAGGGCTCCGGATTCTGACCCGGCATTTCTGCGGATAGATCCGATTCCGGACTCTGTCATAGTGACGGCGGCTAGGAAACAACACGCTACCTCCCCGTCTTCTACTGTATCTCCTGATAAGGAGAGCCGATGGATCGACTCAGCTGGCAGGAAGGCCTGTGGGACGGCATCTACGGCTATGAAGGCGTCTAGCGATGCGGCTCTGCTAGGGACTTTCAGGAGATCCTGAAGGAGGGGATGCTGGTGTCGAACCAGGTCATCAGCGCGGCTGCTGATGTGTCTCTTTTGGCGGCCCATGGGTACTGTCATGGGATCAGCGGCGCCATGCTTGGCTTCGGCTCACATCACTCAAGCCGGAGGCTCAGCGGCGGGTGGCCAATCTGCCCTATTCGGGGGAAACTCTGATTGGCAAACATGCGGACGATGAGATGGCCCGCATGAAAGCAGAGGCCGAAACCCTGACGGCTGTTGGGTTGGAGAAGCTCAAAGAAAAGAAGTCCTACCGCCCGTTCCAGAGACGGTTCAGGACACAGGGCAGAGGGCGAGGGCAGGCTTCGGGACAGCAGCAACAACAGCAGCAGCAGTTCCGGAGGCCCTTCCAGAAGCGCGAGAAGGGTAAAGGCGGCCAGCAGTCCGCGGCAGCGAACAAAGGCCTAGCTGGGTCACGACCCTGAGCGGTTACTTCCCCTACATCCGTTACCCACTCCGGTGGGGGGAAGCGTTCAATTTTTTCTGGCAGAGTGGAGAAAAATTACTCAGGACAAGTGGGTGCTGAATATTGTTTGCAATGGATACAGTCTTCGGTTCACCAGCCCGCCTCCAGCGATTCCTCTGGTCAGCTCGCAGTTTCAACTGCGCGAGCTCCAGGCAGAGGCTGATATCCTGTTAATGAAAAGGGCGATAGAAGACGTACCTCTGTCTCAAAGAGGAAGAGGTCTGCACTCCCAATTCTTTCTGATTTGCAAGAAGGACAAGAACGAGTTCAGGCCCATTCTGGATTTGCGACAAGCAAACAAGTGGATTCGCAGAGAGAAGTTTTGCATGCTGTCATTGCATCAGATTTATCCTCAGCTGTAACAGGGAGACTGGCTGTGTGCTATAGACCTACAGGATGCGTACTTCCATGTGCCCATTGCACACAAACACAGGAAGTTCCTACGATTCCAAGTCGGCGCCAATCATTATCAGTACACAGTATTGCCCTTCGGGCTGAAGTCTGCGCCCAGAACATTCTCGAAGTGCATGGCAGTGGTAGCTGCACACCTAAGGAAGAACAAAGTGTTTATCTGCCCGTACCTGGACGATTGGTTGATCAAGGCCTCCTCCTTCTCAGAAGCTCAAGCGCACTTCCAGAACACGTGCGTTCTCCTGAACAAGCTGGGGTTACACGTCAACATGTTCAAGTCTGTCCCGACGCAGGTCCAGTGCATACAGTACTTGGGAGCCTCCATCAATACGCTGTCAGCAAGCGTGTCTCCGGAGGAGCGACAATTATCACTCTTTCGGAAGGCTCAGGCTCTTATGACCGCTCCATCTACAACAGTGAGGACGGTGTCTTCTCTACTGGGGTCGATGGCCTCTTGTATCTTCCTCACGCCACACGCTCGGCTGCACATGAAACCATTGCAGGAGTGCTTGGAGGATCAGAGGAGAGGGTCTTGGGACGACAAGATACGACTGTATCTGCATGCTTTTCAGTCTCTGAAGTGGTGGTGTTCGGCGGAGAACCTCCTCAGAGGGGTTCCCTTTCACAAGGACATTCCCACACAGACTATAGTGACGGATGCTTCTCTCCACAGCTGGGGGGCGCACTCCGGAGACTTACAGATTCAAGGAACGTGGTCCCTGACGGAGTCCACGTACCACATCAATTTCTTGGAACTCAGAGCTGTTCACTTGGCGCTGAAGGCCTTTCATCCGTCCTTCCTGATCAACTCTCTGCTTGTACAGGTGGACAATACGACCACGATGTATTACCTCAACAAGCAGGGGGGCTCGAGATCACGCACTCTGTCACAGGAGGCGCAGGCGATCTGGCGCTGGCTTGTGGCCAGAGGAATGACGATAACGGCCACCCATCTGCCAGGTGTGCAGAATGTTCAGGCAGACGCACTGAGCAGTCTGATTCAGGAAAACCACGAATGGGTCATAAACGACGAAGTACTAGGAGAAGTCTTCGCAAGGTGGGGGACTCCAGACGTAGATCTGTTCGCCACCGCCGAAAACAGCAAATGCCGAGACTTCGCCTCCAGGTATTACCAGCAAGGGACGCTTGGGAATGCGATATGGATCAACTGGTCGAACAGCTTTCTGTACGCTTTTCCACCCATTCCCCTGATTCCGGCGGTGCTCATCAAGCTGTCCCAGTCCAGGGCACGGATGATCCTGATTGCCCCGGAGTGGCCCAGACAGTGGTGGTTCACGGACTTGCTTCACCGGTCTCTCCTTCCTCACATACGGCTGCCGTGCAGGCCGGACCTTCTCACGAAATTCGGGGGGCAGATGGTGCACCTCAATCTCTCGTCTTTGAGTTTGGCGGCATGGGTCCTGAAATAGTGCAATATGGCCATTTGAATCTACCTGATGATTGTATGGACATACTGAAGGAGGCTAAACGACCTTCCACTCGGACTTCCTATGCTTACAAGTGGAAGCGTTTTTGTATCTGGTGCAAGTCCAAGAACTATGACCCGACGACCTGTAAGGAAGATGTCATCCTTCCTTACCTGCTACATTTGGCGCAGTCTGGCCTTAATGTCCATTCCATTAAGGTTCATCTCGCTGCATTGACTGCCTACAGGAAATGTCCTTCACAGGCTTCCTTTTTCCAGGTCCCTGTGATTAAGGGTTTTTTGGAAGGCTTGAAGAAAGTATTCCCTCCTGTCAGGCTTCCTTCGCCTTCATGGGAATTGAATGTGGTGCTGTCCAGATTGATGAAGGAGCCTTTTGAACCGATTCATAAGGCTTCGTTAGGGCACCTGTCCTGGAAGGCGGCGTTCCTCGTGGCCATCACATCGGCCCGCAGGGTGAGTGAAATTCAGGCGTTGTGTTGCCAAGAACCTTATACTGTATTTCATGCTGCTAAGGTTGTTATGCGTACTCACCCTAAATTTCTTTCAAAGGTTATCTCGGATTTCCATGTTAACCAGACCATAACGTTACCTACCTTCTTTCAGAATCCTTCATCTCCAGCGGAAAGGTCTTTGCATTCCCTGGATGTTAGGAGGGTGTTGAAATTTTATCTGGATAAAACCAAAGATATTCGTAGGTCAGACCAATTGTTTATCAATTATGGATCAGTCAGGACCGGTCTTGCTACCGCTAAACAGTCCATCTCTAGGTGGATTGTGTCCTGTATACAATTGTGTTACCAAAAGGCTAATAAGACCTTAGGGGGTAAACCTAAGGCTCATTCCACCAGGGGCAAAGCTGCCACGACTGCTTTGCTTCGTAATGTTCCAATTGCAGAGATCTGCAAAGCGGGCACTTGGAAGTCGGTCTATACCTTTGCTAAGCATTACTGTCTGGACACTGATGCCAGGGCAGACGCTCAGGTTGGGCAGGCTTCGCTGCGAAATCTGTTCGCACAGTAGTGGTGTTACTTCTCTTCTCTCCACCGCCGCTTTGGTGTGGGGATGGGCTTGCCATTCTATTCACTAGATTGAATATACACAGAGATCCCCTACTACAGAAGGAGTAGTTTCTGTCCTGTAACTCCAGTTCTGTAGTAGGGGTATCTCTGTTATAGTCCTATGTGCCCGCCCTCCTCCCCGGTGGAGAGAGATATTCATGTAAAGGAATACTACAGGTCTGGCGTGTTAAGCCTTCAAAAAGAACTGAGAGTAAAAGGGACCTGCTGTGCATTCTGGGATACTGAGAGAGTTCTGGAAGGTTCTCTTAAAGGCACAGTATCCTGTTCTGAGCCACATAATGGCAGCCTATGGGGCTTGTCTGACCACTCCTTCCTCTCTCATTCCTGAGGGCTTTTCTGGTAAAAGCATGTTTTTCTGGCTAGAAAAACCTGGACAGGCTGTGCTGTTTGTGGATTTTTGGTGGAATTTCTAGTTGAAGTACTGGACAGTGTAGCCTGTGGATAGGCTGCATTATCTGTCTTTAAATTCCCTCTTAAGTGTCTGTGCAGTTCTGCATTTTTTGACAATTTAAGAGATTATTTTTGATTGCTCCGGGGTCCACGCACATAGGCGGGACTATTCACTAGATTATGACTATACACAGAGATCCCCTACTACAGAACCAATGATATATCAAATGGCTCCTTAACTAAAGAATTTCTTGTGTTCAAAGCAGACCCTTACTTTGAATCCTTTTTGAACTAAGTAAACCCACCTTTAGCTAAAACACTATATCGAAAATTTAGATATGGAACATTGATGTTAAAAAGTTGTTTAGCAAGGTGGAGTAAAAATGGTGATGACAAATGCACTATGTGTAGTGAGAAAGTGAGGGAGGATATTACGCATGTTCTGTTTTTTTGTCCAGCTTATGTGGTTTCAAGGAAAAAATGGATTAAACCCCTCTGTATAAATATTGGTGTGCGGACGTATAGAGTACCGGAAAGAATTTTAAAAACTGATACGCGCCAGGTTTTAGTATTGGTATTAGTAGGTTCGTGCTTGCAGCATATTTTCTAAAGAAGAAAGCAGGAGAAAAATTCTGAAAATTATGAATACAGTGTAGCCTGTGGATAGGCTGCATTATCTGTCTTTAAATTCTCTCTTAAGTGTCTGTGCATTTCTGCATTTTTTGACAATTTAAGAGATTATTTTTGATTGCTCCGGGGTCCACGCACATGGGCGGGACTATTCACTAGATTATGACTATAACAGAGATACCCCTACTACAGAACTGGAGTTACAGGACAGAAACTACTCCTTCTATGTTCATTCATGTAGGCCCAAAAGGTAATCATCTGCTATATTGTATTGATGTTTGTAGAGCGCAAAGCTAGGTGGAGAGCACCATATACAACACAGACGTTTTACTATATTTATTTTCTTTCTGGACCTGTAAATGGAATATCTCACAAGCATTACCTTTGCAGATAAATTTGCTTAAACATTTAAACTGAAGAGGACACGTTATAATACTTAGTTTATATAAAAATGGTTTTCAAGGGTCAATTACGAGATTTGGCAACAGGTCATCTACTTTTGCCATTTTCCCTAATCCATGGAGATAAAGAAGTTCTAAGCCTACGGGGGCTCCCTGTATGGGCAGACTTGTGTGGGCATTGTAAATTTGGCACCCTCGAAAACTCAGAAAATGCTTTTATAAAAACCTTTCTGACATTCCCTACTAGAGCTCCTGTGCTCTCAATTAGATTAGATTTAAACCTTAGGACTAAGCTTCGCAAAGTTGGAGATTGATCTATTTTATATTGGATAAAGTTTCAGACTGATGAGGATTAAGGACCCTATAGGGATTTCATTAGAGTTACACTAGATGACCACCATGTTGGGAAGATACCTTGGCTTGTACATATAAAAACTTGGTTATTTGCTTTGGCTTGGAAGGTTTTTGGCTGCAGCCCTTTCCCATTACCCCAAGATGCCCGAAATGCCCTTTAGGGACTTTGTTCTCAGAGGTAAGCTTTCTGTCGCATCTCCAGGTACCTTGGTAGACTCCTTGTTG
The DNA here is from genome assembly GCF_964263255.1 of Lissotriton vulgaris. Lineage (NCBI taxonomy): Eukaryota > Metazoa > Chordata > Amphibia > Caudata > Salamandridae > Lissotriton > Lissotriton vulgaris. Next base: position 1,173,669,231 of record NC_141696.1, read on the forward strand.
TTCAATTGTGTATTTGAGTACGAGCCATATTTAAATACGGTAATAAATCCCCCTGCGCATGCACTTTATGTAAAATTTAGATTAGGTATTTTACCACTGGCTACATTTACTTGCTGTTGGACGAAAAAGGGAGACACATCTACCATGTGCAAGATGGGTTGCTTGGCAAATGAGAATGTCGAGCATGTGTTATTTTTCTGCAGGGCCTATGCCAAACCCTGATCACACTGGACCGTTCCTTCTTGTAAACTTTTAGGTTTTAGGGACCGCCACATAGCCCTAAGAGTATGTAAAACCAATATAAGAGACTGTATCGGGTACTCAATTTCAAGATGTCTGGCAGCAGTATGGCATATTAGGTCGAAGTTATCTTTTAAATAGCCAGGATTACTTTTTGCTCATTTGTCATCTTGTGAGTTGATTGTATTTATGATATAGTCCCTGATCTGATTTCCTCTGATGTCATATTTTTCATTTTTGTGAATGTTTTTTTTTTAATCAAAGTCTTTTTTTAACCAGGATGTTTCCTTTTTTAAGAATTTTTTTATTATAATATTTATCGTTTTGGAAATATGATGAGTCTTGGTTTGGTGAACTGTAATTGTTATACCAGCCTGTTTTTGATGAGTAATGTTATTCTTTAAAAATTCATTTGTATATCCTTTGTATTTATATTAAATGTTTATATTGTACCCTTTATGGTTTCACGGAACCGAAATAAAGGAAACATGATGATGAACTAAGTATTATATTTAATTAATATGGCGTTACCTGTGTTAGAAAAACCTGAGCCACAAATCACTGTGTTTTTCATTTTGAGGCATTGTCTGATATTCAAGGACATTTGGGGAAGGAGCCAGAAAGATCTGCAGGTAACTCGCAAAGAAAATTAGGTGACCTAAAATGTAAATATAAGTTTCACATTAGATCATTGCAGAGGTTTGATGTCCTTTTTATATAAACATTTTCACCATTTACAAATGATTTGCATTTTATACAGTTTGTCTTCTTTGTCTATGTTGTGTTTGTTCTCTTATAGCAAATTGCAGAGTACTCTACATTTCTCTAAAATGGAAGCCTTTACCTCTATAGGACAAAAGTGAAAAGGAAATTTGTGGAGGCTTTTAAGAAACTTCAATCACTCTTCTATTTTATATTTCATCCAATGCATATTTTGCTGTATCAGTCTAAAATATATATATGTTTGTATGTTCTTATTTTTCTAGTTTAATAAAAGGTCACACTATATACTAATTATAAATGTTGCATGGAGATTTTGGGAGTATTTTAATATTAGACATTTTATTTGGTATAGTGAATGTTGTAATTATGAGGAGGCATCATATGAAGCAATGCATAAAGTCTTCCACAATGAAATGTATTTGTGGCCATGCAGCCAAATTCATTGTTTCTTGTGGCCTTGAACATTTTTGGGTAAACTTCTTGCTGACAAATATTTTACTGTATACAACTAAATCTAAGCCAGGCCTATATCCAGGGTCTCTTCTAGGGTGCATATCTATTATAGTACTTGTTTTGTTTACCCTATATGTGGGAATAGGATATTAGGATGATTTTGAAATGTATATCTTGAGATGATTTTGAAAACTGAGATTCAAAGTATGGCATCTAAAATAAGCATTTCGAATTCTGATTTTGGTAAACCAGTTAACACACTAACAGCTTAATCTGGAGAACAAAAAGCTCAAGAATAAGTGAATGCAGGTTTGGGACTTAGTCATACCTGTGTCATTTCAAATCATGGTATGTCATACTGTTTTCAGCTGGCCACGACAGGTCTGAAACTCCCTCTGCAAAGATGTTCAAGGTGAAGCATGCCCTTCTTAAGATAAAGATCAGCAAAATTATAAAATCGCTTAATTGAAGTTGTTAATTCTGTTCTCGGCCTTCACAAAAATCTAAGTGAAGAGCACAATGAAGTGGGTGATTTCATAGTGTGGCTTACGTAAATGCTCCTTCTCACTCATTCCCTATGATTAACATCTTTGATCATCTGTTGGGTTATAATATTGATTATGTTGTTCTAGTACGCAAGAAACATCAAGTATGTTAGCTGATGGGTCTTCCTCATTTTACTACCTTGATCTACTGAACATATAGTATATTTTGATACCTATCCGAGTTCATTTATTGAATCAACGCTATAGGCACTGGCTTAAAGTTAAATGGTAATAGTAAACATTAATGGTGTAAGCCCGAAATCTTAATTGCAATCCATCAAATGCCTTTCTTTCCTCACAAGAAATAAGATAAGAATATCCCTCTGAAGGATTGTACTCCAGATTAGCAATTCCGAAAAGAATCAAAAATTGTTCTATTACCACATAACTTTAACTAAGGGCCATAATATTTGCATTTATTTCTCCATTAACACTTTAGAATAATTCACAATTATAGTAAAATGTATATCTGACTTCCAAATAACTAATGTATTCGGTTTAGTGAACATTTTTATTGTAATTTCATCAGGAGGTGATTCAGCCATTGTACAAGATGAAAATGTTATACATTTTGCCCGGAAGAAATGGGGAAATGAGTTGCCCAACACAGTCTTGAATTGCCTTGAAAATGCATCCATTCTCACGTCGAGTAGTACATCTCAAGACAATGAAAGTGAGTAATTTGTAAAGGTAGCTTAATCCCAAGCATTGAAAATCATTTAATATTGTTTTTTTCATGAAGGCGGAGTTTGATCATATGGCTGTTGGAAGAGGGCCTGGCAGCTGCCATTTGTTGCCACGCCTAGACGCATATCAAAATGTACTATTGTGCAAGTAAAATTAATATTTTTTAATTGCCAATCCAAATGGCGTCCACCGTTTTGGATCAGTATAGGAAAAATAAAAAAACAGAATGGTGTTGCATCATTTCGTAGGCATGCATGATGGTGCATTCTCTTCTATACGTAAACTTGTATACACGCGCCTATGCAATGATGTGGCTGCCAGTTGCAGTATCAGCAAAAAGCTTTGGTAAAGCCTATAGGTGTAAAAAACAATATATTGGCTTTGCCAGTTCATGTTTACTTAGCCAGTCTTGGTGCTACTTTGCCACTTTGCTGATCTCACATCCGCCTTATTTTACTAAAAGCATTAAGAAGCAGGCTTTATTGTTTTAAAGTCTGCATAGACCTTTCCCTCATTTCTATCTAGCTTAAGTCAAATATAGTTTGTGAACATGTGACATTCTAATGATGATAACATTTGTTTTTGAAAATCAAATTTAGGACATATTATAATTGTGTAATTTATTTATTTTTCACAACTAGATAAGTATATATGGTTGAATCTAGCCAATTCCTCCTTGGTTGTAATAAAGGTAGAAATGCATGAATGCTGGCATTAGAATAATGAGAACAGAGCATGAACAGATGTTTTGGGAACTTTAGACCATAGTTCATGTTGGTATAAGTTTTTATCACAATTACTCTGCCACGCAGATGTTTCCTAAGCTTTTTGTATTGGACATAATGTTGGTAATTATATTTTTGGAAATATATTAATGAGCAGCTATTCCGGATATACCATTCTCGTAGTTAATCTTTTAGGGAATTCCATCCCAGATCAGTTACCCTGCTATATCTTGTTTGGACCTCTCAACTCCTGATACAGTTAATCCAAATGAAGTCTTCCCTGCATCCAATAATAGCAAGAGAAATACATATTTTGCTTTTCCCAATAAGGGTCTCATTAGAAGTAGTGGGATAAATCTGATCCATAGACAAAGGGGAGTTTCTTCACCGATTGGAATTCCACGTTATTCACGATTTCATGTACTGCTGCAATTTTCCCAGGCACCTTCTGCCTGAAAAGCTTTACAACATATTGGGACCTACAGGGACAAAGGATGTAAAAATATGTTAAATATTCAGTAATTGATGCTGTAAACACAGAGCCTGCTTGTTATGCCTCATTCTGACATGCTAAACTTTTAATTAGTGCTATTTACCACACCAGTATATACCCCATCCAATACGATCAGTATTATGATGCGCTATAATCGCCAACCATTTTCTAAAGTAAAGAGTATATCGGATGTTATGAAACATATTTACTATGTTACAGGCACTTTCATCCCCTTTTCCCCCATTAGTCTTCCCACCCTACATGCTATTCTTCAGTAATTTACTTCCTACTTTCTAAATGTAATAACTTCCTTGTCAGGACAACACAAATTGGCAGCAAACAGGAATACAGCAGCCTGCTGTCAGGCAATGTCTTCCACATTGATCCACGTTTTCCACTCATTCACCCTACCCACGTGGAAATGTGTTCAAACAAAACTTTGATGGGGTTACCTTCTCTTGGAAGCTTATGGAATACTTGTATTTGCCACTAGCTTGACAATTGATGATCACTTTCACTTAATATGTTGAAAAAGATATCTTGAGAAGGTGTATGCGGTGTAAAGCTTTTCACCATACTAAAGGCAAAATTATTGGTTGGTTATTGCTTGTTTTAGGGAAGTAAAGTTGTTTGAAAAGACTGAAAACAACTATTCATGGAAACCATTATTAAAGTATGGTGCTTTGGAGTCATTGAATGGTTTCAAGACCACAGTCACCCACAATAAATGGTTAAATATCTGAATTGTTTGTTGCTTGGTGAGTCTTTTTGTTTTATGCCACTGATTAAATATATATATATATATATGTATTATTTTTTATTGTAGGTAGCAGTGTTATAAAGCATGGTGAAAATAGGAGCCGGAAACAGTGGGTCAAAGAGTCTCCAGACACCGTGATAAATATTCTCAAAAATGCTGATCTGACTTCTGCATTTCAAACCTATACAATTTACAGGCCAGGTAAACCTGTTTTACTTTGTGAAAGTTATTTATTTTACACTGTTATAGAGTTAGAGCTTTCAAGTGGCAAGTGGTCACATGTTCTTTATATAATGTCCTGAAATTAAGGACAGTGAAATTGCTTTCTGACTGTAACCAGTGTTAATTTGACCAAAGCTGTTACGTGAAGTGCATTCATCGACATCCATAAGGACAAAATACTTCAAAACTTGTTTTGTCTTTAAACTTCTTCAGACATGCAAAAAAATGATTCCTCCCATGAAACTTCAGCCTCTCTACCATGCTTGACTCTCTATACACAGGATTCCTTCAGAATAAGCTCTACAGTGCTTCTCGCCTTACCTTTCCCCTCTTTTTTTACGATCCTGGTGCTCCTCTCTCTACTTGTCCTTATCCCACGTACCAGTAGACATGGTCCAAGGCTCTGCCTGCACCCAAAAAATATTCTTCTTTACATTGCCTTGCTTGGAGTTGCAGTATTCTCCTTCGACTTTTCTTTTCTATACTCCGACAACACCAAATTATCCTTCTCTTCTTTCATGCCGTTTTCAAAATGTAGTAGGACCATTACATAGTAAAAGCCATACATACCCCCTAATCTATAGGCAACCTAACATCAACATCTCTCCCAGCATCCTTCCAGTCCTGTGGTCAGATCATCACCTGCTCTACTCCTGCATTAGTAGGCATGCCCTGCCCAGGAAGACAACATTTACAATTCAGACCCCCATTGTGCTTGGGCCAGTGTCACACTTGAAACTGTATTCTCACAGATAGTGCTATCTAGGATGAAGTGCTAACCCACTATTAAAGTCATGCCATCATAGTTCTTGAGAGCTCTCAAAGCTGAACAATTGAAAGCTTATTAATTAGAATGGAAATTGAACCGAAACAACAGTGTGACTGATGCTTATAGGAGCACAAAGTGCGCTTAAATGCATTGCGACTCAACAGTCTTTCTTGAGACGGATATGCTACAAGCCACCAATACTCCATGCTAGTTGTAAACCCCTTCCTTCATCCAGAAAGCACTAAACATCGCCTGCCTTCCTCTCCCAAGCTTACTGTGATTAACTTGCATCTTTTTTCATTCTTACAATTTATCAAGGTATAAAAACATTGAACTATCTACTCTACACTGCTTTTATTAAACTCCATTTAAATCCATCATTAAGCATATGTCACCGAAGACATGGTTCTTAAGAAGAGCACTAATCTTAAATTAGGATCTACTGATGAACTGTGGCCCATTGTGGTTCTCAAGTCTGTCATACCTATGTTGGGGGGATTAGTAAACTTGTCCACATCTTATCTTCAGGGTCTATAACCCATATTAGAACAGCAGAAGTTGCCCACACGTCTCACACCCTTTACTAAAGAAAAGACCAGTTAGGCACCTAACTACTAGAAAATGAAAACTCTGTCACACTGTTTCTGCAGAATGATTTCTAGCAGGAGCAGTGGTGTAATAATAGCCCCCTGCGACACTGTGCACTGGTGGCGGACCCCTGGCCTGAGAGCTCCTTACTGCGTCTGGAGACTGAGGGGCACCCTCAATGTACTTTGCAAGGGGACCCCCTCAAGTTTCGTCGCACCACGGTGGGGAAATTAGTTACTGAACAACTTTCTTGCTTCTCAGAAAAGGGTAAGAGTTTTACACTTGGCAACAAGATTTTCTCCCAGGCACAAACACAAACCTTTCTACGCCCCTACCCACTGACAACCTTAAAAAATATGTTACGCAATGGGGGCTCTATGGGCCCAATCCTTTTGGCTATGATACAGGAGTCCATGCAATCCTCTTGTGCAGACTTAAAGATCTAGGTATTGTGGTGCGGTACTGAACTGGTGCACTTCTTCTTTGTCAATCTGCACTTAAAATCTACTCATGCACCCATGTAGATTGAGCGATCAGGTTTTTAACTGTGGAGCATCATAAAGCTCATCACTCGCCCCCCCTGAGATGTATAGTCTATGTGGCTTCACCGTTTCAATTTATCAGACACTACTAGATAGCAGTAAAATATGCAGGCGATGCACCTGGACTAAAGCGGTTTCCATTCCCTTAATAGTTTGAAGTTCTGCTTGCCTGACATCTAAGTTTGGATGGAGGTCACCTTTCTGAAGCATAATGGTTGCAAAAGAGAGCTTCAGCTCTTTGGCAACCATAGCCAGAGGTGACATAACTCGATCAGGCCTTGCCGTTTAGGCACACTACCTCTACCATTTATCAAGGACAAGCCCTAGTCTTCTCGATGGATGAGAAGTGGTCTTTAAATGAATAGATTAGATCTGTTTATTTAGTTGCTTCTTGACACTAGGCATGGTTTACGATCAGAGTCTGGTGGAGGTGGAGAGTATGGAGGCACTGAAAATGGAGAAACATTTGATTTAATTGATTCAGACACCCAAACTAATCAGAAAAGTCAATACAGCCCACACAAGCTTGGCGAAACACCAAGGGGCATAGTATAGGGCAAAGAGAAGGCAACACAATTGCCAGGTACATTGCCACCAGTTTCTTAAAGCCCAGTGGGTCCAAAGTGGGTGATTTGAAATCAAGGAATATGCGTTCTCCAGGTGGAGCCACACCATCCAGTCACCCAATAGCACAGTGTCCCCAAAGAGGTAAACCCCCTTCATCTTGAAGTACTAATATGAAACATCAGGGGATTTAATACTTTTGTTCATTTCAGTCAGAGCCATTCAGATTATTTCGAGCCAGGAAGATGGACCAGACAAATTCCCTCTGGATATAAGCTAAGGCGATGGCTCATGTTCATCCACTAGAGCTGATTTCTCCTGTTTCTCCAAGCCTATTAGGTACCTTTTCACAGTTCAAAGGACCCAAGGAACCACTGTCATTTTTTCCCACTTGTCAAGGAACCATCCAATGCATCCCTCCCCTGCCACTAAAGGAGGGGAAGTTGAGTAAAGGACAATTTACTTACCTTTGGTAACGCCTTATCTGGTAGAGACATGATCTAGCTGCAGATTACTTACCTTTGAACTTCCAGGCATCAGGCTGGATCCAGAAAAATGTTCTTAGCAGTGCACCTGCGCGACAGTAGGTTGCGTTGGTTGACTATGTGTGACGTCGTCGGCATTGTGTTCCTCGGGGCATCTACATCCTCAATATAACCGCCATTCTGGCGCGCTGAACATCAGTACTTTTCACGCCAGAAGCGTGGATCCATGAAGTAACTGACCATGGTTTGTTAAAAAGAAACTAGGGCCCTGAAAGGGAACAGCCCTGCTACTAAAAACAATTCCGCAGTGCGGAGAGGATGGGTGGGTCGGTAAGGAATCTGTGGCTAGACCATGTCTCTACCACATAAGGCATTACCGAAGGTAAGTAACTTGTCCATGTGATAGAGACATCTAGCTGTAGATTCCTTACCTTTGAACAGATACCCAAGCAATACCTTCCCTGGGCGTGGGACTGCAGAAAAGCTTTAAACAAGGAAATCCTGTAAGACAGGGTGGCCAAACAGGCCCTCCCTGCAAACCAGAGAATCCAGGCAATAGTGTCTGGCGAATGTGTGCAGGGATGCCCATGTGGCCGCTTGACAGATGTCAGAGATAGGAACACCACGTTGGAGGCTGCTTTCGCCCTGGTGGAATGGGCCCTAAGGCCTTCGGGGGGCTGTTTCTTTGCCAAACATAACATATTTTAATGCATATTTTAACCCAGCATGATATGGTCCTCTTTTGGATGGCACACCCCTTCTTTGCTTCCACAAATCCTATATAGTGTTGGTTATCCACCTGAAACATTGTTATTTTTGTGCGATCAAGGTAGAACTCTCTTTTTGAGTCCAGATGGTGGAGACGCTTCTCTTCCTTGGAAGGATGTGAATGTTTATGTTTGTGTTTATGAATTTATAGAGCGCATGGCTGCAAGTGGGGCTCCCTGCGCTAGAAGAGAAAGTGACATTCAGGGAGCAAGGGAGTTAAGGGAAGAGCCATGTTTTGAGTTTTTTCCTGAATGCCAGTTCGTTGGTCACCAGATGCACTTCTCTAGGCAGAGTGTTCCAGAGGTTAGGGGCCAAGTGCGTGAAGGATCTACCTCGCAACCTGGACCTTTTTACCCTAGTCTGTTTCATGAGTAGATCAGCTGAGGATCTTAGGTTTCTGCCTGGGATATAGTGAGTGACAAACCTTTTGATTAAGGCCGGGCCTTTGTTATTCATACCTCTATGGGCAATACATAGTGCCTTAAACTTGATGCTGGCCTGGACCGGGAGCCAGTGCAGCGTCTTCAGGGCTGCCCTAGCTTACTGTTGTCTTGGGATTCGGAGCAGTATCCTTGCTGCGGCGTTCTGAACTACTTGCAGCCGGTGTATGACGTATTTGGGGGCGCCAAGATACAGAGAGTTGCCGTAATCCAGCTGCGACATCACTAAAGCCTGGACCACAGCTCTGCTGGTATATTCAGGTATGAAAGGAAGGATTTTCCGTAGCATACGCAGTAATCCAAAGCATATACCTGAAAGTTTCCTGGCTTGGGTTTCCATGGTTAAACTTTTGTCTAGCCAGATTCCCAAGTTTTTTATTGCGTTCTTTGGGACTGGGGGTTCTCCAATTTGGGAGGCCAACTGATAGTATTTCTGGGGACCGTCTTGTTTCCCAGGAACATAAGCTCTGTTTTACCCCTATTCAGCTTTAGGCTGCATCTATTCATCCAATCTGCTACCTGTGTCATGCATGGTCCCAGATTGTTGTGTATGGATTGGGGGCCTTCCGTCACTGATAGAATCAATGGGTGTCATCAGCATATGATACTATAGATAGTCCAAATTCTTGTACTATCTCTGCCAGTGGTTGCATGTACAGATTAAAAAGTGTCGGGCTTAGTGCGAATCCCTGCGGGACTCCGCATGAGATTTGGAGGGTCTCAGATAGATGCTCCCCTTCCAGTAGTTGGAAAGACCTGTCTTCTAAGAATGAGGTCAACCACTTTAGCGCAGGGCATGTGATACCTGCTTCCTTTAGCCTACGGATCATTGTACAGTGATCCACCATATCAAATGCGGCGCTAAGATCTAAGAGCAGGATAGCTGCTGTGCACCCCTGATCTAGAACTCCCTTTAATTCCTCAGTAACCACCAACAGGGCTGACTCCGTACTATGTTGGGGTCGGAAACCTATTTGTGTGTTGTGTAACACCTGATTGTCTTCTAGGTATTGGGACAGAGTTTGATTCACATGTTTTTCAGCTATTTTGCCTAACAGTGGCAAAAGTGAAATTGGTTGGTAGCTTCCTGGCTCTGCTGGATCTAGCTGGGTTTTTTTCAGCAATGGCCGTATTATCACATGTTTCCATGTTTTGGGCATCAACCCTTGGGTGAGGAAGAGTGATAAGAGTGCTGCAGTGGTTGGTTTCGTTGTTTTGCCTCCCTGTAGTAAGATATTTGGTGGAATCGGTTCTTGAGGAGATCCGGACTTTGATCTTCTGCAGGATTGAGGTCAAATCTTCTTCACTTAAATTTGTGAAGTGATCTAGTCTAACTCATGTTATAATTCTCAGATTTTCGTTGATCCTTGGGCGAGTCTCAGCATTATTTATACTGCTATTTTGTTGCAGGTTGCTTTATAATATATCCACCTTATTTTTGAAAAATTTCGCCAACTGATTACATCTTTCTTTGGAGGAGGAATGATTACTTATAACTTGATCAAAGCAGGATAAGGAGCGCACTACTTTGAATAACTCTTTTGAAGAGTTACATGCTGAGTTAATTTGTTCTTCAAAGTATTTGGCCTGGGCTTGAGTCATCTCACTGTGGTACTGTCTGATAGCCAGCTTGTATTGGCTTTTGATGGAGGGATCGTAATTTTTCCTCCATAGCCTTTCCAATCTTTTACTGGATTTTTTCATCAAGATTAATTGATCATTGAACCAGGGCGCTTTTTTCCTAGTTGGGAAGTTCTTTCTTCTGGTTTTCTGAGGGTGCTGTTCTGCTACTTTATTAATCCAGTCTGCCCAACTCTTATCAGCCTAATCCCTATTATCTGGCAGGCATGGGGCTTGAGCTTCCAGTTCGTTCACCATGCTGTCCTGTAAGGTTTTTGGCCATTTATTCCTAGTCTTGGTAGATTTATGACATTTATGTAGGGGCTGTGAGTAATCTAATGTGAAATGTAAGAAATGGTGATCAGACCAGGGCACTGGTATCGGAGTCCCTACTTTTAGATTAGGTTCGTTAAAGAAAATGGCATCCAGTATGTGCCCTTTTTCATGTGTGCTTTCCCTTACCATTTGATTCAGTTGCATGGCTTCCATGTCATGAATGAGTCTGCTCGATGTGGTGCTATCAGGTTTATCCAAATAAAAGTTAAAATCTCCAAGTAGGGTGGTGGAGCCCTTGCTTGCTACCATTGTTGCTACTGTACCGGGGAGCTCCTCTAGGGAGGGTGTAGTGGAACCCGGAGGTCTGTAGAGCAGTGTGCCTGAAAAGGTGACATTGGGTGAGAGTTTAAGACTAAATTGTGCTGTGTCGCAATTGGTAATAGTGAGGGGTGATATCATACATCCAAATTCATTTTTATAAATGATTGCCAGCCCCCCTCCTGTTTTTTCCCTCCTATCTGGTCTTCTGACAGAAAAATCTGGGGGCAGTGCTTGGACTGTGTCTATAGTGGATCATTCTTTCAGACATGTTTCAGTCACAAAAAGAAAGTGGGCAGAGTAACGAACTGTCCCAGATGAAAGGGAGTTACAACCTTGGGCAAATAGGATGTCCTAGTTCTCAGTACCACTTTTGGAGGCTGTGATGACAGCTTTTTTGGTGGCAATAAACTCTGCCATGAGGGTGAGCGAACTACAGACACTATTTTGATGGTGAGCAACCGTAAAGGACAGTTGTGCAGGGCTCAAACGAGGAGCACATCAAGAAAGTAGGGACCAAATTAAGGTCCCATTGTGGCATAAGAAAAGGAGACTGGTGAAACATGTAGGTAAAACCCTTCTAAAATATCTGCACTAAAGGGGACTTAAAAAGTAAAGGCTATTCTGTCAGCCAAAGAAAAGCCGAAAGGTAGCCCTCAAAGTGCCCAAGGCAGAGTCCTGCTGGGCCAAGGAAAGGATAAACAGGAGGCAGATAAGGGGTCAATCGATAGTTTTGTACATTATTTACAAATGTATTCCATCGTCAGGCATATACCAACTTTGTGGAGGGACGCCTGGGTGCTAGAATAACCTCGCAGACTTCCGGAGGAAGGTCAAAAGATGCCAACTGTTGCAACTCAATCTCCACTCAAGGAGGCAGAGAGTGAACAGGTTTTGGTGGAGTACCTTACCATGCAGCTGCGACAGAAGATCCTCCTGAAGAGGCAGCCTGATCAGAGGATCGATGCTCACATCCAGAAGCTCAGGATACCAAACTCTCCATGCCAATACTGGAGCCACAAGGATGACTTGTGCCCGGTCGCTCTTGATCTTCTTGAGCACTCTGGGCAGAAATGGTATGGGCTGAAAGGCATACAGGAGGCTTGGGCTCCACTCGCGATGAAAAGCGTGGCCGAGTGAGAGCCACCTTGGAAACTCCAATGCCAAAACTGTTGACATAGATCAGTTGGCCACCAAAGAGATTGGTCAAATCAAGGCTCTTCCCACAACTGAAAGAAATTTTGTGCCACCTCTGGATGGAGACGCCACTTGTGATCCGTAAGGCAACTTCGGCCCATCACCTTTGTGAACACCCGAGGGATGCTGGTGAGGCAAAAGGAAGCACTGCAAATTGAAAGTGCTCATGGCCCACCATAAACCACAGGTAGCGACAACGGACAGGCCGGAAGGGAATATGAAAATAGGCATCCTGCAAGTCTAGCGCTACCATCCAGTCTCCCGGGTCCAGGGCAGACAGGACCTGAGCTAGGTTGAGCATCTTGAACCTCTCCTTTTTGAGGAAGTAGTTGAGAGCTCTGAGGTCGAGGATAGGACAAAGGCCTCCATCTTTCTTTGGGACCAGAAAATAGCGGGAATAACAACCACAGCCTATTTCTGGCCAGGGAACCCTCTCTATAGCTCCCTTGGCCAAGGGAGACTTGACATCCTCGCAGAGCAAAGAAAAGGTGATTCTCTGTCAGACGATGGTACAGTGGATGCATAGATGGACGGAGTCGACAAACAGAAGTATAGATGAAGAAGCACAGTCATATAGATGAAGAATGCATTTTCCTAAGTACTCGGACACCTGGATATCTGGGACGTCGCTTAGAACATCATAGTCACACTAAAAAAATTCGCAGCAGGTTTAAAGTGTTATTGGTTCTGTTTTTAATGTATAACGCTAGGATATGTCTTATTAGGCTATATGTGTATATGTATGTCCTCTTGGGTTTTCTTATGATACGAAACTCAATAAAATATGTTGTGGAAAAAAAATAAAGATTTGCTCAGCATGTTTACACATATATGAAACCCGAGCTAGAGGCATATGCAGACATGTTCCCTTAGACACAAGTTGCAAATGTGTAATAAAAGCAAATGTTCCCACTGTTGCATAGTGTTTAGTTTAACCGTACTTTCCCTAACTTCAGACATTACTTTTACCATTAGTTGTTAGAGATGAACCCCTCATATTGTATTCCGATGGATTGAGGCTCAGAAAGCCTTATCTGGTGCCTGTGTAATTTAACAACACTAAAGTTGTTGCCTCGTCTTCTTTCAGCCACATCTTTCTTCTGCCTTAGGCCCGAAGATCAGACATCCTCACTGAGCTCCGAAATGTAGATGATCAAAATATAATTTTAAATAGGAATACTTGTAGAGTAGGGTAAAATTCATGTCCAGATTCTAAAGTAATTGAAATCCATTTGCTCTCTTTTTGCATTTTTTCAAAGTCTTTAAAATGTGAAATGTACACACACATACTGATTTAAATATACTTTTTGTGTTGCACACTTTTAACATTTTTCCTTTTATATACTTTTATATATATATGAACAGCTGCCATAAATTGTTTAGCTGGCCCGCTTTGTGAGGAAATTGGAGCTGAAGATTCTACAGATGGGAAAGAGGAAGAAATAGAAGTGGATGCCGAACAGTCTGAATCTAGGTCTGATGAGGAGGACACGTAAGTGATAAATGAGTATAAATCTGGCATAGTTAGGAACAACTAGATTTCAGGTTTGTCAATATGTGTAAATTTGAAAGCTGCCACCACCATTTTTCTGTATTAATGCTCAAATAGAGCTTAAATGAATAGACATCCCTCAAACAATTCATGTGTTTAGAAGCCACTTCTTCCCCTCTCTGTTTTGGGAATGGTTTAGAAGAGTCTCATTGAGGTGTCAGCAAAGTGCCTACAGATACCAGCAATAATCGAAAATAATAATGTGTGATATGTGCAAAGTAGGTAATGTGATTCATACTGAAATGTACATTAGTTTATTTGTGTCTCATTCCGACGAAAGTGATAAATATAGAGAAGCTGGTTGGCAGGGTTCTCCTGGAGAGGATTCTTTCATGGGCAGATGAAAATAACGTCATTTCACAGTTCCAGGCGGGCTTTAGGGCTTGCACAAGCACAATAGATCAGGCATTTAGGTTGACACTCTTGCACTGGAAGGTCGTTACCATTGGCAAAGGCGGTCTTTATTTGGCATCTATTGACCTGAAGACCGCCTTTGACCTGGTCCCCCGAGACCGCCTATGGCTGGTCCTGCAGGAGATGGGGATTCCCCCGCCCATTTTGAACCTCTTGGCCCGTATGCAGGATGGAAACTATGCCCGTATTAGATGGGGATCACAGGAGCAAAAAAACGATAAAATCTTTGTGCATAGAGGCGTCTGCCAGGGCTGCGTACTGGCATCTACACTATTTATGCTCTTTGTAAACGGCGTAGTCTCCTTTTTGCTTGAAACCAATGCTGACGCCCCGGTCCTGGCAGGGGATGAAGTCCCCGCACTGCTCTTTGCAGATGATACGTTGTAAGTATCAAAAACTCCTGCAGGGTTACAGAAGCTGTCGGATCGTTTCTGCTTGTTTTGCAAGTTGAGGGGCCTTGTGATTAACACCTCCAAAACAAAGCTTCTTTATTTCAATCCAAGCAGATCGTCCAGATCTACTTTGGCTCTCGATGGGGTGCCATCGGAGCGCCTCAAAGAGTTCGATTACTTGGGGATCCGAATTTCTGAGAAATTTAATTGGCAGTTACATATTGACAAAATGGCCCTAAATCACAAACTGGTAGTAGGAATATTAGGGAGGGAACATCGTGCGTCCACCTCTAAGCCCATTGTTCCTGCTTTGGAAATCTATGCTGCTAAAGCAGTAGGCTGCGCCCTATATCGAGCAGAACTTTGGGGCTTTGGATGTGTAGACGTACTAGTTACTACTGAAAACAAGTTCTTTAGGGAGCTTGTCTCACTTCCGAGGGGCACCCCTACCAAGCCACTTTTGTGTGATTTGGGTGGCCGTTCAATTAAGGACCTGGCCACCTTGCGTCCTCTCTTATATTGGGCCCGGCTATGGCGCACTCCAGAGCTTGCCAGATATGCTGAGGGCCTAAGAGAGGTCATGAATCTTCAAGGATCCCACAAGATCGGATGGCTAACTAACTTAAGGAAACTTCTTTTGGCCACTGGGCTATTAACTGCTTGGGAGTCTGGGGTAGTGCTATCAAAGGTTGAAACCAAGAGAGCCTTTTGGGCATGGGTTGATATTCAAGAGCAGAGGGCCCCAAACCAAGGCAGGCTAGCTGAGGCATTTCGTCAACACAAACACATACCTCGCCTGGAGCCTTATCTTGACTTCATCACAAAGCCGAGAGATAGGACTCTCTTTATCCAATTTAGGATGGGTACCCTTCCTCTTTGTGATCGTACCAGCAAATGGAACCTCCCTCACCAAACGCCCATGGATTGTCCAAACTGTGCTGGTGTCGCTGAAAACATCCCTCACCTTTTTTTCGTATGCCCAGCATACATACAACCCAGACTGAAATGGCTCAAACCGGTGTGCCTGCAGCTTGAGAGTAGAGACCACTCTGTTGCTCTCAGAATACTTAAGGCTGATGCCAGCACAACCCTAGCCTGTGGGGTGGCTAAATTCTTAAGCTGGGCATGGCTGATTATATTAAAGGTGTTATGAAGAATCTGTACAAGTAATTGTTTATTTTTTTTTTTCTTTTTTTTTTTATCCTCATATTGCGAAAATTCTATGTATTCGGGTTTCAGGTTTCTGCCTCTGGTTTTGTTACCAACACTGCCCCTTGGTCTTTCGAGGTTGGGGAGTTTGTCAACTATACAAGGTTTTCAGAGGAGTACCCTTATTCCTTACATAGTACCAACTCTGGTTTGGAGATGCGGGGATGAGCTAACCTTCAGGCTACTCGACAAGTATCATACTTGTCTACCAGGTGTTGTTTTCGCGTTAATCATGGGACCGTAAGTACTGACCCGGTGTTGGAAATTATATGGTTTTCGAAAATTTCCCAATATTTAAATCTTTTTCTGATGTTTCCTTTTCTGTCTAATTTGTTAGTCTTTATGACAGAGTTCATCCAATCACTATGTGTAGGTGGTAGTGGGCCAATCCATTTTAAACAGATCTCCCTTCTGGCTAGAACAACTAATACAAAGAGAAGGTTTTCCTGACATTTTGTTAGACCCCCCTACCCATTGTGTCTTCAATCCCAAAAAAAGTAAAGGTTGTACTTACAGTTAGCTGTCTCTGTATGATTATGCTCATGGTCTTACCCACTTCTTTCCAAAATTCTTCCAATAGGGGGCAGTTTCTGAACATGTGAAAGTCGTCTGCATTTTCTTCCCCACACTTCGGGCACTTTTTTGCAACTGCATTTTTAAATTTGGACAATTTTTTCGGAGTCCAGTATGCGCAATGGATTGTATATAGATGATTTCTTTTTAATGCAGCAGATTTTAGAGTCGACCAACATTTTTCCACGGATCTTTCCCAGATTATATCTAGATCATCCAATTGTAATTCTCTTCCCCAGATTTGGTCTTCCATCCTCTTGTCTCCCTCTCCTGCAATTATAAACGCCCAGTGCCACTTTGCCACCTCCCTAGTAATTGTTAGGAGTTCAACCATTTCTTTTTCCAGCTTTTCATCCTCTCGATTGTTAGTAGGGATGGTTTTCGCCCAACTTGATATTTGGTAGTATTTAAATTTGGACACTGATCCTTTGGTGACAGATTGGAATTTTTCCCATGTGATCAATATTGAGTTTTTTAAAAGTTGTCCCCAAAAGTTGATATTGGCTTGTTTTAGGGGGATTGCCATTGCATCTTTTAGGCATTCTGGTGTTCCCGGTGAGTCCCATATTGGGGCCATTACGCTGTAATATTGAATTTTCAAATTTGCTCTAATTTGTGCCCACAATTTTGCTGCCTCTCTTAAGGTCTTTAATTTAATTTTTTTAAAGTACTTAGGATGACCAAATTTGAATAAAAAATCATCTTCTCTGTCTGTCATTGCTTGCAGGTATTTCGGATAGTGTTGATGACTTTTTAATAGGGTCCGTATGTTTTTAAACTGGAACGCCTTATAATACTCCACCAGATCTGGGCTCTTGTTTTTAAACATTCACAAAGCTGAAAGTTTAATACATTTTTTAACTATTTATTGCATACTAAAAGAAGTTTTTTAGCTGAATCTCTCTTTTTATGTATTTACTATGAACTGTGTTTTAACTTGTAAATGTGCTTTTATGATATCATATATCGAAATAAAGCTTTGTTGACTTGACTTGATAAATATAATACTATTTAACTTGGAAGTAAAGTCTTATTTGTGCTTCAATTCTCCCCCAACATGTGGAAACACTGGCACTTAGTCATTGTCTACCATTGTAGTATCCTCAATGCTCGATAAGGGTGAGAAAAACCTGGCACATAGGTTGCATAACGTCCTCAATGCGGAGGGGCAAAACCGTTTTAACACCAAACACATTCTAAAAATATTTTAGGCTTCAGTGTTGACAGGTACTGTCCCAGCTTAGTTTATGTTTTATTTTGGACATTCAGTGAATACGTGTAGGAAAGTGCCCCTTTTTGCATGGTTACATCAACTTTTTGCCTGACACTTGATGCACTTTGTCTTGATGTGCCCTGGGTCACTGCCAATCAGGCTCCCAGGGCCTGTGTTCTTTCCTAAAACTCTACCTTTGTATCCACAATTGACACAACTCTGGACACAGGTAAGTTCCTTGTAAAAGGTTCCATGGAAACCAGGGGCACTGTAACCAGAGACGGCCTCTAAGGGCTGCAGCATCTATTGTGCCACCCTTAGAGACCCTGCACCTTAACACACACACACTTCCATTGCAGGCTGCATGTTTTGTTTTGGTCCAGAAAAAAGTGAGGAGTCGACATGGCACACATCCCTATGTACCATGCCTGCAACCCACTGCCTGTGGCCTAGGTAAGTCGCCCCTCTAGCACTAGACCACAGGTGAGGGTACAGTTGCATGATCACTGTACCCCTACAGTGTCTAAGGCCATTCTTTGACCCTGTAAGTGCAGTGAAGCCATAAGGAGTACATGGTCTGGGAGGTGGTCATTATCAACTTCACAGCACCACAATGGCGTTACTGAAACCTGGCAAGTGTGGTAGCAAACTTCTCAGCACATTAAACGCACATTGATGCAAGTGTAGGATTTAATATAAAATGTGCTCAGATGGCATCTTAAAGATGCCCCAGGAAAAATGACCAGCCCTATTGTGATTCCTGAATGGCTACCCACCATTTGCCACCACCAGACAGGTTTCTGGACCCCTGGGTGTGGGACCTCCGCTCTCTGAGTCCAGAAGGAAAGCCCATCCTGGGCAGAGGTGTCCTACCTCTTCCCCCAGGATGGGCTGGGTCCACAAAGGGGATACTTCAAATGTCTGCTGCCTTTGTTAGTTGGCCATGCCTTTTACTGCTCCCAGCAACTGCCTCCCACCTTTTCTGACCCCCACTTTGGGCGGGAGAATCGTCGGGTAAACGTTAGGAAGAGAGGTGTTCCCACCTTGGCCAACCCCACCCCTCAGGTGGGGGAGGCGAGGTGAAGCACACATCTCAGTCCTCTCCATCTTGAAGATGAGGGGACACAGCCATTCAGTGAGAGGCTCATGCACCCCTCCCACTGGAGGGTGGCCCTAAAGGGGTTGTACTCACCCCAAGGAAGTGACTCATTGTCCCAACCTGATCACCCCTGTGATGCCCCTGGATTTAGTATTTAAGGGCGACCCTGAACCTTGCCTCATCAGATGTGAGAGGAAGAAAGAAGAAGGACCAAAGAGCTGTGCTTTACAAGGGAGAAGAGGACAACAACTGCTTTGGCCGCAGCCCTTCTGGCCTGTCCCAACTTCAACCTGCAACCAGCAAAACCCCGGTGTGTCCAGCAGCCATCCAGAACCCAGAAGACCTGCCCAGCCTTCACCAAAAAGACTGTCTCCTGTGACACTGTATTTTCTCAATCAAAGACTCCAACACAGACCCTGGACCCAGCCGGATCGTGATTCTGCACCCGACGCCCGCTGCCCGAATTCGAGTGGCCCAACCCAACGAAGAGGCCTCCCCAACGATCCTGACCTGAGATCCGGTGATCCCTGACCTGCCTCTGTCTTTTACCAGACGCCAGCAGCCTCAACCTGATGGGTTAACCCCGACTGCTACCTGAGCTGATAAAAAAACTGATGCCTCAAGACACCCCTGCGCTCGACACCTCACGGCCTTGGATGGCCCAAATGACAGTGTCCAGGCAGCCCCCAACAACCCAACTTACCTCTCTCGCCGGTGGTCGCCCTCAGGAAACCTCCTTGCCTGAGTCTGTAGCCTTTCTTCCGAACCTGAGATCTCCATTGGAATTAACAGGGCTCCAGACGTCTCTTTGGTACCCTGCATCTGGCCATTCCCATGCTGCTGGTGGTGCAACTGTTGTGCCGAATGTTGGCCCCTGCAGTGCTGATCCTACCCTCAGGAGCTTTGCTCCCACAACCGAGTGACCTGCTTATGAGCAGCCCCTAACCGAAGGCCCCGCCCAGCCCTATTGGCTAGTATTGGGCCTTTGCACTCTCCATCCGGCCACCCTAATGCCGCAGGTGGTGCAGCCTCCTTTAAGCCTGGGAAACCTTGATTCTAACCCCAGACACCCATCATTGTAAGTCATTTACTTACCTGCAAGCCAATAACATGGGTTCCTATGAAGAAAAAAACCCACATACTACGCCTCCCATTGTACTTTATATGCAAGATATTTATTTCCCACGACCGAGAAAGATCTGCTATTTGCAGCTGTTCCATTTTCTTCATTAAGATCAGCATGCAACCATGAACTAGCAGTGCAGGAGGGAACAGCCCCCTCAGAGGGACCTATTGTCCTAAGGCCCTTGTTTAGCTATGACGCGCCTATTCTGTTTGACTGTTCAGTTTAGAGGACCCCTTCATCAACTATTGCATGGTTAGGGCATCATCTTGAGTCCCGACTATGAGAGTACAGGTTTTTATAATGAATGAATGAGCCATTTACAGAGTGCGCAGCTGCCAAACAGACGCCCCGGCGCTAAAATTGTTAGAAAGTGGGCGGTCCACAGAAACTAATAGGTAGAATGAAATAGCCAGGTTTTCAGTTGTTTTTTGAAAGCTCATTCATTTGAGGAAGTACGGATACCGTATGGGAGAGCATTCCACATATTGGGATCTAAAAAGAAAGGCATGGTGCTCTCTAAGAACTTGCAACAAAAAACGATTGAAAGAGTTTGTGCATATTGTCCCTCTAGATCTCTGAGATCATCCAGATACTGCGACCTCTGTTTTGGAGTGCGCAGAAAGTCAACTATAATCATTTAAACAAATGCGTTTGGAAGTCACCCTAAGTTCCTCAGATGTAGGCAAATGGGTTCCAATCTGGGAAGATTGAGCAGTAGTCTAGTGGCTGCATTATGGAGCGCCTGAAGTTGACTGAGCTGATTTTCAAGGAGGTCAAGATAAAGAACATTTGCTTAGTCTAATTAGGAGGTGATCTGGATCTTTTTCAGATTTTAAAAGCTCAAAACAGGATAATCTAACTGCCATCACCTGGGGAGAAAGATATTCTTATATAATTTAATCCCAAGATTTCTCACCTCATCCACTGGAATCAGAGGTGGCCTAGGTTAGGTGGCCTCCGAAGCACTGGACCAGATGGAAGGCGAGAAGTTGAATAACAGTATTTCGGTTTTGTCCGAATTAAGTTTCAAACAGCTGTTCTTCATCCATTCGGCTACTTTTGAAAATCATAATTTGAATGATTCCCGAATCTCACTGTTGACCTCATGGAAGGAAAACTTAAGCTAGGTGTCATCCACATGTGTTACCACTTTTAAGCCAAATGGTTGGATGATACTCGCCAAAGGGGCTATGTAAACAATTGACCATAGTATGACTTAGAGCAAATCCATGCAAGACATCATGTCTCAAAAACTGAGTAGAAGAAGTATCCTGTGGAAGGTGAATGAACTGGTGGCAGTCAGACTTAATTCAAAGTAAGGCTGGCACCACATATGACAAAGTCATGCCTACCTTTTAGGAGGTTATTGGCCTCAAGGTATTAATTAATTGGACCACTGACTATTTTCTCTAGCATCTTTGATAGTGCTTTAGAAGGGAGGTTGGGCTGAAATTTGCTAAGACCTTAGGATCTGTAGAGGAATTTTTAAGTAAAGGGACAACCTGTGCATGCTTACAAGCCTCAGGCTTGTTGCAAAAATTGATTAAATAGATCATTAATAACTGGGTATAAAATGTGTACAGACTTTGCTAAAACACAAGGTAGGCAAGGATCCAGCGAGGAGCCAGACCGACAGTTCATAATTGCCTGAGCTGAAAAATCTAAAGTGATGCTATCAAAATCAAATAGAAGTGATTCAGGGGACCTACTGATCAAAAAAATGTAATCAAAGCCAGATAAACAATCTGTTACACATTAAAAAGAACAACATTTTTTTTGATTTATTTTGAAAAAATGGAAATAGATTTTCATAGGGCTTGGCAGAGGGAGTAATATGTTGCTTGCAAGCTTTGGGCGCAAGGAAGGATTGAACTATTTTAGATATCTCACTACAGGAATTGGTAGTTGATGAGATCTGAGCAGCAAAGTATTAAGATTGGACCTTCTGAAATGCTTATTGCTATATCTTTAGAGCAGATTTATGTTCTCTTTATCTACTAGATCATATTTTGCCTCCAGATACACTCCAGCCTCTTACACTTTCAGCCATCAGTGGTTAAAAACCAAGCTGCTAATGGATAAGATGTAGGGGAGGCCTTGCATGTAACTGGGCAATGTGATAATAAGAGAGAGAATGGTTAGTTTGGGCTGCATCCTGTTCCAGATCCCACCTAAATATGGGATATTCCGTTACTAGATTATTTGAGAAATGAAGCTCAATTACCTTGTGCCAAGAACGGAAATATGAGAATGTTTGGGGGCTAAATTCACCTTTTGATGTGGATTAAGAGACACCTTGCCTCAATTTAGGGATCAATACTTGTTCCCCAAGTTGTCGGTGCACCAACACTCAGATGAGAATAGTTAGTAAATACTCGATCCAAAGTATTGCGAGAAACATGTGTAGGGCCACTTACTTTCTGGGATAGATTTAGATTTATAATGGGCATAAGAGAGGTGGAAATGGAAGCTACATTATTGCTTTACATATGTTTTTTTCAGTTCCCAACTTCTGGATATGGGATACTACCACTTGCTTGAACTTTACAAGTGAAGATCCTGTACAAGCTAAATGTCTACATCTACAAAGTAAGGATCCCAAATAGTATGGTTAAATGAGGCAAATAGCATTCACCTTGCTGTTGGGGGGTGCTATGCCATCTAGGGAGGTTGTGTCCATTCCTGGGTAAGCAGAGACCAATACATTTCCACTTCCAGTCCCAGTAGACTATCATTCAAATCCCAATAGAGTATCCCACAAATAACACACTTCTGATGCCCACAGAGCAACAGTCTAGGTTTGAGAGTGGATAAATTGACAGGAATGTGGAATTCCTATAGACCGATGCCCAGGACATATTGTTTGGGGTCAAGTGCAACAAGGTTTCATGTGTATTTTGTCCTTGGCACAAGCAGGTCCAACCCCCTGCAGCACAAACCCTTTGGCTGCCAGTTTACAGTACCACATTATGGATCAGGGAAGGGCACTGTCTGCAGTTAAGGTAATATTTTTGTCCATATGTTAATGCTGTTTAAACTTGTATTTATGGTTCAGTAATTGAAAGCCTTTATTATTAGGTTGAGCGGAGTAGGAACTGCCGGGCCCTCACTATTATAACAAGCTTTATCAAAAGCAAAAATAGTTATTTGGTCTCAAAAAGCACACACTGCAACAGTAGTTACTGGCACTGAACAAAACTACTTTGTGTGTCGATACGCTCATTGTGAAAGAGCAGACTACTGTCACTGACAGTGAAGCCCACCTATACAGAGAGAGAGACAGAATTTTAATTAACACAAAAGGTCACGGTCAACGCCAGACCAAATTAGGGGCCCAATTATTAAAGAAAGTCTCAAAAGGGCACCCATGGTATATGTCCTTGCAATAAGTGCAGCTATACAGCTTTTCTGAACTCCCAAGAATTTACAGAAGAAATAGTACTCCTAGAAAATATTTCTGAACTGCATTTTAGCATGAGCAAATAGGCATGTGTAGATTTGCTCATGTGAAAATCTGAGTGTTTGCAAGTTCACTTTCCTCCAACCACTTTTCCCAAGTCTGGAAGAAGGTTTATGTCGGTCATTGTCAGGAGTAAATTTCCAACATTTCTCAGTATGGGAAAGGATTAGAGAAGAGTTGTTGAAAACCCTTAAAACATGCAAGTTAGTAGGTTTGCACAGACACAAAAGGGCATTCTAACCCTGGAACTATTGCTTACCACCCTTCAGCCCCAGTATGTAGATCTGCGTAAATGTGGCAATATAAGGGGATTGCAAGTATTCAAACACTACTATGGTATGAGGCATGGCATAATCAGAGAGGTTATATCAGAGCTCTTATCTAATGACGTTGCTGCCATAATTTGTCGCTGCAGTACATGGCACCAAAGGGTCAAGTGGATTTTGTTACAGGACAAGTAGATTTATGAAGCAAGTAGATATTTTATGAATTCCACACCCCTGATCTAAAGACCTATGTTTAAGTTGTAAATTAGAGCTGGACATCCACAAATCCCATATCAGACTTGTTCCTTCATGAGGAGCAGTCTTTGCGTATAGGATTCGGCAGCAGAGATTCCCTGCTCCTAACCACACTTTACATAACTGGGCCCCACACAGGACAACTGTTAGGATTCACTGCTACTTCTTACTGTTTTCTTACCATCCAGAACTGAAGGTTAACCTTCCCTGATAAATAACAGCAAAAACAAGAAGCACGCACAAATCAAGATGGCTGTTCACAAACAGACTAGCTACTTCATTACAATATTCTGGAACCTCTGTGACTAACCTGCACATATCCATTCCACCGTACCTTTATGGAAGAAGTTGCAGAGCAAATGTACCCTCAACAGCTGATGTAATAATAGTGCCCTAACTGCTGCTCCCGCTTGGGACAGAAATTTCCCCATATAAGGTATACATGTGTTCATCTCTGCCCTGAACGACCCAACTGCATGTGAAGCTGGTATCCTTACTTTTTACTAGCCTAGCCAACACACTGATCTAGCGTCCATGCTGGTAATGCCAAAGTCCAGAGCTGGTTCTGTGTCCTGCTGTACAATTTACCATTCTGCAGACCGTGCTAACAGCTTCTTGGATAATGTTCATGCTACAGAACAAGCATTGGCAAAGCCAACAGGTCTGGCGTCAGCTGAAATCCTTTCAACTTTGTGAATGTTACTTTTGTTTTGTCATAATTTTTGTAAAACTTTATAGTTCGTCGACTTGCTGTACACTCACCCATATTAGAAAAACAAAACGGCCTAAAAGCAAAGTTATTGTTTTGGTCTCAAAAAGCACATATTGCTACAGTACTCCATGGCACTGAAAGGAACTACTTTGATGGGGGATGTTATCCTTGTAAAAGAGCAAAAAGGCGTCACTCACAGTGAAATTATTCAGTGGCTGAAATGTGTTGCTCCATGCGGCATGCCATAGTGGGCAGCACAAAAATGTGAATGACACAACGGCAGACCAGTGGGTGAAGAAGGCTGGCTGTGTGTGGGTGTATGTAAACATACTCCTTTACCCCTCCCCCCACTCCACACCACACTGTATTATACCCCAGCCCTTTAACCAATAATAGTAATAATACTATTTATAATTAAATCAAAAGATGGATCAGTAGCCCAGCTCTGCATGTGTATGCTGGACTGTCTTCGCCTACCTGTTTACATTGCAATAGAAATTAAGACACAAGCAGGCTCTCGTATGCAATGAGAATACTAGATGCACATTGTGTACTACACCTTGTTGATATGTGATGTACTAAGAGTAAGAAAAACAATACAAAATCATTTGTTAAAAAAAGAAGCAGGCTCTGCTGATGACAATGGAGAATACAACAAGACATATTAATGCAATACATGAATTGCATGTTTTTCTTGACTCTGCAATAGCACATCCATGGCCGTATTTGAATTTGGTAGGATTAAATAAAAAAGTAATTGTCTGTGCAATTTACATTTGTTGACTGTAAAGGCTATTGGCAGTGTGTGCATTTGTAAGCTGTACATAATGTTACCACCATTGTACACCATCAAATGTATTTTTCATTGTTGCCAGTTTCACGAGAGTTGACATCTTTTACTGCTAACAGATTCTATTGACCTGATCTGGTCAATACTGCCAAGTTTGAATTGCTGCAGAGACAAAACACAGACATGTTCTCTCTATCCAGCCATGGTTTCTGATTATTTTATTTGCTGTAATGAACAAGTTACTTACCTTTGGTAACGCCTTATCTGGTAGAGACATGCTCTAGCTGCAGATTCCGTAATGTAGAACTTCCAGGCGTCAGGGTACCCCTGCGCGCGATAGGTCGAGTTGGTTGATTCCGCGTGACGTCATAGGCATTGGGTTTGCCGTCTTGACGTTTGCATCGTATATATAGGTGCCACCTTGGCACACAGTCATTAGTACCTTCCACATCAGAAGCGCAGAGCCATGAGGTGAACTGACAATTGTGTGTTCAAATATAGAACTAGGGCCCAGAAACTGATCCGCAGTGCAGGAAGGATGGGTGGGTCAGTAAGGAAACCACGGCTAGATCATCTCTCTACCAGATAAGGCGTTACCAAAGATAAGTAACTTGTCCATGTGATAGAGAAATCTAACCGCAGATTCCTTACCTTCAAACAGATACCCAAGCAATGCCATCCCCGGAGGAGGGACTGCAGAAAAGTCTTGGACTAGAAAGTCCTGTACAACCGAACGGCCAAAAAGGCCTTCTCTACTGACTTGTTTGCCAAACAATATTGCCTGGGTAATCGTGTGCAGGGATGCCCATGTAGCCGCCTGACAGATGTTGAGGACTGGTACACCACACTGGAGAGCCGTGGTGGCTGCCTTAGCCCTGGTTGAATGAGCTCTAAGACTGTTTCCTTGCCAAAGCATAACATATTCTTATGCAGAGGATAACACAACTTTAGATGGTTCTCTTCTGCAAAGCACATCCCTTCTTATCTCCAACATACCCTACAAAGTGTTGGTCATCCTCCCAGGACTCTTTAATGCGATCATGGTAGAAGGATAATGCTCTTTTTGGGTCCAGCCGGTGGAGACGCTCTTCTACCTGAGAAGGATGCGGAGAAGCATTGAAGGTGGGCAAGGTGACTGATTGCCCTGGGTGGAAAGGTGTCACCATCTTAGGCAAAAAAGAAGCCCTAGTACAGAATACTGCTTTGTCTGAAAATATGGTCAGGTAACGAGGCTGAGATGATAGAGCCTGCTCACCCTCCTGGCAGAAGTTATTGCCACTAAGAAGGCTGTTTTAATAGGAAGCAGCCAGAGGGGGCAATTGTAAAGTAGCTCGAAAGGTGCACACATCAAATTGAGGAGAACCAAGTTCAGGTTCCACTGGGACATGACAAAAGGTGAAGGGGGAAACAAATGAGAAAGCCCCTTCAAAAATCTATGTACAATAGGAGATTTAAAAAATTGACAGTTGATCTGGCAACCGTAGAAAAGCACAAAGGACCGAAAGGAAACCCTTTAGAGTGCCCCGAGCAGAGCTCTGCTGGGCCAAAGAGAGCATGAAAAGAAAGATGTCAGAAATAGAGGCAGACGGTGGGTCAGCAGACCGTTCTGTACAATATTTACAAAATGTTTGCCATTGGCAGGCGTATACCGATTTGGTAGAGGGATGCCTGGCTGCCAGAACAACTTCAGACTTCAGGAGGAAGGTCAAAAGCTGTCAACTGTCACTGCTCAATCTTCAAGCAAGGAGGCGGAGGGTGGACAGGTTTGGGAGGAGGATTCCCCCCCTGCGACAGAAGATCCTCCCGAAGGGGCATCCTGATCAGAGGATCGATGCTCATCTGCAGAAGCTCGGGATACCAAACTCTCCGTGACCAGTCCGGAGCCACAAGAATGACTTGGGCCCGGTCGCTCCTGATCTTCTTGAGCACTCTGGACAGGAGCGGTATGGGCAGAAAGGCATCCAGAAGGCCTATGCTCCATTTGAGATTAAAAGCATCCCGAGCGAGAGCAGCCTTGGAAACTCCAATGCGCAATGGGCCAGGGACAGACTGATTTGCATATAGCCAGGTTCTGAGCTGGGATGGTGCAGTGAGCTAAATACCGGTGATGGATCAAGCCCTGATCTTTGGACTGGGTAAGAGTGGTCTGCTTAATTCAGACACTCTGTTCATCAGTCTGTCCCTGGCCCGTGTCCGGGGTGTAGTTACCAACTTCCCCAATCTCTGCTATCAGTCCATGTAGGCCCTACCACATCCCGACATATGCTCCAGATAACGCTTTCTCTCATAGCTGTCGAGCTGCACTCATCAATACGCGCTCCCTTCCATCTCACAGTCTCCAGATTAGCGAGTTTATTCTCGCCCACGACCTGGATTTATTATTTGCCACTGAAACCTGGGCAGATGCCGGGTCAGGGCCGGATTTTTGCGCTGCAACCCCTGATGGATATAGTGTAGCTAGACAGGACAGACCCATAGGAAGAGGTGGCGGACTTGCTATTATTTACAAGGACAAACACCGTACCACCTTTGACCCCATAAACTCTGCCAACTGGGAAGCAGCTACCTTTGCTATTAGCATTAATTCCAAACAAGCCCTGAAAGGAATTTTATTATATCGACCTCCTGGCCCCCGAATTCCCTTCCTCTCCACTCTTTCAGACTTTAATGACCAGATTATAAGCTCTGATAAATATATGATTTTGGGAGACTTTAACTTTTATTTGGAAGAGCAGGACAATCATGACACCATCCAACTCACTGCCGATCTCTCCAATTTTGGACTGCTTCAACTGGTTAAGGGCATCACTCATCAGGCGGGACATACCTTAGACGGTCTGTTCACCAATGATCCTGATATTTCTGTATTGGACATCATTCCTATCACATGGTCAGACCATAGGGCCATCATATTTGAGTTACATATCCGGACTACAAATCTTCCTCCCCCAGGCCACGAACCAGGATTGGGACCCGAGCCTGGAAGAACACGGATATCCCTCAGATGGTAGATTCCCTGACCTCTTCCTACCCTCAGGGAGGAGATACTCCTGCACTATCAGCCTCCGAGTTCCAGGATTGGATTCGGAATGCTGCTGATCAAGTGGCCCCGGAGAAACTCACGAGACCTAATAGAGCATCCCCGTCAGCCGCCTGGTATACTGAAGATCTTAGACTCCATCGGCAACATTGCCGGAACCTAGAAAGGTGTTGGAGGAAAGTCTACTGCCCTATAGCCAAACAAAACTACAAAGATGCTCTTACAATATATAAAAAGGCGATTACTGCCCGAAAAACTGTCTTTTTCTCGGCACAAATAGAGAATGCCACAAACTCTGCTAGAGAGCTGTTTTCTGTTGTCACGACTTTGTCCACCCCCTCCACTGGACCGGGGGTTGAACCCTCACAGACCTTCTGCAATGATCTCTCCACATTCTTCACCACAAAGGTGGCAGATATATATTCCTCTTTCGAAGGGGATAACAGGACTAAGCATAGAGTCTGTACTGAGGAAGAAGTAATTTTTGATCATAATCAAAATCGCTTTCCTCGTTTCACGCCCACCACACAAGACAATATTATCAGACTCATTTCCACCACTAAGTCTGGCTCCCCTTTGGACCCCTGTCCTCCTTCCGTGATGGCAAAACTCACAGATGTGATCTCGTGCTCGCTCATGGAAATCTGCAATACTGCATTTCAGACAGGTCAATACCCCAGTCCATGGAAGAAGGCTGTGATCAAACCCCTTCTGAAAAAACCCTCCCTGGACCCTACTTCTGTGGCCAGTTCCAGACCCATTGCGTGTCTGCCCTTTCCTGCCAAAATTTGCGAATCTCTGATGAATAAACAACTCTCAGAGTTCGTCGAGGCTCACCACCTCCTCGACGAAACTCAGTTTGGGTTCAGGAAAGGGCATGGAACGGAGACCGCTTTGATAAAGGCCTCAGATGAGATTAGGGCTATCATGGACCAGGGAGGGGCGGCTGTTCTGATCCTTCTGGATTTGTCTGCAGCCTTTGACACGGTCGACCATGCTATTTTGGTCGACCGTGTCACAGCCCTGGGGATAAACGGCAGGGCCAGGGACCTTATTTCATCTTTCCTGGCAAACCGTACTCAGACAGTGAGGCTGGGAGATTTCTACTCCCCTATCTCTGCACTCACTTGCGGAGTCCCACAGGGTTCCTCGCTAAGTCCTATGCTATTCAACATCTACGTAGCGGACTTAGCGAGGGTAATAAAAGCCCATGGGGTACGGCTTACATCTTACGCAGATGATACCCAGCTGGTTCTGGCAATCCACAGAGATGGCCTTAGTGTGGCAGCTAACTTCCAGACAGCCATGCTCGAGGTCAGCACTTGGATGGCCTCGAATTCTCTGAGGCTTAACTCGGACAAGACCGAGATCATGACCTTTGGCAGGCTCTCTCCTGAATGGTCTTCTATCTGGTGGCCTGAAAAGCTAGGCCCACCGCCTGTCCCAGTAGAAAAGGCCAGAAATCTGGGAGTGATATTTTTTTTTTTTTTTTTTTTAAATTTGTTTTTATTGTTGCATCACAATATCAAATTCAGTATCACATGTATTACGACGAGTGGCGTCAACATTCCGCCAGCTGTCATCAGGATCGCAACTTTTACATTTTTTATAACTAACAACGATAACATCCAGGTGTGTAACTTGGTTAGACAGAAGCTTGTTTTGTACACATTACCTTCTAGGCATTGCACGTCTACCTCTACATCCCTCCCTCCATAGACAACCGCCTACTCTCTTATGCCTACGGGACCTTGGAGACCCAGTGTGCCCGTGTCCATCCCCTCTTATTCCCTCCTCACGCCCGTTCTCCTTCTACTTCATCGTCCTCTTCTGAGCTATCCCCTTCCTCGTCTTCGGGCAATGGTTCGCATGGCTCCCCTCTATAAGTGTTCCACGGTAGCCATACTTTATTCCACTTACGTGGATTCGCCCTCTGTTGATATATTGCCCGTTCCGTCATCATGATCATGTCCATATTTTTACACCACTGTGCCAAAGTCGGTATCTCTGCCGCTCCCCATTTCTGTGCTATATCTCGCTTTGCTAGCATCATCCCTATGACCACCCATAGTCGCCCTTGTGGCGTGAGGTCGGTCGGGCCCCACACATTCAGCAAACAAATTCTAGGGTCTGGAGTGAACGGGAGCTGTAAGGTCTGGGCGACCGTGCGCGCCACTCGCTTCCAGTACTCTATTACGTATGGACAGGACCACAGGGTGTGAAACAATGTGCCCTCCTCCCCACAGTTTCGTAAGCAATATGGGTGTTCTGCCCTCTGGAATTTGTGGAGTGTGGTGCGCGTGTAGTATACTCGGTGTAGTATCTTGAACTGTATCAGACGGAATCTCGCTGAGATACCCGCCTCTCTAGGTGATGCCATTGCGGCATTCCAGTTTGCCTCATCCAGGTCCCCGACATCATCCTCCCATTTCTCTTTCAATTGTTGTAATGGGTCAGGCAAGTTATTTACTAATTTGCGATATGTGAGGGAGGTGGCGCTGGCTTCCATGTAATCAGTGAGTAGTCGGTCTTCCAAAGGGGCCGATTCCGGGACGTTGGTTCCCGGTGTTAGTACTGCTAGCAATGCGTGCCTAATCTGAATGTAGCGGTATGTCTCAGTGGTGTTTAGCTCATACTGTTCTCTCAGGGTGTCAAATGGGATCACCCCCTCCCGTGTCCATAGATCCCCCACCGTGGAGATCCCTATAGTATCCCATTGATCAAATCCTTTACTACGTCTCAGGTTGCCCAGTGCCCTAGAGTCCCACAAGGGTGTAAGCTGTGTAATCACCCCTCTCCATTTCAGACGAGATTGGGCTTTGTGCCATAAAGTTACAGTGTGCTTAGTCGGGCCTATTAGTTTCGCTGTCAGGCCCTTGTTGTAGAGTGGGGCAAGTAGTGTATTCGTGCCAAGCTGACGTCTGTCCGCTAAGTATGCCGGGTCCTCCTGCGGCGCATG
The DNA here is from genome assembly GCF_964263255.1 of Lissotriton vulgaris. NCBI lineage: Eukaryota > Metazoa > Chordata > Amphibia > Caudata > Salamandridae > Lissotriton > Lissotriton vulgaris. Next base: position 1,173,700,706 of record NC_141696.1, read on the forward strand.
CATCCATTGGTTAATCACCTTGAGGTGTGCTGCCCAGTAGTATAGTTCCAGATTCGGGAGTGCAATCCCCCCACTGTACCAGTCCCTAACCAGTTTCACCTGTGCTACCCTCGCCGGTTTATCTCCCCATAGTAGGCCTGACAGTTGCCCCGCTATCTGTTTGAAAAAGGAAGGTGGGACCAGTGCTGGCGTATTTTCCAAAACATATAGGAACCTGGGTAGCGCCATCATTTTGAAAAGTGCGGCTCTGCCCAGTAACGTCAGCGGGAGTGTCCTCCAATGGCGCACGTCCGCCTTCAGTCTATCGAGCAGGGGCCTGAGGTTGAGATCCTGAAAGGTCACCTGATCTCGGGTGATCCGAATCCCTAGATATCGAAAGGAGATGGTTTCCACCACCAAGGGGCAGTCCGCCTCCAAACACGGTGGGGTCCCATGCAGCATGTAGATCACCGATTTCATCCAGTTAATCTTGTACCCTGAGGCTATTCCCTGTCGTTCACATAATGCCAGCAACACTGGAATTCCCTCTGCCGGGTTCTCTAGGTAGATTAGCATATCATCCGCGTATAAGGACACTCTGTCCTCCCAGCCTTCACCCCAGGTAATGCCACGCAGCAGCGGTGTGGTCCTAATAATTGTAGCCAACGGCTCAAGTACCAGAGCAAATAGCAGCGGGGAGAGCGGGCAGCCTTGTCTCGTGCCCCTTGTCAATGTAATGATTCTCGAGAGATGGCCATTAGCCGTCACTCGCGCCGTGGGAGCACTATATAGGAGCCTGATCCATGCTATGAATTTTGGGCCGAAGCCCATATGTTGTAGGACTGCAAAAAGGTACCTCCATTCCACCAAGTCGAACGCCATCTTGGCGTCCAACGAGAGGATTGCTGCATCAGTTTTCAACAACGGGGCCCTCGCCATAACACCGTGCAGGCGCCTGAGATTCAGCGCCGTGCTTCTGTGCGGCATAAATCCCGATTGGTCCGGATGGATAAGGTGACTAAGGTGAGGCAACAGCCTGTTGGCCAATAATTTGGCCAGGATTTTGCTTTCAGCATTGAGGAGGGAGATCGGTCTATAAGAACCGCAATCCTCAGGGGGCTTGCCCGGTTTCGGGATTGCCACAATAGTGGCCATGCACTGATCTGGCGGCAGGTGTCCTCGTTCCAAGCTATCTATATACATGTTTAGTAGTGGGGTCGAAAGCGATTCCGACATGGTTTTATACCACTCAATCGGGATTCCGTTGGGTTCCACGGCTTTCCCTGGACATAGTGCCACGATAGCTGCCTGTACCTCCTCAGCCGTCAGGCCCGCATCTAGGTCCTCGGCATTATCTGGCAGCAGGGTTCGGGTGGGCACCCCCACAAGTGCCATCTCCGCCATCTCCCGTGTAACCTCTATCTCAGAGGTATACACCGTCTGGAAATGATCAGCCAGGATTTCCACTATCTGGGCAGGGCGGGTGTGCAGCGCCCCTCCCCCATCCTTCAACTGCAAGATATTCCTCTGCCCCTCCCTTTTCTTTTCTAGCCAGGCTAGGAGCTTACTTGCCTTATCTCCCACCTCGTATATCCTATTCGTAGTGGCTGCTATGTTTTCAGTCACTTTACGTCTCAGGAGATCAGCATGGCGTTTCTGACACAGTTGAAGTGCGTGGAGCGTGTCCCCGGTCGGGTCAGCCGTATGAAGCTCGTTTGCCTCAGCAAGTCTGCCCTCTAGGTCCAGCAGTTCCACTTTCTGGGTGTGTTTGTAATTCGTTATAGTGGAGATTGCTTGACCTCGGAGTACCGTTTTATAGGCCTCCCAGAGAGTCGACGGGGAGGAAACCGAGCCGGTGTTTTCTGCGAGGTAACATCTTGTCGCTATTTTAAGAGCTTTGGCCACCTGTGGGACCCTGAGGTATCCTGGGAATATCGGGTATATGCGCTTTTGGGACCGTTCTGGGATTGAGAGGGTCAGCGTCAACGGGGAATGGTCCGAGATGCCCCTTGGTTTGATCTGTATGTCGTCGACAGTAAGTAGACCCTGCCCCGGGGTAAGAAAATAATCGATCCGTGACAGACTGTCGTGGACCGCTGAGTGATAAGTGTAGTGACGGTCTGTTGGGTGCATGTGCCTCCAGAGGTCTATCAGGCCCTGCGCTTCCAGGAAATCATGCAGCCGGGAGGGCCCTGATGTTTGTGTCCGAGATGGGAACTTATCTAGCGTGTTGTGTGCCACTGCGTTAAAATCCCCCCCTAATATGAGGTCACCCTCTGGGAGTTCCAACAGAAATTTACCCAATTCTGGGAGAGCTATCGTGTGCAGTGCCGGTGGAATGTATACCGAGACCACGTTTAGCCGCCTCCCCTCCCACTGTCCAAGTGCCGCTGCGAAGCGCCCCTGTGTGTCTACCTTCGCTGGGAGTGATATTGGACAGTAAACTGTCCTTTGACCTCCACACAAACAAGGTCGTTTCTTCAGCATTCTTCATTTTGAAAAAAAATAAGAAACTATTGCCTTACCTCCCCACCTCAGCTGGGAGGACTCTGGTTTCCACTTTAGTTTTCTCAAAAATAGACTATGGGAACGCTATCTTTTTAAACACACAGAAGCGCGTCCTCACGAAGCTGCAGTCTATTCAGAATGCGGCTGCAAGGATTCTTCTTAACATTCCCCGTCGCAAGCCCACCACTCCTGCCATTCGTCATCTCCATTGGCTCAGAGTCGAAAGCCGTATCAAATTTAAGGCCCTCTGCATTGCCTATAAGGCAATACATGGCGTTGGACCTAGATTCCTCACAGAAGCCTTTCAGCTGTATACCCCCAAGAGGCAACTAAGATCGGCTAAAATCTATCTCCTCCCTGTACCTCGTACAAGAACTGCCACCTGGGGAGACAGGCGTTTTCTGGTGGCCACTCCAAAACTTTGGAATCTTTTGCCACTGGCTATCAAAACTGCCCCGAACCTGATGAGTTTTCGCAGGCTTTTAAAAACATGGTTGTTCAACCAGTAAATTAATGGCTGATTCCTAGAAGCTCAACAAGCGCCGAGACACCCCAGGGTATTTGTTTGCGCTATAAAAATTTCGAAAATAAATAAATAAATAAATCACCACCCCCTTTTCTGAATCGTTTTTGGCCACTATAGGTGTGGCAGGGTATACTCAGACATGAGTCCCTTGCTCACTGCACCATCAGGATTCAAGCAAGCCGGGCCGACGACGGCTGAAATGCCAGAAACCGGTCCCCTGTAGCTTGTCTCCTTTCTGGTGAAGAATTGGCTTGGTAGTTTAGTCTGCCCTGTTCCCATGATGCACTGGGCCAGGGACAGACTGATTTGCATATAGCCAGGTTCTGAGCTGGGATGGTGCAGTGAGCTAAATAACGGTGATGGATCAAGCCCTGATCTTTGGACTGGGTAAGAGTGGTCTGCTTAATTCAGACACTCTGTTCATCACCACCCCCTTTTCTGAATCGTTTTTGGCCACTATAGGTGTGGCAGGGTATACTCAGACATGAGTCCCTTGCTCACTGCACCATCAGGATTCAAGCAAGCCGGGCCGACGACGGCTGAAATGCCAGAAACCGGTCCCCGGTAGCTTGTCTCCTTTCTGGTGAAGAATTGGCTTGGTAGTTTAGTCTGCCCTGTTCCCATGATGCACTGGGCCAGGGACAGACTGATTTGCATATAGCCAGGTTCTGAGCTGGGATGGTGCAGAGAGCTAAATAACGGCGAGGGATCAAGCCCTGATCTTTGGACTGGGTACGAGTGGTCTGCTTAATTCAGACACTCTGTTCATCACCACCCCCTTTTCTGAATCGTTTTTGGCCACTATAGGTGTGGCAGGGTATACTCAGACATGAGTCCCTTGCTCACTGCACCATCAGGATTCAAGCAAGCCGGGCCGACGACGGCTGAAATGCCAGAAACCGGTCCCCGGTAGCTTGACTCCTTTCTGGTGAAGAATTGGCTTGGTAGTTTAGTCTGCCCTGTTCCCATGATGCACTGGGCCAGGGACAGACTGATTTGCATATAGCCAGGTTCTGAGCTGGGATGGTGCAGTGAGCTAAATAACGATGATGGATCAAGCCCTGATCTTTGGGCTGGGTAAGAGTGGTCTGCTTAATTCAGACACTCTGTTCATCACCCCCCCTTTTCTGAACCATTTGAGATTAAAAGCATCCCGAGCGAGAGCCGCCTTGGAAACTCCAATGCGCAAAACTGCTGACATTGCGTGCTGTCTTCAGGGGCGACAGACCTAACCAAGGCTCTCCCCACTGTTGAAAGAGACCGTGCACCACCTTCGGATGGAGACCCCACTTGTGATCTGCTAGGCACCGACGTCGGAGTTCATCCACCCTGGCGATCAGGGAACCGGCCAGGTGTTGAACCACCAGGGATATGCCATGTCGTTCCAGCCAAACCCAGAGATACAGGGCCTCTTGACAGAGGGTCCACAACCCTACCCCGCCCTACTTGTTGCAGTACCACATGGCGGTGGTGTTGTCTGTGAAGGCTTGAAATAGCCTTACCTCGAGGGATTGTAAGAAGGCTTTCAGTGCAAATCGGCTCGCACGAAGCCTCAACAAGTTAACGTGGATACTGGCCTCAGTTAGAGATGAGAGTCCTCTGATCTCTACCTCTCCCAGATGGCCGCCCCATCCCAGAAGTGACACATCCGTCACCACTGTGAGATCTGGTGGGGAAAGGGAGAGGGGTCTGCCTCTGACCCAATTGTGGTTTGTCAGCCACCACTGCAGATCTTTTGCAGTGCCCTCTGATATCTGGATGAAGTCAGCGAGATTCCCCCGATGCTGCGGCCACTGAACTTCAGATGACCCCACTGCAGAGCCTGAATGTGCCATGTGGCATGATCCCACAGCAGAATGCAGGAGGCCATGAGGCCCAGCAGCCTCAGTGTCAGTCTCACCAAGATCCAGGATCGAGGCTGAAACATTAGTATCATAGCCTGCATATCCTGGACTCGCCGCTCAGGAGGAGAAGCATAAAACTGCACCATGTCCAGAACTGCTCTGATGTATCTCTCCTGTCTGCATCAGCCTGGAAAGGACAGCCCAGGCCTCATCCAGGACTTATGACAGCACTTGCGCAACCGTTTCTTATAGCGAATGGGAGTAACGGCCCAAGAGGCATGCAGTGTTTACCGACCGCTAGGCTGATGGAAGACAATATCCTCTTACCAAAGCTGTCCAGCCTTTTGGAGTCCCTATCTGGGGGTGCAGAAGGGAACGTGCCACGGGAAGTAGAGGCTTAGACCACCAAGCTCTCTTGGGTTGAGGGTAGTTGGAGAGGAAAGCTGGGTGCAGGGCGATGGTGGCAGGCGATAGTTCTGTTCACAGGAGCCCCCTGTGCTGGGCTTGGACCAAGTGCCCAGTAGAACATAGGTTAAGGCTTCATTAAATGCAGCAAGGGTTCAGAGGCGGAGACACCAGGCTGCATTGGTCTTGACCCCACCGTAGGAACCTGCAGGTCCAAGACCGCCACTGCCTTTCGCACCTCCATTGCAAAAGAAGCCCCCTCTTCCAAAGCCAGATTAGGAGGAGGCAGCATGCCAGGGTCTGGGGAGGTGTTCAAGCTTCTGGCATCACCCAGGTCCTCGTACCATTCCATTTCCTCGCTGAAAAGCGGGATTTCTAAGGGATCCTGCTGCCTCTCCCAATCATCATCCAATCCCAACCCTTCAGAATAACGCATAGGGCACGGCATGGAGCCCAATGGTTCTGTTGGTGCTGGTCTGGGCGTCGGTGGATACCCAGACAGACACCCAGGCTCTGTATCGTCTGGAATGATGGGCGAGGCGGCAATGTCAAGGGTTTCTGCTACAGATGTGGCGTTGGGGAAGGTCAAGGTGGTACGACCGGCACTGGTCCGGATCCAAGAGGAGTTTGGGGTGCCGGGGCCAGAGTCGGCAGTGCAAAACCCATGGAATCTCCTTCCGGATGAACCTGCGGGGCCCAAAGGTGTACCGACATAGTCAGGCCACCCACAAATGGTGCACATGGCAGTCATAAAAAGTTTTCAACTGGGCGGGGCCGCTCCCGGAAAGGGAGGGAAACATGGAGCCGACTCACACAAAGCGGGTGCTCGTACACCAAGACTCTTATGTCTTTTCAGGTGACAGATGGGCAAAGTCAAAGCATGCTTCGATTTCTTATGTTTTATGGTGCTTCTTACCTGACTTCGATGACTTAGAGTGGGAGGAAGAAGACTTGATCTGCCGGAGCGGTGCTTGGACCTTCCTCTCGACTGAGACACGGAGCGAGATCTTCGGGGAGATCTCAGAGGCACCTGACACTGGGCTGCAAGCAGCTTTAGGGACCATCCCTCAAAGCATTTGGCAGTTGGAGCGCGACTTTGGGTCATGGTCGCGCTCCAGGCTCCAAAGACATACCAAATGGGGGTCTGTAACTGACAGTGCTGTGACAGGCGCCAGACAGTTTAAACCTCAAGGTCTTCTTACTGGACATCCTACACACCAAAAATGTCGACCAAAAGTTGAAAAAAGTCTGTTAAAAAGTGACATGGGGTAGCTCTCTTCGCCTGATCTGCACTGACTGGTGCCGAAAGAAAAGAACTGATGTCAGCATGCCAAAGTGGCACCTACATAGATGACGCTGCATCACGGCAACAAACCCAGCGCCTACGACATCACATGGAGTCAACTGACGCCCCCTATCGGCGCACAGGGGTACTGCTATCAAAAAATTCCAGAGCCAGCCTGACACCTGGAAGTTCTAAGATTGGGAATCTGCGGCTAGAGAATCTATCAGATGTGTTGCAGCATAGAATAAGGGCAAAGCTGGTATTGTTTCAAATGCTCTTGTGTTTTTTCTAAGTTTTACAAAACATTGTATGTCGCGTTAATGAAAACATGATAAACTCTCAGATGTGTGTATTCATTTGTGGCACCATTTCAAAGAGATAACTTCTTCATTTTTGTCTTTCCAGTGATTTCGAAGAGGAAGACATGGATCCTGATTGGATGTCTGCTTTGAAAGGGATGGTTGAAAAAGAATGACTGCCTGAAGGCTACAAAAAGCTGTAGACGGCTATCCAGTGGTCAGCGAGATTGTAGTTAGACAGGTAGCTGTGTGCTGAATGCTGCTTAGTGTGGAAGCCATGATTACACTGGTTCGGAGGGTTCATGTACTTGGGTGCCTGTTAAACAGCATTGGCAGAGGGATTCCTGGCACACATCCAACTTGTGTCCCTGTGGAAAGCACTTATGTGATAGAAGATTCTGAGTGTGTATTGTTTTTTGAGGAATGTTCAGTCTTATAGACTTGGATGATGTAGCAAAGGCTTCCTGTGATGCACTGATAATTACCTTCAGTTCCCCCTGAGAATGAAGACTTTCTTTAGGATCTAACTTATTTGTTTACTATATCTTTTGTACTGTAGCCATGAAATAAAGTGGAATGTTTTGAGATCATTGCATAAAACATGCGAGTCAAGTCTAAAGCAATCATTGACCATGCCAATAATTTTGTCTTTAGTGTATTGAAAAGATGTTAGCAGTATTGAATCATACACAGAATAGGTAGTGCATGGGCAACAGGAGTGGACGCTTCTTTCCTCTGTGTAGGCCATCCTGCGTGGCTGCTATATATTGTGCCCAATGTGTTTTGAACAATCATACACTGCTTAGGTGGGAGCAACACGTGAGTCAGGAGTGGGAACAGTCAATGGTGCAAGGCGCGGATCCATGCAGGGTGCATGGGAAGCAACACAGGTGCAGGTGTAACTGCAAGGTGCAAGAGGAGTAGTGCAGGGTACGGGGGAATCAGTGAAGGTTGCAAGTGGGAGTCGAGCAGGGTGTAATTGGAGAGAGGTCCAAGGTTTGGGGGTGCACTGTGCAAGATCAAAAATTACAGTTTGTAAGAGGGTGCAGTACATTGTGCAAAGACAGGGGTGCAAGGTGCAGGACAGAGCAGTGCCTAGGGAACCAGTGTAGGGTGCAAAGGTTTAAGTAACACTGGGTGGATGAGTGGAGCAATGCAGTCTGCAGCTGGAGCAGTGCAAGTTTGAAGGGGCAAAGCACAGTCGCAACCGAGTAGCACAGGGTCCATAAGGAGCACTGTGTAAGAGGGAGGAGTAGTGTGTAAGAGAGAGCAGCTCATGGAACAAACAGGGCTGGCTGTAGCACTGGTGGTGCCTGGTGCAAGTTATTGTTGTCCCGACAACCCACTCCCATGGCGTCTTTCTCTTCACATTCCCTCACTACCACCCTCCAACAATGCCCCACATCTCTCCATAGTCACTCTCTTACATACATTTCAATTGTTTTATAGCGCTGATTATACCAGTGTAAGGTGTCCGAGCACTTTACCTCAGGCACACATACAGATACATGAATCATACCTCATACAAGGGTAGAGCAGTGCGACATTCAGGAGGGAGAAGTACATGTGAAACGGCATTATACAAGCAGTGAGTCCCATAAGGCACCTATAGGAGCAGCGCAGGTTGCAAGAGGAGAGCAGTGCATGGTGGAAAGTGGGAATCAGTGCAGAGTATGGGGGTTTAAGTCACAGTGGGCGGATAAGGGGAGAAATGCAGGTGGAGCTGTGCAGAGTTAAAGGGGTAGGAGAGCTGCAAGTGGCTAATGGCCCATCATGCGGGTACAGAAACTTCACAGTTCACTGAGGGATCTCCATAGGTGCACAGGCGAACAGCCTAGTGTGCAGTCGTTCGAGAGTGGAGGGGTCAAGGGTTAAGCAGTACAGAAGCAAAGGGGGAGTAGTGTATGGTGGGGGTGTAAAGGTTGCAAGCGAGCAGTATGACAAAATCGTATGGGGAAGTGAGGAAGGGAAAGCAGGGCAGGGCAGGGCACAGTACCGGATCAGGACAGAGGTGGAGGAGGGCAGGGCAGATGGGGAGCAGGACGTGGGAGGTTGCAAGGGGAGCCCGCCACAGATCTTCACACTTCAGAAATTCCCACACGCAGCTTTTTTAATGGCAATATATATTTTTTTATTTATTTATTTAAAGATTTATAAAGCACGCAGCTACCCAACAGGGTTTCCCGGCGCAATATCTGATCACATAATGTATAACATAGTTCTGTGGGTTAAGGTCCAGCTTCCAATACCAGTGAGATAGCTCCTACAGTAAATAATAAATTGGTCAGTTGCGGAGTATTGTGTATAAATCTGTAGGTCACAACAAGGAACTATTCGGTTTGTGCTGTGTGCTATATACATGGGTATTGTTAATATAATTTACACAACTTTGCAATTAATTAAATATTGAAGTTCATGAGGCGCGCACAGACCTTGTAAGTGCCACTTTGCGCTACAGAAGCTGGTGCACGGACAGTCTAGGGAGGCTGAGGCCGCCTTGAGGACAAGTCTGTTCGCCACCAGTGATACCCTTGAGGGTATTCACTGACTCTTCCAGCTGCCTCAGACTAGGGCAATGGATAACTTGGACTGCAAGCACGTGCAGTGAATGTTTCTACACTAAGGCTACTAGAGCGACACAACAGCCGGTGATCAACAAAAACTGTCCCAACCAATCAAAAGTCAATATACTTTGTAAATACTAACACAATATGTTTCACATCTCTGGTAATGTTGGTACCTCAGCAGCTCACTCTTCTGCCCTCCTCATCGTACTATTGGATAAAGGACATTATTTTATTGTCATCTTAAAGCATACCATAAGATCTTCCAACAATTTTGCAAGTTTCTTAATATTTATAGTACAATTCTGGAGCACATACACGATTATGGTAAACAATTTTAAAAGTGTTATGCTAAGAGTAACTGCTGTTTATGCACGTTGTGAATATCACAAGACTGTTATATTATTTGATACTAAATAGCTTGCAAGGCAAAACTATTACCCCAGTTGATTTTGCAGATGAGAAGTAAGCGAATAATACTTACATAAGCACAACAGGTAAGCTAAATAATTGCTACAATTTCTACTTAGACTGAAGCAGTCACTTTTTACGTATTTTTGTCCTTTACATGATCTGCCTTTGCTCTCACTTCTAACTGTAGTTTATGCTACTGTCACTTGCACTAAGAAGGCTCATCCCTCTAGCCTAGCTTCCTTATATTTGGATACTGTTGTTTGTTTGACATTGATCCTCTGTGCACATTGATCTAGAAGGTCTATCAAGACTAATCTTATCCCAAATGAAGCCTGGGAACTTTTTCCATATTGGCAGGTGGAATATAATGCTCTTTTTAAAGTAATGTGCTTTCTGATGAGTAGCCAGAGAAAGAGTTTTTTTTGGGTGCTGGAGACACACATTCCCATTTGCATGGATGCATCAGGATCTGGGCTGCCTTATTTAGTAGTCTTTTAAACCTATCGAGAAAGTACTGCAGGAGTGCCGGAAAAGCAGTACTGTGGTGACAGGTCTCTGGTAGTACGACACGTATCCATACGCAGTTTTAGGATATGCAAATCATCTGTAAGGTAACTAGATAGTAAGACCTGTTAAAAAAAACAGAGGAGCACAACCCAAACTTGTACTTGGTGTATATAAAAAAAATCTTTAATACACACCACACTGTCAATAAAGAAAACGGTCAGTACTTAAATGATACAGTGATTTAGTTCTTAAGAATACCCAACTCTAAAATTCAAGTGATCACAGGCTTCAGAAGAGACTACTCCTCCACAAAAAAACCCAGACCCCCACCCCTCCTCCCCTCCATACCTAGTGCCCCTCCTGGAAACAATCTCAGCAAATCAGGGTCCTCCACCAACTGCATGCATATTAATTACAGATCAGCCACTAAACATGCAACAGAATTAGCAGAAGCCATCCTCTCTCAAGACATAGACATTGCGTTTATCATGGAGAATTAACTAAATGAAATCTCACAACCATGCTTAGATCTGCTCGTGCCCACTGGTTTTACTTTTGTAAACAAAGATAGGAAAGATCAACGAGGTGGAAGTGTCGCTATCATTGACAAAGACGAATTCCATATTGTCGATGTAGACTCCTGTAAATACAACTCCTTTGAATGCCTCACTGTCAACATCAATATTAAGGACAACAATCCAATACTCTGTCACCTTCTCTACCACCCTTCAGGTAACACTCCCACATTCGGGGAACACTTCTCCGACCTCATTTCACATTGCTCACTCGTAGACGCTAACAACCTAATCCTGGGTGATCTGAACTTACGATGAAACGAATCGAGCAACACGCTAATTCAAACCCTAAGCAATCTTCTATTTGACAAACTATTTCAACATTGTACAGAGCAAACTTACAACAAAGGAGCAACTTTGGATGCCATCATCGCTCAGCGAGATGCAATCACGATTGACCACATTCTTCCTGTGGACTGGTCGGATCACTACATGATCCTGTTCCACATCAACCAAAAAGTGCTATTCAGGCCTCCCACACAGTACCCACGCAAATAGGCTAGAAATCTCACCAAGATTCCACTGGACGTCATGGGAGAGAGGCTAAGCACACTCCGCCCCAGCGGCAACAAGCCTCTCTCCAGAACAGATCTCACCTCGCTCTACAATGCAAACATGGGGGTCCTTCTGGATCAACTAGCACCCTTGAGGAAAAAAAAAGCAGGGCCATTCCTTCCAGATCATGGTTTGACTCCGACATAAACGAAGAAAGGAGACAATTAAGAGCCTCAGAAAGATGCTGGAGGAATAATCCTACTAGTATCCATCGCGATCAACTTAGATCAGTCCGGAAGAAGTACAACAGCCACATCGAGAACAAAAAATCCATGTTGTTCCACTCCGCACTGGACAATGCAAAGAATAGGCCCAAGGAGCTCTTCAATCTCATCAGATAACAAACATCCAAGCCAGCCACGTCCAATGTACAGGCATCCAAAGAACTTTGCAATAACTTCCCCAACTTCTTCAATGATAAGATCTCCAAGATCGAGCTCTCTATGGCCCATCCCAGCCCCCCCTTTTCAATAGCAGAATGGCTGTATCACATGGCACCGCTCTCCTACCCCACACCAAACCCAGGTTACTCTTCCACCCAATTCCTGAAGCCGAGATAATCAACTTGATCTCCAACTCCAAGCCCTCCACGCACGTCTTAGACCCTCTACTTGCACAAATGACCGAAAAACTGAAATGCGCCTTAGCCCCACTCTGGTGCAAGATTATAAACAGTTCCCTAAAAAGCGGCATCGTCCCAGACTGCCTCAAAGTGGGTCAAGTCACCCCACTGCTGAAAAAACCTGGCCTAGATACTTCCGATTTGAACAACTTCAGACCCGTCTCCAACCTCCCTCTTCTATCCAAAATCTTAGAAAGATCAACTTTCTGGACTCCCATCAATCTGGCTTCAAGAAAGGCTGCAGCACAGAATCCGCGATCCTCAACATCATCGACGACATCCACAAATCTCTGGACTCAGATCAATGCTGTCTCCTTATTCTCCTCGACCTATCGGCTGCATTTGACATGGTAGATCACAAACTTCTCATCAAGGCTCTGCAAGAAAGGGCGGGGCTTGATGAGATAGTCCTCAAATGGGTCTCCTCCTTCTTACACAACTGCTCCCAGAGAATAAAAATCAATAACTTTGAGTCTGACCTACACCCAGTCAACAGAGGAGTTCCTCAAGGGTCAGTGCACTCCCCTCAACTATTCAACATCTACATGCAACCCCTCACCACCCTACTCAAAAAAGCTAACATACCCTTCCATCTTTATGCTGACGATACGCAGATCTACCTGGAAATCTCCTCTGCGAAGGACATTCAAAGACTCAACGGCATACTGGAGGAAGTTCAACTCTGGTTGGCAAGCAATCACCTAAAATTGAATCCTGACAAAACTGAATTACTCCTCATATCAAACAAAACAGAGAACCCCGAAATGGTAGATTGGCTAAAAACTATTGATGCCCTCAATGGAAACCTCACCCTGGCGGACTCTGTTAAATCACTAGGCATCACGCTAGACCTGAAACTGGACATGGCCAAACATATTAAGAACTCAGCTAAGAGCGCCTTCCTCAACCTGAAGTTATTGAACAAAATGAAACTTTTCATCCCACCCAAAGATCTCAAGCAAACGACCCAATCATTGGTGTTGTGAAGACTAGATTACGGTAATGCAGTCCTCACAGTAATTTCAAAAGCGCATCTTGCTCCCCTTAAAACTACACTCAACATGGCTGCCAGAATGATCACTGGACTCAAGAAATTTGAGCACATCTCACCGGCACTCAGTGAACTCAAATGGCTCCCCGCAGAAATGCGGGCTAACTACAGAACAGCCTGTCTCACTCACAAAGCCCTACACACCGGCAAACCCGAATACCTGGCAGCCAAACTAAAAAAAACAGGACAGAACAGGAACCTCAGAAGCTCAAACACCCTTCTACTCATACCACTGAAAGCTTGAAAACAAAAAACAGCGGCCAGATCAATTGCCGGAAACGCGCTCAAAATATGGAACTCTATTCCTCCCCACATCAGCACTATTCCCTCCTTTACTAAGTTCAAAAGCCAGCTCAAAATCCTGTTCCTCGATCAATCCCTAGTGAACCGTTAGGAGCTGTTGGAGCGCTGTATTTGACTCCTCACTCTGCCATGACTCTAGGCCAGCTAGACCTCTATCCTGATCCCTCTGGCACCGTGACTTTTCAGTATTTGTATTTCGTGGCTGTCTGCATCATTGTATTTGTGTTTAACATGCTGTGTAATTGATGTAAAGCACTCCGGTACCCACCAGTCAGGTCAACGCTATATAAAACTCAAATAAATAAAATAAAATAAAATACCACAGACCTTGTGAGGTGGTGGGTAGAAACATGTCAACACACTTAATTAAGACATGAAGAGTCTTAAAAGCCCCTTTGAGTTTAATCTTGAGTTGGGGAGGGGTGAATAAATGAGTTAATAATAACCTCTATGCAAGTTTAATATCTGGACCCCGGGGGGGGCGCTAGAGGGCACACAAGCAGAATGGCCGCAGGCTCCTGCTGCCTGGAAGGAAAATCCTTCATTTATCCTGGATAACCGGTTTGCAAATTGAATATGAGAGCACCAAAGTGCAGACTAACCTGAGCCCCCACCTCTGTGAAACTCCTGAGGTGATCGGACGCTGTGTGCTTGAGCGCTGGTGCGAGGAAGAGCTGACCGGGACTGCCACTGGAACTGAGAGGTGTGACGAGTGCGGCGCCTGGCCCCAGGAAGACCGCTGCTCACCACGAGGTGTCTAGGCCGCAGCAGCTGGCGTTGCCTGTGGGATCGGAGGCAGCCGGCATCACTGTGGGGGCGAACCCGCTCCGTGGCAAGGTACGGAGCGCTGGAGGACGACGAGAGTGCCTCTGAGAATGGCACGGCGTGAGTAACTTGTTTTTGCTACGGAGTCAGGCGGAAAAGAGCGTTGATACCGCCGGAGGGTGTGAGCAGCCGGATCGCGCGATGACCGCTGGCTGGAGTGGCCTGCTGCGAGACATTGTGGGCAGCATACTGAAGTGCTATAGGAATGTGTGTAGCGGTCATTGGACCCCCCATAGGGCGCTGAGAATGGTGTGAGTGGCGCTGCACCCCCTGCTGTGGCAATGGGGCGGACAGCTCCCATGAAGCGGGCTGACGCTGAAGAGGCCTAGTAGCTGCGCACATTGACTGCGGGGGGTATATTGGTGGATGCTAGGGGCCGGATCTATTACTGGACACAGCGTTACTGTAAAGAGCACTGTGGAGGCTGCGTACGCTTTGATCTCACAGGCTGTGGAGTGAGGGCCATTACGGGAGCTGAATAGGACTAGCGGCTGTACCACAGACGCACTGAAGGAATGCGGGGAGGGGACACTCAACCAGACCATAGTACGCTAGGACTGGCAGAAGAGACGCCACGCATCCTGCTGGGGCATCGGGACGGACGGCTGCTGCGGGACTGGCTGGTGTTGGAAAAACCCGGGACTGTGCACATTAGCTGCGCGGCGTGCCTTGCCGGATTCCGGGAGCAGTCTTTATTGCTCGGCACAGCAGCCCTGACCGGGGTGCTGCGGTGGCTGAGTGCACTGAGAATTCATGGGCTGCGGAGTGAAGGCCCCTGCAGTGATCGCGAAGAGGCGAGAGTTCTACGTAGGTTTTGCCTACTTTGGGCACCGGTTCTAGTTGCCTGAACTGGGGCAAGGAGTGGGTCTTCTGCTAACTTTGGCCAAATATATCCACAATGGCATTTGTCAGAAGGCGGCAGTGAGGTGAGCCCTGTGTAGCGAGTGCCGTGCTCTTCAGAGCTGACTGCGCTAGTGGATTCGGAGTAGTGTGGGGAGGTGGAGAGAATCTGGGATTTCCGCGGCAGGCCTGCGACGTGAGGCAGTAGTGGATTCAAGGAGCCCTATATTGGTGTCGCCATGGGGAAGCCCGATACTCGCCAACCAAAACTGAATTTCGAAGCAGCTAAAAAAGTGAACAGGCCTGTCATGGAGGACGATGAAGCGAGTAGGTCGGAAATGGCGGGAGGTGGTGCGACCGCTAAAGAAATGGACATGCAACAGATATTGAAGGAGATTAGGCAAGGGTTCGCTACTGTAGTGGACAAAGTAGACTGGATGTCATCCAGAATGGACACGATAGCACACAAAATGGACCAGCATGAAGAACAGATTACAGAGACTGAGAGGCGCATATCCGAAAATGATGACACCACGGATGGTCATACGGTGCAGCTCGCAAGAATGGACAAACTTCTGCGAGTAATAGCTGCGAAGAATAAGGACTTGGAAGCCCGTAGTAGGCGCAATAATATTCGCGTGACTGGTGTGCCAGACTCCACAAACACTGGGCGGATGGAGGAATATGTGGAGAAAATGCTCTTGGCCGCCGTTGGATCCGACGCCTTCTCCACGCAATTTATCGTCGAGCGAGCCCACAGGTCCCTTGGCCCGAGACCGGCGCCCGGGCATCCGCCTAGACCCATTATCGTGCGATTGTTAAATTACCGGGACCGAGATGTGGCCCTGCGTGTGGCACGATCCAAGCAAAACTTGTCGTATGATGGAGTCTCCTTTGCGATTTATCCGGACTTCACTCCGATGGTGCAAGAGGAGAGGTGCAAGTTTATTGATGTGAAGAAGAAGCTCCGTGCAGCACAGATTGACTATGCATTGTTGTATCCCGCAAAACTTCGGGTGACGCACCAAGGGAGACAGCGTTTCTTTACAAATCCGCAGCAAGTGGCGGATTTCCTCCGGACAGTGAAGCGAGCGAATCGAGGAGGGGGAGGACGGGGGTCTGCGCAACAAGACAAGGCACAGGAGGCGGTGGAGGACTTGTGAGGTATAAGTCCCTCAGTAAAAACTTTGAGTCTGACACTGATCGCATGGATTCTCTTGGTCTGCGATGGGACTGAGGACATTGGAGTGATAAGACACCAAAGACATTAACGGTTATTCCGGTGGTAATTTATTCCAGGCCCCACTTCCCCTCCCCTGACAGAGCCCGGAGGTGGTATCGATTGTGGGGCTTGTGGGGGGGGGGAATGGCTTTGTAGCTGACTATAGATGCCCCCCAACGGGTATTCCCCCATGCTGGATTACATCACTTGGGTAACGGTGGTGTTGTTGTTGGGGAGCGGGGAGGGAGGGAAGGAAGAGAATTCTGGCAAGTTGGGGTTGCTTCAGTGGGTGGTGGGAGGTTTAGTGGGCGGAGGATTGGACTGTTGCCGGGCTGGGTGGGCATTTATTGTTTGCCTGTCAGAGGGCAGGGGAGTTTTTTGGGGGGGTGGAGGGGGTTAGGTAGGGCAGTCTATTTGTGGCGACTGGTTATGATATTGTTTGGCACACTCAGTCACCCATGGTTATTTGTAAGGGGGTACGACCGGTATGTCACAGTTGAGTGTGGGCAGATCTTGTCGACTAGTCGTAGGTTGGTGGGGGGTGTGTCCGAAGGGGTTGTTTGGTACACATGGTTGTCAATAAGCACATCTACGGGATTTTATGTATGGCTGTGCACAAATATGAATGTTACTTTTACATTGTCTTGTGATTCAGGAGCCGCAGCTGTTGAGGTGCTACTGTTAGGGGTAGAGGGAGGCGGGTGGGTAGAGTGTTCTGGCACGTTGGGGTTGCTTCAGTGGGAGGTGGGAGGTTCAGAGGGGAGAAGAGAGGTATGCTGTTGTATTGCATGGATAATTGTTGATGGAGAGGGGGAGGGATGGGGAGGTTGTTTGGGGGGATTGGATGATTGGCTGTTGTAGGGCGGTGCACTTGGAAGTCACACAATGGGGTTATGTTTGCTACAATAACAGTACAGATTTGCATTCGTGGTGGCAGACTTTTGCTTGTTACATCTCAATGGATACTATCTGTATATTACAAAATAGTGTGGGTCATTTTCAGGGCAGCCTGATCTGCAGACGGCTTTACTGCTATGATTTATGCTATCCATGGCTGTGAGTGATCTGAACATTATAACATGGAACGAGAGGGGGCTGGGTGATCCGCGAAAGAAGCGTCATGTGTTGTCATATCTAGATAATTCAGAAAAGGGGGTGGTGATGAACAGAGTGTCTGAATAAAGCAGACCACTCTTACCCAGTCCAAAGATCAGGGCTTGATCCATCACCGTTTTTTAGCTCACTGCACCATCCCAGCTCAGAACTTGGCTATATGCAAATTAGTCTGACCCTGGCCCAGTGCATCATGGGAACAGGGCAGACCAAACTACCAAGCCAATTCTTATACTGGGAAGGAAACAAGCTACCGGGGACCGGTTTCTGGCATTTCAGCCGTCTTCGGCCCGGCTTGCTTGAATCCTGATGGTGCAATGAGCTAGTGACTCACATCTGAGTATACCCTTCCACGCTTATGGTGGACAAAAATGATTCAGAAAAGGGGGTGGTGATGAACAGAGTGTCTGAATTAAGCAGACCACTCTTACCCAGTCCAAAGATCAGGGCTTGATCCATCACCGTTTTTTAGCTCACTGCACCATCCCAGCTCAGAACTTGGCTATATGCAAATTAGTATGACCCTGGCCCAGTGTATCATGGGAACAGGGCAGACCAAACTACCAAGCCAATTCTTATACTGGGAAGGAAACAAGCTACCGGGGACCGGTTTCTGGCATTTCAGCCGTCTTCGGCCCGGCTTGCTTGAATCCTGATGGTGCAATGAGCTAGGGACTCACATCTGAGTATACCCTTCCACGCTTATGGTGGACAAAAATGATTCAGAAAAGGGGGTGGTGATGAACAGAGTGTCTGAATTAAGCAGACCACTCTTACCCAGTCCAAAGATCAGGGCTTGATCCATCACCGTTTTTTAGCTCACTGCACCATCCCAGCTCAGATCTGAATCGTTTTTGGCCACTATAGGTGTGGCAGGGTATACTCAGACATGAGTCCCTTTCTTACTGCACCATCAGGATTCAAGCAAGCCGGGCCGAAGACGGCTGAAATGCCAGAAACCGGTCCCCGGTAGCTTGTCTCCTTTCTGGTGAAGAATTGGCTTGGTAGTTTAGTCTGCCCTGTTCCCATGATGCACTGGGCCAGGGACAGACTGATTTGCATATAGCCAGGTTCTGAGCTGGGATGGTGCAGTGAGATAAATAACGGTGATGGATCAAGCCCTGATCTTTGGACTGGGTAAGAGTGGTCTGCTTAATTCAGACACTCTGTTCATCACCACCCCCTTTTCTGAATCGTTTTTGGCCACTATAGGTGTGGCAGGGTATACTCAGACATGAGTCCCTTTCTTACTGCACCATCAGGATTCAAGCAAGCCGGGCCGAAGACGGCTGAAATGCCAGAAACCGGTCCCCGGTAGCTTGTCTCCTTTCTGGTGAAGAATTGGCTTGGTAGTTTAGTCTGCCCTGTTCCCATGATGCACTGGGCCAGGGACAGACTGATTTGCATATAGCCAGGTTCTGAGCTGGGATGGTGCAGTGAGATAAATAACGGTGATGGATCAAGCCCTGATCTTTGGACTGGGTAAGAGTGGTCTGCTTAATTCAGACACTCTGTTCATCACCACCCCCTTTTCTGAATCGTTTTTGGCCACTATAGGTGTGGCAGGGTATACTCAGACATGAGTCCCTTTCTTACTGCACCATCAGGATTCAAGCAAGCCGGGCCGAAGACGGCTGAAATGCCAGAAACCGGTCCCCGGTAGCTTGTCTCCTTTCTGGTGAAGAATTGGCTTGGTAGTTTAGTCTGCCCTGTTCCCATGATGCACTTGGCCAGGGACAGACTGATTTGCATATAGCCAGGTTCTGAGCTGGGATGGTGCAGTGAGATAAATAACGGTGATGGATCAAGCCCTGATCTTTGGACTGGGTAAGAGTGGTCTGCTTAATTCAGACACTCTGTTCATCACCACCCCCTTCTCTGAATCGTTTTTGGCCACCATAGGTGTGGCAGGGTATACTCAGACATGAGTCCCTTTCTTACTGCACCATCAGGATTCAAGCAAGCCGGGCCGAAGACGGCTGAAATGCCAGAAACCGGTCCCCGGTAGCTTGTCTCCTTTCTGGTGAAGAATTGGCTTGGTAGTTTAGTCTGCTCTGTTCCCATGATGCACTGGGCCAGGGACAGACTGATTTGCATATAGCCAGGTTCTGAGCTGGGATGGTGCAGTGAGATAAATAACGGTGATGGATCAAGCCCTGATCTTTGGACTGGGTAAGAGTGGTCTGCTTAATTCAGACACTCTGTTCATCACCACCCCCTTTTCTGAATCGTTTTTGGCCACTATAGGTGTGGCAGGGTATACTCAGACATGAGTCCCTTTCTTACTGCACCATCAGGATTCAAGCAAGCCGGGCCGAAGACGGCTGAAATGCCAGAAACCGGTCCCCGGTAGCTTGTCTCCTTTCTGGTGAAGAATTGGCTTGGTAGTTTAGTCTGCCCTGTTCCCATGATGCACTGGGCCAGGGACAGACTGATTTGCATATAGCCAGGTTCTGAGCTGGGATGGTGCAGTGAGATAAATAACGGTGATGGATCAAGCCCTGATCTTTGGACTGGGTAAGAGTGGTCTGCTTAATTCAGACACTCTGTTCATCACCACCCCCTTTTCTGAATCGTCATATCTAGATAGGCATCAAATACATGTTGCTTTCTTGCAGGAAACTCATTTTAAGCCTCAACCCAACAACACCTTTGCCTGTACGTGGGCAGAGCACAGGATATTTTCCTCATATTCGACGTATGCAAGGGGCACTGCTATTCTTGTTAAAAAAGGCAGACCGTTCACATTGGCAGGAGAAAGACGTGACACACACGGGAGGTACTGTTTGGTATGGGGACGACTGGGGCATGCATCGATCACTTTAGTATGTTGTTACGGTCCAAATACAGATGACCCTCAATTTTTTACTGAGCTATGGGCCAGTATTGTGGACACTGGGTCTGATCACATAGTATGAGGCGGGGATTTTAACATGTCACGCAACCCGGAAGTAGATAGATCACACCCGGCCCCCCACCACTATACCAAAGCGCGTGCTGAGTTACACAAAATACTCATGGACTATAATTTGGTTGATGCCTGGAGACACCTTCACCCTACTTCACATGAGGGCACACATTTTACTGCACATGCGGCATCATGGGCGCGATTAAATTACATATTTCTGTCAATGGGGCTGTGTCCTGCGATTTCTGAAGTGAAACACCTGGCCAGGACCTATTCGGACCATGCGCCAGTGCGGCTTACCTTGTGCGCAGAGGATTTGGGCCCGCCGAGGTCTTGCTGGCATTTGCAACCTACTATGCTGCTTGACACTGTCTTTCAAGAGGAGCTCAGGGAGGAAGTTCTGGACTTCTTTGAGCGCAACAAGGGTACTGTTAAGAATGTCGAAGCTATATGGGAGGCATTTAAAGTTACTTTCAGAGGGATTTGCATAGCGAAAGGGTCTGGGGTGCTTAAGAGCATACTGACCACACTGACCACTCTCGAAACTGAGCTCAAATCGCTAGAAGAGTCCCTGGCCATACGCCCAAACGGGACAGTTCAATCAAAAATTAGGGAGGAACTCACAGAATATATGGAAGAAGCCTGCAGAGAGTCCAAATTTCGGGGGAGATCCTGGACTGCTCGCCGTTAAGGTGAAGGAGAGAGGCCGGGTAAGTCGCTAGCTGCAATGATTAGAATGACACGACCTACGAATGTGGTACTAGAAATTGAGGGAATAGATGGGTCGGTATATAGAGATACAGCGCACATATTAAATGCCTTCACTGCACATTACACCAAACTATACACTACCACGAGGACAGACCAACTCAATTTAAATGAATATTTGGAGGATGTATCCCTGGGTTGGCTAAGCGATACCCAACTGCAGTTCTTGAGTACCCCGTTTGAATTAGACGAAGTGCGAGACGCTATAATGCACATGCAATCTGGTAAAGCCACCGGGTTGGGCGGGATCCCGATTCAATTTTATAAAACTTACATCGATTTTATGGCCCCAATATTGCGGGAAGTATATGAAGACGCATTGGAAGTGGGGCATCTACCCCCCTCCAGGAGAGTGGCCCTCATCACATCGCTACTAAAGCCAGGGAAACCACCGCAGAGCTGTGATTCTTATAGACCTCTGTCATTACTCAACTGTGATGTTAAAATCCTGGCTAAACTCATCGCCACACGCCTTAATCTCTTTATGGAAAATTTGATTTTGCCTGATCAGTCGGGCTTTGTTCCTTGTAGGGCAACATCTCACAACTTGAGGACTTTCTTCACAGTTATGAATAACGTCTCTGAAGACTAGCCTATGGCGGCAATATTTCTAGATGCCACAAAAGCATTTGATTCCATGGAATGGGATTATGTGTTTTAAGTGATGAAACGTATGGGGTTCCCTCCCATTTTTTCATCCTGGATTAAGTTGCTATACGACTCGCCCACAGCTAAAGTAGTCGTTAATGGGAAAGTGTCTCAGGAAATACCCATAACGAGAGGCACGAGGCAGGGTTGCCCACTGTCGCCCCTACTCTTTGCGATCACTGTGGTGCCTCTAGTAGCGAAGCGGCGGCAACATCATAAGGACAAAGCGTTGCAGTGCAATATGCGGCAAATTTTGATATCTCTATACGCGGATGATATCACGCTGTATATCCGTGACCCCCATCAAAATTTTAACCCTGTCCTTAGAGAGTTTATAAAATTTGGCAGACTTTCCGGTGTTCAAATAAATTGGAGCGAATCGTGCTTCTTTCCCTTACGGCTGCAACAGCTAAGTTCCGCATGGACTATCCCATAACCTGGTGTGAGGATGAGTTTAAATATTTAGGGATTCGTATATCAAAAGACAGAGATGAATTAATGCGGCTCAACTACGGGACAACTATGATCCGTATCTCAGACACAATCACACGTTGGATCACTCTCCCATTGTCAATGGCAGGTAGAGCATCTTTAATAAAAATGGTGATACTACCACAGTTACTCTATTTATTCTTGAACGTTCCTTTTTACCCCGGGAGGTATTTCTTCCAACAGTTGCGATCGGAACTGCTCCGCTCGGTGTGGGGAGGTAAGAACCCAAGACTCAAATGGGAGATTCTCACCAGGCCTCATATACTGGGGGGATTTGGGACTTCCAATCTTGAATTATATTATTATAGTGCACAAGCACATTACGCCTTTTTCTGTGTGCACCAGCCTCGGTATATGCCTCGGATAGCAGCAGAACATTGGCTGGCTCTGCCGGTTCCTATTGAGGGTGCATTGCATATCCCGCCCCCTGGTAGAGACAAGACACTGACGACAGTGATGAGCACGGTCAATGCATGGTCCCAACTGGGCAAACTGCTAGATGCACCTCTGATATACTCACCGCTTTTACCACTAACATACCACCCAGATATGCCTCTACTACAGGAGACTGTATTTCATAAATTATCTGAACGCACACATGTTAAAACGTGGGGAGACCTATATCATGAAGGGACATTCCGAACATTAGACCACTTGTTTCTTGGTATACAGCGATCACCTCTCAACACTTTTCTGTACATTCGCCTTCGACAGGGACTTATGTCTGTTACGCCTGACTTTCCTAATGAACCCCAAGTTTTCGTGCCACTACAGCGGATCCTCCAGGAAGCAAAGGGCAAGAGACTAGTGTCGACAATTTATAAGACAGTGCATGCGCTGAGTGAGCTGCCAGTTCCGACAGCCAAAACAAAGTGGGATCAGGAACTGGGTGTGAAACTGACGGGTAGACAATGGGATTTTTGTTCGCAACAGACTGAGCGAATTTCGTCAAGCAGTAGACTTAGAATAATTCATTATAAATTCATACATAGGTTATATTATACACCTGTTCGCATGCATAGGTACCAACTGCGCGAGACAGACACCTGTGATAGATGCCATGCTCCAGGAGCCGACTTCTTACACCTTGCGTGGGCCTGCGAAGGAGCGCAAGCATATTGGCTACAGGTTTTTACTGCCCTGTCTAAGATGATAAATATCGTGGTGAAGCCCTCCCCAGGACTGGTGCTCTTGGGATATGTAGAACCACTGCAGGCGGCACACCGCAAATTTGTCGCGATGGCGCTACTCATGGCTAAAAGGAGAGCGGCATGCCGGTGGGACAGAGGGAGAGCACCTAAATTCAAGGAGTGGATAAGTGACCTACCTTACTGTCAGGAACAAATAGCGACATATGCTGAACTATTACCAGTAGCCTCCAGACCAAACGACATCTGGGCCCCGTTGAAGTGCTATTTACTAGCGCAGGATAACTCCGACCCCCAGAGTCAGCGACCAAGATGAGCCTCTGCTCCGCTGGCCGCCACATCCTGACCAGCCATCCGGCACATTATCCTGAACCCCGTCCCTACCATCGGGTGGGAGACCAGCACCTGAGTCACTAGGTGAAATTCTGGTTCGTTTGGGTGCTTCGGCGACAGATTATCGTCGTCTGAAACTTTGGGGCCTACGGACGTAGACACCGGGACCCCGAGTGTGGCGCTGTCCGCAGTGGAGTGCGACAACATCGGCCTCTGGGACCGGAAGTGACCGGTCGGAACCTGGTTTATCGCAGGAGAGCCTCGGCTGAGGCGTCTTGAGTCCACCTATCCTGGTCTGAGGTCGTATTTCTGAGGACCCGGTTGGTGGTGGAAATGGCGTAGAGAAAAGACCCTGAGAAGCCCCAGACGAAATCGACGAAGAATACTCGTCAGGTCCAGTCTAACAAAATGGACAAGTATGCCATCTCCAAGGGGTCCCCAGATGATGCGAAACGTGCCCCGACGGGGGGTAGGGATGGCGATTCGGTCATGGAGGATCCTAATATGAAAGACTTGATGGCAGCGATCACCGGGGTCCAATCTTCCTTGGGTAAGATGGACACTAAACTGGACTCGGTGTCGATTGAAGTGGGCCTCATAAGGGTTGACCTTACTAAAACGACGGAGAAAGTTAAGAACTTGGAAATTAAGACGACGAGTCTCATCGAGGATGTATCGGAGCTGCAGAAAGAGGTGCGAGATCTTAAGGCGGCCCAGACTCAATTTGACCGGAAGCTCGATGAATATGAAGGAAGGGCGCGCCGCAATAACGTCCGCATTTTGGGAGTGCCGGAGAGGTCGGAGGGGTTGACTCCGGATCTCTTTCTCGAGGAACTCGTTCTGCAACATCTCAAGCCTAAGGGCCTCAGTAACTTTTTTACAAACGGTGGTCGTCCGAAGACGGGGGCGCCATCTCGTCCCATAATTGCCCGGGTCCTGAACTTTCGGGACCAAGATGCTATCCTGCAAACGGCAAGATCCTCGGGCCCGCTGGCCTATGAGAACGCTTCGCTGTTGTTCTTCCCGGACTTTACCCAGATGGTACAGAAACAGCGGCAGAGCTTTATGTCCATCAAAACGGCGGCTGAGGGACCGGGATATGAAGTACTCAATGATGTTTCCGGCTCGTCTTCGGATTGAACATGATGGGAAGACTTGGTTTTTCGATAATCCTGTGGTTGCCGCGGACTGGCTGGATCGGATCGAGGGTTCGGACTCCGGGGCTCAGGCCCTGACAGATAGTGAAGAACAGTGACTTGTCGTTGTGTCTGTGTCGAACTAACATTATTGGTGGCGGAGTGGGACTAGTTGGGGTTGTTCTTTCTTCCCCCCTGGACTATTTTTGTTGGGGCCTTTTTTGTATTTTACCGTGGGGGGGGGGGGGGCTGTGGTTGGTTTGGGGTGGTGGGGGCGGGCGGCCTGTTGTAAGGTCCTCCTCAGTTTTTCTACTTTTAGATACTTGTAGTTAGTTGGGGGTGACACGCACACTGCGAGTTGGGGATGTGCGTATGATACATGCAGGGGTGCAGGGAGGGGGGTTGGGGGATTGGGAATGGGGGGTTTTTGTTTGTTGGTTTGTTTGTTTTGTGTGACCAGAGTCCGCTATGGGTGCCTATGGATATCCTGTTCTTTTTCAGAGATATGAATGGCCTCCGCTAGGATGGGTTTGGGGTTTTCCGTCCTCAGCTGGAACGTGAATGGCTTGGGCGATAAGATCAAGCGCACTATGGTGAGTCAGCTGATTAGAAGGCACTCGCCCAATGTGGTGTTGCTGCAGGAAACTCATCTCATGGGTGAACGTTGTATGGCGCTTCACAGAGGGGGCTACAAATTAGTGGCTCATGCTGGCTTTGCTTCTGGCTCTAGAGGAGTGGGGATCTTGGTTAAAAACTCCTTTCCTCTCACTATTCAGTCGACGTGGTCTGACAACAGAGGCCGATATGTTGGAATATCGGGGCTTTGGGAGGATAGGACTCACATTTCTGTCTATCTATGTCCCTCCAGCGTTACAGGTGGATGCTTTCCGTGATTTGGGCAGGGTGTTTCTGACTCTGCCCATCGGGACAATGGTGCTGGGCGGGGACTTCAACGCAGTACTGGATGGTGAACTAGACAGGCACCCCTCCCATGTGCTTTTGCCTTCCCGTAGATGGCTGCCGGATTTTGTCTCCGCGTCGGGTTTGGTGGATGGATGGCGACTTCGGCACCCTAGTGATGTGGGTTATACACACGCCGCTGCGGCGCACCACTCACTTTCTAGGATAGACTATGTTTTATTACCAGCGTCTCAGGAGGCCTTTATTTTGATCATTCGCCGATTTGGCTTTGACTGCGGATGGGACAGGGTGATGTGGGTAGGGTTGCACCGATTAATGTGTGGCGTCTGAAGGACCCTGCTGTCAGGAAGGAACTTGTACGTGTCACGGATTGTTATTTTCAGGAGAATGAAGGGTCGGTTACGTCAAAATGCTCCCTGTGGGAAGCGTACAAAACTGTTGCAAGGGGGGAGGTTCTATCCCTAGTATCTGGGCAGAAGAAGAAAAGCAGGGCGGAAATAGATAGGGTGGAGGCGGAGCTATTGGTCATGGAAGCTGCTGTCTCCTCGGGGAGCGACCCTGGGGCGGGGCACCGCCTCGGATTGCTCCGGGATGAGTACAGGACCCTGACACGTGACAGAGCAAAGACACAACATGCTACTACGCAGAGTAGAATATATGAACATGGCGACAAGGCCGGGAAGTTGATAGCTTGGTTGGAAAAGGGCGATTGGGGGTCTCGGTTGGTGCAAGAACTGTGTATTGCGGGTTCGGCGGCTTCATCGGATCCTCAGTTGATTGCGGATGAATTTGCCCGATATTTTGAGGAGGTCTATACCTTGGCAGGGGACTTTACGGAGGGAGAAAATGCCGATATGATTCGGGACATTCCGATGCCGGTTAGTCTGTCGGGCACAGGGAATTTCTGGACTCTGCCCTCACGAACGATGAGGTGGCGATGGCCATTAGGGGGGTTCACTCCGGCAGGGCTTCCGGCCCGAACAGTCTCCCCATTGAATTGTTTAAGCTTCATGCCAACCGGTTGGCCCCGCACCTGAAAGATATGCATCTTGAAAGTAGAGACCGTGGCGAGTTGCCGTATGATCCACGCCTTGCGAACATTGTGGTCATTTATAAGGACGGTAAGCTGCGTCTGGAGTGTTCGTCGTATCGTCCGATTTCCCTTTTAAATGTAGAGCCTAAAGTGCTAGCCAAACTGCTTGCCGCCCGTCTAGTGAAGGTTATCACAACGCTGGTGCATCCGGACCAGTCCGGTTTTATGCCACGTCGGAACACTGCCCTTAATCTCCGTCGGCTCCACGGAGTGGTGGCGGGTGCGTCCCGCATCCATGAACCAGCGGTGTTGTTGTCCCTGGATGCCACTATGGCTTTTGATCGAGTGGAGTGGCCGTACCTCTTTGCGGTCCTGGAGAAGTTGGGGTTTGGCCCCGAGTCTATTGTTTGGTTTCGCCTTCTCTACCCAGCCCCCCTGTCTCGTGTGGTCGTAAACAATCATAGCTCCCGCGACTTCTCACTTGGTAAGGGCACTCGTCAGTGTTGCCCTCTCTCTCCACTCTTGTTCGCTCTTGCCCTGGAGAAGCTCGCGGCCTGGGTACGATGGGACCGTTCGATTAGAGGACTCAGTTGGACATCGGAATGGGAGGATAAGATTTCGCTGTATGCTGATGACATCCTGTTGTATTTGACCTCCCCTCACAGTTCCCTGTCGGTTTTTATGGATATCCTTGCTTTTTTCAGGAGGTACTCGGGCTTCGCTATTAATTGGGCGAAGTCGGTCCTCTTTGTGTTAAGTGGTGAACCACCCAGAGTGCCAGTGAATTGCTCGGTGAAGCTGGAATTGGTCAGTTTTCGTTATTTGGGGATCCAGATATTGAAGGACCCCAAGGTGCGCTTTAATTTGAATTTATTACCCCCATTGGCCAGACTGTGTGGGGATGTCGCAAGGTGGAAAGCATTACCGCTCTCCTTGTTGGGCCGCGCGGTCCTCTTTAAGATGATGGCCCTCCCGCGCCTTTTGTATGCTCTGCAGAATTCCTTCAACCCGGTGCCTCCGTCGTATTTTAACAAGATCGAATCTTTGCAGCGCGGCCTTCTGTGGGAGGGGAGGCCGCGCATTGCATTGTCAAAATTGATGTTGCCCTGGTATGACGGGGGTATGACTATTGGGCGTCCCAGCAAACAGCTGAACCCGCGTCCACGCCCGAATGGACTGTCTTCACGGTGACACAGGAATCAGCGCTCTATAGAACATCTTAAGACATTAATCCTGGACGTTCGTCCTGCCGGTTGCCTATTCTTCGAAATTATGAACAGCTGTGAACTTATATCCTAAGAATAGAATTTTCGATCAGCGCATGTCCGCCTGAGGGCTGACCTTTTTAAATTTTACCTTGCACGGAGATCACGCCTACTTAGCTGTGTTTATATATCAGCCTTTTGCATACAAGCTGCCTTGTTATTCCTTATCTTCGCCTGGAGACTACACTCACGAAGCAGTGTTTTGCATATATCATCTTATGCATACAACATAGCCTCATTCCTTTTGGGGCTTATTTATGATTCTATTTGTTTAAAGGAGTTCCCCCATTAAGAAGAAGCGCTTCTTCCTACAACTCGGTTCATCTATGTACGCTACATAATCTCATGCGACTCTCCTATATGAGAGTGGCCACCGTTCTGATGTCTCATTGCCCATGTTTGTTTCCCATCGTATACATGCCCTGATGAAGGTGTGGCCGTAGATCGGGCCTAGCACTGAAACGCGCGTTGGCGTGGTTACGTTATGTCCTGCTATTGCCATCTTTGTTCCCCAGCAAGTCGCTGAGAGGACGCCGCAGGACAACTTCAGTGTATCTGTGTACGATGTGTACTGAAGTGTGTTGGAGTGCATGAAATGAATATGAATGTAGCAATGTGCGATGAGAAACTAGTAGAATGTTTGTGATGATGAATGAAAGATGAATGGGAGACTTGGGCGTTTTATTTAAGTCTATGTGATTGAATTATTGTTATTTATGTACATCCTTGATAATTACGTTTTTTTATATACCTTGTGAAAAATATCTACCAAAAATAAAATGATATATTTTTTCATTTCGTGTCTGAGTCACAGTAAGCGGTACTTATTTACAGTGAGCTCAAAGTTGTGTTGACTTAATATTATTTCTGGACTCTAGTTGAGCCTTTAAATAAAATACATAGGGCAGACTTATTCTTCTTGATTCTTGGTATTTCCTCCCCTGCTGGCCTGCCCTGCATCAGATTCAGGGGGCCCCTACTTGTATTAGTTGGCGTCCCAGTTGGCTCCTATTAATCATGCAATTTATGGCTCACCGGTAGACCCGGGCTTTGCGATGGACCGTGGCCAAGTGCCTGGGGAAGAGTATACTAGAGTGTTGTATGCGAAGAGCGGTCGCTTCCCTTTGGTGGAGCCTCCATCGAAGGTGACGAGGGTATGGCATGAGGCTAACAGGGCCCTTAAATGGGCGGGGCGAATAACGCTGGCAACGCCTTTGTGGAGCTCGGAGAGGTTGGGTAATCCGTGGAAAACGAAAGGGTTTGACCGTTGGGATTTGATTGGAATTACACAGGTGCGTGATGTGTGGGGTAAGGATAGGGTGTTGACATTTGAGGAGTTGCAGGCCAAGTACCAGCTGCATGATACTGAATGGTTTCGATACCTTCAGGTTAGTCATGCTTTACGTGCTGTAATCCCCAGTGGCGAGACACCTCCGGTGGCCTCCCAGCTGGAGGACCGGCTGTTGGATGGTTATTTGCCTACCAAAGCAAAATCGTTGACCTACAGAAAACTCATTAACCATACTGAGGATCTCCTGGTGCAGCTTAGGGAACAGTGGGTGGCGGATGGCTTAGTTATGGATGAGGAAGATTGGAGGGAGGCGGTGTCATCCCGTAGAGTAGTGGCGGTCCCAATGAGACTTTGTTTGGTCCAACTTAGGATTCTGCACCGTTCCTACACCACGGGTCCTGGATTGTTGAGGATGAGGTTGGCCGGGTCTGCAGATTGTCGAAGATGGTGTGGAATGCCTGGAACGTTCCTGCATATTCTGTGGGAGTGTGAGAAGGTCCGTGATTTTTGGAAGAGGATACATTTGAAGATGAGTGAAGTATGGGGTGTGCGGATTGAGTTGGAGGCGCGTCGATGTTTGCTGAATGTTTGGGAGCCCTCCGACCTCTCGAGTCATGGCAAACTCTGGGTCACTCTTGCCTGCGCGATAGCCAAACTTAATATTGCACAACTCTGGGGTGCTGTTCGGGCGCCTCGGGTTGGGAAGTGGATGGAGGACCTCGACTGGTGTATGTTCCGGGAGAGGTCTGTTTATGTGTCGAGGGGGCGACCCTGCAAGTGGGGTAAGATCTGGGGAGTTTGGAGCGCTTATCGTGGGGACATCTGTACACCACCTGATGTGGATCCTGCCAGTGTGGAATCGGAAGACACCTAATCCCATTCTTTATACTTTGCTTTATTTGTCTTATATGGAGGTCTATGTTCTCTATGTGTATATTGCAGTCACTCAATGCGCTCTGGCCAGTTTTGAGTTGTGTAATGTCCCTTTCTTTTGTTCAATAAAAAGATGTTTAAAAAAAAAACTCCGACCCCCAGAGGGAACACAGTCCTTGAACACATAGACTGACATTTGATAGTTTGAATCTACAATCCTAAGTGAGTGTGGACGATGATATGGTCTGTGGAAGGAGATCATAAGGGAGGATCTGGGTTGGTTCACTGATAACACACAGGCAGGAACCACCTAGAGTATGCGAGACGGGGTTTCCTGCTGCTTTGTTGATACCTGTTGTTGACAATGCTGGGCTGACCTATTTCTATTGTATATCCAGTTAAGAAAGTGTACCAATACTACAATATTGTGGAAGTGTAGAGTTAGATTACCAATGTTACTGTCGAGTGCAGATGGAACTGGATGACCACCCTATGATATGTAGCTTCTGTATTTAGCAAGTGCTGCCACATGTCGTACAATGTACTGAACGGTATAATATTGATGCAGAGTGTGGATACATGTGTACCTTCTAAGTTTGAAACACCAAAACAAAAAAACCTAATAAACAAAGTAAAAAAAAAAAGTTTAATATCTGGACCCCAGTATAGCGAGACGTCACATGATG
Source organism: Lissotriton vulgaris (assembly GCF_964263255.1). NCBI lineage: Eukaryota > Metazoa > Chordata > Amphibia > Caudata > Salamandridae > Lissotriton > Lissotriton vulgaris. The sequence goes on from NC_141696.1 coordinate 1,173,731,645, forward strand.
TCAATCCTTATAAGTGGCTATACTCACAGCTTGAGATAATACCAAAAATAGTGGGCAGTGAGCCCTTTGTGAATTCTGCTCTAGGAAGAGGGGACTTACTGATGAGGTATCCAGCATTCTTACATCATTAAAAAAATAACTCCTGTGGAAAAATAAGCCTTTTTAGGGGCTCACTGCTGCAGGGGTTCACCCTTATCAGTCCACTGGTCCTTAAACCAACAAGATAGAGATTGGCACAGAGGCTGGAATATAAAAAAATAAGTTTATTAATCACTCATGAGTGGGAGTACATTGATACAGCACCCTCGGGCACTGTGTGAGATAATACAAGTAATACAGGGACCATGGGGTTTATATAGCTACTTTGTTGCTGATTAAGCATGGAGACTCAAAGAGAAGGTACAAGCATGTACAAGAATAACTATCGACTAACATGGGCAGACAAAAATCTTTTACCCAGCAACGTGGGAGGGGACATAGGACAGTTTAGTCAGTTGAAACAGCCTGACAGTTACATTCTGAAGCCGGTGCATACTAGAAGCTACAGGCCTTTCTGAGCACACACAGTGCTCTGGCTCAGTACTGAAGGAGTTAACTACAGTTGATGACTCAAGCAGAATAGTAAGGCAGGCAACAGTGAGGACGGCAGAATCACATGGCTAACAAGTGGCTAATGCAAATGGATTCCGTAAACAAAATAACTTCAGCTTATGCTAACAGTAATTCCTGCGATTTCCACAGACGGTCCTTTTAGCATTAACTGAAGACATCGCTATCCAATGGAGGGAACATGAAAGTTATCACTTATATCCACTAACATCAGTTGACTAATCTTTTGAACCGTTACTAGTCGGGCACTTATATTCTAAACATTTCGTTTAACATTGTTTTGCTAGACCTGCTATTGTTCTTCTTTATGAGGGCTATAGTCCAATGATATGTTCGGGGGCAGAGTAGTATTTATCAAATTGTGCACAAAGTATTTTTCTTGCAGACAAAACAATATTCCAAATGCAACTATTAAAGTAAATACACATATTGTCAAAAAATCAATCTTTGTTTTGGGGGACCAGGAGGACCAAACTGGGCCATGGGAATTAGGACTAGGAGCTTAAAAGGGCTGCTCCTCCTCAAAAATGGGACGACCAGCGGGGTACATTGCTAACAAAAAAAGTACTTCGGAAATTGATGCCACTGTTCAACCAGCCAGAGGGTAGTCTTTTCCCTGTGTCTGTCTGAGCCTCACAGGCTGGCCCTTATCGTTCATCAAGTGTTCACTTCTCCCACGGTGGAGCTGCACAACTTGCAACCCAGAAACAAAATCACTGCCCAAGCTAAGTAGAAAGTTTTTCTTTCAGGATAGGGCAATCACCCTCAAGGGCAAATACCCTCAACGATCCAGTCCAGTGTCTCAGGCAGTGCACCAGTATTCTTCACTCTAATCTAACAAGCACCAGAGGCACAGCACCTGTACCATGAACTTTAGTCCTTCCCTATCTCCTGTGTTGCTCCGCTGGCGCACTGCTCTTTTGTCGGGCCGTAGATTGTACCCAGTGTGCCCAGGCACCTCCTTATCAACAAACAAAGGTGCAGACTTGCTTTCACTTGGGGACTGGAACTCAGAGGCCTGATGCACAGATCCGAAGCAACCCTTGTTTCAGAGGGGGTCACTTCAGACAAAACCTTGTTGCTCTTGTTATCGGGCTATGCCTCTTTCAGCTTCACTGCAGTCCTCGTTGCCAGCCGCACCTGTGCTGGTTCCCTTCACCTCGGCTCCAAGCTGGACTTGCGCTGAGTCCCCAGGCTGGATCTGATGTCCGGGCACCTCTGGCAATGGTTGTAGGGCAGCAGATATCTGGTAGTGAACAGAACAGAAATCTTTAGACACAACATTCAAATAATCAATCAAAAGAAGATATTCTATTTCAGAAACACCCCTATATTATTCATCTGAGGAACCACAATGAAAAGGAATTTCAAAACAACTATTCTTTTAACAAACTTGGACTTCACGATACAGCTTCTACTTTGTGAAATTCACTATTGTGCAAACCTGCAGACACCTCTAAAATGATTTTCCTTGCATAAGAACAACCCTGTTTTGCTCTTTATGACCATGCTCTCATATTATAGGTGTAGCGGGAAACTCTAAAACTATGAATGTAACAGAGATCCATATTACATGAATAGCTGATAAATTAAACATAACCTAGTAGGTACATGAATTTTCCAGCAGAACTTGTTTGTGGCAGACAAGAAAACAGGCAAAAGAACATTTTGTTCTTAAAAAAGTGTGCTAAGGGCAAATTGGCTTCTTTCCTAGCATTGTGAACCATATGTATCATACTTTTCATGATCTTGGCCATGTAATATCGTATTCAGGGCAGAAACCTATTCACCACCTCTAGCACGGGTTGTCAGCTTGATTATATGGACTAACTAATGAGGGACTCATGATGCCTCTGCTACTTATGTAGCGCGGTAATAACAGCAACAATAATGATGTTGCCACCTGGGAATTTGGAACAAAAAGCCCCAAACAGATAGTTCCCCTTAAAGGTCAAATAAGGGATCATCAGTCTATTCTACCCATCCTTTCATCCTTATCTAATTCCAATTTTATGAGTTTACAGACAGGATGGGCAGTAACATGGCATATTTTTTTTTTTTTTTGGGAAGACCTTTATTTATACCATTTGTACACAGAGTCCAACCAAAAGCCTGAAGGATTGGCAATACAGTACAGAACAATGCATCAGTGCACTGAGGATTAGTTACAGGTTGACTGCGGTCAAGTTTTAGCTTTTGTTCGTACGGATAAATGACATCAGGACAGTTTAAATCAGAGCGTTGATTCCAGCATCAAAGGATCAGGAGAAATAGGCATACGTTTCGTTTGTCGCACCCGCCTCAAGACTATCCTCATAGAAGGAAGCATCTAAGTAAACAGCAGTATACATCGCTAAAACTTCAATAAACAAAGAGTCTGTCCACTATATAGCTCATAGGAAAAAAGAAGAAAGAACAGCAGGCCCATAGAACAAAAAGAAAAAAACAAAAGCCCCTCCAACCCCCCACCCTGCACCCCTGCAGCTGGCTGCGGCCTACCCCCCCCTAGCAGTGTGCCTGTCGCCCAAAAAAAAGGAGTCCCGAAGTGTAGAAGAGAAGAAAAAGGTCCTAATCTATAACTACAATGGAAGTAGTAGAAAGCTGAGGGGAGCCCCCACCAGTCCCTCGGCCTCTCCCTCCCGCAGTTTCAATATCAGCACGAGGTGTAAAGTCCAATAACAAAAACCATTACTAGCAAACAAGTTGTAAAGCACAAATTCGGCACACTGCGCAATCAAGGAAATCCGCACATCTCACATCCCTCCCGGTCAGCAACAAAGAAACCATCAGCCAGTAGTAAGCAGCGTTCATCCCTGTCCCGTCCTATCTTGGCTGCCACTGTTCACCAAAGTGCCCCATGCGGGCAGGACCAGCAGTCCAAAAGCGTCAATGTGGTTCAACCGGACCTCGGTCATATCTTTTTCACGTCGATCCGGTGACTCCGGCCAGGACCAAAAGCACATCTTCTGCGTGGCATACGACGGAGCTGGACCAGGGAAAGGAGTCTCAAAATCCAACAACAGCTGGGGCGACCCCCGAAGTAAGGGGAACAGAGCTCGGGGCGAGCACTCCAGATGCGATTCCAGTCCAGAGACCGCACGTCGTCCTTGGCATGCAATTTCCCTAGCAAGAGACGCCACGGGGCAATGGGTCTCAAGCCCATCGGTGTCGCACAGGGCCGCCATTTTATAGTGGACGGGTAGAGGATGAGGTTTGCAACTGTGTTCCTTCTGCCCAGCTATTCTCGATCGCCCCAGTGCAGACACGATCTCATCCAACTTGCTGGTCAGGATTCAAGCAGAGTGTTCCATGGTGCTTCGAAGTGCAACAATAGCTGACATAAGACCGCCATATGGCTGGTCACTGTCGTGCCCCTCCTCGACCATGTCTCCCTGTTCCATTCATCCAGGAATCCTTCGTGGCACAGCCTCCTCGCAGCTGGCGGCAGTCATGCCCGTTACGATCACTGGCACGGACCCGCTGACTCAGGCCAGGGTACACACATAGGGGCTGCAAACACCCGTATACCGCATTAGTGGCAAACGATATCAGTACGGTTCGATAAGCAGCCCCCAGTGAAGAAGCAGCCCTGCTTGATGTGGAAGTAAACAAAAATTCGGGAGCCGCCCGCCGGTCGCGGGACAATGTGCAAGCAGTTTCTCCACAACAAACAATCAGTACTCTAGCGACCGCGCAATGCGCCTCAAATTTCCCGGCACATCTTGAGCTTGTACCACCAGTCCAGCATATTGTGTGTTTCGAAAAACGGCCATTTCCCGTCTGAGATGATCCGACCGGCCCTTAGCAGCCGCGGTCATCCGTTGTTGTTCACTCTGCAGCCGGCCTGGATATCCACTAGAGGCCCCGGTCACAGGACAGCTGCGGGCCGCAAGATATATCTGGACGATTCTTCCGCTGGCGAGTAGGTGCAAGCCTCAGGGTTTCTCCGCGGGTCGTCGGAAGGTTTCAGTTCCTCGAACGTGCCGTTTTGGTGCAGGATCGCAGGCAGGATATACGCGCAGGAGATGGTCTTCGGAGCCGAGGGACTAGGCGACCGGCCCGGTCGCCATCTTGGCTCCTCCCCTCCATGGCATATTTATTGATTCATGTTGTTAATTCTAACAATTTGCTCAAACAGTATTACTTAATACCCAATTAGACGTGCACTGGTGAGGTGTTTTGTCTCTATTTATTTAAGAACATATTCACAGCATCCTGTGAAATGAATGACTAAAGCAAGGCCAACCAATTGTCTCATGGCCGTTCCTAGACAGCTTAGACCGGCTCGAAAAAGAGAGAGAGCACAACAAGAAGCTGCCCTGCGTAATTTCCAAGCAGAATAGCTCACAATACTAACAGTAATACATATACCAAGCATAAAAACCAAAAACACAGTGTGTAACTTAATTTTGCATACCCTTAATTTGCCCAGGAGCTGCCCCCTTCGACAGTAGGTAACTTAAGCAGGTGACCCCCTGTCTGCAATATTTACCCCCTGTGGCAGCTGGGCTCAAACAGATTTGTAGGAGGTAAATATCTAGGGGAATCCATATCAAGGAGGCCATATCCAATACTATTGGACTGTACCACTTGGTACATTTTTCTATACTAGCACTTTGAGCTAACTAAAAAACATTAATCCAATAACCAACTACCAATTCCTTTAGCTTATTGTACTGTTTTAACATGATGACACATGAATGCAAACTTAATTTCATTGCCTCCTTATCTTAACCCTGGCACAGTAATCTTAAGTTAAAACCATTATGTCTGTATGCATGGCAGAGCTGTTCTCTGCACATGGCCCACAGACGCTCCTGCCACTTGATAACGTTATTCAGTAGGATAAACCCCACCCTGCATATCTCCTACACTGGTATTATTTCTCAAGAAAACAGTGATCTCCCCATCTGCTCCTAACAGAATATGCAATATTTCCTTTAGCTAATGTTACATAAAACAGATCTGTGGTGTCCAATCCTGTTCCAGGAAGGCTTAATCAAAGCTATAATTTCATTGAAACAACTAAGTAAAATCTTCTATTTCTTAAATGTAGTTAAATTATTAATGATGATATCCTAAATATTATTAACATGAATTGAGAATTAATTTGACCCTAATTTTCCTAGGCACATTATAGCCTCAGACATCATTAGAGCAAAGTTTACATTACCTGTAGTGTTTTATCCTACAATGTTAGAATCAGGAAATGTAATTAATATAAAGGAATTCATTTGTTAAACTACTCTTTAACATTACAAGCAGGTATTAAATCTATGTTTTTCCTATTTAGAACAAGTGGCACTGGAGTGTGCGTTTGCTTAACATGTGTTATTTGCTGTAGACCAACATAGAAGCAAATCTGCTGAAAAGGATTATGTTCCCCGTTCAATCAATACATGCATTTACACAATTATATAATTATATATTGTTTAAATATAATTATATATTGTAGGCCCCTAACAGTGGAAATCACACACTGCCACAGTGGCTAACCTCAGATAAAAAAAATGCTCCAAAACTCCCTGCGTGGACATTTAGCTTTCAGTAGTGCTGGTCAGTTCTAAATACAGAACTTGGCCTCTGACCCTTAAATCGGGTATCCCCTGTCTGAGCAAGGCTACCCCCATGTGGCCATCACAGTTCAAGTAACTCTTGAGAAGCACGACTGAGGGGCTGACTCTGGTGGTGATATTTTAAAGGTAGGATGTAACGTTTGCGGTCTTATTTTTTTTATTCCTGTGCAATGTGTTTTCTAGCACCTAAAGAACTTGCTCAAAATGTTAGTTTTCATAATGCACCCAGAATTCATGTGCATAAAGGCTTGCAATGTAATTCACATGTCTGTACAGCTACTCTTTGCATAACTTTTAATAGCCTTTGTATTTGACACTGCAGCTCTTTGTACCCTGTGAAGTACTCTACGTTTTTTTGCCATTACCTGTGCCCAAACACGCCGAGAGTCCTCCTGTGCGTAGCCGCCACCCGCTGCTGCACGACTCCAACATCCTGGTGTAGCCGCTGTGTGGTGAGCGGACTACAGTTTCCAGCAGCCTCTGCGGCCGGGTCACGCCCACGGGAATAGCGCGCCAGGAGGCTCATATGAACCAGCGTCTCCCCCGGTGGAGCGGGGAAGCTCTTTGTACCCTGTGAAGTTCTTTGTACCCTGTGAAGTACTCTACTTTTTTTGCCATTACCTGTGCCCCAAACACGGCGAGAGTCCTCCTGTGCGTAGCCGCCACCCGCTGCTGCACGACTCCAACATCCTGGTGCAGCCGCTGTGTGGTGAGCGGACTACAGTTTCCAGAAACCTCGGCAGCCGGGTCACGCCCACGGGAATAGCGCACCAGGAGGCGCATAAGAACCAGTGTCACCCCCGCGTCGGGGGGAGCGCGCGGGCAGCACCGGGCTAAGCCCGGGCAAAGGGCGGGCCCTCAGTGGCCCTCGGAGGCAAGAGGAGGCTGGGCTGGGCCATATTATTGACATCTCCCCCCTTCTGTTCGACTGACATTGTAGGTTAAAGGTACCGTGGATATCTGACCTTGGACCTTATGCACATATTTGCTTGCTATATTGTGTTCCATTGGTAGGTTGTGCCCTTACCTAGTTAACCTCTTTTAAGCACACGTATCACCTTAATACAAAGCTGATTATGTCATCAAGGGGAAGGAAATCATTAGTAGGGGGGTCTGTGAAGGGGACACTGGATCAATTCATTACTAGTGCGGCTACCATGCTTGAGCATGAGATATGTATCACTGAACGCCGTATCTCAACCGAGCTTCAAAATAAACGCGCATCTTTAGGTCCCCTGAAGCTAGCCACTACCCCCGTACATAACTCAGATAAGAAGAGCTCCTCGTATAGTAATATTAGCACTCCCCCCCAGCTAAAAGATCTCAGGAATGTAACTGAACCTAACAGCCCAAATAGTAGTAAAAATTCCAGTTTGGAGCATCCCCTAGTAATAATATCTGACGAACCCCCCAAACAAGGACTTCAAAGCCCTACGGCATCTAAGAAACCACATGCCCAAATACCAACAAAAGGACCCATATTAAAGAGAAAAAGGGGGGGATAGAACACAGGGCGGCAGACAGGCAAAAATAACCAAGCCTAATGTACATCCTCCCCAACAGCAGATCGCAGGACTTAAGCGAACTACAACAGATTTAAATTCAGGTGAGGCGACAATGTCCTCTTCCTCAATACATCAATTTATAGGAAACATAGAAGTCCTGGTAAAATCTCTAATCCTCCCGATTACTGAAAGAATGAGGAGGATGGCCTTGCAACTCGATTCTATTGAGGCAGGCGTTAAATTAAACACAGGCCTATTAAGGGATACACCAAACAATGCCGCGACTAAAACCAATAATACTGAAGCTAGGAGATCTAATACCAACCCCAGTAAGAGGACTAGCAATTCAGAACACACACAAACACTGGTAGAGAACACTCAGATTCCAACTCCTACTAAAACAACGATAAGAGTAGAGGGCGCCGAGGGAAAGGAGACCAGGCCTGCGGTAACAAAAGGTGATGTAAGTAGAACGGATCCACGAAGAACAGTGGGTTCAGTGGGGTGTGATACTGGCTTATTAACAACACAATGTAAAAATTTAAGACCGCATCCTAAGAGTGGCAAAAGTACCCGCCCAATCGTCCAAATTGACCTTCCCCCAGAATCAGCTCCTTATGCTGCTGTTTTAACTGGGGTCCCTGAATTATCAATAAGGAAGAAGGAAGGGTATAGGGAACTCAAAAATAAGGTCATCTATTGGCTTAAAAACAACAGACCGTTACCCCCTAATATTAATGGCGAAATCCTCTTCGCAAGAAGGATGGACTGGGTGGGACAGAGGCCTAAGGATACAAAAGGCGATGTCGTAATAATCAATTTTAGAGATCACAGGGTCATTTTGTATTTAAATGATTGCTATCGTGAGAGTGGAGGACCTGGGATTCGGATTCACAACCTAAACTATCATTATCCTAGATCCTTACTACTCCATCAACCTGCTTTGAATTTTCCCTACCAGAGAAATCAAGGGGCCTCTATTTTTCAAATCCCGGTTGCTAATAGATTTGATGCCCTTACAGGACTAGATGGAGTAGACTGACTTAATTTTGACAATTGTCTGGAGCCACCCTTACAAGATCATAGGGATGGGTCACTTGTTCATTCAGTGTTCAACTGCCCAATTGTAATCGACTCCATAGAGTCTACCTCCCCTGTCCCACTAACAGGCAGTGTGGAACCTTTTTCCTTGGCAACTAGTGAATCTACCACCTCCTTGCAATCTGTAATCCCAGGAAGTGTTATAACCTGGAATGTGGCAGGCCTGTCCTCTAAAATCAATAATGCAATTTGGCAATCATTGACCTTGACCCATGGTATCATATGCCTGCAAGAAACATGGGCTATTAAAGAACTACATCTGTTGGGTTACAAAACTTTTTTTACTCCGGCATTACCTAGCATAAGAGGAAGACATAAGGGCGGTCTATGTACCTATATATCAATTACCACTGGACCCTCTAACGTTAAATGTTTTACTGACAACAATTATTATCAAATTTTAAGTACATCTTGGGGTCATTTACAAAATTTGGTGTTAGTAAATTTTTACAACAACATCCCTCCCGTACAAAGAAAGAAGGTCATTAATAATCTCCTAAAAGCCCTGATCAAAATTGAAGAACGTATGTCAGGAGATATGGTCTTGTTGTGGGTAGGGTATTTTAACTGTTCTCTGTGCCCTCGGGCCACACAGGGTGTGTGTGGTATGGAGGAAGAAAATCAGGGGCCCATGACTCACTTTATTCATACCAAGTTAGGGGATTTGCTTAACAACATATTGGCCCTCTTTTCTCTTTCCTTTATAAATGAACTTTGTAACCCTCCGAAAGTATTTAGACCTACTGTCGTGTTCTAATCTAGGACCCCGATCAATATTGTGACCTTATGCCCCTATACGGCTATAATCCATTCATACCCCTATAGTGGCATAAACGATCAGAGCCATATTTCAGAAACTCGCCTTTGCAGCTCATTACAGTACATGACACAGCAGAAGCCACTATATTTGATTCCTAGATTACACTCCGAGTTCTTCAACAAGATAAAAACCCCCAGCAACCTGGGAAAGCCCCGCTTGCTATGTTTTGATTAGTAATAGAACTTTAATGAGCACTGTAAGAACGACCGGTTCTTGTGACATCTTTATTGACGTCTTATGTCCAAAAACCTACGTCAAACAAGGCACCTTTCAGGTATAAATATTACCAACGTTGCCTTAAGCAAATGCGATGGTGTGGTGAATACAGGAGCAGAACAGCTGTCCCTTGCAGAGCCCAGCAGATGCAAGCAGCCCACGGACGCTGCCCCTCCTCCTCCTTGACGCGCTGAGAGAGACGCTGTCTTTTCTCCTGCCGAGAAAATCCAGCTCCGGCGTTTCCAGCCTACCCTTGCGGGTAAACTGGGATATCGAGTCCTGGAAGGAGATACAAGACCTCCAACATTCTATTCCAGAGGTATGGTGTTGACTAAACCCTTAGAGAGAATTCTTGAAGCAAATCCTTGGCAAAACCAACATAACTTAAACTGCTACTTACTCCCTCCCAAGTATTAGGCTTAGGTCAGGTACACTGGGGTAGGCGTATTTAGAAGCACCAGTTGAGTACGTTAGCTAAATGTATATATGAATGTATATATTTTATTCATTTTAACCATTTTGTGGCTAAGAAACCATATCAATGCTTTTACAGTATTATTTCGCAATCCTCCTTTTACTGTACGCACTTTTTATAATAACAAGTCTTGCAATTGTGGCAATTCATTTCTCTTGCATGAGAAGAAAGACTGTTCAATAAATAATACCTTTTATTGAAAACGCCCGTCTCTCTATTCTCTGCATCTTGGTGAAAGTAATCTGCACAACTGACTGAGTAAAATAACTGTATATTGTTTCACACGACTCTAGAGATTGACTCTTATTCTAAGGAGCAAAGTTGTCATGTTTATGCGGTTGTTGGAAAACTGAATCCCTTCTTGTCTGTGCCAGGGAAGCTGATCACTTCCTATTCAGTCAAGAACCAGTGACCTCTGAGCTAGTTGGTACAAACCCAATTAAGTTTAGCATAGTCAGTAGAGACCTGGAAGACCGCACTTCTACGTCTAAACTGCTGTTTATGTTATTCCAATGCGCAGGGCCTATTGGGAAAATAGGAACTACACTACATGGCGCCCAACGTTTGGTAAGGCGATAAAACTAACGCAAGACGTTAGAGTAACTCAGTCGTGCTTTTTCACACAGACCCTTTCTACCGTAAATACTCCAATAGACGTCTGGAGTGGGTGAAAGGTTAAAATCTGCCCGAACTTAGTAGGAAGAGATTCCTATGTAATGCTCTGGTTTATTCAACGTTGAAGGATACAGTGTTCCAAAATATTGTGCACCTAATCTTTGTTTTCTTGAAAACCTGATCTGCAACAAAAGACCTTCCTGACAGTAAAATGCCAGGAGAAGGAGGTAACAACGGAATCGTTGATGCCGCAGTAAATGCGACTCAGCAGGGTCACGATGGTACAGGGACTACTGAACCGAGTGCAATAATCATCCCGGTCAACATAAGAAAAACTATAACGTTAAAACGTATAGAAAGCGGACTGACCACACAGGGTAGCACAGTCGTCTTCGCGATAGAGGCACACGAATATCGGCAGACAGAGGTATTCTATTCTTGGATAAAATTTCCAGCGGCAAACGCCGCAACAAATGAGTTCCACTATTACAAAATAGGGGATCCACCGGAAGAGTACGCTCCTTTCGAGGAGATTGAAATCCCATTAAAATACCAAGAGCACCTGCTCTGGTTTAAAGGCGCCCTAAAACACAATGATCATATTACCAGGCTCGGTCCACTAGGTAGACCAGGAGCAATGTGGCCGGTTCTAGCCAGCTACACCCCGCATCCGGACATTGCAAAAATGTCGAAAGAAGAGCTGTTAGCACAGCTAAAAACATTAATTAAAATACATAGACAATTAGTCCAATATGTAATGCGGACTGCAACAGTCCAAACAGCTGTTAATGTCCCACAGCTGACCCCTCATCAGGGGAACACAAATAAAATTACACCACAGAACATACAATCATGTCTTGGTAAAACACCCATAAAACGGGAACAAATTCCTTTCTGGTTAGCGCAGAAAATTACTCAAATAGAGGCAGTGTTTCCGAATACTACCCCTATTGAGAAACACAGAATTCTGACCATCTGCCTTCCAATGGGGGTCGCACCACAGGTGGAGGACTGAGACACTTGGGGTACAGTCTTTGCTTCCATTTACACGAAAACACATGGTGTTCCGTCCATGGCGGTAATACCAGATGTGCTAAAACAGATTCAGAAATGAATACGGTCCAGAACCTGCTTTAACTCTTGGTATGAAATTACTGAAAGACTTCAAGCAGGTCTCGGCTATATTACTAGCCAATATAAAAGGAGAAGCAGCATCTGTGGCGATCCGCCAGAAGTTGAAGGAAACAGATATAACAGATCAACCAATTGAGCTTGCCAGAATTATAGAAAAATGTTATGAAGAATTAGGTAGAGACAGCTTGGGTGGAAAACCAGTAAAACCCCAACTACCCGAAAATCCTGAAAAATTATTTATTAAAAATAATTCAAACACCTAAAAAGAGCTGGGATGGAAATAAACAATCCACTCCCAAGGAAAAAGTTTTCCAGTCCAGAGGAAGGTCTCCTCGACGGAGGGAAAGAACTCCGACTCGAGAACACCAGTCTCCCCAGAGGGAGCCCTCTGAGAAAAGATATAACCTTAGAAATAGGGATAATTTGAAAAAACCTGATAGATATCAAAGTATTGATACACGTCACTCTCGATCTTTTTCGCAGAAATCGGAAAGAAGAGGAGAGCACACCAAGTCCAAAGACAAGGAACCTGCTCAAAGTAAAAAGTTACAATTTCCAAGAAAGAAGGTAGCCAGTATTAGAGTAATCGAACATGCCGAGAATACAGAGGACACAGTTGAAAAACGGGGAGTGGGCACAGACAATGCTAGACAGTGCAGCAGAAATCAGCATAGCTCGCAAGATCCTGATGAGTCATCTGGAGACAGTGGACACGAATGAATACATTCAAGTAGAAACTGCCGACACCAGAGTTAGCGAACCTCATAAGATATACGAAATAACACTGCGTATAGAGAGAGATAAGACTAGGAAAATATGGGGTCTATTTTGGGATAACCTCTCAAAAGGCTATGACATCCTGTTAGCAGAAAAAGACTGGCCCCAGAGTTTGTCAGGGAGTGCCCTCGTGGCGAAGAAATGATTACGCCTGCCTTCTCGAATCACATTCCGATTCACACTAAATATATATATGCAAGGAAATGGGCAGTGGCCCAGGCACCAGCATTATATAAAAATCATGTAGGATGGGATGAGGACTCTCCTCCTCACAAAATCCAATTAAAAAGTCAACCTACTGCAGAAAGGCAGTATCCAATTAAGCAAGAAGCTAAAAAACAAGTCAGGGAGATTTTAGATCAACTTGAATACCAGGGGGTGATTGAAACATGCACCTCTCAAATGAACAATCCTTTGTTTCCTGTCTCCAAACCATACAATTCATATCGTCTAGTTTTGGACTACAGTCACCTTAACTCATGTTGCAAAACATTTGCAGTACAAAATTCGCACAGTGCTGCACTAATGAATAACATAGTTCGCAAAAAATATAAAACGACATTAGACATATCTAATGGTTTCTTTTGTCAAAATATTGCACCAGAAAGCAGATACTTGACCGCTTTCTCAGTAATGGGGTCTCAGAAAATTTTCTGTAGGCTCCCACAGGGATTCAAGAACAGCCCAGGACTATTCTCAGCCAGAGTAACAGAGTTACTACAAATATATGATGATGAGGCATTATCTTACGTCGATGACATCTATCTCACAGACGACGACTTGGAGACTCACTTGAAAAGGGTGAATACCATAATACTTGGGTTCACTGCAGAGGGTTACAAATTCAACTTTAAAAAGTCTCGAATTGCCCATCTTACAGTACTATTTTTAGATTACGAATTATCAAGTGAAGGAAAAAGCCTAGCGGACAACTTCTTAGAGAAGTGAGCTGTACTCCAAGCACCAAAAACGCTGAAGAACTTACAATCGATTCTAGGCTTTCTGAATTTCGGAAGAAATTACATTCTAAATTATGCGGAGAGGGTTAAACCTCTCTACGAACTAATTAAACCTGATTTTAAACCAATCAACTGGACTCAATAACAGACACAGAAATTTTGAGATCATTGCAAACAGACATGTTAGCAAAAACAAAATTAGAAACACGTGACAACACACGCAACCTTGTAATCCGAGTCATCCCAGGAAGATGCAGATTCACGTACCTGACCTCTAATGAGGGAGAAACGGTACCAATCGCTTACAAATCTCACTTGTACACACAAGCGGAAAAAACATTCAGTCTCACAGAAAATACTGTGAAAGCAGTACTAACTGCAATAGCTAATGAACGAGAACTAGCAAATGGCAAAAGGATCAATGTCCTCACAGCGGAATCCGCCTTCGAGGCGCTATTCAACCCAGTAAACCTGCCTACAGTGTCACTGGATCCGAAATGGATACAGTGGGAAAATTCTCTTGCTGCGGACGACGTGAAATACTATTTCGCCCCGCACATGAAAAAACTGAATGATTTAACTTATGAACAAGAATATCCTCTGCAATTCGAAATTCTGCCTCTCCAACAGTACACCTTTATAATGTATACAGACAGATTTGTACAGCATTACAATGTAGAAGACAAATCCTACGATGCAGCCTGCGCGATTGTTAAAGGTCGCTGGCTGTGCGGTAAATTCAGACCGAAAATAACAAAAACTGAATCAGTGAGAAACTGTTCGGCTCTGAGAGCTGAAATCAGATCCTTAAAGATGGCGCTTGAAAATGCGGAACGTGAATTCCCGACACTAATCGTGTGCGATTCGCATTTCTGCGTCAACTCTTACAATAATAGGTTGCAGAGCTGGATTGAAAATGATTACAAAGATGACACCGGTGCCACAATAAAGCATAAAATGCTTTGGAAACAGGTAGCTCTTTTTCAGAAAGAACTACAAAAGGCTCACTTGATACACTCTCTGAGTCATCAACGTGATGGCGTTCACGTTGCAGGGAATTAATTGGCTAATACAGCCATAGCGGAAGCAACTAAACCGGCTTCCGTAGCCACAAAAAAGCGTTCAGAAAAATACATAGACGGGGAAACCATGCTGGCAGTAAAAACGTCCTCAGAAGGCAGCTGTGCAGCACTACCTGTGAACTATCCACTCAATTATGCATACGTAATTGATGCAAACTCCGTTCCTTTTGCTCGAATCCCTGGAGTGGGGGATAGGGTAATTCCAAACATGAACCGGAGAAAGTTATTAATAGCAGACGCACACATGGGTGAAGGTCCAAGGCACAAGCAGATGAAGGAATCTCTGACTGAATTACAATCAGTATACTGGTGGCCGGGAATGAGCCTGCCCCACTATAAATATGTAAAGAACTGCCCGGACTGCGACAGAGATCGCAGCAATGAGTAAAGCGCATTAATGCCATGGTAGGCATAATGCTGTCTACATGCCATCCAGCGTCCTATTAATTATTAAGACTAAAACTCACTTAAAAAATGTGGCCCCAGCGCTCGGCTGACGCCAAAACGGTTATAAAAGATCTGCGAGTCTTTATCGGCACACACGCAATTGGCATGTTCCATTCTGACCAGGGTCCTGCTTTCAGCTCTCGAGCTTATAAGGAGGCCATGGCCAGTATGGGTGTTGGGTTGCGATACTCTTGTCCATCACACCCTGAGGGGAACAGTGTAGTGGAAAGAAAAAACCGAGACATAAAGCAATCTATAACAGTGAAGGTATTCGGTTTGGGTGATGGGTGGGTCAAACATTTAATAAGTGTCCAACTTAGTCTAAATAATTTGCCAAGAAATTCTCTAAAAGGTTTCAGCCCGTACGAACTATTGTTTGGAACTAGAATGCATGTTCATGACCTCGATAGTCAGGCATCAGTGGTAAAAGATAAGAATAAAGACTTTGACATCAAAGATCGTTTGGCTGTTTTACAGGACTTGAATGAAACAAGAAAATTCTTAAGCAACATAAAGTTAAAGCAACAGCCAACTACCACTGAAGAGGCACCACCAGCCCCAGCAAGACCTGTCTGGATTCCAAAGGTTGGGGATCTAGTCAGAGAAAAAATAGCGGTGAAGAAGGAATTTGGGCCTTCTTACAGAAAAGCAGTACCTGTCTTGGCAATCAACGGAACAAGATCAGTAGTACTACCGCCCCTTGCTGGTAAAAAGGAGAACAGAGTTGTATCAATCGACCTGGTAAAACCACAATCATGTGGCCTATAATCAACAGTAGGCCCAGTGGACTACCGAGAAACAACAGAATACCCAAATTTGCAACAATACAAGAGGTCCAAACTGAAAGACTAATCACATTTGATAAACCTGCAGTGCACAGAGAGGGACTATGCAATAATGCCATGGAACTCGTGCCTCTTGAAACACAGATTGAAAAAGTCTACAATGATGTGGCATCAGAATTTGCTACCGAAAGCCAAATGGAGAAAACAATTCCAACTATTGACAGAACTGCCTCAACTTTGATAACTTTTCTGAAGATCAAAATGACCCTGAAGTAACGCCGGAAACAAAGACTTTTAAAGAAAAAGCAACAGAACTCTTTCATCAACTCAAGGAAATTTACCTTATTTCTCCATGGTTAGAGTTTTGGTTTGGTCTAGGTATATTTTTCCTCCTGCTTTGGCTCATCATGGTACTTTATTTGGGAAAATTCATTGAGGGAAAATACAGTTCAATGGACACAGCAAGTCAGAGCATCAACTTAGTCCTAAAACCACACAGATCATCCCACGTGAAGAAAAGAGAACTATCAACAGTAAATGTCACAGCCATTCCAATACCCGGCGGGGTAGTATGGGACAAAACTGACTATGAAGTATATGGCCCGGTCGAAATCTTGAAATATCCTCACCAGTTCAAGGTTTCCTTAAGTGACTTTGTAAAACCTAGTACATTTTCTGATGATTGGGATTTTGAAAGTATAAATAATATGATGTCTGATTTAGTGTTGTCAGCAAGATTTACAGAACATGATTATTTACAAGGTTCGTCTAATTATGAACAAATGTACTGCTTCTCACATTACGGAGATCATTACTTACATAAATCTGCACAACCTAGAAATGTTTTTAAATATAACCAATGGGAACATTGTGCTACTCCACCTAAAAGTAGTTCTAAAACATTCTATGAGAAATTCCAGTACTTCTCAGGGTTTAACACAAGTGATGCAGAAACGTTTTATTATAAACTGTTGGATAAAACAGGGACGAAAACCATGTTGACAAATACTAAATTGATATATTCAGAAGCATTTTATGAAAAAATGATGGCATTTGGTTTTGATTTTTGGAGAAATAACATTGAAACAAAAACCATCTGGGGTACAAAAGATTGGCAGGTACAAGGCCTAGAAGCATTATTTCGAGCCTGCATGATCCCAGAACAATTATTGTTCTTAAATGACACAATTCACCAAACAACCTGTCTTGGCCTAGCTAAGATTAAAGACCTTAACAAACCGTCTATTCCGAAGCCAATACCTGATAATGCAACCACAGATATTGAAATAGACGTATCTAAAATTTTACATCTAAACAGAACACATCCTGATTGGAAAAAGTGGTTAATCTGGCCTACTGACACGAATAACTGTCAAGATAGATTCCTGAATAAAACACAGGGGTTAACAATGACCAGACCAGACCCTAGATACTCCCAGAGACAACATCCAGGGATAGTAACAACATACAGTGTAGGGAAACTCTGTCTCGAATGGCTAGAAACATCCACACTGGCAGAAATTAAGCTACACTTATCTTTACTTAAAGATGGTGCTGATTTGCGCGATTTCATTCTGGGACCACGCAAACAGCGTCAAAAACGTTTCATAGCGACCAGCATATATGCGGCTACAACGAGGCTTGGAAAGTAACACAAATTGAAACAGCAGAAAAAATACGAGAAATTGATCGTATTCATTTGGAAAAATCACTGTCTGTTGGGGACAATGGGTTAATGACTCTATCATCCAGAATATATTCACTGGACAGTATTGTATCATCTGCCATAGATATAATAGACAAAGACTTGCTAATGTTACAGCATGGCCAGTTGCAATTGCGTTCTATTGTACAGTTAGGCTGGACGCTGCAAAATCTTCGTTCAGGCTATGTGCCTTGGCGTTTAATCAACACAACGTCATTGTTTTCCATCTTTAACCTTACTGATAAACAAATCAGCTTGGCACAGAAAGGAGCAGACTATACAATGCTGAGCATCGAAAAACTTGAGAGATTACCATTGACCATGTCAGAAAGTCCTGTCATTGAATGGATAATACACGGGATTATCACAATTCCGATAACAACTTTCCGATTTAAAAATTGCCTTGAATATATACCGGCTGGCCAGTATGAACGATTGGGTAAAGGGTACATTAAGTCAGCATGGAAATTACCATATACACACATGCTATAGGGACAGCAACAAAAATGTATTTCTTAGTGGTGAAAACTGTAAACATTCACTAAGCGGTATACTTTTGTGCCAGGATATTAATTTACACGGGCCTGTGAAGGAAATTCAAACAACCTTTCATGCCACCAACATGTCACACCTGCAACTCCGATAGAGCCTTTTTTTAAGCAACTCTCTAACGGGAGTTACATTCTAATAACGGATCACAGCTGTTGTGGCCATTTGCCAGGGAAAGCATATCTCGTAAGCGTAACTTCCATGGTCAAATGCTGTATGCAAGCATTGTTTCCAAACGGCCCTGGAGACTCCGTGACTCCCATTTGGCCTTGTTTGAATGTCTCTTCTATACGAATTGATACTTTAAGCAGAATGAAGTCTGTGCTTTTACAGACAACAGTGCCCATCACGTCATCAAAAGAGACGTATGATCTCCAAGTTGCAAGGACGGCTTCGGAGATACATGACCTTTTATCAACAAATTGCCCCGTGCATTTCACATAAATGCTTTGCCAAATTCTAAACATGTCAGATGCCGTAGGTATCTCAGGCGTATTTAAGACGATTTTTACGGGACTGTTAACACCATTCAAAGCAATTCTGGGAATCATTCCCAATTTTGTCCATTCAGTCTTTGGCGGCATACCCCTGATTTTGGGACTTGTAGCAGGCATTTTATTTTTGACCCTCCTGCTCCAATATGGCAAGCCAAAACACAGACATGACTCCGCCAGGGATGGAAGAAACGATCCTAGCAGTACGCTACCGGGACCGAATAACTAGAGTCCTTGGATTGGCCAGGCTGAGAGATCCAAACATGACCTGGTTTCTTTCATTCAGACCTATATGGCAGACCTGCATCTTACCTGTGCTTCGATGTATGCTATGCGGAGATGAATGCGTGTTGGACACCTGTCTTGCACTTCCATCAGCAGTACCAATGGATATCGATACTTTGCTAAGTCCTGTAACGGTTCACGCATTGTGTTGTCCCCAGCGGCTACCAATCCTGATGACTGCATTCGTTGAGACTCCTGTGCTACGACTAGGTGGTGACAGTGGAGCGAGAAATAAAAGCAACATCACCCAGGTACGACCCTCTGTGAGCATTGCTGATCCAGACATTGATGATAGCAATCATTCTCACACCTGCCAAGTTACAGCATTATCGAACTTGGTTGAACTGTCACCTGATTTTGTAGACCAATTCTTTGAGAGCCTGTCTGATATGATGTTCTCCCCTGAACAGAAACAATAATTTTTTTAAAGCATTCCGACACACAGCGTTCCCATGAACTCTGAATTCGGCCTTCAGTTTTGATCAACAAAACTACTGAAAAGCGTTGGAACTCTTTTCCCCTGTTCACCAAGAATTTTTTTTTTTTTTATTGAACTATTTTATCAAAATATTTACCTTTTTTCTGGCACAAATTCTTTGCTTAAAGTAGAACTATTCATAAAGAACAGAACTTCTATTTTTAGTAAATCTAGAGACAAAATAACTTTACCTCAGCCTCTAGCACATTTTACAGCAATGCATTTATATGTGATGAAATTATCTCGCCCTTCTTTTCTGTATAAAGAGATATTTCATGTGTAATTTTTTCGCAAAATCGTTCAACTGATTACATATGCTATAATTTTTGAATGATTTCTATGCTTAAAGACGTACAGTACCTATATTTTCATATATTTCAAATACGCCATTTCAAATGCAAATATGTATTTTGGGGTGGGTAATGTTACACATGCATCTTATTGCTTTAGTTTTTAGTAATTTGATGGACATAAAATCGTGGAGTGGGTGTCGTGTTCTAATCTAGGACCCCGATAAATATTGTGACCTTATGCTCCTATACGGCTATAATCCATTCATACCCCTATAATGGCATAAACGATCAGAGCCATATTTCAGCCATATTTCAGAAACTCGCCTCTGCAGCTCATTACAGTACATGACACAGCAGAAGCCACTATCTTGGATTCCTAGATTACACTCCGAGTTCTTCAACAAGATAAAAACCCCCAGTAACCTGGGAAAGCCCTGCTTGCTATGTTTTGATTAGTAATAGAACTCTAATGAGCACTGTAAGAACGACCGGTTCTTGTGACATCTTTATTGACGTCTTATGTCCAAAAACTTACGTCAAACAAGGCACCTTTCAGGTATAAATATTACCAACGTTGCCTTAAGCAAATGCGATGGTGTGGTGAATACAGGAGCAGAACAGCTGTCCCTTGCAGAGCCCAGCAGATGCAAGCAGCCCATGGACGCTGCCCCTCCTCCTCCTTGACGCGCTGAGAGAGACGCTGTCTTTTCTTCTGCCGAGAAAATCCAGCTCCGGCGTTTCCAGCCTACCCTTGCGGGTAAACTGGGATATCGAGTCCTGGAAGGAGATACAAGACCTCCAACATTCTATTCCAGAGGTATGGTGTTGACTAAACCCTTAGAGAGAATTCTTGAAGCAAATCCTTGGCAAAACCAACTTAACTTAAACTGCTACTTACTCCCTCCCAAGTATTAGGCTTAGGTCAGGTACACTGGGGTAGGTGTATTTAGAAGCACCAGTTGAGTACGTTAGCTAAATGTATATATGAATGTATATATTTTATTCATTTTAACCATTGTATGGCTAAGAAACCATATCAATGCTTTTACAGTATTATTTCGCAATCCTCCTTTTACAGTACGCACTTTTTATAATAACAAGTCTTGCAATTGTGGCAATTCATTTCTCTTGCATGAGAAGAAAGACTGTTCAATAAATAATACCTTTTATTGAAAACGCCCGTCTCTCTATTCTCTGCATCTTGGTGAAAGTAATCTGCACAACTGACTGAGTAAAATAACTGTCTATTGTTTCACACGACTCTAGAGATTGACTCTTATTCTAAGGAGCAAAGTTGTCATGTTTATGCGGTTGTTGGAAAACTGAATCCCTTCTTGTCTGTGCCAGGGAAGCTGATCACTTCCTATTCAGTCCAGAAAGTTTCCAGTGACCTCTGAGCTAGTTGGTACAAACCCAATTAAGTTTAGCATAGTCAGTAGAGACCTGGAAGACCGCACTTCTACGTCTAAACTGTTGTATGTTATTCCAATGCGCAGGGCCTATTGGGAAAATAGGAACTACACTACACTACCTTCAATGGGAGGGGGGCAAACTCAATCATCGATTTTATTCTCTTCCTGACACGCTATGCTGCTATGGTGGCCAAATGGGAGACTATTGTTACTGGATTGAGTGATCATTTTCCTATTTCTGCAATACTCAACCTCAAGCAGGGTGATCCAAGTTCCAAAAATAACGTTAAATATGACTTAAATCCTATTCTTTCTGCAAAAAATGGGTTCTGCATCAAATGGGAAAAGGTGACACCCATAAATTTTATAGAAAAACTGGTCTCTAATGTGTATGAGGGAAATTAAAATCTGCCTTTCACCTGAAGAGGACTCCCATGCTATTCTTGGATCATTTACTAAAATCTGTTCGTCGATAAAAGAACTGCTGACTAGAACTTCACGTAATGTTCCTAAGGGGTCCCAGGGTTGGTTTGATGGCAACTGTACCAAGCCACTTGCTGCCCTGAAAAAAGTTTTGCATTCCTCCCCACAATCAAGACCAAACGTCCAGTTAGCAAGGCGTGCCTATCGTATCGCTTTATTAAATAGGAAGAAAGAGCTTAAAGCACAGGCATGGTCAGCCCTGCATGTAGCCTCTGACTTAATAGACAACACGGCCTTCTGGAAGGCCGTCAATGCCCCATTTCTGCAAGCACACCGGGTCCCCCAGATAGATAATGCCATTACTGCACAGGACTGGGTTAATAACTTCCAGGGTCTTTATAATGAAATGGCCTCTCTAGGAAGATTCCTAAGCGAGCCCGCCCCATTGATGACTGAGGAAACATGTTCTTCTTTCCCACTGGGTATCCAGTTTCAACTGGAAGAAGTGATCAAGGCTCTTGCAGAAAGCCCTGTGGGTAAGGCTCCAGGGCCGGACTGCGTCCCAATTGACATCTTTAAAAATGTACCTGACCTCTGGGCACCCTTACTTACCGGAGTATTGAACTCCTCAAATAAAATCAGCTTTATTGCCACCTGGTCAGAGGCAGTAGTTGTCCCGATCTACAAAAAGGGGGACAGGAATGATCCTGCCTGCTACTCTTTGCTTGATGGCCTTATGAAGATCGCAGGCAGGATCATTCTTGCCCGAATGCAGGACTGGTTGGATGAACAAGAGATACTTTCCAACCTTCAATATGGGTTCAGTACCGGAAGAGGGATGGTCGAGCAGGGTCTTAATCTAGCATTAATAACATCCAAATACATTCATGCCAAAAAAAGAAATCTCTTCATAACATTTGTAGACCTCAGCTCTGCATTTGATTGTGTTGACCATGAAGTACTCTGGCAAACTTTAAGGGACATTGGCCTGGACAATCAAATCCTCATTTTCATGAAAGAGCTGTATAATGGGGCGGGTGCGCGTGTGAGATACGGCAGGATGGGGGAATGTTCCGACCTGTTTCGTATCCGCAGTGGAGTAAGGCAGGGGTGCATACTTGCTCCCCTGCTTTTTACTCTTTATATTAACAATATTGGGCCCATTCTTACTGAACATTATTATGATTACCTCACAGTAAAAGGGAAGCCCATTCCCATGCTCCTCTACGCCGATGACGCGGCAATTCTCTCCCAGACAAAGGTGGGCCTACAAAAAGACGTCCAAAAATTCTTGGAATTTATGCAAAACAGGCGTCTCCGCGTAAACGTATCAAAGACGTTTACTATGTCATGCGGATCCAAGAAACGCAGAACACCTTGTCTGATTTCGCTGGATGGCAGGTGGGTAGAGCTTGTGGATAGATTTTGCTACCTGGGGGTACATTTTGAGAGAAAGGGTTCATGGAACGCAGCGGTAAATGCAAGGGCTCTGGCATTTACCAGAGCCTCTGGTGCCATGGTAAATTTAAAAAGCTAGGGGGCAGACCAGTACGGGAGTTGCTGCAGATCTTTAAGGCCAAATGTGTCTCTACTAAAACGTATGGGGCGGGTCTCTGGGGGATTGAGCCAGTGGAAGTCATACAACGCATTGAGAACCGATTCTTACGGTACCTACTGGCCGCCCCAAAGAGCACGTCAACCTATGTAATACACTCGGAAGTGGCCCTCCGGTACATTTCTGACATTATTAAATATGCCCCGGTTCTATTATGGCAAAATGTCTGGACTAATTCATGTACCAGTCTGAATAGAGAGATAATAGAAGACTGCCTGGCATGTGATGGAGCTACTAATATTAAATGGTTCAGTTGTGTCAAAAATTTGTTGCATGAAATTGGACATCCTGAATATTTCTCCAACCCAGTTAGTATGGAGAGTGTGTCCAGAACTGTTTTAAAAAAGTCCCTTCAACAACACCTTGAGAGTAAGAGATGGCGGGAAGAAAGATCTAAGAAAACTGTCATGGACCATGACTTGATAACAGTTCACAAGGGCATTCAGTTGTATCTTTTGGCTGAACAACCTCTACATCATCGTATGCTCTTGACCTGTTTTCACCTGGAAACTTTTTATAGACTTGTTACTCTACCACAGTGCAATGACTGGTCAAGAGAAAAAAGAACTTGTCCATGTGACAATGTGTCTGTTCAGTCAAATATACATTGTATTCTTTTTTGCTCTTTTTACAGTTTTCCAAGGAGGAAATTGCTCAAACCTCTGCTTGTTTCATGGGGTCTGAGGTCATGTAGAGGGGCATACAACAAATTAAGAATTTTAGATGATGAGTGCACCATTAGTACTGTATCCTCTTTCTTGAGAGCAATTGTGAGGTATAGAAATACAATGTAAATTGAATTCTGCTTGTTCCATTTTTTGCCCCTATCAGCTAGAATGTCTGCAACTCAAAATGAATTTCTACATTACCTAGTGGTATTTTATCACTATTCTCCTTATTTTTAAATGCTTTTTAAACAGTCTTTTTCACTTTCTTTTAATTGTGTATGTAACATGAAGAGACCTTAGATTGATTATATTTGTTATTATTATTATTATTATGTTCTTATATAGCGCCTGATTCGACCCCCGAAGGGGTATCTCCGCGCTTGTCTTGGGAACCCGTCCTGGCTTTTCCCTGTGAGATAGCCCCTACAGGTCATCCCCAAGGTGAAAGCAAGACATCCCGCCGCGGGGGGGGGGCGTTGTGGAGATTAAGCAAGCTTAATGCCCAGAGTTGCAGAGTGTGAACCCATGATTAGGTCAGGCACCGAAGCGAGAATTATCGAGTCCATGGACATTTGAGCTCAAGACCCTGCCGCGTCGGGAATTGAACCCTGGACCCGGGTCTGACCTCTGCTTCAGGGTCTGCCTGCTCTAACCAGTGAGCCACACTTCTCCTGTTGTTCTTAAATGTGATTTTACCTGTACGCTTTTATGAATTTGTCACTGCAATTCGAATAAAGCTTTTTGAAATTGAAATTGATACTGCAGCCATTAGGCCATACTACATTTTAAGTTTGTCACTAAGAGACAATAATATTGGCGTTGTTAAAGAAACTAATATTCACCCTTTTAATTTGGTACAACAACATACTTAACCATTTAGACATTGAAATCTTAATGCACACTTTGCACAAGGTAATTTTCTACACTGATAAATATTATTACATTTACACAGTGATGTTATTAGACATTATACAGATCATGATAATGCAAAAACGATTTTAGTGCTATGACTTTTAACAATTTTTATCATGCAGTCATTTTTTGAATAATGATTACTAACCTTTTTGTTGTTTCTACATATGAAAAGCAAGCCTTATTCCTTTCCTTTTGCCTTTCAATGCATTTATTTATAACCCTTATAAAACTTCTTTTGAAGCTAAGCACAAAAGCTTTACTGAAACACAGAAAGTTTCATTCATCTTTTCAAAAGCAATAATTATTTACCATCTGATTCACAGATGTACTTTTTAGGAAAGCAACAAGAAAGAAAGTCCTTACTTTTATCCTTTCACTCTTTTATCCACAATAATGAAGCTGTATTTCTAACTTTCAAAATTAGCAGTCTTTAATGCACGTGCTTTTATGCCATTTTGTACTAACTTAAAACCTAGTTGCCACAGCGTTTATTTATAGCTTGTGCCTGGGTAAACCCTGTGTTATTTATTCAGCTGTGTTTTATGACCGGCAGGCGCGTTAGCTTCTACACTTTTTCATGAGAGAAGACCTTGTGCCTAGGACTGATAAATCCTGTCTAACATTTAATGGCACAGGACCCCTTATAATGCCATCTGTTTCCAATAAGACAGCAATGTGCTGTACTCTAATGTCCTCACAGAAACCCCAAAAAGTTGATAAACCATTCATTGCCTCTCTTCTACTCTGACAGACCGCTTCCTTTGGACAGACAGCTTTGAGAAGCTGTTAAAAGCTCTCTTTCTGGTGCTGGGAATGAGGCTCAGTTAAAAAACAAACTGTACAAAAGGGGGCGGTGGTGATGGACGGAGCATCTGAACCAATCGAACACTCACACCCAGTCAACAGATCTCGGTTTAATCCATCACCGTTCTTTAGCCCACTCTGCCACCCCAGTTCAGACATGGCCATATGCAAATGGGAACAGTCCAGCCCGAACTGCCAAGCCATGCCTTCCCTGGACCGGAAACAAGCTTCCGAGGACCGGTTTACGGCATTCCAGCCGTCTTCAGCCCGGCTTGCTTGAATCCAGTGGCAAAGTGAGCAAGGGACTTACGTCTGAGCATTCCCTGCCAACTTATGGCGAACAAAGCGGTACAAAAGGGGGTGGTGATGGACGGAGCATCTGAACCAATCAAACACTCACACCCAGTCAACAGATCTGGGTTTAATCCATCACCGTTCTTTAGCCCACTCTGCCACCCCAGTTCAGACATGGCCATATGCAAATCAGTCTGACCCTGTGCCTCATGGGAACAGTCCAGCCCGAACTGCCAAGCCATGCCTTCCCTGGTCCGGAAACAAGCTTCCGAGGACCGGTTTCTGGCATTCCAGCCGTCTTCAGCCCGGCTTGCTTGAATCCAGTGGCAAAGTGAGCAAGGGACTCACGTCTGAGCATACCCTGCCAACTTATGGCGAACAAAGCGGTACAAAAGGGGGTGGTGATGGACGGAGCATCTGAACCAATCAAACACTCACACCCAGTCAACAGATCTGGGTTTAATCCATCACCGGTCTTTAGCCCACTCTGCCACCCCAGTTCAGACATGGCCATATGCAAATCAGTCTGACCCTGTGCCTCATGGGAACATTCCAGCCCGAACTGCCAAGCCATGCCTTCCCTGGACCGGAAACAAGCTTCTGAGGACCGGTTTCAGGCATTCAAGCCGTCTTCAGCCTGGCTTGCTTGAATCCAGTGGCAAAGTGAGCAAGGGACTCACGTCTGAGCATACCCTGCCAACTTATGGCGAACAAAGCGATACAAAAGGGGGTGGTGATGGACGGAGCATCTGAACCAATCAAACACTCACACCCAGTCAACAGATCTGCCAAGCCATGCCTTCCCTGGACCGGAAACAAGCTTCCGAGGACCGGTTTACGGCATTCCAGCCGTCTTCAGCCCGGCTTGCTTGAATCCAGTGGCAAAGTGAGCAAGGGACTTACGTCTGAGCATTCCCTGCCAACTTATGGCGAACAAAGCGGTACAAAAGGGGGTGGTGATGGACGGAGCATCTGAACCAATCAAACACTCACACCCAGTCAACAGATCTGGGTTTAATCCATCACCGTTCTTTAGCCCACTCTGCCACCCCAGTTCAGACATGGCCATATGCAAATCAGTCTGACCCTGTGCCTCATGGGAACAGTCCAGCCCGAACTGCCAAGCCATGCCTTCCCTGGTCCGGAAACAAGCTTCCGAGGACCGGTTTCTGGCATTCCAGCCGTCTTCAGCCCGGCTTGCTTGAATCCAGTGGCAAAGTGAGCAAGGGACTCACGTCTGAGCATACCCTGCCAACTTATGGCGAACAAAGCGGTACAAAAGGGGGTGGTGATGGACGGAGCATCTGAACCAATCAAACACTCACACCCAGTCAACAGATCTGGGTTTAATCCATCACCGGTCTTTAGCCCACTCTGCCACCCCAGTTCAGACATGGCCATATGCAAATCAGTCTGACCCTGTGCCTCATGGGAACATTCCAGCCCGAACTGCCAAGCCATGCCTTCCCTGGACCGGAAACAAGCTTCTGAGGACCGGTTTCAGGCATTCAAGCCGTCTTCAGCCTGGCTTGCTTGAATCCAGTGGCAAAGTGAGCAAGGGACTCACGTCTGAGCATACCCTGCCAACTTATGGCGAACAAAGCGATACAAAAGGGGGTGGTGATGGACGGAGCATCTGAACCAATCAAACACTCACACCCAGTCAACAGATCTGGGTTTAATCCATCACCGTTCTTTAGCCCACTCTGCCACCCCAGTTCAGACATGGCCAAATGCAAATCAGTCTGACCCTGTGCCTCATGGGAACAGTCCAGCCCAAACTGCCAAGCCATGCCTTCCCTGGACGGGAAACAAGCTTCCGAGGACCGGTTTATGGCATTCCAGCCGTCTTCAGCCCGGTTTACTTGAATCCAGTGGCAAAGTGAGCAAGGGACTCACGTCTGAGCATACCCTGCCAACATATGGCGAACAAAGCGGTACAAAAGGGGGTGGTGATGGACGGGGCATCTGAACCAATCAAACACTCACACCCAGTCAACAGATCTGGGTTTAATCCATCACCGTTCTTTAGCCCACTCTGCCACCCCAGTTCAGACATGGCCATATGCAAATCAGTCTGACCCTGTGCCTCATGGGAGCAGTCCAGCCCGAACTGCCAGGCCATGCCTTCCCTGGACCAGAAACAAGCTTCCGAGGACCGGTTTCTGGCATTCCAGCCGTCCGGGTCAGGCTGATTTGCATATGACCATATCTGAACTGGGGTGGCAGAGTGGGCTAAAGAACAGTGATGGATTAAACCCAGATCTCTTGAGTGGGTGTGAGTGTTTGATTGGTTCAGATGCTCCGTCCATCACCAGCCCCTTTTGTACAGCTCAGTTAAAAAACAGGGATTCCAAACCAGTCAAAATCTATCGCTTGCAGTGTGGTAAAAGAAAGACGTTTTATTTTAGCAGCAACCAATTACTCATAAAATGTGAATGCCTTTTAATATTTAATATGATGTATCTAAGGATAGTGCTGTAACATTTTGCACAGCTGATAGGCACTTGTAACAAGATATTGGGCATCTATATTTAATTTTGTTAAGTCCTAGTTGTATAAAACACACAAATTCGTTTTTCTCTGTGACGCCTACTTTTCCTTATTAAGTGCCTATTTTTCTAGGTAATGTTAGTTTTAACATTATACAGCTCTTGCTATACCTAAAAGGTCTCAAAGCACTTTATTTGTTGTGAGATAACATTTTCTCTTTTTATATGGAATGCTAGGCAATTCTGTTCAAGTTTCAATTCTATTGTTTTACCATAGTGGCAACATAATAATTGAATGTTCACACATCTCTACTTTGTTACTGCTTTTACTTCCCATAGTGGCGTGCAGTTACTTATAACATATTTTATATAATTCATTCTTTTAAATTTAAAGTGTAATTCTTCCAATGGCATCTGCAGAACACAATGACAACAACAAACCAAATTGAGCTCATTCCAGACATTTTCCAGAAGGGGCCACGCACTCATAACACACAACACAGTTTGCAAAGGCAAGCCATCCTAACACAAAGAGCACAGTCGCTACTCACTCAAACAAGTACTTCACTAGCATTACCACCGGTGTCAGTCCACAAACCTCATAGACACTCAAACAATCAACCCACAAATCAACACTAGGCCAAAAACAAGAGGCAGCCCACTGACTGTACTCATACCAACAACATTGTAAATCATATTTACAAACAAAAGAGCTCTCAAAAGCAGTCCAGAGGGGGGCGTGGCTTGGACGCCGAGCAAGATGGCCGGCTAGATTCAGAGCTCTGCCGCACTGTAGCACTTCACGGAGGTTTTGCCCGTGATTTGGGGAACGTTCCTGCAACACTTGGTGGCAGCTGCAGTCGGAACATGCTGGGGACGTTTTGACCGACTTTGGACTTCCGAGGCCAGCTCCTTCGACCCGAACGCCTGCACTAGTATTTTACCTCAGGGTGCGCCATGTCAGACGCCGGGGAGTGACGCCGCCGGAATTCAATCGTTTCATGGACACAAGGTATGCACACACTGACGTGCATTCATTTCCCCTGTGCGCTTTTGGGTCACAATACATCATTTTTGTGACTAGTTTTGGCCCATGTGCAATATTTTTTATAAGCGCTTTTTTAATGCGTCATGGCACTGATAGCTCCCGAATGCAGTGACTGAGTTGAATAGTCACGGTGCTTCACCGCTCTGTTGATGCCGCTTTGCCAGCACCCTGGACAACATGTTCCTTTGGTTGTTTTTTCTTCTTTTGTCATGCCTTTGAAGCTTTTTGAGGATATGCAGTGAATTGAAACATTACCACAGGACTCTTTTTTCTTGCTCCTTTGAATCCTTTTGCCGTTCACGTGCCATATTTGACCCTCACTCTCTATGAAGGTGTTCTAATGTCTGCTGAGCTTATCAAAATACAGGCGTTTCTTCAGTGACTTTTTTTTTTTATTGCCTGGTCTGCTCATTTTGCTTCAGGAAACGAATTATTTGCTTACTGGAATGCTTTAGCATGCTACATTCCCAGCTTTACTGTGTTCTGTACCCTGCCTTATAACACGTCTTTGAATAGTGCGTCACAGCACCACCACTCCTACAAGCCGCGACTGATTTGAGAGCTGCGGCTTTTTTCTACATAATATTCTTGACGTGTCTATAAGGTCTTGACCTAGTACAAGTTACTTATTTATCTTGTCACCTTGGAACTAAGATTAATTTTTGGAACACGGTCCTTTGCTGCAGAATATTTCCTCATGGTCTCTTCAGTCCTATTCGTACCATACATTTTGTTCTTCCATTGATGACTTCTCCTTTTGTTCTGTATGGTATACTCACCTTATATTCCTTGTAAGGTTTCTTGGTGGATACACAGGAAAGACCCAATTGCAAAGTGACTTTTTATTGTAATATGTAGCTATATTTGCCTTCACTGTGACTCTTTCCAACTTTGATAATGCTTACTTGCAGAATGGTATGTCCCTCATTATAATAATTTTCCTCGAAGGCCTTGTTATCTCTGCGGAACCTACTGAATGTCTATTGACTCTTGCTAACTTAGGTGCACTTTCCTTCAAACAACTCTAGTACTTACTTTTATTGTCGGAGTGCTAATATACCAAAGGCATCTCTGTCTCCATTTTTTCTCTTATGGTGAACCTACGTAAACCAAAATTTGTTTTCACTCCTACTGTAAAGTCTCCTGTGAGTCCTCCAGGTGTTGTACCTTCAACTCCACAGTCTTCCAAGATGGCGACTTTATCTTCTCATCGCTCCTCTTCAGGGCAGTCATCAACAAATAAATCTTTGCCTCCTGCGACTTCTATTAAGCGTTTGAAGCAAGACTCTCCAGCACCAGATGCACCTCTTGCTTCATCTTCTATTGACTTAATTTTGGAGGAGATTCGAGCACTACGCCCATTTATTGAAGACACAAGTAAAGATATGCAACTTTTAAAGGACAAATGGGACATTATGGATACCCGAATCTCTTCTATTGAACAACAACTTCCGGAAGTCCAATCTAACACACAATGCATCGTAGCCCTGGAGAAGACTGTTCTATCCTTGCAACAACATACAGAGGATTTGGAAAATCGAAATAGGAGGAACAACCTACGTATTTACGGTTTGCCGGAGAATTTGGAGGGAGATGATCCAGTCACTTACTTCACCACCTTCCTACCGAAACTTTTGGATATGCCACCTTTTACATCCATTAGTATTCAAAGGGCTCACAGACTTGGTTCACGTACATCTACTTCCACGAAACCTCGAGGTGTTATCATACTGTTTTTGAAATTCACAGACCTTCTCTCCATTCTATCCGCAGATAGAGCTAAAAAAAAAATCTCCTGGCTTGGTCAACGTGTGTATTTGTCTCAAGATGTCTCTAATGCTACTGCCTCCAGACGTAAAGAATTTTTAGCTCTTCGTCCTTCGCTGCGCTCTCTTGGAGCGCGTTATGGTCTGTTCCATCCTTGCACATTCAGAGTAACTTACCAAAACAAATCTTGGTCCTTTCAAGATCCTGGAGAGCTACGAAATGTCATCCTTCTGCACAACAATGAAGGAATGGATTCATCACCTTCAAACAGTGGCTGACAATTGTTTTTATTTTATTGATTGTGCTCTCTAAGAGTTCTATGGTTTCCTGTGTCTCTTATCCCTTATGACTTATAATACCTGAGTATTGTTGCTTAGTAATTCATTCATTCCTCTTGAATATGTTCACTTGTTAATGTTATATACTTTTCAACGAAATCCCCATCACTTGTATTCCAGCTGTTTTTCTTGTTTTTTATCTTGTATTGTCCCTTGCATGTTTTTCATATTAATTGTTTTCTTTCTTCCCTCATGCAGATGTGTACTGGTCTTCCCCTCATCCTATGTTTTTTCTCCTTTGTGGTCCTGTGAGGTCCCGGTGCGGTCATGCTTCTGTTCCTGGTATTACCCGTCTTGTTACGCATCACTACTTCCCCACTTCCCTCTGTATACCCTCCCCATCAGGTATGTTTTTTGCAGTCATCCTTTGGATTTGTACTGTCTTTTCTGTCTCTTCCTTTCCTATTGATGTCTCTCCTTCCTTTCCCCCTTTTCTCTTCCCCCTTCCCCTCTCCCTTTTCATTTCTTACTCTTTCTGTCTTTTTTCTCAGTATTTAATGGTTGGCTTGTTGTTTGTACCAATGTTTTTGCACTCTTTTATCCTGTATATATTCCCAGGTTTTAACCTTTAAAGTTGTCTCATGGAATGTGAAAGGCTTTAACAATCCTATTAAACGGCAGAGAGTGTTATCCCACTTATCTTCATATAACCCTGACATTGCACTTATTCAAGAAACTCACCTTTCTGATCTTGAATCCTTGAAGTTAAAAAGACAATGGGTTGGTACTGTATTATTTTCCCCTGCCTCTCATAAAAAGAATGGAGTTGCTATTCTGATCCACAAGCGACTCAAATGTAAGATTATTTTGGAAGAAAAGGATGAAGATGGTCGCTGGGTATTAGCTAAACTCCTTATTGACTCAATTCCTATTACTGTATTTAATGTTTATGGTCCTACTAATTTTGACTCTTCATTTTGGCCATTAATCATCCTCAAATGTATTCAACATAAAGATAAGTACTTTATTTTAGGT
The DNA here is from genome assembly GCF_964263255.1 of Lissotriton vulgaris. Taxonomy (NCBI): domain Eukaryota; kingdom Metazoa; phylum Chordata; class Amphibia; order Caudata; family Salamandridae; genus Lissotriton; species Lissotriton vulgaris. Next base: position 1,173,764,301 of record NC_141696.1, read on the forward strand.
GGCGACTGTAATCAGATATTTGATCCTTTCCTTGATCGCAAATCATCTGTTCGCTTTGTTCCACACAAACCTCATAAACAGTTTCTGGACACCATTACACAAGCTCATTTAGTAGATTTTTGGAGACTTACTCACCCTGATGTTTTAGATTTCTCTTTCTTTTCCCCTCCACATGCCTCTTTTTTTTAGTCTAGATTATATCTTCCTTTCCTCCTCCTTGTCTCAAAATCTTCTGTCTTCCTCTATTGAACCTATTGTAATCTCTGACCATGCTCCTATTGTTACAGCCTTTGACCTTCTTCCTCCTACTCCTGCATCTTCTCGTTGGTGTTTTAATTCCTCCTTACTAACTGACCCCCATTTCTCTTCTTCTTTTCGTTCTTTCACTTCCGAATTCTTCCAGATTAATTCTGACCCACAAACATCCCCTCATGTCCTTTGGGACTCTTTCAAGGCCACGGCCCGTGGTTTCATTATCGACTTCGTTTCCAAAAAGAAGAAACCGTTTACTCAAAAACGTAAGATTGCCCTCGCTCATATCAAGACTCTAGAACATCAATGTTATACTTCTTCCCCCACTCATGTATCTCCAGACCTTATTAAGGCCAAACTTTTGTTCAATAAACTCACCACCGATTCGGCATCCACCTTTCTTCTTCGAAGCAGTGCTCGTTATTATGGTGGACGTAACAAATCAGGTAAACTTCTTGCTAATTATCTTAAGTCACGCAAAGAGCGTACTCTTATTGATTCTATCTATTCCCCCTCAAATGTTCTCTTGCACACAGATAAAGATATTTTAGAACAATTTCAATCTTTTTATGAATCCTTGTATACTCCTGAGAACCCACCTTCCCCTGCTCTTCTTCAATCTTATTTTGATAAATTGCCTAAACCAAATACAACCCAACTTCAATTCTCAGACATCGAAACAGACTTAACTCTTCACGAACTCTCTACTGCATTAACATCTCTTACCAAAGGCAAAACTCCGGGCCCGGATGGATTTCCGGTTGAATTCTACTTACACTTCTCCGATCTTCTTCTACCTCGTTTACTTTCTCTTTTTCAGTCTTTTTGTTCTACTGGTATTGCTCAAGGTTCTTTTCAGGATGCGACTATTTGTCTGTTCCCTAAAGAAGGCTGCGATCCTAAGTTTTGCAAGAATTACCGACCAATTTCCTTAGTTAATGTGGATTATAAGTTATTTGCTAAACTGCTAGCCTTACGCCTTGACCCTTTTATGCCTCACCTCATTGGAAAAGAACAATGCGGATTTGTAAAGGGTCGTCTCACGTCGGATAATTCTAGACTTTTTCTCAACGTTTTAAATAAAGCCTCTTCTCTCTCCATTCCACTAGCAGCTATTTCTGTCGACGCTGAAAAAGCTTTTGATCGGGTTGATTGGTCTTTTCTATTGGCTTCTCTGAAATGGCATGGTTTTGGTCCAAAGTTCATTTCCTTAATATCTTTAATTTATTCAACGCCCAAATCCTCAGTCCTTGTAAATGGTCAACTCACTTCCCCCTTTGTGCTTCTACGCGGAGTTCGTCAAGGTTGTCCTCTCTCTCCCCTTCTATTTATATTAGCTCTTGAACCTTTTCTATCTTCTATTCGCAATAATCCCTCTATTTCTGGCTTTCCATATGGAGATCAACATCTCAAATTGTCTGCCTATGCAGATGATATTCTTTTATTCATCTCAGATCCAGAGACTTCTGTCCCTTCCTTGTTAGAAGAATTTGAGAAGTTTTCCCTTGTCTCAGGATATAAGATCAAGATATGCAACTTTTAAAGGACAAATGGGACATTATGGATACCCGAATCTCTTCTATTGAACAACAACTTCCGGAAGTCCAATCTAACACACAATGCATCGTAGCTCTGGAGAAGACTGTTCTATCCTTGCAACAACATACAGAGGATTTGGAAAATCGAAATAGGAGGAACAACCTACGTATTTACGGTTTGCCGGAGAATTTGGAGGGAGATGATCCAGTCACTTACTTCACCACCTTCCTACCGAAACTTTTGGATATGCCACCTTTTACATCCATTAGTATTCAAAGGGCTCACAGACTTGGTTCACGTACATCTACTTCCACGAAACCTCGAGGTGTTATCATACTGTTTTTGAAATTCACAGACCTTCTCTCCATTCTATCCGCAGATAGAGCTAAAAAAAAAATCTCCTGGCTTGGTCAACGTGTGTATTTGTCTCAAGATGTCTCTAATGCTACTGCCTCCAGACGTAAAGAATTTTTAGCTCTTCGTCCTTCGCTGCGCTCTCTTGGAGCGCGTTATGGTCTGTTCCATCCTTGCACATTCAGAGTAACTTACCAAAACAAATCTTGGTCCTTTCAAGATCCTGGAGAGCTACGAAATGTCATCCTTCTGCACAACAATGAAGGAATGGATTCATCACCTTCAAACAGTGGCTGACAATTGTTTTTATTTTATTGATTGTGCTCTCTAAGAGTTCTATGGTTTCCTGTGTCTCTTATCCCTTATGACTTATAATACCTGAGTATTGTTGCTTAGTAATTCATTCATTCCTCTTGAATATGTTCACTTGTTAATGTTATATACTTTTCAACGAAATCCCCATCACTTGTATTCCAGCTGTTTTTCTTGTTTTTTATCTTGTATTGTCCCTTGCATGTTTTTCATATTAATTGTTTTCTTTCTTCCCTCATGCAGATGTGTACTGGTCTTCCCCTCATCCTATGTTTTTTCTCCTTTGTGGTCCTGTGAGGTCCCGGTGCGGTCATGCTTCTGTTCCTGGTATTACCCGTCTTGTTACGCATCACTACTTCCCCACTTCCCTCTGTATACCCTCCCCATCAGGTATGTTTTTTGCAGTCATCCTTTGGATTTGTACTGTCTTTTCTGTCTCTTCCTTTCCTATTGATGTCTCTCCTTCCTTTCCCCCTTTTCTCTTCCCCCTTCCCCTCTCCCTTTTCATTTCTTACTCTTTCTGTCTTTTTTCTCAGTATTTAATGGTTGGCTTGTTGTTTGTACCAATGTTTTTGCACTCTTTTATCCTGTATATATTCCCAGGTTTTAACCTTTAAAGTTGTCTCATGGAATGTGAAAGGCTTTAACAATCCTATTAAACGGCAGAGAGTGTTATCCCACTTATCTTCATATAACCCTGACATTGCACTTATTCAAGAAACTCACCTTTCTGATCTTGAATCCTTGAAGTTAAAAAGACAATGGGTTGGTACTGTATTATTTTCCCCTGCCTCTCATAAAAAGAATGGAGTTGCTATTCTGATCCACAAGCGACTCAAATGTAAGATTATTTTGGAAGAAAAGGATGAAGATGGTCGCTGGGTATTAGCTAAACTCCTTATTGACTCAATTCCTATTACTGTATTTAATGTTTATGGTCCTACTAATTTTGACTCTTCATTTTGGCCATTAATCATCCTCAAATGTATTCAACATAAAGATAAGTACTTTATTTTAGGTGGCAACTGTAATCAGATATTTGATCCTTTCCTTGATCGCAAATCATCTGTTCGCTTTGTTCCACACAAACCTCATAAACAGTTTCTGGACACCATTACACAAGCTCATTTAGTAGATTTTTGGAGACTTACTCACCCTGATGTTTTAGATTTCTCTTTCTTTTCCCCTCCACATGCCTCTTTTTTTTAGTCTAGATTATATCTTCCTTTCCTCCTCCTTGTCTCAAAATCTTCTGTCTTCCTCTATTGAACCTATTGTAATCTCTGACCATGCTCCTATTGTTACAGCCTTTGACCTTCTTCCTCCTACTCCTGCATCTTCTCGTTGGTGTTTTAATTCCTCCTTACTAACTGACCCCCATTTCTCTTCTTCTTTTCGTTCTTTCACTTCCGAATTCTTCCAGATTAATTCTGACCCACAAACATCCCCTCATGTCCTTTGGGACTCTTTCAAGGCCACGGCCCGTGGTTTCATTATCGACTTCGTTTCCAAAAAGAAGAAACCGTTTACTCAAAAACGTAAGATTGCCCTCGCTCATATCAAGACTCTAGAACATCAATGTTATACTTCTTCCCCCACTCATGTATCTCCAGACCTTATTAAGGCCAAACTTTTGTTCAATAAACTCACCACCGATTCGGCATCCACCTTTCTTCTTCGAAGCAGTGCTCGTTATTATGGTGGACGTAACAAATCAGGTAAACTTCTTGCTAATTATCTTAAGTCACGCAAAGAGCGTACTCTTATTGATTCTATCTATTCCCCCTCAAATGTTCTCTTGCACACAGATAAAGATATTTTAGAACAATTTCAATCTTTTTATGAATCCTTGTATACTCCTGAGAACCCACCTTCCCCTGCTCTTCTTCAATCTTATTTTGATAAATTGCCTAAACCAAATACAACCCAACTTCAATTCTCAGACATCGAAACAGACTTAACTCTTCACGAACTCTCTACTGCATTAACATCTCTTACCAAAGGCAAAACTCCGGGTCCGGATGGATTTCCGGTTGAATTCTACTTACACTTCTCCGATCTTCTTCTACCTCGTTTACTTTCTCTTTTTCAGTCTTTTTGTTCTACTGGTATTGCTCAAGGTTCTTTTCAGGATGCGACTATTTGTCTTTTCCCTAAAGAAGGCTGCGATCCTAAGTTTTGCAAGAATTACCGACCAATTTCCTTAGTTAATGTGGATTATAAGTTATTTGCTAAACTGCTAGCCTTACGCCTTGACCCTTTTATGCCTCACCTCATTGGAAAAGAACAATGCGGATTTGTAAAGGGTCGTCTCACGTCGGATAATTCTAGACTTTTTCTCAACGTTTTAAATAAAGCCTCTTCTCTCTCCATTCCACTAGCAGCTATTTCTGTCGACGCTGAAAAAGCTTTTGATCGGGTTGATTGGTCTTTTCTATTGGCTTCTCTGAAATGGCATGGTTTTGGTCCAAAGTTCATTTCCTTAATATCTTTAATTTATTCAACGCCCAAATCCTCAGTCCTTGTAAATGGTCAACTCACTTCCCCCTTTGTGCTTCTACGCGGAGTTCGTCAAGGTTGTCCTCTCTCTCCCCTTCTATTTATATTAGCTCTTGAACCTTTTCTATCTTCTATTCGCAATAATCCCTCTATTTCTGGCTTTCCATATGGAGATCAACATCTCAAATTGTCTGCCTATGCAGATGATATTCTTTTATTCATCTCAGATCCAGAGACTTCTGTCCCTTCCTTGTTAGAAGAATTTGAGAAGTTTTCCCTTGTCTCAGGATATAAGATCAATTCTGATAAAACTGAAATTATCCCATTAACCAAATTTTGCCTTCTGCACTACTTTTCTTCGACTGGTTTTGCTTGGACCACTACTAAGATAAAATACCTTGGAGTTCTCTTCTCTAATTCCATCTCATCTTCTATCAAACTTAATATGAATGCGGTTATTTCGAGAATTGAATCTTTATTTTCTTCTTGGAATCCCCTCTTTCTCTGTTGGTGGGGTCGTCTGGATTCTGTTAGGATGATGATTGCTCCGATTCTGATTTATCTGCTCGCCATGCTTCAGGTTCATATTCCAGCTCTCTATTTTCGTCGCATTGATTCTGTAATATCCAAATTTCTTTGGAAACAGAAGAAACCTCGTATATCCTTAGTATCTCTCCGTAGAACTAAGTCAAATGGAGGGGTCAATTTCCCTGATTTTCGCCTGTACCATAAATCTTTCTCTCTTCGTCAAGCTTCTCGTTGGTTATCTCCAGAACCGTCGCCTTTTTCTCCACTTTGGCTTCATATTGAACATTCCTTAATGTTACCCTTTTCCTTTCAAGATACACTTCACTTCACATCTAAGTCTCCCTATCTTAACTCGCCATTATTCAAACATACCTCTTCTCTTTTGACACCTTTATTCTCTATATCACCCGTGTCTCGAGAATCCTTTCTGCTTATGCCCATTTGGTATAATTCACTCGTTCTTTTACGTAACAGACCTATTGCCTGGCCTTCCTGGAGATCAAAAGGTATCATTTGGATTCACCATCTTTTTGATGGTTCTTCACCTCGTTCTTTTCCTCAATTTCAACTGCAGTTTCATTGCCCCCGCTCGTTTGCACAGAAATATTATATTCTTATGGAAATTGTTCTTGATCGTTATTACTCTCTCCCATCTGCAGAACTACCTCTCCCCTCTTCCCCTATTCTTACTATTCTAGCCACTATTCCTAAAGCTTCTCTTATTTACCGTTATTTTTCCGCTCCTAATCCTGAACGTAACAAATCACAATTGGAGTTGTCCTGGGAAAAAGATCTGGATTGCTCATGGTCTGTTTCGATTTGGGATAAGCTTTGGACTAAATCTTTGAAGACCTCTCGTTCTGCCTCTCTCACTCAATCCATCTTTTATTTCTATCATAGGCTCTATCTTTCTCCTCTTTCTCTTTCTCTTCCCTCCTCTGACGCCAAATGCTGGACATGCAACACTCCTAATGCTGATCTCTTTCATCTTTTCTTTCTCTGTCCTTCAGTTCAAACCTTTTGGATTCAGGTTTGGTCCCGCATTTCCCGCATTTTCAATATCTCTATTCCCTACTCTGCTCCCTTAGTATTTTTAGGAAGTCTTTCTGACTCCTTAGATCTCCCCACACATTCACTTGGTCTCTTTAATCTTATGATAGCCGTTGCCCTCCAACTCATCGCATCCAATTGGAAGTCCCTCACCAAACTTTCCGTCACTTGTTGGTGGAATCTTATATGTCACTCCCACAGAATGGATGTCGCCTTTGCCTCCTCCTGTAAACCTTCCCGCAATGTTGAGCTTTATTGGTTGCCTCTTACTCTATACCTTGATCAATCTGCCAAAAGTAATTATACTCCGTTATCTTCTGACAACTTTAAACCTCCTTGAACAGTTGTGCTCCTGCTTACAGTTTTTTTCTTCCACAGATTTCACAGTTTCTTAGTTCCATTATTTAATGCATTGTATAATTTAGGTATGAGCGGATTTTGCGGATTGGCAATCTGCGAATTTGCGGATTTGCGGATTTGCGGATTGCCAAAATCCGCAAAATCCGCGAATCCGCGCAGATTTTTTTTTTTTATGTTCGCACGGGTTTCTGCAAGTTCGCACGCGTTTTGTACAATTTCGCAAATTGCGAAATTGTACAAAACGCGTGCGAACTTGCAGCAACCCGTGCGAACACAAAGAGAAAGAAGCTCCTGGTCACAGGAACAGCACGGGGATTGCGCTCATGAAAGTCAAGGATGCAAAGGCCTCTACCCAGCATCACAGCTGATTTTCCACGGTAGATTTGGGAAGAGGCACACCTGTCCAGTCTCGAAGACGCTCATGATTGTTTTTGGGCTAATGAATGAGTCACTGAATTTGAGCATCAACTAGTTCGAGTGACCATGTGTGTGTTACTTACTATGCAATCGCCCTGAAGGGCGCAGGGGTCCCTTGAGTGACCTGGCTGTGCTGGCTGTAACTATTTTACAATGGCGCCAGCAAGCTGCCAGCGCCGTTGTAAAATAGTTACAAAGTTAGCTTGCACAGGAAGCACTTAGATAAAATAAAGCAGCACCTGCTTCGTTTTATCTAGTGGTTCCTGTGCAAGCTAACTTTGTAACTATTTTACAACGGCGCTGGCAGCTTGCTGGCGCCTTTGTAAAGTAGTTACATGAGTGTGGGTTCAACTTTTGAACCCGTTACGTTCGCGGATTTTTTTTGCGGATTTTGCGGGAAATCCGCAAAATTCGCGGATTGCGGATTTCCCGAAAATCCGCAAAATCCGCAAGCGTAACGGATTTCACGCTCATGCTTAGTATAATTCTTTCCTTTCTCTTATGTATTTATTGTACAATTGACTTTCTTGCCAACAATGTTTATGTTTATGCTTATATTTATAGGATTATTATCATCATATCCCTTTCTACCCTCCCTCCCCTCCCCCCTTCCCTTCCAAAAATTAGAAAACGCTTTGATTCTTTACTAGTGCCTTCAGTAGTATATAATTGCTTCACTTATTGCATAATGTATATGTTTCTTTATTGTTCTACTGTTGCCACCTTATTGGTTTTATAACTAATATTTCAATAAAGCTTTCAAACTGAAAAAAAAAGCAGTCCAGAGACTACACCAAGACAAGTAAACAGCCTAAAGACTGTTCCATGTTATAAATATCATAAGGAGAAAAATGCCCACAGTTGTACACAATCAAACATATAATCTTTTAAAATCAAATGACCCGTTTACTGGCCATCGTAGATCAGGATCCTTTTTTTGTATTTTTGTTCCATAATCTACTATACATTTATGGAAGAAATACTATATTTAATATACATAACCCTATTAAGTGTCTCCTTTAGGGGAGCCGGCTGATTAATTTCTAAATCCATATTGGTACCTCCAAGACAGCAACACATTGTACGAAGTGTGCCAGGAGTAGGCATGCGAAAAATATTATAATAAAATATAATATTATAATCAAATAGTAGTTATTTCAAGTATACAAAATAGAGACAAAAATCTCCTCATTACCTGCCTTTGTTTATTGCAATAAACAAAACAAACAAAACCAGAATCTTGGCCAAACAAATCCAAAATCAAGAGTGCCACTTCAGTGACCTTACCAAAGAAGACAGGCTCTAGCCTCAGACCTTTTCTGAAATACGCTGAATTACCAGTTGGTCTGGCAGAGTGTTCGCAAACACTCTGTGACTTTACCAAAAAATAAGGCATGCCTATTACAAGGGTCTGCAGACCCACCCAAAACAAGATAGGGTAAAGCTCCCAAGCCTTTCAAAGAAGAGACTGAATTACCAAGTGGCCTGGCGGAACACTCGAGCGCTTCGGAGCGTATCTCTACTTACATATTTTAGTAAATGACTAAAGTCTCCAGCCTCCACCTGCCAAGCTCTGGGTTGACACTGTAATACTTATGCCAAAAGAGATCTCCGTCGGTACCGGCCATCACCTGGAGGGTCAGATTAGGAAAATCGGAAAACACGTTGGTCTCCAAAGACAAAGGGCCTCCTCATGCAGCATACCTCCTCAGTAGATTCCATTCCTCCGTCAAGATCGCTATTTCGGATGGCCGCGTCTCCGATGAGTACCTGTTCGGGCGCCAATTTGTGGAAAAGTAAGCCTTTTTAAGGGCTCACTGCTGCAGGGGTTTACCCTTACCAGTCCACTGGTCCTTAAACCAACAAGATAGAGATTGGCACAGAGGCTGGAATATAAAAAAATAAGTTTATTAATCACTCATGAGTGGTACTACATCGATACAGCACCCTCGGGCACTCTATGAGATAGAACAAGGAATACAGGGACCATGGGGTTTATATACCTACTTTGTTGCTGAATAAGCATGGAGGTACAAGCATGTACAAGAATAACTATCGACTAACATGGGCAGACAAAAACCTCTTACTCAGCAACGTGGGAAGGGACACAGGACAGCTTAGTCAGTTGAAACAGCCTGACAGTTACATTCTAAAACTGGTGCATTCTAGCAGCTACAGGCCTTTCTGAGCATGCGCAGTGCTCTGGCTCAGTACTGAAGGAGTTAACTACAGTTGATGACTCAAGCAGAATAGGCAGGCAGGCAACAGTGAGGATGGCAGAATAACATGGCTAACACATGGCTATTGCAAATGGATGCCGTAAACAAAATGGCTTCAGCTTATGCTAACAGTAATTCCTGCAATTTCCACACTCCTGTACGGTTATTTCATGTGAAAAACACAAGGATAAATAAAATAAAAGAATGTTGTTATTCCACCACTAGGAAGACAATACTTTTTATTGTTTTATGAAAAAGTAGTTGTGCTGTTTAAGAAAAATCCACAGAGAAGCATACATTGCCTAGTCTATTCTTGTTTGCACTACGGTCAATAATGTCTGGATGCTAAAAAGAAAAGGGAAAAACCTCATGAATGTTCTCAACTGAAAAAAAGCATTTGCAGTGCCAAAAAGTTTGTATGTTTTATGAGTAGAGTGCTTCTTCATTGGTGAGGCCATATCTGCCCTTACACGACCTGCAGCCTGTTATACTGCCCAAGCAGTGCATCAAATTCACACTTTTCAAACATCTGGTAAGACCCTTCGAGCTTACTCTTCATAGTAATTGCTTACTTTATTATACACTGATTGCAAACCTTCTGACAAAACAATTCCAACCCTAAAAGGAGAAAATTCATGTCACTCAGCACAACTTTCATCTGTGATCTCTTTGGGCAATCTAGCTTAATACAAAGAAAAGCTTTTAGTTTAGATTGTTTAGTGGCAACCCAGCCTTGGCATTCAGATTTGTTTAGATGTTTTTTTTGAACAACATTAAATAGATCTATATTGTATCACTGAATCCTCTTTATCACAGATGAGTAATCTCATTATTTTTTTTTCAAAACTGTTTTTATTAAGATCGCTGAGATAAACATACACAGTGCTCCGAACCCCGGAGGGGCTGTGACAACAATCATGCTTCATATTGTGCGACGTATTTAATTGGCAAACCCTCCACCCTCCACCCCACCCCCCAACTACCCAACCCCCCCCCCCCCCCTTCCTGCAACACTATGTCTCTTCAACACTGTTTAGGGTAAGCATACAGAGTAATCTCATTATTGATTAATTAGTTTATAGCTATTAAAATATATCATTCTGATTGACCATTTAAACCTGCAGGTGGAGAAGCAAATTATGACCCACCCCCACCTCTCCATCATAACAACGCCTTTTCTCACATTTCATATGTGTGTCTGTCTCTTGTTTCAGGTAAATATGGTAATTGTTCCTCACATTTTGTCTTAATTTATTGATTCTCCTCATATCTCTAAATCTAAACTTCCCCCCAGTTGGTGGACATTGACTGCTGTATCTTAACAGAATAATATAATTCTGATTTAAGAGATTTAAATGTGTGGCAGGAACAACTTCTACTGCCCAGCCTACATTTTAAAGACTGTTTGTCGTTTTTAATCACCATTTACAAAGTATTGATCCAACTCACTCAGCTGACCATTTATTGGACCCGGTCTTCTCCACATTTAATAACACTGAGGTCCACAAACCAGTTCCTCTGATATGAATCAATCACAACACAATACTTTCTTCCATCCACTTTTGATATCACTAAAGCCTCTTGATTCTTTTGGCTTCTCAAGCAACAGGCACTGGAACACGTGTTCTTCCGAAGCTAATGCTTCGTAAATATTGCCTCCAATAACCTCTAATGTTCATCAAGTTTCATCTCTATTCAGATGCTGGCAATGTTTTGTCGTGCTTTATACTTGTGACTCGGGAGTGGTAAATTATTGCTAAACATTATCCTTAGTTCTACTCCAACTTAGTAAATAGAAGTTAGAGGCACTTCCGCTCGAAAGGCAATGGAGAAGAACCCATGACCCTGTTTTAAATTATTCTAAAACAAATGAGAAGCAGACTACAGCTGCCAGTAAAGGATATGTTTCTTCCCACATAAGTAAAGCCCCATGTTTAGTAAAGGAGCATTAAAGAATTATTGATTTGTGGTCTCCCACAGATTTCCAATCAAACCATTATTATAGCTAATAAACAATGCAATGGTCTGTCTGCTTTTTTAAAGGTGATGTTTTCAATTATGGACTGATATTGCATCTGAGAGCATCCCCATAGCCAATATTTCTTGAGACAGACCTATAACTTGGTACACCAGTGACCTCTCGATCATTTTAACTTTATTTTGCAAGAGACCCTCCTTGACACCTTAACCCCTTGCCTGCGGGGCTGATCCCCCCTCTGTGCTCATGACGAGCTCAGCTCGTCATGAGCCACGGTGGCCGTGTGCTCATGACGAGCTGAGCTCGTCACGGCAACACCCATTTTCATAGAACGTTCAGCACAGCGGGGGAATTAGCCCCGCGTGCGAGCGTTCTGGCCGTTATGACAAGCTCAGCTCGTCATGTGCACATGACCACAGTGGCTCATGACGAACTGAGCTCGTCATGAGCATGGGAGGGGTTAAACAAATGTTTTTCTGGCTCTTCTAAAGATATTTGAAATGCTGGAAGGATGAAAGCCATGACCTTTGCTTTACCAAGTTATCTTCTTAACAGCCCACTCAACTCTGGTATAATGCCCACTCCTTGGAAGTCTGCTATTGTTAAACTGATTATAAAAATACTTAAATTCATATGATTAAGCAACTATAGGTCTCTCTCCTAACTTCCTTTTTTGAATAACATTGTGTGGCTATTTAATGTGTTGGTGAGTTTTTAAGCCATCAGTCAATCAAGTCGTACTTGTAGAGCATGGCTTGTCACACGAGAGAGTATCCAGGCACTTGCTACCTGTCTCAGTCGAAGAGCCAGTTCTTAAGCCCTTTCCTGAAGTTGTTCAGAGAGGGTGCGGAGGTGGAGGGCATTTCAGGCTTTGGCGGCAGGAAGGGAGGAGGAGCATCCTCCTGAGAAGCAGCTGCGTATGTGAGGTATCTCTGCGAGGGCTAGGTGTGAAGAGCAAAGGTTCCTGGGAGGTCCGTGGAAATGCAGGGGTGGTTTGTGTAGGTGGGTCTTTGGTCGTGGAGGGGTTGGTAGGCATGGGTCTGGAGCTTGAACTGGCATCTCTTCTAGATCGGGAGCCAGTCGAGGTCCTTAAGGTGCTTGGAGATGTGGGTACTCTTGGGCAGGTTGAGGAGGAGTCTACTGGCTGTGTTCTTGTTCGTCTGGAACCTCTGCATGAGTTACGTGGTGTTGCCGGCATAGAGTGCGTTGACATAGTACAGTCAGTTGGTGATGAGGGCCTGCGTCACAGTCTTCCTGGTGCAGATGGGGAGCCACTTGAAAATGTTTCGAAGCATGTGGAAGCAGGCTGAGGAGAGCATTGACCTGATGTTTCATGGAGAGTTTGCTGTCGAATTGCCACGAAGCGAATCACTGCTGGAAAACCCTTGCTGTTGAGGAGAGTGTAATCCTCGGAATCCTGTGCCCTTGCCCGCCCGCCTCCCGCCGCCAGACCCCAGCTCCATCACCGGGTCCGGCCGCCGAGCAGAGCGCGGTGCTGGTTTCAGTCAATAAACTACAATACCCAGCATTCCCGGAGACGCATTCCGCGTCAATCACGCGCCAGGCGGCGCTTAAAGCTGCTGTCACCCCGGTCGAGGGGGGGAATTGCCACGAAGCAAATCACTGCTGGAAAACCCTTGCTGTTGAGGAGAGTGTAATCCTCGGAATCCTGTGCCCTTGCCCGCCCGCCTCCCGCCGCCAGACCCCAGCTCCATCATCGGGTCTGGCCGCCGAGCGGAGCGCGGTGCTGGTTTCAGTCAATAAACTACAATACCCAGCATTCCCGGAGACGCATTCCGCGTCAATCACGCGCCAGGCGGCGCTTAAAGCTGCTGTCACCCCCGTCTCGCGGGACGCCGGGCGAAGCCCGGGCCAAAGGCGGGCCCGTTTAAGCCCGTTCAAGACCGGGCAGGACTGGACTGGGCCACAGTACTTTCTTTTATTTTGTAATCTTTTATTTTATTTCTTCTTGCCACCCCCTGTTAGATACCGTGCCGACCCACACTCCTGCTGTGTATTCCGTCTGCATACTTATCACTGAACTTGTTTCATTCTTTGCGCAACAATGAATAAGAGTACTAGAAGCAATAAGACCCGTAAAGTTACCGATATAACTGGCCCTATAGACTTATTTATCACTAAGACCCATGAGGTCATTGATAAAAGTATACACATCTTAGAACGTAGGGTATCTCATGAATTGGAGGTTGCAAGAAGATCATCTATGGGGCCCCTGGCTTCTGCTCAAACTCCTATCCAACAGGGACCAATCATCCCACTGCTTAATCAAGCAGAAAATACCAACGCACTAATACACACGGTCCCAAATACTGTGGATCTATCTGCTACCCAATTGTCACTAGGGTCTAATTACAGTGAGGATTTGGAAAAAACACCAGACTTACAACTCTCCCATAACCACGTGGATATCTTAGACCCCAATTCCACGGGTAAGCGGGAGGGTGCTATAGCTAAGAGGCAAAACACAGAGATGACCTCACATGAGATCATATCTGTTCCGCACAATATTTCGACCTCTCTTAATCCAAATAGTGCTACAATTCTGGTTGACCAACCGATCCCTATCAATACAAGTGCTGATTGTATCTTGACTTCTCAAGATACTGGTGCGCGAGAGTTGATAGAGGACCAGGGACTTGGGGGTGACATACAGAAACCATGCACTGCATGTATAACACTACACGATTTCCTCATAAAAAGCATGGGGGAGTTGCTAAAACGCCATCTGCAACCTATGGAAAAGAGCATTATGATTATCGAGAAACAATTAGCAAAACTAAACACCCCAGCATTCACACAGAAATCGTTAGGCACACTTGCCAAGGGTGCAGGGATATCTAAAGACCCAAATAAATTGGCTCAACCTTTGTTTTTACCAGTCACCCGACCGAAGCCTCCGTCGCTTGAAAGAGCTGTAAACTCCGAAACTTCTAAGAGTGCCAGTCAAAACAAACAAAACAAACAAAATACCTCAAAACCCGCCCTAACAGAGGGGAACGAAAAATTAAATGGTATTCTTGATAATTCCCAAAAAACCCCGGCTCCATTGGAGCCAAACATTCAGCCACTCAAGCTGAAGGACACTCCACAGATAACACACAAAGCCCAACCATCCCAGCCACAAGCCAACGAGAGGAAAGGCGCTAGGTATAGGCGTCCGATACATCTGCCCCCTGAGGCGACCCCATACACTGTCATTCTTACTGGGGTCCCCGAGTTGGCAGATGGTACAGACGAACCCCCATGGTCACTGCGCAACAAGGTATTGCAGTGGCTGAGCCAAAACAGACCCCTCCAACCATCTAATCACAGCAGAATCAACTCAATGAGAAGAGTGTTTTGGATTGGCGATACCAAAAAAAGTTTACAGGGCGACTGTATTATACTCAACTGCGAGGACCCTGCTACAGCTGACTATATTTCCTCTTGGCCAGCTCTGGAAAAGAGGGGGGGGATTGACGTACAGCGCCTCTCCTTCTTTTATCCACCTTTAAATACTTTTAATTATGGCGATTCTACCAGCTGGGAGGAAGTCCAGGACTGGCCTTGGACACAGGTGGGGCACTACAATAGAAATAGAAATAGGAACAGCAACAATTACTGGAATAGAGGGTGGGATCCTCGTCCCTGGTTACCTAGAAGAGAAAATCTAAATCCTGACTACTGGAGGGGGGCCCCCACAAGGAATAGGTATGACTGTTAAGACATGGTCGATTGACCAATAATGGCAACAAAAGGGAAAAAGGAAAACTTAGCCCCCTCAGTTGAGACCCACAATGATGACCCCCAGATTCGCAACGTTAATATCCTCCCAACAGGGAATATACTCGAGTCCCCAGCTGGGGAAGTACTGCCACTAGTCCAGCAACTACCAGAACAATTAATTAAGGACTTAAGAGGGGAAGGACATTTAACCCATGAGACACCTAATGGCAGGAATATACTCACAAGCTTGCGGGACACTAGACAAACCCAAAAGGAGGTAGAACATAGAGCAGAGGAAATTGAGATGTTAACTCCTCAGGCAGAAGCTAGCCCATACAAATCCAATTTAAAAATAACTTCCTGGAACATTGCAGGGCTAAGCAAAAAATCAAGGGACCAGTTATTCCTAACTTTTATGGAAAAGCAGGATATAATTTGTTTACAGGAGTGCTGGGATCAGGAGGAGACCCATATTGAGGGCTTCAGCACCTTTTATATTCCGTCAATACAGGGAAATCGAGGCAGAGGCTCTGGGGGTCTGTGTATTTTTGCTTCTAATCTGTGTAACATAAAATTGACCACACACGAGGCGGGTGGATCTAAAGTAGGTGTAGGTAGATCACTACAAGGACTTATGATTAAAGCAAACGGGCGATCCCTTTTTCTGATTAACACGTATAACAACCTGCCAAAAGCAGACCTCAAAGCCTTTATAGCTGAGCTCACTACAATGCTTAAGAGAGGTGGGCAGGACGCAGATTGTACCCTTATAGTTGGAGATCTTAATTGCCATCTATGTCCTTATAGTGCCACAAAAAATTGTGGCATTTATAATTTAAGAGGGGATCCCACCACACATTTTGAACATTCTACATTGGGCAACATGTTAAATCAACTCATGCATGATTGGGATCTGGGTTTTGCTAATGAACTCTGTGAGCCACCTGTAGCATTTCAGACAACCTTTTTTGGTCGAGGGTCAGGCACTGTAATCGATTACATCTTAGTGTCAAATAGGAACCAGGGCTGTTTAGAGGAATTTAACACGGAAGATCTGGCATTAAGTGACCATTTTCCGATTAGTGCCAGTATCTCTGTAGGAAAGCCCGGGAGCCTTATAACAAGCATACCTAGTATTCTTCACGATCACTCGGTTTCGCTGGCGAGGAAAAATGGATACGCCATAAAATGGGCGAAAATTGACTCCACAAATTTCCTGAAGGACTTAGTCCAGAAAGAATCGAAACAATTCTCGACCTGCTTAGAATTTAATACTAATCCCCAACTAATTATAGCGGCTTATGACAGGATAATTGCCACTATAAATGTTAAGTTAACTAAAAAACAAAAGACAGGGGTAGAAAGGAGAGTATGCGGCTGGTTTAATTCCGCCTGCACCAAAGCCCATAAAGATCTCCTACAGGCATTAAAGACTGTCCCAAAAGACAGTAGTTTGGTTAAGGTCGCCAGGCGAGCCTATAAGCAGACCCTTCGAAGTAGACAGGACGAACTGAAAAACCAAGCTTGGGAAGCCCTGGTAAAGGCAAGTGCCTTACGGGATAACATTTCTTTCTGGAAAGAAATCAATGCCCCCTTCTTCGCGGACAGCAAGGCTGACTCTATGGAGATAGCCATACGGAAGATGTTTGGGTTAATTACTTTACCGCCCTATATAAGAAAGATTTAATAACAATGACCCCACAAGATGATCTGAACACCAGGCAGGTGGAACATGCATTGATGCAAGGTAGTTTCCCATTAAATGTAGTTATTACCCCACTAGAGGTTGAGCAAGCAATTACCCAGAGTGCTAATTTAAAGGCTCCTGGCCCAGATGATTTATTTAAAGAAAATGTAGATCTTTGGGCTCCTCTACTAGCAAATGTAATAAATGCTTACAGTAAAATAGGTTTTCCCGATACATGGCACGAAGCTATAGTAATCCCAATATTTAAAAAAGGGGACAGGCAGGACCCAAAATGTTATCGCCCTATTTCCCTGCTAGACACCCTGATGAAAGTCGCAGGCAGAGTGCTGCTAACTAAATTACAAACCTGGTCCAAGAGCAATGGGATTCTTTCGAAATTCCAATATGGCTTTAAGACCGGCGTAGGCACTGTAGAGCAGGGTTTAAATTTGGCCCTAATAATGAACAAATATATTGGAGTAAAAAAAGGGAATCTGTTCCTAACATTCGTCGATTTATCCTCGGCTTTCGATTGTCTAGATCATAGTGTGCTATGGAAAACCTTGGTTAAATTGGGGATAGACATAAACATCCTATATTTTATACAGGAATTGTACAAGGATGCAGGTGCCACTGTCAGATACGGCAAAAATGGAGAGCGAACTAGAAAATTTCCAATAGAAAAGGGTGTTCGACAGGGCTGCATCCTTGCGCCATTCCTTTTTAATTTATATATTAATGAGGTAGCAGTCTTTTTAAATGATCTTGTAGTGGATTACCCTAAAATAAATGGCACTTCAGTCCCACTACTATTATACGCTGATGATGCGGTGATCATGGCTCGCACACAGCTGGGTCTCCAATAGGCACTAACGGGATTCGCAACTTTTATGAGCATTAGAGGCCTAAAAATAAACGTGGGCAAAACATTCACAATGTCATGTACCTTGAGGAAAAACATACCAGACTGTAAAACCTTTGTTAACAATACAAAGATAGCCATGACTAAAACATTTTCTTATTTAGGTATCATTTTTAATAACAGGGGCACATGGTCATCAGCAATAACCTCCCGGAACCTGGCCTTTTCTCGCACGATAGGCGCTGTTAAACAATTTGCCAAAAGACTGGGCGGGAAACCTGTAGATATATTGTAGTAATGAAGGCTACACATTGAGTAGGTTCAAGCAGGATTTATTCTTAAGAAGGACAGCTTAAACAACCACAGCTGCAAAGAGGTGTCTTCATCATCCAAGCCCAGTAACAGATAACCAGTCAAGAGAAAACATTCTAAAGTCCTAACACTCTACAGAGTGACATGGGGAGATTCCAAATAACATGAGGTAATGGAATACCACACACCTCCCCCCCTTTGGAGAAAAAAAAAAAAAACAACAAAGAAAAACAGAAAAAAAAAAAAAAAAACAAGAATAAAATACAAAGGGAAATCAGGTTCTAATGTAATCTTTAAACTTTGAGGGAGCACATTTAATGCGCTCACTACGTCTCAGTGAAATGTCACCATGCTCAACATTTGATTGATTATCCAAAGAAACACAAGGAACAGGGTGTGCTTCAGAATTAAGCATAGCATCAGAATCATTTACAGACACCTTCTCTAAATTGTCATAAACTTCATGCGTGCCAGAGAAACCATCAGGATTATGGACTGAAACAGGTTTGTCTGAGCAAAGACTGTCAGAGACAAGTTTGTGTGGAGCAAATTTCTCTGGAGAAGTGGGTTTCTGTGAAGGGGTAGCAAGGGGTTTGCATAGAGAAATCCTTCTTAAATTCCATATTTTGCCCCCCTCGACTCTGACAGCTTTGCTAAAAACTTCAATGACTCTGATAGGGTCAGACCATCTGGAGACATTTTTGTGGAACAAACCACCCATCTTTACACGCACTCGATCACCAACTCTTACACGGCAAGTATTGTACTTCTTTTTGGCCGAATGCAGGATCATACTTTCCTGGTGCTTCTGAATTTTCTCCCTCAATACCTTAAAATCTACCTCGTAGGGAGAATCACCTTTTAACCACCAGGGAAAAAGTCGAGAACCTGGTTTTCTCCCACGCAATAGTTCAAAAGGAGATAGCCCAGTGACTGAATTGGGAGACAACCGGTAAGTTAATAAAGTTGCCTGAAGCGCTTTTTTCCATTTTAAACCACTTTTAATAGCCAATTGGCAAGATTCTTTGATGACTCTGTTGAACCTCTCAACTTGGCCGTTGGCTTGTGGAAAATAATTAGAGGTTCTTTTGTGAACGATACCACAATTCTTGAGAAAGCACTCAAACTCATTGCTAATCCATTGTGCTTTGCACGCGTGGGTTCGTATCCCACCCTCGTCGCCAGTAATTGTGTAGTAATGAAGGCTACACATTGAGTAGGTTCAAGCAGGATTTATTCATAAGAAGGACAGCTTAAACAACCACAGCTGCAAAGAGAGGTAATGGAATACCACATATATTACTCAAGATCTACGCAGCTAAATGTGTGTCCACTGCCGTATATGGGGCGGGCATCTGGGGACTGGCAGATTGCACACAAATACAAACAGTGGGAAATGCGTTCCTGAGGCATCTTTTATCAGCCCCTCGTTCCACATCTACTACCATATGTCATAACGAACTTGACAGAGTTCATATCACCGATTTGATAAAGATAGCGCCAGTTATGCTGTGGTTTAAGATCTGGACATGTGAAGATACGGGTTTCAATAGGGAAGTAATTCAAGACTGTTTAGACCAATCCGCTTCGAGTAAGCAGCCATGGTTAGCCTATGTTAAAAATTTCTTGAACTCTATTGGTAAACCAGACCTCTATGTAAATCCCACATCATGCTCGCGAATATCAAAAAAAGCTTTAAAAGTGGCATGTCTTGACTTACTGGAGGAAAGGAGATGGTATTTAGATGGGAATAAGTCTACCATTGTAGCCCATCGTAGCATCCTTCATGGTTTGGGTCTTCACCCATATCTGGCGCCAACCTATTTGTGCTATCATAGAATGCTTCTGACACGAATGAGGATTGAGTCTTTTTATAGGCTAACAACATTCCCTGCTCCGAATGACTGGTCTGTTAACTTGATAAAATGCCCGTGCGACGATTTATCTAATCAGTCAAATATACACTGCATCTTTTTCTGCAAGTATTATCAGTGGGGGAGAAAAAGATACCTGTTACCACTGTTAAAGACATGGGGCTTTAGAAATTGTAAAACTGCACTAATCAGATTGTATATGTTGCAAGATGAACTCACCATTGTGACAGCGATAAAATTCTTGACCTTTGTCGTAAAATGTAGAGGGTCCATGTGTAATGATTAGGAACTTGTGGACAAAAATGTATCATATTGTGCATAATTACATCAAATAATACATAACAATGAAAATGAATCATGTATCTCAGGACATCGTATGAATTTTATGACCTTTTAAATGAATTTTAGAACTCTTTTATGCATCTTAAGAATTCCATCTGCTTTGTTTATATGATGTGTACTTTTGTAATAAGTTTTTAATGAGAAGTTATTTAGTCTGTCCATGTTTGTATTTTGTATTTATGTCTGCTTTTATGGTTTTTTGTCAAAATACCGAATAAAGCTATCTTTGAATTGAATTGAATTGAGTTTGCTGTCGAGGATGATGCTGAGGTTGCAGGTGTGATCTTTCATTGTGGGTCCAAGTTCCGACAGTCACCAGGAGTTGTTCCAGAGGGCTGTGTGTCTGTCGAAGATCAGAACTTCAGTCTTGTCCGTGTTGCTCTTCAGGCCACTGACCCTCATCCAGGTTGATAAGCTCTTCATACAGTTGTGGAAGTTGATCTTAGTCAAGGTAGGATCTACTGAGAGTGAGAGGACGAGCTGTGTGTTGGCGAAGATAATGATGTTGTGCGATCTGACGATGTCTGCGACTGATATCATGTAGACGTTGAAGAGAGTAGTGCTGAGGGATGAGCTTTGGGGGACGTCGCAGATGGTGTGCTTGGCTTGCGATGTGAAGGGAAGGAGGCGGACTCCCTGGGTTCACCCCATGAGAAAGTAGGAGATCCATCTGAGCGCATCATCTGTGATCCCAATCTGGCATACCCGATCGATGAGTGTGCAGTGAGAAACGGTGTCAAATGCTGCATAGAGGTCAAGAAGGATCAGTGCCGCTGATTCTCCTCTGTCAAGTAGGGTGCAGATGTCATCTGTGGGGGTGATCAGAGGTGTCTCAGTGCTGCGGTTGGCTCTGAAGCCTGATTGGTACGTGTCCAGTAGGTTGTTTCTCTCTAGGTTTTCAGTGAGTTGGAGGATGATGGCCTTCTCCAGGACTTTGGCGGGGAACAGGAGAAGTGAGATTGGATGATAGTTCTAGAGATCACTGGGGTCTGCGGAGGGTTTCTTAAGGAGGGGTCTGAACTCTGCATGTTTCCAGTCATTGGGAAAGGTAGCTGTGGTTAACAAGGCATTGAGGATGGTGGTGATCTTGTGACTGAGCTTGTCTCTTCTGAGGTTGAAAAACCAGTGGGAGGAGGTTTGGTGTGTGGTCCGAAGTGGATGGAGTTCATACGTGTGGGTGCATTTGGTGTGCTTGGTTGTTCCCATGCGGTGAGTGGGTGGTCGTTGGTGGTGGCTGATGGGGTGCTGAGGAGGTTAAAGGGTTGGGTCTCGAAGTTTCTATAGATGGTTGCTATCGTGGTGTGGAAGTGATCGGGGAGGGTGTCGCAGAGTTCCTGTGAGGCGTGGATTGAGTATTTGATGGCGTTCAGGCAGGTGAACTCTCTGACGATAGTGAAAAGTTCCTTGGCTTTGTTGGCACTGGTGTCAATCCGGTGGGTCAGGGCCTCCTTTTTTGAGGATTTGATCTGGCTGTGGTAGTCGTTGACGATTTGTACTGCCTAATCCACGTCTGTGGGCGACGTTGGTAAGTGGGTGTAGAGGGCATCAGTCCATTGTTGATGAGTGATCTTGGTCCAGCTGTAGAAGGGGGCGCTGTGGTGGTTGAGGTTGTGCAGAGAGGTCTAACAAGGATTAAGTGTACAATGGAGTGGTCCGACCAGGTGAGTTCCTTGGTGTGACTGTATCTGATTCGGTTGCTGGATGTGAAAATGGGGTCCAGTGTGTGTCCTGCTATGTGCGTGGGGTCAGTGACCAGCTGCTTGAGGCTGATTTTGTCCAGTCTTCCCAGGAGGTTGGTGGAGTCGTCCAGGTGAAAGTTGAGGTCTCCCAGGAAGACGTAGTGTTTAGATTCAAAGGCGAAGGGGTTGATAAATTCAGTGATGGTGGCGCTGAGGCCAGTTTGTAGTCCTGGCAGTCTGTAGGTGAGGGTGCCTTTGATGGTGGTGTTATCGTCAGTGTGGAGCTGGAAGTTAATATGTTCTATGAGATTGTGGTTTAGTCATCGGTGATGGTGCAGGTGATAGATTCCGGGTGTACAATGGCAATGCTGCCTCCATATTTGTTGGTGCAGTCACGGTGTATCACCTTGTAGGAGGTGGGTGTAGCCATGGTGATTTCAGGGGCTGATGCGAGGGTGAGCCAGGTCTCTGTGATGGTTACTTCAGGGGGAGTGTGGCGATAGTGTCCCAGACTTTAATGCCAGATTGCTCTACAAACACACAACTGATCAGGAGGCAGCTGTGTTGTTCCAGAGAGGTGTCAGTCAGCAGAGGTGGCGAGGCGTTGGTCATTGCAACGGTGGTCGTCCAGGGGTGAAGGAGTACCTGCAATAGATACTGGTGAATGGTCCGGCTGTGGAGTGTGCTGATACGAGACAACGTTGTTGCGTCCAAGGTCCCGGGCCCGGAGATCTGCTTAGAAGTATCTGTGGGAGTGCATGGGGCCAAGGTTTCTGGCGCTGGGCTTGGTCAAGGTGCGGATGGGCTCAGACGGGCTGGCCTTTGGTGCACCTGCTGTGGGCGGCCGCACAGCGGCCTCCATAAGTAGTCCTGGAGGTGGGAGGGGGTGGTAGGGAGGCAGGAGGGCAGTGAACAAGAGGAAAAAATGGCGAGAAAATGAAGCGGGAACTAAGGCCAGCAAAAGATCAAAATTAACAGTGTGCAAAAACTAATACTATTTCCAATGCAGATACCACTACAGATGCAAAAGGAAAAACAGACTCCAAAAATAAATAAAATTACCCGTACAGAACCGCTACATGTGCACAAGAAAAACAGGCTCCAGGAAACGGCAACCAGTTTGACTGGCCTGGCACACAGCGGGCTTGAACCAGCAGCCTCGAGGTCTGCGTGCTAGCAGCAGACATGGGAGTTGGGCTATGGCATTGGGGTGTGGCGCAGAGACTGTGGTCAGAGGCTACTCCCTGGAGGTGGTGCAGCGGTCTCCATAGTAGTCCTGGGAGGAGGAAGGGGATGGTAGAGAGGTGGGTGGGTAGGAGGAAAATAACTGCAAAAAAACAGAGTGGGCACCTGAGCCAGCTAAAGGCCAAAATTAACAGTGAGCCCAAACTAATACAATTCCCAATACAGAAACCACTACAGATGCAAAAGGAAAAACAGACCCATTGTTTTAAGACAGTAGCTAGACATGGAGATAATGTTTGTTCTGAAACTAGTTGGGTCTAGTAGAAAGAAGAAAGCTGTGATTGTATATTCGAGGACAATACTTGTAGTGTTGATATTGAAACATAACGAGATAGAAGTACCAAGAAATTTACCAAATGTATAGACGGCATATAAAGTTGTATATGAATATCAATGACTTTATTTTGGGACATATACCACTGTATACTGTAAAATGTATTGTTCTAAGAATGCATATAGTAGGCCAACAATTTGACTGCATTGAATTGATGTACCTTTAAAATTATATGGGTCTAATGATGTAGACAGTAGGTCGATCATTCGACTGTATTAAACAAATAAATCAGAGAGATTAGACATGCACTTACATAAACAATAACGAAAGTTGCATTATTTTAGAAAAGTAGTCTCTGGTAATTACGAGTACAGAGTGATAAGATCATGAAATAGTTTGTCCTGCGAGTAAATTAACACCAGCCAAAGATGGCCGCCAAAATTACCAAAGTGTTAAAAAAAACAAAAATTAGCGGATGTTAACTGGCGATTTAATAACATAAGAGACCGGTATTTTTAGATGGTCAACAAGTGAAAATAGACCATTGGTGAATTAAAAATTTGCAAACATTCGTGACAAGAATTTTCATTTCTATTAAGGACACGGAGGCGAGGATTATGCTTTCTCGATTTCTTTACTACCAACAGCAGCCAATAGGAACATAGTAAAGAAAAAAGCAGACTACAAATCCCATGAGCCCTTAGGCAACCATAGAGACTACATACTATATAAACAACCATAGAGGACAACACTTCCTCTTTCTTTGTCCAGTAAATTGTAAACAGTCAAAGTCATTGGAGAAATACCGCCGACCATCGTGAAGGAGAAGAGCCGAAGGCAACTGCAAAAGGGCCAACAGGAGACACGTAACCATCCAAGGGCGAAGAGGCTGTATCAGGAAACACAGCAGAACCAAGATCCAAAGTGGCGGAAACACTGCTGGAGAGACCATGACGAAGAATCACTTCTGGTCCGAACCTGAAAGAAAAACAGAGCCGTAATACACAACTCCAAAAACCCTGGAAGGTCGCATCACATAGGGTGGGGGAAAAAATCAATGCAAGAAACATTGCAGATCATAGCACAGCAAAGATGCAACATAAACAATGCAGTAGAATACAAATGGGTGGGATAATCCTCGCCTCCGTGTCCTTAATAGAATTGAAAATTCTTGTCACGAATGTTTGCAAATTTTTAATTCTATGGCAGGACAGGAGGCTCAGATTATGCTTGTTCAAAGCTTGTCCACCACAACAGATGCAATATCCACAATGGGTTTGAAATAATACGTTTTAAACACAGTATCAGAAGACCAATCAGCCGTCTTCACAATGTCCTGCAAACTCACACCAACATGGAAAGCCTTAGAGGCCATGGCACCCCGCGCGGAATGAGCTCCAAAAATGGAGACATCAATTCCTGCTTCAGACATAAGCCAGCGCACCCAACGAGCAAGGGTAGCTGGCGCCACAGGCTTAAAAGGCTTTTGCAAAGCAATCAACAACTGTCCAGACAAATCCTGACGAAAAGGAGCAGTACTCACCTAAGAATCTTTTATGCACCGGACCACACATAACTGTGGGTTCTGAGGAAAAGCTGGATAAGTGACAGTAGACAGATTAGTCTTGGTACGTCTGGAAACCGTAAAAGTAACGCCTTCCGGGGAAAAAGAACGGCCCGCGAGATCCAACGCGCGTACATCCGAAATACGCTTACAAGATACCAAACATAAGAGCATCGTCAATTTTGCAGACAATTGCTTACGAGACAGAGAAGCGTTGGGAGGCCAAGCTTCCAGAAAACGTAAGACAACGGAGACATCCCAAAGAGCTACATACTTCGGACATGGCGGCTTAGCCATCCGAACACCACGAAGCAATTTAGAGATAAGATGATGTTCTCCAATAGGCTTCCCGTCGACAAAATCATGGCCCGCAGAGACAGCGGAGCGAAAAGAATTGACAGTCCTGTAAGCAGAACCAGAAGAAGCGATGGAAGCAAGAAAATTAACAACTAAAGAGACATCTGCTGAAGTGGGATCCAGGTCTCGTTCAGAACACCAATTACACCATCGTCGCCAAGCTGACGCATAACGCTTGCGCGTGTTGGGGGCCCAAGCCTCATTGATAAATCTCTCAGCGTCTCCAGATAAGCCAGGGATTTTCCAGCGTCCCCCGAAAGACGCCATGCCACCAGTCGGAGCTGGCCCGACAGAACCAGAGGATGTGGATGGAGCAGAGGATCCAACAACAGGTTCCACTTCGTTGGAAGCAGGAACGGAGTCGAGCAACTCATTTCCAGAAGGTCCGGAAACCACGCTTGAGCCCTCCAAAGAGGAGCTATCAGAATGATCTCCGATTGAAACTGCTTTGTTCTGGCCAAGACTCGCGGAATCATTGCGAACGGGGGAAAAGCATAGCAAAGCTGAGGAGGCCAAGTCTGGAGAAAGGCATCCGTGGCAAGAGCCTCCGGATCCGGACGCCAGCTGTAAAACCTGGGCAGTTGAGCATTGAGGCGTGAGGCGAAAAGATCGATCCAAGGTCGACCCCAAAGGCGAGACAGATTCCGAAATACACGGGGGTGAAGCCGCCAGTCGCTGAAGTCCAGCAGATGGCGAGAGTTCCAGTCGGCCACTTGATTCTGGCAACCTGGGAGATACTCTGCAATAAGAGTGATCTTCCTCCGAAGGCAGAAGTGCCAGAAATCCTTCGCAATCTCTGCTAACAGTCTCGACCGCGTTCCCCCCAGTTTGTTCACATACCTCACCGCTGAGATGTTGTCCATGCGGAGCAAAATGCAACAGCTGGTGGCCTGAGGAGCAAGGATGCGGATCGCAAAAGATCCCGCCAGAAGCTCCAGGCAGTTGATGTGAAGGGCTAGTTCGTCCTGTGACCAACGGCCGCCCGTCGTCACGTCTCCGCAACGGGCTCCCCAGCCCCAAAGACTCGCGTCCGACTCCAACACCAAATCTGGAGTTGAGCCGAACAGGGCTTTCCCGTTCCAAGCTTCCATGTGATGGAGCCACCACAGCATCTCTGACTTCGCGTCCTGTGACAGAGGAACAATGTCGGAATAACGAAGACCCTTCTGCAAGTGCCGGATCTTGAGACGTTGCAGGGCCCGATAATGTAAGGGACCTGGAAAGATCGCCTGAATGGATGAGGCCAATAGTCCGACAATCCGAGCGATCGACCACAAAGATACGTTCGGTGCGGACAACAGTAACTTCAATTCCCTCTTGATAGACCTGACTTTCTGGGCAGGCAAGAGAAGCTGGCAAGATATCGAGTCCACAAGGAAACCTAGAAACTCTATCGACTGAGTGGGATGTAAATGAGATTTTTGAGGATTCACTAGAAACCCGAGAGACTGGAGCAGATCGATTGTCCATGATAAATGGGAACGTAGTTGTAGCGGGCACTGAGCCATCAAAAGAATGTCGTCCAGATACACGATCAAACGCACCCCGCGCGCTCGCAGCGATTCCATAACTGGTCTCAGGAGCTTCGTGAAGCACCACGGAGCGGATGATAGGCCGAACGGGAGAACCGTGTACTCGAACCACTCCCCCGACCAGTGGAACTGAAGAAAGCGGCGATGAGGCGGAAAAATGGGAACGGACAAGTAAGCGTCCTTCAAATCCAGGCGAACCATCCAGTCGCCCTTGCGAAGAAGATCCCTGAGAAGATGGATGCCCTTCATCTTGAAGTGGCGATAAACCACCCCATTGTTGAACTCCTTGAGATTGAGCACAAGGCGAGAACCTCCCCCTTTCTTCTCCACCAGAAACACATTGCTGATGAACCCCTGTGGATGCAGGGACGTCCGCACAATGGCCCCTTTGAGTAGAAGAGAATCGATTTCCTTGGAGATCACCTCTCGATCTCGTTGGGAAAAAACAAGGGGAGAAGGGACGGGACTTTGAAGGGGAGGGTGATAAAATTCGATGTGGAACCCTTGAACTGTCTGCAATATCCATGCATCGTTTGAGATGGTGCGCCAATTCTCTAGAAAAAATTGCACCCTGCCCCCCAGAACAACACTGTCGTAAGGAATCAAGCTCACCTGTAGAGGAGAAATCTTGGCGACCTCCTTGGTTTCCACCGTAGCCTCCTTTGTTGCCTTGGCCACGACCTTTACGGGAGGGGTAGAAGGTCGTCTTGGAACCGGAATAGGAAGACTGTTGTTGCTGACGTTGTCCGCCTCCTCCCTGGTGGAACTGTTGGCCACGTTGCTGACCAGAACCTCGGCCGAACGAACGTCCCCCAGATCGTCCGGCCCTGGCAAAAACCGGGCGGAACGCCCTGCGCAATGAAGACTGCGCCTTGTCAAGGCCACTAAAGGTCGCCACGAACTTCGTCAACTCCTTTAAAAATGGTTGACCAAACAGGAGACCTTGAGCCAGGGGACCCGACTCAGACATTGCAAGTTCAGATAACCTTGGATCCATTTTCAACAAGATGGAACGTCTACGTTCGGTAGATAGGGCACAGTTCGCGTTGGGCCCAACCAATAAGTTCATCTGGGTCGATGCCAGATGCCGACCCCTGAGCTTGATAACCTAAATCCAGGATCTTCGTCAGGGGGCCAAGAAGATCTAGCAACTTGTCCTGACACAGGCGCCAAGAGCGATCAATCCCCTTTTTCGGATCCTTAGTGAATTTTTTGAGGTAAGTCAAAATAGTCGGATCGACCTCCGGAGTGTCAGCCAACTTATCGGCCAACTCCGGGCGAGGGCACTCGGAGCGTAACCGAGAGCGCACCTCCTGATCGAAAGGTTCACGGATGTGTGCCTGGATGTAATCAGCAACCTCTGGTGCAGGGAACCAAGTTTTGGAATTGGGGTGTATTATATCAGTTGGCTCAAAGGTCAGGACCGGCGGATGTGAGGAGGCGTCAACAAAATGTTCTTTGCGAGATTTTTTAGCAGGGGGGGGACCAGAGGGACCTGAAGAAGAAGAGGAGGAGGTGTCCTCCGTGTCCGGGGGAGGTGGATGGGATTGTCTAGCTACAGTAGGGGCAGACAAAGTCTTAGCTAATCTCACAAAGTCAGATCTATGAGGATTCTTAGGCGACTTAGAGGAGTGCTTGGAAAAAGAGGACGGAATCCAGCCCTGTTGCTGGGCATAGTCGGTCAAATGGCGCTTCAATGGTCCAATAGCGCGGACTAGCGCGGTATTGACTGAATGCTGGACCCCTTGGTCAAGGGCATCGACCAAATCGTATTCAAACGACTCTTCAGGCTCCTCATCGTAATAATACTCCTCAGTGTCAATATAATCAGCCATGGCGTAAGAAAAAAGACAGTGTACACCACTGAGGAAAAATATATATACAAAGATATATATATATATATGCCCACTAAAATAATAAGCAAAGGTCTAGGTGTAAACCAAGTGACCCTGTCAGGGGGAGTGACAGCCCCACGCAAGCCAAAGAGGCAGAGCAACAAACTCGACCAAATTACAACAAATTTGAGAGTGGAGGGACAGGCTTGCATAAAAAGTCACCCTAGGCAACGCCTCTATAAATTATCCAGCCCTAAACTCTATCGTGAGGCAGAGGGCGTCTTGAGGGGATCTCCGGCAGGCAGTGGGCTGAGGCACAACAACAAACGCCGCCTCTCAGCGTGTCCGGGCTCCCTGTCACACACGGAGCGTAAACAATGCCAGCGCGCATGCGCGGTGGCTCGCCTGAAACTCCGGAAGAGGAGCAACGCGCGACACAAGCGCGCGAGTCCCCGAGCCCCGGTCCCGCTCCACAAATAAAGAAACACGGGCACGAAGCGCCCGTATGTCAAGAGAGGCGACACGCGCTCTCAAGGGAAACAACAAAACGAAGGCTAGTCAAACCGAAAACGCCAGAGGCAGCGCTACAAGCACACGGCAAAGCGGCAACAAGTAAGGCATGCAGCTAAAAAGCGGCGTATAACAATGTTATCGAAGCAACAATGCAATAGTCAAAAACATACAAGCAGTAACAAGTAATGTAGAAAAGGACTTAACTGGCTGCAAAGCAGCAAAGAAAGAGGAAGTGTTGTCCTCTATGGTTGTTTATATAGTATGTAGTCTCTATGGTTGCCTAAGGGCTCATGGGATTTGTAGTCTGCTTTTTTCTTTACTATGATCCTATTGGCTGCTGTTGGTAGTAAAGAAATCGAGAAAGCATAATCTGAGCCTCCTGTCCTGCCATAGAATTTAAATAAAAGATGCCTGAGCCTGTCTTATAGAACAGCATGACAACAAAGGTACGGACCGGCTACTACTTTCGATATAACGGATCATAAATAATAAAAATATAAAGGCGGCAACATTAATCATACAGAAGATGTGCTGTTTAAATAAATACAAAACATGGAAATTAACAAAATACAGGATCATTGAAATACGGGCAGAATCATGATAAAATACAACCACTTCCGGGTCATTTCTGTATATTGGATCCTAAATAATTAATAATACAAAGGCGGTAACATTAATTACATAGAAGACGTGCCGCTAAAACAAACATAAATATGGAAATGAATAAAATATAGTATCGTAGAAACATGAGTAGAATAACGGTAAAATACAACCACTTCCGGGTCATGCCGAGCAGCGCCAGCATATAAGACAAGAGTCAAACCCATGTAAAAACATGGAAATCGAACCGGGACGCTGGAACAGGGAGGCCGCAATTTTATTAACAGGTACGAGGGGACCGTATGGCTCGGAGTGTCGTTACCACCAGGGTCCTCGTTTTTTATGTAAAGCTCCTGCTTTATAGTAGGACTTTTAGGACCTAGCGGAAACGTGGGCTCTGTAATTGATACTAGAGAACATGCATGACGAAGAGTATTATTGAGGTCTTGTGATGCGTATGTTTGAACTCGCCGAATTCACGTGGGATTCACGAAATAATAATCTGAGTGAAACTAACTGTTGTGGATGTTTGTTAAGCATAGTATAAAAAAAACGAGCATAGTAGCAATTCCACATCAACATAGTAATTTTTGACTTAAAGAGCATTAAATGCTTCCTTTTAAAAGAATAGATGGCACATTAATGTGAGACGTAAGACTGCAAACTCGCTGCAATATAGAAATATTTTAAACCATTTACTGGCGAAATTACAGGGCGGAACACTTAACGGGACCGCGCGCTATGTAACAACGCCGACTAGCAAACGGTCGTTGTAGAGTGTATGCTATCTAAGGATAAACAATGAGAGCTTAGTAATAATTCCACCCCAGGGGACATAATTGTTTATAATACCCATGCATTATTCTGTTGTAGGATATGCAGTCACACCCCTCAACTTAAATTTATCTTACGAATCAGACCAAACGAACAGAACAGGGGTGAGTAAAGCGTATATTAGAAGCACTAGCACGCAACCTCATGAAAAATTAATACTATTAAAAAGTCAAATATGTTTTTATGTTTTACCAGTGACTCTCATTGAAACAAGATTTAGAAAAGGGGGTGGTGATGAACAGAGTGTCTGAGTTAAACAGACCACTCTTACCCAGTCCAAAGATCAGGGCTTGATCCATCACCGTTATTTATCTCACTGCCCCATCCCAGCTCAGAACCTGGCTATATGCAAATCAGTCTGTCCCTGGCCCAGTGCATCATGGGAACAGGGCAGACTAAACTACCAAGCCAATTCTTCACCAGAAAGGAGACAAGCTACCGGGGACCGGTTTCTGGCATTTCAGCCTTCTTCGGCCCGGCTTGCTTGAATCCTGATGGAGCAGTGAGAAAGGGACTCATGTCTGAGTATACCCTGCCACACCTATAGTGGCCAAAAACGATTTAGAAAAGGGGGTGGTGATGAACAGAGTGTCTGAGTTAAACAGACCACTCTTACCCAGTCCAAAGATCAGGGCTTGATCCATCACCGTTATTTATCTCACTGCCCCATCCCAGCTCAGAACCTGGCTATATGCAAATCAGTCTGTCCCTGGCCCAGTGCATCATGGGAACAGGGCAGACTAAACTACCAAGCCAATTCTTCACCAGAAAGGAGACAAGCTACCGGGGACCGGTTTCTGGCATTTCAGCCTTCTTCGGCCCGGCTTGCTTGAATCCTGATGGAGCAGTGAGAAAGGGACTCATGTCTGAGTATACCCTGCCACACCTATAGTGGCCAAAAACGATTTAGAAAAGGGGGTGGTGATGAACAGAGTGTCTGAGTTAAACAGACCACTCTTACCCAGTCCAAAGATCAGGGCTTGATCCATCACCGTTATTTATCTCACTGCCCCATCCCAGCTCAGAACCTGGCTATATGCAAATCAGTCTGTCCCTGGCCCAGTGCATCATGGGAACAGGGCAGACTAAACTACCAAGCCAATTCTTCACCAGAAAGGAGACAAGCTACCGGGGACCGGTTTCTGGCATTTCAGCCTTCTTCGGCCCGGCTTGCTTGAATCCTGATGGAGCAGTGAGAAAGGGACTCATATCTGAGTATACCCTGCCACACCTATAGTGGCCAAAAACGATTTAGAAAAGGGGGTGGTGATGAACAGAGTGTCTGAGTTAAACAGACCACTCTTACCCAGTCCAAAGATCAGGGCTTGATCCATCACCGTTATTTATCTCACTGCCCCATCCCAGCTCAGAACCTGGCTATATGCAAATCAGTCTGTCCCTGGCCCAGTGCATCATGGGAACAGGGCAGACTAAACTACCAAGCCAATTCTTCACCAGAAAGGAGACAAGCTACCGGGGACCGGTTTCTGGCATTTCAGCCTTCTTCGGCCCGGCTTGCTTGAATCCTGATGGAGCAGTGAGAAAGGGACTCATGTCTGAGTATACCCTGCCACACCTATAGTGGCCAAAAACGATTTAGAAAAGGGGGTGGTGATGAACAGAGTGTCTGAGTTAAACAGACCACTCTTACCCAGTCCAAAGATCAGGGCTTGATCCATCACCGTTATTTATCTCACTGCCCCATCCCAGCTCAGAACCTGGCTATATGCAAATCAGTCTGTCCCTGGCCCAGTGCATCATGGGAACAGGGCAGACTAAACTACCAAGCCAATTCTTCACCAGAAAGGAGACAAGCTACCGGGGACCGGTTTCTGGCATTTCAGCCTTCTTCGGCCCGGCTTGCTTGAATCCTGATGGAGCAGTGAGAAAGGGACTCATGTCTGAGTATACCCTGCCACACCTATAGTGGCCAAAAACGATTTAGAAAAGGGGGTGGTGATGAACAGAGTGTCTGAGTTAAACAGACCACTCTTACCCAGTCCAAAGATCAGGGCTTGATCCATCACCGTTATTTATCTCACTGCCCCATCCCAGCTCAGAACCTGGCTATATGCAAATCAGTCTGTCCCTGGCCCAGTGCATCATGGGAACAGGGCAGACTAAACTACCAAGCCAATTCTTCACCAGAAAGGAGACAAGCTACCGGGGACCGGTTTCTGGCATTTCAGCCTTCTTCGGCCCGGCTTGCTTGAATCCTGATGGAGGGGTGAGAAAGGGACTCATGTCTGAGTATACCCTGCCACACCTATAGTGGCCAAAAACGATTTAGAAAAGGGGGTGGTGATGAACAGAGTGTCTGAGTTAAACAGACCACTCTTACCCAGTCCAAAGATCAGGGCTTGATCCATCACCGTTATTTATCTCACTGCCCCATCCCAGCTCAGAACCTGGCTATATGCAAATCAGTCTGTCCCTGGCCCAGTGCATCATGGGAACAGGGCAGACTAAACTACCAAGCCAATTCTTCACCAGAAAGGAGACAAGCTACCGGGGACCGGTTTCTGGCATTTCAGCCTTCTTCGGCCCGGCTTGCTTGAATCCTGATGGAGCAGTGAGAAAGGGACTCATGTCTGAGTATACCCTGCCACACCTATAGTGGCCAAAAACGATTTAGAAAAGGGGGTGGTGATGAACAGAGTGTCTGAGTTAAACAGACCACTCTTACCCAGTCCAAAGATCAGGGCTTGATCCATCACCGTTATTTATCTCACTGCCCCATCCCAGCTCAGAACCTGGCTATATGCAAATCAGTCTGTCCCTGGCCCAGTGCATCATGGGAACAGGGCAGACTAAACTACCAAGCCAATTCTTCACCAGAAAGGAGACAAGCTACCGGGGACCGGTTTCTGGCATTTCAGCCTTCTTCGGCCCGGCTTGCTTGAATCCTGATGGAGCAGTGAGAAAGGGACTCATGTCCGAAGACGGCTGTAATGCCAGAAACCGGTCCCTGGGAGCTTGTTTCCTTCCCAGTGTAAGAATTGGCATTTGTAGTTTGGTTTGCCCTGTTCCCATCATGCACTGGGACAGGAACAGACTAATTTGCATACAGCCAGGTTCTGAAACTGGGATGGTGCAGTGAGCTAAAAAACGGTGTTGGATCTAGCCCTGATCTCTTGACTGGGTGAGAGCTTTCTGCTTAATTCAGAGACTCTGTCCCTCACCACCCCTTGTTGTAAATATTTTTGTCCACCCTAAGCGTGGAAGGGTATTCTCAGATGTGAGACCCTTGCTCATTGCACCATCAGGATTCAAGCAAACCGGGCCGAAGACGGCTGTAATGCCAGAAACCGGTCCCTGGGAGCTTGTTTCCTTCCCAGTGTAAGAATTGGCATTTGTAGTTTGGTTTGCCCTGTTCCCATCATGCACTGGGACAGGAACAGACTAATTTGCATACAGCCAGGTTCTGAAACTGGGATGGTGCAGTGAGCTAAAAAACGGTGTTGGATCTAGCCCTGATCTCTTGACTGGGTGAGAGCTTTCTGCTTAATTCAGAGACTCTGTCCCTCACCACCCCTTGTTGTAAATATCTCATTGAAACAAGAGCACCATAAATTTCTGCAAACCTATCTGCAACAATAACGGTGGTTCCAACGGACTAGGTTGATAGCATAAACCAATCGCAAAGGTAATTAAGCTATAAGTAACAGTGGAAAAGTATATTCTCACTTAAAAGTAAAATCTAAAAAAGTTCATTAAATTTATTCCGAAAGGCTCAACATAGAACGAGTCCTAGAAATCATACGGTGGAATATTGAAATTGATTAATCAAATTCCAACATCAAATTTTCATAAGGTATTTACTACTTATGTGTAATGTCCTAAAAGTAAACTGGACCCTAGAGTTAAAATTTAGACTCATAGAATACAATAATTTACGCAATGACTTATAATTTTGAGTAAGTCAGATATTATCACGTGTGGTTAATGTGTAGAGAACGCAAAATCATTGTGTGTTTCTGTCTGAGGAAAGCAGTAGTTAATTTAATTTGGTTAGTAAAATAAAGGGCATGTGAATAATAGTTACATGAATTGTGTCACAGTAAAATATAGGCATCTAAAATATTGTTTTTATTTGTAGATCTTACCTCGATAATCTCTTTGTCCTGATGAAGGTGATAAGATTAACAAACACCGAAACGCCGCGTCGACTGTTTTTAAACTAATTTCAAAGCTTTTTTGCAAATTGTAATGATGATATATTGTGTTTTTAACGATGAGCAACATTAAGTTTTATATTTAAAGTGTAACCAGAAGGGAGGAACTAAATAAATACTATTCTCTTTTTTTATGAAATTGACTATGATGCTTAGTAATTAGTGACACTTGCCCTAATGTTTTGAGTTTTTTATACTTTGTGAAGCACTGATAGTACCCACGAATCATAGGTAGCTCTCTCTATTAGACCTATCAGATCTTTCTGTTGAAACATCACAGGGTTCACCTTTGTTTGCAAAAGGAAAAACAGACACCAAAAATAAATACAATTACCAGTACAGAACTACTACAGATGCACAAGAAAAACAGGCTCCCGGAACAACATCCAGTGTGACTGGCCTGGCACACAGCGGGCTTGAACCGGCGGCCTCGAGTTCTGTGAGCTGGCAGCAAAAAATGAGCTGGGCCGCAGCAGCGGGGAGTGGCTTTGTTCAGAAGCATGTACAACTGTTTCTAATTGCTGTGTTTTCTATATTCTGAATTTGTGTTGGGGGATTTCTCTTATTTCATTGTGGCATTTTGTGTTCTTTGCATTATGATCACATTGAGTCATTTCTATTGTTTCTATCTTTGCTTCCACCTGGTTGTTTTTAGGTTTAAATCTTTTTATTGATAAGTGTGGTTTATGCATCAAACAGTGCCACCAACAGTAAGCCAAAAGATCATATATGTACAGCAGGGCACATAATGAGAAGCCCCAACACATAGTTCCATTATCGGCGCAGGAAGATCCCCACCTGCACCAAAGTAGAAAAGGCATGCATAAATAAATACACAACACAACTTTTTTGTTTAGAGAAAATATGGCTGCAGGTTTATTACATACAACAGTTTGCAAATTATGGTGGGTTATCTTACGGGCGATCCAAGGGCAGGTAGCCATACTAACCTATGCTACCCTGCCTGCCTGATGAGCCAAGCACTGTGGAAACCCAATCAGCGCTACCCTTATAGGGGTGATCCCCTTACTGGATCATGTGTCACATTGGTCCCTTATTACTCGTGCCCCTTTCAGGGCGAAGCGTAGCAAGGCAAGCCCCCGGTTGTTCAGGCCCACAACCGCCCAAAGGACTAACGGGCCGCTGACGTCATTGTTCCAGGACCCTCCCCTGAGGCTCCTGTGATTTGGCTCTGGCACCCTTATTGTGCTCTTGCAGAGGTATCCTTCTGTTCCCAGACTGCTTCCAGATCGCCCTGTAACTCTGCCTGCAACAACAAAGAAAACATTACAACATCCTCAAACCCCGCTTGCCTGCCCCAAGCCGGGTACGCGGTAGGGTGGGAGACGGTGAGTCGGGCAGCAGGGAGCTACCCTCCCGGAAAGGATGACGCTACGAGCATAGATGGCACCAGAGGCCCGAGGCGCAGCAACGACGACGATGGGCATAGACGGCGTGTCGGGCAGCAAAGAGGCCCAAAGATGGCGGTCGGAGGACTAAATACCCCTCTCCAACCCCCGGCGCGCCGGACATGACGTGTCCAGCGTGCCCTGTAAGGGGACTCCTCCTGGAGTCCATGGAAACGGGTGGGGGAGGCGCCTAAATTGCACTAAGGGTGGCCGTCCTCCGAGGTGGCCACCTGCGGGGGCAGCGAGCAGCCGCATAGTTCCATTATCGGTGCAGGAAGATCTCCACCCGCACCAAAGTAGAAAAGGCATGCATAAATAAATACACAAAACAACTTTTTTGTTTGGAGAAAATATGGCTGCAGATTTATTACATACAACATGCAAATTATGGTGGGTTATCTTACGGGCGATCCAAGGGCAGGTAGCCGTACTAACCTATGCTACCCTGCCCGCCTGATGAGCCAAGCACTGTGGAAACCCAATCAGCGCTACCCTTAGAGGGGTGAGGCCCTTACTGGATCACGTGACACATTGGTCCCTTATTACTCGCGCCCCTTTCAGGGCGGAGCGTAGCAAGGCAACCCCCCGGTTGTTCAGGCCCACAACCGCCCGAAGGACTAACGGGGCGCCAACGTCATTGTTCCAGGACCCTCCCCTGAGGCTCCTGTGATTTGGCTCTAGCATCCTTACTGTGCTCTTGCAGAGGTATCCTTCTGTACCCAGACTGCTTCCAGATCGCCCTGTAACTCCGCCACAGCTCTGGAGGCGGCCCCCGTCGCCTACTGAGCCCCCCACCAACCAAACAGCACATCCTTCACTTGCAACCGGCTCCTTCTAGTTTCTCTTGCATGTCCAAGAGGATCAGGTCCCTTCCGACCTATGACAAGTGACCTCAACAGCCCAAAATCGCCTCACTTTCATGTGGATCAGCTCATGTCTGATAATCCCGAGACCTCTTAGGTCTGGACTTGCGCATAGCACTATTCACCCTTTGCGGGAAAGCTCCACTGCTTCATTAGATTTGACCCCGGGCCAAGACAGGCGTAGCCCATGCCTGCTGCAGCCAAAACCCCTTGCTCTGCGACTTGTGCATGGAGCGGGCTATCCTCCTCTGGGAAAGTACCAGTGCCTCACATGTCCAGCAAGACTGTGATAGCTTCCCAGGAGGGAGCTCTCCTAAACATCGCTAATTCACCCTGCAAGCTGCAAGACGGCGGAAGACGACCGACAAGACGGCGAGCCAGACAGAGGGCGAGTTGGGCAGCAGGGAGCTACCCTCACAGAAAGGATGATGATACGAGCGCAGACGGCACCACAGGCCCGAGGCACAGCAACGACGACGATGGGCAGAGACGGCGTGTCGGGCAGCAAAGAGGCTCAACGATGGCGGGCGGAGGACTAAATACCCCTCACCCAATCCCCCAACGTCATGTCTGGCGCGCCCTGTAAGGGGACTCCTCCTGGAGTCCAGGGAAACGGGTGGAGGAGGCTCCTAAATTGCACTAAGGGTGGCCCCCAGCGGGGGCTGCGGGCAGCCACATTCCCCTTCCCATACCATCCCTCCTGGATCCCTCACCGTGCCCCTCCCAACCAGACCCCTATCTTGATCCCTCCTGGGCCTGTTTGATGTGGAGTCAATAGAACCGAATCAGGGCTTTCAGACTGCATTGCCTTGTGATGTAAATCAAGTGGTTTCCTGTGGGGGCACCGTGAGACGTAACAGGTGCAGGTATATGGGGCAGGTAAGTTCCCGCATGTTCATGCCAGTGGTCGAAGTGGGGAAAAAAAAGTAGGGGAACTGTGGGTGGAGAATCAGAGGGCAGGAATATTTTGAGGATGGATCAGTTGGCGGAGTCAGAGGTGTGGCTAGAAAGAGCGAAACATACTAATTTAAGTACGTTTGCCATCTCACTGACCAGTTACAGCTTATAACGTTATTTAATTCAAACAATGGATCGAGAGGTTTATTTGAGGTTTAATATATGTTATTTAAATTAAAATACATTTACAATGTGGGACATATTTCCATTCACAGAATGTTCCAAATACACTTTTAAGTGGAATCACTAGCCATTTGTCTCCGAGCCATGCATTTTTCTTTCATCAGCGCTTCTACTCCCTTTTTCTAACCATTTCTGAACACAAAATTTGGGTTTAAATTCTATTAAAGAGGTTTTAGGGTTCAGATGTCGGTTAAGAAAGAAGATCATAAGACCAGTAACTGTGTTTTAGGCATTCAGACATGAGTAAGGGTACCGGATACTAAGGGGTTTTAGGGTTTAGTGTTGGGTAGTGATAATTGGTGGTAAGGGTATTTTAGGTTTCAATTGGCAGGCAGAGGTAAAATGAGGTAGGAGGTGTTGGAAATTTGCCCTTTCTGCAGGCCACCCAATTTTCTTTTTGGTTTTGTGCAGAGCTCTATTTTTACTGTCAATTGAACTCTGTGCACTTTACCCCTGATATCCATTGATAAAATGTTTGTGCCCATTCTTTCAACATGGTAAAATCGGTACACTCCTGATTGGAATATTTACCTTATCTATAAGACCCTTATATATGGTACCCACAGTCTATCTAGGGCCTGTAAGTTAAACGTCAACAGTGGGCTGGAGCACTCTTTGTCATAACTACTATAGTGACAGAGTAAAGCATGCTTTTAGATTTGCCACTTAAACCTGGTTTTGCTGTTTTTAAACTGCCAATTTGGCCTGTCAAA
Organism: Lissotriton vulgaris; assembly: GCF_964263255.1. Lineage (NCBI taxonomy): Eukaryota > Metazoa > Chordata > Amphibia > Caudata > Salamandridae > Lissotriton > Lissotriton vulgaris. Next base: position 1,173,803,345 of record NC_141696.1, read on the forward strand.
CTACACACGTTTAGCAGGCCTAACCCATCCTTTTAAATATTAATAAGTCACCCCTAAGGTAGGCCTTATTGCCCAAAGAGTATGGTACATAGTATTTAAAAGTAAGAAATGTAGAAATTCAGTATTCCATATGCCCTTACAGCAAAAAATCATAAAAGCTATGTTCTCTGTAGCAAGGCTGGTTGCTTCCATAAAGACAAAAATACACAAAAGAGCAGGCCAGGTCTGTAGACGGTGTGTAACTGCAGAGGCAACCATGAGGCACTGGTGGTGAGTGCATAAGACAAAGGATTGCAAAGTTGTAAAGGCTGTTAGTCACAAAAGGCTGAAGAAATTCCCATCAGACCACCCATGTGGTGGATTTCACGTCACGTGGGAATTACTGATCTTCCCTCCCAAATCCGACCATATAGTGTCGATGCGGGAAAGGTTGTCAGTGACATAGTCTTAATGTGACACCCTGAAGTAGTGTGAATAAAAAAAGTGCAGTGCTCGAAAAAACCTGTGATAGATAAAATTGACTACCAAGACTCCGAGAAGCATTACAAAAGAAGTCCAAGTGTCAAAAAATTAAAAACACGCCGAGTAGTAATACTACTCTAGGGCGCTATGTAAGTGTGGTCGACATGTTTCAGCTATTGAGGGCATCTAGCCAGCTTTCTTCAGGACCTATGGTAAAACTTAGGCTACTGCAACTACATATAGTGTATTTCATTGTAGAAAAACAAAATTGTACTGATACAAGGTTACATATAAACCAGGAACAAGAATACTTAAATGTCCACTGGAGGGAAAGAAAATGTCTTCTTCCTATCAAGAGACAAAAACAGAAAGACAATATGTCAAACAATACCACTGTCGAACACACCCACCTACGTACACACACAGACACCGTGCAGACACACCTGCAAGAATAATTTGCATTCTGCATTCTGAAAAGCATATTAGCTTGATCACATTGAGGCATTTCCTCTAAGTGATACTCACCCAGCTTTGTGTGGGTGATGGCCTCACCTCACCCGGCAACCGCTCGGGAGTATAAGGCCCCGCTCTATAGTGTAGAAATAAAAGGAACAGTGAGCACACAACTTCCCTGTACCTTACCCAATGGTTCTACACATTTAATCCAACAGACGTGTGGTAGCTAGCAAAACGTCAAACCCACCACTGATCACCACAACGATTCACAAGGGGTAAACAGGAATCGCATGGCTTGCGATCCTGAACATACCCCAGTCACTGACACTACTGTGTGTCACACAATGACTATGTGAGAGATAATAATGTACATTTTAAATCTCTACCCAGAAGCTTGCATTAAGAGCCAGATGTATTTTCAAAAAGGAGGAGTACACTAATGACCTAATAGAGGCTATAGCGCTTATGCGATGGTGGGGAGTTAATGGAGCAGCCCACACGGTGGCTGCCCAAATCTCCCAAGTTCAAAGACTCCCACACTGTGTAATTAAAGTGAAGGCTATTTCTAGTGCTTAAGATTGGAGAGGGGTTACAACTCGGGATAATGCAGATTATTTATGAGCTGGCTCCCTCAACTCAAGTAGGACAAGGCAGTCTCAAAGACCGGTCCTTAGAAAGATAGAGTATCGGTGCTACCCGACTCACCTGTCCGTCGGTGCCTACGCTTCTGACACGAGCGGAAGTGGAGGTAAAAATGCTACCGCCCCTCTTCTCTAAATAGATAAATCTCCCGTGAAGTGCTTAATCCGCGTGATCGCGAAGATGCGCGTGAGGAAAGGAACTACTTTCTGGTGCATGCGCATAGGATGTAGAGCGCTACTGTTGGCTTCCGCGCATGCTTGTGGAGTGCCGAGCACTGCTTCTTGACGCTTGCGCAGTGACCCGGCGTCCACAGACAGCGGACCCGCCGCCAGACAATACTTTTACAATCACCCTGGCAGCTGATGCGAGGGTAGAGCCACGGCATCCCCTATATCGATAGTATTCCTGTGCTCAGTCAGTATTCTGAGCTCATACCTACACGGAAGGCACTGTTTACCCTGGTCACGGACCGAAGGGACTTAAAACACAGGGTTATCGTGGTTGAGATCCTGATGTTAAACGGAGATAAACGTGAACCTCCATCACTTAAACAGACAGTAGTGACCTCTGCATTAGATGTATTTCTCCTAGTTAGAGGGCTACATCAAACAGGGGAAGAGGGGGGGAGATATTAAAGTGCATGATACACGGTGGAACATACCTTCTAGGTTCTACACTTATCGGTAGGCAGACGGCCAGTGTCTAAGGTAGGGACAGGATTATGGGTTTAATAAAGGGACATGCACTCCTTCATAGCTACTGTGTGTTCACCAAGTGACAGGACCTCATTGAGGGAATGTCTGTGGTTCGTCAGTAATGAAAGTGGGTCTGTTGATCTATGGGTGTCAGTGGGGGTGGACGGAAGCAGCAATCACAAATATGTTGGATGAGCTATGAGGAGCAAACTTGACTGCGTTTGCGTCCTAATCAAAAGCGACCCGCAACTGAAAAGCTGCACTAAATACTAGAAAAACAACAAGTGTGTGGAGGGTCGGGGGGAATGTTTAACGACCTTCCTGCTCGCTCCCCTATACCGAGATACAAAAATACACAAAAGAGCAGGCCAGGTCTGTAGACGGTGTGTAACTGCAGAGGCAACCATGAGGCACTGGTGGTGAGTGCATAAGACAAAGGATTGCAAAGTTGTAAAGGCTGTTAGTCACAAAAGGCTGAAGAAATTCCCATCAGACCACCCATGTGGTGGATTTCACGTCACGTGGGAATTACTGATCTTCCCTCCCAAATCCGACCATATAGTGTCGATGCGGGAAAGGTTGTCAGTGACATAGTCTTAATGTGACACCCTGAAGTAGTGTGAATAAAAAAAGTGCAGTGCTCGAAAAAACCTGTGATAGATAAAATTGACTACCAAGACTCCGAGAAGCATTACAAAAGAAGTCCAAGTGTCAAAAAATTAAAAACACGCCGAGTAGTAATACTACTCTAGGGCGCTATGTAAGTGTGGTCGACATGTTTCAGCTATTGAGGGCATCTAGCCAGCTTTCTTCAGGACCTATGGTAAAACTTAGGCTACTGCAACTACATATAGTGTATTTCATTGTAGAAAAACAAAATTGTACTGATACAAGGTTACATATAAACCAGGAACAAGAATACTTAAATGTCCACTGGAGGGAAAGAAAATGTCTTCTTCCTATCAAGAGACAAAAACAGAAAGACAATATGTCAAACAATACCACTGTCGAACACACCCACCTACGTACACACACAGACACCGTGCAGACACACCTGCAAGAATAATTTGCATTCTGCATTCTGAAAAGCATATTAGCTTGATCACATTGAGGCATTTCCTCTAAGTGATACTCACCCAGCTTTGTGTGGGTGATGGCCTCACCTCACCCGGCAACCGCTCGGGAGTATAAGGCCCCGCTCTATAGTGTAGAAATAAAAGGAACAGTGAGCACACAACTTCCCTGTACCTTACCCAATGGTTCTACACATTTAATCCAACAGACGTGTGGTAGCTAGCAAAACGTCAAACCCACCACTGATCACCACAACGATTCACAAGGGGTAAACAGGAATCGCATGGCTTGCGATCCTGAACATACCCCAGTCACTGACACTACTGTGTGTCACACAATGACTATGTGAGAGATAATAATGTACATTTTAAATCTCTACCCAGAAGCTTGCATTAAGAGCCAGATGTATTTTCAAAAAGGAGGAGTACACTAATGACCTAATAGAGGCTATAGCGCTTATGCGATGGTGGGGAGTTAATGGAGCAGCCCACACGGTGGCTGCCCAAATCTCCCAAGTTCAAAGACTCCCACACTGTGTAATTAAAGTGAAGGCTATTTCTAGTGCTTAAGATTGGAGAGGGGTTACAACTCGGGATAATGCAGATTATTTATGAGCTGGCTCCCTCAACTCAAGTAGGACAAGGCAGTCTCAAAGACCGGTCCTTAGAAAGATAGAGTATCGGTGCTACCCGACTCACCTGTCCGTCGGTGCCTACGCTTCTGACACGAGCGGAAGTGGAGGTAAAAATGCTACCGCCCCTCTTCTCTAAATAGATAAATCTCCCGTGAAGTGCTTAATCCGCGTGATCGCGAAGATGCGCGTGAGGAAAGGAACTACTTTCTGGTGCATGCGCATAGGATGTAGAGCGCTACTGTTGGCTTCCGCGCATGCTTGTGGAGTGCCGAGCACTGCTTCTTGACGCTTGCGCAGTGACCCGGCGTCCACAGACAGCGGACCCGCCGCCAGACAATACTTTTACAATCACCCTGGCAGCTGATGCGAGGGTAGAGCCACGGCATCCCCTATATCGATAGTATTCCTGTGCTCAGTCAGTATTCTGAGCTCATACCTACACGGAAGGCACTGTTTACCCTGGTCACGGACCGAAGGGACTTAAAACACAGGGTTATCGTGGTTGAGATCCTGATGTTAAACGGAGATAAACGTGAACCTCCATCACTTAAACAGACAGTAGTGACCTCTGCATTAGATGTATTTCTCCTAGTTAGAGGGCTACATCAAACAGGGGAAGAGGGGGGGAGATATTAAAGTGCATGATACACGGTGGAACATACCTTCTAGGTTCTACACTTATCGGTAGGCAGACGGCCAGTGTCTAAGGTAGGGACAGGATTATGGGTTTAATAAAGGGACATGCATCGACACTATATGGTCGGATTTGGGAGGGAAGATCAGTAATTCCCACGTGACGTGAAATCCACCACATGGGTGGTCTGATGGGAATTTCTTCAGCCTTTTGTGACTAACAGCCTTTACAACTTTGCAATCCTTTGTCTTATGCACTCACCACCAGTGCCTCATGGTTGCCTCTGCAGTTACACACCGTCTACAGACCTGGCCTGCTCTTTTGTGTATTTTTGTATCTCGGTATAGGGGAGCGAGCAGGAAGGTCGTTAAACATTCCCCCCGACCCTCCACACACTTGTTGTTTTTCTAGTATTTAGTGCAGCTTTTCAGTTGCGGGTCGCTTTTGATTAGGACGCAAACGCAGTCAAGTTTGCTCCTCATAGCTCATCCAACATATTTGTGATTGCTGCTTCCGTCCACCCCCACTGACACCCATAGATCAACAGACCCACTTTCATTACTGACGAACCACAGACATTCCCTCAATGAGGTCCTGTCACTTGGTGAACACACAGTAGCTATGAAGGAGTGCATGTCCCTTTATTAAACCCATAATCCTGTCCCTACCTTAGACACTGGCCGTCTGCCTACCGATAAGTGTAGAACCTAGAAGGTATGTTCCACCGTGTATCATGCACTTTAATATCTCCCCCCCTCTTCCCCTGTTTGATGTAGCCCTCTAACTAGGAGAAATACATCTAATGCAGAGGTCACTACTGTCTGTTTAAGTGATGGAGGTTCACGTTTATCTCCGTTTAACATCAGGATCTCAACCACGATAACCCTGTGTTTTAAGTCCCTTCGGTCCGTGACCAGGGTAAACAGTGCCTTCCGTGTAGGTATGAGCTCAGAATACTGACTGAGCACAGGAATACTATCGATATAGGGGATGCCGTGGCTCTACCCTCGCATCAGCTGCCAGGGTGATTGTAAAAGTATTGTCTGGCGGCGGGTCCGCTGTCTGTGGACGCCGGGTCACTGCGCAAGCGTCAAGAAGCAGTGCTCGGCACTCCACAAGCATGCGCGGAAGCCAACAGTAGCGCTCTACATCCTATGCGCATGCACCAGAAAGTAGTTCCTTTCCTCACGCGCATCTTCGCGATCACGCGGATTAAGCACTTCACGGGAGATTTATCTATTTAGAGAAGAGGGGCGGTAGCATTTTTACCTCCACTTCCGCTCGTGTCAGAAGCGTAGGCACCGACGGACAGGTGAGTCGGGTAGCACCGATACTCTATCTTTCTAAGGACCGGTCTTTGAGACTGCCTTGTCCTACTTGAGTTGAGGGAGCCAGCTCATAAATAATCTGCATTATCCCGAGTTGTAACCCCTCTCCAATCTTAAGCACTAGAAATAGCCTTCACTTTAATTACACAGTGTGGGAGTCTTTGAACTTGGGAGATTTGGGCAGCCACCGTGTGGGCTGCTCCATTAACTCCCCACCATCGCATAAGCGCTATAGCCTCTATTAGGTCATTAGTGTACTCCTCCTTTTTGAAAATACATCTGGCTCTTAATGCAAGCTTCTGGGTAGAGATTTAAAATGTACATTATTATCTCTCACATAGTCATTGTGTGACACACAGTAGTGTCAGTGACTGGGGTATGTTCAGGATCGCAAGCCATGCGATTCCTGTTTACCCCTTGTGAATCGTTGTGGTGATCAGTGGTGGGTTTGACGTTTTGCTAGCTACCACACGTCTGTTGGATTAAATGTGTAGAACCATTGGGTAAGGTACAGGGAAGTTGTGTGCTCACTGTTCCTTTTATTTCTACACTATAGAGCGGGGCCTTATACTCCCGAGCGGTTGCCGGGTGAGGTGAGGCCATCACCCACACAAAGCTGGGTGAGTATCACTTAGAGGAAATGCCTCAATGTGATCAAGCTAATATGCTTTTCAGAATGCAGAATGCAAATTATTCTTGCAGGTGTGTCTGCACGGTGTCTGTGTGTGTACGTAGGTGGGTGTGTTCGACAGTGGTATTGTTTGACATATTGTCTTTCTGTTTTTGTCTCTTGATAGGAAGAAGACATTTTCTTTCCCTCCAGTGGACATTTAAGTATTCTTGTTCCTGGTTTATATGTAACCTTGTATCAGTACAATTTTGTTTTTCTACAATGAAATACACTATATGTAGTTGCAGTAGCCTAAGTTTTACCATAGGTCCTGAAGAAAGCTGGCTAGATGCCCTCAATAGCTGAAACATGTCGACCACACTTACATAGCGCCCTAGAGTAGTATTACTACTCGGCGTGTTTTTAATTTTTTGACACTTGGACTTCTTTTGTAATGCTTCTCGGAGTCTTGGTAGTCAATTTTATCTATCACAGGTTTTTTCGAGCACTGCACTTTTTTTTTTTTTTTTTTTTTTTTTTTTTTTTTTTATTCACACTACTTCAGGGTGTCACATTAAGACTATGTCACTGACAACCTTTCCCGCATCGACACTATATGGTCGGATTTGGGAGGGAAGATCAGTAATTCCCACGTGACGTGAAATCCACCACATGGGTGGTCTGATGGGAATTTCTTCAGCCTTTTGTGACTAACAGCCTTTACAACTTTGCAATCCTTTGTCTTATGCACTCACCACCAGTGCCTCATGGTTGCCTCTGCAGTTACACACCGTCTACAGACCTGGCCTGCTCTTTTCTGCTTCCATAAAGAAACAAGGGATTACGTTATAACACCTTATAATGCTACTTTCAGATTGGTAACAGTTACAGAAATATTTCAAGGACTCTTTTTAATAGTTAAACAAAATCCAATTAAATGGTCACATTGAATATTTTCAAACTAGTATGGAAAAGGTACTTTTAAAAATTAACATTTTGCTGGCCTAAAGCCTCTGGATGACTTTAACTGAGTATTCAAGTCACCTGGCAGCTTGGCGGCCCTCCTGTGGTGAACAGGGTACTGCTCCCAGGACAGGAACAATGAACATTGGGTATGGGGAAGTATTTTCCTCCACCTTGACCCTTGGATTGTTTGGGGGCTGTGTTCAGTCCCAGAGTGCACTTCAAAGGGTTGGCCAAGCAAGGACCTTAATAAATATTTTATCAGGGTCTTCCACTGTCACAGGCCGATGTAGCTCACAAACGGGGCTGCCTTCCTTTTGTCGTTCTAGTCAGCCAAACACCATAGAGCTGCCCCAGAAGTGGCTTGGAGAGACCACTGGGTTGGAGCTTTGAGAATTCTCTTTGACATTGGAGTGTCAAATCTTGCTTGAATGGCACTTCCGGCTTGACAGGTCTGCAGGGGTTCAACATATAACATTTGGGTGTGTACTACAAAGAAGGGAAACAGAATGCCAAAACATGTTGTGGGTATCTATGGTCTGGCTATTGAAACCTCAGCTTTGATTTTACCAGACTTCGGTCTCTCTGTTGGATGGGGTACAGAAACTGCCTAAAACTGGATTTTAGTGTAAGATGTAGGAAGACACTGGGTTTACCATAGTATATTCACTACGCATACCCCCAGACCTCAGAGCCCAAGTTTAGTGTGGGCATAGACTTCAGCCATCTTGAAAATGCCCAAAGCGGGTTGGGTTAGCTCTAGGAACCTTACATCATTGGTTATGGCATCCCCTGGTATCATTCTCACCCACAAGCTTGAGCCTGACATTAACGTAAATTCTTCAGCAACCCACTTCAGAGCACTCCTTGACCTGTGGAAAATCAGAAGAGGGCTGAACCTGCGGTCTGAGACCTGAGAAGAGCCCTAAAGGACCAGACCTGCTCACTCTTGTACCAAGACAAAGAAGTGGACTCAAAGGGTCATACGGCTGACCTCCTGTTCAAGCTACAGAAATGCAGCAAGCTACAAGAGGCCTTTCCTGTAACTGCCCAGCTGATCAGTGGCACCTCAACCTGGAATGGTCTCTGCCTGCCATCGTGTGCATCTTTAAGTGCCTTCCCTGGTGCCCTGGGAAGATTTAGAAGTGTACTCATGTGGTGGATTGGGACTTGAAAGACTAAAATCAGAAGATTAAATCCTTGACAGGACAAACCTCATTGGTGCATCTGACCTGTGCTCCATTGCGGTCCGCGTCAAATTGCGCCTAGGTCCTTAACTATCATTACCATTGACATTTATTAGCACTTCAAGGTTCCTGGTGCTATTTTACTTAAAACTTTAAAAATCATATCTCCAGTTCTCCTTACTGCGTTTTTGTTTATTACATTTTACTCTATATTTTTCTAATTTTGGAATGTTTATTGCTTTGCATTTCAACTTCATTACTGCTTTAGTACTGCCTAAATACTTTACACATTGCCTCTAAGTTAAGCCCATCTGCTCTGTGCAATAGCTACCAGTGGGTTACCTCAGGTTTAATTAGTGACATGAACTGTGATTATCACATGAGGTGGGTACCTACCCCCCTCAGATACTTTTTGACAAAGGGGTTTAGGGATTAAAAGCATTTAGTGGTAAAGGCAGATAAAGCTTTTTTTAGCATACAGGGGCAAGAAGTGGTAAAGGGGTTTTAGGGTTCAGGGGTGGGTAAAGGGAGATAAGGTGTTTTTACGGTTCAAGACTTGTAGAGGTAAACAGAGGTAAGAGGTTTTTGGTGTTCAGGGGTGGGTAGAGATAAAGTCCAATATGGTGATTTCAGGCTTTAGCAGTGGGTAGAGGTAGAGGAAAGTAAGGAGTATTTGGAGTTCGGTCAGTAGAGGTAAATGGGTTTAAGGGAGTTTTAGGGTTCAGGCGTGGGTAGTGGCAAAAGGAGGAAAGTGTTTTTAGGGGTCATGGAATGAAAAAGTTGAAGGGTGCCAAGGGTATTTAAGGGTTCAGGGGTGGGTAGAGTAAAGGGAAGTCAGGGATGTTTAGGGTTCTGGGACAAGTGGAGGGAAAGGGAGGTAAGGGGTTTCTAGGGTTTGGGTGGATAGAAGTAAAGGGAGGTAAGGAGTTTTAGGATTCAGAGGTGGGTAGAGGTAAAACGTTTTTAAGGTTCAGTGGCGGTAGAGGAAAAGAGCAGTGATGGGGCTCTAAGGTTCAGGAGAGAAAAGTGGAAAAGGGTGCCAAGGGGGTTTAGAGTTGGGTAGAGGTAAAAGGTGATAAGGATTTGCTGGGGGATTTAGGGCCAGGTAACGTTAAAGGAAGATAAGGGTTTAGTGGGATGTAGCGGTAAAGGAGGTTAGGGCTTTTGAAAGTTAAGAGTGGAGTAGAGGTAAAGGGAGTGAAGGGATTTTTAAGGTTGAGGGGAGAGAAGAGGTAAGCGGTACCAAGGGGGAGGTTTAGGGATCAAGGGTGGGTAGAGGTAAGGGTTTTTAGGATTCCGGGGCAGGTAGAGGTAAATAGAGTTTACCTTTTTTTTTATGATTTGTGCCGGCAGCGTTAAAAGATGGTAATAGGCAGTGCTTTTAATGGGAACTGTAGGTTCTCACTAAATTGAGCTGGGAACAAGCGGCTTGGTTTGGGGCAGAGGTAGGGGTAGGGGCGCGGCTAGGAGGAAGGAAAGGGGTAAGAAATTAAATGGATCAAGATTTTAAACAGGCGTTTCTGGTATCTGGTATATTCTTTTTGTATATATGTGTAAAAAAGTGTACATTTAATCTATCTTTCAGATTTTCCTTGTGTACGGATTACCTCAATACTTGACACATAAAAAACATTTTGTAACTATATACCATGCACAGTAATGAATAGTGTGGGCACTTAAGAAAGAAAACTTGACAAATTATATACCATTCTAACATCTGTAGTTGTCTAATGTATTAACACTACGGTGCCCAAAAACTTCATAACACATTACACCGACCACACTGTCTTTATGTAGTTTACTCTACTCTGTGACATATATATTGGAGATTATAAACTGTAGGTAAAAGTAAGGTAATACCACTGGCCTTGTCCCTAGAATTAAACAAGGCTCTTTGCAATCAATGGTTCACCCCAACCCATTACTATACCGCACTTGCACTTCCAAGAATAACCTGGGCTGTTTTTTCATTAAGATGAAACGTAAATACATTTACAAACCATCTGCATTACAGCCTCACAATATATGCCAACAGGTGTCTTTTAATGCGAGCAATAGATTCCAATGAGTAGGAGGGCAGTTTAAACAAAATGTCCAGCTTTAAATGCATGCCTGCAGAGCAGATCTAATGAGTATCCCATGTATGGCCTTTAAATGTGTATGGCTTCTACAAACCTTAACCTGTTTTAGAAATGTTTAACCACTTTAGACCCTACCAAGAAGAAAAAGTCTGTTATAACGTTTGCAAAGGGAATGGCCCCTTAGAACCAAAGGACATTCGTTTTGAGACAGTGCGCATCTCCCTCCCCAAAGAGAAAGGCAGACCTCCACTGGTGAGATCGGGAGGTCCTTAACTGTAACACGTGTGCCTCTTTAACCCTGGTGAGTGGGATTGAGAGACAGGACAGGCTGCCTTAATGCACGGCCTGTGGGGCTGATAGCTATATTCCAGCGAAGGTGAGTGGAAACAACAGCACCTGCACAGCAAACACACACAGGAACATACTGGCGTTCCCATGCACTTACATATCAGTTACATACATTTCTTTTTACAAATACTTATACTCGCTGATGTCTGCTATGCTGTGCCTCGATTGCAATCGTCTCTGCTTCATGTCACTTTTTCACCCCTTTACACCTCAGCCTGGCTACAGCGAAAGAATAAAACGGAAAAAAAAAAGAAAAGTGGAGTTGGCCATGCTGACATGTTAACTAACAATTTATTTCAGATCCACATCAGATGTCAGCAGCAAGTGTTTATCTTGATGTTCCATCTTGTCAGAGATGGGTGCTTTAGTTATTGCGCAGCGGAAGGTTGATGCCAGATTCGCTAAAATGATCGGCCTGATGTTCTTCGCCCCATATTTCAGGGCTCCGTTTTAATAAAGCGAGGCTTGATTTATTCACAAAGCTCCTGTCATCACCTCACCTGTTGATCTGGCTCATGCCTTCTTCTGGGGGCAAGCATCACCAGGGCTGCAGCTTCCTCATTGCCCTGTAGGCTCATATTCAAGTTACAGAGAGGTAAGTGCTGAGAAGGGTCTGGGCGCCAGTGATCCTTAGCCAGCCAGCAGGTGGTACATGAAAGACTGCTTCTCAATAGCCTGTGCAGGATACAGACAACAAATGTGTCTTCTCCTCCTCTCCCTTTGTTCTCAGCCGTGAGGGTTGCAAGCAGCGGTAACAGGACGCTCTGTGGGCGGTGGCAGGTGAAGAACACTGCCTTAATCTGTAGACCTTTCACTTGCTAATGGTTCTGAATTGCCTTTCAAATGGTTTAGATAAGCGGTTGAGAGAGCGCAATTTGAATAAAAAGTATGTATGTACCATATTCACAAGCATATAACGCAAATGTAGAATCTGTAACGTGAAGTTAACACTTGTAGCGTAAAGTTAGTCGATGTAACCTAAGTAATAGGAAATGTATTTGTATTCACTTTAGAAAATGAATTAGAAGGCTCGTATACATAGTGGGCTAATATAGAAATGTATAGAAATGCTTGAGGATAGTAGAATGTGCAAAACTGAATATACGTGTGTAATTATTAAGCGGAGAAAGAAGACGAAATATAAGGCGAAGAAATGTGCAGATTGTATAGCACGATGTAAGCATAAGAATATAATGTTGTATTCTATGTAGAATGCATTTGCGCATAATCATTGCTTTGCTAAATTCAACTATATATAAATGTATGTTAAAGGTTATACTGTGTAGAAGGGTTTGTAGGAATGTTAGAAAGGTTTGGTCATGTGTGATTTTAACCTAACTGACCAAGAGTTCGCAGGAGTGTAGTCTGCTACATATAATTTAGTGGTCTCACAGGAACAAGGGGTAGCCTTGATCTGAACGTGCGAGACAAGAGTCAAAGGTCTTGCTAGATTTAAAGTGACAAGGCTGGACGAAGTTTATGGCCTAAGTGAGATAAGAGACGCTTGGAATTTGGGTCTTGTTTAGAAATGACCGTTCACAGGACCAACTAAGGTTATGAATACAACAGTAAAGAATGAAACTCTGCTGAGGTGATAGACTTTTGCTTCGAAAGTGTCAATTGGAATGTCAAATGAAGTCACCAGCAAGAAGACGAAGATGGTGCCTAAGAAGCAAGGTCAACTTAACGGACGACGCGAAGAGATGAAGCTATGGAAAGAGCCAGAAATGACATCATGTGTAAATGTATACGTGGTGGGCGTCAAAGGGGCGTTCCACCCAGACTGTGATTTTGTATTTAGGGACAGCACCCAGGGGGGAAGTTAGTGGAATAGGAGCGCAGAGAGAAAGAGCAGAGCGCTAGAGAACAGTAGGCCGAGGACCCTTAGAGAGCGGATGGGTAGGCAGAAAGGGTACTGCTTCTCGAAATAGAATTCCATCAGAGACAAAGAGAGTTTGAACTTCTTTGGAAGTCAAACTGCTGACACCTTTTTTAGGTAAGGAACTTGCGAAGTAGGGATGTCACCTAGTATAGAGTAGGGACAGAATTAACTTGTTTATTCTCTTTTTGTAGATGACGCAACGGAACCACTTTGTATCTATGCTTTTTAATCTGCTGAGATTTGGAATTGACTTTAATTGTTCTTTTGTATACTTGTTGAATCTTATCCTGAGAGGATTGTATATGCAATTGATATTAATTTTTTATTAAACTTTTAAACTTTATCAGTCGTAAGTGGTTCTTCAGAGTTGCGTCAGTTTATGGGGTTGATTTAACCTATGTGGGGTTGTCTTTTACTCAATGACAGAAAACAATCGATCCAAATTGATGAATGAGATTAATATCTAAGTGATCAGAAACAGTATCAAAATCTCATTCCCCGCAGTTGGTAGCAGAGATAGATGGTTTTCTTCTTGAGGAAGGCAACCTAGGTCAGGTTTAGATTACCCCAAGGTCCCTAGTCATCGGCGACCAGAAGAAGAATCCCTGTCGAAGAAGGTGCTGACGGTGCGTCGAGAGAAAAGCAGCAGAGTCGGTCGAGAGTGAGTATAAGGGTCATGCGTTGCCAGATTGCGGTGTTTTGTGTTGTACCTGTGTTGTAATGTCAAGCGGAGTTGAATGCCTGTAGTGTGATTGAGGGAAGGTTGTGAGCGCGCGCAACCGGATAAAATCTTAAGTTCAAGGAGAGCTTAAGTGGTTCGGGTGTATCGAACACCCAGAGTAATTGTTCACCATTGTAAAGGGGGTCATGAGGTACCATTGATCGCCCGAAGGACCGATGATAGGGGGAGTGACAGAGTGAGTGTATGAGTAACGGACGCTGGTCGGACGTTTACTGTGTGTAAGTAACCTATCAGTTAAGGCGAGCGTCTGACCGTGAGAGGAAAGACGTCTCGTCAGTTGAGGTGACAATTACAGTTAGACTGTGGACGTACAGTCAAGAAAAGTGATCGCTTGGACGGAAGTAGTCATTTTTCGGCGTATGAATGAAAACGCATGCAAGATCGTGAGACGAGTTGAGAAAGGAAGGAAACTGCTGCAGAGGGGACGAGTGACGTCAGCGTAGAGCCGCGCTGAGATTGGTCGGTCAGTGTAGAGTCGCGCTGAGATTGGCTGGTCAGCGAGAGCCGCGTAGGGATTGGTGGTTTGTCATCAGGACGTAAACAAGGAAGAGAAAAAGGAAAATCGTAGATTATCGAAAATGAAGTGTTTTAAACGTTTAAGGGCGATCTTTAAGAGAGATAGAGGAAACTTGTATGCAGGAGAAGAAGCTCCACCAGAGGGCACACCAGCTTACCATATGGCAGTGAATGTAGGCTTACACTCGATACTATGGATCTCTGAGTGGAATAAGCTAACAGAAGGGAATAAGGAACTGACGTTTCCGAGATACGGGACGTTTAAGCTAGAAGTATTGAACCAACTGAAAGCAGTAATGCTCGCAACGAGACCTCTACCGAGGCCAACACAGTTCGAAGCCCTTAGTGCATGGTTTAGAACGGCACACGAAAAGAGCTCGAATAGACGCCAAGAAAGAGTGAGACGATCGGTAAACGCAGTGCAGGATGCTAAATGGGATGAAGAAGCTAAAAAGTGGAGGGTGCAGAAGATAGAAGCAGACAAATTGTACCCAATGCTAGAGGTTACGGGAGAAAAGAAACCTCTAGAAGAAGATGAGGATAGCGAGCCGGACGAGGATCTGATAGAGAGGCTATTATTAGATAGACCACCTCCGTACAACAGAGAAGCCGAAAGTCCCGAACTACAGCAAGGGGACGGAGCTAGATGGGGGGAATATAAACCGCTCCCAGTATCAGAGTGGGATCCCAAGAAAGGTGAGGAAGTACCTCAATCTAGTCCCGTACAGAGAGTAGTAGGAAGATTCGTGGTCCAGAAGGTGCCAGAAACGCAGCATGCAAGGTCATATCAATTGCCAGATGCTCTACAAGTACCTGTTACCATAGGTCCTATAGTGTCAATCTACAACCCAGAGGGAGCCCAGCAGGAGGAACAGGCACGGTGGGACAGGGAAAGGGCAGAGATGGAAAGTAGGAATAATACGATCAATTCCCAAAGGCAGTTGCTAGGACCAAGGAATCGGAGTACCCCATTAGGTCCAGTAACAGATCCCTGGATAGAACAGGGGGGTCAGAGAGGACAGATGGATTTGAGGGGACCGAAACCGAAATCCTTTAAGGAATTAAGGGAGTATTTGAGAGAATGGGATGCTGCCAAAGAGACTCAGAATAAAAAGTTAGAAACAGAAGCAGAATGGAGAGATCAGGATAACAGGATCCTCTCTCACTGCGGAGCTGGCGAAAGCAGCCCAGAGTGGGAGAGAGGGAGTCAAGGAAGCAAGGGAGATACTTGCCATACCAGCAGTGGCAATAGACAAATGTGCGACGACAGGAGTGCAGGGTGTGGGGGAGTGCCTCGCGTCATCCTTAGTGAGGGAGAACGAAAGACGCAGGAGTACCGAGATAGTTTCAGGTGCACTCGCCATGCCCCGGGAGAAAATGTGCGACATTGGAGTCACGAGAATATAGAGAGTCGCGAAAGGTCTCGCCATACATCCAGTGATCACGGACGGGATCGCGGGAACATGGAGGATCGTGAAGGACCTTATCGTCTATTGAGTGACACCAGACAGCAAGGAAGTTGCAGTGATGTAGAACAGAACGGAAGATCCTATCTCGCATCTAGAGAGACCGAGCCGAAAAGACAGAATGTAGTGATGGGGAATAGATCATTGTTCCACCATACCCCAAGGGAAGATGGGAAAGCTTGGGATCTAGAGAGGTGGGAACAAAGAGAAACAAGAAGGACGCCTCATAACTCACCTGCACCGAGACGTAGGGCTCATAGTGGGGGTGAGAGGGATGTAAGCGAACCACCTAGGACAGAGGTACTGAAAGCTGAGATAAAGGCAAAACGGCTCGATGTAATGAGTTTAAAATCAGACTTGGATGAAATAATAGACGGCACATTGCCAATGGAAAGGATAGAGCTGTATGATCATGATGAAATACTGTTTATGTCTAAGGATGTTACCCGGAAAGCGAGGTCAGTTCATGAGAAATTATCTGAGTTGGCAGACAAGTATATGATAGACATGTCACGAACTAAAGCTTTACAGGGCAACCATAGGCTAAATTGCACGGATCAAGATCTGGATGATCGTAGGACGATTGGGCTGAAAGTACACATAAAGGAACTGATCCTGAGTATCAGAGTATGGAGGGATTTGGATAAATGGGAGGAAAGATGGTCTAAGAGGGGATCCGTCAGAAGGAGTACACTTGCGAGGTCCCGAGATGGAGAGCTAATGCGAATGGAAGCTTTCCCTTTGCGAGAAATCGCGAACGGAAGCTACGTGCATGTGCCCTGGAGTAGGGGGGATTTAGCGGCATTTACAAATTCTTTTCCAAAGTTGAGGGAGAATCCCGTTGAGTGGTACAAACAGGTAGAGAGGTTCGTGAAGATCTCTAAGGTGCTGTGGGTCGACTTGAACACCCTGTTTGACATAGTAGTGCCCGGAGATTTGTGGACGGCATGTAAACTTAGTGTCGAATGGCCCATTTGTGAACCCGCGAGGGATGCCAGGACAAATGGTCCATCAGATAGAGTCATGGAAAAGTACGAGAGAGTAATTGCCTGGTTAAAAGAGAAAGTGCCAGTGCAAGACATAGACTGGGTTAAGATAGATCGAACAACTCAGGAACCTAAAGAGACAGTTCACGAGTTTTATGAGAGATTGCTGAAAGCATTCAAACAGTATAGCGGGTTGGATGTCATGGATCCTAAAGACATAGGACAGTTTGTGTCGAAGTTTGTCCTGGGATTGAGACCAGACATAAGCTTAATGATTCAACAGCATTTGATTTGTTGGCAGAACAAACCTTTAGACGAGATTCTGAGGTATGCGAGGTACTGTAGCGATGAAATAGATTCAAAGGCAAAGAAACTTAAGGAAAAGCTGATGTTGGTGCAGATGCAGTCAGCTGGAAAGGGTGGACAGCGGCAACAGGGAACAGGAACCCCAGGAAAAAAACAGAATAATCAAAGCAGAGATGAGGAAGAAAAACCAAGACCGAGGGTAGATATCGCAACACTGAAAAAGACAACGAGGTGCCATCAGTGTAACGAGGTGGGACATTGGAGACGCGAGTGTCCCTATAATGTCGAGACGGGGGAATTAGAACAGGAGGAGGATGAGGTTCAAACCAGCATGGTAAAGGGAACAGCAGTCCCGAAGGGAAAGTTTATCAAAGGGGGGACTCAGACTCCTCGAGCCCCGTTCCCTCAACCGCCTCGCATTACAAATGGAGGAAAAACCTATAGACAACTGCCACTGTTCGTAGGAGGAGAAGAATGCTACTACGTTGATCCTCTTACGGGACAACGAGTGAATAGGGAAGAAGACTGTACTCTAGGAGCAGCCCTGGAGGTAGACCAGAGAGGACCATACGTAGAAGCTGAGGTGGCTGGATGTCCTACGACCTTTTTGGTAGACACGGGGGCCACTCGATCCACTTTGAGATCGGCGGTAGTCCCAGGTTTGCCAATGTCGGGAGAGACGATTCAGGTGGTAGGAGTCGCAAACAGGAGAATGACGAATCCACTGACTGAACCAGTGTCAGTGAAGATAGGGAATTACAGTGATGAACATCAGTTTGTGATCTGTGATTCTAGCCCTGTATGTCTGTTAGGAAGAGATCTGTTGTGTAAACTAAATTGCACCATATATTGCACACCTGAAGGAGTAGAAGTGCAGACTAACGATGATGATGCCGATTTTAAGGTTGTGAACTCGCAGGAATGCGTGGAATTATATCCTACCCTAACGGTGGAGGAGCTTCCACAGGACTTGAAGGAGACAGTGTCAGCTGAGGTGTGGGATTTTACTGGAGAGGAAATAGGACTGATTAAAGGGGTAGAGCCGGTAAAGATCATGGTAAAACCCAATGCTGAGTATCCAAGAACACCACAATATAAGTTGACGCCGGAGACGATAGCAGGAATAAAACCTGTGATTGAATTCATGATTAAACAGGGAATACTGAAAGAGATCGTGGGAAGTCCATGTAACTCCCCGATTATGGGTTTGCAGAAGCCTAGTGGGAAATACAGAATAGTGCAGGATCTTCGAAAGATTAATAATATCGTTGTTTCATGTTGTCCAGTGGTACCGAATCCATCAGTGATATTGTTTCAGATACCGTTCCAAGCTGAATGGTTCACAGTGATAGATTTGTGTCAGGCTTTCTTTTCGATTCCTTTAGATGAGGAGAGCCAGTATCTGTTCGCTTTTAAGCTGGAAAATCGCGTTTTAACATGGTGTCGTATTCCCCAGGGGTATACAGAAAGCCCATCGATTTTTAACCAGCTGCTGAAGAAAAATCTTGAAAGTCTAGTACTGCCCAAGAACTCGGTTCTAGTCCAGTACATAGACGACCTCCTAGTTGCGTCAGAAACTGAGGAAGCTTGCAAGGTAGACACCATTACCTTACTGAATCACTTGGCCGAGAATGGACACAAGGTGTCTCCAAGTAAATTGCAGTATTGTCAGACCGAAGTGCAATACTTGGGCCATAGGATTGAAAAGGGAAAACGGAAGGTGTCTCCAGACAGGATAGAGGCAATCATGAAAATGAACGCGCCTAAAACACAAAGAGAAGTCAGGATGTTTCTAGGCATGGTTGGTTATTGTCGGCAGTGGATAGCCAACTTTTCACTGAAGGCAAAACCTTTACTACAACTGACGCACAAAGGAGTGAGTGATCCGGTACCATGGGACAAAGATTGTTTGATGGCATTTTTGCAGCTGAGGGAGGACTTGTGTCGTGCCCCGGCTTTGGGAATGCCTGATTACGAAAAACCATTTTTGCTTTACTGCTGCGAAAGAGAGGGATGCGCTTTAGCAGTTTTGGCTCAGATACACGGCAATGCGCGTAGGCCAGTTGCTTACTTTTCGGCTACATTAGACCCAGTAGCCGCAGCGTTGCCCGGATGTCTCAAATCCGTAGCTGCAACGGGTGTCAGCATTGAAAGATGTGAAAATGTGGTAATGGGACATCAGTTAGTGGTGTACGTACCGCATTCTGTGGAATTGTTAATGACCAGGACCAAGACTCAGCATTTGACGAATAGCAGGCTCACACGCTATGAGCAAGTCATATTGGCTGCTGAGAATGTGACCCTAAAAAGATGCTCTGTCTTGAATCCTGCTACTTTGATGCCACTTCCAAATGATAATGATGATGAAATTTGTACAGATCATGACTGCCTTGATGTGACTGAACTATGCACCAAACCGAGACCAGATATCGTGGATGAGCCATTGACTGACCCCGATGAAATATTCTTTGTTGATGGTTCATGCGTAAGAGACGATATCGGTCAGCTGAGAGCAGCATATGCAGTTTGTACAATCACCGGAGTGGTGGAAGCCGCCTGCCTGGAAGGAGTACATTCCGCTCAGGTAGCTGAAATCATTGCTTTGACCCGTGCCTGTTTAGCAGGTAACAAAATTCGAGTCACCATATACACCGATAGCCAGTATGGTTTCGGGGTAGTTCACGATTACGGGCAGTTATGGTCTCAAAGAGGTTACATGACCTCCTCGGGTTCTCCAATTAGGAATGGAGAATTCGTGAGATTATTGTTAGAGGCATTGCAAGGTCCGACAGCCATAGCGGTTGTCAAATGCGCCGCGCACACGAAGAACGTAGACATTGTGTCGCAAGGCAACAGATATGCAGACGAAGTTGCACGTTACTGTGCAGAACAAGGTTATTCTCACACCAATGTAGAAGTGGGGGGAATACAAGAAAGAACTGATTTGACTATGTTGTTAGACACTGTAGATACGTGGGACGAATTAAAATGTGTTCAGGAAAATGCACCAGAGGATGAGAAAAAGGGCTGGGAAACAGCTGGATGTACTAAAAGTGAAATGAATTTTTGGATTTCTGCAGATGGGAGAGCAGTTTTACCAAACGAACTTGTTAGTCCAATGGCAAGGAAATTGCATGGATCAGCACACATAGGTAGAGATGCCATGGTGAGAGTATTCAGACAGACGTGGTACAATCCGAAGTTTAGAGTAGCGGCAGAAGCAGTATGTCAGCGTTGTACGATCTGTCAGCAACTAAACGTAGGAAAGAGAACACCAGTCACATTGAGTCACATAGGGAGGTCTGGGGGGCCTTTCAATAGGATGCAGCTGGATTTTATTGAAATGCCCAAGTGCAATCGACTCAGATATGTCTTAGTGATTGTCTGTATATTTTCTAGATGGGTTGAAGCTTACCCGACACGTAGGTGCGATACACTTACAGTAGCAAAGTTGTTGCTTAGAGAGTTGATACCGAGGTTTGGGGTGCCATCCTCTTTGGAATCGGACAGAGGAACTCATTTCAACAGTGAAATAGTGAAGATGCTATGTTCCGCCTTAAGTATCGACCAGAAGCTCCACTGTAGTTATCGACCAGAAGCTTCGGGGATTGTAGAACAAATCAACAGCACGATAAAATCCAGACTCGCCAAAGTTTGTTCATCGACATCTCTGAGTTGGCCTGATGCACTTCCATTGGTTCTTATGAGCATAGGTAGCACACCAGATAGAAGAACAGGTCTCTCTCCACACGAGGTGCTAATGGGAAGAGCTATGAGATTGCCATCGGTTCCGACTGCAGCGTTGTTGAACATCACAGACGATTTGATCTTGGACTACTGCAAGGGACTATCTGATGCCATTCATTCTGTGTCCCTCCAGGTCCAGGCTGCAGAGGTTCCATCAGCACAAGACTTGTGCCATGACTTGTGTCCAGGGGACTGGGTCCTGGTGAAGAAGCATGTCAGGAAGAACTGTCTAGACGTGCGCTGGAGAGGACCGTTCCAAGTCATACTAGTTACGAACACTGCAGTAAAGTGTGGAGGCTTGCCCAACTGGATACACGCCTCACACACCCGAAGAGTTCCAACACCTCTAGAAGAAACAGCTCCTCTCCCGGATGAGAATCCAGCGGAAAGAGGAGAAGCCACAGAGGGGGAAAGCCAAGCTGTAGAGGTGATTGAAGAGGCTGAGCCTGTGTCGGAGCAGGCTGACGACGGTCAGGACACCAGTGAGACCGAAGTCGTCTCAGAAGAAGAGAGTACCTGGGAGTTTGAGTCAGATACCGAACAAGCTGTGAGTGATCAAGAGATGAGTCCAAGAACAAGGAGCGGGAGGACAAGGAGTGACGAAGCTAGTTGGCCGGAGAGAAGGAGAAGGCCAAGCTTAAAAGCAAATCAAGAGAGAACCCTTGTCCCGATCTCTGAAGAGTCGGATCAGGAAGAAGAAACTACGGATTCAGGCTCTGAGAGTCCGAGAAGATCAAGAAGGGTACGTGTGCCCTGCAGAAGGTACGCCACCCCAGAATGGACTTATCTAGCAGAAGTCTTGGAGACAGAGATCTGGGAGAGTGAGAGAAGTGTAAGGGATCAATTTCGATCAAATTGTGACAGAGGAGATATGGATGTTGACTCCTGGAATCGAGTCTGAGGAGTTACTGATCTTTACAAGAATCATTGTAGATGCATAAAGACTTTTGTGTTTAAGCTATAAAGAAGAAGATAACCTAGCGCCGAGTGGAAAGAAGAATAAAATTAGGGATTACATTTAGAGGACGGAGAAGGGTTAGGGTTGTCTATTGCTGAAGATAAAAAGACATTGTTGTGAAAAAGAGACTTTTTGTTGTTTAAGAGCGCTTTACAAACTGAGAGATCAAATAAAGCCAACAAGGATCTGAAGAAGAAAACTTTTCCTCGCAAAAGAAAGAGTTGCATTGTTTGATAACATGGAGAATGACAACCCAAACAGAAAAGCTAAATGTATAATAGGTACACTAATAGCAGTAGTAGTTTTTCTTATTATTACAGTAGTTACCACATCGTACATGGTAGGACATGCAAGTGAAAAAGAAACCACAGATGTAAAGCCTGTAACGACTTTGAAACCTGCTCTTGTTGGGAAGAAGGAGGAGAGCAATATAATCCGTGAAAAGGCGTTACTGGCAGATGAAGCTCGTAGGTTACACGTAGATGAGTCGCAGGGAAATTTTAGATCAAATGCATATGCCAAGCTATTGTATGAGTATATCGATGCCATGGAGGCCAAAGAATGTTATGTATGTATGCAATTGCCGGCTTCCGTAGATGAAGGCATCAGATATCATCATCTCCCACTGACATATGGGATAACATGTAGTTTATTGCTCAGTATATTTTATGGTAGAGAAGGGTTTGAGTACTACTTTTCAAATTATGATTCGGTACTGCCTGAAGTCCCGAATTATAAACAAATGAATAAGTGGGACTATTATAAAAAGGAAGACAGATTAACAAAGTTCTTTCTTCCTTGGGATACATTAGATACTTCATATGCACGCAGAAATAATCTGACTTGCAAAGTGTCAGAGGTAGAGAAAAGGTTCATAGGACAAGTAGATGACCGATACAGAAGGCAGAAGATTCTAAAAATGTCAGGACAGTGGAAAACAGACTGGACCGAAGAAGAAAAAGCACACAAAAAGAAGGGTAGCAATGGTCCAATAGCTTTGGATAGAACGCAGAAAGGAAAGTTATGTTTAACTCGAAGCAAGACATATTATGAGAGTGTATTTGTAGGTGAAGTTAATTGCGAACATTCTTTTAGGTTGGAGTACTATACGAAAGATTTTATGAAAGGGATGCAAGCGATTCCTAATGTATATTTTGTGTGTGGAAGAAATGCCTATGTAAAACTGCCTGACAATTGGTATGGTTCGTGTTACTTGGCAATTGTCTTCCCCAAAATATATCATGCAAAGGATTTAGCGATCATAGAAGGAAAGGCTTCGACAAGAACGAAAAGGGAAATAGGAGATGCTGAAGTAGTTGGAGACATATTTGGAGCGATGTTTCCTATGTTAGGTTTAATACTTAACGATGTTAAGATCAGGAGACTAGCTACAGTTGTAGATAGATTATCTGCAAGTACTGCAAGGTCATTAATGTTAGTAGAAGGAGAGATGCAGTCGATTAGGGCAATGGTTCTTCAGAACCGTCTTGCTTTAGATGTACTGCTAGCGAAAGAGGGCGGAGTTTGCAAGGCTTTGAAGGTCCAAGAATGTTGTACTTACATTCCAGATAATTCAAAACCACTTGAGAAAGTCATACGGAACATTACAGAGATACATAAAGAAATCGAAGATTTAACAAAAGTAAATGTTTGGGAGAAAGTAGGTCATGGAGTAGGAAAGGTTGGTAGTTGGTTTGCCAATCTTGGTAAAAGCGTTGTATGGTACATATTGAAACCTGTTTTAATAATATTAATTTGCATAATTACATTGTTGGGTTTAGTGAGACTGTACAAATGGTATAGGTCAAACCGGTTACAAAGGTCCATGAGAGAGCAAGAAAGGAGATTAGCTGCTTTACAAGATCAACAGTATAAAAGTTTAAGAGCTCTCGAAACGATGAAAAGAGGGAATCTTGTAACTAGTTCTGTGTAAGGTTATTCAAATTGCATTTAGTGATGACTCCTAAAGGTCATCAAAGGGGGGAACTGAGAGAGCGCAATTTGAATAAAAAGTATGTATGTACCATATTCACAAGCATATAACGCAAATGTAGAATCTGTAACGTGAAGTTAACACTTGTAGCGTAAAGTTAGTCGATGTAACCTAAGTAATAGGAAATGTATTTGTATTCACTTTAGAAAATGAATTAGAAGGCTCGTATACATAGTGGGCTAATATAGAAATGTATAGAAATGCTTGAGGATAGTAGAATGTGCAAAACTGAATATACGTGTGTAATTATTAAGCGGAGAAAGAAGACGAAATATAAGGCGAAGAAATGTGCAGATTGTATAGCACGATGTAAGCATAAGAATATAATGTTGTATTCTATGTAGAATGCATTTGCGCATAATCATTGCTTTGCTAAATTCAATTATATATAAATGTGTGTTAAAGGTTATACTGTGTAGAAGGGTTTGTAGGAATGTTAGAAAGGTTTGGTCATGTGTGATTTTAACCTAACTGACCAAGAGTTCGCAGGAGTGTAGTCTGCTACATATAATTTAGTGGTCTCACAGGAACAAGGGGTAGCCTTGATCTGAACGTGCGAGACAAGAGTCAAAGGTCTTGCTAGATTTAAAGTGACAAGGCTGGACGAAGTTTATGGCCTAAGTGAGATAAGAGACGCTTGGAATTTGGGTCTTGTTTAGAAATGACCGTTCACAGGACCAACTAAGGTTATGAATACAACAGTAAAGAATGAAACTCTGCTGAGGTGATAGACTTTTGCTTCGAAAGTGTCAATTGGAATGTCAAATGAAGTCACCAGCAAGAAGACGAAGATGGTGCCTAAGAAGCAAGGTCAACTTAACGGACGACGTGAAGAGATGAAGCTATGGAAAGAGCCAGAAATGACATCATGTGTAAATGTATACGTGGTGGGCGTCAAAGGGGCGTTCCACCCAGACTGTGATTTTGTATTTAGGGACAGCACCCAGGGGGGAAGTTAGTGGAATAGGAGCGCAGAGAGAAAGAGCAGAGCGCTAGAGAACAGTAGGCCGAGGACCCTTAGAGAGCGGATGGGTAGGCAGAAAGGGTACTGCTTCTCGAAATAGAATTCCATCAGAGACAAAGAGAGTTTGAACTTCTTTGGAAGTCAAACTGCTGACACCTTTTTTAGGTAAGGAACTTGCGAAGTAGGGATGTCACCTAGTATAGAGTAGGGACAGAATTAACTTGTTTATTCTCTTTTTGTAGATGACGCAACGGAACCACTTTGTATCTATGCTTTTTAATCTGCTGAGATTTGGAATTGACTTTAATTGTTCTTTTGTATACTTGTTGAATCTTATCCTGAGAGGATTGTATATGCAATTGATATTAATTTTATATTAAACTTTTAAACTTTATCAGTCGTAAGTGGTTCTTCAGAGTTGCGTCAGTTTATGGGGTTGATTTAACCTATGTGGGGTTGTCTTTTACTCAATGACAGAAAACAATCGATCCAAATTGATGAATGAGATTAATATCTAAGTGATCAGAAACAGTATCAAAATCTCATTCCCCGCACGGTGAAAAGTTCTTCTGTCCCCTCGTCACCCCCACTCCTGCCCCCGCCGTGTCCCCCTCACTCCTAAATCTGGGGGAGATACATCCCTGCTGTGTTCCCCACACTTCCTACGCAAAAACTAATGGCCCTGTCAGTGTTGCTTTGCAGGCCCCTGCGCCCAGTTACAGAGGGGAAGGGGGAGGAGACCATTCCTGCCGTCCTGGGATGCTTTTTAAAAATAAAGAAGTAGGGGAACGGGCTGTAATCATTTTTCAAAGTAGGGGCACGCCGTGCCCACCGATCCCCCTCCACTTCTACCACTGGTTCATGCTAAGTAGAGAGAGGAATGGGCACCATAGATCTGCAAAGGAGGCACTATCTTCCTGTAATGAGAGGGCTATACGTTCCTTACCCAGCATGTGCCACAGTCTATATAGCCAGCCTAGTGTGTGGGTGTTTGTTCTGTGCCGCAGTGAGATAGTATGTTTTGCAGAGTCGCACCCAGAACTAGTCTAATTTGTCTGCCTTTGCGCGATCTAAAGGCAAACTTGAGCGCATTTGGCAGGCCTAGACAACAAATGTCAGAAATCGCGGTATCTGTGTATTGAAGTGTTTGTCTATATCATTTAGGATCCGCTCCCAGTACGAAGAAAGGGTGGGGCAATCGCAAAGCAAGTGTTTTGTGATTAGCTGATTTGTGGGTGGGGTTACTTCTGTGTAGTCTGGGGGCGTGAGATACCAATATGTGGCAACCGTAGTCACTATTTCGATGCTTGAGACATTCCACGCAGTGTGACGTGCCCGATAGAAGGTGTCGCCCCATTCTTTCTGTGAAAGTGTACGCCCCAGTTCTACTTCTCAGCGCCGCTGTCCTGAGGAGTGAGCCACTGGTTCTGGAAAACACAATAAATGGTAGAGCTCAGTGATGAGCCGTGTGCTGGTTGTAATGGTGTGCAGCCATTTTTCGTATGGGGTAAGGGGTGTTTGGGCCCCTGGACGTACTGAGGGATGCGTGGCCCAGTGTCGTACCTGTTGAAAGTGATAGCGTTCGGTCTCTGGCAGAGCAAGATCGGAGTGAATATGATCTTCAAAGGTCAATGGACCTTCGATATCAAAGAGATACCCTATCGACCTGCACCCCCTCCTTATCTCAGTGTTGAAAAGCTACCAGGTCGAGTTCCATAGTGAATTCTGAATTATTAACTATAGGCGTGAAGGGTGATGGCAAAGAAGTTAGGTCGCACCTTACCACAGTTGAATCCCAAGTAGTTAATGTTGTGCGAGTGACCGGTGATCCGTATAGCCCTGCAGGGCATTGAGTACTGTGAAGGAACGCGATCCTCCACAGAGCCTGGCCATCGATGGCTCTCTCTTTCCATAAAAAGCCAATGTTTTTCCGATTCACTACGGGACTATTCCAGTAAAACCCGAAGCTGGGCAGCATGATAGTAACGGGCTATATTAGGAATTCCTAATCCACCCTCTCCAGGAGGTCTATAGCTAAACTCCCTATTCATCCCAGGTTTCTTGTTGCCCCAGGCAAACTAGAGAAACCCCTGCTGGAGAGTTTTGATAATGCCAGTGGAGGGAGGGGGTGGGGGGGGGGGGGGGGCGGGAGGGGTCTCCACGAGGAGTGTCTGGAATATGTATAGTAGTTTTGGTAACATGTTCATTTTTAGCGCCGCCACCAGATAGAGCAGAGGTCTTCAAACTTTTGGATGCCGAGACCCCTCTGTCAACATTTTGAGGCGTTGGGACCCCCTCCTGACAAAAATTTCTAAACCTGTAGGCAGGGCTACTAGAATTATGAGACAGGTGAGGGCCAAATTACGCGACAGGCAGGACTAAATTGTGTGGGAAGAAAATGTAAGTGATGTTATGTGATGCTGTGTATTTTGGGATAGCATTGCTTCATTATTTTGATGGCACAGTAGGTACAAAAATAAGCAGTCACCTAAAGCTGTATTTTCAGCATTTATCTGTGCATACTTCGAACAGCAAATATAAATAGAAAGCCCTTTTAATTGTGTTCTAGGGCTGCCTCAATGATCCATGACTGATGAAGAGAAAAAAGACAGAAAAGTCACATAAGGAATGCATACATACTTTTGTGTTTAAAAGTCTATTTAGTGTCAAAAGGAGGTCTTTCCAGGCTCCTTAAACAAAACAGGCATGCATTTTTTTTTTGTCAATCCTACTTTATATTCCTTTTCCTTAAATGCATTCTCACACTACAGCAGTAATTGTAAAATACAAATGTAAGGAGCAGGCAGAGTGGGGGCCCAGGGGGTACTGGAACCAGGAAATAAACTAAGCCTCTGTAACAAGTTTACAAATACAGGTAAATATGCAAATGGTCTTTAAAGACCTGTGAAAAACCCAGCCAACAGGAGATGACTCCAGACACTGCCCAGCCGAGCCCCCAGCAGATCGAGTTGCACTGCAGCAGCAGCCGGGCTGAGAGACACACAGGGAGGAGGGGGGCTGAAGCCCTTGAGTCTCTGCAGAAGTGTGACTGTGAAGGCGCGGCCCCCTTGGCATCACTCCACGGCCCCCCTGGGGGTCGCGCCCCACAGTTTGAAGACCCATGAGATAGAGCCAAGAGGGCTCATTGAATCTGAGAAAGGAGGTGCTTGTAATTCAAGACGACGATAACCTGTGTCGGTCTCGCCAACCTAATGCCAAGGTATAGAATAGATTCCGTCGCCCATTGAATCGAACGTAGCTGTTTAAGGGTCTCCTTAGTGGGGAACTAAAAGGAAACCCCGAAGGCTTGTGATTTTGAAACTTTGACCTGGAAGCCTGAGGCTTCTGCGAAGCTCTTGAGCTCAGCGAAGAACGCATGGATGGAAATCTGGGGATCCTCCAGTGTTGCGATGATGTTGTCTGCTTAAAGGCTTATGGCAAGGCGTTCCACCCCAAATTGAACCCCCGAGATCAGTGGGTTCTCCTGCACTCTCTGGTCCATAGGCTCCATTTAGAGAGCGAATAATAGCTGGGAGAGCGGGCACCCCTGTCTTGTGTCTCGGGCGATCGGAAAGGGGTCGCAAATTACTATTCAACCACACTGTGGCTGCAGTGTAGGGTGACCTTAGGTGCTAAATACCCATTTGCGGAAGTGGGCTCCCATCCCAAACTGCGTGGGAGTGGCCTCCTGATACATCCAGTGCACCCGGTTGAATGCTTTTTCAGCTTCAACCTACAACACCACTCGCTCCACCTTCTGATGTTGAGCCCTTTCAAGGAGATGGAGTAGTCTTCGCATATTGTCAGTGTATTGCCTAGTGGCTACAAACCCAGACTGATCCGGGTCCACCAGTCCCAGCATCATCGGTCTAAGCCTGGCTGCCAGGTTCCCCGTAAACAGCTATAAATCAATATTTAAGAGAGATATTGGTCAAAAAGAAGCACAGTGCCGACCATGCTTGCCAGGTTTCGGGAGTACGACAACTGATGCCAGCAGCATCATGGGGGCGGTGTCAGAGGAGTCGCCTATCGCAGTAAAAGAGCCTATTAAAATAGGCTCTCAGATGGTGCAAAAAGTCATTAAAAAAATAGCGGAGAACCCATCAGGGCCAGGAGATTTAAGATGTTTGAGGCGGGCTATTGCCGATAGCACTTCCTCTATGCGGATTGGGCTGTCAAGGCTGGCTGCCTGCTCCGGGGTCAGTTTAGAGAGGGTTGTCCCTTGTAAGTACTGAAGGGAGGCCTCTTCAGAGGGACTTTGAGCTGTGTAGAGTTTAGCGTAAAAATCGCAGAACGCATGTGTTATGTCTGCGTCTCTCGAGCATTCAAGGCAAGTCACGCCCCAAACTGTATGGACAGTGGCTGCCTTCCGTTGGGCACGTAATTTGTTGGCCAAAATGAGTGTCGCAGCTTAAGGGCGGCATATTCTGCTTTATCTAAATTCAAGCGGGGAGCTGCAAGCGTACAGCCTCTAGTTGCCATGCCTGTGGCGCCCCTGTCCTCTTATGAATGTGCTATAACTCTTTCACTTGTTTGCTAAGGCCCTCTCCCTTGTCCCTTTGGTGCTTATTATATGATGATGAATTGGAAATAATTTACCCTCTCTCTGATAGTTTGAGTGTTTCCCATAGGGTGGTAATGGAGGTGTCAGGGGCATCATTAAAAGCCAGGAATTCCTCTAATGTCCTAGTTAAGCGTTGTATCACCGCCAGGCGATGTAAAGTGTGTCGTGCAGCTGCCAGGAGTATGATGGCCTTTCCGGGGGCGGGAGCTGGTCGCCAGTGAAAGTGTCAGTACAGTGAGGTCGGAAAGAGAGTGGGGTTCAATCTCTGAGGCAGGCGTTGGTGGGAGCAGGGCTTGAGACCCGATAAAGTAGTCAATTCTAGCATAGGTTTTGCGCGCATGTGAATAGAACGTATAGTCTGTGGGTGTAGGGCGCGCCAAATGTCCACCAGTCCCAGATCATGTAGCCACTCCCTCCCAGTCTGCGAGAGGGACCCCGCCTGCCCATGCCGCTGGGATGAACGGTCTGATTGTCGAAGACTGTGTTTATGTCTCTCCAGTATGGTTTGCCTTTCTGGAGAAGTTAAGTCCATCGCCGAACGCCAAAGAAATGCCTCCTGCGCCTCGTTGGGCGCATATATAGAGCAGCCAAGAGTAAAAGTATGTGTGTTAATGGTTACTGAGATAGCTAAAAGCCGCCCCTTACTTTCAGCCAGTTTTGTGCCCACCGTTCCTCCAACCGTGCGGTAGATGAGAATGGCGACTCTGGCTGTTTTGGTTGTGTGTGAGTAAAAGTATTGGTGCATGAAAGCCGGGATCGGAGTCTGTATGGGTCCATGGCGAGCAGGTGAGTTTCCTGCCGCAGGCATATGTGTGCGCCTGACTTCTCTTGGTCAGATGTAATAGCCCTTCTTTTAATCGGGTTATTCAACCCCATTACATTTAATTTAAGGATTTTAGTGTTTGCTACCATATGGGTTGACACTAGGTTTGAGAGCTAGGCAAGAGGCCAGTGCATTCCAGAAAACCCCCCACCCATGGAGATTCCTAAGGAGCCAAGTAAGTATACCCGGCAGAGAGCCATTACCTGAACTTGAAGCCCAGCACTCGCAAGACCGGGTGGAAGAGCAAAAATTTTAAAAAGCACAATAAGTGAAACTATGAACCAGTGAACAAACATTGTATGGTCCAGAGCGATACGCTCCGAGAGTTAGTAGACGGGTACCAGTGGCCAGCATCTCCCCGCTGCCGCCCAGCCCCAGCCCCAGGTGTTCGCAGAGAGAGAACCAAGATGGGCACCAGTGGCCGGCATCTCCCCGCTCCTGCCTAGCCCCAGCCCCACGTGTTTGCAAAGAGAGAACCACGATGGGGACCAGCAGATCGTCCACTATCTTCCCCCACTTATCACGGCATCAATGCTTCAGGGTAATCCCCGGTTAGGGCTGCCAGGACAGCTTGTCTTTCTTGGGCCATGGTGTCCGGATCAGGACCCAAGTTGTGACCTGGAGCTTTGATTGTTGTCCACCCATGGCCGCTCCGGCGGTTTCTGCTAGTCTTGCTTTGTTGTGGTTCCTCCACTGAAGGGACCTCAGCCAAACTATTTCAGGCCTCGGTCACCGAGCGCAGTTGCTGAAGTTCTCAGTTGAAGGGGAAGATTAATCTGAATAGGTGGCCCCAGGAATATGAGATGCCAGCGGCCCTTAAGTGTGTGGTGATGGGCCAGAATGATTTGTGCTTTTGTAGTGTAGATGCAGCTAAGTCTTGGTATAGTGTGGGTTTCTGGTCCTTGTATTGGAATGCAGGATATGGCAGCGTGAAGTATGCACGCTTTAAGCTGGAAGTCATGAACTTAGGTTAGAATATCAGCCGGCAGGGTCGGAGCGGCCCTCCTAGTACCCACCCTGTTTGTGCAGTCACGTTTAACCCCTTTGCTGCTTTGAATGTTCCGCACCAGTGCGGAGTTTTCTATTAAGCTGGCGGGGCCGCGTCGGCCAACAGATGTGCGAAGTAGTGCTTGCGACGGCCGTTGGCCGACAGAAGCAACAAACGGGTTAATGCGAAAATCTGCTGGCTCACCAAAAATTGCGCTGAAGAGATCGGCCACCATGGCCTCAATGTTTGTGTCCTACGTCCAGGGCGCAATGCCTCGAAAGCGTATAATATTGCACAGGGACTGGTTTTAGAGATCTTCCATGTTGGCTTGAAGGTTGAGGTTCTGTTCGCGCAGTCGGATGACCTCTTGTTGGTGGCCTTCTATCTCCGCATCCCTGCTAGACTTGTGGTCCTCCAAGGTGTTGATCCTTTCCCCAAGGGAGTCCATGTCTCGGCGAACCTCCTTGAGGTCAGCCAATAGAACGTGTTTCATGGACGAGAGATCCTCCTGGAGGGAGGTGGAGAGTGATTCCAGGAAGGAGCTACTGACTGGAACCTCCACTCCATCTTCTCCCTCTACATCATCCGTGGACTTCGGCTCGCGAGTTAGGTGTTTTGAGGAACTTGTCCTTTACTGATCTGGCCTTCCTCCCCTTGCCAGAGGCTATGTTCAGGATTTTTTATTTATTTTATTTTTATTTTGAAAGTTTTATAAAGTGCGAACAAGAGCCTTGCGGATACCAGAGCGCTTTACAGTAAGTAAAGTTCTACATACATCAATCATGCTCCTCTCTGCAGTTCACCACACCTGCTGTAGGTAGGGCCAAGGGGTTGCACAATCTTTCATGCCGCAGGTTACCATCATATCCCAATCTGCAAAATACTATAAAATCAGTCATTCAATGCGTCCGGCCAATCGAGTGCCAAAGACAAGCTTATCTGGGCCCAGATGGCAGCAGGAGCATGGAACTATATCAGTTTTTAAACTAATCTTAATAACCCCCGTAGTGTGTGCTCATCTTCAGTCACTACACCAGTATCCACAAGACGTTGAGTGTATCATTCTCTATGTTAGACTTGGACACGGTAAGTGTTCTCTCCTCCTTAAATCTATTTGCCTATGCCATGAGTAACAAGTTACTTGCAATTTTTGGCACTACATGGAAAATTAAGAAATAAAATACTTTTTGTTCTTAAGTATTTTGGTCTTACTAATTTTCAGCACTGGATAATTATTTGATACAGTGGAATTTACAATACTTCAGAAGTATCTTCCTTTGTGTTTCTACCTATTCATTCCTGCAAGTATACTCTCTAACAAGATTCAGATAAAATTGGATGTATGCCTAGATCTTCTATTTCTCTTCCTATACGTCCTTATATTAACTTTGAACTCCTTAATGTTTGCTCATGAAATGTTCTTGAAATAGTGGACCTGTTATCATCCATAACTTGGAAAATGTAGGTCTTATTGACCCTTAGGTTAAAAGAATGGCATCCTTTTTGTTTAGTTGTAATTAAAGGAGGATCAGAGATTAATGTAGGTGGTCAAATTGAGTGTTCTCTTTTAGGAGCATGAGCACTCACCAACCCAACTGTGGCATGCTTCATTAGGCTTAGCTCCTCATTGGGCTGGTGCTGCAATGCCCAACGGACCCCGAGGAATTATGTTATGTTAGAGAGTATTTGTAGAGCACAACCGTCACTTGGAGGAGTATCATGGCGCTGTAGCAGATTAGTTTGCAGGCAGAAAGAAATTGAGAGCTGAGAGGGAAGAGTTTAGATGAGTCTTCTGCATGATGCGTCTGAGGCAGTGAAAAAACAAGTTTTCAAGGCCTCTCTGCAGAGGATTTCTGAGTGAATAGTGCAGAGGTTATTAGGGAGTTTGTTACAGGTTTGTTCCAGGCTTTTGTGCCCAACACCACAATAGATGTCCCTCCTTTTGAGATACATCTATATGCTGGAGGTTTCAAGAGTTTTGCATTGGAGGATCTAAGAGTGTGGCAGGGGGAATAGCGAGTGAACCT
The DNA here is from genome assembly GCF_964263255.1 of Lissotriton vulgaris. Taxonomy (NCBI): domain Eukaryota; kingdom Metazoa; phylum Chordata; class Amphibia; order Caudata; family Salamandridae; genus Lissotriton; species Lissotriton vulgaris. The sequence continues at coordinate 1,173,836,421 of NC_141696.1, forward strand.
GGATCAAAGATACTGAGGGCCTGAGGAGTGGAAGCTGCTGAAGGTAATTATCAGGATTTTGAAAAGATTTTGTTTATGGACAGGTAACCAGTGCAGTGCTTCCAGTGCTGCTAATGCAAAAGATTTCCTAGGCCATTTTAACACTAGTCGGGCCTCAGCATGTTGAACCATCTGGAGTTGGTGTAGTACTGATTTATTGGCTCCTGCGTAAAGGCTGTTGCAGTAGTCAATTCTGGATGTAATTGAGGCTGTTGCAACTGTCTGCCTTGCTGTAATGGGGAGTAGATCAAATAACTTTTTTTGTGATTTGATCAAGTGAAAGCAGGTGCCTGCCACCGATAGCACTTGCTGATGGAAAGACAGAGTTGAATCAAATCTGACCCCCAGGTTTATGGTTGCCGTTGCTATGTTCGGCTGGGGGTGGGGGGGGGGGCAGTTTCGGCCGCCACCATAGACTGGCGCAAAATCATTCCCTTTTACTAACTGAATGATTTCATCTTCGGTGATTGGTTTTCATCCAATGAAAAACCACTGTGAGACATTGACAGAGATTTTCCTCAGCCAGAGTGGTGTTTTTATCCAAGTATGTTTGTAAGAATAGGGGTACCCCTGACTATGTTTCCTAAATCAGGGCCTAAATACACGTGTGAAATAACATTTAGGAAATAAAATAGCAAGGTGGACCTGTAGATATGTACAAATAGTATGTGAACAGCCAAGTGTAATAAGATATAAAAAATATATGTTTGTATTTTATTGCCTAAATGTTTTTTCACTCGTTTTTATCTAAGACCAGGACTAGCTAAGTGTCATCTGCATATGAGATAGTCTCGATGTTGAAGGATGATATCAAGCCGATCTGTGGGGCCATATAGGCATTGAAAAGCATTGGACTAAGGATAGACCCTTGAGGGACCCCGGAGAGTAGAGGCTTTTCTGCTGACTAGTATTGTCCAAGGGTGATGAATTGCCTTCGGTTTTGAAGGAATGTTTTTAACCAGGCCAGGGCGAGGTGGGAAATACCATAGAATTCAAGGCGGTCAAGCAGAATGTCATGCGAGACCGTGTCGAAGCGGCTGATAGGTCCAATAGGACCAACACAGTGCTCTTTCCCTGGTCAATAATGGCTTTAAGGCATTCAGCCGTGTGCAGGAGGGCTGATTCCGTAGAGTGCTGTGGCCTGAAACCAGATTGGTTTGGGTGTGGGATATTTGCTCCTTCCAGATTGGTCATAAGTGGTAAGTTTACCAATTTTTCTGTGATTTTACTTAGGCAGGGTAGGAGAGAGATGAGATGGAGGTTAGTGAGGTTGGTGGGATCAACAAGCTGTTTCTTTTGCAGAGGTTTGACTGCTGCGAGTTTCCACTCATTGGGGACCTCCACTGAGGATAAGGAAGCATTTATTACTTCCGCCCTTACTTGCCTGCATTGCCGCCTCGCTGTCCGTGTTGCCACTCTGCCTGGGCTTTGGTCATAGGCTGCTTCATCACCACCACAACTATACCTACTAAAGCTCCACTTCCACGAAAGGCCTACATATTTGCTCAGCGTACACTGCTGTTCTTATTGAAAATAGGAAGCTCTTGGACACCCTAATCTGTAGACAGTTTCAAACTTTGATACAGAGACATACTTGTGCCTTCCTTTGAGTGCCTTACCTTTGTGCTCTCGGCGTTTATAAATATCTGCCCTGAGGAAGCCCGATCCGGGCAAAACGCGTTGGCTGTACTGATTTCAAGATACTTTATGAAGATTGCAATAAAAATATCTGAAGAACATCAATGAAGGACTACTACTCATTTGTGAACGCTTATGAATACTTCTCTTGAAAATTTTGATGTACTGTACTTGATTGTTTGTTGCCTCTGTTCTTTCTTTTTTTTCATCACCACCGGACCCTGCACAGCCTCTCCTTTGCTCCTGCTCCTAAGCGCGGACCGCGGACTGCCTGGGACTCCATATCCCAGAGGGCAGTGCGGTCTTACGCGAGGAGCTGCGCCAGCCGCCACCAGGCCCACAAAACTCTCCTAGGGCTCCCGCGGCGCGAGAGACGCCCTTACTTGCCTGCATCTTGCCTGGATTGCCGCCTCGCTGTCCGTGCTGCCACTCTGCGTGGGCTTTGGTCGGGAGGCTGCTTCATCACCACCGGACCCTGTATAGACTCTCCTTTGCTCCTGCTCCTAAGCGTGGACCGCGGACTGCCTGGGACTCCATATCCCAGAAGGCAGTGTGGTCTCCACCCGGCCCACAAAAATTTGCTCGGGGTCCGGCGGGACCCGCGCGTCTGTGACCGGTTGAGGCTGGACTGGGCCCACTCTCTTGGCCTCCGCATCTCGACACACCAAGATCACTACAGTAAGCTCCCATTTCTGCTTGTTTTATTGATTAATTTTTCTGGGACTTGCGCAATGCTCTGGCACTGAACACGGACTGGAACTGACTGTCTTGCAATAACTTTTTACCTAAACTGTCCGTGGATTTGTTTGGCAGGCAGGGGGTGGGCCAATAAGCAAGATTTGTATTTCCCATATTGTGTTAAATTTAATTATTGAGAATTGACATGGGAAAAAGGAAAATACCCAGTCCTACGTCCTGTGTAGGAAAGAGAATCCACGTAGACTCCCAACAAACCTTACTGAGCTATCGCACAGGAGCAATGGGAGCCCTGGATAAGCAGATTAGCTCAGTAGAAGAATCCCTTGAAGTAGGTTCCTCACGGTTCCTCACGGTCAAGCTCCGAATTAGACCACCTTGAGGTTCTGGAGGTATTGAGGCAAGCAACCACGCTAAAAAGTGCCCCTAACGGATGTATCCAGCTTATTTCAGAGGAAATTTTACTAAGTGATTCCGACTCCTCTCTACAACCATCCCAGAAGAAACACAAAAATCCTAGCCATGTTGGGAGTATAGTTCCTGATAAAATTATAGGCGACGGTGGTAAAGAGATCCAAATAGACAATGTGCCTACAACAACAAAACATACTCATCAAGGAAGAAAAAGGGTAGGATTAAGAAAAGGCACCTCTAGGGGTAGAGATGAGACTAGCAGAAAATCTGATGCACAGAGTAATGATATAAAGAATTTATTAACTTTGGTGGAAAGGCTGGATCTCTACCTGAGAGTTAGGTTAGATGAAATGGGGTCCAGACTAACTCTTATTGAAGATCTTATCTCTAGTACCAAGAAGCAAGGAGGACTCAATTCTAAATCCCTTTCAAGTCAACAAGGAATGGCGAACAAGGGGAAAAACTTGAATACTGGACAATTAGGTACTTTGTAAAAAGGCTCCCCCATTATCGAGGATAAAGATCTTCCCCTAAAAGGTGTAATCATTCCAAAACACTCTGTAAATAATCCAACAAGGGACTTTCCCTCGCAGATAGAGAAAAAGAATCCACCAGATAATGCAATTGCAGGTGATAGGTGTAGGGGCTTAAAGAGGACAACAGAAAATGCAGGTTCCTCTTCTTTTTTTGCCTGCCCCTCAGTTCCACCAACATCTAGTTCCAAACTCCTTAGGCCCTAATTGGGACAATCTGGGCATTGATCAACATCTAGACTTACCCCCGCCGCCACACCATATATATTTGTTCTGGCTAACGTACCAAAAAAGGGCCCCTCAGAACAGGAATCTTGGGAAACACTCAGAAATATATCACTTCACTGGTTGGGCAGGAGAATGGGTTTTACCGATCAACTCTTTAGTGAGTTTAAAATGGCCAGAGGGGTCCAGTGGGTGGGTATTTGTGGGAAAATGTTTTCCGGAGACTGCATTGTTCTTAACTTTGATCACCATTGCCGCTTGGTTTCTTCTATCCTCCTCGGAATAGGCTTCAGAGTAAGACTAGTAACAATGCATTAACTCAAGGCCAAAACTTTGATATTCCAACTTCTTTTTTTTTGATTTCAAAGAAGTTTTTATTGGTTGTTTCAGCATCAACATACAATGAGTAGATCCAGTAGCATAATTAGAGTCAGAATTTCATGGGCGAAAATTACAGTACGCTACTTTACATCAATAGGAAAATGTCAATACAAAAGTACATAGCTGATATCCTGCCGAAAGTAGCAGAGCATATATCTTATACTCAATAACATTTTAGTAACAATCATTTTACTCCAACAACATTTTACTCATCCAAAAAAATACACCAAGATAAATAATACAATGATGGGAGTCTGCAACACACGTTAATGGATCGTGGACGGTGTAGGACCAGTTTAAGGTGGCTTATGTGTCGTGAAATAGTTGTCAAGAGTTGACCACAGTTTTCTCGTGGGAGGGCGCCACGGTGTCTGTTGGAGTGCTACATTATCTGCACCACGTAAGCTGATTATCCAATTCAGCCACCCTGCGAAGTTGGCTTTGCTGGTATCTTTCCAGTTACTAAGGACTGTCTTAACCGCCGCTGTGAGTAGGAGATCAAGTAACGCCTTATCATCTGCGTCAAGGGAAGGGTCCTGGGTGAATCCGAAAACTAAGTAAGGGAGCTCTTTAGCTGGTGTAATGTGGAATAGTTTTGAGAGAAACTCGAATATCCTCTCCCAAAAATGTGCTACACAATCGCATTCTAGGATAATGTGTGATAAGTCACCTTCCGCACGTTTGCAATTCCAACAAAAGGCGTCTGGGCTGATGTTGTGTGCAAATAATCGCGCCGGAGTCCAGAAGGCCTTATGAAGGAGCCAGTATTTTGTTTGAGATAGTGTAGGGCTGATTTTGTGTCTCGTGCAAGATACCAAGTACTGGTCCAATCTAATTCTGTGATTGGCCTGGACGAAAGATTATTCCAGAATTGTGTGATTGGGACAGTGAGGCTAGATTGTTGGGGACGACTGAGTTTATAGAGGAAGGAAACCTGATGGCCTAGTCTGTTTAATCTGGCAAGGTATGATGGGAGGGAGGGTGGTGTCAGGGAGAGTTTGGTTTTGGACAGTGCTGTTTTTACGTTTAGAAAGTTGTAAAATTCTATTGGTTCAAGATCGTATTTGATTTGCAAGTCACTGAATGGAATAGAATATGACCCCGCAAATAGTTGATATGGGAACAGTATGCCTTTTTTGATCCATGTCGCATTGTGTAGAGGTTTACCCTTGTACAAAATGTTACGGTTGTTCCATAAGGATTCCCATTGTGAGCCCCGTATGCTGTTTTCTAGGATTCTGTCAAACTTCAGAAGAGCAGATTTAGTATTATGAAATATTGATTTAGAGTGGGTTAGTTTGTTTAGATTTGACGAAAGAGCCGCGCTAGCGGCAATACCATCTAGAATTTCTTTCTCAATTTCCAGCCACACTGTAGTATAGTCAGGTGAAGGTGCGAGCCAGTGGGCTCCCTGCTTGGCTAAAAAGGCGGTTTCATACCTTTTAAAATCTGGTAAATTGACCCCACCAGCGGTTTTATCTAAGCGGAGCTTTTTTATGCTGATTCTTGCCCTTTTCCCTTTCCAAAGGAAATTCGAGATAGCCATGTCTAATTTGTGGTAGAAGTCTGGTGTAAGGGTTAGAGGGAGCATGGATATGAGGTAATTAACTAGAGGTGATATCATCATCTTGATGGTCTCAACTCTGCCCCACCAAGTAATGAAGCGAGGGGACCAACCCTCTAGTTGGGTCTTGATTTTGCTTAAATTTATCTTTTCATTCCGTTGGAGGGTCTCCATAAGGGAGTCACCGAATTCAATACCTAGGTATTTCACAAACTCTGGTTGCCAGCAGAGACCTGAGTCTCCCAGCACTTCTTTGGGCGTTAAAATATTGAGTGGCTTAACCTCTGACTTATCCCGATTGAGTTTGTACCCTGAATGGGTGGAGTAAGTGTCAATGGTAGTCATTAGTGCAGGGATGGAGGTGTCTGGTGATTCTGTTACAATCAAGATATCGTTCTAATAGATTTAATTAACTATCAGGCCTGGAAGAAACAGACTGACTGGCAACTCCAAATTCCAAGCGTTCTGACCCACGGGAAGTTTTGACCTTGGCGGACGAGTATCAAACAGTATGTCTATCTACCTTCAATCGATCGTCACTTATAACTATTCCCACCCCCACTCTCATTCCCGATTTTAATTCTCGTATTGTACATTCTCAGTCCCATTGTCAGCCCTCCCCCAGTGAACCTAGGCCTAGTATTACCCAGGAGCGACAACATAAAACGAGTAGGAATCAGCACCTTAAGGCTCCCCAACCCACAGGGAGGGAATAACAATCAAGGCCCTGCACGCCTTGGACCTCTTGGTGAACCTCGAATTAATATTGTCTATTGAACGTAGCAGGTCTGCGTTCCAAAGTAGCCAATGGCATCTGGCTCAGATTCGCAGGAAAGTTCGATGTCCTTTGTCTCCAAGTGACATGGGCTACATCTGAAATATACATAGAGGGCTATAAAACTTGCTTTTCGCCAGCACTCCCCTCAATTTCCGGGAGAGCTAAAGGTGGCTTGACAACCTTCATTTCTAATCTTCTGGAGACTAAGAAAATTGTCCCACTTAAACTGGAACCTAATTTCCAAATAATAACTCTCCACTTGAGCAACAGTGACTCCTTTGTGTTGGTTAACTTTTATAACAACCTTCATAAGGGCGACCTAATATTAGTAATAACGGACATTCTTTTTTCCTTGCAAGAACTAAAAAATAAGGCCACTAAAAATATCCTAATTATATGGGGGGGGGGTGACTTTAATTTAACTACATGTAGGCACAATAATAACTTAACTTGTGGTCTCCTTGACGAGAACTAAAATATTTTAACTCACTTCCCCCGCACAACAATTGGGGATTATATGAACAAAATTTTACTCGTTCTGGAACTCGGGCTGGCTAACAAATTAGTTGCTCCTCCAGTTCCTCTCACTTGTACTTTTAATGGTAGGGGAGCGTCTAGCATCATAGATTTTATTTTTGTTTGAAGCAATGCTGCATCCCGCATTCTGAATTTTAAAACCCACGACAACGCCACCCGCGATCATTTTCTGAATAGCATTACAGTATCTCTCCCGCATAAATCAGATACGCGAAACCCCTCGGGAATACTAGGGAAAAACACTCGGAATTTGGATAAGTTAAATGGGTATTCGCTCAGGTGGGATAAACTAGACCCACTTGTAATTATCACAGACGTAGTGAAAAACTCATTAAAGTACATTGAAAAGTGTCTTGATCCCAATTACTCTAATGAAGAGATAATGGCTAATTTTGCAACTATAACAAGAGCAGTAAAAGAAGCCCTCACCATTAAATTAAAAGATAGAAAGGGTAAAACCAAAAGATGGTTTAACAACGTATGTACTAAAGCATATTCCAACCTAAAATTAGCCCTCCATAAAACAGTAAGGAATAAACAGGAAATTGCCTATCTCAGAAAGGAGTATAATCAGGCCATAAAGTTTAGAAAAGCTGAACTGAAAAATTAATTATGCGAGCAACTACATAAAAGCTGTATTATGAAGTATAATTTCGCATTTTTGGAAAACTATTAAATCCCCTTTCCTTTCAGAAGTTGGAGACAACCCTAAATTAGAAATAGCAATAGACGAAGCAACCTGGGTCGAACATTTTGCGCGGATTTTTGGCATGCCTTCTCAGGAACACACTGCCCACTATAACATGGAAAGGACAAGCCCCCAAACTATGACTACTCCTTTTCCCATAGCCCTAGAAATTACTCATTTGGAAGTAGAGCATGCTCTGTCAGCTAGTAAAGGGAGCAAGGTGCCAGGCCCTGACGGGGTCCCAGTTGATTTTTTTAAACACAATTTGGCACTGTGGACCCCAATACTGACCAGAGTTCTCGAAGCATCATGCACAATTGGGCTGGTAGAATCGTGGTCAGATTCCATCCTGGTCCCGATTTTTAAAAAGGGGATCGTTAGTCTCCCTCTTGTTACCGTCCTGTATCCTTGCTGGACTCGCTGGGCAAAGTGGCGGGACGGATCATTCTTGAGCGCCTCCAGCAATGGGCAGACGATAACAAGAAACTTTCAGATCTTCAATTCGGGTTCAGAGAAGGACTTGGTACCACAGAGCAAGCCCTTAACTTGACCCTCCTAATGGGTAAATACATAAATGCAAAGGGCGGGAGTTTGTATATGGCCTACGTCGATTTATCTGCAGCTTTTGACTGCGTAAGCCATTCCAAACTATGGTCTATTTTGCTAGGAATTGGGGTGGAGCCTCCTTTGATAAACTTTTTACGTGAACTGTATTCTGATGCCAAGGCGAGAATGAGGTACGGTATTGAGGGGGACCTAACAGCCTCATTCGGAGTAGAGAGGGGGGTTAGGCAGGGCTGTGTCTGGCACCCTTTCTCTTTACACTCTATACAAATGGTTGGAGTGTGCCATGGTAGAGGGGTGCCATGACCTGCCCCTTATCAACAAATGCCCAATACCTGCCTTCACGCCGATGACGCCGTGATTATAGCTCGTACCCCCTTAGAACTCCAACGTGCTCTTACGAGGTATCACACTTATATGACCGACTTAGACCTAAGAATCAATATTAAAAAAGCGTTTGTTATGTCTTCAGGTACTAGACGTAAGATAACAAGGGCCATTTATATTGATAATACCAAACTTGCGAGCACAAATACGTATCCTTTCTTGGGGATTTTAATAGATGATAAATGTTCTTGGAGGCAGGCAATTGAGGCCAGAAAACTGCTTTTTATGAGGGCTACAACAGCATTAGTCAATTTCTCTCAAAGACTAGGGAAGAGGCCCCCAGCTGAACTTATTCAAATATATCAAGCCAAATGCATTAGTATTCCGACCTATGGCGCAGGGATGTGGGGTTATGGAAAGGTGGATGCCCTGCAAAAAGTTGAAAACAGTTTTTTGAGGTTTCTCCTCGTTGTACCGCAAGGCTCCTCGACCTATTGCTTCCATTTGGAACTGGGCCGCCTGTCTTATCTAACTGATACAGTTAAACTTCAACCAGTTCTCTTATGGCACAGCATCTGGTCGTCTACCAAAACTGCCTTTAGTCAAGGGCTTTTTCAAGACTGTCTTTCCCTTGAAAATGTTCATAAGATAGGGTGGCTTGCCTATATTTAAAAATATTTCTACGATCTGGGCTTGGCAAAGTATTATCACACCCCTATACTAGTTGTAGAACTATCTTGAAAAGAGCTTAAAAAACAATGTTTGATACATCTGGATCAATTGCGACTGACCAATGAGGCTAGCAAAACCTCAGTCCAACATATGTTAACAGTCCAAACCACCTTGGCCATACAACCTTACCTAACTTTTAATTTGAGCGGTATGAAAGATTTTTGTTGACTCGGTTCAGATTGAACATTTTCCATCGTTTGGTGACCTTCCCGAAAATAAATGACTGGTCAAAGAATGTATCAACTTGTCCCTGTGACGAAACTTCTATTCAATCCTGAATGCACACGGTTCTATTCTGCAAGTTTTATAACAAACCAAGGAAGCGTTGGCTTGATAGAGCGCACAGGTCACCCGACTCTTATTTATCCAATATGCACACTTGGGCCCATAACGTATTTATCACTATATTGTCATAAATCAGGTAATCAGCACACCCCTATCAGTAATCCTTGTTCTTTTCCTTTTATTTCCGTGTACCTGACTTACCAATCCTCGGAAACAGGTACCTAAGATCACAATGGATCAGGAGCTATTAGTGGATAGGCAAATCAACATGAATTGATACTTTGTACATTTGAAAATGTTCATACTTTTGTAATAACTACAAACGCAAGAAGTTTTCAACACCTTTATCTAATTAATTTTCGTCATCATATGCCATGAGAATGAAATTTACACAGATCAGACTATCAATAACTAAGATTAGAAATATAGTGTAGCTATGAATCAAAGTGAGAATCATTTATAAATCGAAGAAATAAGGGAGGGGGAAATAAGGAACAAGCTATTTCAGTCTATCAGTCTTTCACAACGTTACTAAAGGTGGGTAGAGAAAAGGAACATACTAATCAACGTAAACTTTCAAATATTCTAACGGCTAAGAAGTGACGAACCTCATGAAAGTTTCGATATCAACAAGTGCTTATTACTATAGGGAGGGTAAGAATGGAACATACTATATATGTAAACAGTTCAGGGTTTGACTAAAGGTAGGGAGAAAATATGGAACATGCTAGTGAACACTTTGCATGAAAGTCAAAAATGTATATATAGACAGGGAAATTGACATAGGCAAGTTTGCTTTATTTAAGACGGGAGAGGGAGAGATTTAGATATACAAACACCCACACGGAATATATTTACCTAGAACAGGATGGAGACTAACCCTGGCCACGGGTCAGTTGGGAAAGGCGGGAAAGGACCCTCAAGGACTTAGGATGCCAGTAGGCGAGCAGGTACAGCTCATGGACAGTCAGGACAGGATAACCCCAGGATTTGGATCAGGACTGGGCTCACCAAAGGGTACGACCAACACCTGCAGCTTCGGATGCAACGCCTGCGCTACCCCTCTCTGCAAGGAATCTGCCAATAACCCCGATTGGGTTCTCGAATTCCCCAGCAAAGTGCTTCACCAGCACTTAAGGTTTCCAAACTCCGACTGAGTTTGTGGAAATTTCGGACAGAGTGCTCCGCAGCTCTCTGTATCAATCACCTATAGAGTTCGTTGGGTCAGTGACAGGTCAGTTATTCGGACAAGTCTGACAATTTCTCTAGCTAAACCTAGGCTAGTTATACTGTTTTCGGGTCAGTGTACCACCCACCAATGTTGCAAGTGAAAGGATCCCCAACTTCGGATTGGACAAGAGAGGTGGTTAGGTCATGACACCATCTATAATTTGAACTTTCCCAGACTTAATATTCAATTTTCAAACCCACCCCTTACATTCCAGTTCCCATGGCATGTGAGTTTAGGAAAACAATAGAGTACACATTACAACACTACAATGTAACAAATGCAGGTACGAGTTAGCATCTTCGCGCTGGGGCGCAGTTCAGGTTCCCATGAGCATCTTAGCTTTGGCAGCCAGCTGGCTGGGTTCCACTGCTGTATGACTCTCTTTTCCCCCATCACGTGATTGGTACCACACGGGCTTCCAAGATGGAGTAGCACCTCTCTCCCAGGCCCCGAAGAATGTTACATGAAAAGTAAGCGAAAACAATTTAGAAACACGGGAAAAAAATGAATACACTGTATACCATGATTGGCTATACTACACCCCTTACTTTATAATAACTATAGCGTTCGGAGTTAAGCAGAACGGAACAGCTGGGCTAAAGCAGCAGTGCAAGCGAAAAGCATGTGAGAAACAAATCGGCCATTTTAGCTGTACTGCGCATGAGCGACAAGTTCCCTCCAGAACTGCGAGTGCGTCACATCACATGGGTATGACCGACGCATGCGCAGACTAGAATCCCGCAAAGCAGCGACCATTTAATATGCAAGCGTAGTTAGGATTAGTATACACATAGGCAAGCATCACTGGGACACCCCCGTGTAGTGTAAAAGTGGAATATTAATAAGACAAAACGTGTTGGTTATGGCGTTAACGTTATTTGAGGTTCATGAATACAAGCAAGTCGCGAACTGTGCGAATTCTTGCTCCATCAGGCTGATCCCGATATTAAAAACTTTAGGTCTTCAAAGGTGTCGACCAGCATTCCTCGTCCTTCAATTTTTGGAAGAAGAGTGCTTTGCGAAAAGCATATCTCAATTTCTGAAGTTTTCCGTTAGACATAGGATAAACTTAGAGTAGGATTTGAATTGCATAGTCTACGATTACACCCATCTCTTGCTTTTTTGCCCATATAATCAGCCTTAGACTGTCTTTTAACATTCAGATTGCATCTTTGCATTTTATAACTTGGAATGCTTGTCAAATCTTTTTAACTTCTGTAATATTGGAAGGATGAATTTATTAATCATGGTTTTGTATGCAAATTTTCAAATGTACTTTTATAGTTTTTCTAAATTCTGAAAATCGAATAAAGGATTATTTGATTTGATTTGATTTATTATATTATTGATGATTGGATTGACAGTGTCAATTAGAGCATGTAGGATCGGGGTACAGGGGTCGAAAGGTGAGCCAGATTTAACAGCCAGAGTTGCCTGACGGATTTTGTCAGGGCTGATGTTCTGAAAGACTCGGAGGGCGGGTCTGTTTCTGTCAGAAATGATCTTGGTGTGTATAGTAGGGAGTAGGGAAATGAGGAAAATATTTTTGCAGCAATTGAATATTCTGCTCAAAAAAGTCCGCTATGCGGTCGCAGAGAGGATGTGAGCAAGGGATCTCCTGCTTAAGTGACGTGGGGTTTAAGAATGAGCTCACAATGTTAAAGATAGTTTTCTGTTTAGAGTTAGCCAATTTAAGCTTTTCAGAGGGGTAGGATTTCTTGACGATTTTTATGTTCTGATAATAAATTTTAAGGGCGGCAACCTTGAAATTAGTTTGTTCTGTCTGATTGTAATTGAGTCGTCATCTTTCCACGGGGTCGAGGGCTTCTTTAACAGGTGGTTCTTTTGCAGGCCGGGGGGTGCAAAGTGGTCTTTCAGAGTGGATATCCATAGCGTGAAACGTTTGTTGTCTTCAGTTGGGTCCCCTGATAGTCTGGACTTACACACTGAGAATTGAATGTTATTCTGTACGTGTGTAATGAGGATTTTGGACTGAGAAGGGTAGATTGATATGTTGAAAAGTTAAAATTAACTAAAGATCCCCGCTCTAAGCAATTTATTCAAGGGGCCTCTGTTAAAGGTTAAAATGACAGGGTAATATCTAGGAAGTAATGCTCCTGATACTTAGCAATGGGTCAACATGTGTCTTGCCTGTTGTCCAATGGAATCATGGCAATTCATTAGGACCATAGTTAAAGCCTAATCTACACGTAGTGGGTGCTCCATAAAAAAACACTGTGCTTCCACTACAAATTAATTCAGTGTTTACTGTGTAGAAATCATTGTTGGGAATTAAGACTTACAATTTTATTTCAGAAGCTGAATTTTAATGAGAACACCAAAATGACCCAATCCATACTAGAATCAGGCACCTTAGGGACTAGTGGCTCATTGGCCACCCGGAGGTTCGGCTCCCTTTCACTAGTCGGTGCTGTGATCCGACCTTTCTAAAAGGTCCCAGAGATCATTTTTGTTTATTCACCACCATACCATAAGACTACGCCATGCCAAGGCTTGTCAGACCATATGGTAGACAGGTGGAGTGGCCATCAGACTTAAGAAGACCCCTATGATTCTAAAACCTCATAGCCTTAATAAAGCAGGCATTGAAATACTGACTGTGAGAAATTCGGTTACTGGTAGAGGGGGTTTGAAAGAGGCAATGTGTAAAGTATTTATTGCCCATTCAAACAACACCTATTCCCCCTTTGTCTCAAGGTCCGGGTGTAATACATAAAAATCAACTGGCAGCTACACCTACTCATGTGACCCAGGATAAAGGCCGCAGACACAAAGAAAATGCCAACTTTCTAAAAGTGACATTTTCAGGATTGTGACTTAAAATCTAACTTTACCATTAAATAAGGGTATTAAAATACAATTTTTTAGAGATCATCTTCTTCCAATTGAAAGTTATCACTTATTAAATGCAATTAGGTAACCCAATGTTATCCCATGGAAGAGGCAGGCTATGCAGTAGTGAAAAGTGAATGTAAGAGGTTTCACTAACAGGACACAAAGAAGTTAAAAGCATATGTCCAACCTTTTAAATACATTGTACCGTGCTCAATGGGCCGTTTAGCCTCTACCATAGGGGTGACTTCTGTATATTAAAAGGGAAGGTTTAGACCCGACAAAACATTTTTGGCCAGTCAAATAGGCAGTTTACAACACCACACACTATGGCAGGCCTGAGATATGTTTAAAGGACACTTAAGTAGGTGGCACAATGAATGCAGCAGGACCATTAATAGCATTTACTTTACAGGGCCCTGGGTACATGCACTGCCCTAGTAAAGTGGTATTTCAAAAAACTTAAATGTGCCAATTAGGTGCAAGCCAATTTCACTCTGTTTTAAGGACAGAGCGCATGCTCTTTAGCACTGTTTAGCAGAAGTAAACTGTGCAGAATCCTAAGGCTAACAAAAACAATGTTTAGCAAAAACCGGAGGAGTAAGGCAAAATGTTTGGGGGAGAACCACCCTAATGCTGACAGGTTTCACATGCGTCCCCTCACCCCACTAAAAGTGGGTAGAACTACCCAACCTTCTGAAGTTCTCATCACTAAGATGGAAGAACCTGGAGAGACTACCAGCATTGGTGTGGAGTGACCGGGACAGTATTCCACTGTAAAATCCATTCTCTTTAGGGGGATGGATGCCCTCAATAGCTTGGGATTTTCACCCCTCATATGCTTGAGCCATCTGAGGAGCCTGTGGTTGTCTGAAGGCAGAAGTGAATCCTAAACAGATATGGTCTCAGCTTCTTTAGTGAACAGACCATAGACAAGGTCTCTCTTTCAGTAGCACTCCACCTCTGTTCCCGGGGAAGTAACCCCCTACTAATGAAGGCTACAAGTTGGTCTAGACCCTCTTAATTTAACTGCGCTAAGGCGGCCCCTATGCCATGCTCTAAAGCGTCCTTCTGTACAATAAATTGCTTGGAGAAATCAGGAGCCTTGATTACAAGTGGCTGTACACGTGGCCTTCTTGAGGGTGTCAAATGATTTCTAACAGGCCTCTGTCCAGATCATCTTTCTGGGCTGCTTCTTTCAAGTCAGCTCTGTTAAGGGGCAACAAGGGTCTTAATCTTGGCCTGGAGGGGCTGCACCTTGATCCCGCCATGTGGCCCAGATCCACCATGGAACCCCGCCCGTTCTGCTACTTGCTGGCCTTGATCATCAGGCCTGCCTGCTACAGGGCCTGAAGTGTCTCTTGCAGGTGGTACAGGTGCTCCTCCCAGCTGGAACTAAAGACAGCTATGTCATATAGGTAGGTGGTGCAGACTGCCTCAGCTAGGACCCTGTTTACCAACCTCTGAAAGGTGTCTGGGGCATTCTTTAAAACCAAAGGGCATCACCAGAAATTGAAAGAGGCCCTCTGGAGTTTAGAATGCCAAAATCTTTGTCCCCCTCAGTCAGAGCAATCGGCCAGCAGCCGGATGTAACATCAAAGGTACTGAGGAACTTAGCAGCGCCCAGCTGGTCTATGAGCTGAGGGGTATGAGCTAAGCATCTGCCTTTCTGAATTAAGGTCCCCCTGTAGTCTACACAGAACCCTTGTTCACCAAGATAACTGGGCTGGCCCAGGGACAGTTGGAGGGATCAATCACCCCTAGTGCCGGCATGTTGAAGAGTTCTTTCTTGATACTGGCTCTCCCTTTGTCCTACAACCTGTAAATTTTGTTTTTAATAGGCGACTGTCTCCAGCATCTATGTTGTGGGTACACAAACTTGTAATCCTAGGAGTAAGGGAGAACAGTGAGGCAAACTGACCCAGCAGCTGGTGACATTCCCTCTTCTGTTTTGAAGTCAGATTAGGGGAGAGGTTGATACCATCTAATGACTGGTCATACTCCTTGGGGAATAGATGTTCAGGGCGAGTTTCACTATTTTCTTCCAACCCTATCTGTCACCATGAGCATAGTGAACTTCTACCTGTCAAAATATGTCTTGAGGATATTGATATGGAGCACGCTTATTGGCTATTGAGGTCCAGCAAGTATGCAGTCTCGCCCTTCAGCTGCTTCTTCTCATAGAGTCCTGTCCAACGATCATGAAGAGTTCTGGGTTGCACTGGCTTCATGACCCACACATTCTAGCCAGGCTGAAACTTTACCAGAGTTGCCTTCTTGTCGTGCCAGAGTTTCATTACCTCTTTCCTGGCCTCAAGATTCTCCTTAGCCTTTTTCCAGAAGTGCTGCATCATGTTGCAGAAAGCTAGCATGCAGCTGACCTCATCTTGAGGGGGTTTCCTGGGAGCTTGCTCCAACACCTCCCTCAGTAGGCTAAGAGGTCCCCTAACAGAATGCATGACATTATCCCGCTGTATTTCTACCTGCAGGGAATCACAACGCGGTTGTTACAATGACCGTGTTGTGATTCCGCATACCATTACTGCGCAAGTCGGAACGACGACTTGCGGAGGGGGACGCAGGATGTTGGAATGGTATAATTTACTATTCCAACACTAGTCTATGCGGACAATAGGGAAGGTGTTGGATTTTAAATCCAACACCTTCCCCCACCTCCGCAAGTCGTTGTTCCGACTTGCAGAGTAATGTTATGCGGAATCACAACGCGGTCGTTGTAACGACCCTGTTGTGATTCCCTGCGGGGGGAAAGATTTGTGGTAAACGTTGTTTACCCCCCTTATATGGTAACCATATAGGAGCTCAAATGGGCTTAACCCAACCCCCTTCTGCAATACCTCCATGTAGGCAAATAGGCATGGTAAGAGGATATTTCACTACTGCCTTTTGGGCTTAGGCAGGATCTTTGAGATCTTGTTTAATTTCTCAACTAGCCCATTGGTGTTGGGTGATAGGGTATGGAGCAGTCATAGATTACCCCACACTCATCTCGCATGGCATTCATATATGTGGACATGAAGTTGGTGTCTCTGTCAGACACCACTTTATTGGGGAACCCCATTTGGGCGAACTCCACCAAAATCAGTATGGACCTGTTGCCCAAGGCAGTTTTGGAGACCAAGGGTCCAACAATGTTGATGACTACCCTTTCAAATAGGGTGACAACAACAGGTAAGGGAACCAGGGCATCTTCAGCTTTTCCCTTTTTCCCACTGGCAGGGCAGGTGGGACAAAAACTACAGAATGTATCAGAGGGGGCTTCATCTGGGAGCCAATAGAAGTGTGAGAAAAGCCTGGCAAGGTCTTGTCCTGCCCCAGATGTCCTGCCAGGGGCATATCATGAGCCAGCCCTAGTAGGAAGGCTTGGTAACACTGTCGAACCACCAATGGATGGGTTGCTCCAGGAACTTTAGGTTCACTATACAGAATGTCATTCTCCCAATAACAGAAGTATCACCTGCTGCCTGGGCCTCCACTTGATGCCTCAAGCCCTCAAGGATGGGGCACTTCTGGTTCTTACAGAATTCCTTCCTGGTGGGCCCACCATCACCATGCCAGCCAGCAAGCTCAGACAGGTCTCCCAGGACAGCAATGTCCTCCCCGGTAAGCTCCATTGTGGCCTCCTAGGGTGTACAATCCACTGATACTGTGGAAGTTTCAGGGGTGGGGTTTCCACACTCCCGCCCTTCCCCTTCTTGGCAACTGTCTGGGCCATTTTTTCAGGCTTCCTTGACTTTCCTCTTGGGAAGCCAATGGCCATGTGGTCATACAGACCCACTGAGGCAGCCCTATCATCTCCAGGTGTGACCTGAGCTTAGCATCCGCCCAGACAGTGGGCCAACAGACAATCTACAGTCGTGGCAAGGCTCACAGCTACTTTAGAGAACCTGAGACCCCTTCAACTCAAAGGGAACCAGAGCCACGTGGTAGTGACTCTCATGAACTGGTGGAATGTATTAGGGATGACCTGTTCTGAGGACACCAGATGACACTTCAAAGTAGTCATACTGCCTCTTGTGTCTCTCAGAGCCTCCACCCTCTGCCCATTGATGGTGACCCACAGTCTATACTTGGTATCAAAAGCCTGCATGCCTTCCAATACTTCCATCTCTCTATCCCCAGGGACACTAGGGTAAATTATGTTATGTAGTAGGGGATCTCTGTGTATAGTCATAATCTGTGAATAGTCCCGCCCATGTGTGTGGACCCTGGAGCAATCCAAATAGTCTCTTAAGTCTTCTGCAGTCCTGCATAGACACTTAAGAGAAAATGAAAGACAAATAATGCAGCCTGACATTAACAAGGCTACATTGGCCAGCACTTCATCCTAAAGTGAAAAAGAATAGCCAAATATTATGGAAATGTACACATATTACAGAGTTTCATACATAGAGAAACTCCCCTTCACAAAATTCCTTTGTCATGATAGAGAGGAAGGGTTGGACAGACAAGCCCCATAGGCTGCCATTATGTGTCTGGAAAAGGGCTACCGTGTGTTTAAGGAACACTCCAGAGACCCTCAGTATCCCATGATGCACAGTCAAAGGCAAGTTACTTTCAGTTCTTTTTTCCGGCTTTTGCTAGCAGGACCCTGGAGCATTGAGCTCTACCTTTATTGGTATAACTTCAATTTTTGGAGCTTTTTGAAAAGTTGTAGTGTTTCACTCGACATCTGTGGCCTTTCTCTTCCTTTTGCTCTCTTTTTTGAGCAGCTAAGCCACCTCTTTCTTGTCAAAATGCCAGCTTTATTTGACAAGTGCCACGAGTGTGGCAGGAAGAAGGCCATGTCAGACTCTCACAGAGTGTGTATACTCGGTCTTCCATCTACTCATGTTCCTGACTCCTGTGTCATCTGCAAGTCATTCTCCAGGAGGACCCTGCGTGACAGGGAGAAGATTCGTTTTCAAGGCCCGGAGCAGAGAAGACCTCAGGATGCAGGTCGCGTGGAGGGAATCTATCTGCTTCCACTTCCAGTAAATCGGCCTCTGGGGGGCTCCCCAGTCACAAGAAGGCCCAGAAACAACATCGGTCCTGGTTGCCGTTGATGGCTACGACATCGACGTCGAAAGGTATGACGACAATATGTTCCCCGTCAACCCAGGGCTCTGAGTGTAAGCAACGCCGACCTTCGGCATCGAGGAGAAGGATGTCGAGACCTCAGACGAGGTTGACGTTGAGGACTTCGCAGACGACGTCGACACATCATCGTCGTCGATCTGAGTCCCGAAGGCATCGGCGCTCGCCGTCGAGGCGACACCGCTGTTCGCCGTCGCTGCGCAGGTCGGCGTTGAGAAGGAGATCTTCGCTGTCGACGCCGAGAGGACGCTCGACGTCGCACAGGAGATCGACATCGAGGAAATCGACGCCAGGAAGATCGACGTTGAGGAGAAAATCGACATCTAGGAAGAGGACTCCTTCCAGGAGCAGGTCAAACTCGGTGGTCACCATTTCTACATTTGACAGCTCTAAGTCAGAGCGGCGCAGGTGGTCTTGATCAAGGGACAGGGTCTCCAGGCCCTGTTCAAGGACGGCCCGTAAGAGGAGAAGAGTGGCTTGTTCACCAGACACTGAGTACTCCAGGAGCTATTCACCAACTAGGTCTCCGGGGGTGGAGCAACCTGTGGTCCCTCGTCTGTCACCTCCACGGCCTCAGACTCCAACTCCTCCGCCTCCTCCTCCACCTCCTCCTCCTCTTCCTCCACCACCTCCGCCTCCTCCTCCACCTCTGGCTCCGCCCAGACCACCACCATCTCAACCACTGGTGCCAGTGGTTGCCCCTGTGCCCAGACGGCCAAGATCTCGCTCTCGAACGCAACATTGTTCTCGTTGCCGGCACAGGTCTTCCACCAGGTCTCAACATCATTGCCACTGGGAGAGATCACACTCCAGATACACTATGGACACGGATTCCTCTGGTGGTGGGAGATATTCGCTCATATAAGCTGGGGATTGCGCTGACTGCACCTACCCGTTCCACTTCTGTGATCTTCGAAACGCTGCAGCGGAAGCAGCTCTCACGTCCCCTGCTTCCTTTAGTGCTTGGTTTGGAGGAACCGGCTATGGAACTTTTCTTGACGCCTGCCTCTGCGAAGTCAGCTCCATCTCGACTTCAGAAGAAATACAGGCCCCCGGACTCGGACCCCGCATTTATGCGGACGGATCCTCCTCCTGACTCGGTTATAGTGGTGGCGGCAAAGAAACAGCACTCTACGGCTCCATCGTCTACGGTGCCACCAGACAAAGAGAGCCGAAGGCTGGACTCAGTGGGGAGGAAGGTCTGCAGTACAGCATCCACTTCCATGAAGGAAGCAAGTTTGACTGCCCTCTTAGGACGCTATGACTGCTCCTTGTGGGAGTCTCTCCAGCAGTTTATTGAACTCCACCCGATGGATAAACGTGAGGATTTTCAGGAGGTTGTTAATGAAGGTATGATGGTGTCAAAGCAAATCATTAGTGCGGCTGCGGACACATCTCTTCTAGCAGCCCATGGATACTGTCACGGTGTGACTTTGAGGTGGCACGCCTGGCTGCGGCTTACCTCCCTTAAGCCGGAAGCCCAGCAACGGATTGCCAACTTGCCCTTTTCGGGTTCCACGCTCTTCGGGACCCATGCGGAAGAGCAAATGGCCCGCATGAAGGCGGAAGTTGAGACACTCAAGGCTGTGGGCTTGGAGAAGCCCAGGGAACAGCAGAAGATTTTCCGTCCCTACCAACGGCGCTATTCCTCCCACCGGTTCCAACGCGGACAGGATCGCCAAGCTGGGCCGCAGCAGCAGCAACAATATCAGAGGCCGTCCTTCCAAAGGCATTAGAGGGCAGAGGCAACCAACAGTCCACATCGGGGAATAAGGGCCTGGCTGGGTTTAAGCCCTGAGGGATTACTTCCTCCTCTTCTGTTACCCACTCCGGTGGGGGGAAGCATTCAGAACTACCTGGCAGAGTGGAGAAAAATTACTCTGGACAAGTGGGTGCTGAATATTGTTTGCAATGGATACAGTCTACATTTTCTGAGCCCTCCTCCAGCTATTCTACCGGTTCGCACACAATACCTGGTGCACGAACTCCAGGCGGAGGCCAATACCCTTTTAAGAAAAAGGGTGATAGAAGACGTCCCTCCGTCTCAAAGGGGGAAGGGTCTATACTCAAGGTTCTTTCTTGTGTGCAAAAATGACAAAAATAAGTTCAGGTCTATTCTGATCTGGACAGGATCTGACTGTCTCAACACGCTCAGCAGTCCCTGAAGTGGTGGTGTTCAGCAGAGAATCTCCTCAAGGGGGTTCCATTCCACAAGGACATTCCTATACAGACCATTGTGACAGATGCTTCTCTCCAGGGCTGGGGAGCGCATTTGGACCATCTCTAGAGCCAAGGCACGTGTTCCCAGGCGGAAACCACAACCTCTGGCGGCAGATCTTTCTCCTACCTCACCGCCAAGACCTGGAACACCCTCCCTACCCACATACGGCAGACACAAGACCTACTCGCCTTCAGAAGGCTCCTCAAGACCTGGCTCTTCGAGCAGTAGCAGCACCCCCCACGCCCTCCCCTCAGCGCCTTGAGACCCTCACAGATAAGTAGCGCGCTCTACAAGTACATTGATTGATTGATTGATTTTCTGGAACTCAGAGCTGTTCATTTGGAGCTGAAAGCCTTTCAACCGTCCTTCCGGACCAGCTCCCGGCTTGTACAGACAGACAACATGACAACAATGTATTACCTCAACAAGCAGGGGTGCTCGAGATCGCGCATACTGTCTAAGGAAGCACAAGCGATCTGGCACTGGCTGTTAGCCAGGGGACTGACGATAACGGCTACCCATCTACCAGGTGTGCAGAATGCTCAGGCAGACACACGCAGCAGGCTTGTTCAGGAAAACCACGAATGGGTCTTAAGCGACGAGGTGTTAGGAAACATCTTCGCAAGATGGGGCACTCCAGAATTAGATCTGTTCGCCGCCGCCGACAACAGCAAATGCCGAGACTTCGGCTCCAGGTTTTACCAACAGGGGACTCTGGGGAATGCACTGTGGATCAGCTGGTCGAACAGCTTTCTGTATGCTTTTCCACCCATTCCCCTGATTCCAGCAGTGCTGATGAAGCTGTCCCAATCCAAGCTCCGGATGATCCTCATTGCTCCGGAGTGGCCTCGGCAGTGGTGGTTCACCGACCTGCTGGACCGGTCTCTCCAGCCCCATCTGCGGCTTCCATGTTTGCCCGACCTTCTCACGAAGTTCGGGGGCAGATGGACCATCCCAACCTCTAATCGTTGAGTTTGGCAGCATGGCTCCTGAGCTAGTGCAGTATGGACATTTAAACCTGCCTGACAACTGCATGGAAATACTCAAGGAGGCAAAGAGACCGTCTACAAGGATTTCCTACGTATACAAGTGGAAGAGGTTCTGCATTTGGTGCACACCCAAGAATGCTAACCCTACATCCTGCAAGGAAGATGTCATCCTTCCATACCTGCTGAATTTAGCTCAATCTGGCCTTAATTTCCATTCTATTAAGGTTCACCTCGCAGCATTAACTGCGTATACGAAATGCCCTTCACAAACTTTCTTTTTCCAAATACCTGTTATTAAAGATTTTTTGGAGGGTTTGAAGAAGGTATTTCCCCCCATTAGGCGTCCTTCGCCTCTGTGGGAGCTGAATGTGGTACTGTCTAGGTTGATGAAGGAGGCTTTTGATCCTATTCATAAGGCTTCTTTACAGCATTTATCCAGGAAGGCAGCTTTCCTTGTGGCTATGACATCTGCTCGGGGGTGAGTGAGATTCAGGCTCTGTGTTGTCAGGAGCCCTATACTGTATTTCATGCTTCCAAGGTTGTCATGAGGACTCACCCGAAGTTTATCCCTAAAGTGATATCGGATTTCCATGTCAACCAGACTATCACTTTACCAATGTTTTTTCAACATCCTTCCTCTCCGGCGGAGGGGTTCCTTCATTCACTTGATGTGAGACGGGGGTTGAAATTCTACTTAGATAAGACCAAAGACATTCGTAGGTCAGATCAGTTGTTTGTTAATTATGGTTCAGTCAGGACTGGTCTTGCCACCTCCAAACAGGCCATGTCTAGGTGGATTGTGTCCTGTATACAACTATGTTACCAAAAGGCTAACAAGACTCTAGGGGGTAAGCCTAAGGCTCATTCGACTAGAGGCAAAGTGGCTACAGTGGCTTTGCTACGTAACGTTCCCATTGCAGACATCTGTAGGGCGGCTACGTAGAAATCTGTCCATACCTTTGCTAAACATTACTGCCTGGATTCTGATGCCAGGACAGATGCGCAAGTTGGGCAAGCTTCGCTGAGGAATTTATTTGCTCGGTAAGGATTTTTCTTATAGGCTTCTTCCACCACTGGGTTGGTTGTCTGGGATGGGCTTGCCATTCTATTCACATATTATGACTATACACAGAGATCCCCTACTACAGAAGGAGTAGTTTCTTACCTGTAACTTCAATTCTGTAGTAGGGGTATCTCTATGATAGTCATAAGCGACCCACCCTCCTCCTCAGTGGAAGAAACAGTGTTTTCCTGGATGCTACAGGCCTGGCTTAAAGAACCTTCAAAAAGAACTGAAAGTAACTTGCCTTTGGCTGTGCATCATGGGATACCGAGGGTCTCTGGAGGGTTCCTTAAAGGCACGGTATCCCTTTTCCAGACACATAATGGCAGCCTATGGGGTTGTCTGTCCAACCCTTCCACTCTATCATGACAAAGGATTTTTGTGAAGGGGAGTTGCTCTATGTGTGAAACTCTGTAAAATGTGTAAATTTCTATATTATTTGATTATCCTTTTTCACTTCAGGATGAAGTGCTGGTCAATGTAGCTTTGTTAATGTCAGGCTACATTATTTGTCTTTTATATTCTGCTAAGTGTCTATGCAGGACTGCAGAAGAGGACACCTTGAGAGACTATTTGGATTGCTCTGGGGTCCACGCACATTGGCGGGACTATTCACAGATTATGACTATCACAGAGATACCCCTACTACAGAACTGGAGTTACAGGTAAGAAACTACTCCTCCTGTCCCCAAGCTAAGTGGGAACACCTCATTCCAAATGTGGGGGAACTGTGCCCTCTTAGGACACTTTGTGTCCCATTGGAGTGTCCATACTTGTAGCACTCAGTACACCATTGGTTGAAGTGGGGGAAAAAGTTAGGGAACTGTGGGCGGAGACTCCGATGGCAGGGCTAACCCAAGGATTGAATCAGTAGGTGGAGTCAGTGGTGTGGCCAGAATGTGCCAACCGTCCCCCTTTTTAGGTCTCGCTCGAGACCTATTGCTGCGAGTTGCTTGTCAAGGGAGATAGACCTGGGCACGAGCGCCGATTGCACATCGTGGATGCGCATGCCCAGCCCCCCGGAGCGTGCACATCTCCAGAAAGTCATCCATGCCGCTCTCAATCGCTCGCTCACGCACACACACGCACACACACACGCACGCACACCCCCCCCTCCCGCCCCGCCCCCCGACCTACTCAAGGGCTCACGCCATCAGCACTCACCAGTATTGAAAACGCGGCCCGGTGTAGAGAGGCAAGGCAGGCTGCCTCCGTAGCTCGCGTGGTTCCTCTCTTTCTGGTGTGTCCACATCTTCTTTGCCCATATACATATCGCGTAGGGTCAAGGCGCTGAACAGAAGCACCACAGCAACCAGTCCTGAGTGACCGAACTCAGCCATACTGCCTGACCACCGGCATCATCATCTGACAAGGAAACGTCACTTCCGCTCTGACAGTACAAGACACGTAAGTAACATTTGTGCAGTACCCCTGGGGTACTGTGAATGGTAAACTGCCTTAGATATAGCTGGTGAGATTTTCCTCTTACCGTTTAGGTTATGCCTAAGCTGTCAAAAGGTACGCCTTCCACATAGGCCAGGAGTTGCTTCAGAGGAAAAATAATTCCATCTCCTTTGAAATTCACTGAATGCTTTTAAATTTATTATCGAATTTCCTAACATCAGATCTGTTTTCGTCTTTTCCTGTTGGCATTGATTCATAAATTAGCTAAGGTTAGGCAGTTGCTGGGCAAGCAGAAACAAAGTTCATGTAAACAACGTAAAATAAAAAGAATACAAGGAAATTAAATAGACATGTAGAGAAATATTTGGCTTTTGAGACGCTTTTGTGATCCCCAAATCTATTAGAGGAGACAACAGTGGAAGTAGGGGAACTGTTGGAGAATCAGAGGCCGCTTTGACGGGCCACACAGCAGCACCGCGGGGTGAGGAAAGACTGCAGGCTTCACTCGCAGGAGACTGAGTTACACTTCTGAAGTGAGGAAACACCGAGGCTGAGCCGTGTCACTCGGAGCGCGACAGCTGAACACTTTTGACGTTCTTGGCTGAACTCTCCTCCCTTCCCGCGACCCGTGTGATGCGTCCCGTGGGGTCCTGCTGTGGGGCAACAGGTGGAAGAGAGAGCCCGTGGGAGTGAAGCGGGGTCCGGCCGGCACTGCATGGATCCTCTCCCGAGCTTAGACCCGCCAGAATGCACGACCTGCCCCGGGAGGTAAAACGGGACCGCAACTTCCCAGGAGGGTATTTATTTATTTAATGCGATTTTCTATAGCGCGAAGATTACCCGAAGGTGTCAGAGTGCTTTACAAAAGAACCAGTTGTGATACATAAGGATTTAGGATTACATGAGGTACATAAAAGATACAAACAGGAATTTTTTGTGCAAATGTACAAGTTGTAAAGTCACACAGGGCCCTGCGCCATCCTCATTGTATGCACTGCCCCCCCCCTTCCCACAAAGTCTTTTCACAACCTGCTCCACCATCGAGATAGACTGTGCCACGAAGCCTGCTGTACCGTAGACTCCCTGCCTCCACTCGCACCCTACCACACACCCTCACGATCCCCGCATACTGCCAACCACCCCCACACCTGCCGCTCAGGGGGGTTCCCAAAGCTTGACCTCTGATAACAATGTGGGGATTTACATTTCACTTCAGAGCAAGTGATATAAGTCCGGGTAAGACAAACATTACACCTCAGGTGTGGGGAACTGGTGAGAGCCAACTTACAAACTAGTTGGCAGCTCTGCTTATGGTGTGTTCAGAAGCCACAACAAACCCTGCAGACATCCGCCGCTGGCAACAGAAGGCCAATCCATCTCGAGGGGAGACATAACTCACATCGCCGGCAGGTGGGAATCTCGGCAGCCGCTCCCACATCGCTTTCGCTTAGTTTAAGTCCACGTCCTCCATGTACACATACGTGTGTGTGTTTAAAACATCAATATATACGTTTATGTTCTCAATTATTAATTTATTCTTTCTTTCTTTCTTCAGTACTTTTCATGTCCTCACTTTCTTTTTAGGGCTCGCCTGGCGTTGCAGCGCAAAGCGCTGCCGCTAGCGAGCCTTGTTGCCTCCCCAAGTGGTACAGACCGGTGCACGAGCAGACACCGGTCTGTGAACGCGCCAGCCGCAGGGAATGCCAACGTGCACGCTCACGGCGTCACGCTCCTGCCCTCCTGCGTCTCTTCCAAGGCGCGCTCCAGGCCGACTTGTTTAAAGTGGACTTTATATCCGGAGCACAGAGCGGGAGGACTACAATTAAGCGTATATATTTTCTTTATTATAAAAGTTGCATGTTTCGTTTTGATATTGTTTCTTTTATTTACAGGGTGCTTGCGATGCCCGCAAGACCCCCGCAGCCCACACTCACTACCCCGTTGCCACTTCTCCCTCCCAACCTCGTAAAGCACCGAGCGCCCGCTCTCTGTCACCACCACAGGCCCGGAAGGCGCCCGCCGCTCACAGTGTCCTGCGCGGAAGGCTCCTGCCGCCCGCTCCTGTTATGAAAGCCTCTTTAATTATCTAAAAACAGCCACTTTAAGAGTTGGCGTTACTGCCAGAGGCGAGAATAGGTCGAGCTTTAAAGGCCTTAATTGCAGAAGACTCGAAGATTTTCAGCTCCAGGGGGCGCGGCGCTTGGGAACTGGGCTGATTAGGCGCTAGTAATGTAACCGCTTTGTATGAAAGGGTAATCATCAGCGCAGATTTAAAGAGGAGGCCCATCCTAAACACAGCAGAGAGACAAACACAGCGATGGGTCTCCGCAAGTTTACTGAACTGCTGCTGAAAACCTGCCCAGGGATATTCTCTAAGAAGGACCAGGCTTGCTAGCAATTGCTATCCGAATATGCTGTGGAGGAGGTTGACTTTTCAAAAATTGTGCGAGTTCATTTCGTCCAACGAGTCCAAAATGATGGGCAATGCATTTCATGCATCTGTATTTCCTTTGCTGCTCGTCGTTTTCGGCCTGAGATCAGTGCCTGCTCCGGGACAACTTGAACACCCCACACCACTCCAGGGGGACCAAGGCCGAAGGATTTAAAGGGCGCATTTCACTGGTTCAGCAGTTCATTGTTCATCCTGTTCTTTCGCCTCATGCACAGCTAAACCTGCCTGTCCTTATTTTACGGGGAGTGGGTAAGCTTTCCCCTCTAGGAGCACATAAGTTTGGTGGTAGAACACTTCTGAGCTCGAATGGCTGCTGCTAAAATGGCAAAGAAAGCTCACACTGCCTCAGGAAGGGCGAGGGGCCCCGTGGCACGGGGATTTCCCCTTCCCGAGAGACCCTGAGGGCCCCAGTGGCCCTGAGTAGGGATTATTACCCGGGAGGGAGGATCAGAGGTTGCAGCACAACCGGCTCTGATTCTGGGGGACTGAAAGGGCCCGTGAGGGGCCCTCGCTTAAGGACTCAGTGTGCCCGTCACCACGGAGTCCGTATGTGGCCCCGCACAGGCTGCGCAGCGGGTTGTGTGCTGGCTGCATGGTGTGTGAGAGTTCGCCTCACCCTTGCACCAAGGGAAGATCGGGGCTTGGCTCCATTGTTCCCCTGGGTGCAGCAGTTATTGCCCGCGCCCCACACTTCTCGGGCATAAAACCCTCTGACCCGTCTCGCCACAGACGCGCCTGGTATGCCCCTGGCTCTCTGCTGCTCACACTGTGTGGCGCAGCTGCATTGGCCCTCTCCTCAGGGGCTCCTTTTTTGTGCCCGCTGGTTTAAACATGCCAATCTGAAATGGATTGATGAGAATGATGCGTCCGTGAACCTCACACATGCAGGCTAAAGCGGGCGACTTTGGAGCTGGGGAACCAGGTTGAGTCTGGCAAGAGACTCACTCATCCTGTGATCCTGGGCAAACCTCTTAATATTCCCGGGCCTAAAAATGAATGTGTCCGTCTGTAATGCAACTGGTGCACATATAAAACGTTTTGATGCCTTCGGTTCGAGTTCGCTCTATTTAAAACTGCAAAGAAAAGAAGAGGAGGTCGTTTTGTGGATGTGATTTCAAACCCTCCTCGTTCCACAGCCCCACTGTCATGGGTATTGTGATACGGAGAGACTGGTACGGAATCAGTATGCCACCCACGACAGAGGAGACCGGTAAGCAGAACGGCAGACGGGGTCAGAGAGTGCTGCCCAAGCCTATGCCCTGCTTCTGCAGAATGATCCCAGAAGGCAGCGGAGAGGGTTCGGCCAGCAGCAGCACAGATCGGAGTACATTAAAGATTCTGTTCAGCTGCCTCCAGAGGAGCTGCCTCAAATATCAGAAGCAAATGCGCCAGTACATAGAATGGTAAAAGTGAAGTGACTTAGTTGGAAATCCAGAACTGATTGAAATTCACCCCCATGAAATGGGGCCGGTTAACTGTGCCCACTTCACATATAACATAACCCGTTAGTATGACTCTTCCTCGGGTATCCAATGAGATAGCTCAGTGAGTCAAACACTTCTTGAAATTGCTCGTCATTCTCACCTCTCAGAAGAGTTTACAGCTCTTAGCAACAACCGGCCTACAGCACCATGCAGACTGATGACACCTGCAAAAGAGGGAAACTGCCCCTTTATATTAGCCATCGAACACCAGGCTGTTCATGGTATTTAATGGCTTTAACTGGCGTCCTAAATAACCTACAACGGCTTCTAGGCCACGTGGCTTTTCACTTGCGCTTCAACTTTCGAGCGCACGCATCCCCTTCCGTCGTGATGGAACTGTGTCCTAATTGGAATCAGATGTTTCCTCTGACCTTTCCTCTGACCCCCTTCAGCACCTTATATGATCTGCAATCATCAGGAGGTGAAAGCGAAAGGAGGCAGCCATGTGCGCACTGAGGGGTCCTTTCTTGTCAGCCGGTGCCGCGGTCCTCCGAGCACACCCTCACATTAACAGATGGGGTGAGCAATAAATCTCACCCTTACCCTCCCACCACACCTCCTTGGAATGTGGCTGCTGAGAATTTAAAAAAAAATTATTTAATGCATTTTTATAAAGCGCTGACTTTACCCGAAGGTGTCAGAGCACTGTACAATAGAACTAGTTACGTTACATGAGAGAACTGTTGCAGGAATAGAGCAAACAAACATAGCATGAACAGAGTGTACAAGCAAAAGTAAGAATAAATATGTGTTGCTAGGGTCCTCCTGCAATGTCGGGTGGTGACTGTGCCTGCAGTGTGTGCGAGAGACACAGCAGTGTGAGAGACAGCATATGTGTGTTCTAGGGAGAGACCGCAGTGTGAGTGAGACCGCAGTGTGAGAGACCTTTTATTTATGTTTTGGTTTTTGAAACATAAATAAAACGCATTGTTATTTGCAATGTCAATAGCTCAAACGTACGTAAATACGTGACCTATTGCATTGCAAATGGTCTTGCATTTGCTAGAGATTAAGCTATTGGCATTGTAAATGACAAGGCCAATAGCTCTAACTTTTGCAAAGGCGAGACCTTTGCATTGTAAATGCTTGTTAATATTTGTTTGGCATTTCACTGCCCAGTTACAGCTTATTGTGTTTAATTAAACCAATGCATACACTTGATTATTTAAGGTTTAA
This sequence comes from Lissotriton vulgaris, assembly GCF_964263255.1. NCBI lineage: Eukaryota > Metazoa > Chordata > Amphibia > Caudata > Salamandridae > Lissotriton > Lissotriton vulgaris. Next base: position 1,173,865,789 of record NC_141696.1, read on the forward strand.
TATGAGTTATTGGCATTTAAATACATTCACAAAGTGGGATATATTTCCAATCACACAATGTCCCAAATACGCTTAAAAGTGGAATCGCAAGCCATTTGTCTCCAAGTCATGCAGTTTCTGTCAGTAGCACTTCTCCTCCCTTTTTCCACAAGAGCAGTTCAAACATGAATGACAAAATATTCTAGTTTGCAAATGTTTTCTATATAATTATGGCTCTGCCATATTTTCCACATAATACAGCATACACTGCATAATCTTACAATCATAACTAATCCTTTTTGAAGCTCAAATGGATAAAAAGTTACTAAAAAACGTGACTTGTTTTGCTGCAAAGTGGACGGCCCTTTGCAGAGGTTGACTGATCTACTTTCTCACTGCTGCATTTGTATGTTACACTGGTACTAATATGGCAGAATCTTTGCAGAGACTTAACGTGTAAAAATGTCAAAATAATAAAGTATAAGAAAATATATTTCATTACACGGCAGCCTTTTTTTTGCGGCATAAATGCAGCATAATTTTGTCCCCATTGCTGCAAAATTCCAGTTGCCCCAGAGCAGGTAGCACATGTTAAAAGTGCTTGCGCATGAAGCAGAGAGACTGTGAAGTTTGCAAACTTAATGGCATATTATCAAGAAACATCGTTAAAATTATCGCTGGTTTAGCGGCAGGAAACGGCCGCTAAAGCGGCGATAATGGGCTTGATAATATGCCCTTGTGAATTCCCATAAAAGCCCATGTTCTGGTGAGAACATGGGCTTCCATGGGAATTCTCACGGGCATATTATCAAGCCCATTATTGCCGCTTTAGCGGCAGTTTCCTGCCGCTAAAGCAGCGATAATTTTAACGCCCTTCTTGGTAAAATACCCCTTAGTTTGGTGTGCATGCAAATCCTGCATTGCGGATACCTGGTGAGTTGCAGCTCCTACTGCTGGAACGAGGGCAATGGAGGTACCAATCGGTGAGGCGGACTGACTTCGAGGGCAGGGCCGGCTTTAGTGCTGGTTGGGCCTTGTGCAACATTGTTTGTTGGTGCCCCCAATGACCACCTACGCCTCAGACTCCCTCACTACCACCCGTTAACAGTGCCCCTCAAGTCTCCATAACCACACTCTTTCTCAGATGCATTTAATTTGATTTACCACGCCACTCATATCAGTGGACGGTGTTGGAGCACTTTACATCACACACACTACACAGAGACAATCATTTATACATGTGTAAATCACTGTATATGAAATGTTACATAAGATAAAGGACTACAAGGTGTAGAAGCCACATGACAACCATACTAGTAGGCCGTATAGTTTAATACCTCACTGTTCTATTTAAGGATTTTAACTTATAAACTGCAATCAATAAAAGGATCTCTCTGACAAAAGCAGTAACCCACTCACCTAGTTAACATTATGTGCACTTTGTGACCGGCATGGTACATGTTTTTTGCAGCAGGCACATTAACCCTATGTGCTACCTTTCCAGGAGTCAACCCTTCCACTAGACAAAACTCTGATCTTTCTCTAGGAAAAACTCTAATCACCGGAGTTATCATGACATTTTTATTGTTGCTGATAATTGCTGGAGGCCAGGAAGGAGGCAGCAAGTTTTAAAAAAAACATAATATACTTGCTAACACTATGCCCCTACCCGAAATAGGTGCCCGGTGCGGTCACACCGTTCGCACCATCCTAACCTGCTCAAGGTTCCTGTGACCTCAGTGACAGAGTCACAGAGACTGGATCATTGTTGCTCTAGGGTGTGCTACTTCGTAGGCCTGCCCGCAAGACTGGAGATGAATGTCAGTATTGATTGTGATGGACAGTCCTTCAAGGTTAAACCACACCTGCCACTGCTAGGGTCACCTGCTAGTGCTAAGACACCAGGGTTTCTAAGGCCTAGTGGAGCCTTCTAAGATGTAGCATGGGAATATGCTCCTTGAGGAGAGTGGTCTGGTGGACTAGTCATGAAGGCTCAACCCGGTTCCCCGGTTCCAAATTCGGCAGCTCTGGCCATAGTGCCACATCCTCTCCCCCACTGAACACCATACTGGCCCACTGAAAGAAACTCGCACTGCCTTCAGCTACAACGTAATTGTGCCCCTATAAACAGCTGGAAGTGGCTCAATTCAAATTAGGCACTAGACAAGAGTAATATGCTGCCTAAATAAAAGTAACAACATCCCGGAAAAAGCAAACACTCATAGGGAATGCAAGATTAAGTAAAGCATGTGTAATGTAAGTAGAAACAACATGGTTACCGTAACGATTTCTCACTCACTATTTATAAATCAATGAGTGCTTTTACCTGAAAAGTTAAGGACATGACTACAGAGCTCAGAAAGGACCCTGTCAATGTCCATTGCTTATATCCTTACAAAACGTAAGCAGTATGGTTTAAAAAGACCACATCCAGGGGGTGTGGCTAGCAGTTGAGAAGTATGGCCGCAGCCTAGAGAGGCTCCTCATCCGTGACACAGAGCCCAATCAATCCGTATATTCAACCGAGACCCTACTGACCCCAAAAGGGTACACAACTACGGTGGAGGACCCGCTGCACTGTCCGGTGTTGATTTCGGGTTGCAGCAAAGTTGCCTGTGGTGGTGGTGGCCGTGGAAGGTCCGGAGGCCGGGACCCACAGTACTGCAGGTACCCGGGAGCGGCGGCTTCGGCGCTGGATCGGAGGAAGGTGCTTAGGGCCGGTGACCGGAGAGCTCCCCCCCCATCGTTCCTTGTAAAGGGGGTGAGTGGAGACAGCGAGTGACCCGGGATAGCAACGGGCGGAGTCCCCATGTGAGGAGCTGCGGGGCATTAAACCAGCGGCAACGGGCGGAGCTGCGGAGGGCCCCGGCCGCCATTACAAGACTGAAGTGAGGCGGCGCGCGCAAGGCTACGGCTGGCGGCCCTGTGAGATGCAAACTGTGTGAAACGGACTTGGCGCAGGGGGACGATAATTCACCAAGGTTGTGGCGATTCCTGAGGCCGGTTGGCGCATGGGGCCCCGATGACCCTCCCGGCCACCATCTTAACCTAGTGAGGGCCTGACGCAGATTCCAACGGAGCGCGTGCCTTGGCGGTGGCGCTCAGAATCAATCAGACGCAGCGGCAGCGGCCTCCCAAGCGCTCCTGCAGCGCACAAATATCGCCACACACTCGAGGTGCTGCGGGGCTGACGCTCGACTCTTCTTGTGATCTTGCACAATTCGGCAGGGCTAAACTACTTACCTGGATGGTCCAGTGATATCTACTGAGGCGGAGGTTCCGTGCTAACGACTAAACTCTCGCCTGATCAGCTGTTGGAGCTGCGCCTGTGTGATCTACTTGCCCACGTACGACAGCAGCAAGCTCCCCCCCCCCCCCAAGACTGGGACATTTACAACCACTGTTCTGTAAAGGTGCAATTGCATAGCCTGTGGGCGACTGCTGCTGTAATCCGGAGTGGGGTGCACTTTTCCCCTCCGCAGCAAACATGAGTGGCAGGAACTCAAAGGGGGCCAGCCAGGGGAAGTTAGATAAATTTGGGTTCACCAGGTCCCAGGACACGGCACAGGTCAAAGATGCTCCTGTACCTGCGGGAACGGCCGGAGGGGCCGCGCAGGAAGTCACCCTGCAAGATATCATGGCAACGTTAAATAAGGTGGACTCCAGAATTGGGACCCTGGCGGTTGACCTAGATCTAATTTGTGCGGATTTTAACAAATTGTCTCCAAGATTTCAGATGTTGAAACTACAACAGAGGCTCTCACCTCAGACACTTCCGCCCTTAAAAAACAAGTGCACCAGTTGGAGGCAGACAACAAGCTACTCCATGCCCGTCTTGAGGACCAGGAGGGACGCTCGAGACGCAACAACATTCGATGGGGGCCGGCCCTAGACCTCTTTGTGGAGGACCTGGTGATGACTCACCTTCAGCCAAAAGGCCTATCCAATTTTTTCTCAGTGGAACGGGCTCATCGGGTCCCAGGTGGTAGGCCTAAACCGGGGGCACCACCGCGCCCAATTGTGGCGCGAATTTTCAACTTCCGAGATCGGGACGCGATCTTGCAAGCGGCCAGGCAGACTTCACCCATCTGCATTTACAACGCCAATATCTCAATCTTCCCGGATTATACTGCGGCAGTCACTAAACAACGGAGGAGCTTCCTGGCTGTGAAGAAGGCCCTTCAGGACCGGGAGATAAAATACTCCATGCTGTTCCCGGCCAAATTAAGAGTGGAAGACAAGGGGAAAGTGTGTCCCCCATGTCCGAGGAGGCCCAAGACTGGCTGGATGGCTGGCGTAAGGTGTCTGGGCAGGGGCGCAGCGGTCATCGTGAACAGCAACGGGGCAGGCAGCAGGACAACGTGGAGCAGGAATAAACTTGGGTTACTAACCTAAATGGGGCAGCGGATGAGAGACCTACACGAGGCCTGCGTGATGGTACTGGACTACGATCCCCCTCGGGGACAGGAACGATGTTGGTAACAATGGGTGATAAATTTGTTAGTACTGGAGTTATTAACATGTTTTGAAATTTCCTTGCTACTCCTGCAGCTCAATCTTTCTGTGGGAACCATGGTTGAACTGTGGGTAACAGACATTTAAAGGACTACCCGTCTGAGGTTCTCTCTTGAGACAATTGACAGGGGCAATGGGTCACTGCTACTGGTGGAGTAAAGGGGCTCTGAGGAGGGCGGGAGCGGTTTTCTCTCCCCCATCGTTATAGAGTGGGAATGGGCCTTGAGCACTCTGATTTGTTGGGGTGGTGGGCTGTTCCAATTCCGTCAAGCAGGGTGGCAGGGAAGGGGGTGGGGGGGCAGAGGGCTCTCTGCGATATTTTCAATGTTTTCATGTTTTAAGTTTAGGGCGAAAGTTAAAGGATAATGTGTATGGTACTATTACAAGGGTGCGCTGCATGGGTGATGACTTGAAACAGTATTTTATCTATGGCGGAAGACACAAGGTCGACGGGTTCAGGAATTGGTAATGATATCCCCACTACAACCCTGGTACCTCCCCTGACACTACTGACATGGAATGTGCATGGTCTGGGGGACAAGATTAAAAGAGGATTGGTGTTGCAATACCTGAAGCGCAAGGGACCTGCAGTGGTGTTGCTACAGGAAACACACCTGATGGGTTTTGCATGTAGAGCTATGGACCGATGGGGTTACAGAATGATAACACACTCTGAGTTCACGTCGGGGTCGTGGGGGGTGGGTATTCTGGTTCGCAAACAATTCCCATTGATCATACAACACACCTGGACGGATACACAGGGACGGTTTGCGGCCATATCAGGCCATTGGGAGGGGAAACGGTTTAATATTGTGTCAGTATATATCCTCCCTGCCCTCCACTCAGTGGGTTTTCCTGCACTAAGCGCATTCTTATTGGACCTTCCGGAAGGGGAGTTACTTATAAAGGGCGACTTTAATATAGTTGTGGACGGTACCATGGACCGATTCCCTAGTAGGATCGCGTATGACGGGGTTTATTGACGCCATAGGTCTCACTGACGCCTAGAGATTTAGACACCCCGTGGAACGCTCTTACACTTACCAATCAGGAGTACACAATAGCCTCTCCTGCATAGACTATTTTCTTGTTGCTGCAGACAGCCTTCCCCACTTGACTAATTTTGAGATACGTCCTCGAGGCATATCGGACCACTCCCCTGTCTTCCTGACGTACACCAGGCATACCAAAACATGAAAGCGCATTTTCCCTATTGCTCCAGGATACTTGCAGGTCTCTAAGATCCGTAAAGATATTGTAACGGCGACAAAGCACTATTTCCAGGATAATGTGAACTCTGTCCAGTCCTCGGGTGTTTTGTGGGAGGCATACAAGAAGGCAGTGGTAATTGGACAAGCTATTGCCTCTATCACGGGCCATAGGCGTGCGGCAAGGAGTGAGCTGGATGTGCTCGAGGCCGACCTGACAGTGCTTCAGGCGCAATATGAGCAGAACCCCTCCCCAGAGGCAGCGCAAAGTCTGCGCCTTAAACAGTGTGCTCTTCGGGAATACCAAGGTGAACAGGTGAAGTTACGGCTTCAAGCTAGGAGGCACACTATCTACGAAGTAGGTGATAAGGCAGGCAGGCTCCTGGCATGGCTGGACAGGAGGGAGAGAGCACAGAGAACAATTGCTCAACTTCGCACCCAGACTGGTGCAATAGTTACTACACCTGAAGAAATAGAAAACACCCTGGCTGAACACTTTGAACAAGTTTACACTTCTAACTCCCCCTTGACAACGGAAGAGGCACACACATACATTAAGGACATTCAAATGCTGGCCCTGTCAGAAGATGCGGCATTGTCACTGGAGGCTGATTTCACGACTGATGAGATCCTGTCCGCCATCCACTCTTTGCAGTCTGGAAAAGCTGTGGGGCCCAATGGGATCCCCATTGTACTATACAAACGTACATCTGAATTGATGGCCCCACATCTCCTGACAATGTTTAAGCATAGCCTCGAGGTTGGAGAACTACCACGTGACCAACGAACGGCTACTATAATCACTGTGCCGAAACCTGGTAAAACCCCAGAGGAATGCTCGTCATACCAACCAATATCTGTGCTTAAAGCAGAAGCTAAGATTTTGGCTAAAGCCATCGCTGTCCGCTTGACCCCGCATCTCGAAACCCTGATCCACCCGGATCAATCTGGGTTCATGCCCAATAGAAGCACTGCATTCAATCTGCGGAGAGTACATGCAGTGGTGGCGCGTATGCACTGCCTACAGGAACCTGCAGTCATCCTCTCCTTAGATGCTCGAATAGCATTCGACATGGTGGAGTGGACTTACCTGTTTGCAGTCCTTAGGCACTTAGGTTTTGGTCCCAAGTTTTGTACCTGGGTGAAACTGCTATACTCAAGTCTCCTGGCACACGTGGTAGCTAATGGCCATATTTCAAGGGATTTCCGGTTGAGTCGTGGAATGTGCCAGGGCTGCCCATTGTCTCCTTTGCTCTTTGCTTTAGCACTGGAACCGCTGGAGGCCTGGATTAGCTGGGATCACTTAATTAAGGGGCTACACTGGACTGCATTGTGGGAAGACCGCATATCTTTATATGCGGATGATGTCCTCTTATATTTGTCGTCAATAATAGTACTGTTGGATATTTTTAAAATTTTGGGGCGGGTGTCCGGCTATACCATCAACTGGTCCAAATCTGTCCTGTTTGTTCTTAAAGGCCCACCCCCGAGACTTGAGGCGGAGTGCCCCCTAAGGGTTACGGAAGAGTCCTTTAAATACCTGGGGGTGTGGGTAACACCTGATTCGAATGCCTTCCTCCTTCAAAATCCAGAACCTCCTCTTGAACGATTCCAGAACAATGTTAAACATTGGCATACTCTACCCCTTACACTTTTGGGCAAAGCAGCCCTCTATAAAATGATGACGCTTCCTCAACTGTTGTACATATTGGAGAATACCCCATTCCCTGTGAGTTAGTCTCAGGTCTGCTCTGGAGTAATAAGCCGGCGCGTATATCTCGCTGCAAGTTGACTAGAGGCTGGTATGAAGGAGGTGTTGCCCTTCTGGATATTCAGTTGTACTATTGGGCCGCCCATCTAAAAATTATAATTCAATGGTTACACACGCCCCAAACAGAACCAGCATTTCAAGCAGACAGATACGAACTGGGGGAGGCAGGAGTTCTTTCAACGAGGTACGATGCAAGGGGCGCGTCGTCCCTCCTGGGCCCCACGGCACACACAGTAGGCCTTTGGTATGCTGTAAAGACTCGTCTTAAATGCACGGACACCATTACCAGACTGACTCCGCTTTGGTCGGCACGTAAGTTAGGCAAACTCTGTAACAGCAAGGGTTTCAGAGAGTGGGACCTGATAGGTATTTCCACGGTAGGGGACCTATGGAAGGGAGGTGCTGTAATACCTTTTGATCAACTTCAAACCCAGTATGGCTTAGCTCCCACTGAAAAATTCAGGTATTTGCAGATTAGGCATGCTCTGAGGTCAGTTATTCCGGCGGATGCAGATGTACCGGAATCCACTCCGCTGGAAGACAGACTACTTACTGAATACATGCCTAAAAAAGCGACGTCCTTCACATATCGTAAACTAGTTAACAACTTACCGGACCCAACGATAAAACTAAAGGACAGATGGTCTAATGATTTGGGGAATTTGGACGAGGCAGAATGGCAAACAGCACTGTCGTCCCCGCGGGAAGTGGCCGTACCCTCTAGACTACGCCTGGTACAACTGAAGATACTTCATCGTGTATACTACACTAGGGTCACTTTACACACTATAAGAAGGGCCACACACTGCCTTTGTCTGAAGGGCTGCGGGGAGGAGGGAACATTCTTCCATACCATATGGCAATGCCGCAAGTTGCGACATACTGGGCCAAGGTCATGAGAACAATATCACAAGTTGTGAGGGAATCTGTAATACCTGAGCCACGGCTCTGCCTGATGATCATCTGGGAGCCGAGCGATCTTACTCATTCTGCCCAGGACTGGGTGACATTAAGTGTTATGTACGCCAAGCGAAATGTTGCCAGGTACTGGGGTTCTGGGGAAGTGCCCATACTTAGAGACTGGTGTCGTAATCTAGATGCAGCAATGCTTGCGGACAAGGTGGTGTATGTGCACCGGGGGTGCCCTCGGATATGGGGGGAAATTTGGAGCTCATGGAATGAGTACAGAGGGTATCTGTGTGATCCACCTGCACCGGGGGGTGGGTGGGGGGGGGGCGACTTGAATGTACCAATATACAAGGATTTATGGCAATACAATATCTCATATTATGTACTGAAACTGTCTACTGCACTGAACTGTCATATCCAATGTATGTGCCATTTCCTAACAAATGCCGTTTTCGTTCTCAATAAAAACAATAAAAAAAAAAAGACCACATACATAAACACAGAGCCGTGGTACACATTTTGTTTTTCAATCCACCCATCAACCAGGTATTGCATTACCTTATTACCTTCAGGATTGGTGTACTTCCCCACCCGGGAAAACAATGCTGTTCAAAGTGAGATAGGAAAACAAATGTAGCGCTTAACTGCAAACTCTGTAAAGTGGCGCTAATGTGATTAGGTGTGAATAAAATCAATCTGGTTGCAAGCACTCTGTCTTGCTTTATTTTGTTAAGTATTTATTTTTCATATTTTAAACCTTTTATTTCTCTCCGTCCAGAGGCTGCACTTTGGAATAGAAAAATGTCAGAAAAAGGGCATTTCCAGCAAGAGTGTTTTTTGCTTTTTGGGATCCATTTCACAGGGAAGGAAAGGCTCTGATCTTGGCAAACGAGTGAGTAATAGGCTGAGCTGTCAATGCTGGTTAGGGGCTGTTTTCTTGGATTTGTTATTTCTTCCAGAAACGTACAGGTTTCGTTCTATAATGGTCAAAACACGCATAGCAAGCTGGCCTGCCAGGGCTCAGAGCAGGAACAGGGGAAGAACACACTGGGGCCAGTGTGTGGGGTTCTGGGTCAGAACGTCCAGGATTAGAGTGTAACCTGTTTTCTAATTTCAGGACAATCAGATCAAGTACACAGGCACCACTCTGAGAAGGACAGGTGGGAACGGAAGCAAGAATGGCCCAGGGGCTTCTTGTAGGCGGAGTAGAAGCAGTGTTAAGGGTAGCGGTTGTGCAATTACCATGCCCCCCTTACACATCAGCCCCAGTTGTGCTTAAGTACCTATGCAACTGCTGGCCTCAGCTCATAGGTGACCGGAGGGGTAACCACAAGGGGAGATGGGCAGAAGACTGGTATGGGATTCATTAGGGGGTGCCCAGGGATCTTCTCTAGAACTTATCTGAAGGCCAGTACTTGTGTCGCACTATAGGGTTTGCACACAGCAGGGGAGAGGGCCTGCCCAGGTGGTCAGGGGCAACAGGATTGTCAAGTCTAGACTTCCGTAAGCGCGGCTAGGGCCCGCCAAGAGGCATCCTTTTAGCCGTAAGGGGGCCTTGTTCGCTTCTTTTGACACACTGCTGTGGGATACAAATGGGTCAGTTTTGGGGGACATATGCTCCGTTGGGTAGAGCTCCTTAGAGTAAGGCGTGTGCAGCATGGACCTGGGGTAGCCAGCTCAGGCTTGCTCCTGGGTTGTAAAATTTATGTGATGGGCCAAGGGGTGCTGCACCAGGTGTAAATGATATATAGTACAGCATCTAGTTTGCCAGTTCTGTATGGGACCATCATTAGCAACAGCAGCTGCTTTTATGGATAGCAGTATAGTCTCCTTTAGTTCGCCCAGGGTTGGGGCGGGCAAGGTCAGCAACTTGGCAGCCAAAAACGGAGTAGAGAAAAATCATATCCGGGACAGAGCTATGTGCACTCGGCAGTCAAGCAAACTATGTTTCAACAGAACCCTGATACACTGTCGGGAATAAATGCAAGGTTATGGGTTACACATAAATAGGCCTTTCTGTGTGCAGGGGGTGCGAGTGAGCCATTCCCAGGAGGGTGCGATGGGCCTTGACAGTGCTGAAATGGAGGGGATGGAGCACTAATATGGACATCTCCAGAGCACAGTTTGCAGTGTTAGTTGAGAGGTTCAGGGACATTACTGATACAGTTCTCAGTCCTGACTAGCGGCAGAACTGATAAGGGATTTTGGTTGCTGGGCAGCACTGCTGTCCAGAGGAGGAGAGGACATGTCCTTGCTTGAGCCGAGGGAGGCCTCTGAATGAACAGGCTGTAGGTAACTAGGTCTATAGGGCCACTCACTCCGCTTTTGAAGCAGCTCTCTTTTCAGCAACTTTTGTGCTGGCTTTCTTAGGTGCATTAAGAATGGGGGAGCTAGTGGCGAGATCCAAACAGGACGCATCAGGAGTAGGATTGTGCAGACGGGATGCTGTCCTGACAGCCTAGGTCCTGACTTTAAGGTTGAGGAGATCTAAAACGGACCAGGAAGGGGCAGGAAAAGTGATATTGTTGAACAGGTTGGAAGTTGCCAAGTACTGCCCGGTGCGCCTAGTTGCGAGATACCTGGCGCTGCACCCCCCTGGCCAGGGTTACCTCCTGATGCATGCTGATGGGACCCCTTTGACCAAATACCAAGTACAGCGCATAATGGAGGTGTGATTGGAATTCTCAGGCAACAAGGTCCAGGGCAAGCGCTTTTGTTGCCACTCCTTTACAATGGGGGAAGCAACCACGGCTTTCCAGGCAGGCTTGCCAGTGGAACACATAAAATAAGTGGGGCATTGGGAGTCAAGTTGCTACAAGAAATACATACATTCTTAAGAGGCAGGTTTAGGCACTGACCTCGAATTTTGATGTGCCGTTTTTGTGCGGCCTGGAGTCGGTGTAATTATGTTTGCAGTGTTTGAAGAATTTGGTTGGTGTACATAATAAACAATGTGTAAAACTTCTGCCTGGGGCGCAGGGGCCTGCTGCACATGATGAGGAGCACTTTGGGCGAATTGAGCAACTTGCTGGGGACCTGGGAGTTATGGTGGTCCGAAATTACCCCGAGGCTATCTTGGCGGGCGCAAGGTCAGGGGAGGCGATGGAGGCCTCGCGCAGGCGGGTGAACAGCGCAATGCGCAAATTCACAGAGCAAAGAGGATTTGGTTTTGTCAGGCATGGGTTGCTACATGCAAAATGCACAGGGTGCTTTGAAGAAGATGGCATACACCTATCCAAAGTGGGGATGGACCTCTTCCTGCTAGATTTAGCGGAGGCATTGGTAGCGGCAGGTTGTAAATAAAAGAACAATATAAGGTGGGGGGCTCTGGGGCGGCAGGGGCCACACCCAGAGCCATGGCAGAGTTACACGGCAATCCAACGCTGAAAGGTACAGAAGGGTACCCTCAACAAGAGCACAGTAAGGGTGCGAGAGCCAATTATCCCCAGGGAGATCCTCGGTGGGATCCTGGAGGAGTGACGGCGCCCCGTTAGTCCTTCGGGCGGTTGTGGACCTGAGCAACCAGGGGTTGCCTGCAACGCTCCGCCCCCCGTAGTGGGGAGGGGTGTGAGTAAGGGGTGGACTGGAGGTCCGCCAGGGGGAGGGGATAGCCCTTCCCCCAATATAAGGGGTGGACTGGAGGTCCGCCAGGGGGAGGGGATAGCCCTTCCCCAATATTGACAACACCCCCGCGGTTAACACCACAGGGGGTTTATGGCTCATCAGGTGGGCAAGTGGCGAGGGGCGGCCTGACCCTGGATCGCCCGTAAGATAACCCAACATGTTGGCATAATGTTTATGCAAATAAAGCTGTAACAACTTTCTCCAACACATTGTGTGGTGTCTGTTATTATGAGAAATTGTTGTGAGCGGGCTGGGGTATGGGCTGATGTTGGCACTATGAGGTGAGCACAAATATGACACGAATGGCTTTTATGGGGGGATACCTCGTCTGGTTTCCTATCTATAGTGTGAGCATGGTATCCCTCCCTGCTGCAAGCATGTTTGCAGAGGCCTGCCCCAATTCTCATCTGAGACCCTGTGCATCCTTAGGGCTACCTCATAGGCGGAGGCTACTTGTCAAAATAATCCCCCTACCCCATTGCCAGGCATCAGGTTTTAGGGGGTGTGGACCCAGGGCCATAGCCATGGGGAGAGGGGGGGCGACGAGGGCCCGGCCCCTCTCTGTTTTAGTGTGGCACCCATAAAAAGGACAAGCTTCCTGTTGCTTAACAACAGAACCAGCTGCCCACTTTCAGATCGGCATGCGGGCCGGGTTCAGCCTTCCTCGCCCACAAGGTATTTACATAGCTGCCAAGGTTTCAGATTGCTATGTGTGACATTTTCAGAATTTCAGTGTAATTATGAGTTAAGTTAAGTTAAGTTAAGTTAATGACATTTATTAAGCGCTTGGTTGCACAGAGAACAGTGCGTCCCCGCGCTAACAGTCCTACCAACATCTCTTCAGCTTAGCTCACAGAGGGTGAGCACTAGGGACAGGGGCAAACTATGCTGAATTTGTCTTGGGGAAAAGATGGGTTTTCAGCCTCTGTCTGAACCTGGTTTCAGACGGCTCCATCCTCAATTCGATGGGTAGGTCATTCCAGTCTTTGCTGGCATGGTGTCTAAAGGAACGTCCTCCCATCCTTGCTCTGTGTATCCGTGGCACCACTAATAGCATGCTGCCCATCGACCTCAGAGGGCGTGAGGGGCGATAGACTGGAAGCAAGTCCTGGAGATAAGGAGGTGCTTTTTTGTGAGCTATACGGTGGGTGATGCACATAGTTTTAAATTTGATTCGTTCCTTTATTGGGAGCCAGTGCAGGGAACATAATGCATGTTTCCCAGAGGCTCTCCTAGGGAGGTTAAGGACCAGCCTGGCAGCTGCGTTCTGGACGCGTTGTAGCTGTGTTAGGCCTTTTTTGCTGAGTCCACATAGGAGGGAGTTCCCATAGTCTAAATGGGAAGTGACCAAGGCATGTACCATAGTTTTTCTGGAGCTGGGGGGCAATAGGTCCAGGATTTTCCTCAGGAGCTTCAAGAGGCCATAGCATTTTCCGGCAACCTTACCAACATGATTGGTGAAGGCTAGATTAGAGTCAAGAAGAAAGCCAAGATTTTTAACTGTGTCTACCGGGGCCGGGACAGAGCCCAGTTCAATGGGCCACCAGGCAGAAGTCCAGATGGAAGGACAGGGACCTACGATAAGAACTTCCGTCTTATTACCATTAAGGCGGAGATAGTTCTGTTTCATCCAGCCGTCAAGTGCCACCAAGCAGGCCGAGAAATTCTCAGCATCCACAACTGGATCACGGGACAGATTGATCACCAGTTGTGTATCGTCTGCATAGGAGACTATTGCAACACCATATGACTCCACCAATTTGGCAAGGGGTTCCATGTACAGATTAAATAAAGTGGGGCTCAAGATCGAGCCCTGTGGAACCCCTTGCCTGAGACATCTTACACTGGATTTACATGGTGGACAGTGCACTTGAAATCTCCTGTTTTTAAGGAAGGAAACCAACCACTCATGTGCAGGTCCGGTTATTCCCTTTTCACTCAGGCGGTCCAGTAATACGGGGTGTGATACGGTGTCAAACGCCGCACTTAAGTCCAATAGGACTAGTGCGGCCGTATGACCCTCATCCGCCTTACCCCGCAGCAGTTCTGTTGATAGGAGGAGGGTGGTCTCTGTCGAGTGTTTGGCTCTGAATCCCGACTGAGACGTGTGGAGGAGCTTGTTTTCCTCCACAAAGCTCACCAGCTGTCGGTTAACCAATTTTTCTACTACCTTCGCACAGTAGGGAAGGAGGGAGATTGGTCTCAGGTTGTCTAATTGCGTTATGCTTATGTGGGCTTTCTTTTTTATTGGGACGACTTGGGCCAGTTTCCAGCTATCCGGAACTAGACATTCATGGAAGGAAAGCGAGGCCATGTTACCTATATACTTCGCTACCAGGGGAAGATGACTGCGGAGAATCCTCGCTGGTACCGCATCTAAGGGAGAGCCCGAGTGAATGTCCGATAGGATGTTGATAAGTTTAGTTTCGTTTAGTTTAAAGGAGTTTGTAAAGCGCCTGGTGACGCCTCCCGGCGTGTCCCCGCGCTGTGGAGAGAGCATTTTATAAGGAGAAAGAGGGTCCCATCACAAAGTAAAGAGGCAAGTTTTCAACTTCTTTCTAAAAGAGGCCTCATTGGTCTCTAGCCTAGTGTCCATGGGCAGGAGGTTCCAGTGCCTGGCCGCTAGAGTGCGGAATGATCTGCCTCCCATTCTAACTTTTTTGGGACGGGCGGTTCTGAGCAGACCTATTCCTTTAGATCTAAGGGATCTACTAGGTTCGTACAAGGATGCCAGATCCGACAGATAGGCCGGTGCTCTGTGGTGGATTATCCTATGGCACCATAGCAGAGCTTTAAAAACAATCCTCTTACTAATAGGTAGCCAATGAAGAGATGCCAGAGAGGGTCGCGAGGGGGCTCTACGGGGGAGCCTTAACACTAGGCGCGCTGCAGAATTTTGTAGAACCTGTAGTTTCTTGATATTTTTCGCCGATGTACCCAGGAGCAGTACATTTCCGTAATCAATACGGGAAGTTATTAGTGCCTGCGTCATGGTACGTCTGGAGTTGAGAGGCAGCAGGTCAAGGGTGCGGTTGAGCGTTTTCATCATAAGCTCCTCTGCTTGGGGGACCACAAATTTCCTCAGTTCTTCCCTGACCTTATTTCCGCAGTTAGGGTCGGGCAGATATGTAGCTTCAGAGTTAGTTTGAAACGATGCATAGATCTTTTCTACCTTCCCTATAAAGAAGTCTGCGATCTCATTGCATGACTCAGTCGAGGGGAGGACTTCCCCTGAACTCGCTAGAGGGGCGGAGAGTTCCTTCAGAATCATAAAGAGCTCTTTAGATGTGTTCTCTGCACAGTCAATTCTTTTATTATAGTACTCTCTTTTAGATTTCCTGATCTGGCTGTGGTAGGACCTTAGTTCACTCTTATAGACTTCACGTATTGAGGGGGCATATTCCACTCTCCATCTACGCTCCAAGGTTTTACATTTGGTTTTAGCGGCGCGCAGCTCATCGGTGAACCACGGAGCGGATTTCGTGCTCCGTGCCATGGCTTTATGAGTCCAAGGGGCTACATTATCCAGCGCACCTTGAACCCATTCTTCATACATCCTGTACGCCTCAACCAAATTGTCGCTAAGCTTTGGGGGTTCCTGTCCTAGGGCTTGACTGAAGGCGTCGTGACTGAATTTCCTCCAGTCCCTGCGCCTAGTAACGGGAGGTTTCTGTAAAGGCCCCCTGTTGGGCAGTCTTCTGAGTTTAAAAGGGATCAAATAATGATCTGACCACAGGATCTTAATCGGAACAGAGACACTAATATCTTCCCAGTTTGTAAAAATTGGGTCCAGCAGATGTCCTGCTTGATGGGTGGCTCTGTTGTCAGCTAAAACAAACATAAGAGCTCTAAGATCATTAAGTGACATTTGGACGACTATGAGTGACACTTTCTCGAGCGCAAAATAAAGCAATGAAAAGGAGGGGAAACATAAATATCAGCAATTACACCCTTTGAGCAATAAGAAACTTTAAGATCATCTTAAAACTGCTGCAAAGCACTAGAAATGGAATAGCTTGACATCAGGGTTTTTACTGGGATGAAAAAAGTGGGAGGGGGGGTTCTCTAAAATGGGCATGCATGGCCTATGGAATTAAGTGTATGGCCTAACACAAACTATATTTCTTCACTGGCAGCACTTTGCTGGAAGAATTACGTTTAAAAAATGTTATTGCCAGCTTATATCAAACTTCACAACCGGGGCAGAAATGTGCATGGTGCAATCCAATGGTAAAAATATTCCCCTTAAATATTAGGGCCTGAAACTCTTCCTATGAAAATGAGGAAATGAATGAACATGTCAAGTTCACGGGGCTTTAAAGACACTCCTATTTATAATTTAACTCAGCTTGGAGGGTACAGATGCCACCAGCTGGGAACGACAGTGCTCTAGCAAAATCCCTTTGACATACAAGAACAATTTACTGCAAAGACCGAAAAACGGGGGGAGGGCAATAACATGTAAAAAACAGACTTTAAAAAAAACGTATTTGTAAAACCTAACAGGGCTCCGTCAATTAGACTACTAGCCAACAAAAAGTTACCAATCACAGGGGTCAAGTGGCATTTATCTCACTTGCTCGAGGTGTTCAGTACTCCACTTATCACCAAATTAGATTTGATCTTAACCAGCGAGTAACAATATCACCTCAAGAAAACCACGAGGGCTGCGGCAGAGGCGAGTGTGTGTCAGTTATGTTGGGGGAAGACACGCTGAGTGTTAAAGCAGTTCTGGCACCGAAAAAATCTTTCATTTCCCAAACCACATTATAAATAGCAGATTGTGACACTTTTATCTTCTAAATGCGCAAGCCTTTTCCGAAAACAGAGGGGTTCACAGGCTGGGGTGCCGATATGCTCCAAAGGTAAAATGCAGCTTTTCAAGCATTATGTCTAAAAATGGAACCATGGTTAGCATTTCCTACTATGATAGCGCAAATTCGACCAAAGGTGTTGTAGTGGTATCTATAACACTGTTCAAGATAGTGGGCCAATGCTGCGCAGCAATATATTAACCATAGGCCATAGAAATAAAGGCACGCACAGCCCGGGTCAAACTGCCTGCCGTCCAGAACTGTAAGGAGGAGGTGGGTTGGTTGATAATGTAGATTTTCCTAGTACTTATGACGGAAAGTCTTAATTTTATTAAAGACACGGAGGCGAGTATTATGCCTTCTTTTCTTGCTTTATTTCAAATAGCAAGATAAGTGAATAACCACAATACCCAGAAGGCACAGCAGAAAAACTACTGGCCAACGGGATTGAACAAAACAAACAATGCACCAATCACAGCATCAATAGTATATATGAACAGATCTGACCACGAGTAGCCCTCTTTTCTTGCTGCTACGCAGTCAGATAAGTCATATTTTCTTCTTACTCTCTCGTTTACAGTGTTTATTGCATTTGTATTGCTTATTTATTGATTTATACTTTGTGCCTCTCGAGCGCTGCTTGCGCTCGTTTCTATTAGGTGCCTTCGAGCGCTGCTCGCGCTCGTTTCCTTATAGTGCTGGTCCCGTTTTCGGACCCGTCTCCCCCCCCCCCTCTCCCGCTGCGCACCTCCTTTAGCTGCAATGTTCCTTACCGCGTATCTGCCGAGGCTGTTCTGTGGGGCTCCCGTTCCTCGGAGTTTTCGACTCTTCTTCTTTCACGGTCCCCGCCCCAGGGGAGTGTTTTCCCTCACGCTCACACCCCCTTCCCAGCTTTTCAATTTAACCCTTTCCTCACTGCCATTTCACTTTATTATGGAGGTTTCAAGCTCCCCTGAGCTCGATAATGATGAAAGTGAAGCTTTCAAAAATGACCTCAGTCATTTCATTAATTCTTCTGTGGAGACAGCTGTGGAAGCTTCTATGAATCGTGTTTCCAAACACATGGAGAACTCTCTTATGAACCTTATGACCAAAGCTTTGGCCCATTCTGCGGGGGAAAGCAGAAAGCGTAAACTGGTACCTTCCACTACTATTTCAAAAAATGTGTCACTTCTGAGTCGCGAGTTGTCCGCGCATTCGACTGAGGGTGCGGTCCCTCCCAGGCCTCCTACCACAGAGGTGTTTAAGGCTACTGTGGGTAAAAGTAAATCCAAGATTAAAAATGTGGAGGTTCCTAAGAAGCTGGTCATTGACTCCATCCCTGACACGGATGATGATGATGATATGGGTGACACTGACGATCTGGCAGACCTCTTTCAGATTATTGATCCTCCTTCTCCCAAGAAAGCTTGACTTGACACGTTTGCGTCCCAACCTGTGCTTGACTCGGAGGGCAATCCTATGTTTGACCCCACTTCTATCCGACACCCTAATTCTACAGAATGGTTTACCACCCCCCATGTGGATGACTATATCTCCTCAAAACTACGTCTTCCCCTGGACAAGTCTGTTAGAGCAAAGCTCAAGTCTGAATGCCCCAAACCTTCCTTACATTCTCACATTACTGTCACTCCTTCCATTGATCAACCTCTCCTTACTTTCTTTTCGAAATTTGGCAAGGACCCTCGCAAGGGCGTTGACAGAGCTTGGTCCACTTGTCAGAACAAATTGTTGGATGTTGTTGGTCCCTTGGCCCGGGTGCTGGACATGGCGGAGACTGCCCGCCTAGAGGGGTCTGACCTCAATCCTGAGGATATTTCTCTATGGATTCAAAGATCCTTTTGCCTTTTGGGCAATGCCAACGCTGCAATTTTTCATGAACGCCACAAGGGCCTGCTGATCAAGTTAGATCCGAAGTTGGCGAACCTGGCCTCCCAGGATCCTGGTGTCAAGGCTGATGGACTTCTATTTGGTGATTCCCTTGTCAAGGACCTCAGCCGTTATGTCTCTACCTTTGCCTCTTTAGACAAAGCCCAATCCTCCCTGTAGGCCAAACTTGCCTACAGGGCGGCTGTAAAGGCCTATCACCGGGACATCTTAGGTGCCAAGAAAGAATATCTTGCTAGGAGGATTGAGGCGGCGGCGAACTCCTGTAAGGAGATATTCACTGTGGTGAAGGAGTTCACGACCCCCAGTTCCCACTCACCCCCGACAGTATCATCGGATGCGTGGGCGTGTGATCTCGCCAGTTTCTTCACCAACAAGATCAAGGCGATTCAGGTCTCCTTCTCGGAGAGCGTCGAGGAGGGTGGCTGCGGCCCCGGGGCGGGACATGGGCTATCGCCCACGCCTGTCGCAGTGTTGGCAGATTTTCCTGCTGTCACTAGCGAGGCGTCGCAGGTGCTGCTTGCCAGCCTCAAATCAGGTTCGCCACTTGACCCCTGCCCTGCCAAATTTTGGGCTGGGATGGCGGCGGTGGTGAATCCTCTGGTTAATCCCATCCTCAATGCCTCCCTGAGGGAGGGGAGGGTGCCTCGTACCTGGAAGAGGGCGATGGTTATCCCCCTCCTGAAAAAGCCGGGTCTTGATGCCGAGGTTCTGGCCAATTTCACTTCTCCCGGCTCTGGCCAAGATCACCGAGAAACATGTCCATGGCGTCTTGTCGAGCTCTCTAGAAACCAACCATCTGCTCCATCCTTCCCAATCCGGATTCCGTCCCAACTTTAGCACGGAAACGGCGTTGCTGGAGGTCTCGGAGATCATCAGGGAGACCTTGGATGTTGGTGGCAAGGCTATGTTAGTCATGTTGGACCTGTCGGCGGCCTTTGACACCGTCCCCCATGCGGCGCTCCTCGCCAGGCTCCATGACATCGGCATTAGGGGGACGGTGTTCAAATGGTTCACATCTTTTCTGGAAGGCCGCCGCCAGACGATCTGGGTCTCCCAGAGCTCCGCCGAGATGCCGCCATTGGGAGTCGGGGTTCCACAGGGTTCTGTGTTGAGCCCGTCGTTGTTTAACATCTTTATGTCCCCTCTGGCGGCGGCGGTGGAGGCTTACGGGGCCCAGATCGTGTCCTACGCCGATGACACGCAACTCCTCTTCACATGCGGTAAAGATCAGGCATTTGACGGAGAGAGTATTCAGGGCTGTCTGGGCATGGTCTTCAACTGGTTCCAGCGCAACAGCCTGAAGGCCAACTCTAGTAAGTCGGAGGTCCTATTCTTCGGCTGTGTCACCGACCCGGAGTGGCGGCAATGGTGGCCGTCTGAAATGTGTCCTCCCGCACAGTCATCATTGGTCGCTAAAAATCTCGGTGTCAAACTGGACAATGTCCTTGGTCTGGCCGGAACCTGCTTCGGCATTTTGAAGATGCTCCGCAAGTTTCTTCCACTGCTTTCTGCGGAGCACAGGCGGATTACCGTGCAGGCGCTTATTGGATCCAGGCTGGATTACGCCAACGCCCTCTTTCTTGGCCTCCCTGACTACCTGGTCCAACGCCTGCAGGTGGCACAAAACTCTGCTGCCCGTGCCATCTTTGGCCTGCATAGGCGAGCACGAGCTTCTGGGTTGCTGCAGAAGCTCCATTGGTTGCCTATCCGTAAGCGGATCATGTTTAAATCCCTTACGTTGATGCACAAAGCCTTGTTTGGCTCAGGGGCCGTATACTTACGGCGCAGGTTGGCCTTCTACCGCCCAGCCCGCTCACTGCGGTCCGAATCTCTTTTTACTGCCGTGGTTCTGCGTGTGAGGAAGGCCCGCACTGGGGGCCGTTCTTTCAGCTTCAAGGCACCCCAGTTGTGGAATTCTCTACCACTGGCGCTACGCAGCACCCCTAATCTGTTTCAGTTTAGGAAGAGCCTGAAGACTTGGCTTTTTAATCTCTAGTTTCTCTTTGGTAGGTCTTTCTCTCTTTCTTGTATCTGTTTTTCTTGTTATGTTATTACACACTGAGCCGCCCGTGGAAAGCGCCGGGACACTCTTTTAGAGTAGCCGTGCGCTATATAAACTTATTTTAACATAACATAACATAACATACCTGCTCAAGTGCCACCATGTTCTTGTGCTTGAGCCCTCCATATATTGCAGTATTATACCTCTATGTTTACTTTGTACGCTTTTGTAACCTGCACACGTCACTCTTTCCTCCTGTAATGCACCGTTTGCTACCTCTTGTATTTTGTTGGTTCACGATTGTCACTTTTGTAATGCACCGTTTGCTACCTCTTGTATTTTGTTGGCTCACGATTGTCATTATTGCTTCATTTAATGTAACGTTTGCTTTTGTATTTTGTTCACTTGTAATGTTCTCATGAATCAGTTCTGTTCCTATTGTGAAGCGCTCTGACACCTTCGGGTAAAGTCCGCGCTATATAAAAACGCACAAATAAAATAAATAAAATAAACTACAAATCCCATGAAGCGTCCAAGCCGCACGTGCAGCCGGGTAATTTTTGCTGTGCGCTCGCGTCACTGCAGGGCAAAGGAATCAGCAGTGAGAATTGATGGAAGAGCCGACTGGGAGACTGCCCTGCACCACTGTTACCGATGAGTGAAAGCAGTGACCTGTGAGTCGCACAGCGATCCTTGTGCAGCCGCGCGCGTCCCCGGAACGGTACAGGCCATACTTTGATTCCAGGTACAGGGGGTCGAACAGAAAAGAGAGGGAGAGGGGCTGTAAGTCAGCGTCTGGTATCCATGGCAACGGAAACAGCAAACCTTGGATAAAAGTGAAGAAGGACTACAGAGTCAGTGCTCATTGCTACTTGTTGTTGAAGGAAGCGGGCCAGCCATGCTTAGGAAGAAACACCCAATTAAGAAATGTACTCAAAGACGAAGTGACGATAAACCCAGGGTTATTAAAGAATGTTTGCGGGTACAAAGAGATGTTGACGTATTTAATACTGACATTCATCGTATTAAAATACTACTAAACTGAAATTAATCAAATGTGTTTATGTTTCCGTAAAAAAAGTTTCATAGCTGTTACGTCACGGATTAGTATAT
Organism: Lissotriton vulgaris; assembly: GCF_964263255.1. Classification (NCBI taxonomy): domain Eukaryota; kingdom Metazoa; phylum Chordata; class Amphibia; order Caudata; family Salamandridae; genus Lissotriton; species Lissotriton vulgaris. The sequence goes on from NC_141696.1 coordinate 1,173,887,614, forward strand.
CATTGTACTACATGCAACAGAAAATTTACGTAAGGCCGTTTTTTGCTCAAGAGTGAGCAAAAACATGAGGTGGCCGCCGAATATATGTCCTGTCTATTTACATAGTCTGCGCCTCGCTAATCTCTCTTCTGTGTCAGAGGATCTTTAACAGGAGGCGCATACAAAGCAGAACTGCAGTTTGGACAAAAGCTGACCAGACAGAAGGTTCGCCCAAACTAATAGTATGGGAGACGTTGTAGGCGAATTAAACCGGGCAATGGAGAGCAAGTGAGGGGATAGAACGGTTATATGGAATAGAGACCAAAGGAGGCGAAAGGGGAGAGATCGAACAATGTAGAACGAGAAAAATAAAATATCCCCATTTTGAGCCATACCGAAATAGTACTGTGGGAGCAAGCGATATAGTGCAGATATCAACAACCGCCCCAACAACAATATAAAATAGCAGTTAGTACACCGTGCGTTACAAGAATCACGCAACACACAGTTTGGTGGAAAAACAGTTTGCTGCGGGTTTATTTGGAAACAGTTTGCTGCGGGTTTATTTGGAAACAGTTTGCTGCAGGTTTATTTCGTAAATGAAATATGCCGCCATGGTGGGTTAACTTACGGGTGATCCCCAGGGTAGGCATCGATGAGTAACCTAAGCTGCCCACCCACCTGATGATCCAAACGGCACCATGGCCAAACCCTTCGGTGTTACCATTTTATTTTGTGAGTTTCTCCCTTAAATACCATGACCCACTAGTCCATGAATTTTTCTCACACCTTTTTAAGGCTTTTTTAGCCCCTGGTTGCTCAGTTCTTACAACCACCGAAAGACTACCAGAGCACCAACGTTATCATCCAGGGTCCTGACGTAAAGACTCCTGCGGTTTGGTGTACAGCATCCCTGCTGGGCTCATTGAGATTGTACCCTGATGTACCCATCAGCCTCCAAATCGCCCTATAACTTTGCCAACGCCCTGGATTTGGCCACCATCACATCCAGGGCTCCCCACAAGGCAGGCTCCCCCATACTTACAACCCACAGTTGTCAGTGCCTCTTGCAGGACCAGGAGAACAAGTCTATACTGACCTCTGAGAGGTGTGCCCCATCCTTTTCAAAGTACCCCACGGTGCTTTACTTTGATTGGGCAATGCCTTAAGAAGCCAAAACCTCTTTACTTGGTTAATTTGCTCATGGCGCTATTTACCCTTCTGCAGGAACATTTAATGGCCTTCACAGACCTGGCTCCATGCCATACACCGCAAGGCACTATTTCTAACTACCATAACTTCCAATGCCCAATTAGTTTGCTGATCTCACCCATGATAGACTTCATTGCCTATGTTAGCTCGCAGCACCCCCGGAGGGGGGGGGGGGGGGGGATGTGAGGTATTGCCCCCAAGGTGAATTATCTAAGTATTAGGTGGGGACTCGCCAATCTCTGCTGCAGCTATATGATCAAACTGTACCAAAGCATTCCAGGGAAGCCTAACCATGTTATCCTCTTGCCGGTGGCACTGTGCGTCCAGGTCCTGGTCTCTGCCAATCTCGCCATTCTAGCGGTGAATGGGTTGCCCATCACCCACACTTGAACCCCAGTGAAATAAAGAAATGACCATTTGAACACACAGTTTTAATGTGTTGCACCACACTGAAAACAACAACACTAGGAATTTGTTCCTTGCCAGTTGCAATTATCACCAAACATTAACCCCTTAAGTGCTGCGTCGGGGCGTTGGCCGACGGCAGCACTACCTCCCCAGTGCTGCGCACGACCATTGGACGTCCATTCAGCACTAGTTCCAATGGACAGCGCAGCACTGGGGAGGGATATTTGCGCCGCATCTATGAGGTTAATGCTGAATGAACGCACACAAAGCAAAGAACCAAAACATACATTTTACACACATTTGTTCAATATTTACATCACTGCTGTTTGTTTCCCTGCCCTGCCTTCCCTGTCAACTTGTTCATCATGGTCGAATATAGTGCCTGTAACAGTCTGAGTCCCACCTGCCCAGCTTCTTGATGCCATGGGGGGGGGGAGGGGGTACCCTCCTTGTAAGCTGTGGTGGCTGCCCCTATCTAGAAGGAATGTAAAGAGTAATACTTGCCTGTGTTGCCTGACAGTTCCAGACATGACTTCATCACCTTTCCAAACTGGTATCTGGTGAGGGGGGACTGGTCCGCGTGCACTAGTAGATATCCCTCAACCATGAGGCATATCTTGAGGTATGCTGTGACCAGTGCAACAAGGCAGTAGGTTTGGCTGCCCAGGGGGTGCAGTACTAAGGATGTCCCAAGGCCCTTCTAATCGGTTTTGGACCTTCACTACATTTTTTTAAGGTGCCCTCTTGCATACTGAGGTCTTACACACTTAATGTGTTGTTTGTTTCATCATCCCTTGAGTTGGCTACCAACTCTCCTGCTCGGAAGGCCCCAAAATTGCCAAACTGAATGCTGCTGAGGTTGAGGTGGCCTGGTGATCAGAATATGTGGCCATGTCAACACAATCTATCATCCCTTGTAAAATGTGGAACTCATTGGGTGACATGGCTCATCCAGTTTCATTAGGCCTTGGTCCACTGTAATAGGTGCCAAAGTTTTGGAGGGAAAGACGTTGTCTCTGCCCTCACTCGTCGCCAAGCCTCATGGAAATGGAGCCACTGAAAACGAGAGAGAGCATCAGCTGCCCTGTTCTTAACCCCCTCAATGTGTCGCACCCAGAATTCAACATTTTTGCACAGGCACGCCCTCAACAGCTCCCTTAGGAAGCACAATACCAATAAACAGTAGGCAGTTTGCAAGTTGATGGCCTGTACCACTGTCATGTTGTCCAACCAGAATAGAACCCTTTTTGCGATAATGTCTCTGGCCATAAATGAACTGCCAAAACTATTGGAAAAGGTTCCAGGACAGCTATGTTCACAGTTATCTTCCTCTGGCACCAAGTTTCAGTTCTATTTGGACTTTTTGTGGTTTGCAGATATTTGTTAGTGTCAGAATATAAGTGGGAAAAATGTCTACACCAAGTTCCTGGGTCCAGATGATGCTCCAAGCTCATACTGCCAGTTTTGCCACTATGAGCTATTATTTTCCAAAAGGCAGCACTATTTTTATTTTTTGCTGCAAGGATAAAAACCACTCCAATTTACCTCGTCCCAGTCTTTTTCAGCTTGGTCTGGTGTTTTTTTATAATCTGCCTTGGCTTTTCTTACGGATTCAATATAATTTGTTTTCAAACCCGCTATCAACCGCTTCTTTGCCAATCAGCAATCTTTAGAGTACCAAGGATTCCTGGGAGGGCGCTTAGAGGTACATTTTATCACAAGGTTCGAAAGATTCTTGGTCAAGAAAGGTTTCCATTTTTCTGCCAAGGAACAATGTATTTGTGTTATAGGGATATTGTGAGGAAGACTGTCTACAAAAAGATGTAGAGCATCAGAATATTCATTATAAATCTCTGTCATAATTGCTGGGTTGTTCGCAATAAGTGGCCACTTAACTGACCTACGATTATTACTGATGATAGGCTGGATGATATGTCTAGCCTTAACCTGCACCCAGGACACAAAAAGACTCCCTGATACTTCCAGACAAAGAGAAAGATGATAGCTATCTTCTCTTTGGTCTACTTTGAAATCAACTACACTACCCCATATTGTAACCGTAACCATTATATAATACATTTTTGTTTTAGCAGCACCTCTTCTAAACATAAATGAACTTGGGTATGCTGTTGCAGGCTCGCAATCCGTGCTCAGATTTAAAGCGAGAGGGTTGCATACCAGCTACTGCACATGGAACAGTGGTGCCAGCATCTTATAGAAATGCCTCTTGCCATATCCTCTTCCTCTAAAAGGTATTCCAACCCAACTATTGGCTCATATTTCTAATTTAGGTCACCACCAATAATAACTGCAGCTTCAGGGCTTATAGAGCCGAGGGTATTGTCTAATAATTCTACGACAGATAACTCCATACTAGCGATTTTTTGTTGGCTCTTGTTAAAGCCATTAGGCGTGAGCTTGGATTATTATTACACCCTCTTAAAGCTTGTAGGCAAAAGCTTTGGTATTGATTACCCCATGAAGGCCTTTTGCATGATCACATGTTCCCCTCTCCCTGAAAATGAGTGTGTTTTCGTGCCACGGCAGATGGGCTAGTCCTTTTGTTTTCGATTTTCTCTTTCTATAAGTTTTTCTTTTTTTAAATTGTATTTTCGTTTAACTTATAGTGCAGCATCCCATCATCCTTTTGCTGCAGTAACCCATTCACAAAACTCTAAATAAGTCTCAGAGTGACATCTCCAGTTCTGAAAATCTCCAGTTGGTCTAGGCTGGAAGCTGTAACTGGGCAAGGATCCACGGGCCAGATAACCTTTTCCAAAAGGTCTGCTGAACTCATTTTCTGGACGGGAAAAAGTTTGCGCACAATTAACCTAGTTTCTTGTCTGCCTTGAGCACAACCTCCACCCACAATATCCACCCACAAAAATAGCATTTATAGTAGATGCAGCACCAGTGCAAGCTTCTATAACACAGAACAGGTACAGGTCGGAGATCAGTGGTGCAAATCTCCCCACAAATAGAATTGGCACAGGTGAGTAGCAGCAGAGCTAACAACTACATCGTAGAATTACCTTTGGCAGCAAGCCGCAGCAGCTTGCCTCTGTCATAAAGGGGCCAAAAACTCATAAGTTCCATTTTTCTTGAACTGCTGATAAGGTTCCTTCTGGGTATTCCTGAAGCCCTCAGGTCTTCAGCGAATGTTCTAGGAACTAGGGAACTAGGTGTCTCTCCAGTAGGGGCTCGTGTAGGCTCCGGTCCTCTGTTGTGAGCTGGACCTTGCTGGAGTCAGGAGGCCTTCTGTATTTTTGTGTCCCTAGGGCAGGTAAGCAAGAGGTAACTGCATCTGGAAAGGAGTTCCTGTCCAAGGGTGCCAGGCAAACATCAGTAGTCAAGAGTACTCGTTCTTCCAGCAGGGCCTTCTTCTTCGGGTATAGTCTTCATAGGTCCAGGAATGTTTTTAGGAGACGGTGGACTTCCTTTATCGAAATTCTCCAGGGGTTCCAAATGTGTTGTTTCTAAAGCCATCACTCAATATACTCGCATCCAAAGTATGAAATATCTTGATAAATTTGTACTCTGATATAAGAGACAGGGACCAGAAATTGTGAAACAAAACTGCAGGCTTATATGGGATTGAGCAATTGATTTTAAAGGTTAATTTTCATATTCCTTACGCAGAGCACTGAACCCTGTTGAACCTATCTAACAACGCTGTCTGGGAAAACACATCAATTGTTTTTAGATCAAATTAGTAATACATGAATACACATCTGTGGCAGTTTCAATTTGCACATATGCCCCTAGATTATGCAGTGAGCTTGTGATAGCATTTTTCTTCTAAATATTAAAAAAAGGTAATGTAATCCATACTGTAATCCCATGCTCAACCTTGCCATAACAATTATAGCAGAAACAGTGGCCAATCTGAACTCATTTTACGAGGTGAAGTCGTAGTGTGTTAAGCAGTCACTGGCCTGTTAACATGAAACGCATAAATAGTATTGTGCTTTGGTGAAACAGAAAACATGGCCTGTACAATTTAACTATGCAGATATTCCTACAAGTGCCATAAAAAGCTGGCAGTGAGCATGCCATATGGGCAACTCAAAGAGCGATTTTTAATCATGTCAGAAAGAGTGACTAAAGGTGTAAACAAGTATGAAAGAGAACCTGCAAGAGGGATAGAAAGAGACAGATGCCAGGTGGTGGAAGAAAGGGTCATGAGGTGGAATCTAGAGTAGGCAGCCGTGATATTCGGCAGCCTTGGCACCACTGTGTCGGGCTCATAAGAAACAAGCATTTGCAATGCAATAGGTCTCACATTCATTAAGTTTGAGCTATTGGCATTGCTAAATATTGCAACACCAATTGCAACAAAAGTCTATAAATTGTAGGCCAAAAAAAGGTGCATTTATTTTTGTAGCAATGGTGGCATGCTGCGCTTTAGATGAATATGTTTAAAAGTAAAGTGCGCCATACTGCGATTGCTACAATAGTTAATTGTGGATGCGTTAACAATTGATGTGTGCACTGATGGCTGGTGGTGTGTGTGCCTGGTGGAAGTGTGTGGTTGTGTGTGTGTGTGTGTGGTTATATGTGTGTGTGTGGTTGTGTGTGTGGTTGTGGGTCTGTGGTTGTGTTTCTGTGGTTGTGTGTGGTTGTGGTCGTGTGCTTGTGGTTGTGTGTGTGTGGTTGGGTGTGGTTGTGTGTGTGTGTGGTTGTGTGTGTGGCTGTGGTTGTGTGTGTGTGTGGTAGTGTGTGTGGTTGTGTGTTGAGCTAGTAATATTTGACTAACATTTAGTATGGAAGAAAGACACAACAGACTGAGCAGAGAGAGGGAAAGAGCGAGACAGAGATAAAGAGTGTTTTAGGTAGATATGTGTGGTATTGGAGAGTATGAAAGAGGGCAAAACAAAGAATTAAATAAGAGTGTGTGCACAAGAATCGAAAGGAAGACAAAGAGAATGGAAGAAAAGTGAGGGGAGAACGAAAGAGAGAGAGACGTGGTTAAAAAATAATAAGAAATTATAGTAGGGTGTGAGAGAAGGGGAGAGAGAAAGACCGGGAGATAGTGGGAGAGAAGTTAAACAAGCTTGGCTCTGGCGACGGGAGAGAAAGAGCGGCAGAAAGGCAGTTGGCATGTAGATTTTTCTTGCTGATTTTTTCATAACGCCAATTTAGCTCGAGGGCATTAGAGCACTTTCCAATAGAACAGGAGTACGTACCTCCCCACCCCCCTTGTTGGCTTAGGGAGATTGAGTGGTTTGCCCTAAATCTCAGGATGTTGCCTGTTCCATGGCGGGCAGCTCTAGGCGCTAGACGACAACCCCCTCCAGATAAGGTGACAACTTTTAGCTATTAACATTGCAAATAACAATGCTTAAAAAAAAAATTAGTTTTTAAAACATAAATAAAAGGGATTGTCATTTACAATGCCAATAGATTAAACTAAATGCGAGACCTATTGCATTGCAAATGCTTGTTGTTCTTGGCTACTTTTCCAACATTCCATCCTTCACTTCTTGGTTTTCTCTTGTCTGTTATCTAGACAAGACTATTAGATAGGAAAAGTAGAAAATACTAAACATTGTTTATTTATGGCGTAATTGGTACAGGATTAGCAACATCCTAGCAGTCTGTAGTTTGCTGGATTGCATGTTTCATAGTAGTCTTTTATCAAAAGCTTAAATCCCTTTCTGGAATGCCTAGTACCTATTCTACTAGGAGAATCCTAGCTATGCTCTTGCTAGGACTGATATAGATGCAGAAATGTGTCTCGTATTTACCAGGTGTTCAGCTCATACCTTTTCAATCCACTACTGCCTGTATACGGAGTCCAGAAACTGTCCCCTCTTGCAGCAGGGCTTTTCTTTTAATCCCGTTTGCTTAACTGGCTCCAAATCCTTCTCTTCTCACACTTTTCCAGTTTATTGTTCTCGTTTCCAACTTTGGTATGATGGTCATAACTGCCTGTTCTAGTCATTGTTCATGTGTTACCCTGAATAGTCCATGGCGAAGAGGAGACAGGTACTTCATGGATTGTTGACCAGATGGTCTGGGATAACAGAGAGGGAAAGATGGTCAGTTTTGAGATGGTACTGCATGTTCCAAGCTTTTGATTACACTGTCTCTCAATTAATGTAGTGCTGTCTGAGATTGCCAGTCTGTGTGCGAAGCTATGCTGCTCACATGCTCATCTTCTGTCTTGTTTTTCTTATAGAAAGGGGGGGGATTAAAAGAGCTTCTGGGGCTACTTTCTCTAAATTATTTTGAGAAAGTTGGATGGCTGTCTTTAAACAAGTAACCATAAAAGAACATATTCAGTTGTGCAGCAGGAACAATAAAGGCAAGTTACTAAATGCAAGCTCGAGTCCTGGGGTAGTGACCTTCTTGAGTGGGTTTATTCCCTACACTAACAAGAACACTCACCCTCCCTCCAGCAGACCCCATATATTTTCCAACAGCCCACTTTCCTTTCTATGCTGCTGCCAGACGTTGGGAATGGGTGTCAAAATTTCCGCTGGTGGCTGATTAGACAACTTGAGTCTCCCCATGATCTGCCTGGCTAGATATTAATTGTCGCTCACCAATAACTGTGGCACAGACTGAAATTCAGTGAACCCTTTTTTGCAGCTTCATAATCCCATGCAACTTGGATTCTCAACTTGTAGGAGCCCACTGGTAAAAAAAAGTATTTTCTCCACGACCAGTGCTTTCCAAGTCATAGCCTTGAGGTTGCCCACACTTGGGCTTTTCATCAGGAAAGTTAACTGTATCGTGCTGGACTAAACTTTCACCTTTCATTCAGCTCTTCCCGCTAGTAGGTTGTTGAGGGGCTACAGGCGGGTCAAGAGGTCAACCCTGCGATGCCACTGGGATGCAAGTGGTGTGCAGGCCACTCTTGCAAGCTAGCTTTCTTGTGCAAAACGCAGGTCAGTTACCAGCGCAATGTTTTCATCAAACATGAAATACTAATTCGCCAGTACACCTACAGTACGTGGGTCACGCAGCTAGAACCGGAGCAAGGCTAGTGACCCAGGGCTGTGACAGGGCCCTGTTTGCCCTTGGTGAAGGCTGCCCTCTGTATTTGCCCGTCGCAGAAGGAAGCAGGCAGGCGCCTCTCTGCGCCTCCATGACAGCCATTTCTCTGGCAGTGCAGACTGCCAACTGCCCGCATAACCTGTCCCCGTTGTACCCAGCTACATCTAAAGCAATTTTCGGAACACATAACAGCAAGAAATATGTCTGCCATTATCATGGTTTTGGACTACAAATAAGAGTCAACACGGGGCTGCAGGACGAGCTCTGTCTGGCGGTGGGAAGGCGGATAAATCTACCTTCTACTTCCCTCGAAATCAATTCTACCCCTTTGAGCCAATCGCTCACTCCTAACTGCTCCCGAGGCACCACTGTGGCCTCCATACCGCTCACACCTCCAAACTGAGGGGAAGTTTAAGCCCGACCCGTGGCGAGGCCAATCCCAGGGCAGCATTAATTCACCGTGATCAGTCCACAGCGTGTTGTCTAGTTTAACCCGCGGCTGACATCAATCGGCCTCACCCCCTCGCAGGGAATAAGGGCAGAGAAGGCGAGAAAAAAGGATTTACATGCCCGGAGGAAACCAACGAAAACACCTCGCACAGATACACAAACCTATGGAGGAAGAGGAGACGAGTAACACAGAGGACCGACCGACAGCAGAGACTGAAAAGAGAGAGCTTTGAGAAAACAGGGGTTCAGCTACAGAGGCATCCCAAACACAGAATGCAGAGAGGGGAAGACTACAAAGAGCTGTCCTAAATAAACAGAGGAAAGGAAAGACAAAGACAGATATCCTAAAGTCAGAGAAACACAGGCAACACAGAGAAAGAGATGTTCTACACATACCAATAAAAGACGGGACACACTACGAAGAGATTTCCTAACGGCCGTGGTGCATGGAGCTCCCTCGTCGTGGCTGGTGTGGTAGGCCCCGCCCCTTCCGTGATGTCACTGGGACTCCCCTGACATCACGGAAGGGGCGAGGCCTACCGCACCAGCCACGACGAGGGAGCTCCAGGCTGGGGGCTCCTGCGGCTGAGGCCGCCGATGCGGTGATTGGGGCTTAGTTGTAGTGGGGGGTGTTTGTTGGTGTGTGTGTGTGTGTGCGCGCCTGCGTGTGTGTGTGCGCTCGTGTGTGTGTGTATGTGTGTGCGTGTGTGTGAAGCCGCCGATGCGGTGAGTGGGGCTTAGTTGTACTGGGGGTGGCGGCGGCGGCGGGGGTGTGTGTGGTGTGTGTCTCTGTATGTGTGCGCTCGTGTGTGTGTGTGTGTGTGTGTGCGTGCGCGTATGTGCGCTCGTGTGTGTGTGTGTGCGTGTGCGAAGCGAAAGCAGGGGGGTGTGGCTGTGTGTGTTGGAGGCTTTCAAGGGAGACAGGAGATGGTGAATGCGCGCGCGACCTGATCCGATTCCGGCATGCTGCGCGTGCCCATCTCCTGTCTCATTGAAAGCAGACTCGAAGACTATAGGTCTCGCTGCGACATCGCGTCGCAGGTGCGAGACCTAAAAACGCTGGGCACCACTCAACAAATCTAGAGATGCCTGTACAGGGTCCTGAAACAAATATCTCCTCGTGCAAGGACCACTACCTTGAAATCTTCTGTGTGCTTTTGGGATTCACGTGCTGGGTGGGTTGTGATTTTGTTAAATGATGTTTGCAGAAATGTGATAAACCGTTTTGCAAAGCCTCTATTTGTATGTCACCCTCCTATGTTTTGTTTGGTATAGAATCTGCTGAACAACGCAGAAGCAATGGATAAATATGAAATAATCAAAATGATTGGCGAGGGAGCTTTTGGAAAAGCATTTTTAGCGAGAGGAAAAGCAGATGGCAGCCAATGTGTTGTAAAGGAAATCAACTTGACAAAGGTAAGATGCATTAAACGTGCATTGTGAGAACCCACTGGGCTGCTTACAAAGACTGTGATGTTCATAAGTCTATGCAACCTGCGCCTGTGGCAGGATGATACCTGAAAATATTTTACTCCCCTTTAGGTTATTACAAAAGTCCTACATAATATCAATTAGAAATTGCTGTTTCAGTCCAAATTAGGATTACGGCTGACCCAGTAAACGGGCCTATTGTGAATATATTTCTCACGTCTCAGTGTCTCCCTTTTCTTTTCTCCTCTACTGGTGTTTTCTCTTCATTTGGCTTCTATCTTATCTTCCACTCCAGGCTACATGTCTTTAACTGCTCTGCCGTTAACTTGCTCAGCTCTCTTTCTTCCGCTCACTTTTACTCGTTCTCTCTTTAACTCTGTGCTTCTCTCTCTCTTTCTCTTCTTGGTTGGTTAATATATTTGTCATTTTAAGTCATTTCCACTGGTATTTCTTAGTCAATTCAATTCAGGCTTATTTTGATGAAAGTTTAAAATAATATACATCTTACAAAACAATCTTTAATTCATTAAATATAAAAGATTTAAAAATACAATATGTACCAAAGATATCCATATAATGTCAACAAAACTACGGTATTCCAAACACGATTTGAGTTAAAATGATTTAAGACCACACAGTGTTATTAATGGTCAGGGAGTGAAGCACAAAGCCAAATAAACGGTATAGTCCAACATAAAAATAGAGTGAACGTCAAACAGAAAGTTCATAAAGTGCAGAAAAATCAGCCCCCTAAGAAATAAAATGAAACATCTATATCATAAACAATTCCCTGAATTCAAGTAGAGAATTACAGCACGCCTAAAAATTCAATGCTTCTGTTCTGCAACACTAGTTAAGGAATTTCACAATTGCATTGCAGCCACAAGAAAACTCAGAAAGTGCATACTTGATTGATTGCAGGAGTTGCAAGTGCACAGTGTGGAAAATTGACAGAATCTCTAGTTTTATGGGAACCTAAGTCTTCCTGCTACCAGCCATATCTTCAAGTAGCTTAATAGCAGTAATTCATGCCTGCTCATACCCAATCCGGATATGGCTAGATACAGGGGAATGCTCTGGCTGTTGGCTTGGATAAATCCAGATAATCTCTCTGAGCTTCCTCTCTCTAATAATCTAATGTATAGAAAACCTAGTGTTTCTTATCCAGGTTGTAATGGATAGGATGCTTAAATACCTCTTCTACTATCAACTGTGTAACCGATGTGTGTAGATTTGGCCAGGAAGACCGCCTGAGCAAGACGGGTGGGCACTTAATAACATCTACAGTATAATGCAATCTAGTCTCCTATGTAGCATGCAAATGTTGGGGTGTTGGCCAGGAATCACAAATGCAAAAACAACAGTTGATGGACAGAATGCAGAACGATATCATACATTCACCCCAGTACAGAGATCTGGGTCTAAATCCATCGTTTGTTTGCTCACCACACCACCCAAGTTCAGACATGGCCATATGCAAATCAGCCTTGACCCTCTGCCTCATGGGAACAGTCCAGCCCGAACTGCCAAGCCATGTCTTCCCTGGACCGCAATCAAGCATCCTAGGACCGGTTCCTGGCTATCAGCCATCATCAGCCAGGATAGCTTGACTACAGTGGCGTGGAGAGCACGGGACTCACGTCTGAGCATACCGTCCCACTCGGGGTGACAAATGCAAAAACAACAGTTGATGGACAGAATGCAGAACAATATCATACATTCACCCCAGTACAGAGATCTGGGCCTAAATCCATCGTTTGTTATGCTCTCCACACCACCCCAGTTCAGACATGGCCGTATGCAAATCAGCCTTGACCCTGTTTTTCATGGGAACAGTCCAACCCGAACTACCAAGCCATGTCTTCCCTGGACCGGAATCAAGCATCCTAGGACCGGTTTCTGGCTATCAGCCTTCATCAGCCAGTATAGCTTGACTCCAGTGGCATGGAGAGCACGGGACTCACGTCTAAGCATACCCGTCCCACTCGGGGTGAGAAATGCAAAAACAGCAGTTGAGGGACAGAATGCAGAACAATATCATACATTCACCCCAGTACAGAGATCTGGGCCTAAATCCATCGTTTTTTAGCTCACCACACCACCCCAGTTCAGACATGGCCATATGCAAATCAGCCTTGACCCTGTGCCTCATGGGAACAGTCCAGCCCGAACTGCCAAGCCATGTCTTCCCTTGACCGGAATCAAGCATCCTAGGACCGGTTTCTGGCTATCAGCCATCATCAGCCAGGATAGCTTAACACCAGTGGCGTGGAGAGCACGGGACTCACGTCTGAGCATACCGTCCCACTCGGGGTGACAAATGCAAAAACAACAGTTGATGGACAGAATGCAGAACAATATCATACATTCACCCCAGTACAGAGATCTGGGCCTAAATCCATCATTTTTTTGCTCACCACACCACCCCAGTTCAGACATGGCCATATACAAATCAGCCTGACCCTGTGCCTCATCGGAACAGTCCAGCCCGAACTGCCAAGCCATGTCTTCCCTGGACCGGAATCAAGCATACTAGGACCGGTTTCTGGCTATCAGCCTTCATCAGCAAGGATAGCTTGACTCCAGTGGCATGGAGAGCACGGGACTCACGTCTGAGCATACCCGTCCCACTCGGGTGACAAATACAAAAACAACAGTTGATGGACAGAATGCAGAACAATATCATACATTCACCCCAGTACAGAGATCTGGGCCTAAATCCATCGTTTTTTTGCTCACAACACCACCCCAGTTCAGACATGGCCATATGCAAATCAGCCTTGACCCTGTGCCTCATGGGAACAGTCCAGCCCGAACTACCAAGCCATGTCTTCCCTGGACTGGAATCAAGCATACTAAGACCGGTTTCTGGCTATCAGCCTTCATCAGCCAGTATAGCTTGACTCCAGTGGCATGGAGAGCACGGGACTCACGTCTAAGCATACCCGTCCCACTCGGGGTGAGAAATGCAAAAACAGCAGTTGAGGGACAGAATGCAGAACAATATCATACATTCACCCCAGTACAGAGATCTGGGCCTAAATCCATCGTTTTTTAGCTCACCACACCACCCCAGTTCAGACATGGCCATATGCAAATCAGCCTTGACCCTGTGCCTCATGGGAACAGTCCAGCCCGAACTGCCAAGCCATGTCTTCCCTTGACCGGAATCAAGCATCCTAGGACCGGTTTCTGGCTATCAGCCATCATCAGCCAGGATAGCTTAACACCAGTGGCGTGGAGAGCACGGGACTCACGTCTGAGCATACCGTCCCACTCGGGGTGACAAATGCAAAAACAACAGTTGATGGACAGAATGCAGAACAATATCATACATTCACCCCAGTACAGAGATCTGGGCCTAAATCCATCATTTTTTTGCTCACCACACCATCCCAGTTCAGACATGGCCATATGCAAATCAGCCTGACCCTGTGCCTCATCGGAACAGTCCAGCCCGAACTGCCAAGCCATGTCTTCCCTGGACCGGAATCAAGCATACTATTTTTTTTTTTTTAAATATATTTTTATTGCAGAGTTATAAACCACAGGATACAATTAATCAGCCAGTTCACTCGTGATATCCCCCCGTCCAATAAGAAATCCCAGTCGTACACAGCCATTCAGCCCGCATCCCGGAGGCCGGGCGGCATATTACTTCGTTCAATAGGAAAACATCACGGTGCACGTCCCATAGGGACCATGGTTGAAATATCGTTTTGCGTATCTGCTTTTACCCCCCCACCCACAACAACACTCCCGTCAGCCATCCCAGTGATAATCAGTGGTACCGCCCTTGTCGGGACCTGCCCTAGGTGCTATGGGTTGTCTCACCTGGCCGCTCTCCCCAGCCATTCCACACTCCACACAGTACCCACCGTCCTAGTAGATCCAAGGTGCCCTAACGAGCAACCATCCAATGGCTTCCGGCCCCCCCCAAACTCCCGTTAACCAGCCCCCCCAAAGCCCCCCCTCCCCTGGCAACTGCTAAGGTGTGTGCCTCGTCCTGTCGAATTGGATGGATCCACTACAGCGCGTGGTATAATACTTCTGTGTTCGCCCCGCGGTGTCCATCGGCTTAGTTCTCACCATCCTCATCCTCTACCAAAGAATCACGCAAAGCCTGTACCACTAACTCCCATGCACGCGCCGCATCCAATGCCTTCTCATTCCCCATCTTGACAGCCTGCTTCATCCGGAGCACACTCTCGCAGTCAGACCAACGCAGCAGTTCATTCTTCCATCTACGCAGTGAGGGTCCCCCCCTGGACTTCCAATGCCACGATATTTCCCTCTGCGCCAATATCAGACCCAGGTCTATGAATTTGCTTGTCACTTTGGTGTGTTTAGTATGCGGGAACCAGAGCAGCAGGCACGCCGCCATATCGAATTCCACCTCCCTGTCAGTCACTTCATTCAGGAGTTCCCCTACCTCCGCCCAGTAGGTCCCCAGGTGTGAACACCCCCAAAACAAATGGTCCATGTCCGCTCCCAGAGACGAACACCGTGGGCATCGGGCATCCGGCACCTGAAAGTACCGCTGTAATTTCTCAGGAGTTAAGTAAGCCCTATGAAGCACATAAAAATGTACCTGCTGAAAGCGCGCATTTCTCGTGCCCTTCCACGTGCGCCGCAGGATGTGGCCCCACGCCGTATCCGGTATGGGTCGGCCTACGCTCACCTCCCATTTAGCCTTGAGCCCTTGGAGTGGTTCCAGTCCCTCATTCAGCATCCTATTATGGAGGCACGTCACAGCTTTGAACGTACCAGCCGCCATCACCACATATTGACACGCCATAGTCGTTGTGGGTTCCATGAGCCCCCCTTTCCAGTGCTTCTGCATGGCAGCCACCACTGCCGCGTGTAATAGGAAACCCCCATCAGATAGCCCGAACTGGCCCCGGAGCACTTCGAACGGCGCCAAAGCCCCGTCTATGTACAAGTCGCCCACTACCTGCAGTCCCGCCTCTTCCCAGTCCAGCAACGGGGACCAATCTCCCCCGTGCGGCAAAGCCGTCAGCATTCCGATCGGAATCTCCGGTGCATAAGGCCGCGATGCCCTCGCTCTCCGAAGGCTCCTCTGCCAGCACAGCCGGAGCGTCCGCTCTTCCATGGTGAGGGCCCGTAACTCGAGCCTCTGTTGCATGATGATGTAGGACAGCACGTGGCGTTGTATCCCCCGATCCCGGTCCTCCTCTGGACCCCGAAACACCCTAGCTACGTTCTGTGTAAGGACCTGCAACTGTGCCGCCAGATAATACAGCTCGAAGTCGGGCACAGCCATGCCCCCTTCTAGCTTGGGGCGAAGTAGCGTGCTCAGGGCCACTCTACGGCGGCCATGGCCCCACAGGAAGCCAATTATCATTGACCGCAGGTCTCTAAATACCCCCTGGGGAATCCAGACAGGCAGCGTTCGGAAATAATAGAGGAAGCGGGGGAGCGCCACCATTTTCAACAGTGCAATCCTACCCAGAACCGTCAGTGGGAGGGTCGACCAGAAAGACAAGCTGCCCCGCAGTGCCCGGACACAGCGACCAATGTTGCCCTCCAATAGGTCCGCAGTCGCGTGGTAGATGCGAACACCCAAATAGGTGATGCAAGAGGGCTCCCATACCACCCCCAAATCGCTGCCAGGGACTGGCGAGCCCGCTCGCAGCGGGAACACACAAGTTTTCGCCCAATTGACCTTAAGGCCCGACAGCCGGCCAAACTCAGACAACAGATCCATCGCTCCGACCAACGCCCCCGAGGTGTCAGCCAGGTACAGGAGCAAGTCATCCGCATATAGCGATATATAATGCCACTGCCCGCCGCTGACTATCCCCTCGTACCTGTCACCTGACCTTGCATGGGCCGCCAAGGGTTCCATCGCCAGAGCAAACAATAGGGGGGAGAGAGAACATCCCTGTCGTGTGCCCCTGCCCACCGGGTATGCCGCAGACACCAGGCCGCCCAAACGCACTCTCGCCGTTGCCGAGGTATATAAGACCCTCGTCCACCTTCGGAACCCCTCGCCCATACCAAACCTCTCTAACACTCCATCCAGGAAAGACCATTCCAAACTATCAAAGGCCTTCTCGATGTCCACAGACAGGACCGCCGGAGTTCCCTCCCCGTCCAAGATGGTGTCCATTATTCCCACCAGGCGGCGGATATTCAGCGCCGTGCTCCTCGTGGGTATAAACCCGGCCTGGTCTTTGTGTACCAGGCCCGTCATGTGTGGGGCCAGCCTGGTGGCTAGGATTCGGCTCAAGATCTTATAATCTACCGTCAGCATGGATAGCGGGCGATAAGACCTCACATCCACGGCATCCCGGCCAGGCTTTAGGAGCGGTACAATCAAGGCCTCCCGCATGGACCCAGGCAATGCCCCCGCCTCGAAAGCTTCCGTATATACCACCAGCAGCCTGGGAGCCAAGCTGTCCACATACTGTTGATAAAATTCAATCGGCAGTCCGTCCACCCCGGGCGTTTTGTTGCGGGCCATATGTTTGATGGCCACCCGTATTTCCGTGAGCGTGATCGGGCTACCCAGCTCCTTCGCGTCCTCCTCGTCCAGGACCGGAAGCTGCCTCTCCCCCAGGTATTCCGCGATGTCCTGAACCCCCACTCTCAACTGACTCTGGTATAACTCCTCATAATACCCCCTAAAACGTTCCAATACCGCAGCCTGGGAGTACACCATATCTCCCTGCGCATTATTAATGCTGAGGATCGGGCAGCCCCTAAGTTCCGGGTTAGCTAGTCTGGCCAGGAGGGTACCCACCTTGTCCCTTTCTGCGTGTGCCCTGAGGATATACTGCCTATAGTCATAGCACCTTAAACGTTCCATCTCGGTGGCAACCACTTCCTTCGCTTCCAATAACTGGGCCTGTAAATCTGGTCTAGCCGGCCTGCGGCGCTCCAAGTCCCTCAAAGTTTCTTCCGCTTTCATTAGGTCGTTCAATACAGTCGTGCGAGCATTCGAGAACCTACCCAAGCACACCCCTCTCACCACCACTTTCATTGCATCCCATTCAGTGGACCTACTCGTAGCCATGCCCTCATTCGCTCCGAAATAGCTATCAATGCCCTGCCGTACCGCGTCGCTGAACACAGAATCCTCAAGCGTCTCCGGCCGAAGCCGCCATGTAGGAATCACTGAGCGCTCTCTCTGCCACTGAATGTGTACTAATAGGGGGTTATGATCGGAGATAGTCCTAGCCAGGTACTCCGCATGGGAAATCAATGGGGCTAGGGATCCACCGCAGAGCACCGAATCGATCCTGACATGCAGATCATGGAGAGCAGAATAAAAGGAATAGTCCCTGGCTCCCCTGTGCCGCTCCCTCCAGACATCCAGCAACCCCCATCGTTCCTGCCAGTCCTTCCTGTGCGCGGCCAGCCTGCGCACCGGGGAGTCCACCAGGGGGGGATGGGACCTATCCAGAGCTACATCTGTGATCGAGTTGAAATCCCCCCCTAACACTATCGGACCCGCCAGGAAAGAGGCCAAGGACCCCGAGAGGCTATCAAAGTATCGAGCTTGGTCAGTGTTCGGTGCATAGACACAGCAGAAAACCACATCCCGTCCATATAACCTCCCCTCCACCGCCACAAACCGGCCATCCGGATCCACTACTTGATTCAGCACTTGAAAGGGTATCCCCGCCCTCACCCAGATCAACACCCCCCTGGCATACGCTGAGTAAGTGGTGCCAAACACCTGGCCCCGCCATCTTTTCTGCAAGGCAGCGCACTCTTTTTTGGTGAGATGAGTCTCTTGGAGCATAGCAATCTGAACCCCCCTGCGTACTAGATATGCATGTACTTTGTGCCGTTTCACCATAGTCCGCAGCCCCCGGACATTCCACGTCAGGCACTTCAAATTAGGTAATGTCCCCATTCCAACTTCGCACAGTCCGATTCAAATAACGAAGGGTCATAGCCCCCCCAATGCAGTTGCCCCCCCCCGAACAATCCCAAAACTGAAAAACTCCCCAAACCCCACTCCCCAGGACAGAGCACACGAACCCAATGGCCGCCCCCATCCAAACCTTGAACCAACTTCTCGCACTCTTACCCTGTGGTCTCCACCACAGTCGGCCTTAAGGGCCCAAGGGGGGTGAGTCACCGCCGACCCCAGCAAGCGGAGCCCGCGCCCCGCGCCTTCATCCCCTCCGAAGCACTCAGCTCCCCCTCCCGGCAACCCGCCCTCCAGCAACAGGATACCACCCTACCATGAAGTCTCGATCTAGTCCCAAGTATATCTCAGCCGCAGAAAATACCATCCGATGTCTGTGGGGTCACTATCGGCCCCTTCGAGCTTTCCGCCTCTGAAAGTTCCTCTCCCGTCCTGTTGCCTTCCCCTCCCGAGTCCGTTTCTGCCCGTTCACTGTTCTGTTGCGACCCTGTAATGGCCGCCGTCGCTGCGAGCGCATCCCTCTTCTCCGCCGCCATTTGAGCCTCCCGTTTCTCCCGCTGGCGCCTGTTGCGGGATCTGATGCGTTGTGACTGCCTCACCCGGGGCTGCTTGGGTTGGTCTCGCCTACTTTTATGCGATCTGTCCGTCCCCGCTCTATATGACTCCAGCCATTGCCAAACTTCATCCGGAGTCTGAAAAAAGTGTGTAGAGCCATCCATTATGATCCGCAGCTTAGCCGGGTAGAGCAAGGAGTACTGGATGCCTTCTTCCCTGAGCTCCTTCTTCACCGCAAGGAACGATGCCCTGTTCTTCTGGACCGCTTGAGTGTAGTCCGGGAAGATCGTGACCTTACTGTTCTCCACCTCATACGGGCCCGACATCCTGGCCCGCTGGATGAGGAGATCCCGGTCCTTGTAGTGGAGGAGCCGCACCACCATCGGTCGGGGGGGGCGGCCAAGCCCCGGCGGGCGAGCAGGCACCCGGTGAGCTCGCTCCAGGGTGAAAAAAGGAGTAAGCCCCTCCGGCGCCACCACAGTGCGGAACCAGTTCTCCATATAGGCCACCGCATCCTCCCCCTCAATTCGTTCCGGCAGGCCTACGACCCGCACGTTGTTCCGTCTATTGCGGCCTTCGGCATCCTCCGCCCTCCGCTCCAGTGAGTCCAGTCGGGCCAAAATGTCCGTGATCCTGTGCTCCGCGGTCACCACCGATGGCTTCAGGTCCAGCAACAGTTGGTCATGGTCCTTGACCCTATCCGCCAGCTTCGCGTGATCCGCGCGTAGCAGCCCCAGGCCCGGGCCACTTGGGCAATGTCATGGTGCAATGCTTCCTTAGTGGAGGTGATCGCATCAAGTATGGCATCCAAACGCCGGTTCAGCCGCTGTTCTTGGTCAAGCTCCGGGGAGGGACTCTCGCTCAGCCGAGTAGATGTCGCCGAGTCCCCCTCGCGACTCCCGGGCACCGGCCCTCCGATCGCCGCCATGCCAAGGTGCTGCGTCACAGGTCCAGTCTTGCGTGGACGCCCGTGGTTCCGTGCCAGTCTCCGGGCACCGGGCAGTGCAATGTCCCCACCGACGTTCTCAGGAGCAGTGGCCAGGTAGACGAGCTCCGTTCCGTCACCCCCCTCCGGCGCCTGAGGGGGGAAGGATGAGTCTTAGGGCGGCGGCCTACGAAGGTCCCCAAGCTCCTGGGCGAATCAGGTCAGCGTCCCCTGGTCACAGGACACAGCACCGCTGATCCTAGTGCCTCGGGCAGCCGAGTGCAGGAGCTCTTGCCACTCGGCGACAACTTGGCTCAGGGCTGAAGTTCGGGGCCGTCCGACCTCCTCGCCGCCATTTTCTTCGCACCCTCGGCAACACCTCGGCCGCCTCTTCTCTCGATCTTCTCGGGGCCAGCAGTCCCCCAGCGACCCTCCAATTGTGCCCAGCTGTCCCCTCACACTTCAGAGGGCAGGAACGTCGTCTTCGGGTCGCCTAGGGTCCTGAAAACAGGAGAATTAACGGGATTCCGCGCGGAGCTGCGAGCTCACGCCGCCATCCCGATCGGCGTCCAAGCCACGCCCCCGGAATCAAGCATACTAGGACCGGTTTCTGGCTATCAGCCTTCATCAGCAAGGATAGCTTGACTCCAGTGGCATGGAGAGCACGGGACTCACGTCTGAGCATACCCGTCCCACTCGGGTGACAAATACAAAAACAACAGTTGATGGACAGAATGCAGAACAATATCATACATTCACCCCAGTACAGAGATCTGGGCCTAAATCCATCGTTTTTTTGCTCACCACACCACCCCAGTTCAGATATGGCCATATGCAAATCAGCCTTGACCCTGTGCCTAATGGGAACAGTCCAGCCCGAACTACCAAGTCATGTCTTCCCTGGACCGGAATCAAGCATCCTAGGACCGGTTTCTGGCTATCAGCCTTCATCAGCCAGGATAGCTTGACTCCAGTGGCGTGGAGAGCACGGGACTCACGTCTGAGCATACCCGTCCCACTCGGGATGACAAATGCAAAAACAACAGTTGATGTCCATCAACTGTTTTTTTTGCATTTGGCCAGTAATCACAAACATCTTTGTAACATGGCCATTTTGGAGTTGCTGCAGGTATATATCCTCAAATACTAGCTGCATAGGTTGCTTTAGCAATGATTTAAACCTTCATTATTGATGGAATGTGCACATTAGAAGTGGATCAGTGGATCCCCTGATTTACTCTACTAATTTTGCAAAGCATCCCTAATAGAAACGGAAACCAGCTCAATTTCATATAGAAAATTAGTGTTTAATATGCGAAAGAGTTGACTCTCCTGAGTTGGTAATCCTTAGCATAAACGGATTTCAATTTAAGTGTGATGTGACCGACTGCCATAACCTTTGATTAGGCTAAATTCCTTGCCAGGGAATCGTTGTAGACAATTTGGCGTTTGTTCGCCATAGAGAAGAAGTGGTAACCCTTTCTAACCAACCATCAGAGAGACATATTTTCTTGCACTTGTATTTCTACTATGATCGTTATGTTTAGAGTTCTCTCTCCTTTTTTTAATTTGCTGCTTTCCGTTTTCTCATTGTCTCTCATAGTTGCCTTGCTTACCTTTTCTCTTTCAAATGTCTTACTGTCATTCTCTCAGACTTATCTCATTTCCTCTCCAACAGTTACTGAAATCTGTTTCACTTCAGTTGGTCTGCCTTTTCTCAGGAACACATGGTTTCTTTTTCACTCACTTTACTGAAGCTATCTCATTCATACATCTCTCTTTTCTCTCCATGTAACTCTCAATATAATTCCCCTTTAGTATTTCCTTCTGTCTTATATCTCCGAGTGCTTCACTAATTCTCTTTCCCCCTATTGTGTTTTCAGATTATCCTTTCTGCCATTCTGTGTAGCCCTAGTAAATGTATTTTTGCCTGTGACATTTTGCCACCTGTACCATCCTTTGTGCTGTACCTAAGGGCCTCCTTTTTTATTGTGTGCCTGTCTCATCCATCTTCTGCCTGCATCATGCCACACTCCCATGACCCTCCGACTGAGACTGAAGCTCTTGCTCATCATGGCACAGCTTCAGCTGCTGTAGGTGGCACCTACAAAGACTACGACGTGGAGGTCTGGTCATTGACGTGCAGCTGATACTGGCTGCCTATGATCAGGCTGGCCTGAGGTGCACTGAACTGAAATCTTGAAATCAGCCTTGCTCTGGTACACTCAACCAGTGAATGGTCCGGAGCATGGCAGCAACTCAGAGGCTCACTCTGAAGATTGAGAGGAATGAATGCTAGTACATGCTGGACAGCCTGCTGTGGTGCATGCTCCTCTGAAGCCATAAAGCAGTACTGCATGAGTTGAGGAGCAATAGCCAAGCTTTGAGCTGAAATTAGTTATGTCCTGTTCTGCCATGGTAAAACAAATTACCTGCTTCTACCTGAGCAGAGAGTAGTTGGCAATTACTTCACATTGGCAGAAGTTGCTGAGCCCTTTCTAGTTGTTGCCTGCCTTTTACTAGTATTCTGAACTTTAGCAGCCATCCTATCCTAGTGAAAGTGGGAGCAGTTGATTGGGAGACTGTGGTCACACTGTGTTTAGGCCAATATATGTATAGAGACACATACAAACCGCTAGAAGTATGCTTCATGGACATCTTCAGTGTAACATCTACCGACAAAAAGAACATTTATGGTTGGAGCAGCACTAGTGAAAGCTCCTATAACAAAGAGAACAGGTACAGTTCAGAGATCAGCAGTGGAAATATCCCCACAAATAGAAGTGGCGCAAGCGAGCAGCAGCAGAGCAAACGTCTGCATCGTAGGATATTCTTTGACAGCCATAAACTGTATCTCAGGTGTACAAGATAAAGGGTTTAGTTACAATTGCCATCTTTGAAAATAAATTCTTACAAAACATGGCTGTCAGTATCAACATTTCCAGTATTCCTAAATAAAGCTTATTAGAATGAACTTAAAGCATTGAAAACTACACTGACTGAAAACAGTGCCCTAAAACCTTTAAAAAATAAATACAAAGCAGGGAATGCTGCTCCATGGTGTACTGTGTTCATATGTGATCCCTGATACATTGCTTTTTTAAGGATTACAGAAAGCTGCACTTTTCAGATTTCATAGCTAGGTTATTTAGGTCGTTCATTTTCCATTCTGTGAGCAAGGATCCCAAAACTCAATCTGTCTATTTTCTACTTGAATCCCCATTGCCCTTGGAGTATGTTTGGCGCACTCTATATCATAGGGTGTCAGTCATTACATTCTATATTCTCTTCAGCTAGAGTTCTGTGCTTCTTTCTTATTAACCAAGGACAACATATTCTCAGCCATCTATTCAATTTGTTACTTATAAATCTATGCCTTCTCTTTTTCACAAATGCCTCTGATGGTAGAAACATCACTTAGAAGGATAAGCACACTGTTTGTGTAGTAGGCCTTCTGTATTCTCACACCTGACTGGAGTGTGGCTGATGGCATGACATGTCACACCAGCAAAAGAGCTAGAACAGATGATGCCTCGACCTTCGGAGTTGGAAGTAACCATTCTGATGCCCCTAGGAGTCCCTATGAAAAACAACAGTTTTGCTATCATACCTACTCCAGCGCATCTTAGAGACCTACGCCATCAAAGAACTTAACCTCTACGCATTCAATTTCAGCAGTATCACCAATGACTTGCTGGCAGGGCACAAGTCGTAAAAAAAGAAGTGGGGGGGGACGCTGTCACCGGAAGTGACGTCACGACAGGAAGTGACGCCACGACAGGAAGTGACGCCACAAAAGGTGCCGAGCTCCTCGTCCCAGAGAGGCCAAAGAGTGAAGTCCAGCTGTTTGGCAGGGGGGACGGTGTCCCCCCCCCCCCCCCCCCCCCCCCCCCCGGTAAAATAAGTGGGGGGACGCCGTCCACCCACGTGGTACCCAGACTCGAGCCCTGCTTGCTGGTCGAAGAGGCACTATTTGTTATCCAGGACTTTTACAGCATTGAAGGCTATACACCATTTACATCCCAAAAATTATTATAGCGTCCTCGGAGAGAAGAAACGGAAATCTCCACATTATCGGAGCACTGCTGATGAGGTTTATAAATTGCCTACTCAGGAACATTTACCAGTTCCTCAACTACAGCTGCACAGGTGACACAGGTATTGCATGTTTGCGTTACAGGGGGGCTAGAGTCACAGGGGTCAGATTTCTAATCCCTTGGTGCAAGGACATAGTTCAGTGCACCTATACGAATTAGAAATCCAGTTGGGTTGCACCCCAGACATAACCCATTGAGAAATATTGTGTAGGAGGTGTTTCCTGGTAATGACCCATCCCACAAAATGAGTATAGGGACACATTGGAACTCTAAACTCTCTTTAGTTTATGAATCACAAACTCCAGGTTCACTAGAAATGGAATATGTATTTTAAAAATATGTATTTTAAAATTGCTAGTCTAGTGCATACGATATGGATGATAACGCCACAGAAGATAAAAATGAATGTAGCGGAATATGTCGCCTCCTGAATGAGCTACGACATTGGAACCTTTGTTCAGGCTCCTGCTGCATCTAGACAACCCAGAGGTAGTCTGTGCTAGCAGTGGAGATGTTGGGAACAGCACCGGCACTCAGTGTTGGATTGGGATCAAAAATAGTCCCGGGCACTCTAAAACAAGCATTTACAATGCAATGGTTTTGCCTTTGTTAAAGTTAGAGCTATTGGCATTGCTCTTGACACTCTGAAGCTCCACTCTGCACTCTGAAGCTCCACTCTGCACTCTGAAGCTGCACTCTGAAGCTGCACTCTGAAGCTCCACTCTGAAGCTCCACTCTGAAGCTTCACTCTGCACTCTGAAGCTCCACTCTGAAGCTCCACTCTGCACTCTGAAGCTCCACTCTGCACTCTGAAGCTCCACTCTGCACTCTGAAGCTCCACTCTGCACTCTGAAGCTCCACTCTGCACTCTGAAGCTCCACTCTGAATCTGCACTCTGAAGCTCCACTCTGCACTCTGAAGCTCCACTCTGCACTCTGAAGCTCCACTCTGAATCTGCACTCTGAATCTGCACTCTGAAGCTCCACTCTGCACTCTGAAGCTCCACTCTGAATCTGCACTCTGAAGCTCCACTCTGAAGCTCCACTCTGCACTCTGAAGCTCCACTCTGAATCTCCACTCTGAATCTGCACTCTGAAGCTCCACTCTGCACTCTGAAGCTCCACTCTGAATCTGCACTCTGAAGCTCCACTATGCACTCTGAAGCTCCACTCTGAATCTGCACTCTGAAGCTCCACTCTGAATCTGCACTCTGAAGCTCCACTCTGAATCTGCACTCTGAAGCTCCACTCTGCACTCTGAATCTCCACTCTGCACTCTGAAGCTTCACTCTGAAGCTTCACTCTGCACTCTGAAGCTCCACTCTGCACTCTGAAGCTCCACTCTGCACTCTGAAGCTCCACTCTGCACTCTGAAGCTCCACTCTGCACTCTGAAGCTCCACTCTCCACTCTGAAGCTCCACTCTCCACTCTGAAGCTCCACTCTCCACTCTGAATCTCCACTCTGAAGCTCCACTCTCCACTCTGAAGCTCCACTCTGAAGCTCCACTCTGAAGCTCCACTCTGAAGCTCCACTCTGAAGCTCCACTCTGAAGCTCCACTCTGAAGCTCCACTCTCCACTCTGAATCTCCACTCTGAAGCTCCACTCTCCACTCTGAATCTCCACTCTGAATCTCCACTCTGAATCTCCACTCTGAAGCTCCACTCTGCACTCTGAAGCTCCACTCTGATGCGAAAAAAAGTATTTCACAGTGCAGAGTAACAGTCCTAAAATCCTGGCTGAACATAACAGTCTGCAGTTTCACACGTTACATTTGTGTTAGCTGCATTACGTCTGGGGGTGGCGTTGCCAACAGCATGGCCGGTAAAGACTCACATCTCCGCTCCGGAGAGATGATCTGAAGCAGACGTTAGGAATTGCCTGAAAAGTCCCGATTTCGGGGTAAATAGCCGGCGGAAGGTCTAGACGCCACTGGAGGACCGACACAGGAATACAGCCGCCTAGAACCTGGAAACACGGGGGCAGTAAGGCCCAAGATGGCGGCGAGGGGCGCGTAACCAGCAGAGAGGTAAGGGCCAGAACAGACACCCGAGCAGCTGTCCCCTCCTCCCCTCCCACTCCCCGGCACATCAGAGCAGCGGGAAGGGAGAGCGAGCAGGGCGCCCAGCCTCCGTTTCAGCACACTCAGTCCACCGCGGACAGCGGCGCAAGGATAGGGCAGCAGATTCTGAACCAGACACACTCAACCGGCCCCTGTGCTGCCCATTGCTACCCCTTGAACTCTGACCTTGCACATTCAGATGACCCCTGTGACGTCCAGTGCTACCCCCTGAACTCTGCCCTAGCACACTCAGCTGTCCACTGTGCTGCCCGGCGCCTTGGGCACTCAGCTGACCACTGAGCTGTCCAGCGCTGCAGTCCCGCGCAAGAGGCAGGCTGCAGTCTCCGAGCGCGAAGCTACAGGTGGCTCGGACCAAGTTGACCTCTCGGGCAGGGGACCTTTTTGATTTGTGGATAAATTTGGATTGTGCGTTTGGAAGTGCCCGCAAGAGGGTCAGATGTCCGATTTGTCTACAGATTGTATCCGTCTATTTGACACAAGCCTGGAGCCTGCCCCATAAGGATTATGAGGAACCTGTAATAAAAGTTGAAAGGTTGCATTCTATTTTCTACCATCGACGACTCCATCAAACACGGGAGAAACTGGTTTTTTTTTTGCCTTTTAATCGTTTACACGGCTGCGTTTAATACTCCGAAGTGAAGGGCCGTCTGACAATGGGCTGCGGCAAACTCCTGTGAAACTAACACGGATTACATCATGCAGGTACTGTGCGGTCGCATTCGTGAAGTTACGACATCAAAATGAATGGATGAATACATCTTCTGTGCATGGATGGATGGCAATGGATGGATGGCTCCGCAGATTTAAAGTAATGGATGACTGGATTAATGGCTGTTCGGATGGATGAATGATAGACGGATTTTAACAGATATTCAAAAAGACGAGTTAATGTATTTAGGTAGTAATGTGCAGGGAATAGGGGTGGATGGATGGATTGAGACATTTTGTATACAAAGGTGTCACCGTCTAATCTCTGAGCGTCTCCCTGCTAAAACAGTGATACTGTTCTGTTTAAAAAAGGCAAAGGCACGACCCAATTAAAAGCTCCAGTTGTCAAGAGCACTGTCGTATTTTCCTGCAAAACGCGCACAAAAAAAGTAAGACAAAGAAGCGTCCTCCCTGTACTCGTATAATACATTCAGCGCCTCAGAGGGCTGTGCTCGCGGTTTACGTGGACCCTAAGTAGTTAGTTCCTGGACTTTGAATGCTTGTGTTTAGCCACTAATAGAACTTCCAGTAATTTAAGGAGAGGGGGTGGGTGTGTATTACAGAGCCGTCTCAGTCTGTATTAGCTTCTTGTTTTAATTCTGACCACATGCTAAATAGATTTTTTTTTCAGGGAAAACGAGAATGTGGCTTGGCGAGCGAGGGGAAAAGGGCTGACCTCCGTTTCCTGGTGGAGGGAAATGTGGAAGAGAATTTGGGTTTGCCCTCCTTTTCGTAGTGGGATAGAGATAAGGTGGCGGGTTTGGAAGGGGGTGGGGTTACGGTGCGAAGGCGGACCAGGCGCCCCTGAGAATTCAAATGTGGCTCGTTGGCGAGGAGAGGGGCGGGGGTCTGATCAGTGGCGTTCTCGACCCGAGTGCAAGGATAATGGGGCCCCTATCCCCCGGTCGGATAGTAGAGTGCAGCTTTGATTGGTCCTCACGAGGTCCCGGTGCAACTGCACCCACTGCACAATTAATAGCTACACCGGCGGACCTCATCTGTGATCACCTTTCCCTGTCGGAAAATTGGATGGAGAGGCACCCTTTTCCCGCCGCAAATGCTCCGCACGCCTACCTCAAGGGGGCAATTTGAGCCTGAAGGGCAGCCGGGCCGCTACTTCGTGCTCTGCAGTTAATAGCTACACCGGCGGACCTCATCTGTGATCACCTTTCCCTGTCGGAAAATTGGATGGAGAGGCACCCTTTTCCCGCCGCAAATGCTCCGCACGCCTACCTCAAGGGGGCAATTTGAGCCTGAAGGGCAGCCGGGCCGCTACTTCGTGCTCTGCAGTTAATAGCTACACCGGCGGACCTCATCTGTGATCACCTTTCCCTGTCGGAAAATTGGATGGAGAGGCACCCTTTTCCCGCCGCAAATGCTCCGCACGCCTACCTCAAGGGGGCAATTTGAGCCTGAAGGGCAGCCGGGCCGCTACTTCGTGCTCTGCAGCTGGTTAAACCATCAACTTTTCATGTGTGTTGTTTTTTTAATCATTTGCGGAGGCTTTCGGGAAATCACTGCCAGATTGTCGAGACTCTTGTTGCATCTTGCTGTCCCACACCTCGGGCTGTTCACAGTGATAGCATTCTTTGACTGTAGCGGGGGCTGCCATTTGGTGTGAATAACAATAATTTAGCTCTTGCACATTTTTCACAGTTTGGTTGAATTGCTCGCCAGTTAATGTTAGTGTGCGCAGTAAGCGTTTGAAAACTGTGGTATTGTTTACCAATACCTCCTACTCGGTTTGACCGGTCCTCGGCATTTCGGCCTCCCTGTCCTTCTTCCCCCGGGCTGCGGTGGGCGGGCACTTCCGGCCGGCCGCGCTAGGATTGGCCGGCCGGCCAGT
Source organism: Lissotriton vulgaris (assembly GCF_964263255.1). Taxonomy (NCBI): domain Eukaryota; kingdom Metazoa; phylum Chordata; class Amphibia; order Caudata; family Salamandridae; genus Lissotriton; species Lissotriton vulgaris. The sequence continues at coordinate 1,173,916,212 of NC_141696.1, forward strand.
CACGGGGCAGGAGAGACGCAGAAGTGCCGGCAATGCCGGACCAGACACGGGGGCGTTCCCGGCGTCGCGTGACGTCGGCAAAAGCCAAAGAATCTCGGGAACGCCCCCGTGTCTGGTCCGGCATTGACGGACAGGCCCCTCGTCCAATGGCAAGGCTCCGTTTACGGAGCCAGCCAATCAATGACGAGGGCCGACCCAAAGCCACACACACAACTCAAGAGGTTTTTTGGCACATGCGCAAAGCGCATGGCCAGTCAAAACCTAAAAAAGTGGCCCACATTTGCTGATTGCCTTTCCACAAAACACTACTTTGGCTAAGTTTTATGAAAAGAAGGGGGGAATCTCTGGCAGAGGAATGTTTTCTTAACTTCACTTAAATAAAAAAAAAACACATGTATTAGTTCACACTGGTGAACCAGACACGAATGCAAGTGAAACCACTTCTGCTCAGGCCCCCTGCCCCGCTCAATCTGCATACATTAATGAGCTGGCTGAGTGAGAGAAAGGGAGTAACACCTCCGCTCCGTTGGTAAAAGAGAGGCAATAGAGGCCCATCAGCCCCCAGAAAGGCCACGCAGGAACCCACTGGGCCGCTGGTGGATTCTGAAAAGCACAGATACCGCCTAAATCGGCCCCCAGACTGCCCAAAAAAGCAGCCCACAGCTGGAACTCTGATACTGGCCCCTCGGCCATTGCCCGAGTGCCCTGGCCGCTTTACCAATCCGACCCTGCTGGCACCCATCGACAAGCAATTCCTATTGGATGGCTTTGCATAGAGCCAGAATCCTACGGTGGGGAGACCAAGAGTTAACAGCGAGTGACATCAGCCATCTTGGACCTGCTTAAACCTCACGGGCGCCAAAACACAGGCTGCAGAGCCAAACGAGGGGAACAGCTTCTCATACCAAACACGTGAGTGCACTTCTACCTGCGACCACGGAAACTTTGGAATAAAGACTAATTATGGATGCCCTTGGGGATCGGGAGCAGAAACGGGCTTAATGCTTAAGAGAGAAGTGATGTACGGGTCATAGCTTTGCGGTCCCGATTGAACGGACTCAGCTGCTGGCCCGAGCCTTCTCAGTGGTAGTCACTAACCTATAACCCGGTATTAGTAAAGCGCGAACAAATCGCCCATAAGGGTCTCAAGGCGCTGGGGGCCGTTGTGGGGATTAAGTGAGCTATTGCCCAGAGTCACATGATGCTGAGCTGATATGTCTCCAGTGCTGGGAATCGAAACGTGAGCCCCACGCTCCAGAGTCAGCCGCCACTGCCAAAATTATCAACATTCAGAGGTGATAAACACTTAACAACAGTTAATAGGCTGCCACTATTGCGATTAAAGTTAGATATACGGGGTCTGGAAGGGTCGGGGGGGGACTTGGGAGGATGAGCGGTGGCCACAGTGCGCCAATGAGAGCGTTGGGAACAATTGGACTCCCTTCCTAGCCACACCTTGACAATCAATGGGGGAAAACATTGGGGGAGAAATGGGGATAGGGAGCACAGTAGTCACTCTTTCCCATAAATGGGTAGGCCTGCTTGGACCTACGCAAGGCTGTAGTTCCCATAGCCAAGGTTTTCCAGTTTCAACTTGCAACCTTGCACTGAGGTGTAGTTGTGGGCTCATGCAACAACACCAAGCCCTGTTAGCTCCAACAGATGGTCAGAGTTGTAACATGGAATGTTAGTGGGCTGAATGCCCCCATCAGGCGCCTTAAAAGTGTAAAGAAAAATTGAAGAGGCAGCAGCAGATATTGTATGCCTTCAGAAAATGCACCTTAAGACCCCTGACATGCCATAATGAGATACAAATGTTTGCCTCTGCTAGCATAAAAAGAGCAGGGTCATGTTTGCTATACACAAAGATTTTCTATTTGATGTAACACAAATTACCAAAGATAACACTGAGGTCCACTATATTTATTTTGAGGGATTCCACCAGGGGCACAATGGAGTATACTCAATGTCTATGTCCTCAGTCAGGGGCAGGATACTTACCTGATCCAGATCATCAAATTACGGGGAGAATGGGCGCTCCCCCTCTTTACCGTGGGTTGGAGATTTCAATATGGTACTTGATGCTCTACTAGACAGACACCTGCATGATTGATATTCACAGTATAATGTCCCCAGCAGTCCTGCAAAGCTTAAATGATTGGACGTGGCTGACTTCTGGAGACATATGCACCCAGACATGTGGGAATATGCATTCTTTTCCCACTAGCAAAGGTCATACTCCTGTATTGATCTTAGATGGGGACCACAAGATCTCGTGGAAATACAAAGACTGTAACACACAGTGGGATAGCGGTATCGGACCACGCAACTGTACTGTGGGAGGAAGGGGAGTAGCACAGATCTGAATCCAAACTGAAAATTCAAGATATCACTACATAGAGATAGACTGACCCGACAAACGCTGAGAGACACAATGAAGGGTGTCATACTCCTAACCCTGACAAATTCTACCCAACCGATCCTATAGACTGTGAAGGATATTGGACACTCATGCAAACGTTTCTGGGTTCAAAATGAACCTAGAGGAATCTGAAATGCTAAGCGTTGGCCTGTCCCCAGAGACATGAATGGAGTTGGCAGCAACACTCCTAAGCCACCCGGCTGCGGGCACAAAGTTCAAGTGGGTGTTCATTACCCCGCATCATCTACTATATGCAGCTAACTACCCCTGTATCCTCCATGCTGTTAAAGCTGACCTGTCTCAATGGAAGTCTTTATGTATCTCCTGGCTGGAGAGGTTGGCAGCAATTCAGCAGAACATTGTACTCTGCCCGCTCAACCGTTTTTTCAGCCCCTACCAGTCAAAATACCAGAGTGAGAATTAAAACTCCTACAGAAATCCATTGACCACTTTATTTCTGGGGAAAGCGAGCATGAGTATCGGGGACGGTAGTGCAAGTTGCCAGAAGAACCGGATGGATTGGCACTTCCCGATACCTGAAAATATTATCAAGCCATCCAGCTCTGAATATTCTGTGAATGGTCCCTTAACGAAACTGATCACCATTGGGTACACATGGATGCAGCAGTTTGGGGACGGGCACAATGGGCGGTTCCATGGCTCCCAAAACAGGCTTGGCTGGCAGTTTGCTATGTGTCTGAAAACTTAAAACCTCATTTGGGACTCCTGTGCCAAGACTTCTAAATTGACCACATTTCCATCGCCCTTTACACCCCTTCAAGGCAACATAGATTTTACCCCGGGGATGAAGAGGGAGAACTTCTTGAAGAGGTCTACAGGCGGGTAGGGGGCAGGGTTGTAGGAGTTTACTAGACTTATTCCGAGGGGGTTCGATCAAGGAGTGGACATAGACTTTGGAGTGCGGGAGGCTGAGCGACTGCAATATCTCCAGCTGCATCCCTGGGCATTCTCCCCTACTATAAGCTGGCAGCAAACTTCCCGCTGCCGAACTGGGAAAAATTGTTACCACATTCACTGTTCTGAAGAATGTAATTTCCAATATTTATGTCCACCTCATGGACAAAACTGCAGATCCAGAATAATCATATATGAGGCGATGGTCCAGAAATGTGGCCTGTCCAATCCAACTGAAACAGAAACACAGGCAAAAACTATGGAGGGCAGACCGTCCCTATGTGGAAGTGTGCTACAAAGTGAATCCCAATGTGAAATAATGATGCAGTGGCACATTGCACCAAGAACATTGAAGCACATGTATGGTTAGTCTGACAGTCAGTGCAAAGAAAGTGTGGTCACGAGGGGGATTTGATTCATGCCTGGTGGGCTTCCCCAGGTTAGGTTTGTTTTGGAAAGAAGTCTTATGCCACATTACAGGAGGGATGGGCTATCACATAAGACCTGACCCAGCAACTATATTAGTAGGACTTTAACTTGTGGCAATGAACTCATTACGAAAGTGGACTGGTGATTAATCTTCAATAAGCTGCTAGCAGCGAAACAGTTACTAGCACTGACATGGAAATCCCCCAGATACCCACAATACATAAATTGGCGAGCAAGTTATGGCCCTTCCTAGCCATGGAAAAACGTACTTGGGGAGACCCCACGAAATAGTCCGCACATTCAATACTCACTGGCAGATTCTGGTTGAATATTTAGTAGATTCCAGCCCAGGTCTGGGTTGCCCCAGATCATTGTGCTCACTTTGGCTATACAATTTCAGTATCACAACTGCAGAGTGACAGCATGACTTTGACTTACCGGCGTAGGCTCGTGGAATTACACCTCGTGACTAGTGAACAATAAGCGGGGAATCAATCGACTAAATGTTACTAAGAGGGGGTTATAGGGTAGGTGGGATGTGGGGGGAGTCTACTTTAAAATTGGAAAATGCAATGTCTAATTTTGCATGTTTAATCCAATCACAGCTCAAGTTTGTAGTCCCTGTTTTGATTACTGGACTTCTTTCCAATTGTTATGCTTTATGATATTTTAATTTAAAAAAATGTGAGGAACAAAATTAAAGCAGCAAGGTAGTTCATGAACAGTGAAAATTGTCATTGAATTTTCTCTCCCTAACACCCTCACCTTGCTATCTCTAGGCGCTATGCTAGTTCTAGCATAATCCGAAAATAATGACCCTATTCTTCGAGTTTCAGAGGTGGTGTGCATACCTGGTTTGGCAGAAGAAAGACTGTTGTCTGGAATGGCATGCTTGCTTTTCCGTGTACAAGGGCTAGACCATTGTGTCTGTTCGAAAACAAACATAGCCCAGGTACCAGTTAGTAAAGCCAGAGCCTCGCAGGATTATTGTCCGAGCCTTCTTCGGTTTAGGTGGAACTTGGAGCCATACCCGTCCTAATCTTGATTGCCCACATGAAGCCCTCTCTTAACTAAGGTTGGATACCTGCATTTTTATAGTATCTGATCGTCGATTTTCTTATATTTTGAAAACAATGATGGGACTAGGAAGCACCTAAGCAGCAATAAGATAAAAGATAATGGCAGCAAATGCGGCAACTCGCTTCCATGACTCTAACATGTCAACTTACTCAGTTAACCGACATGATGCCAGCATAGCTGGGCATGTGTGACAAAAAATAACACTTTCTATGAAAAGCAATCGTAGAATCTGAAATAAAAATAGAAAAGTCTAAACCCATAGTATAAAGGAAATAAAAGAATCTGAAAAGGCATTACGGAGCATGCCACTCTTTCTATGAAAGGAATAGAAAAGTCTGAAAAGACAAGTGTTGAAAATAGAAGAGTCGGGAGAGACAAAGGATGGAAATCATAGAATTGGAAAGTAAGTGGTCATAGTGTTTACAACACCCTTGGAATAACTCTTAAACTAAGTAATAAACATACAACATTCAAGTATTCTTAAAGCTATTTTTTGAACATTTCTATACGAAACAGTTGCTTAGATATTTAAGTATTATGAATGTGTTTTAAAGAAGTTTATTTGTCACCACTTCATGACACATTTTCAGAACAAAGGAATATGCTAGAAATGTGCAGTCATTGGAATTACAGCCATTGACTTCAATAACACACATTTTCACATCAAACTAAAAAGGGTTTCTACATTGAAAAATACGGTGATCACGACCCAGTCATTTACATGGCCTACTTTGCCTTCTAATCAGGAGTGCCCAATAGCAAAATGGGTTTAAGAAGATATGGTACAGAGGGTTAGTTATTGCTGAAAGGGCAATTTTCCAGGACAAACTTTGTAGCAGATCAAGGGGAATACTAAGGTTTGAGACCCTGGACACAAAATCTCTTACTCCTGGTCTACAGGAACCTCAATCAAGGCTTGCATAACCTTGTTCTTCATACAGGCTTCTAAACAATAATATAACAAGAAGTTCAAATCCCCAGATGAAGTCCCTTTACTCTTAAAGCAGAAATCTCTATCTGACACCTAAATAATATTCTGTCTCTTGAAATGGTTTAACCATCTTTTCTGCATCAGCATCATTAGTGCCTCATTAGAGGAACAGTAGATGTCTGGACATTTAGGCAATAAAGTCTTGGGTGTATTTGCAACGTCTCTGTGTGCTGCAACTTCAACAACCTTCTTGGCTATGATACACACGCACACACACACACACACACACTGGGGAAGTCTCTTAATGAGTTCACAGAATAGATACCACTTGATTAAAGATTTTATACTAGATGATCGAAGGGAAGACTACAGTGAAATCCTCATATCGGTATGATTATGTCTCGACGCAGCAACGCCGCAAGAGAACCCGCCACTCCAGAACCACCCTGGGTAGATGATACGCAGGGAGTCCCCCACCTAGCCTACACCGGAACACCGCGTAAATGAGGGTCACATCCTGACCCTCCCCACCACACACACATTACCACGTCTCCACACCTCATAAAAGGAAAGTCGCCAGCGACACTATCGATCCTCCAGATGTTAGTTCCTACTGCTGCCCCCCCCCCCTCTTTTTCCCCATAGTTTACCCCAACTGTTGACAGTTCGCAAGTTTGCGTTTGGTGGATAATTCCGCCAACAATTATTTGGGAACACATTTAGGCAAGAATAGACATGACAACTTCGGGAAGCCTGCACAACAGCGAAACACTCATACATGTCCATAGGCGACGAGCTCCATCCGAACATGAAATAGAGTCGCTGATGAGTTCAGAACAACGAGAAGACTCCTCCCTAACAGTCGACAGGACTACCATTGTGAAATAACTAAATGTACATTGACGTGTGTTTTCATGCCTTGATATGTTGTACAAAGTCAAGAAGCAATAACAAATGTAAAAACCCAATAAACAAATTTAAACAAAAAACAAATTGGTATGATTATGTCTGATCAACTTATCAGCTCATTCAAATCTTCAAAGATGCTTCCCATGTAACGTTTATGCCACGGAGAAGTCCTCAGGAGTTCATCCTAACTAAAACGTGTGCTGTTGATACAAATGTCCCGTAGAAAATGCAGGACCGTATATTTATTCCTTCTGTGCTCTTTAGAAATGCCAAGTCTCTCAAAACTACTTTTCTAGAAAAGAGGACATAAGAGGAGCAGTGGGATTTGCTCTCAGTAGTTTTGGTTAGACAACATCTGTACAATGTTTGACACCTGCAAACAAATTGATGAAGCAAAAAAGTTCTGAGTCCTGGTTCTCCCTTAAATTATAATATGGGGACTTGATATGTGCAATAGATTTACAGGACTTATCTTTTCACATACCAATACACAGAGCATTTTGTTGCTTCTAAATCAACATCCTGCATTGCCAGTGCAAAGTTCTGCCCCTTAGTCTAGAACTACTCCCATGGTTATTTTCAAATTGCATGGTGGTTTGGCAACCTCTCTTCTGGCTACATATTCATGACAGGTTCACAGGCTCACATCACATAAGGACCCCACCCTCTGTGCCTCGTATTAACACATTTCGTTATTGAATGTGGACATAAAGATCTTCACAGTCGGGCTTAATACTGGGGCATGTGTGTGGCGAGAATACAAAGCAACTACTCCATCTTATTGACAAGACCGCACGTTCCAGGACCCCTCCTCTACTTATCTCGATCGATGTGGAAAAATCATTCAACCGAGTACATTGGCCCTTTCTGCCGTCGGTGGCGGTGGACTTGGGACCCAGTTTCCGTAACTGGGGTTGGTCCAGCTACTCGGGACCCATTGCGTCTGTCCGAGTCAATGGAGTGTTGTCACGCCCATTTCCTATTTCTAGAGGAACGTGGCAGGGTTGCCCATGTTGCTGCTCCTCTTTGCTCTTTACATGGAGCCTCTCGCGGAATGCCTATGGAGACGCACGGATATTGGGGGAATCCACATGAGGGGCAAACCCACAAAGTAGCATTCTATGCTGATGATGAGCTTTGGCGGTCATTTGTCATCGCCAATTGCTTCCCCCACTCCTGGAAGAACTTGAATGATGTGAGGGAGCCTCAGGATTTAAGGTAAACCCCTGCAAGTCACTAGCCCTCGACCTCCATATTCCAAGGGCAGAGCGGGCATCCCTGGCCACATTGTTTCCCTTAACTTGGGTTTCTACACGGGGATCCCATATTTGGGGATCCTTTTTTATTTTTCCACGCTGGACAAAATAGTGACATACAACTATGAGGCAGTGCATCCCATGTTTGCTGCGATACTATCAGGCGATGAAACTACGCTTTCTGGTGGAATGTCAGCATCCAACCACTAAGAAACATTGGTGTCTGTTGGACCAAGTAGTGGCGGGCCTCCACATTTGGAAAATTCTGTGGCTCTTGCGCAAACATAGACCACAAGGGTATAGGTCTCCCCCGTGACTCAAGCGACTATTGAAGTGTAGGATAAATTGAGTGTGCCAGCCCAGCTTTCCTCTTCTCTCTCCCCTTCCCATTATCTCCTTCTCCTCTTTTCCCTTCCCCAATCTCTGTCTGCCTTTTACACTTGTTGCCCCTCACCGGCCATTGGTTGTAGGCGAGCGTATTATCTTCTTTTGGGATAAAAACTCAATAAAATTGATTTATCCTAAAAAGTATGTTTTTACCTCAGTTCTTTCAATTTTGCCAACTTGAGGTAGGAAGTTTTCATGCTACAGTTTCCTTGACAGAAAGGCACTTTGTGATTTGCCCGGCGGTAATTTTGGCTTGATTTCCGCCAGCAGTCGCTTCTGCCTCTGACGCTGTTGTTGGACAGGCCACATGAAGGGCCGCTCTCCCCCCGGCCCAACCAGGGCCGAGCCCGGTCACACAGGTACCACACACCACCATTACACGTCCTCCGTCCCCTCAGGGACCCCTACCCTTGAACATGTCGACCTCGTGGGCCCGATCCACTGCCGGCCTGCGCGCCATCCTGGGCGCCATCTTGGACACTCCACCACGAGGCCGCCCGGCCCCCGATCGACCTCAACCCTGGGCCTGGCCAGGCCTCAGACATCCCGGCACCACCATCCACCCAGGAGGTGAGCGGGCTACTTGGCAAGTCAATGAGAGAAAGAGGTGTCGATGGCTCTCCCCCGCCAAGTGCCGCTCGCCCATCGCCTCCCCGGGCGCTGGCTCCACTCCCCTGCTGGGTGTCTGGACTCCCTCATCCCGGACCTCCCGACCTCCAAGTGCGAGGGTCCGGACATCAAAGAACACCAGCCCTATAACTGGGGCAGCTCCAGAGCAGGAAGGCAGTTGTATCTTGGAGTCGAGAGACGTAAAGAGGAACTCATCCTGGACGGACTACTGGCGCTGCCATAGCTCTGTCCTGTGCACCATCGTCCTGCCTGTTGGCGCTGCCACAGCCGTCGTAACCTTCATCCTTCATCGTCGTCGGGATCTGCTGGCGTGGCCGCGGACCGTTGTAACCGTCATCTTCTACCGGGACCTGCAGGCTCCGCCGCGGACCGTCGTCCTTCCTTCATCCATCTCGGGACCTGCTTGGCTCCTCCACGGCCCGATCATCTAGAACGCCGAGCTCGAGGATTGAGAGCTATTTTGTACTCATTGGTAACTAAGACTGTCCCGCTACCCCTTTCCTAAACCAGAGTCTAGAACCGAGGGGACCCCTGAGTCCAGACCTCCTTGTATTCATCATCGTAACCTAAGAATTGCATATAAAGTCTCGTTAACCTTCAACCTTGTGTGGTGTCCGTCTGTGGGGGGGAAGTTACTTATCTGTACAGTCGTTGGAGACGGCTCTCCCTGGAGACCTCTCCCCGTAACCTCGGCCGACCCTCCCGGTCCGTCTAACATTGGTGGCCAGCGGCGCGATCCGAATCACCGCATAAACGTACAGAGAGTAGCTCACCCCACGACGAAGTCACAATGACCACGAAAGAGAGCGGATCAACCGAGAAATTCCAAATGGAGAAATTGGAGGAGTACAACCATCGTGAACTTAAACAATTCTGCATCGAACTGGGTATCGCTACCACCGGACTGAGTACCAAGGACGATTTTAAGCATGCCCTAGAATCTTGGGCAGAAACCGGGGCTGCCGGAACCCCTGATCAAAGCACCGTAGAAAAAACGACCACGGCCCCGGAAGGGCAAAGAACGGGTCTCTCGCAAGGCGAGATCCAGGAAAGAGAAAGGACCCGACTACACGAACTAGAAATGGCCCGACTTAAAATGGACGTTGAACTTAAGTTGGCCGAACAAAAAATCAACTTAGAGCACCTGCGTCTCCGAGAAGAAAGAGAGGAGAAACAGAGACAAAGGGAGCTCGAGGAAAAAAAACTAGCGTACGAACACGAACGAAACCTAGCCGAGATCAACCTACGCAAGCAGAATAAAGAAGCAGGGGTACCCGAGCGACCCCCCACCTCAGGGGCCACAGACAAAAAGGTACACATCCCCAAGGATGTTGTCCGAGAATACTTCAGAGAGGACGACATCCAGCAATGGTTTAAAGCCTATGAAATCGCTATGACTGCACACCGGATCGATAGAAGCGACTGGGGAGCCGGTCTCTGGGGAAGATTCCTCAATGAGGGCCGCGACACCCTACTACAGCTCCCGGACCACCAGATGACCTCCTACGACCATATGAAAGCGGCCCTCCTCACCCGCTATGGTCTCACACTCGAGATGTACCGTCAGAGGTTCCGAGACTGCACCCGCATCCCGGGTACAACTTGGGTGGACTATGTAACATACTTTAGCCGAGCCTTCGAGGGCTGGATCCGAGGAAGCAACGTCACGACCTACGAGCAACTATTTAACCTGATGGTATGGGAGCATCTGTCGAACAATTGCTTCATTGAACTCCGCCAACACCTCCTCGACAGCAAGTTAACGGATCCCTGGCAGCTCGCAGCCGAAGCTGACCGGTGGGAGATCACCAGAGTGGGCCGGAATGGGTCCTACGAACAGAACCGGAACAACAATGGTCAGCACCGACCCAGAGGAGGAGGAGGGGGCCAAGGGCGAGGAAGAGACAACGCCCCGGTCGCCCCCGCTACCAACACCACCCCCCCGGCCAACCGGGGCAGCACCCCAGCGCGACCGGGGTACAGAGCCAATGTCACGTGTCACCGATGTCAACGAGTCGGCCACTATGCGAACGACCCAAACTGCCCGCAGTACCAGAGCCCAAGACCCCGCCAAGTGGCCGCTGCAGCCCTAGGGGAAGAACAGATCTCCGAGGAACAGGAAGAGTACGAACAAGAGCATCAAGAGTGGGAGCCAGCCGCCATGACTCTAGCCTGCTTAGGGGGGAAAGACATGGTCCCGCGGGTCCCCCTACCCGCTAACACCCAGAAGTACAGCCAATGGGTGAGCATCAATGGACACCAGGCCGAAGCCCTTCGTGACACCGGGGCCAGTGTAACAGCCGTCCGCTGTCACCTGGTGGCCCCAGAACAGTATCTACCGAACATTCTCTGCCCTGTACGATCAGCCGATAACTCGGAGAGCCTGTGTCGGATGGCCTGCGTCCCCTTCGAATGGGGGGGGGTCTCCGGCATGTTGAAAGTGACGGTCCGAGACGATGCCCCCGTAGACTGCCTCCTGGGCAATGACCTGGAAAGCTCTCCGTGGGCCGCCGTGGAGCGAAAGGAACACCTGGGGATGTTGGGCGTCCCAGACTGGGCGTGCGTCACCACCCGTTCCATGGCCGCCCGTGCCAACCCCCAGCCAGAAGAACCCGAATGGCCGGCGCCACCGCCTCCGGTCGCCCCAGCCGAAAACACCGACCTCGCTGACCTCGACCAGTGGCCTCAAGAAGGGGGGCCCACGCAAGAACAATTTCGCAAAGAACAGAAGACCTGTCCCTCCCTCGAGGGACTCCGCCAGCAAGCGCTCGCCCAAAGCGCAGGGGATACCCCCGGAACTCATTGGGTCTACTGGGACAATGATCTGCTGTACAGCGAGCAAAGAATCGCCGAGCTGGGGAGCAACCGAGTACTAGTGGTACCCCTCCGTTTCAGAGACTTCCTGTTAAACCTGGCCCACGATGTCCCCCTGGCAGGACATCTGGGACAAGATAAAACCTACAGTCGCCTAGTGACCCACTTCTTCTGGCCCAAAATGAGAAACGATGTGCACCAGCATTGCCGATCTTGCCCCACGTGCCAAGCCAGTGGGAAGAGCGGCCGCAAACTAAAGGCTCCCCTGCAACCTTTTCCCGTGGTCACTACCCCGTTTGAGAGAGTCGGAATAGACATTGTGGGGCCCTTGGACCCACGCACAAAACAAGGGCATCGATTCATCCTGGTGCTAGTGGACCACGCCACCCGCTACCCTGAGGCTGTTCCTCTGCGAACTGTGACAGCCCCGGTGGTCGGCCGGGCCCTGATGGGGATCTTCTCCCGTGTGGGCTTCCCCCGAGAAGTCGTCAGCGACAGAGGCACGAACTTTATTTCCAAATACATGAAGTCCCTCTGGCAACAGTGCGGGGTCACCTACAGATTCACAACCCCCTATCACCCTCAAGGGAACGGACTCGTTGAGCGGTTCAACCGCACGCTAAAGGGAATGATCGGGGGGTTGGAAGAGCCCCTCCGTCGCCAGTGGGATGTGCTGCTGCCGTGCCTCCTCTTCGCATATCGAGAAGTCCCCCAGAAATCCCTGGGCTTCAGTCCATTTGAACTGCTATATGGACACCCAGTGCGAGGGCCGCTCAGTCTCGTCAAAGAAGGCTGGGAGATGCCTCCGCTAAAGAACCCTCCAGATGTCTTCCGGTACCTCCTCACCCTCCGCAACCAGACCCGGCGGTTCAGAGAACTAGCGAAGGCCAACCTAGAGGCCAGTCAAGAGGACATGAAAAAATGGTATGACCAGAATGCCTCATCCATTGAATTCGAACCTGGCCAACAGGTATGGGTGATGTCCCCCACTGAGCCATGCGCCCTGCAAGACAAATGGACGGGGCCCTTCAAAGTAATAGAGCGCAAGGGTCCTGCCACTTATCTCATCGACATGGAATCCTCCCGGAACCCTCTCCGGGTCCTCCACGCTAACAGACTAAAGCCCCACTTTGTGCGAACAGAGCTCAGCCTCCTGATGGCCACAGACACTGGGGTTGAAGAAGACTCCGAGCCTCTCCCTGACCTCCTCCGGACTCAAGAGCAAGACGGCTCCGTGGATGGGGTCCGGCTCTCAGAGGCCCTCACCAGAGAACAACGCCAGGAGTGTCAAGCCCTCCTATCACAGTTCGCCAGCCTGTTCTCCCTCACCCCGGGTGTCACTTCCTGGTGTGTGCACGATGTGGATACCGGGGACAGCCCCCCTATCCGCCACCGGGCCTACCGCGTGCCAGACCGGGTACGGGCCTGCATCCAGGAAGAAATAGCCAAGATGCTCACGATCGGGGTCATCGAGCCCTCAGACAGTCCCTGGGCCAGCCCTGTCGTACTGGTCCCCAAAGCAGCTGCCCCCGGCACCACACCCGAACTCCGGTTCTGCGTCGACTACCGGGGCTTGAATGCGGTCACCAGAACAGACGCGCACCCCATCCCCCGGGCAGATGAACTAGTCGACCGGATGGGAGCTGCCCGCTACCTCAGCATCTTCGACTTGACAGCAGGCTATTGGCAGATCGGCCTCACACCCCGGGCGCAAGAACGTTCTGCCTTCTCCACCCCCGATGGCCATTACCATTTCACGGTCATGCCCTTCGGCATGAAGAATGCCCCAGCAACATTCCAACGGCTCGTCAATCAGGTCCTGGCGGGGCTCGAAGGATTCAGCGCCGCCTACCTAGACGACATCGCTGTATACAGCCACCATTGGACCGAGCACCTCCACCACCTCCGAGCAGTGCTGCAAGCCCTTCAGCGAGCTGGCCTCACGATCAAGGCCAGCAAATGTCAAATTGGGCAAGGGTCTGTAACCTACCTCGGACACCAGGTGGGAAGCGGCATAGTGGCCCCGCTACAGCTGAAAATTGCCGCCATCCAGGCCTGGCAGCCCCCCATCACCCAAACCGAGGTACGAGCCTTCCTGGGCCTCACGGGCTACTACCGAAGGTTCGTAAAAGACTATGGTACCATAGTGGGGCCCCTCACAGAACTCACGTCAAAGAACCAGCCCAAGAAAGTCACCTGGACCCCAGAGTGTCAAACTGCATTTGAACAATTAAAGGCCGCCATGTGTTCCGCCCCTGTGCTCCAGGCCCCAGACTACAGCCGGGAGTTCGTCGTCCAGACGGACGCCTCCGACCAGGGCATTGGGGCAGTCCTGTCTCAAGTGAACACCGAAGGCCTTGATCAACCGGTGGCCTTCATCAGCCGGAGACTCCTACCACGGGAGCAACGCTGGAGCACCATAGAGAGGGAAGCCTTCGCTGTGGTATGGGCCCTCAAGAAGCTCCGGCCCTACCTTTTCGGCACCCACTTTCGGGTGCAGACCGACCACCGACCCCTGCAATGGCTGATGCATATGCGGGGGGAGAACCCAAAGTTGCTACGCTGGTCCATCTCCTTGCAAGGTATGGACTTCACAGTCGAACACCGGCCTGGGCCAGATCACGCCAACGCGGATGGCCTGTCCCGGTTTTTCCGCCTCGACGAGGAGAGTCCCCAAGAGGATGGGTAACTCTCCCCGCCTTCAGCTGGGGGGGACGCATGTTGGACAGGCCACATGAAGGGCCGCTCTCCCCCCGGCCCAACCAGGGCCGAGCCCGGTCACACAGGTACCACACACCACCATTACACGTCCTCCGTCCCCTCAGGGACCCCTACCCTTGAACATGTCGACCTCGTGGGCCCGATCCACTGCCGGCCTGCGCGCCATCCTGGGCGCCATCTTGGACACTCCACCACGAGGCCGCCCGGCCCCCGATCGACCTCAACCCTGGGCCTGGCCAGGCCTCAGACATCCCGGCACCACCATCCACCCAGGAGGTGAGCGGGCTACTTGGCAAGTCAATGAGAGAAAGAGGTGTCGATGGCTCTCCCCCGCCAAGTGCCGCTCGCCCATCGCCTCCCCGGGCGCTGGCTCCACTCCCCTGCTGGGTGTCTGGACTCCCTCATCCCGGACCTCCCGACCTCCAAGTGCGAGGGTCCGGACATCAAAGAACACCAGCCCTATAACTGGGGCAGCTCCAGAGCAGGAAGGCAGTTGTATCTTGGAGTCGAGAGACGTAAAGAGGAACTCATCCTGGACGGACTACTGGCGCTGCCATAGCTCTGTCCTGTGCACCATCGTCCTGCCTGTTGGCGCTGCCACAGCCGTCGTAACCTTCATCCTTCATCGTCGTCGGGATCTGCTGGCGTGGCCGCGGACCGTTGTAACCGTCATCTTCTACCGGGACCTGCAGGCTCCGCCGCGGACCGTCGTCCTTCCTTCATCCATCTCGGGACCTGCTTGGCTCCTCCACGGCCCGATCATCTAGAACGCCGAGCTCGAGGATTGAGAGCTATTTTGTACTCATTGGTAACTAAGACTGTCCCGCTACCCCTTTCCTAAACCAGAGTCTAGAACCGAGGGGACCCCTGAGTCCAGACCTCCTTGTATTCATCATCGTAACCTAAGAATTGCATATAAAGTCTCGTTAACCTTCAACCTTGTGTGGTGTCCGTCTGTGGGGGGGAAGTTACTTATCTGTACAGTCGTTGGAGACGGCTCTCCCTGGAGACCTCTCCCCGTAACCTCGGCCGACCCTCCCGGTCCGTCTAACAGCTGTCAATGCAGGTGATGATTCCTGGCAGAGTCAGTGGTACCCGGATGGTCTTTCGTCAATAGACCCACAAGCATCTAAATAGAGCAGGCGGGCCGCCAAGTATGTGAGTGGTGAAACCATTGAAGAAGTGACAGCGGGACTATTACCGCCAAGTTCTAAATTGGGCCATTGTCTCTATGCTCTGGAGATTGCCGGTTTCGCTTCATTCTCTCTATCAGCCTGGTTTTGTAAACTGGAACCTAAGACCCTCTATGCAGTCTGGGGCAGTTGTAGGGGTCTTGCCTTCTCTGACAGAGCAGGACACAAAATTCAGGGAACAGGCATGCAGCCCATCTCTTTGTGTAGGTGTGCCGCTGTGCCCATGCTCTTGTCCAGTGTCCATTTTTCAGGTGTTGCAGAACCCGCTCTACTGGCTGACCTGCTGGTACTTGCTTGGTCTAGAGAGGTTGAACTCAAAGGACAATTTCTACTCAATTTAAGCTTATAATAGCTTTTGCATTGAATGCCCAGACAGAAAGAGTAGAACAGAGCAGGGGGACAAGCAGGAAAGGAAGAGACAGTAGATTTGCCTACCACTCAATTCTATGCAGCATTTAACAGTATTTAGGGCTATATACCTGCTGGGGTACCCCTCCCCTATTTGTACATGCACACACACCATTACCCCATAAACACTTGTGGGAGTATGAGGGCCCAGTCATGACAGAAACATAGAACCAGTAGACCATGTTCTGACAAAGGGTACAGGTAAAAAAAGGTCTGTAACCTGTAACCTAAATCAGCTAAGGTGTAGCACTTTAGGTGTAGCCCTATCCCCAGAACGACACTATATTTGTGAGCAGCATCCAAAACATGTAGACCACCTTTTAGGGTACTTGTGACATGATCTCCTGCACAAGAAAACACACAGAGCTGTTACACTGAGGCAGGATAGCACCTTGTTAATGTGCCATTGACTTTCAACCATGCAGCTGTAATTTACTATTCCTAGAGGGCTTCTAGTGAACCTTCATTCATCTGAAGAAATCTTCACCTCTTTGTTCACCAAATCTACTATCCAGGTTAATGCACCCTTTTTAACTGATACATTTGTCAGACTTACAACATTTGGCATGGAAGGGTGCAATTCTACTGACCATTACATCAGTCAGGAGGTTGAGTAAGATTCACGTTTTATGTGCTTATGAGGCATACCCAATTTTTTCTACAAAATAAATTGCCCTTAAGGACTCAATAGGACTTTATACTGCTTTCTTCTCAAGCTTATATTGAACTTTTACATAAATCAAACAACTTAGCTACATGTTTTCTTTCCCAAACCAACCTTGCAGCAGAAATGCATTTCCATACCTCGAGTGCTAAGAAATCCCCGAAGTACTATCTTGATAAAATAAAACCTATATGAAATTCTAAACAACCTTTTTTGTAATCTATAGGTCTTTCTTTACTGGTTTTGCTTCCTAAAAACAGATGATCACTTATTAGCTAGGAAGCCACTGCTATATTTGACTATATTGTTTTTTTGTGTTTTATTGTTTTGGTCAAAGCAATTTTCATATAAATGTGTTACCTGGTCTTAGTTAGCATATAGGTGCCAGAACATTTGGTGCAGGAAAAGTCTCCATGAATGCATAATTTAAATTGTTCATGCATGTCATTTCCACAACTGTACAGGAATCTAAGCATGCAGGTTAACTGTACAGTATTCGTTTTAAACCATTCAGAAGAGTGTTATACAAGCTGTAATTAGTTTTATAAGGTTTTATACATGTACAGTTTAAACATCCGCCCCCTTTTCCAGTTATATTTTCAAACTGATTTTAAGACTGGGGATTACAATTCTCGTACCCTCCAATGTTATCTAGATCATTGCTTACCTAGACAGAGTTCAGCAAGTAAGACTTTTAAAATAACATTAACATTGAAGCCTTTTAAATGTAAACTTCCTGCTACTCGGTGGTTGATTTCTTTTCGTGATTGTCCACTTTACTTGCCCTTTCTTTATATGATTGTAAAAATGTAATTGAAGTAATATAAACAAAAAATAAATAATTAAATAACTTTTGTTGTACAACTTAAAATTCAGTCTTCTGTAGGATCAATGAAAAAAAAAATATTTGACTCAAGTTTTTCTCTATCCATGTTGCTTTTGCTTGTAGATGCCACTAAAAGAAAAGGAGGCTTCACATAAAGAAGTTATTCTCCTATCTAAGATGAAGCATCCAAATGTTGTGACTTTTTTCAACTCTATTGAAGGTTTGTGTACTTTGAAATATTTGAAAGTAGATTTTACTAGAGAGATTGCTTATAGAAATGTGTTCTCCAAATGTTCTTAGTGAATGGTAACATTTGTCTGCATACCTATATGCCTGTACTTGTATCTGCTTATCTATTAACAGGCTACATTACACTAAGCGCCCTGAAGGTGCGATAGGTGTGTGCACTAGACTTCTTCTCCCCTGGGTGTCTTTGGTATTGCAGAAGGGACAGAAGGGACTGTAATGCTAGCACGTCCCGCCTGTACACAGATTGCGGCTCTCCCCGTGCTCTAGCATGACCTCAAAGGGGTGTTTCCTCAGGAAACACTTCTCCTCTGCACTAGTACCCGAATACAGACATGGGTGTAGAGGCAAAGAAACGTCCAGCTTTGCACAGATCGGCCACATTGAGGTGGCGCACAGTAAGGGTCCCAGACATCCCTCTGCAGAAAGGAGCAGTTTCTTGTTGCACCTACCTGCATAGGATCTCTGCCCCCTTTTTAGGTCTCGTAGCGAAAACACAGCGCGTCAGCGCTGTGTCTCGCCAGAGATCTTTTGTTGCTGACTGTGCTTCCCAGGAGACCGTGCCGGCCGCGCGCATCTCGCAAAAGGCGATCGGCGCAGGCCACGTGCGCGCGAACGCGCTGGCCGTGGCTGTCTCCTGGGAAGCATACATACACAGGCACACCCCCCCTGCACGCATGCGCACACAGCACCACACACATACACAAGCGCACATACACGCACGGGTAGATGTCCCCCCCCACCCCTCCGCTGTCGCATACACACACGCACACATACAGGCATTCCCCCCTTCCCCTGAGGGGGTCACATAGCTCCCCACGCTGGAATAAATATGAAAAGTGCTCTGACGCCTGGCATGGTTCCTGCTTTACAGTCATAAAATAAATACCTTAAATTATGGCCCCGCGCGCTGCCGCAGCTCACCCCGGCTGTCTCCCATCTGGGGGGGGGGCGGGGTCGCTCGCTGGTGCCGGGTGCCCCCCTCCCCGGTGTGAGCCGCTCCTTGCGGGCTACCGCCGGGTCCTCCGCAGTCCTTTCCACCTACTATCTCCCGGGGCCCGCAGCCGCCCCCGCGATCCCAGCCTGCACCGCGCGCGGCGCGAGGGAGGACCTCCAGCGATCCAATCGACCAACGTGCAGCGGGGACTCCGCCTATTACTTCCTGCTTTCCTCTATCATTACCATACATAGCAGCCGGGCCGGCATGAACATAGAAAACGGTGAGCCCGTGCCTGAGGTGCATCATCAGAGCTTTTTGTAAGTCTGTTAAAAGCGATTTGAAACGCGCACGCGATCGCGTTTGCTGTACAGTACTTCGCGCCCCCTCCCCCAGGAAATGTTGGCGAGTACCCATGATTTAGTCCATGGTGTAATATTCCTTTTTTGTAAGTCTGTTAAACTCTCCAAACCCCTCTATCTGGCGTATTGTATGTAGACATTACTCCGCTTAGCATGCATTGCCCCTTTCTCGGCCCCTAGAGTTTTTGTTTCCCACACTTATGCTTGGTGTTGTCACGCACTTTCTGGAATCACTCGCTTCTCTCTCTCTCTCTGTGGCTGAAGTTGTGACCCCTCCCCTCCCCCTGCAGTTGTTGTTACACATGTTTCCTGCCTCCCAGAAGTTGTAGCACACTTCCCCCTCCCCTCTCCCTCGTTCCCTCTCTCTCGGCACAGGATCCTCTGGGCTTTGCACATCCCATAGCAGGCGGGGCTGGCGCAGCAGCGCGGCCACCTGAAGAGAGCTGCTCTGCTGGGACTGTCACTCTTCGCGCCACTCTCGCAGAAGGGCCAGCCCGAGAGCCTCCCCTCTCCGCGTGACGTGAGCAGTGACCCCTCCGCGTCACTCTGTCATCAGGGCACCCTCTGCCAGCACTGCCCCCCTCTTTCTCACTCCCTTGTCTGTGGCCCTCCTTCCCTCCTCAGCAGTGCCCCCCTCTCAGCCCCCCTCCACGGAGAGAGCTGCCGTTCTTGGATCCGGACAATGCCCACATTTCTGGTGAACTTGTCTCTCCTGACTGAAGCTCTCGTCGCGGCAGGTAAGAGAGGACGTGTGTGTGGGTGGAATCGGAGAGGTGGGCCAGGGGCTGTTAAAAGATCTGAGGGGCTACCGGGGATGACGGAGTAGAGTTGAGGGAATGTGTGCAGGGCTTGAGCCGGGGTACCACGCGGGTGGACGGCGTCCCCCCACTTATTTTACTAGGAGCTCGATTGCTGGAGCAAAAGGAGCTACACATTCACTCTTTGGCCTCTCTGGGGCGAGATCGAATCCCAGACAGAACGCTGCTCATGCACTGGCTTCTCTGAGGCAGTTGCATCTAAGGGGTGAGCGAGGGGAGGCAATGAGTCAGATGGTGCAAGCCACCTTTCATGAGGTCACGTCCTGTGACGTGTGCCATGGATGTGTGGATATTGTTGTAGGTCCAGCGCTTTGATGGGCTGAGGGGTCCAGGGGATTTCCTATGTCAGCAGGAGGCTGGCGTGTCGAGGGGCTTCCAGAGGACAAGAGGGGGCGAGAAACTGCTGTGATTCCCAAGTTCTGGGGCTGGTAGAATAGCGACAAATGAGTGTTAAAGAGCGTAGAGGCGTTGCAGGGATCCGCGAGAGTGTGGGTGCAGTTCGGGTCTGTGGCCGCCATTTCTCAAGTGCTAGGAAAGATTTAGTAATTTTCCTTTCAAAGTCACACTGTGGACTGGGGGTACGAGAAGGGGGTTTGGGGGGGTGGGACATGTAGTGGTAAAAGAAGGACCCGGGAGGCGGGATGCTCTGCCTCCAGAGCCAGAGGTTTGTTGTCGGGTTTTGAAACACTGCAACAAGTGTTCCCTCGGCCCTTAATTTTCCTCCCCGCGCCCCCTCCCCATGCTGTGCAGCTCAGATCGATGTCTGCCAGCTTTGTCTGCTTCTCTCTCTGCTGCTACGAACCGGCCTGTGTTTCCAAGTGTTGGAAGTTGCCTTTGTCTTACTTTTCGATGAGTCTTAAGTTAGATATCATCGGCGAAAAGGATTTTTTTTACTCTGCCAAGGACAGCATGCCTGGCAGCATTGTAGATGAGTTAAGTGGGAGATTTGAAAAATAAAGAAAACATATTTGAGAGAAAGTATTTCCCCAATTTATTTCTACTGAAGAAGAGACAATTTCAGAAGGAAACAGCCAATCGACGTGTCTTCAGTTATGATAACATCTGTGAAAAGGAGAATTTTTAACTCTGCCAAGGAGACAGCAACATTTTTGAAGAGTAAAGTTGGAGATAAAAAAAATTGGGAGAATGTATTGCCCATATTGACTTCTACTGAAGAAGCGACAATTTCAATTTCAGGCATGAAACTGCCAAAATAAAGCCATTTTTGGCTTAAAAAAATCCGGAGTCTGCAGCCTGAATCGCGTCTATTAGCATGCATGGGACAGACTCATGTTTTGGGATTGGTTATCGTCCACGAATACATATCTCTAAACTCACCCACATGTGGAGGTGTGTGTGGGTGGGAGGGTGTCACCTTCCTTGGACCCATCTAACCTGCAACCAATTGAAATGCATCCCATAGTCAGTGTTTAATTTGTAAAATAATGAGTGCCGGTGCTGAAGCACTGCTCAGAAGTCCGCGGTCAGTGCAATTCAGTGTCGGCGTGCCAGATACCAAGGCTTCATAGTCTTGAATTTACCACACGCCTCTTTGAGCCACTCTCTGCCCCTTTGTTTCACTCTTGCAGGTTCTTGCTTTCTTCCTTTTTTGCAGTTTTTTCAGTCTTTCCCATCCTTTACTGTGTTTCCCCTCTCAGGCTCCTGGTCAGTACCTAATGAGGAAAGATAAGTTCTGGAGCCCATAAATGAGTGCTGGTGGGCTCCACTACCACTGGCTCAAATTAAGCACTGGGACTCCCAGACTTTAACACCATCATACCTTCCAAAAAAAACCTGATCACCATTGATTTCAGTGGTGTCACCGGTCAAGCTACCTGACCTACATGCTGATGTGAATATAGTCACTATCCTTACCCTACCTTCTGACCCTACTGTTGACAATAGTATATATATTCATTTGTGCAATACGCAGATAAAGACTAAAAGAATTTAATTATTTGGAGTGCTGTAATTAGAACCTCACCTATACAAAGCATTATTTTTGGCTGTACATTCTTGTACATCAATATAGCGCCTCTAGGTAGTAGGTGCCTTGAGTTTCTGGATCACCCAGTATATACCATTTTAGAATTTGACTTTGTCTATCTATATAACGCGTTTCCATCTTTATGACTATCTAAAATATTCCAATGAATGTTGCAGACTTTTCCATTTTGGACACTACTACCTTTTCTTGTTTAACGGAAAAATTATTTAGGAGTACTACAATAGATTGTGAAAAACAATATCAAAAGCAATACCAAAAGCTCTAACTTAAATACTGCGAGACCTATTGCATTGCAAATGCTTGTTGAATAAAGGCTGCATTGTCACCTGCATAGTAAAAGGTGGACCGTTGACTTCAGACAGCTGGTCTGTCTTTCACTAAAGCGCTGTTCCCAATACAGGTGCATGCTTGCATTGGGAACAGTGCATTTGTTGTGATATGGTGCACTGTCCCACTTTTTGCCGGGAGCACAATGCACTATGTCCATTTAAAAAAAAAAAATTTTTTTTATTAAATTCTCAGGTTTGCTTTCAGTTTATACATTCCTGTATGACTTCTAGGTATTTTTCACAGTCAATATACCTTGACATTATATTTCCATATAGATATAGTATTCATATAAACAATAGTATAACATTTTGCTCTCAACTAAGACATATATGCATCTGCAAACCATTTCACATGTCACAGCATACGTGGCTATATCTTTAATAAACTTTTAACCCTCCCCTGAAACAGAATCCACCTTAAGCCCTCCCTCAACACATTCCACTCAAAAACGTTCCTGTAAACTTTGCCGCAGAAATCCAATCGCCCCCACCCGGCCGAGTTGCCCTCCAGTGCAAACATTCTGATGCTGGAGGAGAGGACAAGGGAAGGGGGGTGGGGAGGAGGAAGAGGGCAAGAAAGAGGGAGGCCAACACATATGTCCAAGTCATAATAAAGTTAACAATCAGGCACTGTCAGTATGATCATTCAGTGTGTTTTGGGGACCTTCTGATTCCCCATTTCTGCTTTAAACTGTTCTAATAGCTGGGCCCAATCTAGGGAGATTGGCTTCTTCCTTAATCCCCTATATTCCTCATGCCATAATGCTTCTCCTTCGGCCACAGCCCATCTAACGACCTCCTCCCTCCATTTGCCTTCACGTAGTGCACTATGTCCATAATACTGTCTGCTGAGTTCAGGTGAGGAAGGTGTCCATCAGACCTCATGTGTTAAGATATTTGGTGGCCAAAGGCAATTTATATTGAGCTCATGCTTGATGAGCATGAACCGAATGACTAACCCCTTGTCTCTATGGCTAAGAAGCAGCTGTTTCTAGAAATGTTCAACTGTGTTATTCAGAAGTTACTTGTGATGAAAATTTTGCACTTCCAAGTTGACTGATAAAATGGCTTCCTTTAGTTTCCTCTTGATTTTGGATAGACAGTTTAGTGTTTGTATCAATTCAGAGGTACCCCTTTGTCCTTTTTCCTCTCCATGGTGCTGTATTTTAGAGTAATCTTTACAAATATATTTTTTAATATGTTTTATTGACAAGCAACAAAATGGTGCAAACTTGCACCCACAACACTACAAACATTTGAGCAGTGAAGCAGCAGCAATAATGAAACAATCACAGATTACAGAGACGGGCATTTTGCGATATCTAGTTAGACAGCCCCGGTCACACGGGTAGGCAATTGCGTATTATGGAGTGGAGCATGGGCAGGTGGGGCTTCTCCCCCTATCTATTGTCAATTCTAGATCATAACATTTTATCCAGGGACACCAGAACTTGCCAAATTTCCTCGGACAACCTCTTGTTTTGCATGTTACCTTCTCGGCTGCCCATTCTGTCCATTCCAGCCTTCCATTCTCTGAGGGATGGAACTGTGGTGCTCCCCAGTATTTGGCTGTATCACTCTTCGCGACCACAAGGCACAAGTTATAAAAAAAAAGAGATTGGTACATAGTACATCCACATCTGTAAGTATGTCCAGATATTTCAGTTCAAATGAAAAGGCTGCTCTCATTATCTTTCCGAATTCTGTCACTATTACATGCCAGTATTGTTGTATGTGATGGCAATCCCACAGTGTGTGTAGGAAGGACCCCCTTTGTTCCCTACATCTCAGGCATTCGGGGAAGGCCTTTCTCCCAAACCTTTGCAGTCGGGCACGATCATAGTAGAACCAGTGTAGGATCTTGAATTCTCAGGTGTGATTTTATCTCCACTTCTTTTGAATGCATTAATGTCGCTTTTCAATTTGTATTGTGTATGTCTCCTGTTTGTTTTCCTATTTTCCCCTCAATTTTGTCTGGTGGTCTGGCATGTTGTTATTTATCATTTTGTAAGTATAAGAAACCGCCTGTTCCTTCATCTCACCCTGGAGCAGCCTACCCTCAAGTGGTGCATATTCGGGTAGTTCTTGAGCGTTCAGTCCTTCTGCCTTTCATGCATGTCTGAGCTGCATATATTTGAAATACTGTGTGTCACTGAGTTGGTAATCATGCTGAAGGGAGCTGAAGCAAACGCAAGGAGAAGATGGACCAAGCGCTGAAACTTTTCAGACACTCACCCGCGGTCACAGATCTGGGTTGAATCCATCATCATTCTTTAGCTCACTTTACCACCCAAGTTCAGACACAGCTACATGCAATTCAGTCTTGACCCTGTGCCTCATGGGAACAGTCCAGCCTGAACTGCCAAGCCAGGCCCTCCCTGAACCTGGAAACAAGCCTCTTGGGATCGGTTTCTGGGTAATACCCTTCATCAGCCAGGCTAGCTTCAATTGAGTGGCAAAGTGAGCAAGGGAACTGAAGGACATAACACCACTGTCTGCAAGGAGGCTGTGCAGCTTAGAAATCCCAATGAGGTTCCATGCCTGAAACCTCCCAACTTCCCAATTTCTTTAAGCTTAGTCCCCGACCACAGCTGGGTCTTTTAAAGCAATCTTGAACACCAATACACATGCACAGTTTTGGCTCTTTATGCTTGGGCCTATGGAACATAAGGACAATTATGATTATAATTATTTGATGTTTTGAAGGGACGGCAGAGTTCCAATAATTGTTTAAATCATTCAGCATGAGAGGCTGCCCAGCCCCTGTTCCCACGTGGGCCTCCACGGATGCTGCTTAAATCCTCCTTGTCAACCAACACTTCCCCCTGAATCATCTTCCTACTCCTCGATGTTCTGTATTTCTTTACTTCCAATTCAGGCTTGTGCTTTACAAACACAAATTACCAGTTGAACCCGCAAGACGGTTACTGACACTTTTCATTCAGGTGCACCATCAGACATTTCTCAAGATCATCATAGCTGTCTAGTCACCCTTGTAATGAGCCTTAGCTTCAGTGTCAGTTTCCAATAAGAATTACTCATGTTACCAGGAGACTATTATGTATCCTTATCTGTAAGATTGACTAACAAGAATAATAATACCCACTAAAGTGCTAAGGACGAGTTGATTTCATCCTCTCTGCAGCCATCTTCAATAGTGCTGCGGACAAGACCATCGTGTCCTTAGCACTCAAGGCGTATCTCACCAGGACCAAGCCACGCTTCCAAAATGTTTCAACACACTCTATATCCTACGTTTGTCATCACTAAGTAAGATAAACACAGAGACTTTTGTTTGTAAACAATGACCTAGGCACCAAAGTTACTACGATTTCACTTCCTTCAGTCACAGTTCAATCATGGATTTAGTGTCTAGATTCTTACCTCGCAATCACCCTTGGTTTTGTTGGTTTAGAGACCATTGGTGCTGATAGCCTTGCAATCACTCCACATGTCAATCTGATGGTGGGAAAAATTGAGATACAGCTGCTATCCAGTGAGACTGTCACAAGAGCAACATTCTCTAGGGTCAATGGATATCTCTGTTATTGACCTCAAGCCTAGATATACGTGTCCTAAGTCATTGATAAAGAGGCTTCAAGTGGTTCCGAACGCTGCCGCCCGGATTCTCTTAAAACTCCCTAAGTACTCATTGTCTACTCTGGCCGTAGCAGCTTTGCACTGGTTACCTGTGCTTAGGAAAATCCAATTCAAGACACTCTGCTTAGCGCATGGCGATATGTATTTGAAGGGTCTAAGCTGAAGACAGCGATGGTTAAATCCCATTTTTCCCAGTTGATCATTGTGTTCTGTGGATCAATGGCTGTTGCAGATGCCTAAGAAGGCAAGGAGTAGGGGGAGCTCCTTTGCTTGCTTAGCCCTCAAACTCTGAAATGCCTTCACAGTGGAGCTCAGGATGAACCAGTCAAAACGTGGTTGTAGGAAACACTTGAAACGTTTTTTTTAGTCCATCTCCCATATGTGTACTGATTCTTGTGGAAACCTGTTGTTCCTAGTGATGGTTGGCCCGTTGGGTTGCAATGCACTCTACAAATTCTCCAGAATAAAATAAAGTAATAAAGGTTTAGGGCCTTGTTATCAGTGTTGGGGGCTGGGATTCTGCCAGATGTATTCCCTCAAAGGTAAAAGTTCAGTTATCAAAGGCACTCTGATAAACAACTTATGATCCACAGTTCATGTTATATGAGAGAGCACCTCTATTTTCTATTGGTTCATAGAAAACCTCAATACAAATTTGATCGAAAGGACTGCCGTAGTCAAGACAGCTAAAGCTCCTGAGCTGTTCTTAAGTAATAGTGGAAATTCAGAAGTTTAGCACGTTATCGATGTAATGACTTCTCTAGTAGGTCTTTGTAGAGCTTAGCTGACACAAAGGAAGTTTACGATACCAACTTCAACAGAGGCACCATCAGTAGGGCAAGTGGAGAACATGGAAGAAGAGGACTTAAAATGACAAATTCGAAGAAGCTGATCTGAGGGCTCATTGAGCATGTTCTTGCAGTGATGCACAACACTCCACTGCATAGCCCCTTGGAGCTCAGTGAAATCGATTCGGGAATCCTTTGGCTTGGCAGAGACGTGCAGGATTTTTAGAATATAAAACTTCATGTTGCATTCCGCTTAGATCTGTCCCTTCCTGAATCCTGATTGTTCTACACGAGTAAATACAGACTCTTTAAATTGTGGCTACAAAAAGTTAACCTATGCGCAGGTTCTGTGTGATAGATGTCAACAATATTTACATCATACATATAACATTGAAAACTGTCCCCTTAAGAGTTTCCGGTCGTACTAAAACATGGTGGGATCCGCCTCCATCGTCTCACCCTGACAGAACATCTAGTGGAATCTGGCGATGTACACAGTGAGCAGCCCAAACCTTTGACGACATTTGTGTGAGCTGACACCACCAGTCTCAAAGAGTCACCATTTGCCAGCAGAGCCCTCCCCACCCCCTGTCCTTCTGACCAGCTGCTTGCATTTCCACAAAGTACCTTCTTTTTTGAAATGCATAATAGCAAAATCGTTACAGCGTTCATTCTTCGAGACTGGTGTTGCCAGCTCAAATTCATGTGTAATGAATAAACATTATATATTTTACATTTGTTTATTTGCGGTTTTGTAATAATGCTCATGATGCTTTGCAAAGACATTAGTTCTAAATTACTCCATGACAATATATAGTTTAAAATCAACATAAACCAACGTTTTGGAATCAAATCGTTTTTGAACGAACTTACAATAGACAATGAATGGGATGTCTTTTCTGCACACACTGCCACCTGCTAAAGAAATGTTACTGCAACTACCCGTGTTCATGGCACATTAAATAACCCAAACCACATGCCCCAAATGTTCCTATTCCTAACGCATCCAATAGTAGAGAAACATACCCGCAGATTTGACAGTGAAAAGGTGCATGCCAGTTTCAAGAAGGGATAATATGGAAACATCAGTGGATATTTAGCAATATCTTTCTATTAGGACAAATAAATCTGCCTCTTTTAAGTGATGCTCAATTCTTGTTGTCGCATGGTTACTTGAATGACAATTGCTTGCAGGGCATTTCATGTAGGCTGCAGATCTGATGCTTTCAGCATCCTTTTGCACAGAGGTTTGAAAAGAGAGTGATTCTGTCGCTTTTATTTCATAAACTTCTATAGAGTTCCTGCTTTCAGAATGCTCTTTACAGTAGAATTCTGTGGGATTGATTGTCACTGTGCCGATTTTCACCTGGGATCTCTCTCTAAGTGAGATGCTGAAAGCTCTGACAACAACAGGCCTTTTACTTGTGTGAGGTAAATGAAGCTTAGTCAGCAGCCCCTCCATAAACTGCTTTAAGGTGGTGGCTTCCAACACAACAGCCATGCCAAAAACTACATCTTGGCAGCTTTGTTCAGATAGTCTTGGCACCACACCTTTATTCTCGTATATATTGTAGAACGTGTGGCGTATGTCCAAATGCTCTCAAAGATGTTCTGTGCTGTTGTCGTTTTTTTCATTTCTTCTTCTAATGCTGTCAATTTACTCTTGACCCTCTGTATCTTGTTTTAGTCTTCTTACCAAGTTCCTTAAGGGTTGCCTCAACTGTATGTAGTCCCTCACATTTTTTGTCACTTTATAGCAATCTCCCACAGAGACTTCAAGAGCCGCCTCCAGTCTGTGAGAACGGCCATGTTCTCTCCCCCAACCGGCTCCTTACTAGCTGACATCACACAGTGGGTTTGAAAAGGACTTGAGGCTATTACAGTTTTTCTTCTGCGCGGGCTTCTGTGCAACATGGCTTAAATTGAAGAAAAAAGTGATGTGACATGGTCGAACACATTGGAGGCAGCTCCAACTGACACAGTACAGACTGTACAGACAATCTATAGTGACAGCATGTCAAGCTTAAGTTATAGGGCAGAGTCCCCAGGCATTGTGCAGCATGCACTGCTTCTATTGTAAGAGACAATCTATATGTACACTGTGCAGTGGCAGTGAATAGGTCTGCAGGCCTTGCTTCTGACCGAAGAATTCAAAAATTCCATCAGCATTTACCATTCTGAGAAGTCTTATAGATTCATCTATGTGAGTGATCATACCCAGAAGCCAGGCTTTACATAGGGCTTTGATGCCTTTACAGTCATAGGCACTTTATAAATCAGTGACTATGATGATGTTGAGGAAACGGTTCATAGCCATTCTTTACAGACTGCCATGCAGTGAATAGGGCCACAAGCCCACCTCTACCAGACCATCCATATGCACAATGCACAGACCCCTGGCACTGTATAGCGGCAGCCAGCCTTCGTAATAATATAGGAGACATGACTGAGTATTTAGAGCAGCATATCCCACATTTCCCTGCTTCTGCTCTCTGTGCATATTATGCTGGGTCTTTAAAAAACGTATTGAATGAATAAAAGAAAGAAAGAGCATTTATAGAGCGCACAGCTACTCTACTATTGCACCAGGGGCGGGAGACCGGGAGTTAGTTATGGAAGAGACAGGTTTTAAGTACTTTTCTGAAAACGGTTACGTTGGACACTTCCTGAGAGTCAAAGTTAGAAGGTTCTAGGTGCGGGCTCCATGAAGCCGAAAGGAACAGTTGCGGTGTAACCAGGGGACAGATGCCAGGTTCAACGCGGAGGACCTTAGGGTTCTTGGTGCCACATAGTGCGTGACTCTTCTTCTGACATACTCTGCCCGTTTCCCTGAAGGGCCTTGTAGAAGAGCACCAGAGCATTAAAACGGATCCTTTTTTTTTTGCAGGAAGCCAGTGTAAGGCCTTGAGGTGAGGAGAGATATGATTCCTGGGCTTGAGCAAAAGGATTGGTCTTGCAGCTGCATTCTGGACTACTTGTAAGTGGTTGAGCAAATATTCAGGCATTTTAGATCCATCTCAGAATGGTTTCCGTGCAGGTCATAGCACGGAGACTGCCCTGTTGGCAATGGTGGAGCACCTGCGGAAGTTGTTGGACTCAGGACAGACGGCGGCACTGATCCTTTTGGATCTCAGTGCCGCTTTCAACATTGTCTCCCACCCCATCCTTCTTCAACGGCTGCGAGAGGCCTGTGTGGAGAATACCGCATTTGAATGGTTTCGCTCCTTTTTATCAGGACGCACCTTCAAAGTGTCCACCCCTCCATTTGAATCTACCCCACGCAATATTTCCCAAGGGGTCCCGCAAGCTTCGGCACTTAGCCCGACCCTTTTTAACTTGTATGTGCAGCCGCTAGCCACTGTCGCAAAGAGATGTGGTCTCACTATGGTGTCGTACGCCGACGACACCCAGCTAGCGGTTGCACTAAATGGGGACCCTGCGGTTGAAGCCCCTAAATTCCAGACGGCCCTAAAGGAGGTGGCTAGTTGGATGACGGAGAACTGCCTCCAACTTAATGCAGCAAAGACAGAGGTCTTAGTTCTGGGCAAACAGGCTCATCTTTGGGGAGACCGTTGGTGGCCACCGGAGCTAGGCCAAGCCCCCATTCCTGTGACAGAGGCTAAGAACCTTGGGGTCTGGCTCGATTCCAACTTGACTTTCATCCCCCATACTAAAAGAGTTGCCGGTACCTGTTTTGGTGTTCTTCAGAGCCTTAGACCCATTTTTAAATTTTTTGATGCTCCTACAAGGCAACTTATTGTCCAAGCTACAGTGCTCTCTAGGTTGGATTACGCCAGCTCGCTTCTTTTGGGCGTTAACCAAGCTGAACTTACATGCCTCCAGCGTGTGCAAAACGCGGCTGCCAGAATGCTGGTAGGCCTGCCTAAATTCTGTTCTGTCAGACGTACCATATATGACCTACACTGGCTGCCTGTCGGACAGAGGATCAAGTTTAAAGCCCTGTGCCTGGTTTTTAAGATCTTAAAGGCTTCATCTCCCCCCATTCTTGCACAGGCAATTTCCTACTACACCTCTTCTAGAGTGCTACCTTCGACGGGTCAATTTCTGGCCTGTGTTCCTCGCTTCAGGAAAACCAGAGTTGGTGGACGCTCCTTTGGTGTCCTGGCAGCGAGTCTTTGGAACACTCTACCCGTTAACATCAGTGCCTTACCAGATCTACTGTCTTTCAGAAGAGCTATCAAAACCTTTTTGTTTCCACTACTCTAATCTTTGCTCTGCCTGATTTCTCCATCTGGTTGTGTTATTTATCCAACATAGCGCCGGGACGCCACTTTGCTGTGGCAGCTGAGCGCTCTACAAATTTTATAACATAACATAACATAACATTCAGGGAGGCCTAGGTACAGGATGTTGACGTTGTCCAGTCTGGAGATGATTAATGCCTGGAATATGGTCTTCCTATGTTCAAGAGGCAAGCGGGGGAGACATTTTCAAAGCATCCGTAGAAGCCCAAAACAGCAGCCTGCTACAGACTGGACCTGAGATCTCATCAAGAGGTTGCTGTCCATCGTGACACCCAGATTTTTGACAGTGCTTAGTGTGGAAGGACGAGTGTGGAGGTGTCATATCCGATGGCCACCAGAGTTTCCACTCATCTGCCGGTGGGGAGCCAAAGAAGATGACCTAAGATTTCTCTGGATTACATTTTAACTGGTTCTTCCTCGAC
This sequence comes from Lissotriton vulgaris, assembly GCF_964263255.1. Classification (NCBI taxonomy): domain Eukaryota; kingdom Metazoa; phylum Chordata; class Amphibia; order Caudata; family Salamandridae; genus Lissotriton; species Lissotriton vulgaris. The sequence goes on from NC_141696.1 coordinate 1,173,947,572, forward strand.
CATGAGAACACCTTTGACCTATTCGCCTGTTCACCGCCTGTACCCCTCCCCAACTCCGCGCCCAACACCACGCTGGACATGATTATGTCCACCCTCCAATTGAAAGAAGAACTACACTCTATCAAAGAGTTGCTCATCACACACCCCAGACACCCCCCTCCCACCACCACCTTTACACCTAATAACACTTCCCCCGCACCTCCTACTCGCCTTACCACACAACACTCCCCACACCGGACCTCTATCCCCTCTCGCAATACCAACAATCACAATACCAATCGCAATCGCATTACCACCAATCGTAATACTCCCTCTACACCTAACAACACTTCCTCCTCACCTCCTACTCGCCCTATCACACAACTCTCCCCACACTGGACCTCTATCCCCTCTCGCAATACCACCAATCGCCCCAGACGCACTACCAATACGATCTCAGACCATGACACACACGCCCTTCTCCACTCTTACGTCCCGGCTCCCCAAAATCGACTAGCCACCAACCACCTGTCCATCCCAATGATTATCTCTAACCCCCTCAGGCACCAGAAGGATAACAACAGAGGCGCCGTCCCCAACAACCTCACTAAAGTGCCCATCACTATAGAACCTTCCTCCACCCTCTGCGCCCCTAGCCTCAAATGCATACTTCTCAATTGCAGATCGTCCCAAAGACATTCCGCGGGGGTAGCCGACCTCATCATGTCTCAGGAACCGGATCTAGCCATTCTGACTGAAACATGGTTGTCTGATTCTTCTACACCTATCTTGGATATCCTAGTCCCCCCAACTACTGTATCATTAGACTTGACAGGACAAAAAAGACAGGCGGTGGAATTGCCTGTATTTACAGAAGCAACCTCTCAGTTACTAAAGCGTCTGCCCCCTCTCTTACTTCCTGTGAATATCTCTGCCTTGATGTCATCAGCGAAAGCAAACCGGTTTGCTCACTACACATCATATACCACCCACCTGGGGACAAGCTCTCCTTCTGCCAACAACTCATGGACACAATATCAACCAATTCAGGACGGCAAAACACCCAAATTTTCCTTGGCGACTACAATCTCCATTGGAATGACAGCAGTGACACAGTGGTAAATAGCCTCAAAAGCTTCCTCAACGCCCTTGATCTCACCCAAATATGCAATAGCCCGACCCATGAGAAAGGTTCTATCCTCGACCTTATCATCTCCAAAGAGGACGCTATTCAACTTGAGTCAATCCAACCTTGTGACTGGTCAGATCATCATATTGTCTCCTTCCTTATCAATGAAAAAATTAAATTGAACCCAGTTCAACCCTCTAAGTCCAAAGTCTGGAAAAGGGACATGAAGAAACTCAACCCAAACTCCTTACCGCCTAACAGCTGCAATCTCCTACTTCCCCCGTCCGGCGCTACGGACGTTCAACTCCTGACTGACCACTATCTAAATGCTATGTCCACAATAATCAATGAGGCTGCATCCATGCAACTGAAAAGAGTCTCGTCCAAGATCTCCAACCCATGGTATGACGGGAGCCTCAATGAGGATAGACGGGCCATGCGAATGGCAGAGCGCACTTGGAGGTCAGCCCCCTCTGCACTGCACCTAAAAAGCCTGAAGAAACAGAGAAACGCCTACTTCAGGAAAATAAAACGCTCAAAAAGAGATTTCTTCAGCCTCCAGCTCGCCCAAGCAAAAAACCGCCCAAGGAAATTGTTTGAGTTAATCAGAACACAATCCAAAGAACAACCCCAGACACTCAGCACCATGGGCGTTACACCTTCCTGTGAAGACTTCTCTGCTTTCTTTAACCAAAAAACCGACAACATAAGAAGCGATCTCCTCAATGACGCAATCCTTTACTCCAACCCCCAACACACAGCAGCGCCTGAACCAAAGAACAATGCTACATGGTCATCCTTTGGCACCTACTCCGAAGAAGAAATTGGCAGATTGCTCAGCACCCTGAAACCATCCAATCACCTCACTGACCCCCTTCCTGCAAACGCTGTAAAAGACTTTACCCCTTTGCTCCTCCCACTCTGGACTAAAATTATCAATAGCTCTCTTCAACAAGGATCCATCCCTGACGCCCTCAAAGTCGGACAAGTCACATCTCTACTAAAAAAAACAACAGCAGACCCCACTGATCTAAACAATTACCGCCCTATTACAAATATTCCCACCCTCGCTAAACTGTTGGAAAAATGCGTACAGCTACAACTGACTAAACACATTGACAAGTTTGATCTCCTCAACGCTCATCAATCAGGCTTCCGTGCAGGGCACAGTACCGAAACTGCCATGACTCACATAGTGGACGACGCCCTCCAAATCCTAGACCAAAACGATACCTGCCTCCTCATCCTTCTGGATCTCTCCTCAGCATTCAACACAGTTAAACATGAGAACTTACTCGAACTGTTAAACACAAGAATGGGCATTTCAGGGACTGTTCTCAAGTGGTTCACCTCCTTTCTACACAACCGGTCACAAAGATTCAAAAGCAACAACCTGATGTCCTCTCCGGTACCTGTATCGCTAGGCGTCCCTCAAGGATCCTCCCCCTCCCCAACACTGTTCAACCTAGTTATGGAACCTCTGACTACTTTGCTACAGACATCCAATGTTCACTTTCACATGTATGCCGACGACACCCAACTTTATCTCAAAATACAATCCCCCAAGGACATCATGCTTCTGAACACCACGATCAGAAACACCCAATCCTGGCTTGCCGAGAATCACCTCAAACTCAATGCCCTGAAGACTGAGTTCCTCCTGATCTCACCGCCCGCAAAAATCTCTACGGCTCAAACATGGCTTAAGCACTTAACGGCTCTAAATGTACAACCTACCGTCGTAGACTCAGCAAACTCTTTAGGCATAACACTTGACGCCAATCTCAACATGCAGCAGCACATCAGCAAGGCAACCAAAGGAGCGAACTTCCAAATCAATACCTTGAGAAAACTTAAACCCTTCCTTCCAGCCAAAGACTTCCAAACTGCAGTACAATCTATAGTCATCCCGCACATAGAATACGGAAGCACCGCCCTCTGCGGGCTCCCCCTAACTACAACGGCACCCCTAAGAGCGTCCCTTAACGCTGCAGCGAGACTCATCACTGGCTCAAAAAAACACTCGCATATTTCCCCTGACTTTAAATCCCTGAACTGGCTACCTTTTGAAGCCAGAATACATCTGAAAATCGCCTGCATGACTCACAAGGCTGTACACATGAACTCACCCGCCTACCTCACTCAAAAGCTGACAATCTCGGGTGGCTCTAGAACTACTAGAAGCACAAACAATCTTCTGCTGAAGCCTCGAAGATTCCGGAAGGAAAAAACCTATAAACGCTCCTTTTCAGGAATGGCACCCAGGATCTGGAACTCACTCCCTCCTGAAACCAGGCTCATCTCCTCCAACAAACTGTTTAAGAAAGAAGTAAAAGCGATCCTCATGGCTAAATACACATGATCTATTATTCTGTATTTCTCATGAATCCGCTCCGTAATACCTGCCTGACCCCTTTGTCTACTTGTACTACTTGTATTATGACTTATTTGATTGTATACGTTCCCTCTTTGTATATTGTTATAGTGTTGACGCACCTGTCTGACTTTGCACACTGTACCTACACCACCTCAACTATCCCTACTTTTGTACTACTGATGCACCTGTGTGACTATACATCCTGCACTCGCCTACCTCAACTATGCCCACCTTTATGTTATCTCCAAAAACACTTTAAGCACGCTTAAACAAGTATATGCTTACTTTGGTACTTTTATATTATTGGCGCAACTGTTTGACTATGCACCTTGTACAGACACTACCTCACCTGTGACCTACCTCCTGTTTTTTGACCTACCTATGTAACTATGCACCTTGTACCTAACTACCTCAACTATTACATTCTATTACTCTATCACCCCGTGCCCTTGTAAAGCGCTCTGATATCTGCAAAGATCTTGTTCGCGCTATATAAAACTTTCAAAATAAATAAATAAATAAATTTGAGAGAAAGGAGTTGATATATCTCATCTTCAAAATCAGCTCTCTTGTCGCAGGTTAACAGGAGCTGCGCGTCGTCCGCGTAAGAGATCATTTTAGCACTGCACGCTTCTGCCACTAGAGCCAGGGGGGGCATATATATGATGAAAAGAGTGGGGCTCAGTATTGAGCCCTGAGGAACTCCCACTTTCAGGCTGGGGATGAGGGCAGCGAAAGGGGGGGGGGGGTCCAGCCTTCCAGGCATCTATCCTCCAGGATGGAGAAAAAAACAATTCAGAACTGTGCTGCCTATTCCACAGTCCTGTAGCCTGTTCAGGAGTCTAGAGTGCGACACAGTATCAAATGCCGCAGAGAGGTCTAATAAAATTAGAATGACTTTCCCTCCCTGGTCCAGCTTCTCCTTAATAAGCTCAGAAACTTTGAGTAGGGCAGTCTCTGTACTATAGTTCTTTCTGAAACCTGACTGGCTCTGATGTAGGAGATTATTTTTTTCAGCGTAGTCAGAGATCACTGAATTGACACATTTCTCCAGGATCTTGGAGAAAAACGGTAATAGTGAGATAGGTCTGTAATTTGTTGACACTAAGTGGTCAGCAGAGGGTTTCTTAAGTAACGGGAGAATTTTTGAACGTTTCCAAATACCAGGCACGTGGCCGACCATAAGGGAGAAGTCAAGTGCCTTATTTGCCACAGGGTTTACAGACGTGGCCACCGACGCCAACAGTTTAGCTGGGCAGGGGTCAGAAGGGGACCTTGACTTCAGACTCTTGATGATATCCAAGGATACTTCCAGATGAAGCTGAGGAAACTGTACCAGAGTTGGGCCGTCAATAGAGGCGGGTTGCGCCGCCGGGGCTGAAATGTCAGCACAGTCATGATCCACAGGGGACCCCCTAGTGGTACCATGTTAACAAAAAAAAGGGTGCGATTGTCATTTTGGTGGCCCTCCATGGATAACCTTGTGGATGAGTATGTCAAATCTTGTGTATTATGTTCAAATTGTGATGAGGCTGTCAAGTTGCACACTCCTCCACTTTCTCCTATAGAATTGCCTTCTGCACCATGGGTACAGTTGGGGTTGGATATTGTAGGTCCTTTCCATGCTCTTGATTCATCCTCGAAGTTTGGTCTGGTTCTCATGGATTACTATTCTAAGTGGCCTGAGATCAAGTTTGTTAAAGAAGTAACCGCCAAGACAGTGGTAGAGTTCCTAAATTATGTTTTTTTGAAGGAAGGGTTTCCAGAGTTTCTGGTAACAGATAATGGGACACAATTTGTTGCTTCAGAGTTTGAAAGTTTCCTTCATAATTGTGGTATTAAACATCACAAGAGTTCACTTTACCACCCCCAGACAAATGGCTTGCTTGAACGTATGAACAGAGTGTTAGGTGAGTGCATTCAGTGGGCTTGGTCTAAGAGATGTGTTGTTTCTAATTCTGTGAGGAGTATGTTGTGGTTTTACCGCACAACTCCTCACTCAACTACAGGTGTGTCACCTTTTGAGTCCTGCGTGGACACAGGGCTGCTACGACCTTTTGTCCTGCTTGGATGAGTAAATGGGTCAAAAGTGCACAATGGGGGATGAGAGTGTTAGAAGACAAGTGAATTCGTCTCAGAACAAACATAAAAACTATTTTGAAGCAAGAATTTGTACTAAGGAAGTTGAAATAAGATCAGGTGATTATGTTTGTGTAAAAAAACCTTTCCATGTACAGAAGGGTTCATCAAAGCTTAGTTCGCCGATTAGGGTGATGGATGTGAGAGAGAGTTCTGTCAAACTAAGCAATGGGCAGTGGTGGAATAAATCTCTTTTAGTAAAGAGAACTGTTTCTTGCACTCTATTAGGAGGTGAAACCATTGAGAAAAGTATAGATTGTGTGGGCAAACCTGCCTCTAGATCTTGCGCACGTGCTGATTTCAGTTTAGATTGTACCGGGCAACCTACCCTGAGGCGCAGTGTTCGGATTAAGCAAATCCCTCACAGGTATAGAAAATAATCAGTAGTTTAGCTTGTTCTCTATTCCTTCTTTTTCTCTGCATTGTTCTTTTGCTTGTCTGTATCCCTTCTTTTTCTCCGCATTGTTCTTTCACTTACCTTTTTCCTGTTCTTTCTCTCTTTCTGTGTTATTCTTTGTCTAGCTGTTTCTCCTTATCTTCTACTTCTTCTTTTTCTCTTCTCTCTTACTTTCTTCTTTTTCTTTCTTCCTTTGTTTTGTTTTGTATGAATGAAAGACCCATGTAGTGACTCATGCTTGTTTCTAGAATGTTAGTATCACAGAACACCATAGCCTGGGTGTTCTGTACCAAGGTTCTGGTTAAGACCGTTGATGGTCCTTGACGGAGGCTGTTGTTGCTCTGATCCGATGGACCAGCTTGATCAGAAGGTAAAAATGCTTACCTTGTGCTGAGTCTTCTTTACCGCATCATCCTGAATAGTCCCGATTTTGTCATGAAAGAAAGACGCAAGTTGTTTGGTCCATTCAAGAAAGAGGGGTAAAGCCCTGGCAACAGATGACGGCGCGGAGAAGGCTTTCACGATTTTAAAGATCTCCTAGCCCTTGTTGTAGTACGTCGCTATTTTAGCTTTCAGATAGATTTTTATGGCATCTCGGATTTTAGTATAATGGGCCTTCAAGTCCTGTTTGTATTCAAGTTTATCGTCAGAATTAAAGTTTTTACGCCATTTCCTTTCAAGGCGGTTGCAGTCAGGGAGAGCTCCCTGGCATTTGCCCAATCAATAATCACTTCATTTTATACAGTACTGTGTAACCCATTTCTGTCATTTATATACACTCTAAATTACAGATGTAATTACCCAGTATAATGGCACTCAAAGTACCGACCTCTAAAGAATGGAAGCTAGATTTGGTTTTGCTCTAGTGATCAACCTTAAATATTGGTGGTGAGTGTTTAACCCATTTAGTCATCTTGTTTTTCTTTTCTTTTGGTCAGTGACTTAATGTAATCATGCATTTGTGATGCTCAGTGGTGGGGCAGGGGTGATTAATCGCATATATATGTACACCTGAGATAGCAGTACACTTCCTAGGCCATCTTAGCGTTTTGCTTTTCTTGCTGGGATGGGTGAATGTCTGTGAACTGTGCATTACTAAATCTGCTGTTGGTCATAAAATGTACCAGGATTGTTAGTACCCTGCCCACGGAGACAGGTTTGAATATGCCTCTGTATTGAGCAAAACTCTATTCCTCTTCATGGCATGACTTAGAAAAAATAAAAAGTGCTATGACACGGCCAGTGTTGACCAGCATAGGTTGCTGTGCACCATGGCTTAACGTAAAGAAAGAAAAGTGCTATGACACGGCCACCGTTGACCTTTTTTTTTCTTCTTTAAGCCATGTTGCACATGAGCTCGTGCTGGTGTGCCATATTTCTAAAAAAGTATAGGAGCGGGACAAGCACCACGTTGGAGGTGCTGGGAAGGAGGGAGACAGCAGCAACAATGGACAGCAGGACGAGAGGAAGAACCAACTCAAGAGCGGTGCAGAGGAGGAGGGAGGGAACAGCAACAATCGACGGCGGGAGGAAGACTGGGTAAAATCAACATGAAGGAGATCAAAGGGAGAAGGGAGGGAGCAGCAACAAGGACAGCGGGTGAAGAACCAGGTTTTAAACCCAGCGGCGCCAGTGGCACGCCCAAAGTCTTCGGATTCACCTGTCTTGGTATACAGAGACACGGAATGCTTCTGGGTGGCGTCAAAGACCAAATTTATTAGCTGCAGCTAGTAACAGTAATCTCAGCAATACAACATGGTATACAACTCAAGAAACTGTTCAAATTTGTAAGGCGAAACATCCCTTTTTATACCCAATATTCACATTACAAATGGACACCCACTGCACAAAATTCTGACCAATAAGGTACATTTTCAAACAAAGTATCACATGACAGAAAACTCAGTTTGCAATAACCCAACTCAAAGTATTAAGAATGTCCCAAATCCAATCTCCACAACCCGGACAAACCCATAATTGAAAGCACAATTCATGTAATGAAGAAACATAGAAAGGAAACAATGACAGATAACGAGCAAGATAAGGTATGTGTAGAGAAGCTAAAAGTTAACGATGTCCTGAACTTTGATTGGCAATCTCAGACAACGATCAACCAAGGAAATTGGCTTAGCGAGGTCAGTTTCAGATAAAGGGGTCAGTTCCTTACAATGCACCTTAGAGTCAAGAAAAGGCTTAGTTAATAAGTGCATGAACAACGAAGCCCATGCAACTTTGTTTATTTTGGTTACCTCCATGGGCCTACATGATGGCAACACAAAATGGAGGCACGGACAAAATGGAACTCATATTCGAGACAAAGTCTCTGAATACGTAATGAACTCGCTAGTTAACATGACAAATTCACTCCATATTAGCCGTACTTGCTGGATATGATACAACATCACCAAAATCGTGACGGAACCATAACCTTGCAGGACAAGACAGAATTTTACAGAACCTCATGGGTACGCAACATGAGGCAGATGAAGGAAAAAAGGAGGAAACGTAGGGAGCGCCAACAACGAACAACAGGAGGAGCGTAGGGGGACTAGCAACGCGTCGTAGGGGAGGGGAAGTGAGACAGACTATAGACATATGCACTCCTATAGAGCGCAGGGCAAATAGTAAGAAAACATCTCAAGTACGTGTAGGAGTGCGCAGCCAGTGAAAGGACAATGGCCGCGGTCAGGAAGCTGTATTTGGTCCATGTTCCCTGGCAGGGACAAATACTTAAGCCCCAGAAGGAAGCGCGAGGTGTAGGTGACCAGTAAAAAGCAAGGAAGCAAGAGTGACGTCTGACCCAACCAATGGTAGGTAGTGGCAGGACTCTAAGCCCATTTAAACATATTTTTTGATTGTTTACAAAAGAATGCCGACAGAGCATGCACTGTCTCAGGCGAAAGCTAAAAGCTTTTGTACCATGCTCAGTAACTGACGCCAGGTACAGTTGTCTGGTGTCAGCATCAGTTTTTTTTTTATGATTCTTTCGGAATATACCAAGGGTTCTTTTTCGCATTTTATTTGCAGGAACTTTACATGGTTTGTTTAAAGATTGAAGCAATTAGCCTCGGTAATCCCATATCATATTTCCCAATTTTCTTACAGAGAGGAACAAACTATTTATTGTGATGGAATATTGTGATGGAGGTGACCTAATGAGAAGGATAAACAAGCAACGTGGTGTTCTGTTTGACGAAGATCAGGTAAAACAGCAGTGCAGTTTTTATGAGTAATTTCCTTTGTATCCCTGGAATCTACAAATGTATTTTAAAGGCTACACTGCAGTATTCAAAACATATATTTCCTGATGTTTCTTGATTTTTATTCTGCAAACCATTGCACTGCATTGTTGCAATTGTAGTTATAACATCACGTAGAAGTGGGGCTGTAAAATGTTGTGCTTTGTAAAAATGCAGTTACAGATAAGCACTGGCAAAGCCAACAGGTCGGGATTTGGCAGCCAGGCTTTGTCAATGCTTGTTTTTTTTCAGGGTTTTTGTAAAACATTATTGCTAGGGCATCTGCTGGACCCTTGACTATATGAAAAAACACTGGTTAAAAGCAAAAATGTGATTTGGTTTCAAAAAAGGAAATATTGCTTTGATAGTCCCTGGTTCTGAAGAGAACTGCTTTGTGTGATATGTTGCTTGTCAAAGAGCAGGAGGCTTTCACACTAGTGAAGTTGGCCAATAGCTGAAGTGGGCTAACCCATTATGCCATACTGTATGCTGTAGTGGTGGAAACACACAGCATTAGACCAATGTATGAAGAAGTCTAGCTGAAAGCCCTATGAATATATTATATTTAAGGCTTCTGGTATTCTGTTTTTACAGATTTTTACAGACAGAAAACAATGTGTTTCCTGTCTGTATTTATTTTTAAAAGCAGAAAAATGCTGAAAATTGTGCTTTTTTTGAGAGACTATCTATGCTGTCTTTCATGAATTTCAGGCAACAGGTGAGCAGATAGACAGCATAGAGAGTTAAAAAACATGTATATTGTAGGATAAGATTTCCTTAACATATATTTGTAATATAGCACTAATATATACCCATGATTTTAGTGTTTTGTTAAAGTTGCTAAAACATGACAGGCAACAATGTATGAGTGCATATCCAAAAATAAATGTGCAAATATACCATTTTACGGTTCCGTTTATTCTCAAAACACAAAATTAATATGGATAAATACAGAGGGAAATGTTAAAAAAATAAATACCATAAAACTGGGAGCGCTAATTATATTGTATAGTATAATATGTAGTGTATATTTATAAAATCAAAATGTCTTGGCCAGACATAAAAACAAAGATAAAAGTAAGTAAAAAGACCAAAACAGTTAGCATGTGGCCCTGCACCTTCTATGTCATACTACACTCAGCGCTTAATTTGAGCCAGTGGTTTCCAGTACTCGGCATCAGCACTTAAATGTCATCACCACCTCTAGTGACAGATCACCACATGATGGTGCTGTCTGTCGAATTGTGATATGAGCACAACAACATTGTTTAATAAGCCAAAATACATTACGAAATGACTAGTACCTGCCTCTCTCACCATTATTATAGCCTTGCGTAGTCTGGATTGTCACACTTTTAGGAGTGCAGTAGTTAGTAGTTGCGTTGGTATGGTTATTGGCAGAGCTGGCAGGGGTAATGGGTGCAAGCTGAAGTAGTCTCCACAGAAGGGCCATGGCAATTATTTTTTTTTTCAAATGAAGCACTGACTTCACTATGCAGATACGTAGGTATTTATTACACAAACAGCAATAAAAGTGAAAACACAGTGCAAGAAAAATCCCAAACAAATTTAGAATAACAGAGCAAATATTAATAAATAACTTTATACTACAATGACGAAAATCCATTCAGAGGGCCAGAGATACTACATTTGAGAGTTTTTAGTGCAAATAATACCAAGAAGCAGAAAGTGGCACTTGCAGTTTTCTGAACGTGCTAGACCGGGGAAGAATCATAAGTTTAGGCTGACCAAAATGAAGATTGGGTCGGATACAGGGTCCATTTTAGTCCAGCGGAAGAGCTACCTTAGCAAGTCTGGTGCGAACAGTTCAGTTCGCTTTAGACGAGGCTGAGAGAAGAAGGCTTTCGGTGTGAAGAGCAGGTTGGGTGTCACTGATCGTTGCTGTAGCACAAAGAGCTGATCGGCACTGGACCTTAATGATGGTTGATCATCACGGATGGACGCTGTTGGCGAGAAGTGCAGGTCACGCATTGCCAGTCCCAAACTTCAGGGTTTTCATCTTTTTCTTCAGGAAGAGTTCTCACTGATTCTGGCCAAGGGTCCAGGACCAAGTGCCACCTCTTGGAGATCAAGGCGTACTCCAGCAGAGGCTAGAAGCAGGGCTCAGGTCGATCCCAGCAAGTATAGTTGGTGCTGGTAAGCGCTGGGAAGTTGCAGGGAGGCCTCTGGAAACTTGTTGTGTCCCTTTAGCTCACACATGAGGTCAGCTAACTGACTCTGGGTAGCTTGGGCTCAAGTCAAGCAGGTTGAATCTTCCTTTTTCAGGCAGCAAGGCAGTTCTTCAAATAGCATGGCTGTCCTTCTGGCAACAGGGCAGTCTGTCATCTGAATCTTCCACAGGTCCAGCACTGTTCTGAGAAGAATGTTATGAACGTCCCAGTATTCTACTTGGGGCCATCCGTTGATTGGGAGAATTTGCTGACCTTCCACAAAAACTGGTTTTGGTCAGTTCTTTCCTTTCCCCTGGTCCTGGCTACAAACTGTTTAGTGTGACAAATGACAGAGCAGGCCTGGTGTCAGGTGTGTGTGGTACAGGTAAGGCCCTTTGAAATTTAATCAGGGCATTGGTCAGCTCCTCTAGAGCCATCCTGTCAGGTAACCCTCTCCCATCACACCTCGATTTCCTTTGCTTCACTGCCTGGAAGCAATACACAACCTTAACAGCAGAGCTATTCACAGTGCACTAGTAGAAAAGCACAGTTGGTTTAGACAAGAAAATGGCTACTTTCTAAAAGTAGCATTCTCAAAATTGCAACTTAAAATCCAACTTCACCATTAAAGAGGATTTAAAATTACAATTAATTTGAGTGTAAACAGAAGATCTGTGTCCGTTCTCAATCTGAAGTTAGCAGTAATTAAATGTAATAATGTATCTGGGTGTTTGGCTAGGGGGGAGATAGGCCTTTTAAGAGTGTAAAACGACTTTAGGATTTTTTTCCCTGTCAGGACAAGTATAAAACAAACATGTCCTACTTTGCAAACATAATGCACCCTGCCCAAGCAGTGGTTAGGGCAGGGTGTATGGTATTTAAAAAAAACTAGGTCTTGTAGGGGTGACGTATACGTTTTCAAAAGGAAGGTTTTAGCCTGGCAAAAGGTTTATTTAATCAGGTAGAGATTGCATATTTTAATCGAATTACTGGCTGCAGTGGCAGGATTGTAACACGTTTTAAAAGGCTACTTTAATGGGTGGCACAATTAGCTGTAAGCCAATTTTGCCATGTTTTAAGGGGAGAGTACACACTCTTTAGCACTCAAACACTATTTTAATGAGATGAGTTTAAATGTAGCCCTTTCAGATTTATTATGACAATACATCTCAAAGTCTTTGGCCTTGCATAATTATTTTCCCTTGCATATTTCTGTAATCCTGTCAGAAAACTACACTTTATTTAGTTGGTTTGAACAAAAAACCTACTCTTCACCCAATGTCGTTAAGATGTTGTCTTCTCAAGGTAGAGGAAAGGATCACAAGTCCACACCAATGAGATATCCATAGACATTTGGAATCAAATGCTGCTCACAGCTGTTTTTCTTACTTCTCAGTCAACCAAGTGGCATAATTCTTTTGAACACACAAATGGCTTGGGGTCATGCATTAAATTGGATATTAATAAAGAAAATACTCCCCTGAACATTTCTTTGTATTTCAAATGGTGTTTCATGTGTTTATGTGGAAATTGGATGCACCTCTACTAATCAGTTATTATATGTTGGATCATCACATGCAAATTATTTTAGGACTGGTGAACTATAGTGAGGTTTTTCAGTAAGTAATGATAAACACCTCATCCGAAAGTGTATAATACAGCTGCATGCATTGTCTGAGATGTATTGTATTGTTTTTGTGTCTTAGTATGTTTCTAATTAGGAGAGAAATTATGCTCTTGGTATCACTATTTTCGTAACACTTAAATGTGTTCTTTAAACCCCTTTATCTATGTATAATAAATGCTGTTTTATTTCATCTTCAATCACAGATCCTATGCTGGTTTGTGCAGATTGCACTGGGATTGAAGCATATTCATGACAGAAAGGTCTTGCACAGGGACATCAAAGCACAGGTCCAGAATAATTGATATTTGATGTGTACACCTGTAAAAACAATGTATGCTTAAGAGATAATGAGGTTGTAAGCTTTAAATATCATTTAAGGTGTTATTGTTTTTTTGCAGAATATATTTCTTAGCAACAATGGATTATTGGCAAAGCTTGGGGATTTCGGCATAGCAAGAGTTTTGAACAAGTAAGCATGGACCTCAAGTTTCGGAGTTGTACAAAAGCTTGATTTTGTATTTGTACTCTTCTAAAAGCGTCGTCCTTTTTGTGGTGGTAATGGTGCTTTTGACGATTCATATGTAAAGTTTCTCAAGTTACATTTGACATTATACTTGAATTTGAACCATTTGTATTTATATTCAAACACCACACATTTTCAGTGAAGAATGTACATAAACAAAAAAATAAAAGCAGAAGCTAAGAACAATACAAGGAAGTATTCGGTTATGCCATGTTGTGCCATATTAAATGTTTTTTGTATTGCATACCACACAATATACGATCTTGGAGCTCTTATTGATAGTTCAGCACAGCAGAAATGACAGATGATTAAGCATGGGTGAATTTTGCGAATCTGGCGTTCGCGAATTTGCGTATTTGCGAACTCGCAATCCGCAAAATCCGTGAATTCTCGCGAATTTGCGTTTTTTTTGTTTTTATAGTGTTCGCAAAGGTTTCTGCCAGTTCGCGAGGATTTTGTACCAGTTCGCAATTGCGAACTTGTCGGCACGCAACGGTCGCGACTATGTTGTTTCTACGTCTGGTTCATCATCACAGGTTCACAGCACCCTCTGTTTCAACACTGCCACCCTCTGTTTCACCCATGCCACCCTCTGGTACATCAATGCCACCCTCTGGTTCATCATCATCACTGTAGATTATGGGGGGAAAAAGCAAGCACACCTGCCCTGCTTCAACTGACATGAATTAATTTGGGGTTGATTTATTAATGTGTCACTGTTTTAAAATTCCAGTCTGGCACCTGCTTCCTTGGTATACAACGTTTAGCACGCATTTTTTACCACGCACTACCCTTACAACGCAGGCATTACCACGCATACCATTACAACGCATTGCGCTGGGGGGCGCTCTTGGATAGGGAATACGTTTAATTTTATATCCAACACCTTCCCTAGTGTCCACGGGGACTGGAGTTGGAATATAAAATTATACTTACCACTATCCAGCACCTCAAAGCGCTATGCGTTGTAACGGTATTCGTTGTAAATACCGCGTTGTAATGGTATGCGTGGTAATAGTATGCGTGCTAACGTCATACATCCGCTTCCTTATCTGTAATTTGCTTTCTGTTGCAGTGCAATTTTTTTTTCCAGGACCTTTGTGGCCTACTTGTAGCTATTCTATGATCGGCTGTGAGGGTCAGAGCAGGGTCATACAAGTGTTGCAACTAGCAACTGAACTCTGGAGGGGCCCCAGCCAGGAAGCACTACAGGGAATGGTTACTAATGATGAATTTGAACTTTTGCACCTGCTGAGTGCTTTCAGTTTAGCAAAACTCGTTTTTCTGCAGAACAGCAAATGTAATGCCCCAAACAAACTTACTTGTGAAAGTTGATTTCTAATCCAAAAGTGATCCAAAGAAAGTCAAAAGGCCTCAAATCCAAACAAGCATTTACAATGCAATGGTCTCGGCATCATTAAAGGAAGAGCTATTGGCATTGCTCATGACATTTCTTTTTTTTTCTTTAAATCATAAACAAATGACATTGTCATTTACATTGCCAATACACAGCACTCTGCACTCAACAGCACACTGCACTCTGCACTCAACAGCACACAGCACTCTGCACTCAACAGCACACACCGCTCTGCACCTGCACTTACTGCTCTGCACACTCACTCTGCATTCTGCACTCACTACTCTGCACTCACAACTCTGCATTCTGCACTCACTACTCTGCACTCACAACTCTGCATTCTGCACTCACTACTCTGCACTCACTACTCTGCACTCACAACTCTGCACTCACAACTCTGCACTCACAACTCTGCACTCACAACTCTGCACTCACAAATCTGCACTCACAACTCTGCACTCACAACTCTGCACTCACAACTCTGCACTCACAACTCTGCACTCACAACTCTGCACTCACTACCCTGCACTCACTACCCTGCACTCACTACTCTGCACTCTGCACTCACTACCCTGCACTCACTACTCTGCACTCTGCACTCACTACCCTGCACTCACTACCCTGCACTCACTACTCTGCACTCTGCACTCACTACTCTGCACTCTGCACTCACTACTCTGCACTCTGCACTCACTACTCTGCACTCTGCACTCTGCACTCACTACTCTGCACTCTGCACTCTGCACTCACTACTCTGCACTCTGCACTCTGCACTCTGCACTCACTACTCTGCACTCTGCACTCACTACTCAGCACACTCTGCACTCACTACTCTGCACACTCTGCACTCACTACTCTGCACACTCTGCACTCACTACTCTGCACACTCTGCACTCACTACTCTGCACACTCTGCACTCACTACTCTGCACACTCTGCACTCACTACTCTGCACTCACTACTCTGCACTCACTACTCTGCACTCACTACTCTGCACTCACTACTCTGCACTCACTACTCTGCACTCTGCACTCACTACTCTGCACTCACTACTCTGCACTCAGTACTCTGCACTCACTACTCTGCACTCTGCACTCACTACTCTGCACTCACTACTCTGCACTCTGCACTCACTACTCTGCACTCTGCACTCACTACTCTGCACTCTGCACTCACTACTCTGCACTCTGCACTCACTACTCTGCACTCTCTGCACTCACTACTCTGCACTCACTACTCTGCACTCACTACTCTGCACTCACTACTCTGCACTCTGCACTCACTACTCTGCACTCACTACTCTGCACTCACTACTCTGCACTCACTACTCTGCACTCTGCACTCACTACTCTGCACTCTGCACTCACTACTCTGCACTCTGCACTCACTACTCTGCACTCTGCACTCACTACTCTGCACTCACTACTCTGCACTCTGCACTCACTACTCTGCACTCTGCACTCACTACTCTGCACTTTGCACTCACTACTCTGCACTCTGCACTCACTACTCTGCACTCTGCACTCACTACTCTGCACTCTGCACTCACTACTCTGCACTCTGCACTCACTACTCTGCACTCTGCACTCACTACTCTGCACTTTGCACTCACTACTCTGCACTCTGCACTCACTACTCTGCACTCTGCACTCACTACTCTGCACTCTGCACTCACTACTCTGCACTCTGCACTCACTACTCTGCACTCTGCACTCACTACTCTGCACTCTGCACTCACTACTCTGCACTCTGCACTCACTACTCTGCACTCTGCACTCACTACTCTGCACTCACTACTCTGCACTCACTACTCTGCACTCTCTACTCTGCACTCTGCACTCACTACTCTGCACTCTGCACTCACTACTCTGCACTCTGCACTCACTACTCTGCACTCACTACTCTGCACTCACTACTCTGCACTCACTACTCTGCACTCACTACTCTGCACTCACTACTCACTACTTTGCACTCACTACTCACTACTCTGCACTCACTACTCACTACTCTGCACTCACTACTAGGCACTCACTACTCTGCACTCACTACTAGGCACTCACTACTAGGCACTCACTACTCTGCACTCACTACTCTGCACTCACTACTCTGCACTCTGCACTCACTACTCTGCACTCACTACTCTGCACTCTGCACTCACTACTCTGCACTCACTACTCACTACTCTGCACTCACTACTCTGCACTCTGCACTCACTACTCTGCACTCT
The DNA here is from genome assembly GCF_964263255.1 of Lissotriton vulgaris. Taxonomy (NCBI): domain Eukaryota; kingdom Metazoa; phylum Chordata; class Amphibia; order Caudata; family Salamandridae; genus Lissotriton; species Lissotriton vulgaris. Next base: position 1,173,964,736 of record NC_141696.1, read on the forward strand.
CTGCACTCACTACTCTGCACTCACTACTCTGCACTCACTACTCTGCACTCACTACTCTGCACTCACTACTCTGCACTCACTACTCACTACTCTGCACTCACTACTCACTACTCTGCACTCACTACTCACTACTTTGCACTCACTACTCACTACTCTGCACTCACTACTCTGCACTCACTACTAGGCACTCACTACTAGGCATTCACTACTCTGCACTCACTACTCTGCACTCACTACTCTGCACTCTGCACTCACTAATCTGCACCCTCTGCACTCACTACTCTGCACTCACTACTCTGCACTCACTACTCACTACTCTGCACTCACTACTCTGCACTCTGCACTCACTACTCTGCACTCTCTGCACTCACTACTCTGCACTCACTACTCTGCACTCACTACTCTGCACTCACTACTCTGCACTCACTACTCACTACTCTGCACTCACTACTCACTACTCTTCACTCACTACTCACTACTCTTCACTCACTACTCACTACTCTGCACTCACTACTCTGCACTCACTACTCTGCACTCACTACTCTGCACCCACTACTCTGCACCCACTACTCTGCACTCACTACTCTGCACTCACTACTCACTACTCTGCACTCACTACTCACTACTCTTCACTCACTACTCACTACTCTTCACTCACTACTCACTACTCTGCACTCACTACTCTGCACTCACTACTCTGCACTCACTACTAGGCACTCACTACTAGGCACTCACTACTCTGCACTCACTACTCTGCACTCACTTCTCTGCACTCACTACTCTGCACTCACTACTCTGCACTCTGCACTCACTACTCTGCACTCTGCACTCACTACTCTACACTCTTCACTCACTACTCTGCACTCTGCACTCACTACTCTGCACTCTGCACTCACTACTCTGCACTCTCTGCACTCACTACTCTGCACTCTGCACTCACTACTCTGCACTCACTACTCTGCACTCACTACTCTGCACTCACTACTCTGCACTCACTACTCTGCACTCACTACTCTGCACTCACTACTCTGCACTCACTACTCTGCACTCACTATTCTGCACTCACTATTCTGCACTCTGCACTCACTATTCTGCACTCTGCACTCACTATTCTGCACTCTGCACTCACTACTCTGCACTCACTACTCTGCACTCACTACTCTGCACTCACTACTCTGCACTCTGCACTCACTACTCTGCACTCTGCACTCACTACTCTGCACTCTGCACTCACTACTCTGCACTCACTACTCTGCACTTTGCACTCACTACTCTGCACTCACTACTCTGCACTCTGCACTCACTACTCTGCACTCACTACTCTGCACTCTGCACTCACTACTCTGCACTCTGCACTCACTACTCTGCACTCTGCACTCACTACTCTGCACTCTGCACTCACTACTCTGCACTCTCTGCACTCACTACTCTGCACTCTCTGCACTCACTACTCTGCACTCACTACTCTGCACTCTCTACTCTGCACTCTGCACTCACTACTCTGCACTCTGCACTCACTACTCTGCACTCTCTGCACTCACTACTCTGCACTCACTACTCTGCACTCACTACTCTGCACTCACTACTCTGCACTCTGCACTCACTACTCTGCACTCACTACTCTGCACTCACTACTCTGCACTCACTACTCTGCACTCTGCACTCACTACTCTGCACTCTGCACTCACTACTCTGCACTCTGCACTCACTACTCTGCACTCACTACTCTGCACTCTGCACTCACTACTCTGCACTCTGCACTCACTACTCTGCACTTTGCACTCACTACTCTGCACTCTGCACTCACTACTCTGCACTCTGCACTCACTACTCTGCACTCTGCACTCACTACTCTGCACTCTGCACTCACTACTCTGCACTTTGCACTCACTACTCTGCACTCTGCACTCACTACTCTGCACTCTGCACTCACTACTCTGCTCTGCACTCACTACTCTGCACTCTGCACTCACTACTCTGCACTTTGCACTCACTACTCTGCACTCTGCACACACTACTCTGCACTCTGCACTCACTACTCTGCACTCTGCACTCACTACTCTGCACTCTGCACTCACTACTCTGCACTCTGCACTCACTACTCTGCACTCTGCACTCACTACTCTGCACTCTGCACTCACTACTCTGCACTCTGCACTCACTACTCTGCACTCTCTGCACTCACTACTCTGCACTCACTACTCTGCACTCTCTACTCTGCACTCTGCACTCACTACTCTGCACTCTGCACTCACTACTCTGCACTCTGCACTCACTACTCTGCACTCACTACTCTGCACTCACTACTCTGCACTCACTATGCACTCACTACTCTGCACTCACTACTCTGCACTCACTACTCACTACTTTGCACTCACTACTCACTACTCTGCGCTCACTACTCACTACTCTGCACTCACTACTAGGCACTCACTACTCTGCACTCACTACTAGGCACTCACTACTAGGCACTCACTACTAGGCACTCACTACTAGGCACTCACTACTAGGCACTCACTACTAGGCACTCACTACTCTGCACTCACTACTCTGCACTCACTACTCTGCACTCTGCACTCACTACTCTGCACTCACTACTCTGCACTCTGCACTCACTACTCTGCACTCACTACTCTGCACTCTGCACTCACTACTCTGCACTCTGCACTCACTACTCTGCACTCTCTGCACTCACTACTCTGCACTCACTACTCTGCACTCACTACTCTGCACTCACTACTCACTACTCTGCACTCACTACTCACTACTCTGCACTCACTACTCACTACTCTGCACTCACTACTCACTACTCTGCACTCACTACTCTGCACTCACTACTAGGCACTCACTACTAGGCATTCACTACTCTGCACTCACTACTCTGCACTCACTACTCTGCACTCTGCACTCACTAATCTGCACTCTCTGCACTCACTACTCTGCACTCACTACTCTGCACTCACTACTCACTACTCTGCACTCACTACTCTGCACTCTGCACTCACTACTCTGCACTCTCTGCACTCACTACTCTGCACTCACTACTCTGCACTCACTACTCTGCACCCACTACTCTGCACCCACTACTCTGCACTCACTACTCTGCACTCACTACTCACTACTCTGCACTCACTACTCACTACTCTTCACTCACTACTCACTACTCTTCACTCACTACTCACTACTCTGCACTCACTACTCTGCACTCACTACTCTGCACTCACTACTCTGAACCCACTACTCTGCACCCACTACTCTGCACTCACTACTCTGCACTCACTACTCACTACTCTGCACTCACTACTCACTACTCTTCACTCACTACTCACTACTCTTCACTCACTACTCACTACTCTGCACTCACTACTCTGCACTCACTACTCTGCACTCACTACTAGGCACTCACTACTAGGCACTCACTACTCTGCACTCACTACTCTGCACTCACTTCTCTGCACTCACTACTCTGCACTCACTACTCTGCACTCTGCACTCACTACTCTGCACTCTGCACTCACTACTCTACACTCTTCACTCACTACTCTGCACTCTGCACTCACTACTCTGCACTCTGCACTCACTACTCTGCACTCTCTGCACTCACTACTCTGCACTCTGCACTCACTACTCTGCACTCACTACTCTGCACTCACTACTCTGCACTCACTACTCTGCACTCACTACTCTGCACTCACTACTCTGCACTCACTATTCTGCACTCACTGTTCTGCACTCACTATTCTGCACTCACTATTCTGCACTCACTATTCTGCACTCTGCACTCACTATTCTGCACTCTGCACTCACTATTCTGCACTCTGCACTCACTACTCTGCACTCTGCACTCACTACTCTGCACTCTGCACTCACTACTCTGCACTCACTACTCTGCACTCACTACTCTGCACTCACTACTCTGCACTCACTACTCACTACTCTGCACTCACTACTCTGCACTCACTACTCACTACTCTGCACTCACTACTCTGCACTCACTACTCACTACTCTGCACTCACTACTCTGCACTCACTACTCACTACTCTGCACTCACTACTCACTACTCTGCACTCACTACTCTGCACTCACTACTCTCTGCACTCACTACTCTGCACTCACTACTCTGCACTCACTATTCTGCACTCACTATTCTGCACTCACTATTCTGCACTCTGCACTCACTACTCTGCACTCTGCACTCACTACTCTGCACTCACTACTCTGCACTCACTACTCTACACTCTGCACTCATTACTCTGCACTCTGCACTCACTACTCTGCACTCTGCACTCACTACTCTGCACTCTGCACTCACTACTCTGCACTCTGCACTCACTACTCTGCACTCACTACTCTGCACTCACTACTCTGCACTCACTACTCTGCACTCACTACTCTGCACTCACTACTCACTACTCTGCACTCACTACTCTGCACTCACTACTCACTACTCTGCACTCACTACTCTGCACTCACTACTCTGCACTCACTACTCACTACTCTGCACTCACTACTCTCTGCACTCACTACTCTGCACTCACTACTCTGCACTCACTATTCTGCACTCACTATTCTGCACTCACTATTCTGCACTCACTATTCTGCACTCTGCACTCACTATTCTGCACTCTGCACTCACTATTCTGCACTCTGCACTCACTATTCTGCACTCTGCACTCACTACTCTGCACTCTGCACTCACTACTCTGCACTCTGCACTCACTACTCTGCACTCACTACTCTGCACTCACTACTCTGCACTCACTACTCTGCACTCACTACTATGCACTCACTACTCTGCACTCACTACTCACTACTCTGCACTCACTACTCTGCACTCACTACTCACTACTCTGCACTCACTACTCTGCACTCACTACTCACTACTCTGCACTCACTACTCTGCACTCACTACTCTGCACTCACTACTCACTACTCTGCACTCACTACTCTGCACTCACTACTCACTACTCTGCACTCACTACTCACTACTCTGCACTCACTACTCACTACTCTGCACTCACTACTCTGCACTCACTACTCACTACTCTGCACTCACTACTCTGCACTCACTACTCTGCACTCACTACTCTGCACTCACTACTCTGCACTCACTACTCTGCACTCACTACTCTTCACTCACTACTCTGCACTCACTACTCACTACTCTGCACTCACTACTCACTACTCTGCACTCACTACTCTGCACTCACTACTCTGCACTCACTACTCTGCACTCACTACTCTGCACTCACTACTCTGCACTCACTACTCTGCACTCACTATTCTGCACTCACTATTCTGCACTCTGCACTCACTATTCTGCACTCTGCACTCACTATTCTGCACTCTGCACTCACTACTCTGCACTCTGCACTCACTACTCTGCACTCTGCACTCACTACTCTGCACTCTGCACTCACTACTCTGCACTCACTACTCTGCACTCACTACTCTGCACTCACTACTCTGCACTCACTACTCACTACTCTGCACTCACTACTCTGCACTCACTACTCACTACTCTGCACTCACTACTCTGCACTCACTACTCACTACTCTGCACTCACTACTCTGCACTCACTACTCACTACTCTGCACTCACTACTCACTACTCTGCACTCACTACTCACTACTCTGCACTCACTACTCTGCACTCACTACTCTCTGCACTCACTACTCTGCACTCACTACTCTGCACTCACTATTCTGCACTCACTATTCTGCACTCACTATTCTGCACTCTGCACTCACTACTCTGCACTCTGCACTCACTACTCTGCACTCACTACTCTGCACTCACTACTCTACACTCTGCACTCATTACTCTGCACTCTGCACTCACTACTCTGCACTCTGCACTCACTACTCTGCACTCTGCACTCACTACTCTGCACTCTGCACTCACTACTCTGCACTCTGCACTCACTACTCTGCACTCACTACTCTGCACTCACTACTCTGCACTCACTACTCTGCACTCACTACTCACTACTCTGCACTCACTACTCTGCACTCACTACTCACTACTCTGCACTCACTACTCTGCACTCACTACTCTGCACTCACTACTCACTACTCTGCACTCACTACTCTCTGCACTCACTACTCTGCACTCACTACTCTGCACTCACTACTCTGCACTCACTATTCTGCACTCACTATTCTGCACTCACTATTCTGCACTCACTATTCTGCACTCTGCACTCACTATTCTGCACTCTGCACTCACTATTCTGCACTCTGCACTCACTACTCTGCACTCTGCACTCACTACTCTGCACTCTGCACTCACTACTCTGCACTCACTACTCTGCACTCACTACTCTGCACTCACTACTCTGCACTCACTACTCTGCACTCACTACTCACTACTCTGCACTCACTACTCTGCACTCACTACTCACTACTCTGCACTCACTACTCTGCACTCACTACTCACTACTCTGCACTCACTACTCTGCACTCACTACTCTGCACTCACTACTCACTACTCTGCACTCACTACTCTGCACTCACTACTCACTACTCTGCACTCACTACTCACTACTCTGCACTCACTACTCACTACTCTGCACTCACTACTCTGCACTCACTACTCACTACTCTGCACTCACTACTCTGCACTCACTACTCACTACTCTGCACTCACTACTCTGCACTCACTACTCTGCACTCACTATTCTGCACTCACTACTCTGCACTGACTACTCTGCACTCACTACTCTGCACTCACTACTCTGCACTCACTACTCTGCACTCACTACTCTCCACTCACTACTCTGCACTCACTACTCACTACTCTGCACTCACTACTCTGCACTCACTACTCACTACTCTGCACTCACTACTCACTACTCTGCACTCACTACTCTGCACTCACTACTCTACACTCACTACGCACTACTCTGCACTCACTACTCTGCACTCACTACTCACTACTCTGCACTCACTACTCTGCACTCACTACTCACTACTCTGCACTCACTACTCTGCACTCACTACTCACTACTCTGCACTCACTACTCTGCACTCACTACTCACTACTCTGCACTCACTACTCTGCACTCACTACTCTGCACTCACTACTCTGCACTCACTACTCACTACTTTGCACTCACTACTCTGCACTCACTACTCACTACTCTGCACTCACTACTCTGCACTCACTACTCTGCACTCACTACTCTGCACTCACTACTCACTACTCTGCACTCACTACTCTGCACTCCCTACTCACTACTCTGCACTCACTACTCTGCACTCACTACTCTGCACTCACTACTCACTACTCTGCACTCACTACTCTGCACTCACTACTCACTACTCTGCACTCACTACTCTGCACTCACTACTCTGCACTCACTACTCACTACTCTGCACTCACTATTCTGCACTCACTATTCTGCACTCACTATTCTGCACTCACTATTCTGCACTCTGCACTCACTATTCTGCACTCTGCACTCACTATTCTGCACTCTGCACTCACTATTCTGCACTCTGCACTCACTATTCTGCACTCTGCACTCACTACTCTGCACTCTGCACTCACTACTCTGCACTCACTACTCTGCACTCACTACTCTGCACTCACTACTCTGCACTCACTACTCTGCACTCACTACTCACTACTCTGCACTCACTACTCACTACTCTGCACTCACTACTCACTACTCTGCACTCACTACTCTGCACTCACTACTCTGCACTCACTACTCTGCACTCACTACTCTCTGCACTCACTACTCTGCACTCACTACTCACTACTCTGCACTCACTACTCTGCACTCACTACTCTGCACTCACTACTCTGCACTCACTATTCTGCACTCACTATTCTGCACTCACTATTCTGCACTCACTATTCTGCACTCTGCACTCACTATTCTGCACTCTGCACTCACTATTCTGCACTCTGCACTCACTACTCTGCACTCACTACTCTGCACTCACTACTCTGCACTCACTACTCTGCACTCACTACTCTGCACTCACTACTCTGCACTCACTACTCTGCACTCACTACTCACTACTCTGCACTCACTACTCTCTGCACTCACTATTCTGCACTCACTATTCTGCACTCTGCACTCACTATTCTGCACTCACTACTCTGCACTCACTACTCTGCACTCACTACTCACTACTCTGCACTCACTACTCTGCACTCACTACTCTGCACTCACTACTCTGCACTCACTACTCTGCACTCACTACTCTGCACTCACTACTCTGCACTCACTACTCTCTGCACTCACTACTCTGCACTCACTATTCTGCACTCACTACTCTGCACTCACTATTCTGCACTCACTATTCTGCACTCACTATTCTGCACTCACTACTCTGCACTCACTATTCTGCACTCACTATTCTGCACTCTGCACTCACTATTCTGCACTCTGCACTCACTATTCTGCACTCACTATTCTGCACTCTGCACTCACTACTCTGCACTCACTACTCTGCACTCACTACTCTGCACTCACTACTCTGCACTCACTACTCTGCACTCACTACTCTGCACTCACTACTCTGCACTCACTACTCACTACTCTGCACTCACTACTCTGCACTCACTACTCACTACTCTGCACTCACTACTCTCTGCACTCACTATTCTGCCCTCACTATTCTGCACTCTGCACTCACTATTCTGCACTCACTATTCTGCACTCTGCACTCACTATTCTGCACTCACTACTCTGCACTCACTACTCTGCACTAACTACTCACTACTCTGCACTCACTACTCTCTGCACTCACTACTCTGCACTCACTATTCTGCACTCACTATTCTGCACTCTGCACTCACTACTCTGCACTCTGCACTCACTACTCTGCACTCACTACTCTGCACTCACTACTCTGCACTCACTATTCTGCACTCACTATTCTGCACTCACTATTCTGCACTCACTATTCTGCACTCTGCACTCACTATTCTGCACTCTGCACTCACTATTCTGCACTCTGCACTCACTACTCTGCACTCACTACTCTGCACTCACTACTCTGCACTCACTACTCTGCACTCACTACTCTGCACTCACTACTCTGCACTCACTACTCTGCACTCACTACTCACTACTCTGCACTCACTACTCTCTGCACTCACTATTCTGCACTCACTATTCTGCACTCTGCACTCACTATTCTGCACTCACTACTCTGCACTCACTACTCTGCACTCACTACTCACTACTCTGCACTCACTACTCTGCACTCACTACTCTGCACTCACTACTCTGCACTCACTACTCTGCACTCACTACTCTGCACTCACTACTCTGCACTCACTACTCTCTGCACTCACTACTCTGCACTCACTATTCTGCACTCACTACTCTGCACTCACTATTCTGCACTCACTATTCTGCACTCACTATTCTGCACTCACTACTCTGCACTCACTATTCTGCACTCACTATTCTGCACTCTGCACTCACTATTCTGCACTCTGCACTCACTATTCTGCACTCACTATTCTGCACTCTGCACTCACTACTCTGCACTCACTACTCTGCACTCACTACTCTGCACTCACTACTCTGCACTCACTACTCTGCACTCACTACTCTGCACTCACTACTCTGCACTCACTACTCACTACTCTGCACTCACTACTCTGCACTCACTACTCACTACTCTGCACTCACTACTCTCTGCACTCACTATTCTGCCCTCACTATTCTGCACTCTGCACTCACTATTCTGCACTCACTATTCTGCACTCTGCACTCACTATTCTGCACTCACTACTCTGCACTCACTACTCTGCACTAACTACTCACTACTCTGCACTCACTACTCTCTGCACTCACTACTCTGCACTCACTATTCTGCACTCACTATTCTGCACTCTGCACTCACTACTCTGCACTCTGCACTCACTACTCTGCACTCTGCACTCACTACTCTACACTCACTACTCTGCACTCACTACTCTGCACTCACTACTCACTACTCTGCACTCACTACTCACTACTCTGCACTCACTACTCTGCACTCACTACTCTGCACTCACTACTCTCTGCACTCACTACTCTGCACTCACTACTCTGCACTCACTATTCTGCACTCACTATTCTGCACTCACTATTCTGCACTCACTATTCTGCACTCTGCACTCACTATTCTGCACTCTGCACTCACTATTCTGCACTCTGCACTCACTATTCTGCGCTCTGCACTCACTACTCTGCACTCACTACTCTGCACTCACTACTCTGCACTCACTACTCTGCACTCACTACTCACTACTCTGCACTCACTACTCTGCACTCACTACTCTGCACTCACTACTCTGCACTCACTACTCACTACTCTGCACTCACTACTCTCTGCACTCACTACTCTCTGCACTCACTACTCTGCACTCACTACTCTGCACTCACTACTCTGCACTCACTATTCTGCACTCACTATTCTGCACTCACTATTCTGCACTCACTATTCTGCACTCACTATTCTGCACTCTGCACTCACTACTCTGCACTCTGCACTCTGCACTCACTACTCTGCACTCTGCACTCACTACTCTGCACTCTGCACTCACTACTCTGCACACTCTGCACTCACTACTCTGCACACTCTGCACTCACTACTCTGCACACTCTGCACTCACTACTCTGCACACTCTGCACTCACTACTCTGCACACTCTGCACTCACTACTCTGCACACTCTGCACTCACTACTCTGCACTCACTACTCTGCACTCACTACTCTGCACTCACTACTCTGCACTCACTACTCTGCACTCACTACTCTGCACTCTGCACTCACTACTCTGCACTCACTACTCTGCACTCAGTACTCTGCACTCACTACTCTGCACTCTGCACTCACTACTCTGCACTCTGCACTCACTACTCTGCACTCTGCACTCACTACTCTGCACTCTGCACTCACTACTCTGCACTCTGCACTCACTACTCTGCACTCTCTGCACTCACTACTCTGCACTCACTACTCTGCACTCACTACTCTGCACTCACTACTCTGCACTCTGCACTCACTACTCTGCACTCACTACTCACTACTCTTCACTCACTACTCACTACTCTTCACTCACTACTCACTACTCTGCACTCACTACTCTGCACTCACTACTCTGCACTCACTACTCTGCACTCACTACTCTGCACTCACTACTCTGCACTCACTACTCTGCACTCACTACTCTGCACTCACTACTCACTACTCTGCACTCACTACTCTCTGCACTCACTATTCTGCACTCACTATTCTGCACTCTGCACTCACTATTCTGCACTCACTACTCTGCACTCACTACTCTGCACTCACTACTCACTACTCTGCACTCACTACTCTGCACTCACTACTCTGCACTCACTACTCTGCACTCACTACTCTGCACTCACTACTCTGCACTCACTACTCTGCACTCACTACTCTCTGCACTCACTACTCTGCACTCACTATTCTGCACTCACTACTCTGCACTCACTATTCTGCACTCACTATTCTGCACTCACTATTCTGCACTCACTACTCTGCACTCACTATTCTGCACTCACTATTCTGCACTCTGCACTCACTATTCTGCACTCTGCACTCACTATTCTGCACTCACTATTCTGCACTCTGCACTCACTACTCTGCACTCACTACTCTGCACTCACTACTCTGCACTCACTACTCTGCACTCACTACTCTGCACTCACTACTCTGCACTCACTACTCTGCACTCACTACTCACTACTCTGCACTCACTACTCTGCACTCACTACTCACTACTCTGCACTCACTACTCTCTGCACTCACTATTCTGCCCTCACTATTCTGCACTCTGCACTCACTATTCTGCACTCACTATTCTGCACTCTGCACTCACTATTCTGCACTCACTACTCTGCACTCACTACTCTGCACTAACTACTCACTACTCTGCACTCACTACTCTCTGCACTCACTACTCTGCACTCACTATTCTGCACTCACTATTCTGCACTCTGCACTCACTACTCTGCACTCTGCACTCACTACTCTGCACTCTGCACTCACTACTCTACACTCACTACTCTGCACTCACTACTCTGCACTCACTACTCACTACTCTGCACTCACTACTCACTACTCTGCACTCACTACTCTGCACTCACTACTCTGCACTCACTACTCTCTGCACTCACTACTCTGCACTCACTACTCTGCACTCACTATTCTGCACTCACTATTCTGCACTCACTATTCTGCACTCACTATTCTGCACTCTGCACTCACTATTCTGCACTCTGCACTCACTATTCTGCACTCTGCACTCACTATTCTGCGCTCTGCACTCACTACTCTGCACTCACTACTCTGCACTCACTACTCTGCACTCACTACTCTGCACTCACTACTCACTACTCTGCACTCACTACTCTGCACTCACTACTCTGCACTCACTACTCTGCACTCACTACTCACTACTCTGCACTCACTACTCTCTGCACTCACTACTCTCTGCACTCACTACTCTGCACTCACTACTCTGCACTCACTACTCTGCACTCACTATTCTGCACTCACTATTCTGCACTCACTATTCTGCACTCACTATTCTGCACTCACTATTCTGCACTCTGCACTCACTACTCTGCACTCTGCACTCTGCACTCACTACTCTGCACTCTGCACTCACTACTCTGCACTCTGCACTCACTACTCTGCACACTCTGCACTCACTACTCTGCACACTCTGCACTCACTACTCTGCACACTCTGCACTCACTACTCTGCACACTCTGCACTCACTACTCTGCACACTCTGCACTCACTACTCTGCACACTCTGCACTCACTACTCTGCACTCACTACTCTGCACTCACTACTCTGCACTCACTACTCTGCACTCACTACTCTGCACTCACTACTCTGCACTCTGCACTCACTACTCTGCACTCACTACTCTGCACTCAGTACTCTGCACTCACTACTCTGCACTCTGCACTCACTACTCTGCACTCTGCACTCACTACTCTGCACTCTGCACTCACTACTCTGCACTCTGCACTCACTACTCTGCACTCTGCACTCACTACTCTGCACTCTCTGCACTCACTACTCTGCACTCACTACTCTGCACTCACTACTCTGCACTCACTACTCTGCACTCTGCACTCACTACTCTGCACTCACTACTCTGCACTCACTACTCTGCACTCACTACTCTGCACTCTGCACTCACTACTCTGCACTCTGCACTCACTACTCTGCACTCTGCACTCACTACTCTGCACTCACTACTCTGCACTCTGCACTCACTACTCTGCACTCTGCACTCACTACTCTGCACTTTGCACTCACTACTCTGCACTCTGCACTCACTACTCTGCACTCTGCACTCACTACTCTGCACTCTGCACTCACTACTCTGCACTCTGCACTCACTACTCTGCACTCTGCACTCACTACTCTGCACTTTGCACTCACTACTCTGCACTCTGCACTCACTACTCTGCACTCTGCACTCACTACTCTGCACTCTGCACTCACTACTCTGCACTCTGCACTCACTACTCTGCACTCTGCACTCACTACTCTGCACTCTGCACTCACTACTCTGCACTCTGCACTCACTACTCTGCACTCTGCACTCACTACTCTGCACTCTCTGCACTCACTACTCTGCACTCACTACTCTGCACTCTCTACTCTGCACTCTGCACTCACTACTCTGCACTCTGCACTCACTACTCTGCACTCTGCACTCACTACTCTGCACTCACTACTCTGCACTCACTACTCTGCACTCACTACTCTGCACTCACTACTCTGCACTCACTACTCACTACTTTGCACTCACTACTCACTACTCTGCACTCACTACTCACTACTCTGCACTCACTACTAGGCACTCACTACTCTGCACTCACTACTAGGCACTCACTACTAGGCACTCACTACTAGGCACTCACTACTAGGCACTCACTACTCTGCACTCACTACTCTGCACTCACTACTCTGCACTCTGCACTCACTACTCTGCACTCACTACTCTGCACTCTGCACTCACTACTCTGCACTCACTACTCTGCACTCTGCACTCACTACTCTGCACTCTGCACTCACTACTCTGCACTCTCTGCACTCACTACTCTGCACTCACTACTCTGCACTCACTACTCTGCACTCACTACTCACTACTCTGCACTCACTACTCACTACTCTGCACTCACTACTCACTACTCTGCACTCACTACTCACTACTCTGCACTCACTACTAGGCACTCACTACTAGGCATTCACTACTCTGCACTCACTACTCTGCACTCACTACTCTGCACTCTGCACTCACTAATCTGCACCCTCTGCACTCACTACTCTGCACTCACTACTCTGCACTCACTACTCACTACTCTGCACTCACTACTCTGCACTCACTACTCTGCACTCTCTGCACTCACTACTCTGCACTCACTACTCTGCACTCACTACTCTGCACCCACTACTCTGCACCCACTACTCTGCACTCACTACTCTGCACTCACTACTCACTACTCTGCACTCACTACTCACTACTCTTCACTCACTACTCACTACTCTTCACTCACTACTCACTACTCTGCACTCACTACTCTGCACTCACTACTCTGCACTCACTACTCTGCACCCACTACTCTGCACCCACTACTCTGCACTCACTACTCTGCACTCACTACTCACTCTTCTGCACTCACTACTCACTACTCTTCACTCACTACTCACTACTCTTCACTCACTACTCACTACTCTGCACTCACTACTCTGCACTCACTACTAGGCACTCACTACTAGGCACTCACTACTCTGCACTCACTACTCTGCACTCACTTCTCTGCACTCACTACTCTGCACTCACTACTCTGCACTCTGCACTCACTACTCTGCACTCTGCACTCACTACTCTACACTCTTCACTCACTACTCTGCACTCTGCACTCACTACTCTGCACTCTGCACTCACTACTCTGCACTCTCTGCACTCACTACTCTGCACTCTGCACTCACTACTCTGCACTCACTACTCTGCACTCACTACTCTGCACTCACTACTCTGCACTCACTACTCTGCACTCACTATTCTGCACTCACTATTCTGCACTCACTATTCTGCACTCACTATTCTGCACTCTGCACTCACTATTCTGCACTCTGCACTCACTATTCTGCACTCTGCACTCACTACTCTGCACTCACTACTCTGCACTCACTACTCTGCACTCACTACTCTGCACTCTGCACTCACTACTCTGCACTCTGCACTCACTACTCTGCACTCTGCACTCACTACTCTGCACTCTGCACTCACTACTCTGCACTTTGCACTCACTACTCTGCACTCACTACTCTGCACTCTGCACTCACTACTCTGCACTCACTACTCTGCACTCTGCACTCACTACTCTGCACTCTGCACTCACTACTCTGCACTCTGCACTCACTACTCTGCACTCTGCACTCACTACTCTGCACTCTCTGCACTCACTACTCTGCACTCTCTGCACTCACTACTCTGCACTCACTACTCTGCACTCTCTACTCTGCACTCTGCACTCACTACTCTGCACTCTGCACTCACTACTCTGCACTCTCTGCACTCACTACTCTGCACTCACTACTCTGCACTCACTACTCTGCACTCACTACTCTGCACTCACTACTCTGCACTCTGCACTCACTACTCTGCACTCACTACTCTGCACTCACTACTCTGCACTCACTACTCTGCACTCACTACTCTGCACTCACTACTCTGCACTCACTACTCTGCACTCTGCACTCACTACTCTGCACTCTGCACTCACTACTCTGCACTCTGCACTCACTACTCTGCACTCACTACTCTGCACTCTACACTCACTACTCTGCACTCTGCACTCACTACTCTGCACTTTGCACTCACTACTCTGCACTCTGCACTCACTACTCTGCACTCTGCACTCACTACTCTGCACTCTGCACTCACTACTCTGCACTCTGCACTCACTACTCTGCACTTTGCACTCACTACTCTGCACTCTGCACTCACTACTCTGCACTCTGCACTCACTACTCTGCTCTGCACTCACTACTCTGCACTCTGCACTCACTACTCTGCACTCTGCACTCACTACTCTGCACTTTGCACTCACTACTCTGCACTCTGCACTCACTACTCTGCACTCTGCACTCACTACTCTGCACTTTGCACTCACTACTCTGCACTCTGCACTCACTACTCTGCACTTTGCACTCACTACTCTGCACTCTGCACTCACTACTCTGCACTCTGCACTCACTACTCTGCTCTGCACTCACTACTCTGCACTCTGCACTCACTACTCTGCACTTTGCACTCACTACTCTGCACTCTGCACACACTACTCTGCACTCTGCACTCACTACTCTGCACTCTGCACTCACTACTCTGCACTCTGCACTCACTACTCTGCACTCTGCACTCACTACTCTGCACTCTGCACTCACTACTCTGCACTCTGCACTCACTACTCTGCACTCTGCACTCACTACTCTGCACTCTCTGCACTCACTACTCTGCACTCACTACTCTGCACTCTCTACTCTGCACTCTGCACTCACTACTCTGCACTCTGCACTCACTACTCTGCACTCTGCACTCACTACTCTGCACTCACTACTCTGCACTCACTACTCTGCACTCACTATGCACTCACTACTCTGCACTCACTACTCTGCACTCACTACTCACTACTTTGCACTCACTACTCACTACTCTGCACTCACTACTCACTACTCTGCACTCACTACTAGGCACTCACTACTCTGCACTCACTACTAGGCACTCACTACTAGGCACTCACTACTAGGCACTCACTACTAGGCACTCACTACTAGGCACTCACTACTAGGCACTCACTACTCTGCACTCACTACTCTGCACTCACTACTCTGCACTCTGCACTCACTACTCTGCACTCACTACTCTGCACTCTGCACTCACTACTCTGCACTCACTACTCTGCACTCTGCACTCACTACTCTGCACTCTGCACTCACTACTCTGCACTCTCTGCACTCACTACTCTGCACTCACTACTCTGCACTCACTACTCTGCACTCACTACTCACTACTCTGCACTCACTACTCACTACTCTGCACTCACTACTCAGCACTCACTACTCTGCACTCACTACTAGGCACTCACTACTAGGCATTCACTACTCTGCACTCACTACTCTGCACTCACTACTCTGCACTCTGCACTCACTAATCTGCACTCTCTGCACTCACTACTCTGCACTCACTACTCTGCACTCACTACTCACTACTCTGCACTCACTACTCTGCACTCTGCACTCACTACTCTGCACTCTCTGCACTCACTACTCTGCACTCACTACTCTGCACTCACTACTCTGCACCCACTACTCTGCACCCACTACTCTGCACTCACTACTCTGCACTCACTACTCACTACTCTGCACTCACTACTCACTACTCTTCACTCACTACTCACTACTCTGCACTCACTACTCACTACTCTGCACTCACTACTCTGCACTCACTACTCTGCACTCACTACTCTGCACCCACTACTCTGCACCCACTACTCTGCACTCACTACTCTGCACTCACTACTCACTACTCTGCACTCACTACTCACTACTCTTCACTCACTACTCACTACTCTTCACTCACTACTCACTACTCTGCACTCACTACTCTGCACTCACTACTCTGCACTCACTACTAGGCACTCACTACTAGGCACTCACTACTCTGCACTCACTACTCTGCACTCACTTCTCTGCACTCACTACTCTGCACTCACTACTCTGCACTCTGCACTCACTACTCTGCACTCTGCACTCACTACTCTACACTCTTCATTCTGCACTCTGCACTCACTACTCTGCACTCTGCACTCACTACTCTGCACTCTCTGCACTCACTACTCTGCACTCTGCACTCACTACTCTGCACTCACTACTCTGCACTCACTACTCTGCACTCACTACTCTGCACTCACTACTCTGCACTCACTACTCTGCACTCACTATTCTGCACTCACTGTTCTGCACTCACTGTTCTGCACTCACTATTCTGCACTCACTATTCTGCACTCACTATTCTGCACTCTGCACTCACTATTCTGCACTCTGCACTCACTATTCTGCACTCTGCACTCACTATTCTGCACTCTGCACTCACTACTCTGCACTCTGCACTCACTACTCTGCACTCTGCACTCACTACTCTGCACTCACTACTCTGCACTCACTACTCTGCACTCACTACTCTGCACTCACTACTCACTACTCTGCACTCACTACTCTGCACTCACTACTCACTACTCTGCACTCACTACTCTGCACTCACTACTCACTACTCTGCACTCACTACTCTGCACTCACTACTCACTACTCTGCACTCACTACTCACTACTCTGCACTCACTACTCTGCACTCACTACTCTCTGCACTCACTACTCTGCACTCACTACTCTGCACTCACTATTCTGCACTCACTATTCTGCACTCACTATTCTGCACTCTGCACTCACTACTCTGCACTCTGCACTCACTACTCTGCACTCACTACTCTGCACTCACTACTCTACACTCTGCACTCATTACTCTGCACTCTGCACTCACTACTCTGCACTCTGCACTCACTACTCTGCACTCTGCACTCACTACTCTGCACTCTGCACTCACTACTCTGCACTCACTACTCTGCACTCACTACTCTGCACTCACTACTCTGCACTCACTACTCACTACTCTGCACTCACTACTCTGCACTCACTACTCACTACTCTGCACTCACTACTCTGCACTCACTACTCTGCACTCACTACTCACTACTCTGCACTCACTACTCTCTGCACTCACTACTCTGCACTCACTACTCTGCACTCACTATTCTGCACTCACTATTCTGCACTCACTATTCTGCACTCACTATTCTGCACTCTGCACTCACTATTCTGCACTCTGCACTCACTATTCTGCACTCTGCACTCACTATTCTGCACTCTGCACTCACTACTCTGCACTCTGCACTCACTACTCTGCACTCTGCACTCACTACTCTGCACTCACTACTCTGCACTCACTACTCTGCACTCACTACTCTGCACTCACTACTATGCACTCACTACTCTGCACTCACTACTCACTACTCTGCACTCACTACTCTGCACTCACTACTCACTACTCTGCACTCACTACTCTGCACTCACTACTCACTACTCTGCACTCACTACTCTGCACTCACTACTCTGCACTCACTACTCACTACTCTGCACTCACTACTCTGCACTCACTACTCACTACTCTGCACTCACTACTCACTACTCTGCACTCACTACTCACTACTCTGCACTCACTACTCTGCACTCACTACTCACTACTCTGCACTCACTACTCTGCACTCACTACTCTGCACTCACTACTCTGCACTCACTACTCTGCACTCACTACTCTGCACTCACTACTCTTCACTCACTACTCTGCACTCACTACTCACTACTCTGCACTCACTACTCACTACTCTGCACTCACTACTCTGCACTCACTACTCTGCACTCACTACTCTGCACTCACTACTCTGCACTCACTACTCTGCACTCACTACTCTGCACTCACTATTCTGCACTCTGCACTCACTATTCTGCACTCTGCACTCACTATTCTGCACTCTGCACTCACTACTCTGCACTCTGCACTCACTACTCTGCACTCTGCACTCACTACTCTGCACTCTGCACTCACTACTCTGCACTCACTACTCTGCACTCACTACTCTGCACTCACTACTCTGCACTCACTACTCACTACTCTGCACTCACTACTCTGCACTCACTACTCACTACTCTGCACTCACTACTCTGCACTCACTACTCACTACTCTGCACTCACTACTCTGCACTCACTACTCACTACTCTGCACTCACTACTCACTACTCTGCACTCACTACTCTGCACTCACTACTCTGCACTCACTACTCTCTGCACTCACTACTCTGCACTCACTACTCTGCACTCACTATTCTGCACTCACTATTCTGCACTCACTATTCTGCACTCTGCACTCACTACTCTGCACTCTGCACTCACTACTCTGCACTCACTACTCTGCACTCACTACTCTACACTCTGCACTCATTACTCTGCACTCTGCACTCACTACTCTGCACTCTGCACTCACTACTCTGCACTCTGCACTCACTACTCTGCACTCTGCACTCACTACTCTGCACTCTGCACTCACTACTCTGCACTCACTACTCTGCACTCACTACTCTGCACTCACTACTCTGCACTCACTACTCACTACTCTGCACTCACTACTCTGCACTCACTACTCACTACTCTGCACTCACTACTCTGCACTCACTACTCTGCACTCACTACTCACTACTCTGCACTCACTACTCTCTGCACTCACTACTCTGCACTCACTACTCTGCACTCACTACTCTGCACTCACTATTCTGCACTCACTATTCTGCACTCACTATTCTGCACTCACTATTCTGCACTCTGCACTCACTATTCTGCACTCTGCACTCACTATTCTGCACTCTGCACTCACTATTCTGCACTCTGCACTCACTACTCTGCACTCTGCACTCACTACTCTGCACTCTGCACTCACTACTCTGCACTCTGCACTCACTACTCTGCACTCACTACTCTGCACTCACTACTCTGCACTCACTACTCTGCACTCACTACTCTGCACTCACTACTCACTACTCTGCACTCACTACTCTGCACTCACTACTCACTACTCTGCACTCACTACTCTGCACTCACTACTCACTACTCTGCACTCACTACTCTGCACTCACTACTCTGCACTCACTACTCACTACTCTGCACTCACTACTCTGCACTCACTACTCACTACTCTGCACTCACTACTCACTACTCTGCACTCACTACTCACTACTCTGCACTCACTACTCTGCACTCACTACTCACTACTCTGCACTCACTACTCTGCACTCACTACTCTGCACTCACTATTCTGCACTCACTACTCTGCACTGACTACTCTGCACTCACTACTCTGCACTCACTACTCTGCACTCACTACTCTGCACTCACTACTCTCCACTCACTACTCTGCACTCACTACTCACTACTCTGCACTCACTACTCTGCACTCACTACTCACTACTCTGCACTCACTACTCACTACTCTGCACTCACTACTCTGCACTCACTACTCTACACTCACTACGCACTACTCTGCACTCACTACTCTGCACTCACTACTCACTACTCTGCACTCACTACTCTGCACTCACTACTCACTACTCTGCACTCACTACTCTGCACTCACTACTCACTACTCTGCACTCACTACTCTGCACTCACTACTCACTACTCTGCACTCACTACTCTGCACTCACTACTCTGCACTCACTACTCTGCACTCACTACTCACTACTTTGCACTCACTACTCTGCACTCACTACTCACTACTCTGCACTCACTACTCTGCACTCACTACTCTGCACTCACTACTCTGCACTCACTACTCACTACTCTGCACTCACTACTCTGCACTCCCTACTCACTACTCTGCACTCACTACTCTGCACTCACTACTCTGCACTCACTACTCACTACTCTGCACTCACTACTCTGCACTCACTACTCACTACTCTGCACTCACTACTCTGCACTCACTACTCTGCACTCACTACTCACTACTCTGCACTCACTATTCTGCACTCACTATTCTGCACTCACTATTCTGCACTCACTATTCTGCACTCTGCACTCACTATTCTGCACTCTGCACTCACTATTCTGCACTCTGCACTCACTATTCTGCACTCTGCACTCACTATTCTGCACTCTGCACTCACTACTCTGCACTCTGCACTCACTACTCTGCACTCACTACTCTGCACTCACTACTCTGCACTCACTACTCTGCACTCACTACTCTGCACTCACTACTCACTACTCTGCACTCACTACTCACTACTCTGCACTCACTACTCACTACTCTGCACTCACTACTCTGCACTCACTACTCTGCACTCACTACTCTGCACTCACTACTCTCTGCACTCACTACTCTGCACTCACTACTCACTACTCTGCACTCACTACTCTGCACTCACTACTCTGCACTCACTACTCTGCACTCACTATTCTGCACTCACTATTCTGCACTCACTATTCTGCACTCACTATTCTGCACTCTGCACTCACTATTCTGCACTCTGCACTCACTATTCTGCACTCTGCACTCACTACTCTGCACTCACTACTCTGCACTCACTACTCTGCACTCACTACTCTGCACTCACTACTCTGCACTCACTACTCTGCACTCACTACTCTGCACTCACTACTCACTACTCTGCACTCACTACTCTCTGCACTCACTATTCTGCACTCACTATTCTGCACTCTGCACTCACTATTCTGCACTCACTACTCTGCACTCACTACTCTGCACTCACTACTCACTACTCTGCACTCACTACTCTGCACTCACTACTCTGCACTCACTACTCTGCACTCACTACTCTGCACTCACTACTCTGCACTCACTACTCTGCACTCACTACTCTCTGCACTCACTACTCTGCACTCACTATTCTGCACTCACTACTCTGCACTCACTATTCTGCACTCACTATTCTGCACTCACTATTCTGCACTCACTACTCTGCACTCACTATTCTGCACTCACTATTCTGCACTCTGCACTCACTATTCTGCACTCTGCACTCACTATTCTGCACTCACTATTCTGCACTCTGCACTCACTACTCTGCACTCACTACTCTGCACTCACTACTCTGCACTCACTACTCTGCACTCACTACTCTGCACTCACTACTCTGCACTCACTACTCTGCACTCACTACTCACTACTCTGCACTCACTACTCTGCACTCACTACTCACTACTCTGCACTCACTACTCTCTGCACTCACTATTCTGCCCTCACTATTCTGCACTCTGCACTCACTATTCTGCACTCACTATTCTGCACTCTGCACTCACTATTCTGCACTCACTACTCTGCACTCACTACTCTGCACTAACTACTCACTACTCTGCACTCACTACTCTCTGCACTCACTACTCTGCACTCACTATTCTGCACTCACTATTCTGCACTCTGCACTCACTACTCTGCACTCTGCACTCACTACTCTACACTCACTACTCTGCACTCACTACTCTACACTCACTACTCTGCACTCACTACTCTGCACTCACTACTCACTACTCTGCACTCACTACTCACTACTCTGCACTCACTACTCTGCACTCACTACTCTGCACTCACTACTCTCTGCACTCACTACTCTGCACTCACTACTCTGCACTCACTATTCTGCACTCACTATTCTGCACTCACTATTCTGCACTCACTATTCTGCACTCTGCACTCACTATTCTGCACTCTGCACTCACTATTCTGCACTCTGCACTCACTATTCTGCGCTCTGCACTCACTACTCTGCACTCACTACTCTGCACTCACTACTCTGCACTCACTACTCTGCACTCACTACTCACTACTCTGCACTCACTACTCTGCACTCACTACTCTGCACTCACTACTCTGCACTCACTACTCACTACTCTGCACTCACTACTCTCTGCACTCACTACTCTCTGCACTCACTACTCTGCACTCACTACTCTGCACTCACTACTCTGCACTCACTATTCTGCACTCACTATTCTGCACTCACTATTCTGCACTCACTATTCTGCACTCACTATTCTGCACTCTGCACTCACTATTCTGCACTCTGCACTCACTATTCTGCACTCTGCACTCACTACTCTGCACTCTGCACTCACTACTCTGCACTCACTACTCTGCACTCACTACTCTGCACTCACTACTCACTACTCTGCACTCACTACTCTGCACTCACTACTCACTACTCTGCACTCACTACTCTGCACTCACTACTCACTACTCTGCACTCACTACTCTGCACTCACTACTCTGCACTCACTACTCACTACTCTGCACTCACTACTCTCTGCACTCACTATTCTGCACTCACTATTCTGCACTCACTATTCTGCACTCACTATTCTGCACTCACTATTCTGCACTCTGCACTCACTATTCTGCACTCTGCACTCACTACTCTGCACTCTGCACTCACTACTCTGCACTCTGCACTCACTACTCTGCACTCACTACTCTGCACTCACTACTCTCTGCACTCACTATTCTGCACTCACTATTCTGCACTCACTATTCTGCACTCTGCACTCACTATTCTGCACTCTGCACTCACTACTCTGCACTCTGCACTCACTACTCTTGTTGGACAGGCCACATGACGGGCCGCTCTCCCCCGGCTCGACCAGGCCCGAGCCCAGTCATACAAGCACCCCACACCACCATTGTACGTCCTACGTCCCCTCAGGGACACCTGCCCTCGAACATGATCACCTCATGGGCCCGATCCACTGCCGACCCATGCGCTCAGCCTGGGCCGCCATCTTGGACACTTCATCACGAGGCCGCCTGGCCCCCGATCGACCTCAACCCTGGGCCTAGCCCGGCCTCAGACATTCCGGCACCACCCTCCACCCAGGAGGTGAGCGAGCTACTTGGCAGGTCAATGGGAGAAAGAGGTGTCGATGGCTCTCCCCCGGCCAGTGCCGCTCGCCCATCGCCTCCCCGGGCGCTGGCTCCACCCCCCCGCTGGGTGTCTGGACTCCCTCATCCCGGACCTCCCGACCTCCAAGTGCGAGGGTCCGGACATCAAAGCCCGCCAGCCCTATAACTGGGGCAGCTCCAGAGCAGGAAGGCAGTTGTATCTTGGAGTCGAGAGACGTAAAGAGGAACTCACCCTGGACGGACTACTGGCGCTGCCGTAGCTCTGTCCTGTGCACCATCGTCCTGCCTGTTGGCGCTGCCACAGCCGTCGTAACCTTCATCCTTCATCGTCGTCCGGATCTGCTGGCGAGGCCGCGGACCGTTGTAACCGTCATCTGCATCGGGACCTGCTTGGCTTCTCCACGGCCCGTCGACCATCCGTCATCCATCCCGGGACCTGCTTGGCTTCTCCACGGCCCGTCGATCATCCTTCGTCCATCTCGGGACCGGCTTGGCTCCTCCACGGCCCGATCAGCAAACACACCGAGCTCGAGGATTGAGAGCTATTTAACTCATTGGCAACTAAGACTGTCCCGCTACCCCTTTTTCCTCAACCAGAGATCAGAACCGAGGGGACCCCTGAGTCCAGACCTCCTTGTATCATATCAACGTAACCTAAGAATTGCCTATAAAGTCTCGTTAACCTTCAATCTTGTGTGGTGTCCGTCTGTGGGGGGGGAAGTTACTTATCTGTACAGTCGTTGGAGACGGCTCTCCCTGGAGACCTCTCCCCGTAATCTCGGCCGACCCTCCCGGTCCGTCTAACATTGGTGGCCAGCGGCGCGATCCGAATCACCGCATAACGTACAGAGAGTAGCTCACCCCACAACGAACAACAATGTCAACTAAAGAGAGCGGATCAACTGAGAAGTTCCAAATGGAAAAACTCGAGGAATACAGCCATCGTGAACTAAAGCAGTTCTGCATCGAACTAGGTATCGCTACCACCGGACTAAGTACCAAGGACGATTTCAAGCATGCCCTAGAATCTTGGGCAGAGACCGGGGATGTCGAAGCCCCTGAGCAAAGCACCGCGAAAAATACCAGCACGGGCCCTGAGGGGCAAAGAACCAGTCTCTCGCAAGACGAGATCCAAGAAAGAGAAAAAGCCCGACTACACGAACTCGAAATGGCCCGACTCAAGATGGACATAGAACTCAAATTGGCCGAGCAAAAAATAAACTTAGAGCACCTTCGCCTCCGAGAAGAAAGAGAGGAGAAACAGAGGCAAAGGGAGCTCGAGGAAAAAAGACTAACGTACGAGCACGAGCGGAACCTAGCCGAGATCAACCTGCGCAAACAGAATAAAGAGTTAGGGGTGCCTGACCGACCGTCCACCCCAGGGACCACGGAGAAAAAAGTGCACATCCCCAAGGATGTGGTCCGAGAATATTTTCGAGAAGACGACATCCAGCAATGGTTTAAGGCCTATGAAATCGCGATGACTGCGCACCGGATCGATAGAGCCGACTGGGGAGCCGGCCTATGGGGCAAATTCCTTAATGAGGGCCGCGATACTCTGTTACAGCTCCCAGACCACCAGATGACCTCCTACGACCATATGAAAGCGGCCCTCCTCACCCGCTATGGCCTCACGCCCGAGATGTACCGTCAGCGGTTCCGAGACTGCACACGCATTCCAGGTACAACTTGGGTGGACTATGTAACGTACTTTAGCAGAGCCTTCGAAGGCTGGATCAGAGGGAACAACGTCACGACCTACGAGCAGCTGTTCAATCTGATGGTATGGGAGCATCTGTCCAACAATTGCTTCATTGAACTACGCCAACACCTCCTCGACAGCAAGTTAACCGATCCCCGGCAGCTCGCAGCCGAAGCTGACCGGTGGGAGATCACCAGAGTGGGCCGGAATGGGTCCTACGAGCAGAACAGGAACAACAATGGTCACCCCCGACCCAGAGGAGGAGGAGGGGGCCAAGGACGAGGAAGAGACAACACTCCGGCCGCCCCCACTACCAGCACCACCCCCCCGGCCAACCGGGGCAGCACCCCGGCGCGACCGGGATACAGAGCCAATGTTACATGTCACCGATGCCAACGAGTCGGCCACTATGCAAACGACCCAAGCTGCCCGCAGTATCAGAGTCCAAGACCCCGCCAGGTGGCCGCCGCGGCACTAGGGGAAGAACAGATCTCCGAGGAACAAGAAACAGACGAGCAAGAGTATCAAGAGTGGGAGCCAGCAGCCATGACTCTCGCGTGCTTAGGGGGAAGAGACATGGTCCCGCGGGTCCCCCTACCCGCTAACACCCAGAAGTACAGCCAATGGGTGAGCATCAATGGACAACGGGCCGAAGCCCTTCGAGACACCGGGGCCAGTGTGACAGCCGTCCGCTGTCATCTGGTGACCCCAGAACAATATCTACCGAACATTCTCTGCCCTGTACGATCCGCCGACAACTCAGAGAGTCTGTGTCGGATGGCCTGCGTCCCCTTTGAGTGGGGAGGGGTCTCCGGCATGCTGAAGGTAACGGTCCGAGACGACGCCCCCGTGGACTGCCTCCTCGGAAATGACCTGGAAAGCTCCCCGTGGGCAGCCGTGGAGCGAAAAGAACACTTGGGGATGTTGGGCGTCCCAGACTGGGCGTGCGTCACCACCCGGTCCATGGCCGCCCGTGCCAACCCTCACCCCGAAGAACCAGAATGGCCGGCGCCACCGCCCCCGGTCGCCCCCGCCGAGACCC
This sequence comes from Lissotriton vulgaris, assembly GCF_964263255.1. Classification (NCBI taxonomy): domain Eukaryota; kingdom Metazoa; phylum Chordata; class Amphibia; order Caudata; family Salamandridae; genus Lissotriton; species Lissotriton vulgaris. The sequence continues at coordinate 1,173,992,072 of NC_141696.1, forward strand.
CCGACCATGGTATCCCCCTCGAACTTGCCCAACCTTCCGACCTTGCTAATCTTGACCAGTGGGCTCAAGAAGGGGGACCCACACAAGAACAATTTCGTCAGGAGCAGGAGACTTGTCCCTCCCTTGAGGGACTCCGACAACAAGCGCTCGCCCAAAGCGCAGGGGATACCTCCGGAACTCATTGGGTCTACTGGGACAATGACCTATTGTACAGCGAGCAACGAATCGCCGAGCTAGGGGCCAACCGAGTACTAGTGGTGCCCCTCCGCTTTAGAGACTTCCTGCTAAATCTGGCCCACGATGTCCCCCTGGCAGGGCACCTGGGACAAGATAAAACCTACAGCCGCCTAGTGACCCACTTCTTCTGGCCAAAAATGAGAAACGATGTGCACCAGCATTGCCGATCTTGCCCCACGTGCCAAGCCAGTGGGAAGAGCGGCCGCAAATTAAAGGCCCCCCTGCAACCCTTTCCAGTAGTCACGACCCCATTTGAGAGGGTCGGAATAGACATTGTGGGACCCCTAGACCCGCGTACAAGACAAGGCCATCGCTTCATCCTGGTACTAGTGGACCACGCCACCCGCTACCCTGAGGCTATTCCTCTCCGGACCGTGACAGCCCCAGTGGTCGGCCGGGCCCTGATGGGGATCTTCTCCCGTGTGGGGTTCCCCCGAGAAGTCGTCAGTGACAGAGGCACAAACTTTATTTCCAAATATATGAAGTCCCTCTGGCAACAGTGTGGGGTCACCTACCGCTTCACGACCCCCTATCACCCCCAAGGAAACGGACTTGTTGAGCGGTTCAATCGCACGCTAAAAGGGATGATCGGGGGATTGGAAGAGCCCCTCCGTCGCCAGTGGGATGTGCTGCTGCCGTGCCTCCTCTTCGCCTACCGGGAGGTCCCACAGAAGTCCCTAGGCTTCAGCCCATTCGAGCTGCTCTATGGGCACCCAGTACGGGGGCCACTCAGCCTGATCAAAGAAGGCTGGGAGATGCCTCCGGCCAAGAGTCCGCCCGATGTCTTCCGGTACCTCCTCACCCTCCGCAACCAGTCCCGAAGGTTCAGAGACCTAGCAAAAGCCAACCTAGAGACAAGTCAAGAGGACATGAAGAAATGGTATGACCAGAACGCCTCATCTATTGAATTCGAGCCGGGGCAACAGGTCTGGGTAATGTCCCCCACAGAACCGTGCGCTCTCCAAGACAAATGGACGGGACCCTTCAAGGTAATCGAGCGCAAGGGTCCTGCCACCTATCTGATCGATATGGAGTCCGCCCGGAATCCGCTCCGAGTCCTCCACACCAACAGACTGAAACCCCACTTTGCGCGAACAGAACTCAGTCTCTTGATGGCCACAGACAATGGGGTTGAAGACGACTCCGAACCTCTCCCTGACCTCTTGCGGACCCAGGAGCAAGACGGCTCCGTGGATGGGGTCCGACTCTCGGAGTCCCTCACCAGAGAACAACGCCACGAGTGCCAAGCCCTCCTATCACGATTTGCCAGTCTGTTCTCCCTCACCCCAGGTGTCACTTCCTGGTGTGTGCACGATGTGGACACCGGAGACAACCCTCCTATCCGCCACCGGGCCTACCGCGTACCTGATCGGGTACGGGCCTGCATCCAGGCGGAAGTAGCTAAGATGCTCACGCTCGGGGTCATCGAGCCCTCAGACAGTCCATGGGCCAGCCCGGTCGTACTGGTCCCCAAAGCGGCCGCCCCCGGAACCACACCAGAACTCCGGTTCTGTGTCGACTACCGGGGCCTGAATGACGTCACCAGAACGGACGCACACCCCATCCCCCGGGCAGATGAACTGGTCGACCGAATGGGCGCTGCCCGCTACCTCAGCATCTTCGACCTGACGGCAGGTTATTGGCAGATCGGCCTCACATCCCGAGCACAAGAACGTTCTGCCTTCTCCACCCCCGATGGCCACTATCATTTTAAGGTCATGCCCTTCGGCATGAAAAATGCCCCAGCGACTTTCCAACGGCTCGTCAACCAGGTCCTGGCGGGGCTCGAAGAGTTCAGCGCCGCCTACCTGGACGACATCGCTGTGTACAGCCACCATTGGACCGAGCACCTCCACCACCTCCAAGCAGTACTACAAGCCCTTCAGCGAGCTGGCCTCACGATCAAGGCCAGCAAATGTCAAATTGGACAAGGGTCGGTGACCTACCTCGGACACCAGGTGGGAAGCGGCCTAGTGGCCCCTCTACAGCTGAAGATTGCCGCCATCCAGAACTGGCAACCCCCTATCACTCAAACTGAGGTGCGAGCCTTCCTGGGCCTCACGGGCTACTACCGAAGGTTCGTGAAAGACTATGGTACCATCGTGGGGCCTCTCACCGAACTCACATCAAAAAATCAGCCCAAGAAAGTGAACTGGACCCCAGAGTGTCAAGCGGCATTCGAACAGTTAAAGGCCGCCATGTGTTCCGCTCCTGTGCTCCAGGCCCCAGACTACAGCCGGGAGTTCATCGTCCAGACGGACGCCTCCGACCAGGGCATTGGGGCAGTCCTGTCCCAAGTGAACACCGAAGGCCTTGATCAACCGGTGGCCTTCATCAGCCGGAGACTCCTACCCCGGGAACAACGCTGGAGCACCATAGAAAGGGAAGCCTTCGCTGTGGTATGGGCCCTCAAGAAGCTCCGGCCCTACCTTTTTGGCACCCACTTTCGGGTACAGACTGACCACCGACCCCTGCAGTGGTTGATGCATATGCGGGGGGAAAACCCAAAACTGCTACGCTGGTCCATCTCCTTGCAAGGTATGGACTTCACGGTTGAACACCGGCCTGGGTCCGACCACGCCAACGCGGATGGCCTGTCCCGGTTTTTCCGCCTCGACGAAGAGAGTCCCCAAGAGGATGGGTAACTCTCCCCGCCTTCAGCTGGGGGGGACGCATGTTGGACAGGCCACATGACGGGCCGCTCTCCCCCGGCTCGACCAGGCCCGAGCCCAGTCATACAAGCACCCCACACCACCATTGTACGTCCTACGTCCCCTCAGGGACACCTGCCCTCGAACATGATCACCTCATGGGCCCGATCCACTGCCGACCCATGCGCTCAGCCTGGGCCGCCATCTTGGACACTTCATCACGAGGCCGCCTGGCCCCCGATCGACCTCAACCCTGGGCCTAGCCCGGCCTCAGACATTCCGGCACCACCCTCCACCCAGGAGGTGAGCGAGCTACTTGGCAGGTCAATGGGAGAAAGAGGTGTCGATGGCTCTCCCCCGGCCAGTGCCGCTCGCCCATCGCCTCCCCGGGCGCTGGCTCCACCCCCCCGCTGGGTGTCTGGACTCCCTCATCCCGGACCTCCCGACCTCCAAGTGCGAGGGTCCGGACATCAAAGCCCGCCAGCCCTATAACTGGGGCAGCTCCAGAGCAGGAAGGCAGTTGTATCTTGGAGTCGAGAGACGTAAAGAGGAACTCACCCTGGACGGACTACTGGCGCTGCCGTAGCTCTGTCCTGTGCACCATCGTCCTGCCTGTTGGCGCTGCCACAGCCGTCGTAACCTTCATCCTTCATCGTCGTCCGGATCTGCTGGCGAGGCCGCGGACCGTTGTAACCGTCATCTGCATCGGGACCTGCTTGGCTTCTCCACGGCCCGTCGACCATCCGTCATCCATCCCGGGACCTGCTTGGCTTCTCCACGGCCCGTCGATCATCCTTCGTCCATCTCGGGACCGGCTTGGCTCCTCCACGGCCCGATCAGCAAACACACCGAGCTCGAGGATTGAGAGCTATTTAACTCATTGGCAACTAAGACTGTCCCGCTACCCCTTTTTCCTCAACCAGAGATCAGAACCGAGGGGACCCCTGAGTCCAGACCTCCTTGTATCATATCAACGTAACCTAAGAATTGCCTATAAAGTCTCGTTAACCTTCAATCTTGTGTGGTGTCCGTCTGTGGGGGGGGAAGTTACTTATCTGTACAGTCGTTGGAGACGGCTCTCCCTGGAGACCTCTCCCCGTAATCTCGGCCGACCCTCCCGGTCCGTCTAACAACTCTGCACTCTGCACTCACTACTCTGCACTCACTACTCTGCACTCACTACTCTGCACTCACTACTCTGCACTCACTACTCTGCACTCACTACTCTGCACTCACTACTCACTACTCTGCACTCACTACTCTCTGCACTCACTACTCTCTGCACTCACTATTCTGCACTCACTATTCTGCACTCACTATTCTGCACTCACTATTCTGCACTCACTATTCTGCACTCTGCACTCACTATTCTGCACTCTGCACTCACTATTCTGCACTCTGCACTCACTACTCTGCACTCTGCACTCACTACTCTGCACTCACTACTCTGCACTCACTACTCTGCACTCACTACTCTGCACTCACTACTCTGCACTCACTATTCTGCACTCTGCACTCACTACTCTGCACTCTGCACTCACTACTCTGCATTCACTACTCTGCACTCTCTGCACTCACTACTCTGCACTCACTACCCTGCACTCACTACCCTGCACACTCACTACTCTGCACTCACTACTCTGCACTCACTACTCTGCACTCACTATTCTGCACTCACTATTCTGCACTCATTATTCTGCACTCTGCATTCACTACTCTGCACTCTCTGCACTCACTACTCTGCACTCTCTGCACTCACTACTCTGCACTCTCTGCACTCACTACTCTGCACTCACTACTCTCTGCACTCACTACTCTCTGCACTCACTACTCTCTGCACTCACTACTCTGCACTCACTACTCTGCACTCACTACTCTGCACTCACTACCCTGCACTCACTACTCTACACACTCACTACTCTGCACTCACTACTCTGCACTCACTACTCTGCACTCACTACTCTACACACTCACAACTCTGCACTCACTAGTGTGCACACTCAGTAGTCTGCACACTCACTACTCTGCACACTCACTACTCTGCACACTCACTACTCTGCACACTCACTACTCTGCACACTCACTACTCTGCACACTCACTACTCTGCACTCACTACTCTGCACACTCACTACTCTGCACACTCACTACTCTGCACTCACTACTCTGCACTCACTACCCTGCACTCACTACTCTACACACTCACTACTCTCTGCACTCACTACTCTCTGCACTCACTACTCTGCACTCACTACTCTGCACTCACTACTCTGCACTCACTACCCTGCACTCACTACTCTACACACTCACTACTCTGCACTCACTACTCTGCACTCACTACTCTGCACTCACTACTCTACACACTCACAACTCTGCACTCACTAGTGTACACACTCAGTAGTCTGCACACTCACTACTCTGCACACTCACTACTCTGCACACTCACTACTCTGCACACTCACTACTCTGCACACTCACTACTCTGCACACTCACTACTCTGCACACTCACTACTCTGCACTCACTACTCTGCACACTCACTACTCTGCACACTCACTACTCTGCACTCACTACTCTGCACTCACTACTCTGCACTCTGCACACTCACTCTGCACACTCACTCTGCACTCACTACTTCACACTCTGCGCACTCTGCACTCACACTCACCTTCTGCCTCACAGAGGGATGAAGTGAGCGCCGTTCTACTGGGCAGACCTGGGGTCGGGCGGGAGGGTCACCAGGGGCGCGCACGGCTTATAGAGCTATACCGATCAACACAATATTCTCCGGAGTGCCATCCATTTACCGCAGTAGCAGAAATTAGTTTGAAAGCATTGTCGAAGAATGCCAAAAAGCGCCTCATTTAGAAGCGATGAACAGAATTCAATTTTTAGAGCTCCCATGATGTGAAAACAATTTACAATGTACTGTGAACAAACTATTTACGAAGATAAAATATTAGTGAGATAGGTAGTAATCCTTATGCATATTGCCAGATAAGCAGGTGCACCAATGGTCCTCTACACTGGAAAGTCATTTTGAGGATGTAAACACTTCTCAGAAGACAATCTCCTTGACTACAGCGGACCTGCAACAGTGTGCAAAATGTCATGACATTTTGTGTTTATGTACTCTGCTGTATAGATATTTATTGCCCTAATTTCTTTTCAGTATTAGAGGATATCTTTGAAAATACAAGCCTATTATGGAAGTGGATAGAAATGATTATGATCGTGGCTAACACAAAGGTGCAGTGAGGAAAGTGAGTGGCAGATATCGCCACCTCATGGTAGCTGAGTATAGTGGGTCCAGTGGTAGCTTGCACAGCCACGTTCTTTCACTCCGTGTCCAGACTTTGACACTGTAGAATGGGGTTCAAGTCCCAGCGTCGGCTCTCCCAGAGATTACAAAAAAACATGCTGATCGAAAGAAATAAAATTAAACAATACCGATTGGCGTGACGAGGATAAATCCATGTGCAGTGCACTGCCCCCTTGCCTTGTAGACACCGCAGCCCAAGAAAACATGATTGACGGAGCAAAACGGTGGTCAAATTGTCCATAGCCAAAGTATATAACAAGCTGAGGATCAACGGGTGTGAAAACAGCGTGGTGGGCGCGCACGTGACGCAGCGTGGGCGTGCACATCAGCTGAAGGATCGCTGGGGAAGACACCGAGTCTGCCTGCTGCCATGACTGACCCACTGCAGAGGGAAAGAGCCCGGTGAGTGGGGGTAGAGGGGGGGCGGCAGAGAGGGAGTGGGCAGAGAGGGATGGGGTGTGTGTGTGTGCGTGTGTGCGTGTGTCTGTTTCTGTGTGTGTCTGTGTGTGCACGGCGCATGCCTGCCTGTGTGTGTGTGCGCGTTCACAGACCCTGGTCGGCGCGTTCACAGCTCTAGGTCCCTTCAGAGCGAACTCCATAACAATAGGTCTCGATGCCGAGACCTAAAAAGGGCAGGCAAATGTCAACCTGAGGAGTTATTCTGATAAAAATCATCATTTTCAGAAGGTCTATGCTGCTCGCTAGTGGATTTCTTGTGCAGAATTGCAAATTTTGTAATTTCGCGAGTGCGAGATTGTTGCTGCCCGCCGCACCTACATGTTCGCAGTTGCGATCTTACGCCGCACGCCGCAAAATTGCATCACCAAGAAAAAAAAATCCGCTGCGTGCGAATTTGCGGATTTTCGGTAAATTCGCGATTGCGTTCGCGGATCGCGAATTTACCGAAAATCCGCGAGCGGAACGGATTTTCCGCCCATGCTACAGATGATCAGAGTCAGATCTGGTGTTACATCTGTATCTACACAGCCGAGGCCAAGGCTTTACCAGCACCAAGGCTTTACCATCAGAAGGAGCACGGTTCATTTTCACGAAAGCTAATTTTGGTAAACATACCTGCAGTGAGTACAAGGCACCACCAATGTGACTAGAGAACACCTCATCTTGCCAAATACAACACTGAATTGTGCATTCCCGGGAGGAGCAAGAAACTTGTTTCATTGAAGCAAACAGGGGGGTTCATCCATGCCACAACCTCCCTCTTTCATATCTGTGCCCAGAGTAGGCTATGGATAACTAATTAAAATGCTACCTAACACTTCCCATGCAGTCCAGCTTTCTGATATGCTGACTTCTCCTTTGTCTGTAGCTTCCAGGCAGAAAACATAGGTGGCAAGATTTGAAAATTGTTTCACATTACCCACAGAGACTGACACTGCTGCCAAAAGTACTACACCTGACAGGGGAGGAGGTGCACAGCATGTTTCTCACATTGACCAGCATCGAACAGGAGAACGATTACAGTGCTGCACTACCTGCACTACCTGCACTGATGGACAGTCCAGCACCCAGGCCAACACTGTCTATGAATGGTTTATTCTTCGACAAGCCAAGCAAAACTCCAAAGAACCACTTTAAGCTGTCTATGCTGACTACGTGGTATAGCCAGCACCTGTGGATTTGACATTATGGATGAAGAAATCAGGGCTCAGATAATTAAAGGTTGTTATTCACCACAATTTCAGAAGGGAAATACTGAGACAAGACATGATGGCTCTGGTGGTCATACTCATGCTTCCCAGTTCTTACAAATTATCAGAGGTGCGATCAGCTCATATGGAATTGTCCTTATCCATTAAACAAATAAAAGTCAAAACTGCATAGGCAACTTTCAATGTCAGTGGAGCCCTGTTAACATTCTCCTTACAATATTCAAACAAAACTTGTGGATGTTACGGCAACCCAGCATGTAAGGACAGTCCCTGTCAAGTGAAAGGAAAAACGTGCTTCAGATGTGTAAAAATAACCAATTTTCAAAAGTCTGCTTGTGAACGAACAGGCAATAAAGCATCAATACTCAACCACAGTCAGCAGGCCAAGAAAGTAGTGAACCAACACAACACAAACTAAGAGCCATGCCTGACAACTGCATCAGAGGAAGAATCTGAGTCAAAAGAAGAACAAATTCAATTAATTTCAGAGTTTGAAAACCATAGTGAACACCAAGCTCGACCACAGCGGAGATTGCTACTAAACACGCAAGGAGCACCAATCAGCTGCCTTAACGACACAGGCACCAACCTGTTCTTTATGTCAAAGAGGCAAAGTAGAGAAAAAACGCAATGCCTTAGAAGCAGCCAGCATCATTGAAACAGCAGATGGACACACACCGTTGGTATTACCGATTGTGAGGGCAAAAAAAACTAATATAACCAGGGGAGATAAGGATTTATATGAACATGAGGCTACCACACAAAGCTATAAAAAAGTAAGCTACCTCACCCCACAGTGGACGAAATAGAGGCTGATGTGAATGGAGCGAACTGTTTTTCAAAAGTAGACTTAAAATCGGTATACTCCATCTGATATTGCTGTTGTCATCCAGGTACCACTTTCTTGACACATGTTAGTCTCAGTAGATACAGGCATCTAAAGTCTAATATTTCCAATGCTTCAGAAGTGTCTAAGAGAGCATCAACAAGAGCTCTCAGGTCTGGCTAGGGTATTAAACATGAGTAATGATTGCCTAATCCACGCTGCCACGAAAGAGGAACACACCACTCAGCTTACAGTCCCTCTTAGCAGAATCAATACTGCGGGTTGATGCTCAATAAACAGAACTGTGAGTTCCTTAAACAAGACATCAAGTTTTTGGGATACAGATTTAGAGCAGAAGGAGTAGCCCCTGTCCCAATAAAATTTGAAATCATCAAGGGAGGCACGAAGAGCTCAGTATTTAAGGAGGTCCTACACCCATGCTCTTCCTAGGAACCTATTTGCTAAATACTTTAGAGAGAGTAGTGCCTCGTCAGTGGAGAAGTCCACAGAAAGGTGGAATTACAAAGGCAACAATCTTGATCTCAAGGGATCCGAGCTTTCAGATCTTAATGCCCTCACATACCTGGTAGGGTGTCATGTTTCATCATAGGGCGCTCCTCGTCAAGCCGGCGCTGCAATGCCTGGCAGTCATGGGGGCTCTTTATTTGAGATCTTCTGATCCGTAAATGACGTTGGATGAGTGCATGAGAGGGAATTGTGTGGAAGATAGGGTGGGGTAAGGGTGTGTATAAAATAGACTAAGGTAACCAAAGAAATGTTTTATAGGGAGAAGGTACCTTGACTAACTAAAAACAGAGATGCTATCCTTCAGTAGCAAAAATAATAATAATAATAATAATAATAATATAGGGATTTATAAAGCGCCTGGTGACGCCATCTCAGCGTGTCCCCGCCTAATGTACCTTGATAGCTACAAATTACAGTGATAAGGTGAGGTTGACATGTTTCATGCCTATGTTGCCAGGAGGGTCAGTTGACATTTCATCAGGACCAAAACAGAAACATCCTACCCTATGTTAAACAGTGGAACCCCATCTAAGTAATGGGTGGCCACTTATAAAGTTCAATACTGCACCTGGATTGATGCAGGGATCAGATTCCACCCGAAGGTGTACAAGGATCTAGGCATCTACAGGTAGACGGAGGATGGTAGTTCCAGGGATAATGCCCGTGCTCACCACCTGTCCCGTAGCTACGCTGGGACCCTCTGCCTTACCTAAGGGGCAATTCCTTGAACACCTTTGAGTGGAATCTGCTCCCTGCATCAATCCAGGTGCAGTATTGTACTTTGTAAGTGGCCACCCTTTACCTAGATGGGGTTGCACTGTTTAACATAGGGTAGGATTTATCTGTTTTGGTCCTGATGAAATGCCAACTGACCTTCCTGACAACATAGGCATGAAACATTTCGACCCCACCTTGTCACTGTAATTTGCAGCTATCAAGGTACATTGCTACTGAAGGATAGCATCTCTGTTTTTACTTAGTCAAGGTACCTTCACCCTAAAATTCAATTTTTTGTTACCTTAGTCTATTTTATACACACCCTTATCACCACACTATCCTCTGCACGATTCCTTCTCATGCAGTCATCCAACGGTATTTACGGATCAGAAGATCTCCGATAAAGAGCCCCCAGGCCCGTCAGGCATTGCGGCGCAGGCTGGACGAGGTGCCCTATGATGAAGCATGACACCCTACCAGGTATGTGAGGGCATTAAGATCTGACCGTTCTGATCCTTTGAGATCCAGGTGGTTTGCTTTGTGATTCCACCTATCCTTGGACTTCTCCACTGATGAGGAACTACTCACCCTAAAGTGTTTACCAATAAAAGTCAAAGACATCAAGACGGCAGCTCTAAAGAAGAGTGTTCCTGAAGTTCAAAGTTTTTTCAACATGGTGGCGTAATGTGGCAAATTTATCCTGAATTTGACAACTCTAATCAAATCCCTGCTTGAGCTCTTTAGAGTAGACACACCATGCATTTGGGCTACTGCAACTCAAAAAGACGAATGCCTGAACCTGGTGAAGCAAGCAGTTGGATGTGACTGGTGGAAGTCTTTGATGGCCACATTACTGTACAGGACTGCTGAAGGACAGGTGTGGCTACATATGTACGCATGAACTGTCGGCAACAGATGATGGGCTTCTACTGTTAGGAAAGGGACTGGTTATACCTAGGGACTCAATGTCCCACATCCTTGGTTCAGCATACCATGCACCCCAAGGAATTGTAAAAGCAAACATTTGAATTTGACAAAACCATTGGTTTCCCGACATTAAAGCCCAAGTCGAATGAACTGCATCCACCTGCAGACCCTGCCAAATTACTGCATCCGCAGAGCCCTGATCATACCAGAAGCAGCCTCAGGTGCTTCGTGGATAAGACTGATTTTGAAGTCAACCCTGGATAGGACTGATTTTGAAGTCTACCCTACGCCAAGCACCTGTTAGTGGTAGTGGATGATTACAGCAAGTACCCTGAGGCCGAATGTGTCCAGTTCACTGCAGGAGAAGTGATTCCAAAGACAGAAAAAAACATGATGACTCATGGGCTCCCACAGGGGTTTAGGACAGACAGTAGGTCTTCTTTTTCAATGTCATGACATCACTCAGTACAATAGATCTCTGAGAATGAAACACTGCAAAATAACCCCTCAATGGCCTCAAGCCAGTTTTGAGATTGGGTATTTCATGTACTCAATAAAGTGATGAGAATAGCTGAGTTGGAGTATGATAATCTGAGAGAATATTGCAACTTTACACACTCACATAGTTCCATGGTTATGGTTACATTTAGTTGTTACCCAGCAGACACCTCTCCATGCATGAAGCAAACTGCGTTTAATAAAACCAGCACCCTTAAACCATCTTGCCCTTCAATCAGTTCCCCATACCATTTATTCATTCCACTGGAGGACATCCAGGTAAAACCATGATGTTCCTATTTGGCTGATAGGGGTTCAGGTTTTTGCCTTTTAATCTTGCCTACCTCATGGCTTGCAGGCTTTTCTTAATATTTCTTAAATATTTGCTGTTTTACCCCAAATGCATGTGGTCATAATTTTATCAGGACCCCCGGGTATAGGCGGCTTATACTTTTCGCTGTCACCATAGGGATCACAACTCGCCCCTTGGTAATACATGAGGTTTCTCAGCAAAATCGAGTCGATTACAGGCCACAACACCGTCACTGCGCATGCGCGCGGTGGCAGACACTGGATCTAGATTTCGCGCATGCGCGAAGCGACTCAGTGCTGCCACTAACCGAAAGAGCATGGGCGCATGCGCAACACTGCTCCTCCGCACATGCGCATTCACACGGGAACACCCTTCCCGGTGCACGCAAATGCGGATAGCAAACCAGGGGACCGGACCAAGTATGGGCTTTTTCCGTTTTCCATTAGGGGCTAATTGAGGTCTTTTGAGACTATTTAAACTCGCTCCCTAGTTCACCACCTCACTCGTCGGAGCCGCGTGGAGGGGGAACAAGCCAGACAGCCCTGTGCAGAACCGTGAGTGTGTATGGATGTATGAACAAACCTGAAGGTGTGTGATCTATTTTTACCGAGGTATTACTACCTTTTGATCCATTCCCTTAAATACCTCACAGGTTGCCATATCGGGTAGAACGGACCACGCCCCAACACGCTGTGGCTCATGAGGCCATTGGACCTCTATTAATAAGTAAGCTACGCATTTGGGTCACAAACCATACCCTCTAAGACCTATCTGATATTTTGAATGTGTGTGTGTGTCTCAATCTATATGTAGTTCGTTTTTTTCTTTTTAGGGTTCCTGGACCTTCACTTTTGTTCCTTGTTACCCTTCTGTGTATTTACACAGTAGTAACATAAAAATATGTATTATCTTGCTTAGTAGTAAAAATTTTTTTAGGGTTCCTGGACCTTCACTTTTGTTCCTTATGACCCTTCTGTGTTTTTTAGCACAGTATGGACACAACAATATGTGCCATCTTGTTTTACATAACCTTTCTGTTTACAGGTATCCTGAACCGCCAACTGGGCGCAACGGACCGTACATCCAACATAGATAGGTACATTATTCACCATATCTATTTTTGTAGAGCACAATTTTTAATATCTACACACATGTGAGTAAGGTGGGGATAAGTAGTGCATATTCCCGTCCTGAAGAAGGAGTTCCAGTACTCCGAAACATGTCGACGCACTAATTTGGTTGGGTTACCCTAATTAGTAAACCACAACCACTCTAGCACTTTTTTTAATAATACCAGCCGGAGACTAAATAAAAATTTTTTTCAGCACTCACGTGCCAGGTATTTTTTAATTCCTCACTTTTCACCTCACCACTCACATTATTGGTACCTTCACACACCAAACACATAGTTCACTCATAAAGTGCTCCTGCGTAGTCGTGAAGTCGTAGCACGCCGCATTCCGTAGAGGTTTGCGAAGACCCCGATGATGAAGCATGACACCAAGGGGCCTGTTGGTGTGTGAGGGGTATTTTAACAACACTGGTTGCTCCCCACCATTGTGGTAACAACCGCCGTCCACCTAGTGGATTCCTTTTGTTTATGATAGTTGCCAGGGGAGACAGAATCCACTTTTCCCTCTCCATCCCTCCTTTGTTAAAAATTACCTCTCCATGTCACCCATCATGGGTTCCCGCAGTCCTGGTAGTGACGTCATCTAAGAGAAACTACAGGCTAAAGCCCAAGTTAGCAAACAGATGAGAAGAAAATAGCTGGAGGTAGAAGGCGTCTGTGTCCTGCTTCGTGGCAGTATGCCAGGGAGCAAGTCTATACCGCCATTTGCACCCAGGCCATGTGCTGTGAATCGACTGCCAGGCAGAATGGCACCTGCTCGGAGAAACCGTTTAGCTGTAAAACTAAATGTATCCTGATTCAAGATGTTTAGAGGCGTTTACAATGAGTTGATAGAGGAGCAGATGAGCACAATCTATCACAGTGGTATCAAAACAAACCCAGTGGTAGTGGTGAGACTGTGTCGAATGCACCGCGCTGCCCTCTGACTCAGACACCGTACCACCAACTGCCAGTGAGATCTGAAGCTGATGGGGGCACTGATATCTGTTAAAACACAATCCCACTCCATGCTAAAAGTACAGAAAATGTTGACCTAACCCTCGCCAAGTAGACGTTCCCAAGAGACTGTTACTTGTGTAATGTTTCTACCCATGTTTTGGAAGGAATGTTATGTTAAGTGAGCCCATGTATCCGTACCATCAGGGAGGGGGGAGTGCTGATGTCACCCATGGATTTTTCCATGCTAGTAAGCTCTTTTTGGTTGGGGGCGAAGGACGAGTATAAATACATGGAATCGAAGAACTCAACACCCGCTAGACACATTATCACCTGTCAATGCATTGTTTTTCATTCATGATGATTTGCAAATCTACACTGATATCCTCTCCTGCATAAACACCTCCGTAGAATGCTTGCAAAATTACTTTAGATCTACTGCAATTTTGTGTTACCTCAACACTTTTCCATGGGGCCATTAAGTATCACACACATGTTGTTGCATATTTTAACTTTTGCAAATTGAGCGAAAAATTGAAACAAATTCTAAATTTAAGTTAATTTCTTTATTGGAAATTAACAGAATTCCTGAAGCTTATATCATTCTTAGATTTTTGGAATGTGTTTAATGTGCATTTTTCTCTAAAACCCCTACTTTCCTTTGTGGGCAAACAACAATTAATCACGGAGGGATCTCGTCCCATTTCCACCCTAGAAACACTATTCCTTCTTATTTTCACAAGTGCTCGAGAATGGAAAATGCTATAATAAATTGTGAAGATCCCACAACATTTTGCATGTTTTCACATGATTTTGAAAGGCTACTCCCGCCCTCTCTCAAAAGCCATTTTCTGAGAAAATCTCCAAGTACGGTATTTTTTCTGCATGTCTAAGTGAAACCTCAATTTAAAAAGTCCAGAAATCCTTACTCTGTAAATCATGATTTGGAATTCACAAACGTAAATTAAATTGTTTTGCTACTGCGGCCCAATTTTCATATTTTCTTAGACCACAATTACGTTGATTTGCTGAAGGGGAAACTCCAGGTTTATTATCATTGTTTTTTTATCAGTACCCCTTATCATGAATCCAATTTATATTGGTTATGTAGCTTGATAAGCAATTCTGAAACTGAATTATAGAAAGCTTTTCACCCACTATTCAGGCTCTCTGCAAATGATCCTTTGGGAAGGTAGTTCCAGTTTTGAACTCTCCTCCTTTGTCGTCCAAAGCTGAAGTTAATTGTTCTCAAGAACCAGACGCCATTAGTCAGGCAGGGCAAAGTGGGGCGCGCCAGAGTGGTTTGAAAATTTCGATTGAGTCCACCCAGAAGTTTCCCACAACTGTGTTGTTAATGCTGATCGAAAAGGGTATTGTTTGCTCTGTAAAGGTATGATACAAAGTTCATTTTCAATTGTTTTCAATTAACCCTCCTCCACAGTGTTCTCTTTCTGTTCTCAGTGAATTATCTATTAATATTCTCGTTGAAAGACTTACTAGTGTCAATGAAATAAGAAGTTAGTACATGACCCTCCGATATTTGAAAATTTAAAATATTTTGGGCTGAAAAATGGACGCACAACTTATCTACCATAATGTTTTGTTAAATTGTTTTTGAGAATAGCATGGAAGGCAAAATACATATAAGGAGGTACTATTTTAAAGAGCATATTACAACTTGATTTCTACTAGCTACTTTATTTATTTAAATTTTCAGTAGCTGTGAATGTCATTTAAAGTGTTTTTTATATCTTTTGAGTATTGGTAGCTATAGATTTATGTATTTTCATTTTTACGTTTCCTTTTAGTACGATGGAGCTTGCTCGGACATGTGTAGGAACACCATACTATCTGTCTCCAGAAATATGTGAGAATCGGCCATACAACAATAAAACGTAAGTTGGTAAACCTGGGACATAACTTTACCTTATAAGAGGTTTGGCGTCTATTTTACAGAACACTGGAGTCTTGTCACCTGTAAACGAGCTAGATGTGATTATGTGGTATTCCTCAAAGATAGTCAAATAAGTTCTGGCAGATATGCAATAGATTCACAGCTTTGGAGGTTTCATCATTGACAACTACAAGTCTGTGCCACAGCAATGTGAAGGAATTACTTAGTTTACTTACCTTACATTTAAAATTGGGGAATAAGCTCATGATCTCCTGTACTGGTATGGTCATTACAATTAAAATACATTTTCTCTATGGTTTTAGTTATACATACAAAACAACCTGCCAATGGTGAATCTTAGGTAAATGATTAACGTTATTCAGAAAAAAACGATTTCAATTTACCTGGCAACAAATGGCCAACCATAGCCAAAAAGTCCTTCTAGCGACTAACATAAGAGTAAGACACTCTGTGCCAAATATTGAGAGAAATCTATTCTCAGCTCAACTAATCCCAATACTTGATTAATTCATTCAAATTCTTTATTTCGGCATAAATGCCATAAAAGAGTCACAACACAAATCATTACATTAAAATAAACATTTTGTCAAGAAATATTTAAATACATCAATAAAAATACATTTCTTAATACAATACATCGGAGCACAACCGAATCTAGGATACCAAAGATCCCCCCTGGTTACTAAGACTCATTCTAATTCTAATCTTGGGGATATGTTTCATTTATAGTTTTTGTCCCTTTTTTTTCCTTAGGAAAAAAATTGAGTGTAAGAATCGACTAACACTAGATATTATTGTTTGGGTTGTATTTGTTTTAAGTATTCTCAGGGCCTGGTTGCATGATCTCAGGCCCAACAATAGGCATAGTGGTTTGATCCATCTTCTTCTGGCCACTACATAGGCGGGGCAGAAAAAGAAGATATGAAGCTCATTCTCAATCTGGTTACATTCACACATAGAACAAATTTCATCTACCACTGGGGATGGAACATTAGGCCTCCTTGACCAACCTGCCAAAGTTGTTTTGATCAAAAGATTCCCATATCTTAGTTTTAAAAATAGGGTTTTGGCAAGTGGGGGCTCTATCTCGTTAAGAAAGGTCTCAAACAGTGGCTCATCCTTGAAACTGAGAAAGTTAGTTACTAAAGTTCCAGCATCCGATGCATTTGTTGCCGTGTTAACCATGAAGCTCCAAAAGGCCCTTTTTACAATTAATTTTGGGTTAGACGGTAGAAGTTCTGGGTTCTCCCAAAAGTGTTTTAAACCTATTTTAGTAAGCCAGGTTTTAACATGTTTTAACCACGGGATGGTTTTTGAATTATCCAGCCCCATAATCTCTTTTAGACCATCTCTATAGTCATGCAATTCAGGCACCCCGCCACAGCCTAACCCATAACATCAGTGGACGGATTATAGTGTAATGGTCAGTTCTTTTTTTTTTTTTAAATTTGTTTTTATTGCAGAATTATAAACCATTGCATACAATAGCTTAACCAGCACACTCATGGTGTCCCCCCGCATCAATCGGAGGAGCTTAGGTCATACACAGCCATTCAGCCCGCATCCCGGAGGCCGGGCGGCACAGTGTTCCAGTTGTTAGCAAGACATCACGGTGAGCGTCCCTGAGGGACAATGGTCGAAATCTCTTTATGTATCTGCATTTTACCCCCCCCAACCCCTAACCCGTCCCCAACACCATCCATCATAGTCAAACATCCCGATTCCATGGCGATACCGCAATCCCGTCCCCCAGTCCCTGCGAGGGCCTTATCGTGTCCGTTCCATGCGCCCCTGCCCCTGCTCCGCTATCTACCCACGCTCCACAGACCCATTAGACAGTCACAGGTCCGGAATTGCCCCCGTTCCCGATCTGGATCCCGGCTCCCAACCCACCCCTCAACAGCCCTAGAACAACCCCTGATCCCTCCCCCCCAGCAACCGCTAATGGTGTGTGCCATGTTCCTGACTCTTGTATGGGTCCCGCTACAGATCCACTTATACCTCCGTACTCGTAAGCCTCGCAGTGTCCTCATGTCCTATCCATTCAGTCCTCATCGTCCACCAAGGAGTCACGCAAAGCCTGTACTTTCAATTCCGATGCACGCGCTGATTCCAGGCTCTTTTCGTTGTCAAGCTTGATAGCCTGCCTCATACGGAGCACACTCTCGCATTCAGACCACCTCAGCAAGTCATTCGTCCGCCTCCTCACAGACGGTCCCTCCCTGGACTTCCAATGCCAGGTAATCTCTCTCTGCGCCAGTATCAGCCCTAGGTCAATAAATTTACTTGTCACCTTAGTGTTTTTTGTGTGTGGGAACCAGAGCAGCAAGCACGCCGCCATATCAAACTCCACCTCCCTGTCGGTCACTGCATTGAGGAGTTCCCCCACCTCCGCCCAGTAAGCCTCTAGTTTCGGGCAGCCCCAGAACAGGTGATCCATATCCGCCTCCAACGCCAAGCACCTCGGACACCGTGCCTCCTGTACCTGGAAGTACCGTTTGATCTTCTCTGGAGTCAAGTAGGCCCTATGTAACACAAAAAAATGCACCTGCTGGAAGCGCGCATTCCTCGTGCCCTTCCACGTGCGCTTAAGGATATGGCCCCACACCGTGTCCGGAATGGGCCTGCCTATGCTCACCTCCCATTTCGCTTTCAGACCCAGGAGCGGTTCCAGCCCCTCATGCAACATCCTATTATGGAGGCAGGTCACCGCTTTAAAGGTGCCAGCGGCCATCACTACATACTGGCAAGCCATAGTCGTTTCCGGTTCGATGAGCCCCCCTCTCCAATGCTTTTGAATGGCCACCACCACGGCCGCATGCAAGAGGAAGCTCCCCTCCGGCAGCCCAAACTGTTCCTGTAGCGCCCTGAAGGGCACCAAGGTCCCATCAATATACAGGTCCCCTACCACTTGCATTCCCAGCTCCTCCTACTCTAATAATGGGGACCAGTCGCCCCCATGCGGCAGCGCCGTCAGCATGCCTATCGGTATCTCGGGGGCATACAGTCGGGTCGCCTTCGCCCTCCTCAGACTCCTCTGCCAGCATAACCTGAGCGTCCGCTCCTCCATGGTGAGGCCTCGCAACTCCAGTTTCTGCTGAATAATGATATAGGCTAGGACATGGCGTTGTATCCCCTGCTCTCGGTCACGCTCCGGCCCTCTGAACACCCTAGCCACATGCTGTGTAAGAACCTGAAGTTGCGCTGCCAAATAATACAACTCAAAGTCAGGGACGGCCATCCCCCCCCTCAAGCTTGGGGCGAAGCAACGTACTCAGTGCCACTCTACGACGGCCGTGCCCCCAAAGGAAGTCAATAATCATCGTCCGCAAGTCCCTAAAGATCCTCTGAGGAATCCAAATGGGCAGCGTTCGAAAATAGTACAAGAGCCGTGGAAGCGCCACCATCTTCAGCAGAGCAATCCTACCTAACACCGTCAGGGGGAGTGATGCCCAGAAAGACATACAACCTCTCAGCGCCCGTACGCACCGTCCAACATTGCCCTCTAATAGGTCCGTGGCCTCGTGGTAGATACGGACTCCCAGATAAGTAAAGCAAGATGGCTCCCAGACCACCCCTACATCATGGGCGGGGCAGGGCGCGTCCGCTCTAAGCGGAAAGACACAGGTCTTCGCCCAGTTAACCCTGAGGCCCGACAACCGGCCAAACTCAGACAGCATTTCCATCGCCCCTTCCAGAGCCCGTTCCGTGTCCTCCATATACAGTAGCAGATCGTCCGCATACAGTGATATGTAGTGCAGCGGCCCTCCTCTTGCAATCCCTGCATACATGTCTCCCGACCTGGCACGCACCGCCAAGGGTTTCATCGCCAGTGCGAACAGAAGAGGGGAAAGGGAGCACCCCTGTCTCGTCCCCCTACCAACTGGATAAGCCGCAGACACCAGGTTGCCCAGACGTACTCGCGCCGTTGCCGAGGAATACAGCACCTTCGTCCATCTGCGAAACCCTTCACCAATGCCGAACCTCACTAGTACTTCATCCAGATAGACCCATTCCAAACTATCAAAAGCTTTCTCAATGTCTACAGATAACACCGCCTGGGTATCGTCCGTATCCACTGCACCATCCAGTATCCCAACCAGGCGACGAATATTTAACGCCGTGCTCCTCGTGGGGATAAACCCCGCCTGGTCCCTGTGCACCAGGCCGGTCATATGTGGGGCCAATCTGGTGGCCAAGATCCAGCTTAATATCTTGTAGTCCACCGTCAGCATGGACAATGGCCTGTAAGACCTCACATCAGTCGCTTCCCTGCCGGGTTTTAGCAACGGCACTATCAGTGCTTCCCTCATTGATCAGGGCAGACCCCCCAACCTGTGAGCCTCCGTATATACCACCAGTAGTCTGGGTGCTAAACTATCAACGTACTTCTGGTAGAATTCTATCGGTAGGCCATCCACCCCGGGCATTTTATTCCTCGCCATATGCTTAATGGCCGCCCTGATCTCGGCCAGCGTGATAGGACCACCTAAGTCTTTTGCATCGTCATTATCAAGTACCGGAAGCTGCATTGACTCCAGATATGCCGCGATTTCGCACGCCTCCACTCCTAACTGACTCTCGTACAACTCCGCATAGTAGGCCCGAAAGCACTCCAGCACCGCCGTTTGGGAATATACCATCTCCCCTAGTTCATTTTTGATGCTCAAGACCGGGCAGCCTCTGAGTTCAGGATTAGCGAGCCTAGCCAGAAGCGTACCCACCTTATCCCTTTCAGCATGCGCTCTAATGGCGTATTGTCTGTAATCATAGCTCCGTAACCGTTCCGTTTCGGTGGCCACCACCTCCTTGGCCTCCAGTAACCGGGCCTGCAATTCCGGGTGGTCCGGCCTACGCCGCTCCAGATCCCTCAGTTTCTCCTCCGCACTGGCAAGCGCATTCAACACCGACAATCGAGCATTCGAAAACCTACCCAAGCATACTCCTCTCACCACCACTTTCATCGCGTCCCATTCAGTGGACCTATACGTAGCTGTACCCTCATTCTCACTAAAATACTGATCAATGCCTCGTTGGACTGCTTCACTGAACACCGAGTCCTCCAGGGTGTCGGGCCGGAGCCGCCATGTTGGAATCGCGGAACGCGCCCGCTGCCATTGGACATGCACCAGCAGAGGATTATGATCCGAGATGGTTCTGGCCAGATACTCCGTGTGGGAGACCAATGGGGCCAGGGACCCGCTGCACAGTACCGAGTCAATTCTAACATGTAGAGCGTGGAGTGCTGAGAAAAAGGAGTAGTCCCTACCATCCCTGTGTTGTTCCCGCCACACATCCAACAGCCCCCATCTTTCTTGCCAATCCTTCCTATGCATGGCTAGCTTACGTACAGGGGAATCAACGAGGGGAGGGTGAGATCTGTCTAAGGCCACATCCGTGATCGAATTGAAGTCCCCACCCAGTATCACAGGACCCGCTAGGAAAGAAGCCAAGGATCCGGATAAACCATCGAAGAAGCGGGCCTGATCAACATTCGGAGCATATACACAGCTGAGAACCACATCCCGACCATACAACCTCCCCTCTACCGCCACATATCTGCCCTCAGGATCCACCAATTGATTCAGCATCTGAAATGGTATCCCTGCTCTCACCCATATCAGTACCCCTCTAGCAAACGCTGAGTAAGTGGTGCCAAAGACCTGACCCCGCCATCTCTTCTGTGGTGCGGTGCATTCCTGTTCCGTTAAATGAGTCTCCTGCAACATGGCAACCTGAACCACCCGCCTCACCAAATAAGCATGCACTTTGTGGCGTTTGACCATAGTTCGCAGTCCTCGGAAATTCCACGTTAGGCATTTCAAGTTAGGTAACGTCCCCATACCAGCATAGAGCGATCCAGTTCAAGTGCAGCCAGTTAATACCCACACCATAGCAGTTGCCCCCCCCGAAACAAACTATAGAAAAAGAAACTCCCCAAACCCCACTCCCCAGGACGGAGCCCACAAACCCGGTGTCAGCCCCGATCCAAACCTTTAACCAAACACACATCCGACTAACCTGTGGTCGCCACCACAGAAGGCCTTAAGGGCCCTGGGGGGGTGAGTTATCGCCGACCCCGGCAAGCGGAGCCCGCGCCCCGCGCCTTCCATCCCGCAATGCCGGTGCGGCACCCTACCTGGCGACCCATCTAGTGCCAATAGGATACCACCCTACCAAAAACAGTGTCCAAGTCCCATTGAAGAATCAGCCATGAAAAATCTCATCAGACGTCTGGGGGGTGACCACCGGCCCCTTCAAGCTCTCCGCTTCCGAAAGTTCCTCTCTAGTCCTGTCACCGTCTTCGCCAGAGTCTGTCGCCGCCAGTTCACTCTCCGGCTGCGATCTCGTGATGGCCGCCGTCGCTGCTAGCGCCTCTCTTTTGTCTGCAGCCATTTGGGCCTCCCGTTTCTCTCGCTGAAGCCTAGTGCGGGAGCGTATCCTTTGAGACTTCCGGACCTGAGGCGGTTTAGGCTTCTCTCGCCGACTTTTGCTATTCCTGTCCGTGCCAGCTCGATATGATTCCAACCACATCCATGCTTCATCCGGAGTTTGAAAAAAGTGCGTGGTCCCATCCAGGATTATCCGCAGCTTGGCTGGGAAGAGCAAGGAGTACTGGATGCCCTCCTCCCTCAGCTCCTTTTTCACCGCCAGAAAGGATGCCCTATTCTTCTGGACCGCCTGAGTGTAGTCCGGGAAGATCGTGACTCTGCTGTTTTCCACCTCATATGGGCCCGAGGCCCGAGCTTTCTGGATTAGGAGGTCCCGGTCCTTATAATGAAGGAGCTTCACCACCATCGGTCTGGGGGGGCGGCCAAGCGCTGGTGGGCGAGCCGGCACCCTGTGTGCTCGCTCCAATGTAAAGAAGGAAGTGAGTCCCTCCGGTGCCACCACAGTCCGGAACCATTCCTCCATGTAGGCCACCGCATCCTCCCCTTCAATTCGTTCCGGCAGGCCTACGACCCGCACGTTGTTCCGTCTGTTGCGGCTTTCGGCATCCTCCGCTCGTCGCTCCAGCATGTCCAGCCGGGTCAGGATGTCCGTTATCTTATGTTCCGCGGTCACCACCGCCGGTTTCAGGTCCAATAAGAGCTGCTCATGGTCCTTTACCTTATCCGCCAACTTGGCATGGTCCGCTCTCAGGATCCCCAGCCCCGTAGCGACCTGCGGAATGTCCTGCTGCAATGCCTCCTTGGTCGAGGTGATGGCATCCAGAATAGCATCCAGGCGCCGATGCAGTCTCTGCTCTTGGTCCATCATCGGCGGGGAGGCCTCGCCAACCTGGGATAGTGCGGCCGGGTCCTCCCGGCCCTGCTCCGTGATGGTCGCTCCACCCGCAGCCGCCATCTTAGGTGTCTCCGTCGCCTCTACACGGGCATACCCGGACCTCACCAAGTCCCGATAACCTCCGCCCAGGGGGACGTGCGCATCAGCAATGATCGCGACAGAGTGCCTCCGCAATGTCCGCAACTCTAAGGATCAGAAGGTCCAGCGCCGTCCACCCCACTGTCGCCAGATCCGGGGGGAGGGGGGAGAAGAAGTAGAGACGAGTGCTCACCCCCAGTATCTCGATCCAACGTTGGTCACCAAACTCCCCGCTCCTCAGGTCCGCACCTACAGTTCCTACTACTCCGATCTCGCATAGGCGGGCCACCCCGCTAGCCGATGCCAATTCCACTCAGTTTCGGTTTCAGAGGCCATCGACCCGTGCCGTCGCCATTTTCTTCACACTCTGGGCAACACCTCGGCCGTCGTCTTACTAGGTCTCCGCGGGGCCAGCAAACCCCAAAGTGCTCTCCGCCGCTCTCCAGTGGTTCCCCAACTCTTCGTAGGCCAGTTGCGCCGACCAGGGGTCGCCCCAGGTGCGGTTTTCAGGAGAAATAGCGGGACCCTGCGCGGAGCTGCAAGCTCACGCCGCCACCCCGATCGGCGTCCAAGCCACGCCCCCCTAATGGTCAGTTCTTTTGACATTTAAATCCAGTTGAAGGGGCACTAGAGGAGTGCCTCTTGGGGCCCTTACCAGACTTCTCATAAAGTTGTTATCCAAGATGCAGAAGGTATCCTTTGACCCAGGACCCCAAATTTCTGCACCATATAACGCTGCTGGTTGGACCTTGAATTTAAAAAGCTCTATTAACGGAGACACGGCTTTACTAGTACTCAAACTTTGTTTCCTAAGAATTGGCTTGGCATTCTGAATGAATGCCAGCTTGCTTTTTTCCATTTGGGCTCTCCAGGAAAAATTAGCGTCTAAAGTAACCCCTAGGTATGAGAAATGTGGGACCGATTCTAGTTTATCACCATTCAGTGTTAAACAGCCTTTATTAATTTTTGGTGGATTGGGCCATACATTTTGTCTTTTTCCCGTTTATTTCCAGTCCTTTCTTACTGCAGTATTCGCTAAAATAATTAAGTAATGCCTGGAGACCTTTCTTAGTTTGGGAAATCAAAATAGTGTCATCTGCAAATAATAATGATGTTACCCTTTCTCCATTGAGTTTAGGTGAATCATTTATACATCCCTCTAGATGTGTAGGGATGTCATTCTCAAACAGGGAAAAAAGTGTGGGGGCCAGTACACAGCCTTGGCGAACGCCACGCTCAATGGGAATTTTTTCGGTCAGTTCCCCACTTGAACCCCATCGAATTTTCGCAAAGTTCCCTTCGTGCAGCTCTTTTATCTGAACCAATAGGCTATTTGGCAGCCCTACTACACTCAATGTTTTCCATAAAAGGTTGCGTGACACTAAATCAAACGCTGCTCTCAGGTCGACGAAAGCAACGTATAAATGCCCCTTTTTGATACGTACATATTTCCAGTAAAGGCAACAAAATCTGACTATCTGATCTATTGTGCTTACTTTACATCGGAAACCAGCTTGGAATTTAGTTAAAATTGCATTCTCCTCCATCCAGTCACTGACACGAATTAGGATATGTCGAGAGTAGATTTTCTGGAGAATGTCCATCAGGCTGATTGGCCGGTAATTAGAAGGGTCCATCCGATCCCCTTTTTTAAAAATTAAAACAATTTCTGCTCCCCTCCAGCTTTCAGGGAAATCTAAGCTAAGGGATAACTTATTGCACAGGTAATTTATATATGGTGCCCGTACTTTTAAGTCGTGTTTATATAAGTCCCCAGGGATCTTATCTAAGCCTGGAGCTTTACCAGTCTTTACTAGGTTAATTGCCAGCTTGGTTTCGCCTAGTGTAAAGTCGAGGCAGTCAGTGGGGTGTTCAAAGCATGGGGCATCCTCATCAAATTGGGCATCGTCATACTTTTTGTAGAGGTTAGTGAAATGGTTGACCCATGTTAGCTCGTCCAAATAGACGTCCTTGACTACTCTCCCTACATGATTCCCATTAGCTACTAACCTCCAAAAACCTACGCTATCATTTGATTTAACAGCTAACAGCATGTCTGCCCATTTTTCTTCTTCCCAGGCTTTTTTTGAGGCCTTTTGTACTGTCTTATAATTATTACTTGCTATTTTTATATCAAGTAATGACTTAGATTTCATAGCTAATATGAGCGCCCCTTTAGATTCCCTGCAGATTCTGTCATACCATGGTTTACTATGCGACAGGCTCTGTGTCTTTTGTTGGTTTTTCTTGGGCATTTTAGTAACTAGCATTTTTAGATCCATAAATTTTTTTTGGTGAAGTGACATAAAATGAATAGGATTTTCCTCATCTACCATGGAGCCTATGTATGAACCAAAAGTCCCTGCAAAAAGTGCATATATGTCAGCGAGAATCTCGCAGTGGTCCAGTATAAAAGGCCATTTGAGTACTCGTCTGTTATTACTAATGTGTATCTCAACGTTTTCTCCATTGTTTACATCTGCTGATAACGGAAGCACTACTCCCTGGAACAAAGAAGCTTCTATTGAAAGGCTCAGGGGAAAGTGGTCACTTTCTAGCCTGTCCTTTACCTCAAAATCTAGGATGTTCGACCAAATAGGAGTAGAAATAATCACGAAATCTAAATTGCTTTTGTAGCTATTTCTACTGAAGGTTGGTCTTTTCAAACAATCTGACGGAAACCGTCCATTACTGGCCCTGAGACAGTGCTCTGCACATAATTTCGTTATTTGGACTGCCAAAACCGAGCATTTAACCGGTTTGACATTCTCCAGTGCTGGAATATTGTTAGCTTGGTCCTCATCTTCGAAAATGTCACTGAGCCCCAGGACTGGTTCATAGTTGCAGTTTAGATCACCAGCCAGAATCACTTATTCCTCTTTACCGTCTAATCTACTTAAAAAAAAGTCTAGTTTGGCTAGGGTGGATGATTCCTTGGATAAAGTTGCTGGCCTATTATAGACATTTATTAGAAGGAATTTTTTCCCTTCACATGTGGTAATTTTTAACGCTAATATGTCAGAAGAGTTTGCGACTACCACCTCAATCTGAATCCTCAAGTTTACTTTCACCCAGATTATTAGGCCACCCGAGGGCCTTCCACTTTTAGATGGGATAGCACCTATTCCAAAAGACTTAAACCCTAGCCTATGTGGTATTACCACCGCCCAAGTTTCCTGCAACAGACAAAAATCATTAGTATCAATGAATCTTGCCCATTCTGGATCCCTTAAGTTTTTGGAAACTCCGGCTATGTTCCAAGACACTAATTTTAGTGTCTCCACCATTTCAATTGGGGTCTCAGATTGGGCCACAGATGTTATTTCCTCAATTGTTGACATTCGTGTCGGCATATCTTCTACTACTCCTAGTGCAATAGGACCTCTTCTGCTCTCCCCCTGAACACTTCCATCCCTCGCTACCGTATTAGCTATCTGTGAATTGGCTGCAATTGGACACCCTGAGATAAATCCAGTGACATGAACATGACAATGACCCAAGGTTCCCTGGTCCCCAGGATCGTTAGGGGGTACCATTAGGGCCAGGTTATATTGTAAACAACCTTCACCATGGAAGGTTAGGGGACCTAAGTGATCATCGCACCCCATGGGCCTCTGGATATTGTCAATCAGTCTCGGGGCTTCCACTTCTGTTCTTCCAATCGGAATTCTTGAGCTTATTACAGTGGTTAGGAAGTTAGCCCCAGGAGTCCCCATCACTTCAGCTCCATTGTCAATACCCTCCATACTCATCCCCTGAACTAAAACAACATCAATCACAGTCATCTAGGCTGTTAAATATGTTGAACCTATTTGTGGTCTCCAATGGCGTAAATGGTTTTAAATGGTCCATTCTCCTGTTGGTGGTAGTATTGGACCTAGTTGGTACAAAGTTCCACCCATAGGGATCAGGGACCGACATGGAGTAGGGCACATATGGAGGGTTCCTGACATTTTGTATGATCGGAGGGTAGATGTTAGAATAAACTTGTGTTTGCATGTGTTGAGGGGGTTGGTGCTGGGGTGGAAACACCACTGATCTTGGATAAAAATAAGTCAGTGGTCGGGGAATAATGCGGTTGTTGGCATTACCTGGGGGCCAATTTAATATAAAATGGACTGCATTTTGATCTCTAAAGTTCACTACCACCACGTCGTCCTCAATATCCTTGGGTCTGCCCCCCAACCACTGAAGGCGGCGAACGTGTACAATTTCGCCTCTGATGTTGCTTGCAATTGGCCTATATAAACTCAGCCAATGCATGATCTTGTTCTTCAGTTGAGCAAATCCCTCCCGCTTGTCCTCTTCCAACTCAGGCACCCCTGTGAGGACTACCACGAAAGGCACTGCTTCCGGTGGGAGTTCTGGAAGGGGCGCCCGATTTGGTCTCCTCCAAGTATGCCTAGTGCTTTCCCCCTCCCTTGTTGGTGTCCCCAGTGATGCATTACCCAGGCCCTTGGGTGGTCTACTGGCCAAAGTAGCCGAATTCTGGTCGGGTTTGCTTGTCGATAAATTGGGAGGTGGATTAGTCTGTTTGTTTTTATTATTATTGGGGAGTTTCGGGGTAGTCGGATTCATGTTCGATACAGGAATCGGGACAGATGTAATGGGTTGGTTAGGCAGTGTAATGATTTGCGAAGCATTATTTGCAGCTGTCTTGATAGAAGCTTCCTTTCTTCCTAGTTCCTGCTCTATTTTCCCTAGTCTTTCTTCCACCTTATTCAATGTCTCTATAATTGCTAGGGAATAGTTCCTAATTAAGCATTCGATGCTCTCCAAAGTAACAAAATTATGGGCCACTTGAGGCACAATATCAGCTAGGGGGATATCAATGCTAGCCTCCCTTTCTATATGCATAGTAGTACAGGGTAGTGGCGTTATATTTGTTACCTCGGATGCAACTATTGGGGCCTTATCACTCCCAGTGGTAGTCTTTGCCTTTTTGCCAAAGTCAGAGTGACTCAACTTTTGTTGGTAAAGTTCCCCCCTTTTCCGCCTTTTTTTGTTAGGGGGTGGGCCATAAATTCTAGGCGGCGGCGTGATTTTTTTTGCCCTGTTTCGTATAGTATTACGTGTCATAGGTGCAGGGGTGATCAGAGCCTCAGTTATAATAGGAATGCTAGTGTGATTAGTAGGCGAAAGACCATTTCTAGTTATCGTAGGGCAAGTACTAGGTGTCGGCGGACAGTCTCTAAATACAAGAGGCAGGCTATCCAAGAAAAGTACACTTTCATTGCCGTTTTGGCTCCCTTCAATAGTGGCAACAGCAGGTAGGGGTGACTGAGTCAATAACCTATTCTTCATACTTTCTACAGAACGGCGGCGTTCCGCTCGCCGCTCTGCTAAAGCAATTTCCTTGGGGACATCAGCAGCAGTCTTTGTGAAATAGTTGTCCAGAGTTCCGTTAAGCGTGCCCCCTAACTTGTCCGACATAACAGGGTCTTTGCTTAGCGGTGGCAATGACATTTGTAAGAGACACCAGCTATATGTAATGGAGCAGGGTAGACTTACTCAATACATACACAGAAATCGGCCAGGGAGTTGGGCCCAGTCCAGTCTCCTTGGTCCTCTGAGGGCCTCAGAGGGCCCGCCCTTTCCCCGGGCTTAGCCCCGGGCTTGGTCCCGCGCGCGTCCCGCTAGCGCGAGACTCGAGGGATTGTGATAAAGGAGCTGTGGGCGGGGAAGAGACACCAGGTGCGCTGGATGTTAATGCACGAAGCACCCTGGGTCTCGCAGTCCGTGCCCCGGCAGTTAGATCGATTTCAGGCACAGGTTCCTCTTGAATCAGGGTCCGTGATGAGTAGGCAAGCAGCAAATATCCAGGTACGGCGGTAATACCAGCAATGAAAGGGACCACAGATCACGGCTACGAGCGGCTCCCGCGGAGCGGGGGGCGCGATCCGTTGATAAGCACAGGGAGCTGTAGGCGGGGAAGAGACACCAGGTGCGCTGGCTGTTAATGCGCGAAGCACCCTGGGTCTTGCAGTCCCTGCCCCGGCAGTTAGATCGATTTCAGGCACAGGTTCCTCTTGAATCAGGGTCCGTGATGAGTAGGCAAGCAGCAAATATCCAGGTACGGCGGTAATACCAGCAATGAAAGGGACCACAGATCACGGCTGCGAGCGGCTCCCGCGGAGCGGGGGCCGCGAGCCGTTGATAAGCACAGGGAGCTGTGGGCGGGGAAGAGACACCAGGTGCGCTGGATGTTAATGCGCGAAGCACCCTGGGTCTCGCAGTCCCTGCCCCGGCAGTTAGATCGATTTCAGGCACAGGTTCCTCTTGAATCAGGGTCCGTGATGAGTAGGCAAGCAGCAAATATCCAGGTACGGCGGTAATACCAGCAATGAAAGGGACCACAGATCACTTGATTAGCTTTTTCTTTCAAGGGAAAACATATGGGTTTCCACAGAACAATGTTCAATAACATTTACCCTCCAAATCTCTGTTGCGGTTATTCCCTCTTATCAGCCAAAAGACTGTTTCAACGTTAGCCACTGTCTGAAACGTTCTAACATAAGGAGATAGTGATATGGAACAGTATGTCTTGACTCCCTACCCCTTCCCCTTAACTACAGTATTTTGAAACATTTATGTTT
This sequence comes from Lissotriton vulgaris, assembly GCF_964263255.1. Lineage (NCBI taxonomy): Eukaryota > Metazoa > Chordata > Amphibia > Caudata > Salamandridae > Lissotriton > Lissotriton vulgaris. Next base: position 1,174,021,702 of record NC_141696.1, read on the forward strand.
ACCGAAAAATAGCAGCTAAGGAATACAAAGTTTGAATATAGGAAGGTTTATTGTGAGTTAGGGTCAAGGACTCCCCTTTTCAGGTATATTCCTGCTTTCTATACTTCAGCAGATCTGTTCACTCCTCCAAGCTGATCACCAAACTGTGCGGACGCAGACACTGGTCTTACTGGTCTAGTGTAAAGTAGTGTTAGAACTGGCTATTTCTGGTAGGCTAAGGCTGACGCCAAAGCCAGGCAGAAACCACCATTCTAGTCAGGGCAAGGAAGTCACACGCCAAGATAACCTCTGCTCACCCCCTTGGTAGCTTGGCACAAGCAGTAAGGCTAAACTCGGAGGCAATGTGTAAAGCATTTGCGCCAGCGCACAACAGCAACAACATACTAGGCACACCACAGAAGAGACTCCACACAAGGTTATTATAAAAATAACTTTTGTATTGTAAAAACACATCAGATAAAATCACACATATACATGGTGCCAACTGGCACGGGCAATATTCACAGGGATTATGTACACAAGACAGGGCCACAAGGGCCACTGTCATAGTCAGATATAGCACTTCTAGAATAAGAAATAATAAAACATAAAATGGTAATCACAAAGATAACAACCAGTAACCACTGGTAACAGGAACCAGGACCTTACTAGGACCACCTGTACTAAGAAAGAAGAACCACCTAAGTATCACACAGCATTAGGGGTCTAAGAAAGAATACATTACTCATGATGCAATAAACCTACATTCAGAGGAGTAGAAAAGACAACCACCTAAGAATAACCACATTTAGGGGCATAAACCAGAACACCTTACCCATGATGCATGAACACATTCAGAGGAGTAATAAGGAGAAACACATGATGACTAAACATTCAGAGGTGTTAAGAATAGAGCACATGATGCAATAAAATCACATTCAGGGGTGCAGCGCAAGAAGACACATGATGACTAAACATTCAGAGGTGCAGCGCATGGAAAGGAAGACACATGATGCAGTAACACATTCAGAGGTGTTAAGAATAGGGCACATGATGCAATAAAATACATTCAGGGGTGCAGCGCAAGAAGACACATGATGACTAAACATTCAGAGGTGCAGCGCATGGAAAGGAAGACACATAATGCATAAACATTCAGAGGTGCCTAATAAATCAATAGCGCAAAAACACACAGTAGGCAATTACTATTTAAAAGCATAGAAATCACATTGCGCCTACCCTACATAAGCCACTACCTGTGGCAGTCCCTAGGCCAACTGGCCTTGTTGGGGCAAGGATGCCCTGGGTCCAAAGTCAGGGCGCGCTGCCATGCAGCGCCAGTCCAAAGTACAAAAAGCCTAAACGTGGCAGGTGCCCACTAAGTGCTGGGCACCTGGAGAATCAACAAAACGGCGCCAGCTAAGCCACACAGGCTCTGAAGCCAACACTGCGCACGTTGGAGCCACACAGGCTCTGGCCAACACTGGTCAAACGTTGGAGCCACACAGGCTCTTAAAAACACATATGGCCCCTCTGAGCCACACAGGCTCTCTTCAGCGTTGGGGCGACCCACTGCCATCCGGGGCCGCCCTGACTCTCCAGTCACTTCATAGAATGCCCCCAGCGCCTCTCAGGGCACGAAATACAAAACAAATGGGGCTGGGAGCCTCTCCGGGCTCCGTGCACGTTGGGGCGACCCACTGCCAACCGGGGCCGCCCATGAAGCCTTCATGGCTTCCTTCTGGCACTCTGGGTAACGTTGGGGCGGCCCACTGCCATCTGGGGCCGCCCTTGAAGCCTTCGTGGCTTCTCTTCACCGAGCGCGAGCTCGCGCTACTGCGGGGGAGGGGCGGACACCGACATCGCGTCCCGGCGCCCCTCCCCTGCTCTGCCCCACTCCAGCCCAGACTCACCGGGGCTCTCGTTGCTGCCGGTCTTCCTCCTGCAGCAGGGCTCCCTCGCATCACGGGAGCCCTGCGATCCGGCCGCCATGCTGCCTCCTCTCTCTCGCCGGGGAGCCTCGCGGTGGGGGCAGGCACCGACAAATGTGCCTCGCGCCCCCTCCGCTTCCGTCCTCAGGCCGCTCCTCTCGCTGCAGGGCTCCCTCCGCTCACGGGAGCCCTGCCGACCAGCCGCCATCACTCGTCCTCCTTCTCTCCCCCGGGCAGCCTCTCTCCTCTCGGGCTGCGGGGGCGGGACTTCCGGCCGGCCGCGCTGGGATTGGCCGGCCGGCCATCCACTTCCGGGTCGCTGCGGGCAGCGCAGCGGCCCTTCTCCTTTAGGCAGGCAGGCGGGGAGGCATTTTAAAAGATCGGCAATACCGGCGTGGGCAGCCGAAGTTTAAATAAAGTAACAAATAAGCGAGGTGGGCACTCGCCAGGCTGGCAAAGCGCTCCTCAGCGCTAGAATCAAAAATAAAGCGCTCGAAAGCGCTATGGGCAATAAAGTGCTCCCAAAGCGCTAGAATAAAAAGTAAAAAGGGTCCTTCCAGCAATGCAGCTCCACCATGCTGCACAAAGGTCCAGAGAGTCCCAGGGGGCAAAGCAAAGTCCCCCCCATCAGCCCAGCAAGGCAGAGGGGTCCCCCAGGAGTCCAGGAAAGTCCATCAGGTGCCCAGGGCTGGGCAGAGCCAGGGATTCCCCTTAGCTCAAGCAGCAGCAGCCCCTGGCAGATTCAAGTTGAAAACAAGAACATTTTGGAAGGGGATACAACCCCTTTTTATACAGTGCAAAACCTTTGAAGTCCTTTGAAGCAGGCAGTGTGAGAACCAGCTGGACTGGTTTAGAGGGAAGTCCCCTTCAGTATCAGGGACAGAGGTGTCAGTCGCCCAGCGGGAGGTGGAGCCAGCTTTGTAGTTACACAGGAACAGCCCTTCACTATCAGGTGCCATCTCCTCCCACTTCCCTGGCAGCAGATGCTGCCTTTCATCCATGGGCTGACTTCAGACAACCTCCTGGGCTCTCCAGCCCCTGTCATCCTCAAACCAGACAGTCAATCCACAAGCAGGCCCATGCACTCTGGGCCAGGCTCACCAGCCAATCACACGCTAGCACCAACTTGCACAAATATGCCAACTTCCAAAAGTAGGACTTCTAGACTAGACACAGCCATGTCGCATACATCATTTTGCGGCATTCATTCTCACGAGTTCTCTCATACCAAACTCGCCCCTGCACTCCCCACGCATCAGGAACTACCATGGGCATACATATTCCCCATTCATTCCTATGGGAGGGCAGGTCACTCACCATTCATCCACAGAGAGCTCAAGCACTTTACACTGTACCACAGTGAAAAAGTGCGCAGAGGCCTAAAATCACAAATACCAGGTTCCATAAATAGGCTAGGAAAACGCAAAAAGTCTAGGGGTGAACCTGCCTAATAGGCCGGGTCCAACACAACCCCCTTCCAGCCAAAACGCAGGGTAGACCAATCACACCACTGATGGGCTTCACTGCTTTGGGCGACAAAACCACGGACACGGCCTCGCACAGCAGGGACACCGTCCAGTTTTGCGCCACTCTGAACCTACATGGTTTCCTCCAAATAATAACTCTCTGACTCAACTAGGGTACCCCACTGGTACACACTAGTCATCCACAGCCAAGACCAGGCCATAGGCCATCCAAATCACAGGTCCTAACTAATCCACAGAGTGGGGGGTAGTAACCCCTGGCATACAATAGCCATTCTCCACTCTCTCTCTCAGTGTAGCTACAACTACCACTGATCCAACAACCTAGGGACCATACCCTCAAGCTGACCAGAGGTCACGGGCAAGAACGCCCCACCCTACCTCTACTTCTGGGTTTCCGCACCCTCACAGAAAAGCACTCACCAGAACACAATTCTTCTACCAGATCAGGACCTCACTCCATCACTGGTCTACCACCTGGAAACTATTTCACTTCTGAGGTACAAAGCACACAGCACAGTTCCTCTTCAAGCAGGTGGGGGGACACTGCACACAGCAAAGCCCCCTTTCCTCTACCTTAGTGAAAACAACAAACTGCAGGTGAGCCCCAGAACACACAGCAAGGGCAGCCCCCTCAGTCTCTTCAGCTGATCCACTTTGGTAGAGATTCCTCTTGACCTAGAAGTTTCCTAATCTCCCAACCTAAGATCTAAACCCTCAGGTTACACCGGGGTCAGAAGTAAGGACACCGTCCCTCTGCACCCCCTTCCAGTATCAGTATGTCTCAGGCTAGACAGAGCACACGCCAGCGGCGTATCAGCGACACACTCTCCTCCAGTACAGGCCACACCCCAACCCGGCTTTCCCCCCTCCTCGGGGAACGACCTCCAGAGGCCCCACAAATGGTCAAGCACTCTAGACGGTCAAATGCTCAGCGAGCCAGGACTTCTGCACCCTCCACTTAGGAGCGGTACTGCCCAACACTAGGACCGCCGGAGTTCTGGTTACAGACACTCCCCGTCCTCTAGACACAGGAAGATCCTCCTCAAATGACCTATGTACAGCTTAGGCCCCTGACCTGGCGCTCCCTTAAGGAACCCTCCAGGCCCTGAGATAGGGTTTCAGGCCAACGTGGGACACACCGTCCCACACTCACTCCGCCTCCACTGAGACAGGGCGTGAGCCCCTACACCCCTACCATACTACTGGGACCCAGCTGGGTTACACATGAACCTCTTCCCCTTTACAGGATCATCAGATACACAAGTCACTCCTTTTGGAACCACCCCCTAATGCCTCTGCAAGACATCTAGCACACCGCCAGACATCCACCTTCTTGTCCAGTGCCTCTGCAGGACCTCCTGCACACCACCAGAGGTACACCTCTCATGCAAGCTCTTTAACAAAAAGAAAACTCACACCAACTCCTCCAGTTCAGCACATCACTCATTCGCACACTCCCCCCCCTCGGACTGGTAAGGCAGTTTCCACCACCCCTGATCACTCAACCTGACCACACGTGACACAGGTACCAAACTCTGGGAGCGGGGAATGGGAATTAATACACTGGACACATTTAAGCTGCCACCACTGGATCCTACCACACTGGGGAATCCAGACACACACACTACACTCAGGGAACAACCACCCTCCTGAGCTAGTCATTTCTCCTCACACTCCCTCTCTTCCATCTACCCACACAGGGACAGGATTTGGGATTGGACACGGGACCCAGCAAGGGATTCCTAATCTATGGGAACCTCCCCCCTCTAATGGCGTCCCGCCCTGTCACTTTCTCTCATCTGCCACTAAACCTAAAGCGCAGAAACACATTTGAAAATGACACTCTTGAGGAAAAAAATCAAAAACAATAATCCCAAACATGTGACTATCTGAAAAAAACAATTGCAGAGTTTTGTAATGTAGCCAGTTGTCGCTATGGCACTGCGCAAACACAAGTCCAAAATCCGCACCGCTGACCAACAATGTTAGAACTGGCTATTTCTGGTAGGCTAAGGCTGACGCCAAAGCCAGGCAGAAACCACCATTCTAGTCAGGGCAAGGAAGTCACACGCCAAGATAACCTCTGCTCACCCCCTTGGTAGCTTGGCACAAGCAGTAAGGCTAAACTCGGAGGCAATGTGTAAAGCATTTGCGCCAGCGCACAACAGCAACAACATACTAGGCACACCACAGAAGAGACTCCACACAAGGTTATTATAAAAATAACTTTTGTATTGTAAAAACACATCAGATAAAATCACACATATACATGGTGCCAACTGGCACGGGCAATATTCACAGGGATTATGTACACAAGACAGGGCCACAAGGGCCACTGTCATAGTCAGATATAGCACTTCTAGAATAAGAAATAATAAAACATAAAATGGTAATCACAAAGATAACAACCAGTAACCACTGGTAACAGGAACCAGGACCTTACTAGGACCACCTGTACTAAGAAAGAAGAACCACCTAAGTATCACACAGCATTAGGGGTCTAAGAAAGAATACATTACTCATGATGCAATAAACCTACATTCAGAGGAGTAGAAAAGACAACCACCTAAGAATAACCACATTTAGGGGCATAAACCAGAACACCTTACCCATGATGCATGAACACATTCAGAGGAGTAATAAGGAGAAACACATGATGACTAAACATTCAGAGGTGTTAAGAATAGAGCACATGATGCAATAAAATCACATTCAGGGGTGCAGCGCAAGAAGACACATGATGACTAAACATTCAGAGGTGCAGCGCATGGAAAGGAAGACACATGATGCAGTAACACATTCAGAGGTGTTAAGAATAGGGCACATGATGCAATAAAATACATTCAGGGGTGCAGCGCAAGAAGACACATGATGACTAAACATTCAGAGGTGCAGCGCATGGAAAGGAAGACACATAATGCATAAACATTCAGAGGTGCCTAATAAATCAATAGCGCAAAAACACACAGTAGGCAATTACTATTTAAAAGCATAGAAATCACATTGCGCCTACCCTACATAAGCCACTACCTGTGGCAGTCCCTAGGCCAACTGGCCTTGTTGGGGCAAGGATGCCCTGGGTCCAAAGTCAGGGCGCGCTGCCATGCAGCGCCAGTCCAAAGTACAAAAAGCCTAAACGTGGCAGGTGCCCACTAAGTGCTGGGCACCTGGAGAATCAACAAAACGGCGCCAGCTAAGCCACACAGGCTCTGAAGCCAACACTGCGCACGTTGGAGCCACACAGGCTCTGGCCAACACTGGTCAAACGTTGGAGCCACACAGGCTCTTAAAAACACATATGGCCCCTCTGAGCCACACAGGCTCTCTTCAGCGTTGGGGCGACCCACTGCCATCCGGGGCCGCCCTGACTCTCCAGTCACTTCATAGAATGCCCCCAGCGCCTCTCAGGGCACGAAATACAAAACAAATGGGGCTGGGAGCCTCTCCGGGCTCCGTGCACGTTGGGGCGACCCACTGCCAACCGGGGCCGCCCATGAAGCCTTCATGGCTTCCTTCTGGCACTCTGGGTAACGTTGGGGCGGCCCACTGCCATCTGGGGCCGCCCTTGAAGCCTTCGTGGCTTCTCTTCACCGAGCGCGAGCTCGCGCTACTGCGGGGGAGGGGCGGACACCGACATCGCGTCCCGGCGCCCCTCCCCTGCTCTGCCCCACTCCAGCCCAGACTCACCGGGGCTCTCGTTGCTGCCGGTCTTCCTCCTGCAGCAGGGCTCCCTCGCATCACGGGAGCCCTGCGATCCGGCCGCCATGCTGCCTCCTCTCTCTCGCCGGGGAGCCTCGCGGTGGGGGCAGGCACCGACAAATGTGCCTCGCGCCCCCTCCGCTTCCGTCCTCAGGCCGCTCCTCTCGCTGCAGGGCTCCCTCCGCTCACGGGAGCCCTGCCGACCAGCCGCCATCACTCGTCCTCCTTCTCTCCCCCGGGCAGCCTCTCTCCTCTCGGGCTGCGGGGGCGGGACTTCCGGCCGGCCGCGCTGGGATTGGCCGGCCGGCCATCCACTTCCGGGTCGCTGCGGGCAGCGCAGCGGCCCTTCTCCTTTAGGCAGGCAGGCGGGGAGGCATTTTAAAAGATCGGCAATACCGGCGTGGGCAGCCGAAGTTTAAATAAAGTAACAAATAAGCGAGGTGGGCACTCGCCAGGCTGGCAAAGCGCTCCTCAGCGCTAGAATCAAAAATAAAGCGCTCGAAAGCGCTATGGGCAATAAAGTGCTCCCAAAGCGCTAGAATAAAAAGTAAAAAGGGTCCTTCCAGCAATGCAGCTCCACCATGCTGCACAAAGGTCCAGAGAGTCCCAGGGGGCAAAGCAAAGTCCCCCCCATCAGCCCAGCAAGGCAGAGGGGTCCCCCAGGAGTCCAGGAAAGTCCATCAGGTGCCCAGGGCTGGGCAGAGCCAGGGATTCCCCTTAGCTCAAGCAGCAGCAGCCCCTGGCAGATTCAAGTTGAAAACAAGAACATTTTGGAAGGGGATACAACCCCTTTTTATACAGTGCAAAACCTTTGAAGTCCTTTGAAGCAGGCAGTGTGAGAACCAGCTGGACTGGTTTAGAGGGAAGTCCCCTTCAGTATCAGGGACAGAGGTGTCAGTCGCCCAGCGGGAGGTGGAGCCAGCTTTGTAGTTACACAGGAACAGCCCTTCACTATCAGGTGCCATCTCCTCCCACTTCCCTGGCAGCAGATGCTGCCTTTCATCCATGGGCTGACTTCAGACAACCTCCTGGGCTCTCCAGCCCCTGTCATCCTCAAACCAGACAGTCAATCCACAAGCAGGCCCATGCACTCTGGGCCAGGCTCACCAGCCAATCACACGCTAGCACCAACTTGCACAAATATGCCAACTTCCAAAAGTAGGACTTCTAGACTAGACACAGCCATGTCGCATACATCATTTTGCGGCATTCATTCTCACGAGTTCTCTCATACCAAACTCGCCCCTGCACTCCCCACGCATCAGGAACTACCATGGGCATACATATTCCCCATTCATTCCTATGGGAGGGCAGGTCACTCACCATTCATCCACAGAGAGCTCAAGCACTTTACACTGTACCACAGTGAAAAAGTGCGCAGAGGCCTAAAATCACAAATACCAGGTTCCATAAATAGGCTAGGAAAACGCAAAAAGTCTAGGGGTGAACCTGCCTAATAGGCCGGGTCCAACAAGTAGTATATAATGGGCTTCCAAAAAACTCCTTGTCAGGTTGTAAAGAGTACAAAGTCAGGTAGCCAATATTAGGATCACTTTGAGATTGCTATCCTGTATGTACAGGGCATATTGGGCAAAGGTTATGGCTACCTTAAAAAATGGGCAGACCATTATGTACCCACCGGGAACCTAAAATTCTGCTTGGCCCGTCTGATCTAACAATTTTCCCTTAATGGACTAAAGTGTGATGGCAGATCCTTGGGGGTCCATGGACTTGAACTTTTGAATAGCCTTGGTTCCAAAGAGAACCCTTGTTCCTCCAGTTCAGGAAACTCCAAACTCTTCAAACAGTCTTTCAATTAAGTCTATCACTTCCTGGGAGCAATCAAAGAATGCCAGATCTCCTCCTCTGGTTGTACTCTAACTCACATGCTTTCATAAAGTTTTAGGTTTATTTTGTCTATCTGTTTCAGTGATCTGAAGGGACTGTAGTGACATGCAGCACTTTATAATAAACAAATAAATAAATGTATACTTTGTAGGGGTGGGTGGCAAACTCCGCTCCACTGGCGGAATTTCCAGAGTTCTGGCTGGAGCGCAGAGTTCTGGAAAAACTCTATCACCCGCTGCTTGGCTGAGTTTTTCTCGCCAGCGTTAAGCTGGCTAGTGCAAGCGGGAAAATCAAGCACTAGGACGAGTCCTGCTGCGATTTCTCGACACTGGCTGTTGCGGCAGGTTGATACCCCTCTCATTGAGAAAGCTGCAGCTTAAGTAGAAAATCTACTCGACCGGCAGGAAGAATCAGTGCCCTCTGCCACGCCACATGGGGTCGTTTGCACTGATTTTACAGCACAGGACAATCTCACGGCACTATAAATCAGCATGATGTATGGCTATTCCACCTCTCGCAGAGCTCCGCGGACTCTCCCTGAGTTTTTAGGTATCCCCACAGAATTCCGTGGAGTAAAACTCTGAGAGATCCTTGCACCCCTCATACTTTGTCAGTTATGTACCAATGAGAAACCAAAAGATTGTTCATGCTGCAGGATAGATTTTCATTTCAGACAGGGGGTTGATGTCAATTCATACAAATAGGAGGAAAACTAAAAGGTGATCGGTGGAAACTGAATTAATCTCAGCTACTGGTAATTCTAACAAGCATTGGTACATGTATTAGGTTTTGCTTATTTGATCAGTAATATTTTTTTGTGGGGTAAGTTTTAAGTTGGTGAGCCGTTGCACAGTATAAGTTTAAGTTAAAGAAACTCCGTGAAAGTGTTATGACTTGTTTTTAAGAAAAAAGCAATATACTGGAACAGTAGGTAAGAGACTAGCTTTATAATGAGTAGTGGTAGAGGACAGTTTAGAGATTGAGGGAGCTGAAAACAATTGCATGTAAAGGTAGTTGAGAGACATATATAGGTGAGTAGAGCTGCAAGAGATGGTAGTGTAAATAAGTGATATAGAGGTGCAAAAGAAAGCGTTTAGACCTGGTTAATGACTCTCGAGCCCGGCTGCTTCTCACGTCACCATCAGCGGCTGCAGCAGGCGCGAGCTCCCCTGTGCTTGTAACGGCCGCGGCGCGAGCTGCCCCCACCCTCCAGGGGAGAGCGCGAGCGGCGGAGCCCGTGGACAGCCAAGCTCCGGCGGCGCGCCCGAGCCAGCCACACCGCACCGGGGGAAGATGGCGTCTGCCAACTGCGGGGGGCCCGAGATTGTGCGGGGGCAGGCCTTCGACGTGGGCCCCCGTTACACCAGCCTCTCCTACATCGGGGAAGGGGCATACGGCATGGTGTGTTCCGCCTATGATAATGTCTGTAAAGTCCGAGTAGCCATCAAGAAAATCAGCCCCTTTGAACATCAGACATACTGCCAGCGAACTCTAAGGGAGATCAAAATCCTACTTCGCTTTAAACATGAAAACATTATTGGAATCAATGACATTATCCGGGCACCTTCCATCGAGCAAATGAAGGATGTATACATCGTACAGGACCTAATGGAGACTGATCTGTACAAACTCTTAAAAACCCAACATCTTAGCAACGACCATATCTGTTATTTCCTCTATCAGATTTTGCGTGGGCTGAAATACATTCATTCAGCTAATGTTCTACACCGTGACCTAAAGCCATCAAACTTGCTGCTCAACACGACTTGTGATCTTAAGATCTGTGACTTTGGATTGGCCCGTGTAGCAGATCCAGATCATGATCATACAGGTTTCCTGACAGAGTATGTAGCTACTCGCTGGTACCGTGCACCGGAGATCATGTTAAATTCTAAGGGCTATACCAAGTCAATTGATATTTGGTCTGTAGGTTGTATTTTGGCAGAGATGCTGTCCAACAGGCCCATCTTCCCAGGAAAACATTACCTTGATCAGCTTAACCATATCCTAGGTATCCTTGGGTCGCCTTCTCAGGAGGACTTGAATTGCATAATTAATTTAAAAGCCAGAAACTATTTGCTTTCCCTCCCGCACAAAAGCAAGGTTCCTTGGAATAGGCTTTTCCAAAATGCTGATCCCAAAGCACTTGATTTGTTGGATAAAATGTTGACTTTCAACCCTCACAAGAGAATAGAGGTCGAGGAAGCTTTGGCACATCCTTACTTGGAACAGTATTATGACCCCAGTGATGAGCCTGTAGCTGAAGCGCCATTCACTTTTGCAATGGAGTTGGACGATTTGCCTAAAGAGAGGCTGAAAGAGCTCATATTTGAGGAAACCGCTCGATTTCAACCTGGATTTTGACTAATTTGAGTGCAAGGGCCACAATGAAGGTGGATGGGCATGCTACTCGAACACTGACTGCAAAAGTCCTTCCTCTTCGATCGTAATTTGTTACGTTATCAGCGTGTCATCTTTACCTCCTATGAGCCATGCCAGAAGGCAGTTTCTGGTAGTTGTGGGGTTTTATGTGCTTACAATTAGTTCTTAACTGAAGAATTGTTGTTGACACTCCCCTGTACTGCCCGTCATTGTGGACTTTGGTGCAGAGTCGTTGTACTGCAAGTGCACATCTGCTTACCTTTTTGATTTTTGATTTGAAAGATGCAGTGTTTCAGAATTTTACCCAACCAGAAATCTTTTCGATCAAAGCACTAACCTGTGAAACTGCTCATATCTGATTCTAACACGGTTACTAGCATTATTATTTGGGAGAGTTTTAATTAAGGGTGCTGGAGTTGCTGACAAGCCCTGTATATTTGCACATAGTTAATTACAAACAAAACTTTTATTATGCTATTAAAGTGAAACGAACATGATCCTGTTCACATGATTTTACACACACTGTTCAGATTTTGCACATTCGCAGTTGAGTTGACTCTCGACAGCAAAGTGCCAGCTAGTTCTACCTAATTTCTGGGAGAAAACCAGAAGATAGGAATTCAAGATTATCGCTAAGTAACTGAGTCAGTCACAGGAGCGTAACAAAGACCTACAATGAGTGAGATACTCAACTGAAGATGGGTATCTTGCAAAATCAGCCTTACCACAGGTTTTAGTTTAAGCAAATTCCATTTCTATACCATATCATGGAAATACTTGCATGCCTTTTTGCTTCTTCATTTACTGTTTCTGAAAATCTAACATATGATTCAGAATTTGCTGTCTTCATAAGACCGTGAATGAGCTGGATTTTGCTAATAAATTAAAAGTTGTATAGAGTGGAGAGAATTGGGGGGGGCAAAATACGTCTTGTCAGAACTCAAAAACATGCTTAATGTGGCCCTGGATGTGCAGTTGTGGTATAGCGGATGGAATATGACTGAGAGTGTAGTGATGCATTTTAACTTGCAAAAGAGTTTGTAAAATAATCCCTACATTTAAATGCATTCATCCCAGGCGGACTGATACACCCTAGAGCCATTCATCCACCTGCAGTGATAAAGAAATGGTCCTCTGAAGCCCTCTTTAGACAGTGAACGACAATACATGTAGAATACAGCGGACGTTGCCAATAACTAGACCTAATAAGCCATTTAAATAAAACTTGCATGTTGAGGTGACAGAACAATAATACAAATACATCATTACTTAAACAGCCCGCTTTTGCTAAGTGCTGCACATAAAACATGGTATTATTACTCAGCCTGAATTGCCTCTGGTAATGGGACAATATCCACGCTCTGTCCATATAGCTACCTTACTTGTTCATGCATGCCCTCATATCAACTACACTGCTGTGGCCTTCTCCCTGTGATGTGTGTCTTTTCGTTAACGCACCCTCACCTCCATATGACGCTGCTGCTTTGTTGCATGTTTATTTGACCTCACATCACTTCCCCGCACCCTCCATGAACTTTTTAATTCACCTCAGTGACCTGAAGCCAGGCACAAACTGTGCGCAGCTGTCAAAATACAATCCCATTGGCCATTCATTTAGGTCACTTCCTTCTGGCAATGAAAACACAAACATAGAAACGAAAGGTAAGAAATGCATGCTACGTGAATACAGCGTGCGCACTGCATGCGGTCAAGGGGAGTGGGGGGGGGGGGGGGGGGTCTCAAATGGTTGAGTGCTTCTGGGCGCTGTGATACACACTGACTCACTCTGAACTCTGAACGTGGCGTCTGGCGAAACCCTAGCAACCTGCCAGGGCAAACAGGGGAGTCATTTTTGACATAGACCAGCATTTTTCCTCTGATTTGTCTCAGATGGAAAGAAAAACTAACCTTTCATGAGGAAGCTCCTAGCAACCCACACCTCACCTTGAGCAGTGATCTTAAATCACTGTAGTCTAGGCAGCATTGTTAAAATACCTGGAACTATTCTTTAGCAACCCTGAGGCAGTAGAGGAGGTGCCTATGTGAAACGTAGCAAGCGCGAATTTCCACTTCTCCCATAGGGGTAGGTGGAGGACAGGCAGAAGGCTGGCCAAATAAATATTACCACCTACTAAAAAGCAACTTAAAATAATAAAGAAATAAAAATGAGGAGCCAGGTATCTTGAAGTGTGAAGTATAAGGAAAAAAAATTGAGAATATAAAACAAATTCAAATCCTTATCTAGATGGCTAAGGCATACAAGGAAATAAAAGGGGAGCAGAGTTATTTAAAGACCTGTGCAAGTCCCAGGCAGTCAGGCATACAATTAGAATGTCTGCAGACATCCACTTCAGAAACGAACTCAGAGGCTAATTCCTACTGGGAATAGCAAATTCCAGGGAATAGCAAATTCCAAAATGTCATAGATATATCTGCTGACTTCTCCTCTGTGGGTGGTCATTCAGGATCAGCACAGGGGATGACCCCACTTCTGCTGCTTTCCAAGCTGTACTTTTTCTACTTTCTCTCCTGGAATGAAGGTAGGAAGCCAAGCCCATTGTAGCCTCCTCCTCTTCACCTTGCCCTTGATCATTGGATACATTCTACCAGCTCTCTATGCTAGCAAGTCTTTCCACCCGAGGAATCACTGGTACATTTTACCCTGGGTCTCCTGTCTTGCTAATTATTCATTTTCTGTTTCCTGTGCCCATCATACTATCTGGTGAAGCCATTTGCTGTTTTCTCCACAAAGTGTCTGTCCTTGCCAGGAATCACTGTGCTGTCCTCACCTCCTGCCTCATGGCAGCCCCACCCCTCTCTGTACATGATGGCTGAGACAGCTGTTTAAAAATACAACGATAATCGATTTATCTTTTAGCTGCTGGAACTGACCAGTGGGACGACGCTCGCCCCGGTAAGGAGGCCGATTGGAAGGCAAGGACTGTGAAAAGGGGGACTACACCAAGTAGTGGAAGTTGAAGAATTAAGGATACACAAAACTAGTGGTAGCTTAGGGAAAAGGGGAACATAGATTTACCACTGAATAGTATGGGTCCAGGAAACAATGAACTGCCATAGCACTGGAATCAGGCATTTCTGGAATCAGAAGTTCAGCCAATCAGAAACTCTGTATCAAAAATGGTGGCTAGATGTTCTGGGACAAAGGTGATTTTTGTAGGATGACCACGCCGTGAGTGGCCATATTAACCAATTGACTTAACCTACAGGCAGTAAAGTGGCTTTTGAAGTGCGTTATTTTGCCCTTGAAATTACAAACTGAAATCTTATAAGACCAGTAATGTTTGAGGTGCTACAATAAAATTTCATAGCAAGTTTATAACAGAAGAAATAGAGCGTACAGACTGGATCTGCACTTATGTTTTGAGTGGTGCAGTTGGTTTCACTATAGCCCTGACTTGGATGGATTGAACTGTAGATGAAGCCAATCAGTCTTTCAGCCTCTTTTTATTAAGGCCGATGCAGTCAAAATCCCAAGTGATTATATTTCAAACATCAGTAATTTTTATTAGGGAATAAACAATCGCAGCTTTCAAAGAGGCGGAGTGGTGGCTTGATGAAGTAAGGTGATGTCAGTTTATGGGCTTACCGGTGGCCTTGCAATTGCAATAGATGTGATGTTTGCAAAATGTTACTTTCTACACAATAGGAAATGTCTGGCTAGGCCATGTCGCAAGGTTATCTTTAGAAGAACACCTACTTGGCAACAAGATGATAAAGGGTTCAGAAAACTAACAGAGTGACCACAACTTGTGTTCGTGCAGACCCTTAACGGCCAGGACAGACCTGTCATAGTTATGTCTACTATACAGACCACCTTGATGCCGTGTACCTTGTCTAAATGCTCCTCTTAAAAAAAGTAATACTTTTTTTAGTATTTAAAGTGAAGGTGGTTGTATGTTCATGTTCTTAGTTCCACCAGTATTTAGCCCATTAAAAATTCTTTCAGTTAAACAAGTTACATTTTGACAAGTTTTTGTGTATGTATTACTCGTTTTCCTTTTTTAGCAGTGTACTACAGTAGTTTCATAAAAGACATTGGTTCTGATTTAGAGTTTGAAGGACAGGGCACTCTACCACTTTTGTATCTGTTCACCCCCTCTATTTAGAGTCGGGTAGACCGTGCTGTTTCCGCCAGTGGAGCATCCATCGGTGGAAACGGTACATCGATGGGCAGACAGACTTAGGGCACTTAGGGCATTAAAAACCCACCCTATTTAGAGCCAGTTGTCTGATGTTGTCTTTTTCTCTTTCGGGCCTCCAGGAAAAGCCTGGAAGCCCTCAAGAGAAAAAAAGAAAAATTAGCCACCACCCTTTTTTGTTTTACAGAGTTATTCCCCGATCTGGGAGCTTGTTTTTGTAATGCAAGAAATGGTTTGTTGGACTTTATATATGGTGACCGCTCAGCAAACATTCAATGCATAGCAGCGGCGGCTGGCACATGTAAGCGCGGTGAGACGCGGCGGGGTGGGATGGGAGTGGGGGGGAATTTGACAGATGACAAAATATGTATATTTAAATAAATAATACCTAGTCTGTTGTCTGTCAACTCACCCCTGCTTCGCCCGCCCCACCCACCGCGCTTACCTGTGCAGGCCGCAGCTGATGCATAGACTCATTAGACCATGGCAAGGCTGGCGGTGATCTCAGAAGATGGTGGCCGATAGTCTGCTAGGGCGGGCCGCCTGACAAACTTTAAATCAGGCCCATTGTCCTTAAAATGTATGCTATTGAAATGTTATGTGAGATGGAATACAGGTGCAATTTGTAAAGGCTCCTGTGCTACACCTCATGTCCTCCTTTCCTGGCACACAGGGAATATTTGGATCTTATACATGCAATGTTACATTCCCTTGCCGGAGGGCGCACCTGGGTGGTTGCCTAGCCTAATCTGCCTTGCTTTAAAACTAATTTTTGGCAAGGTGAACACACTGCACTCTGTCTTCACATCAAATTATGTTTTTGAAATGGATTTTGTTATTCCTGAGCAGATTAGCATTTTAAGAATGTTTCATTGTTTATTTTGTTTGCAGAGATATCTGGTCTTTGGGCTGTGTTTTATACGAGATGTGCACTTTGAAGCATCCTGTAAGTATTTCAATGATACATCAATGTCAAAAGTTGTACCGTTGCTAGTGAAAATGCGTAGTAATGGGCTTGTGTTAGTATATAGAGGTGTATGTGATTCGATAATTGTGCTAATCAATAAATTTTTGTAGTACATATAACCTTCCATAAAGTCCTACCAACCATTGGCATGATGCTGGACATATTCTACCTTTAAATTGGCAAAGAGGTAATTAGAGGTAGGTCAAAGTGGGGTATCTGCAATGCCCATCACTTGGTTCTGCTGCTTTATTTAAAGCTGGGAATGGCTTAGATTCTGATGACGCTCCCTGGCAAAGGTAAGCCAATACTAATTCCACAGCTTCAGAGCCTCAGAAAGCCTGCCTTGCTTGAAGCGGGCGAGGGGGCTAAGTGATATTTTTTTCTGACAAGAGATCGCCACTATAGGCATGTTTTCCCAAAAAACACTCCATAAGCTCTAGGAAGAAATGTTCAGGTTATGAGGCTCATATATTTTTTGTTTTTCAGAAACAAAGCCCTAATACGGAGGTTTGCAGCATTTATCATATTGTGTATATTATAGCCCATTCTAAATTAACGGAAGTTATATTATGTTATGTTAATTTTACCTATATAGCGCATGGCTGCCCCAACAGCAGGGCGTCCCAGCGCTAGCGGAAAACCAACCAGGGGTGGCAGCGGAGGACAACAGAAAGAGTACTGCTAGAAACCGAAGAGTCGACTGTCTAGATGGAGGCGAACAACCAGGTTTTAATACATTTTCGGAAAAGCCAGGGGTCTTGTATGGCACGTGCTTCAATGGGGATGGAGTTCCAGAGAGCAGGGGCCAGAGACCTGAAAGAGCGGCCACCCGCTATGCTCCTGCGAACCCTAATGGTGCAGGCTAGATGGCGGTCGGCAGAGCGCAAGGCCCGGGTGGGAGTATAGGGGGTGCAGAGTCCTTGCAGTATTTGAGGGCCCTGGCTGTTTAGAATTTTATGAGTTAAACAGAGAGACTTGAATTCAATTCTCTGTTTCACTGGCAAAGAGTGAAGTCGATTGAGAGAATGAGAGGTGTGGCTATGTTTGGGTAGGGCAAAAAGAGTGCGAGCGGCAGCATTCTGAGCCCTCTGCAGTCTTTTGACGACTGACTTGTTTAGTACCCAGCAGTAGTCCATTACAATAGTCTAGGTGGGATAAGACCAGGGATTGGACTATAACTTGCCGGGTGGGAGGCTCGAATAAGCCCAATATAGGTTTGATGAAGCGTAGGTGGCCGAAACAGGTGCCAGCAACCTTCTTTGCATGCGACTCAAAAGAGAGTGCGCTGTCCATTAGGACACCCAGATTCTTTACAACCTTCTTTGGTTTAGGGGGGGGACCCATAGCCGGGGGCCACCACTGGTGGCCCCATTTCTGTGCGTTGCGTCCCAACAGGAGCACCTCAGTTTTGGAGGAATTAAGCTAGAGATAATTGTCGGACATCCAGTTTGAGATGGTCATTACGTTATGTTGGACCTAGGGAACACCCAAGTCACATAGGGTAGCTTGGCACTAAGTGGGAAGGCCTAACTGCAAGGAACATGTGCTAAGTTTGCGTCACACACTTCAGTAACAAAACATCCAACCACTCAAAAATAAGGACACTACACCAATTTGGAAAAATATGAGCTGTTTTATAAAAATACTTTGTTAGCTTTTCTCTCTCCTCTGTAATTCAACAATTTAATACACTGTACATTTTGACCCGTCCTCCCCACACATATCCTGCAACAACAGCAGAACTCAGTTCAGTAGCCTTTTAGCCTGTCTACTTTTTACAGAGAGTTTACCTAGGAAGCACTGTCTTAACGCTCAGAATTAGCACCTCCTACATCAATGGATTGCCCACACAAGAAGAGGTTTTCTGGTTACATAAAAGAACAGTTTCAATCATTAATTCTTAACCCACTCCAGTCTAACACCATGGGAATAACCAGGCAATAGGACCCTGGAATGTTACCTTGATAACCACCGTGTGACACCTTCACCACAACAGGTGAGTAACCCCAGGATTTCAGTTGTCAGGTGCAATGCTACAACCACCTCCTTTATAGCTTGCTCATGTATTAGTACAAGGTGAAGTCACAGATTTTCCTCCCCTTCCACCTCTGCAAGAGAATTCCACATCAGACCTCAACCCCCATCTTTATTAGCCACAGTAGCTCAATTCTCTTCTCCAGCACTGTGGTGTCTCCCTGCTACACTTATTCCTCTGTACTTTTAACCCTGATGACTTCCAAACACGATCTTTCTCCACTTTGTCAGGGCTAGCCTTATAGTTATCCCTAGAATCAGGGGGCGTGAGAGAGCACCTTTAGTTATCCCCGGTATCAGGGGGCGTGAGAGAACTCCTTTCTGGCCTCACGGCTGATCTCCCAGTCATTCAACAATCTCCCCCCCTTTCCTCCACCTTACTTGGGGCTGATCTGAGCAAGGTGCGGGAACAGTCCTCCAGCTCTCCTCACCCGGCGGCTCCTCTCATGGGAACCAGGACCAGCGCACTCAAGCCAGCACCGAGGGGAGGCCAGTCTGGGGCTGCCAGTGATCCAGTCACTCGCGCTGTTTTCGCCGCTTCCTCGACGTTCGCGCCACTGCACAGGCGCGGGAGAGCAGTGTCTCGGCAAACGCCGCCTCACTCGCGCTGTCGATCGCTCACCGCTCCTGGGCCTGCGCGGAGATCAGCGCTCCTTCGCTCCACACCACTGTCGGCCGCACTTCTGGGCCTGCGCGGGGATCAGCGCTCCTTCACTCATGCGCCCAGCCCGGCACCACCGCCGCAGACACTCGCCTCCGCTCCAGAGACTCCTCGGGCGGCGCAGGGCGTTTCAACTTGCTCCGGTCTTCTCCTCTGGGAAACCGGAAAGGCGGACTAGAGGGGGAGTTTTTCCCTGGTCAGGGGCTAGGATCTAGGAAAGCAGGGGCCAGAGGGTCTCAAGGGGGCCAACTGTAGTTACCGAGCCGATTCCCTCAGATGACGAGATCCAACAAGAGGGTTTGGTCAGGGGCTAGGGGGGAAACGTCCTCGCGAAGAGGCTGTCTATCTCTCTGATAAACTAACTACTTCTTGTGCGTCCACCTCCCCTCACCACTGCCTCACTCCTCAAGCTCTCTGGACTACACAAAATGGCTACCTTGCCCCTGTCCTTTTATAGACTGACCACACAGGGTCCAGTAGGGTCCAGAAGATTCTGGAAGGTCTCTATGCTACCCTATGGGGCTTCCTCAGAGGTTGGCAGTTATGGCAGTTAATGGCCACCGTTTTAGGTACCCTCTAGTTTTTAGTCAGGAAAGTCACCTAGGCCTCAAGAAAAAGGACCATGAGGGCAAAGAGCACCTAACCCCTAGGACAACACCGTAAAAATAATCCAGTGGACACAAAAAGTTAAAAAGGGTATGAGGGGCAAAAAGGGGACAAAAATAAATAATAAATAGGAGGGACTACCCAAAGGCAGACAGGTCTAACACGCGTCCCCCCCAGCTGAAAGTGGGGAGAGCTACCCAACCCCTTGGGAGTCCTCATCACTAAGGCGGAAATACCTAGAGAGACCGTCTGCATTGGCGTGGTCCACTCCAGGCCGATGTTCCACCCGGAAGTCCATTCCCAGTAGGGAGATGGACCATCTCAACAACTTGGGATTTTCCCCCTTCATTTGCATCAGCCAACAAAGGGATCGGTGGTCAGTCTGAACCAGGAAGTGCGAGCCAAACAGGTATGGCCGCAACTTCTTCAGAGCCCACACCACCGCAAAAGCTTCCCTCTCAATTGCCCTCCACTTCTGTTCCCGGGGAAGCAGTCTCCTGGACAGGAAGACTACAGGCTGATCCAGACCCTCTTCATTGAGTTGCGATAACACTGCCCCAATGCTATGTTCTGATGCGCCGGTCTGGACAATGAACTCCTTGGAGAAGTCTGGGGCCCTCAGGACCGGTGCTGCACACATTGCCTGCTTCAATTTTTCAAAGGCTTGCTGACAAGCCTCTGTCCAAACTACCCGTCGAGGTTGTTTCTTGGATGTGAGCTCTGTGAGGGGCGCTACAATAGTGCCATACCCCTTCACAAAGTGACGGTAGTAACCTGTGAGGCCCAGGAAAGCTCGGATCTCAGTCTGGGTCTTGGGGGTTTCCAGGCCATGATTGCCTCAATCTTTGCCTGGAGGGGCTGCACTGTTCCCCTACCCACCAAGTGACCTAGGTACACAACCGACCCCTGCCCAATCTGACATTTGCTGGCCTTGATTGTCAAGCCAGCTTGTTTCAGGGCCTTGAGAACTGCTTGCAAATGTTGCAAATGGTCCTCCCAACTGCTGCTGAAGACAGCAATGTCATCCAGGTAAGCAGCGGAGAAACCCTCCATTCCGGAGAGGACCTGATTCACCAGCCGCTGAAAAGTGGCAGGGGCGTTCTTGAGCCCAAAGGGCATCACGCAGAACTGGAAGTGTCCCTCAGGTGTGGAGAAAGCTGAACTTTCTTTTGCTCCATCTGTAAGGGAGATCTGCCAGTACCCTGAAGTGAGGTCAAAGGTACTCAAGTATTGGGCAGCTCCCAGCCGGTCAATCAATTCATCCGCCCTAGGGATCGGAAGAGCATCAGTTTTGGTAACTGAGTTCAGTCCCCGGTAATCCACACAGAACCTCAGTTCTGGAGTGGTGCCTGGTGGAGCTGCTTTTGGCACTAGAACACCGGACTGGACCAGGGGCTACTGGAAGGTTCAATAATTCCTAGCTCCAGCATCTTGGTAACCTCACTGTGGATGCTGGCCTTCACCTTGTCTGACAGCCGGTAGGTCTTTGACTTCACTGGTGGGCTATCTCCTGTGTCCACATCATGGGTACACAGGTGGGTCCTTCCCGGGACAAGGGAGAACAACGTAGAGTACTGCTCCAGTATCTGGCGGCAGTCCTCCCGCTGTTCAGGAGTTAGGGATGGGGAGAGAATCACTCCCTCCACCGACCCATCCTTTTCCTGAGACGAAAACAAGTCCGGGAGAGGCTCGCTTTCCGCTTCCTCTCCTCCATCAGTCACCATCATCAAGATGACCTCGGGCCTCTCATGGTGGGGTTTGAGGCGATTAGCATGCAGCACCCGTAGGGGCTGTCGAGGGGTCTTAAGATCCACCAGGTATGTGGCCTTACCCTTCTTCTCTAACACCTCAAAGGGGCCTGTCCAGCGATCCTGGAGGGCACTTAGCTCTCTAGGCTCCATCACCCACACTTTCTGGCCAGGCTCCAACTCCACCGGGTGAGCGTTGTGGTCATACCACTCCTTCATTACTGCTTGGCTGGCTTCCAAGTTGTCAGAAGCTTGCTTCCACAACTTTTCCATTTGGCTCCGGAAGGCCAGCATGTAGCTCACCACATCCTGGGGAGGCTTTCTGGGAGACTTTTCCCATCCATCCTTCACCAGGCTGAGAGGTCCACGTACAGGATGCCCATACAGAAGCTCAAAGGGGCTGAAGCCCACTCCCTTCTGCGGCACTTCCCTGTAGGAGAATAGCAAACAGGGTAGGAGGACGTCCCATTTCCTCCGCAGGCTCTCAGGCAGACTTCTGATCATGCCTTTCAAGGTCTTGTTGAACCTTTCTACCAGCCCATTTGACTGGGGGTGATAGGGAGTGGTGAACCGGTAGGTCACTCCACACTCCTTCCACATTGCCCGCATATATGCTGACATGAAGTTGGTCCCCTTGTCGGACACAACTTCCCTGGGGAAACCCACTCGGGTGAAGATCCCCATCAGGGCCCTAGCCACTACAGTTGCAGTAACAGTCCTCAGAGGAATTGCCTCTGGGTACCTCGTGGCGTACCGCGTGGCGTGATCCACCAGAACCAGGATAAACCTGTGACCAGCTGTAGTTGATGGATCCAATGGCCCCACAATGTCGATGCCCACCCTTTCAAAGGGGGTGCTAACGACAGGTAGTGGTTGTTCCAGGGGAGCTTTCAGCTTCACCCCTGTTTTCCCACTGGCTTGACAGGATACACATGTCCGACAGTAGGTGTCAGACGCCACTTTCATCTGAGGCCAGTAAAAGTGGGGGACAAGCCGAGCAAAGGTCTTGTCCTGACCTAAGTGTCCTGCCAAGGGTATTTCATGAGCCAATTCTAACAGAAAGGCTCAGTATCGTTGCGGGACTACCAAGGCCCTTGATGAACCGGGTAAAGGTACCTTAGGTTCACTGTAGAGGAGTCCGTCCTCCCAGTAAATGTGGTAGCGTCCTGCAACGTTCCCTGCTGCCTGGGCTTCGGCCTGTCGCCTCAGTCCCTCAAGGGTAGGGCACTCCTTCTGGCCCTTACAGAACTCCTCCCTGGTAGGCCCTCCCTCCACATGCCACTCAGCAGGGATGGGTAGGTCCTCTAGGGAGACTACTTCCCCCTCCACGGACTCCTGGCTCACCACCGCAGGTGGCCGATCTGTCACATGGGGCGTGGAAGCCCAAGCAGGCTTCTCCTGTCTTCGGGTCTGTCCCTTTTTGGCAGCGGGCTGGGCCATTGTTCCAGGCTCCAACCCGGGCGAACTCCCCCTCCGGGCAGTCGCAGACCTTGTGCTTACACAGGCCCAGTCAGGTGTACCCAGCATCTCCGAATGAGTCCGGTATTCCACCTCTCTCCAAGCATTGCACTCCATGTCATTCCCCTGCAGGCAATCGACTGGCACGGCAGGGCTTACGGCAACTCGAAGTGAACCTGCAACCCCTTCCCACTCAAAGGGAACCTTGGCCACAGGGTAGTGGCCCATTCTGCCGTCAGCCATCGCGGCAGGGTGGAGTACATTGGGAATCACCTGCTCTGGAGACACCAGTTGACTCCTTACCATAGTCATACTGGCTCCTGTATCTCTCAGAGCCTCCCCTCTCTGGCCATTGATGGTGATCCATTGCCCATACTTGGTAGTATTTGGGGGCACCTGGATCTTAGGAACCATCTCCCGATCTCCCAGGGACACTAAGGTGACACCCGCCCACTCACCCCCCTTATCTAAGGGCAACTCCTCCCCGAGCGCTACACTAGCTACTCCCGGGGCTTTTCCTCCGGTGGGAGGGGGTGGTCTCTTTGGGCATTTGACATCTCCCTTATAATGTCCAACACCACCACACTCGAAGCAGTGGACAACCCTTGGCTGCTGGCTCTGGCCAGGATGAGGGTTTCTGGGCGGGTTAGCCTTAGGGGTGAAACCTGTTCCCTTTCCCTGGAAACTGTTTTGGGGACCTTTAGAGAACTCCCGCTTTTTATCTCCCTCCTCCTTCTTCTGAGGGGCGCCCTGTCCGGCCCTTTGGGAATCCCCTTTAGTCCCCTTTGAGGACACCCGGGTACTTGCCCAGGTGTCCGCCTCCTCTGCAAGCTTCCGGGGGTTGGTCAGCTTGCTGTCCACCAGGTGTTGGTGCAGCTCGGGAAAACATTTCTCGAGTAGATGCTCTTTAGGAAAAAGGTCATATAACCCCTCATAGTCCTTCACCTCGCTGCCCTGTACCCAGCCCTCCAATGCCTTCCTCGCATAGTCCAGGAAATCCACCCAGTTTTGGGTGCTTAATTTGTGGCTCCCCCTGAACTTTTGGCGATACTTTTCCGGGGTTAGCCCAAACTTTTTGATTAACGCTGCCTTCATGGTGGGGTAGTGGGTCTGCTCCTCCTGTTCCAGGGCCAACAAGGTGTCCCGACCAGTAGGAGGCATGTACTTGTATAACCCACCCCCCAGTGTTTCTCCTGGATCCCATGGGCTCTTAAGGAGACCTCATAGGCAGCCAGCCACTTGGCAATGTCATCCCCTTGGCTATAGCTGGCAACTATGTCTTTAGGTAGGTAGGGTCTGGACTCCCTGGTTGGTTCTCTTGTTTCGCTGCCACCATTCGGAGAGTTGGAGGGTCCTAATTGTAGGGCCTTGAGTTCTAGCTCTCTTAGTTTAAGCTCATGAGCCATCCTCTGTTCCTCCCTCTCCTGTTCTAACCTGGCTAACTCCCACTTCAGCTGCCTTTTCTCCCTCCTGTCTGTTGGTTCAGCTTCGGTCAAGCTTCCTCCGGAGACACTACTGCCCCTCCTTGAGTAGGTCATCGGTCCTGGAAGTAGGTTTCCCATCTCAGGATGGAACAATCCCTCTACCCCTATGACTGTGTCCCGGTCCGTCCCCTCTTCCTCCTCTTTCCCTTCTCCATGTGCTGCCACCCAAGCCCTTAAACTGGTCTGGAGCTCCCCCTTCTTGGCACCACGCTTAAAAAACACTCCCATCTTTTGACAAAAGTCCCTAAGCTGGGCTGCAGAATAAGTTTCCAGTTCTTCCAGAGCAAATTCCATTTTGCTAAAGAGCAATGTAGGGACAAGCACACAAAAAGAATAGATTCACAAGGGGCAATTTGAAGCTACCTCCACCCACCACCAGGAATGAATTTAGAAAAAGCAAAAGTAGAAATTGGGAAGTCCGCCAGGAGAAAACTCCAGGTGTAGGCCTTTGGGGTATGCTTTGTTACTTCAGAGTATACGCAAACACAGTTCGGATCCCACCGCTAGACACCAATTATGTTGGACCTAGGGAACACCCAAGTCACATAGGGTAGCTTGGCACTAAGTGGGAAGGCCTAACTCCAAGGAACATGTGCTAGGTTTGCGTCACACCCTTCAGTAACAAAACATCCAACCACTCAAAAATAAGGACGCTACACCAATTTGGAAAAATATGAGCTGTTTTATAAAAATACTTTGTTAGCTTTTCTCTCTCCTCTGTAATTCAACAATTTAATACACTGTACATTTTGACCCGTCCTCCCCACACATATCCTGCAACAACAGCAGAACTCAGATCAGTAGCCTTTTAGCCTGTCGAATTTTTACAGAGAGTTTACCTAGGAAGCACTGTCTTAACGCTCCGAATTAGCACCTCCTACATCAATGGATTGCCCACACAAGAAGAGGTTTTCTGGTTACATAAAAGAACAGTTTCAATCATTAATTCTTAACCCACTCCAGTCTAACACCATGGGAATAACCAGGCAATAGGACCCTGGAATGTTACCTTGATAACCACCGTGTGACACCTTCCCCACAACAGGTGAGTAACCCCAGGATTTCAGTTGTCAGGTGCAATGCTACAATCACCTCCTTTATAGCTTGCTCATGTATTAGTACAAGGTGAAGTCATAGATTTTCCTCCCCTTCCACCTATGCAAGAGAATTCCACATCAGACCTCAACCCCCATCTTTATTAGCCACAGTAGCTCAATTCTCTTCTCCAGCACTGTGGTGTCTCCCTGCTACACGTATTCTTCTGTACTTTTAACCCTGATGACTTCCAAACACGATCTTTCTCCACTTTGTCAGGGCTAGCCTTATAGTTATCCCTAGAATCAGGGGGCGTGAGAGAGCTCCTTTAGTTATCCCCGGTATCAGGGGGCGTGAGAGAACTCCTTTCTGGCCTCACGGCTGATCTCCCAGTCATTCAACAATCTCCCCCCTTTCCTCCACCTTACTTGGGGCTGATCTGAGCAAGGTGCGGGAACAGTCCTCCAGCTCTCCTCACCCGGCGGCTCCTCTCATGGGAACCAGGACCAGCGCACTCAAGCCAGCACCGAGGGGAGGCCGGTCTGGGGCTGCCAGTGATCCAGTCACTCGCGCTGTTTTTGCCGCTTCCTCGACGTTCGCGCCACTGCACAGGCGCGGGAGAGCAGTGTCTCGGCAAAGCACCGCCTCACTCGCGCTGTCAATCGCTCACCGCTCCTGGGCCTGCGCGGAGATCAGCGCTCCTTCGCTCCACACCACTGTCGGCCGCACTTCTAGGCCTGTGCGGGGATCAGCGCTCCTTCACTCATGCGCCCAGCCCGGCACCACCTCCACAGACACTCGCCTCCGCTCCAGAGACTCCTCGGGCGGCGCAGGGTGTTTCAACTTGCTCCGGTCTTCTCCTCTGGGAAACCGGTAAGGTGGACTAGAGGGGGGGGTTTTCCCCGGTCAGCAGCTAGGATCTAGGAAAGCAGGGGCCAGAGGGTCTCAAGGGGGCCAACTGTAGTTACCGAGCCGATTCCCTCAGATGACGAGATCCAACAAGAGGGTTTGGTCAGGGGCTAGAGGGGAAACGTCCTCACGAAGAGGCTGTCTATCTCTCTGATAAACTAACTACTTCTTGCACGTCCACCTCCCCTCACCACTGCCTCACTCCTCAAGCTCTCTGGACTACAATAAATGGCTACCTTGCCCCTGTCCTTTTATAGACTGACCACACAGGGTCCAGTAGGGTCCAGAAGATTCTGGAAGGTCTCTATGCTACCCTATGGGGCTTCCTCAGAGGTTGGCAGTTATGGCAGTTAATGGCCACCATTTTAGGTACCCTCTAGTTTTTAGTCAGGAAAGTCACCTAGGCCTCAAGAAAAAGGACCATGAGGGCAAAGAGCACTTAACCCCTAGGACAACACCGTAAAAATAATCCAGTGGACACAAAAAGTTAAAAAGGGTATGAGGGGAAAAAAGGGGACAAAAATAAATAATAAATAGGAGGGACTACCCAAAGGCAGACAGGTCTAACAGTCTTCCTGAAATTTGGCCTGGTCAGGCGAGGTGTCATTGGGGAACGTGAAGATAAGCTGCGTGTCGTCCGCATAAGAGATCATTTTGATCTTACGTTCCCTGGCCAAAAGGGCCAGGGGGCGGGCGTACACGTTAAACAGCGTGGGGCTGAGGGCGGAGCCCTGCGGGACCCCGCAGTTGACAGGGAGCCTGCTGGATGAGTAGGGAGGGGCGTGAACCTGGAAGGAGCGGTCCGATAGAAATGAAGCAAACCAGGCGAGTGCCCCGTCTCTGACTCCGATCTCACCAAGACGTTTGAGCAAAGACTCGTGGGAGACCGTGTCAAACGCTGCGCTCAAATCAAGCATTATGAGAGCTGAGGT
Source organism: Lissotriton vulgaris (assembly GCF_964263255.1). Taxonomy (NCBI): domain Eukaryota; kingdom Metazoa; phylum Chordata; class Amphibia; order Caudata; family Salamandridae; genus Lissotriton; species Lissotriton vulgaris. Next base: position 1,174,049,022 of record NC_141696.1, read on the forward strand.
GTCCCCAGATCTTGTGAGGCCCTCAGTTGTTCCGTGACTGCCAGTAGGGCTGACTCCGTGCTATGATTTGATCGAAAGCCATTTTGCGACTCGTCCAGGATCCCGTTAGTTTCTAGGTGGCTGGTCAGGATGGAGTTCACATGGGCTTCCATCACCTTTGCCAGGTAGGGCAGGAGGGAGATGGGTCTAAAGTTCTCCGGGCGGGAGGGGTCCAAGGTCGGCTTTTTAAGCAGGGGGGATAACTTTGGCATGTGTCCATGACTTGGGGATGGTGGATGACAAAAGAAATCTATTGATCAGTTCCCGTCCCTCAATTAAGATGGGATCCCGTAGAAGTCGAAAGGTATCAGGTTTGACAGGATCATCAGGGGACCCAGACTTCACCTTAGTAGTCAGAAACTCAAGATCTAAATGAGTAATTAGGGGCAGGTTTTGGAAGAGTGGGAGGTAGTCAGGTGAGTAGGTCAATTGACCAGATGTCGGGGTGGGCCTTCTAGCGTCCAATAACGTATAGATTTCTTGAACTTTGTTAATAAAAAACTGGGCCAGTTCTTCAGATTGTGTGTTAGAGGTGATAGTGTTGAGGGTACCCTCAGAGATTTTGGTCATATCTTTTACCAGTGAAAAGATGGTTCTGGAAGGATTATGACTGGTATTAATCAGATTAGTATAGAATGCAGCCTTCGTTTTTTGTATAAGTTTATGATATGCTTTCGTGGCTGCCCTGTAGTTAATTTTTGCTGAGGGGTCATAAGAGCGTCTCCAGGCATGTTCAAGGGTCTTACAGTTCTTTGTTTTAGTTGCTAGCGCTACAGTGTACCATGAGTGAGTCTGTTCACGTTTGGGCGAGACTTTTTTTTAGGAATCTGGTGATCAAGGGAGTTATTAATCCATCCCCTAAATGCAGTGTCTGCTTCCTCCAGATTGCTAGGCCAATCGGGACGGGAAGTATTTAGGCTGGACTCGAGGCTGGGGGCGTCCAGTTTCTGCCATGGGCGCCTCCAGAGGGGGGGAGGGATTCTGGCGACTAGTTGCTATAGTATTAATGCATATGTGTATGAGGAAGTGATCTGACCAGGTGAGGGGAAGGGGATCGTAAGCTCTAATTCCCTCGATGTTAGATAACACAGGGTCAAGTAGGTGACCAGCCAGATGCGATGGGCCCCTGACCAGCTGAAATAGCTGGCAGGCTTCCAAGTCCCCAAGAAAGTTAGCGATGCCATGGGAGTCAAGTTGCTCTAAGTGCAGACTTTGTCTCCCAATATACTGAAATTGGGTGTCTGCAGGGCAAGGGTGGAGACAGTCTGAGGCAGGGCTTCCTGAAAGGTCCTTGCCGGCCTGGGGGGACGGTAGATTAGGAGGCCAATGAGGGTAAAGTGGTCAGATAACTTGATCTTAAATAGTGTGCTCTCGCACTCGGGTAATGTAACAGGGGAGAGAGTACAGAGGAAAGAGGATTTGGCTATAACAGCTAGCCCACCCCCCCTGCCATTAGGTCTATTCTGGGTGCACATAAAGTAGCCCGGTGGGAGAGCCAGGGCTGGAATGGTGGTAGAATCACTGGTGAGCCACGTCTCCTTGAGGAAAAGCAGGTCAGGGGACCTATCCATGAGTAGCTCCAGTATATCCTCCTGATGTTTGACCAAAGACCTGCAGTTCAGACTAAATTCATTTAAGTTCGTAGGCTTGAGTATATCGGGGGAGAACGAGCATCTTCAGTGGTCTGAAACCCACATTTATCGCACCTAATACATACGGTAACTAGGCGCCAGAGATGGTTGCGCAGGGGGTCCGAGTGCGTAGAGCTAGCAGGTCCTCGCCGGAGTAATGGAGCATCTGAGCAGTCCGACAGCCAGGGGGTCTAGCGTCTGGCGTCGGACGGGCGCAGACGGGCTTGCCTTGGGCGCGCTCAAGAAAGAAAGAAAGTAAACTGAAAGTAAACTGGAAAAATAATACTCCGTTTGAATTTAGCAAACTTGTTAGGGATCTTGTGTATTCTGAAATTTAACTTTACTACTGTCTGTTCAATGGAGTCTAAACCTTTTACCTCACCAATCTAAATCGGGGGCATAGCACTGGCTCCTGCAGCCCTTACCACGTAGGGGGGAGCCCTAACCCTTCAAGAAGGCCCCATTTAGCCCAAAGTCAATGAATATATGGGAGACTCAGAGGCCCCTCATTATATTCTGCGGCAGCACCCCATCATTTAGCATTACAGTACTGATCTCAATAGGGGCCTTTTTCTGTTAATGACCCTTCAGCACTCTCAGACCCTTACAGAATTACCTCTTGAATGTTACTTTTCATGCTTCTTCCTTTTTTACAACTGGAAACCACTTACTTTCATCATCCCGTTAATTTACTACAGGTATCAACCCAAAACACATCTTATGCTAGTATTTTTGCCCTTTCCCCTATGTATAGTTCCTTTAAACAGAGATCAACTGCATGGATGGATGAACATGTGAATCTCCCTTCACAACAAACTCTGGCAACCTTATTATCCTCGCTGCCCTTGAAATCATTGATTCGAACACCACACTTAGAATCAATTTGTTTACTCTAGCAGTTTGAATTATACTCTCCACTTCACCTTTCTTGTCTTCACTCTCTTATCCTATCTCACCTTCATTATCCATTAGTGTGACGTTATGTGATATATCCAAATGGCTGCTTCCCTCCTTAAACCAGTCAAATGCATATATTAATGCCAGCTGCACAGCCTTCTTCATCCCTTTGTTGAAACCCTCTGCTGCCGTTGCCCTGGTGGTTCTGTTATGAAATATTACCATTCTACAACATGATCTTCTAAAAACCTCTTCAAAAACATAAGATGGAAGGTGCACACAATTAGAGTCCAAAAGAAAAGAGGTATATTGTATATCTTCTTCTTTATTTAACAATATTCGTCAGATACAGGCACAGCCAACGCGTTTCGTTCCATTTGCCTTGTGGAACTTCGTCAGGGCGAATCAATTCAGTTTGAAGTTGTCAACCTATTCGGACAAAACCGTGTGGATCAAACAGCAACTAGCAATTGTTCTTCAAAGGCATATAACCTTTATAAAGTAAAAGGAGGTGTTCACACTAGGTACGAAAGAGTCAGCCCAACGTTGAGTCCAATGGTTTTCAGAGTATGGCAGAATTCAGGGACTTGATACAGTGATTGTTCAAGGTTGAGCAAACGCTCGCCAGGGAGTCTAGTGATTCCCAGGGGAAATTTCTTATATTCCTTGTGATATCATTCTCCGATAAGAGCATATGGTGAAGCTGTAGAAGACACCGGTCTGTGGTGTAACACGGTAATCGGGTTCAGGAATCTGGCTCGTAGCGGCGTCCGGGACGCCGCTACGAGCCAGATTCCTGAACCCGATTACCGTGTTACACCACAGACCGGTGTCTTCTACAGCTTCACCATATGCTCTTATCGGAGAATGATATCCTTTTACTTTATAAAGGTTATATGCCTTTGAAGAACAATTGCCAGTTGCTGTTTGAATATTGTTAAATAAAGAAGAAGATATACAATATACCTCTTTTCTTTTGGACTCTAATTGTGTGCACCTTCCATCTTATGTTTTTGTATCTTTGATTTATACACCTATTGGTAGCAGGTGTAGGAAGAAGTTTGCACCATCCAGAATTTAGAACAATAGAACTAGTAGTGCTTGACCAGGTCTGCTGCCTTAATCTTTTGGAATTTTGCTGTTAAAAACCTCTTCATTTCATCTGATAACATCTGCACACTTTATCTGTGACCACAACGTTATATTTTCACTCATGATTGAACAAAAAAAACTCCATCTTCCTACCAGTAGTGGCATACTCGCCAAAAACCCCCTCTGGTATTTTTTTTGATCCATAATCCAACACCATAATCTAAAGCAAAGCATGCATTCATAGATAGTCTTTAGAATTAAATCACTATATTGAAAGGCACACATTGACATTTTTTTCTAGCTGTTTGACCAGCATTATGTGAGCTGGACACTTATGAACCTGAGAACTATGCCAGACCACAAGTAAAAATCACATAGTATCGTTTTGATGCTAGGCATCCACATGAGACTCTGGTGAGCCAGCAACATTATTTCCTTCTTAACACTCAACCAATGATCCCATAATAACAAATTCCCCCCCAAACTCAACCCATGCTCCACTTGCTTAAATAAGCCTAATTCACCACCGATGTTTTCCACCATCCTTGTTTGACACATTTTATTATTCCACCCAAAACACTATCTTACAGTTCCTCGATTCTCATTTCTGATCTGTAACAGTCAACCCACACACTAGCACATCTGCCAAAACTGCCACCACGTCCTCTGTCTCAACTTCATCCCTCTTTTTAACTCCTCCTTGGCCGAACATCTGCCAAGCATTCTGCCACCATATTGTTGCAGCCAGGATAAATCAAGTGTTCCTTACTGCTCACATTCTAGGTACTGATATGAATATTGTGTGAATTGTAATGGTTCAATTGTGTTGTGCACTTTGACTTCCACCAGTATACATCCCACAAATGAGGTCAGTGCATTGTAATCCATACACAACAGAGCTCACACAGAATTGTGTGTTCCCACAGGCACCCTGATTTTCAAATTAGTCAAAAAAAGTATTTCCAAAATGAAGTTGATCAAAATGTTTTGTTACTTCTCTGGGTTAAGACTTTTAACCAGTGCATTAAGACATACATATATCATTACTTTGCCAGGGTGTTCATATCAAATCATATAATCTAAAAAAACAGATATAAAGAGTTTCCTGTAGACAGTTTCCTTAGAGCGTGTAATACATAAGATTAAATTGACCCTAATTGTTGCGACTAGGTATTTAATTTTGTGATGTGCAACATTAATGCTATACATGAACTGGTAAATTTCCTCTACCCATGCCAGTACCACACTAGCGGTTTGTGATCCATCAGTAATTTAAATTCCATGCCCCAAACGTAGTGGTGGAAATGTTGTACCTTCCACGTGACTGCCAATAACTTCCTTTCAACATCAGAGCATCTCATTTCAGAAGGGGTTAGTAACCTGGACACAAAATCCATATTCCACATTCTTTTCCCACGTTGTTGTGATAGAAACTACCACACATCATAACTGATGGCATCCACCACACGTTACTTCTCACATTAAATGATTCTAATGTGTTTGATTTACAGTATCACTTGTTACCTCTTCAAAAAGAAGCTGAACTCTTTGCACATCATCTGTCCAGATGTACTCAACCTATTTCTTATGAAGTTTCCTTAGAGCATACATGTGATCTGCAAATGGTGTAACTAATGTTGCGTTTTCGACACACATTCTATAGGAAGGTAACAAATGCTCCTTGATGCTTTCTGTTAGTGCCCTTAAAGGGACCTAACCTTATCATTGGAGATACAGTAACACAAGTAGTCTGTCTTATATAACTTGCAGTTTTCAAATGTTGACATTAAACGATTTTATTAAAATCTTTACCACACTTCTGCTGAAGCTTCTGTGTGTGATTTTTCTTCTTTCATAAAAAAAAGTTTATTATCCCGAAAACAACAGATGCTTTGAAATCTCTTGTCTTGGATCTTTGAATAACTGAGGAATTTGGTATCAGTCCAGTCATTAGCCTTCCTGATGTATGAATCAGGGAAAGACAAATAGGTGGGCCTTACCTAGGGGTAGTCCAACCTCCATTTTATTTATTGATTTATTTATAAAGTTTTATATAGCGCAGACTAGATCCAGAAGGATATCAGAACGCTTGCAGTTGTAGGGAAGGTAACAATCAGAACTTGAGTCAAACATGGGTAGTAAAATAAACATAAGATCAATAGTTCACACATAACAAATCAAATATAGTCTAGAGAGAACAAGGGGGCTATATGAAGTAGCGTGGTGATATAGGGTATTAAGTGAATAATCAGGCATGAATAGTAGTCAACAATATAGTAAAATCTAAATATGAGTTATATGGGGCTTATACTAAGCATTGAATCAAGAGGTAAGCAGCCGATAAACATTTACAATCATAGGTACACGCGTGCTGGGGAAGAAAAATCATATACAAGGGTGAATCATACCTCCATCCTCCCTCACTTTAGTGTCTGGTCTTCTCCAATTAGCTCCTGGAATGCAGGAAAACATTTCCACTGTCTGGTGAAGCTGTATCCCCTTATCCATGTTTTGCCATGAAAATTAGGACTGTCCATAATATGTCCCACGGGTCCCAGCAATCAGACTCTCACCACAACATAGAGTCTTGTTACCATCTACAGATAACATACACAATTCGACGTGCACATAGGATGTCTGTGCAGGGGTCTGGTTGTGCTCTGGATCTGTATAAATATACGAGTCTAGAGATAACTGCAATGGGCCTCATAAATAGTTAACAGTTGCCAAGGCAGCAGTGTGGGAGAAAGGGTAAGCGCTCATATACCCATATGTTTGAACCATAATTAGCAGCTCGTGACTTTTGCGGCACAGGTCAACTTAAGAGCTAAAATTAAAAACTGAAAACCTATAAGGAGGCTGCTTTATTAGCTGTGCAAAGGACACATGCTTCTATTGGTTGTGTACCGGAAGATTGTATGCTTTTTGAACACCTGTTTTTTTACCTCAGCTAGACTCTGCTGTAAAGACCTCTATACTTACATGATCCTGAATGCACTGTTAAGTGGAGGTGTCACCCCCATGCAGCACCTTTTAACATGTGCCTGGCCTAGTACACAATGGGGGGAAATAGCCATTACATCGCTTGAACGCGGTCGTTACATCGCAGTACATTACAGCACCAGTCGTTACATCGACTTGCTGTAGGGGACGCGCTTACCTAAGGAATAGTATAATTTACCATTTCATCACCTTCCCTACTGTTGCGCACACTGGATTTGTAATAGTAAATTATACTATTCCTAAGCGCAGCGCGCCTCCTACAGCAAGTGGATGTAACGACTTGCGTTGCAATGTACTGCGATGTAACATCACGGTTGTTGTAACGACCACGTTGTGATCGTATGCATTGTAAGCGCATGCTATGTAAGGTGCTATATTCCACAACGGAGCACTAAGCTGTCATTGCAAAATGTGAATTATTAACACTAATTGACAGCGTGTCTAACTGGCCCACCTTTGTCTGGTGATACGCCTACTTGTTTTATGAAAGCTTTGTAAGCATTTGTGACATGTTGCCCTGTAGCCTAAAAATTACTCCATGTGAACCTGTGCCAGTCACAATGATATGGAGGCTACCAACCATAGCTGAGCTGTTCATAAAATACACTTCAATTGTTTCCCTAGTTTTGAAAGATGGCAGCTATAGACTTATATTAATGGAATACAACACTTAGAAGTGACAGTAGAATCTGAATATCTTAATTTACAGTATCATTCCTAGAGTTTAAACAATGTTCTTGCAAGGAGGCACATATTGCCCTAGTTCCTTCTTTCATCTTGTAGTTCTTCTCCACTTACTGGCACCAAAGTCTGAGGTGTGTGGGAGGGGCGACCTGGCTGATGCTATGATTACGTATGGTAATCCCCATTACTCTTAGTCCTACTCGGCCTCGACCCAGTCATCACACATGAGGTATTCCACACGACAGGAAACAAAACAGGAAACGCTTTTAGACTCCACCCACCCTCCTGTCAGGTGCTATAACACACCTCACCACTAGAAGCAAATCCTGATGTACCAAGCACCAAAGGCCTGGAAAGGGAGGGCGGGCGGGTTGTATGACTGGGTCGAGGACGAGTAGGACTAAGAGTAATGGGGATTACCATACGTAATCATAGCATTACCTCTACGTCCCTCGTCCTCGACCCAGTCATCACACATGAGGCATACCAAAGCAATGCCCAAAACAGGCCTTTGGCAACCACACAACAAAACACAGACCAGACACAAAGGAGTGCAGCAAGATAAAGTTGCAAGAAACAAACAAAATCAGAGCGGAGGGAAAAACCCCCACAGCCAGCAACACCCCAGGACCAAAAACCGGTCCGGCCAGAAAAGGCACAACCCAACCAGCAGTGCCGCACAAACGTGGACTCGGAGGCCCAGGACCCAGCCCGGCAAAACCACCAAGAGACACACCCAGGTAAGCAGTCCAGGAGGCAGACACGCCCCGAGCGGAATGCGCCAGGACACCCGCCGGACAGGGCAAACCAGCACCAAGATAGGTAAGAGTAAAGACTGCCATAAACCAGCGACCCAAAGAGAGCCTGGAAGCAGCCGTAGCCAAACCAGCCAAGCCAAAGGACACGGAGAGAGAGTCAGAAGAGCGAAACACTCCAGAACGAGCCACAGAAATGGACAAGGCACGTGCGAGGCCAAAAGAAAGAACAGAAAAGCCACCAGGCCAGAAATTCAAGGTCCACAGACCCCAAAGGGTCAAAAGGGGAAGACTGCAAAACCCCCAAGACCAAGGAGATACCCCAAGGGGGCACCAAAGAGCGACCAGAAGGAGAAGAGAGAAACTCCGAAAAAGTCGAGAAAACCAACAAACCATCAGAAGGAAGAAAGGAATCCGGGACCCGGAAGGCACGGATAGCAGCCGAAAGGCCCAGCAAGGGAACCAGAGGAGGAACACCACCTCCAGAAAGAAGACCAGCGCTCCGAATAGGAAGACAAGGCAGACTACCAACAAGAAGCCTTCAGCACCGAAATCAAGTGGTCGGGCAGACCACGGGCCCCAAGAGACACCCGTACAACCCCCAAACCGCCAATTCAATTCAATTCAATTAATTTATATAGCGCGCTACATACCCAGAGGGTCTCAAGGCGCTTGGGGAAGGGTGGGGAATTATTTGTCGAATATCCAGGTTTTAAGTTGCTTTCTGAATGCTAGGTGGTTTTGAGTGAGGCGAAGGTGAATGGGAAGTGAGTTCCAGGTTTTAGCCGCCAGGTAGGAGAAGGATCTTCCTCCCATGGTGGTTTTGTTGATGCGAGGTACAGCAGCCAGGGCTTGGTTGGAGGAGCTTAGCTGGCGGGAGGGGGTGTAGAAGGAAAGTCGTGTGTTGAGGCATTCGGGTCCAAGTTCGTAAAGTGCTTTGTGTGCGTGGGTTAGGAGGCGGAATGTTATCCTCTTATTGACGGGGAGCCAGTGGAGGTTTTTCAGGTGATCAGAAATGTGGTCATTACGCGGGATGTCTAGTATGAGTCTGGCTGAAGCGTTCTGGATGTGTTGGAGTTTTTTCTGAAGTTTTGCGGTGTTACCGGCGTATAGGGTGTTTCCGTAGTCCAGTCGGCTTGTAACCAGTGCGTGGGTGACCGTTTTTCTGGTTTCGGTGGGGATCCAGCTAAATGTTTTTTTGAGCATGCGAAGAATGTTGAAGCAAGAAGATGAAACGGCGTTGACTTGTCTGGTCATCGAGAGTGAGGAGTCCAGAAAGAGGGACGGAGACCTCAGAGGAGAGGGGAGGAGGCCCCATCGCCAGGCCCCGCAGCAGAGGAAACCAGGACCTCCTCTGCCAGCGAGGCAGCACCGCCACCACCTGAGCCCCCTCCCGCGGAACCGACATCAGAAATGCAGGAAACAAAGGAAAGGGAGGAAAGGCATAGAGAAGCCAAGGGGGCCAAAGGTGGCATCCACCCCCCCCCCCCCAGTGCACACCTCTGGAGACCCGGAGCAGAACAGGGGCACCAGGGCAACGGACCCCGAGGCAAACAAGACCAGAGCCGGAGTCCCGAACCTCAGGCAAAGCATCCGAAAGGTCCCGGGAGCCAAACACAGGGACAGAGATGAGGGAAACCACCGACTCAGGGAGTCCGTCACCACATTGACCACACCCCCAATGTGTGGAGCAGACAGGGCCAGAAGATGAAGCTCCGCCCAAGCCGAGATGGAACAGGCCACCAGATTCAGGGATGAACCGCGGGGCCCCCCCGGAGATATAGAGATGCCACAGTCACTGTGTAGTCCGATCGCACCAGGACATGGCAACCCTACAGACGAAGACAAAAATAACGAAGCCCCCTCTCCACTGCAAACAACTCCCTCCAGAAGGATGACCCGCGAGACTCCGACGGGAGCCAACGCGCCAGCACCACCCAACGGGCCAGAGTCGCGCCCCAGCCCGAGGTGCAGGTATCCGTGGTCACAACCAGAGGAGGAGGGAGACGAAACAACATCCCCACGGAAAGGCGGGAGGGGTCCAGCCACCACCGGAGAGCAGACACAACATCCAGAGACATAGGAACAGGAACCGCAAAGTCCAGGACAGGAAAGGGGACCCACCGCTGCACATGCCACAGTAGAGGCCGCAGATGAACCCCGGCCCATTAAAAATCATCAGATCCGTGGAAGTATGAGCCCAAGACCCGCCGAGGCGTGGAAATGAACCCCGGTCCCAGGCTAGACCTCCGCATCAGGGTCCGACGCTCCAACCATCGAGCCGCACTTCTCCACTGAAAAACAGAAGCAGCCAAGTGGCCACGAACCTCCAGCCACTGAAAGATGGGAGCCGAGGCTCGTGACAACAAGCATCTCAGCAAGGACTGGAGGCGACGAATCCGGGCGTCCGGCAGGAACACCCCGCCCAACACAGAACCGAACACTGCACCGATGAAGGTCCTCCGGGTCGCAGGCTCCAGGCGACATAGGGCAAGTGGATCAAAAACCCGTGGTCCCTGAGCACAGACACGGACAAGAGAAGGTGGTGAGACACAACCTCCAGGGACGGAGCCTGAACCATCCAGACACCCATATACGGGAACACAGACACCCCCAGGACATGTAGACGGGCCAGCAAGGGAGCCACCACCATGGCGAACACCCGGGGGGCGGACAGAAGACCAAAGGGGAGGATGCAGAATGGCCAGCGCTGACCCTCCAGGCAGAATCGCAGGAAACGCCGAACCGACACAGCCACCGGGACGTGCAGACACGCATCGTGGAGGACGAGCGTGGAGAACACCCAACCCGACTGGAGCAACGGAAGAACCATCTGGAGGGCCTCCATCAAGAACTGGATCATCCGTACGAACAAGTCCAGACCCCGTGCAACAAGGCCAGGTGGCGGGAACAGCAAAAACGACCCAAAGGGCGGCCCAGCCAGGAACGCTGCGGACCAGACCCGGCACCCCTCTGGGACCATGTGTACTCTATTATGGAACGCTTCACGAATTAGCGCGTCATCCTTGCGCAGGGGCCAAGCAAATCTTCTCTGTACCGTTCCAATTTTTGTACAAGTGCCGCCGAAGCGAGCACCGCAGAATTTCCTCCAGCGAGACACCAAACAGACGGGCACCAGAGAAAGGCAGCCGCAAAGCCAAGGAACGCGGGGCCGCGTCCAACATCCAATCCCGTAGTAATAGGACATGGTGGGCAGCAACAGAGGAACCACAGGACACAGCAGGACACAGCAGGAGCCCACTACACAGGAACAAAGGAGATGGCCGACAGAAATACCACCAGGCGCTCCATAGACTCCAGCGACTCCGAACAACGGCACCCATCTGCATGGACGAAAACAGGGACTCGAAATCGGCCAGCAAAGACTGGGCAACATACTCCCTACAAATGCCAGAATGAATAGTCAGAGGAGAAGCGGCAGAAGACATCCACAGGGCAGAAACTACCCACTCGTCCACACCGCCCCACAGAATGTGACCAGCAGCCATGGAAGGACGACCCACAAGACTGGCCACCACAGAGTCCACAGGAACGGAAATAGGCAAAGCGTCTCCCAAATCCCATAACGGAGAAAGCAAGGACACAAACCAGGACATGGAGAAAGATCCGGGTCCTTCCACACCAGCAACAGAACCAAGGACACAAAAGAGGCACCGGCAGAGAAGAGGCAACAGGCCACCAGAGCTAGAGAACATCCAGAGAAGTGATGGGCACAGAATCCTCAGGAAACCCCACGGCAATCCAAACATGGGAAAGGAAGACAGGCAAGAGCCCCCTGGAAATGGACATGCCCTGCAGCGCAACCGCAGGAAGCGAAGACCCACCAGAAGTAACAGAGGAAGAAAATCCGAAAAAAAGGCAGAAACCCCAACAGTTTCCAAAAGGGCGACAAGAAGCCGGTCCCAGTACATGAAATGAAATGAAATCCAGTATGAGCAATAGGCGTCAAGGCGCAGGTGGGCGTCAGGAAGAGGAAGCAAGCTATAGCCCAGAGTCACATGGCGCTGGAGTAACCCGCGGCCAGCGCCGGGGATCGAACCATGAGCCTCGAGGGCCGGAGTCAGGCGCCCAGGCCACTGCGCCACACCCCTCCCTCAAGCAATAGACGAGCCCCAACAACAGAAAGACTCCAGAAGAAGGCGCCCAATCCGGGCATCAGCACACCTCCAGGCACGCACCACAGGAGAGGGGAGAGGCCCCACCGGAAAAAAGGGGATATGCAGGTACAGGAGAGAAACACCTGACGGAGAATGCACACGACCAGCGCTCCAAGCGGAACCAAAAGAAGAATAGTGGCCAAACATCCGGCGTGCAACTACCCTAGTAAAAACATTAGAGGGCAGGACGTAGCACAGTGAACAAAGTTCAAATTCACTCACTCCAGTAAAAAAGGCACCAGCAAGGGACAATGCGGATGTGGGGCAGGCGAGCCGCGAACCGTGAATCCCAGCACCAAAGTCAGCAGCGCTAACAGCATGGCCACATCCTCATCCTCAGAAGAGCGCAGGCCTCGCATGGATGAGGCCCCGGATGCAATCCCCGGCAGCTCCAGGAGTCTCCGCACAGGCACAAGGCTGAGGCTCAGGCTTCTGCAAAGTCAAATCTTCAGAGCCACACAACCGTGCACAAACACGGAACAGGCATGGCACCGCCCAGCGAGGAAATGGCCCCAAGAACCGGAGCGCCCGGAGTCCACCCGGGCGCCCGCCCACACCAGCACCCGGCACAGCGTACACTGCCGACGGGTGGAATAGAGGACAATGCGCATGCGTGCAGACCCAGGAAGACGCCGCCAAGACAGCCGGCAAAGCACCGCCGCCGGCCGCCCCAGTGCAGCAGGGTAAACAACTCGTCCCGCAGGCACACTCAGGAGCCAACGCCAGGGCCCCCACATAACAAAGAGGCACTGGCGAGATCGGGGAATCCAAAGGGGAGGAGCGCGCTCCACAACAGCCCAGCGCTCACAGCCCCAAACCCCTACCTGCACCCCAGGATCCAGCAGGAAGAACATCGAGTAGCAGGAGAATCGGAAGATCCACAGCACATCCAGCAGCGGGAACAGAGACCAGGGCTCGAAACGAAACAGGAAGACCCATGAAGCCAAGCAGCACAGGTCACCTGAGCCCAGGAGGAGAAAGGGAAGCCCAGCAGCCCCACTCCAAGGAATCCCACGACGGTCCATGGGAGCCCCCCAGAGCCCAGCAGAGGAGGATCCACAGGACAAACGAAGCAGGTAAGCGCCCGGCACTCACCCCAGCGTCTCCCATCAAGTAAACCACCGACAGGAAACAAAACAGGATTTGCTTCTGGTGGTGAGGTGTGTTATAGCACCTGACAGGAGGGTGGGTGGAGTCTAAAAGCGTTTCCTGTTTTGTTTCCTGTCGTGTGGAATACCTCATGTGTGATGACTGGGTCGAGGACGAGGGACGTAGAGGTAATGTTCGCTTTAGAGGTGGGCAGAGCCTTTGAAACTGACCAAAGCAAACATCTTGCACAGGAAACACACCTTGTCAGGTTTGCACTAATCTTGTGCGCAGGATCCAGTGGAAGCAGTGTTATTTTCCATCTCTCACCCTTGCTGCCAATTATTTTTATGATGTTATTATTATTTTACATTGCATAGCCCATGTAAGCATTGCACGGCTACAGGACAGTTGACATTCAGTCATACATCTCTATAGCTCACAGTCATTTTCCATTCTATTCATTATCACTTGTCTTATACTCTCTAGCTTCCTTATTAACAACTACTAATAAAACGTTTAAATGTTTTTGTCTATTTAACAGAGCTGCAATACTTTTTTCCTGAATATATCAGTCTTGCAAAATGTTTTGTTCGTGGAGATGAGGCTCAAGGGGCCCATCCTTCTCTTCCTTGTTTTTATTCAGATGCCTCAGACCAGGGCAATTGCTCTCACAGTTACCCATCTCATGTTCTCCTATGGGAAGGTTGCTAAAGTAAATGTCGTAAGATATACAGTTTCTTCTTCCTCTACTCCTCCTCCTCCAAGTGTCTTCCAGTGATCAAAGCCAATATGTGTCCCATGCCCTGGATGAACCTGGGCTACTTTATCCCCTGTAAACCTCCATATGCAGTAAAATGCACTAATGTTGCTAACACTCAAGTCAAATTTACATATCTGCTAGTGATTTTCATACTGTTTGGGGCTCCAATACAATACAAAGGGCCAGATGTAGGTCCCCAATTACCGGTCGGTAACGGCCGAATTCAGCAGTTACCGACCGGTAATTGGATTTTGAGATGTAGGGCCCTTCATTTTACAGAATCGGTAAATTTACCGAATCGGTAAATACCGAATGTTACAGAATCGGTAAATAAAAATAATAATTTATCTACATCTCCCTCCTTCTAATTTACCGATTCATAAATACCGAATCGGTATGATTCGGTATTTAAGAGTCGGTAAATTAGATTTACCTACATCTGGCCCAAAGATACAAATCTCACGTGCATGGGCTATATTTTTATCTCTTGCTGCATTAATGAATCTGATTACTTCTTTAAAGTATGCTGTCAGACATCTTCCTATGTTTAGAATACATACCCAAAGCTATATCTCTATGCACCCTTTTATGGAAGATGCGTATAGTTCCTGCTGAACGTCTGTGGAAATGGAACATAAGGAGCAACATTCACATCCTGTTATTCTCTGGACTTAGCAGTATACAAACAGTGTGGAAAACACACTACGTGCATTAGCATTTATACAATGTCCTCCTACGAATCCATCCTGTTCCAACACAGGAACTCTTAGCAGAACAATCAATCTGAGTGTTGAGAGTTGAAACAAATATGCAGCTAGTTCGTTATCAAAACACGCATGACTTAAGGGTACTTCTCCGTAAACCAAAATGCCCATGATCTAGTCCTTTAGGAATTAGGAGTCTTGATGATTGAAAACCAGGATTAATGTAGGGGGATCCAGCTGCAGCAAAATTGTAAGCACAATGGCCTGGCAAGGATGGCAAGCACCATAAGTAACGTTCTACCTGAAGATCCATGATGCCCGACATCTCTCTAGTCATGCGTGAGTCTGTGACCCACTGGGACATGTAGTTCTCTGGCAGTACTCTGCCTTGCATGGCTTTCCCACGAAGCGCACAGCCTGGTTCCCGGCAGTGCTCTGTGTCCTTTGCTGGATTTCATTCATTGTGTAAGGCCTCACATTACTGCTTCCTCTCACTTGAATCAATCTTGACAGAAAGTGGCACTTCTTGCCCCACTTGCTGAAATGACTGAGATCCTGAAAGAAGGAGGAAATAGCCAGTTAGTTTTCTCAGGCCTCACGTCAACTTTTACATGCTTTACAGACATCACTCTATTGTAAAAGGGGGTATCAGTCATGTCAAAGAAATGTAGGGTATGGTTTAGTGGTACCCTCTGAAAAGATCATAGCTTGGGCCCTTCTAATGCCCCGCTGCATCTTCTTGCTGTTGGTAAAAGAAAACAAGAAGATACCTGTTAGTGCCATACCGAAAAACACCTGGGACCCAACGCACAGTAGCTCGTGGTTAAAAGTTAAAAAATTACTTGCTAGGCATTCACCCATGTTTGGAGTAAACTTGCAAAATAATTCCACTAGTATTTCTGGAAATATGTGAATGTTGTAGATTTTCTGGAGAACTCGTATGCATAACCATTATCACATATGAAATGGACAAGTGCACTTTTTCTCATCTGGAAATGGAACTCGAATGTGCATGTTTTCTCCTTGGAGAAACAAATTAAGTCCATCAATATATTCCTTGCCTTCTTGTCCTGGGTTGCTTGTGTTCCAGTTCAGGGAAGACCTGGCTTGTGCTTGGCAGTTCGAGCTGAACTGTTCCATTTGCAGCAGAGTCAAGACTGATTTGGATATAGTTGGGTCCAAACTGAGGTGGCATGGTGTGCTAAATAACAATGGACTGGGGGGCTCCCCGAGTAATTACCTGTGACTGAGATTAATTCAAGCATTCCATCCATCACTTTTTGTATACTTCAGTTTGTCTCCATAAGTAGGACAAATATGCACAGTCATGAGTCCCGTGCACACTGTGTCACTGGAACCATGCTGAACCTGGCTAGGAAGTCTATAACTAGGTCGAAATCGGTCATGGGTTGCTTGTGTTCCAGTTCAGGGGGACCTGGCTTGGCAGTTCGGGCTGGACTGTTCCAATTGGAACTGGGTCAAGACCGATTTGCAAATAGCTGGGTCCAAACTGAGGTGGCGTGGGTTCTGTCTCCTGAGGCGAAAAGCCGGGAGTAGACGCTGTTTGTGAGTTAAATGATTTATGTGACTTTTAAAACCTTACTTTGATATCTTCTCAAGCACTTCGCACTTTAGGGCATTACGGAGCGGATCCAGCGCTCACGTGACCCCCTTGCACCGGCGTCCATCGCCGCTGGCCACGCCCACCTCTAGGCCACGCCCCCTTCCCGCCCTTCATAAGCGCTGATACGCTAGCGCTCGGTTGGGTTCTGTCTCCTGAGGCGAAAAGCCGGGAGTAGACGCTGTTTGTGAGTTAAATGATTTATGTGACTTTTAAAACCTTACTTTGATATCTTCTCAAGCACTTCGCACTTTAGGGCATTACGGAGCGGATCCAGCGCTCACATGACCCCCTTGCACCGGCGTCCATCGCCGCTGGCCACGCCCACCTCTAGGCCACGCCCCCTTCCCGCCCTTCATAAGCGCTGATACGCTAGCGCTCGGTTGGGTTCTGTCTCCTGAGGCGAAAAGCCGGGAGTAGACGCTGTTTGTGAGTTAAATGATTTATGTGACTTTTAAAACCTTACTTTGATATCTTCTCAAGCACTTCGCACTTTAGGGCATTACGGAGCGGATCCAGCGCTCACGTGACCCCCTTGCACCGGCGTCCATCGCCGCTGGCCACGCCCACCTTTAGGCCACGCCCCCTTCCCGCCCTTCATAAGCGCTGATACGCTAGCGCTCGGTTGGGTTCTGTCTCCTGAGGCGAAAAGCCGGGAGTAGACGCTGTTTGTGAGTTAAATGATTTATGTGACTTTTAAAACCTTACTTTGATATCTTCTCAAGCACTTCGCACTTTAGGGCATTACGGAGCGGATCCAGCGCTCACGTGACCCCCTTGCACCGGCGTCCATCGCCGCTGGCCACGCCCACCTCTAGGCCACGCCCCCTTCCCGCCCTTCATAAGCGCTGATACGCTAGCGCTCGGTTGGGTTCTGTCTCCTGAGGCGAAAAGCCGGGAGTAGAGGCTGTTTGTGAGTTAAATGATTTATGTGACTTTTAAAACCTTACTTTGATATCTTCTCAAGCACTTCGCACTTTAGGGCATTACGGAGCGGATCCAGCGCTCACGTGACCCCCTTGCACCGGCGTCCATCGCCGCTGGCCACGCCCACCTCTAGGCCACGCCCCCTTCCCGCCCTTGAGGCCTCCTATTTCAAATGTGCATCTACAGAACGCGCAGCGGACGTGCGCAGCGGGCGTGCCTAAGGCAAGCCCGTCTGCGCCCGTCCGCGGCCGGACGGGGCTAGGGGCACGACTCCATGCCAATTTTATTTCATACTCTTCTGAGGAGCTTACCACCCTCCAAGGCCACTGGCCACTCTCAGAATCCGTCCGTAGGCACATTGCCTCATTAGGGCTTGTCCCTCCTTCCATTCCTACATCGCCGCCCTCTCTGCCTGCCTCTCCGCTACAATGCCCTTCCCCGCCTGACCCCTTCCCTCCTACTCCGTCATTATCTGTTCTCTTACTCAACACCAGGTCAGCGGTCAAGCACCATCATGAGCATTTTGTCCTGCTCGATTCTGAGAAGCCTGACTTACTGCTCTTGACCGAAACCTGGTTCTGTGATTCTTCCCTCCCCGTTCTCTTGGCTACCCTCCCCCCTTCCTACGTTGCCTTACGCGCCGATCACCCGGCGGGTAGGGTTGGCGGTGGTGTGGCGTTAATCGCTCGGTCGGAATTGAACTTTCAAGCCCTTCCCTCTCCCCCCATCCCCTCCACTGAATTCCTTACAGTCCGTTCCCTCGTCTTCTCCCCCCCCATTACTTGCCTACTAATGTACCGCCCTCCCCAGTCTTCGCCTCTGTTCTTACCGGCATTTCAAGACCTGCTGGCCAACCTGGTGGTCAACTACGCTTCGGTCTTGGTGCTAGGGGATTTCAATTACTGGCCCTCGGACCCTTCTGAGTGCACCGCTTCGAAAGAATTCACTGAGTCTCTTCTCTCTCTGAATTTTGTGCCGCACATCTCTGTCCCCACTCACTCTCACGGTCACATACTTGACCAGGTTTGGTCCCTCAACCTTCCAGTTTCCCCGGTGACTGTATCTCCCTGTCCTTGGACCGACCATGCCCTTATTTCTTTCTCCATCTCTCTCAACCCGGTATCCAAAGTCCCACACGCCAAAAATACCTGGGCGCGGAATTGGAACAGAGTTGATTTTCCCACCTTGACCTCCCGGCTTCGGAACTCCATTCCGACCCTTTCTGGTCTTCCATCCGACTCTCAAGCCAACACTATTAATGCCTGGTTGGCTGGAGGTTGTGACTCAGTGGCTCCCTTGCGTCGCATTTCCATCCGGCGACCCAAGGAGTCAAACAGGTGGTTCAATGACCACCTAAAAGAGTTAAAACTGACCGTTCGACAGGCAGAGAGGCATTGGAGAAAAAATTACTGCCCCTCACTAAAAACCCTTTATCTCACATCACTTGCCGAATACAAGACTGCAATCCTCGCCGCCAAAACCTCCTATTTTTCAACAAAAATAATGTCAGCCGAAAATAAACCCAGGGAAATCTTCGGTATAGTGAATGACCTGGCCTAATCCGATAGAGCTTCACCCCAAATCCCTCCATCCCAGCCTCTATGCGACCAAATTAACACTTACTTTCTCGACAAGATCGTAACCATCAAGGCCAACATCCCCCCCCCCTCGTCTGCCTTTGTTGATCCTTCTCCTCCCACTGTTCAAAATCATCTTACCTTCATTCCCCCCCCTCACTGAGGAAGTATTCCTGGAGATACTCCCCAAAGTAAAGTCAGGTTCTCCGGCAGACATCTGTCCGGCGCGAATCCTGCAACAAATTTACTCCTCTTGTCCTGAACCCCCCATTACTTTCCTCAATAGCTCCCTAGCGCAAGGAGTAGTGACCCCTGCGCTCAAATCAGCCACCATAGTGCCCATTTTAAAGAAGCCTGGCGCCGACCCGTCCATCTCAGCCAACTACCGCCCCATTTCCCTGCTGCCCTATCTGGGCAAGGTGCTGGAGCGCCATGTCACAGCGGTACTCAGCGCCCACGTAGAGGCTAATGGGGGACTGGCTTCCCGCCAGGCCGGCTTCCGTCCCAGGCACTCGACTGAATCAGTCGTGGTATCGGTCCTAGACAACCTCAGGAAGGGAATGGATCATAACAAACACCAGGCGCTGGTACTCCTCGATCTCTCCGCCGCCTTTGACACGGTGGACCACACCATCTTACTGTCCCGTGTCAGGGCGGCTGGAATTGAGGGATCAGCCCTGGTGTGGCTTTCCTCCTTCCTGAGGGACCGCACCCAGGCGGTCCGGCTAGGAGACTTCACAACCACCTCACTCCCCATCACCTGTGGTGTTCCCCAGGGCTCCTCTCTGTCTCCCTTACTGTTCAATCTTTATATCTTTCCTCTCATTTTCGCTCTTCAGCAGCTGGAGGTCACCGTGTACAATTACGCGGATGACCTCCAGCTCATCTTTGACCTATCCTCCTCTCCCCTTTCTGTCTCTAACTTCCAGTCCACTATGACATTCATCAGGGACTGGATGAACCACAACCATCTCAAGTTGAACCCGGATAAAACCGAGTTGGTTCTCACCGGTGGTTCTTCCAGTCCCTGGGACTCTCTCTTCTGGCCCTCCTCCCTTGGTCCCGCCCCCACTCCTTCAACCACGGTCAAAACACTGGGGGTCAAAATGAACAATCAGCTCACCCTCCATTCACAAATCAGTTCTGTAGTCTCCTCCTGCTTCCTCACCCTCCGAACTATCCGCACTGGCTCTCGCTTCTTTTCCCCCCAGGCACTCAAATTGATCATGGCCGCACTGGTGATATCGCGGCTGGACTATGCCAATGCCCTTTACAACGGCATACCTGAATACAGCCTGCGGAGGCTCCAGATGGTCCAAAACCAGGCTGCCCGGTTGGTCTTTGGCCTCCCACGCTACCACCACTCCACACCCCTCCTCAGGGAGCTCCACTGGCTTCCTGTTAAGGAACGTTCCCTTTTTAAGACCGGCTGCATGGTTTTCCAGGCCCGCCAAGGCACTGCCCCCGCCTTCATTTCCTCGTTAATAAAAGAATACGTCCCCACCAGAGCTTCGCTCTTCTTCCAAGTCTCTCCTTCAAATCCCACGTTTCAGACGTAAAAAGTGGGGTGGGACCAACTTTTCCACCTTAGCCCCCACTTTCTGGAACTCCCTCCCCGACCACCTTTGTTCGGCTACTCATTATGTTTCTTTCCTCAAGGAACTAAAAACGTTTCTTTTCAAACAGGCCTTCTCCGTGTAACTTCCCCTTCCTGCTCTACGACAGGTTCCTACTTTGCCTCTGTTGCCAAACCCTCCACTAGCGCCAAGAAACCGTTCGGTGCACGTTGCGCTCTATAAATGTTTTAAATTGGAAATTGGAAAATAATGACGGACTGCGGCCCTGAGTAAGTACTAGTGACTCAGATTAGTTCAAGCATTCCATCCATCACTTTTTGTATACCTCAGTTTCTATTTCATTTTGGGCTGCTCCCTTTCTATTCCCATCCTTACTTTATTACTTTAAGAGTTTTTGTGCCGCACCCCAAGAGCAGATGTGCTCACACAAATATTCCACAATACTGGCAGAATTCAAATATGCAAAAGCAAAATACCCCCATTCCTGATTGTATGAATGTTATTTGCACATTCATGTAGCACTTAGGTATGAAACAAGTTTTGCAAAGTTGGTCCTCTTGATATGTGTTCCTTGGAGTCCTAATACATCATGTTTGGCAGTGTCAGCCAGATAGCCAAGTTCTGCAGACTGAGGAATTTACAACCCAGAAGAGGATTTCCTTTGGCCAACCTTAATTGGGAATAAGGAGAGTTTTTTGAACTGTTCCCAGTCCTTGAGAAGATTTGTTGAAGTAACTGAGTTTGTTAATTCCAACTCTGATGATCTACAAGAAAAGCATTCAGGTTGTTCTGATGCTACCACCAAATTAACATTGAAGTGTCATTTTACCATATGGGAAAAAACTGTACTTTTGTTAAAAAAAGAGGGAATGTGAACCCCTAGCAGGCCAGAATGCACTGCCTTTTTCCCTTTGTAGAACATTCAAGCCTTTAAAGCACCCCTGTGCCTGAAATCTGGACTCTTGGAAACCAGAGCGGATACAGCTCCTCAGTATAATCTACGAGGCTAGTGCAAGCTCACTAATACCATCAGAGAACCCACTGTGTGAATGCACCGCGAGGCCCCGGCAGCTTCACACTCTTTATTGACTGTCGAGAGGAAACATCTCCCAGTTCCGGATTTTATCTTTGTGTTTCTTCTCTGCATTAAGGATTACTGCCCAGCATAATGGATTTCCAGACACATTCTTCATCCTCAACCTACTGGACGATGTTTGCTCCATCTGTAAGGTGAAATTCCTCACTGATTGTAGCCCCGAGCTCTACAGGCTTTGGCTAGTTAGCCTCAGCAGAGATTTTGGTCATGCTAATAGTGCCACAATGGAGCTTAGCTATTTTACTTAGGTTGTGTGCTTTACACGATGACATCTTTTTGCATGCGTGGTTTCCTGTGGGAACACTCAAATTAATTGGTATCTTCTGATACATATTTTAAAGGTTTAGTTTTTTGTTGTTTTTAGTTAGTACATTTTTACTCTTTTTTTTAAATTTGTTTTTGACCCTAAGTTCTTTTTAACTTGCTTCTAATTACTATTAATTTGCTTCCTGACACATCATTCTAAATCGGACAATGATGTCTGTCTCCGTTGAGAAGAGACCACTAGGTTTGCCAGGTACATTTCCTTGGTTTGTTATGTTCTGGGATTTACATAGTGATCTAGGTGTTGAACAGATAGGCCAGGATGGGCCAATACCATTTCAGGTGACCGTAAAGTGACCAAAACAATCTTTCCATAGCTGAGCCGCCAAAGCCTTTGCAGTTGCAAACGCTGCCTTCCCCCATCCCTACCGGCTTAAGCTTGCTCTGTGTTCTCTTACCACCGACCTCTAATTCAAGCCCTAAGTACCATTAAGAAATGAATGGAGGTTCATTTAATCCTGTAGAGCCTCATTTACATCATGACACTCAGCTCGCCGTATGATTTCACTTTATAACACAAGTGATGAAAACTGCCACGTTTGTAGAGACTTGGTACTGATTCTTCAAATAATATTAAATGTGTCCCTTCTTTGCAGTTTGAAGGCAATGGTTTACGTCAGTTAGTGCTGAAGATTTGCCAAGGGCATTTTTTCCCAGTATCTACAAAGTATTCCTACGACCTGCGATTGCTTATTGGCCAGTTGTTTAAAATATCGCCTAGAGATCGGCCATCCATCAATTCAATATTGAAAAAGCCATTCCTGGAGAAGCGAATAAGCAAGCATCTTAGCCCAGAGGTGAGTGATTACACCTATCTAACTCCTCCATGTTTAAGCAAATACAGTAGTAGACATGCTGTTACATACATGTTTATTTATTTCCAGTTACTGCAGGAAGAATTTAGTCACACAGTTCTACACAGAAGGAAGCCTGGAGCACCCAGACCTGGTCATTATCCTCCACCTGATAGGCATGCACAAGGTATGGCTAACAATCAAAGGCGAGACTCATTCCTGCCTTATTTAAGTCAAACAAAATCGAGAATATGGCCTATCCCAGAGAAAGGGTCATTTCTACCATACACATGAACATATGTGAATATATGACGTTCACAGTGCCAAATTTGTACATGGCATATGAATGTAGTGCACCAATAAAAATAAATGGATATTAACTAAAAAACACAGTGAAGGGGTTAGTTATAGTTCAGCTGATACAAACTCGGAGATGTATGTTATCACCCCTGTTATTCTAAATCGCTTTCGTACCCCTGGTTTAGCTACTTCAGTCAATGGGTACCCTTTTTTAGATGAACGCAGATGATACCCAATTAATATTCAAGCCTCATCGATCCCAGTGCACTTTGCCTGACTCCCTTTACACCAACTGCATGCTTGTTTCTGCATTATCAGCAGTTCGCCATAAGATGGCAGCAACTTTTTAAAGCTCCACCCTACTAAATCCAAGTTGTTGATTGCAAAATATGACTTGAACAAATTGATACTTACCTTGTCCAATGGCATCAAAAGTTGTACGAATTGTTGGTACTTACCTATGCACAAATCTTCCCATAGAACACCAGGCTTCTAAAATTGCAAGCATGTGCCACTGGTAGCTCATACCTTAGAGAAATATATCTGCCTTTTTTTCAGTTAAAGGCATCATATCCCAGTAATCTTGGCTTCCGTCAATCCTGCCTAAATTATGGTAATACCCGCTACATGGGCTTTTTTGACAGCCTCACAAAATATCTCTAACTAATGCAGAATGCAGCTGTTCATCTCATCTCAGGCATTTCCTGTCCTTGAGCACCTCCGTAAGTTAACCATAAAGAAGTCAAACCTCTAGTGATCTGCACTGGGCAGTTCACGCGACTGCCCCACACTTTATATCCTCAAAATTGAGTCTATATATCCTCAAAATTGAGTCTTTATATCTTTCCTCGATCCCTCCCCAGTGCAGGCTGTTCGTATCGCAATTCCAAATACCCAGTAACTGTAGGGGACAATTCTTCTCTGTAGCTGAAGCAGGGCAATGGAATAAACTTCAGAGCCATCTACACTCCTTCTAATTACTTTTGTTGAGCAAGAATTTAAAGACTTATTTTTTTAATTGCTCATATTGAATGGTTTATTTTTTCTTCCTTGTCTTTAATCTGTTGTGTTGTTCTCTTTGATAGAGCCAAGAATCTGTGGTGAGCAAGAACTTATAAATGCTCACATAAAATAACAGAAAACAATGTAGCAAGGTATGCAACGCACACCATAACTCAAATGCCCATCATGCTCAAACTAGCTACATTTCCATCTGCATAAGAAAAGCATTGTCTACCATGAGCAAAACATGGCCAGCATCATGAGTTATGGGGAGTGTTACCATGACTAGTGAATTTCATGATTTTTCGGATGCAAGCTTCATGGATTTAAGTGACTAAGCTGCAGAGCACCTAGGTTCGCCCTCCCGAAACACCACCACCGGGTATAACTTTTGCAGGCTGAGAGAGCCTGGCTGCCGAGGGGCTGGTACCACCTACTTGGTACACCTTGACTCAGTGTGAGCTCACAGACTCAAGGGGTCCAGCTGCAGAGGCAGTAGCATTGACCCCCTGATGCACCACCACTGGTGCATAACCACCGCTGGGTGCAAACTTCACTGATTCAATGGCCCCCTGCTGCTGAGGCGCCATTAGTGCACTGCAATGGTTAGAATTTAATTTGGATTGAGCTGCCCTGGATGCGGAGGTGGTAGTACGGCCTGCCTGGTACACCACCACTGGATGCAAACATCATGAACTCCATGGGCTTGTCTGAAGGATACACCGCCACCAGGTGCAAGGCTCACCGAGTCAAGGGGATCGATTGCAGAGGTGCTGGTACCACCCGCCTTGTACACCACCATGAGTCCATGAGGTATAAGCTTTGGCAACTCAAGGGGCCCAGCTGCTGAGTTGCTAGTACGTCCCTCCTGGTCCACCACCGGGTGCAAGCTACAGGTACTCAAGTGCCTGGCTGCAGAGGCGCTAGTATAGTAGTCCAGTACAACACCATCGGGTGCAAGCTTAGTAGTCTTAAAGGGGGCTGCTTCTG
The DNA here is from genome assembly GCF_964263255.1 of Lissotriton vulgaris. Classification (NCBI taxonomy): domain Eukaryota; kingdom Metazoa; phylum Chordata; class Amphibia; order Caudata; family Salamandridae; genus Lissotriton; species Lissotriton vulgaris. The sequence goes on from NC_141696.1 coordinate 1,174,074,062, forward strand.
AGGCACTAATACCTTCTGCCTGGTACACCACCACCATGGGCAAGCTTCATGGACTCAAGGAGCCTGGCTGATGGAGGGGCTTGTACTGTTGCCTGGTACACCACTTCTGGGTGCAAGCTTCATGACTGCCACACTTCTGGGCCTGGATGAGAACATTGTGACTGTCATACATTTCCAAGGATAAATCTGGATGTCTCTGTTTTCAAAATGATGGAAATGTTCTCTCTCTAATTGTAATGACTAACCCTCTGTCTCTTACTCTCTGCTTTGTTCAACAGTAACATTAAACAGAATGGGAAAGTATTAAAAAGCCATTCAGAAGCAGGATGAGAACTGATCAATGCTGGTTATTCAAGTCACACTGTAAATAGCTGACACTAGAAATATAGGATCTGATAGCTCGATTTGAAGTAGCCCACAGCATAATTTGTTTGGACATGCATGATCAAATAACCTGTGTGCTGTGGAACGTCCCCTGATCAAATCGCCACCATTTAGATCCAAAATTCCTTTTTGTGGGTTGGTGCAGTTGTGACCTGCCACCCATCCCATGTTGATTAAGTCTTTTGTGAGTGCACAGAAAAAGGCTGACTTACGCTCAGGCCCGAGGTTGTGATGGCCCAATTAAATAGAATATAAGGCAGGCTCTTCCTAAGGGATGGAAATTTGTGTCCTAGACCAATGAGCAGTTCGGGGCTATCTTGTTAGAGGGCACCCTTAATATACTAACCTGAGAGCAACTCCAGTAATGCCTAGCTAACCAACCTTCCTGTGCTCACCCACATCAACCCACTCCACTTCTTTCCACCTACACAAAATGGCACTGTCTAAGTTCTCACCGTGAATGACGGGTATTCAGACTATTTAAACATATTTTTATTAGGTTTTACAGGCAGTATAACAACATTCAATATTTGCACATGTACATAATTGTACAATTTAATGAACAGGGAACTTCTTATCAGTTAGCCAGGAAAGGTTGCAGTGTACATATACAATACAAAGAACAATTTCATAATAAAAATACAAAGTACTGTAAATACTGAACATGTCAAAGGGAATGAGCCAGGAGGTCGGGTTCCAGAAGCCCTTCTACATCCAATAACAGAGAGGGATATGAAAACGGAATAACAATAAAAAAACAAACAAATAAAACTTAACACTCACATGTGTCTTTCGCTGTAAAGAATGAAACATAGGTGGCTACTTTGATCCATGAACAGGAAATAAGAAGACGAGTGCTCAATGTTAACGAAGGCTAGGGAAGAGATATCGGGCAGTAAAACTAGGAGCGACTGGGGTACTCCTCCAGCGAGCACCTTTACGAGAGGTTAAGGAGGATCATATCTCTGACCGAAGAGGCAGGGGAAGGGAGGATAATGGCAAAGCCTATTCCCCATGAGGGGTCTTCTCAGACAATTTCCCCCAGACTATGATGGGAAGCTGTAGTGAGTAAGGGGGATTGTTGTTCATTCCATGTTTGCTCCTGAGAAAGAGGTCCAGCCTACGCCCAGGTCCGACGTCACAGACCTCTTGGTAGGCGACGTACTTTGTCCAGAGGTTCCACCAGGTGGCAGGAGAACCGCTGACCTTTGACCCAGTCCCAGGCTGGAGGTAGGTTGTCAAAGAAATTTTGGTTCACAATGGCCCAAAGCCGGACTGGGAACAGCAAAGAATACTTGATACCAAGTTGATGAAGTTTCTTTTTAATTCCCATAAATTATACTCACTGTCATAGGATAGCCTTGGTGTAGTCCGGAAAGAGCATGATACCATGATTATCCCTCTCAAGCATCCTGGCTTGTCTGTCAGCTTGAATAATGCCATCTCATGAAAGTGGAGGACTCTGGCAACCACGGGAACTGTGGTGGCGCCTGGAGGGGATTTGTGAGCAGGTGCACTATGGGCATGCTCAATAGAAATAAAAGGTAGGCAGACAATGGGCTGGGATAAACTCCCTCAGCCATGATTCAAGCAAACCGTCAGCGTTGGACCCCCCCACCTCCTCTGGCATACCCACCACATGGATATTCTTGCGCCTGGATTGACCCTCTGAGTTTCCGCTCTGCCCTCCAAAATGTGCACCCTTTCTGTAGAGTCTTTAAGGTGTTGGGAAACGTCATCCGTCAAGGGTTGGAATTCTGAGATGATTTTGTTTGCCTGTGAAACACTGTCAGCTTGCGGTGGTCCTCACATAGCAGATTAAAGATAGTTGTAATCGTGTCTTTGCTTCCACCAATATTCTGTATGTCTCGATGGCAAGTAAAGATATGGTCCAATTTGTCTCCCTCAGGCATCTTAGGAGAGGATCCAGAGCCTCTCTGCCATCCTGAGATGGGTGGACTTCCAACCTGGAATGTCTAGTGTGGCCCATGTTGAGGAGTTCAGTAGGTGTGAGCCAAGCCAGCCTACGGCTAAAGCAGGGTTCTAATATAGACCAGTTATGGCTATATGTATTTCTCACCCTTTTGGTGAATCTACATGGGTGCTTTGTGTGTACTGCTATATTATAAATTCCCCTTACTCTGTCTGGCAGAGATTGTCTTGAGATGTATTTTATTGGACTGTATTTTTTCATCTGACAAAATAAAGGTTCTCCCACTGTTGTTACTGTACAGCCAAAGTAAAGAGAATGCCCCACAGGGCAGCAGCATTATACATAGTGGGCGACAGATACTGATGTCAAAGTTTTCAACCATGCCATTATGTCGATCGTACAAAGAAATATTAACAAGAAGAAACTTTAACGAAAAAAACAAACATTTGTGCCGCATTGCATCCAGCTGGAGAATAAGAGCGTCTCACATATAAGGAAAGGTTTAGCCACTCATTGCCACAGCCAGCTAGATAGTATACATTGTCAGTCCAATACATTCATAGCAATAACTCTAGCAGTGGTAGGTGGGGATGAAGGAGGCTCCAGATACATTCCCCTATAGTCTGCCCACCTTTTCCAAGTTTTGAAATGATTCTCGGGGCACCTCCTTGCCTCAAAGACCGGGGTTTCTAAGCCCATAAAAAGTCCCAGCCCTTCTTCCATACCCCAATCGGCGGTGGGGATTCATCTTTCCAGGCCCGTGCAATGTCTCTTTTTGCCAACGTAAGGCCTAGCAACAAGAGGTGGTGCTTGTACCTGTTTCCACCCCGATCCACCGTAATATGCAGCATGGCAAGTTTCAGGGAGGATGGAATGTCCCATCCCAGAACTTCAGATAGGCATGTAAATACCCCCCTCCAAAACCTCGACAGTGTAGGGCAGGACCAGACAGTGTGCAGGAAAGCACCCTCCATAGATCCACATCGCAAACAATCCGGGGACGCAATTAAACCAGCACACCACAGTCTGTGCCTAGTGTAATAAGCTCTATGTAGCTACTTAAACTGAATAAGGCGCAGGCGGGCTGCTATTACTGCGCTACGCGGGGATTCCAGAGCCTCCACCCAGTCGTCTTCATCCAGGGGACCCAGATCTTATTGCCATGCCGCCCTAGTTTTCTGTAATGTGGTTGGTGTGTTATTGATAAGTATATGGTAGAATGAATATATATTTTTTTGTTTTCACTATACCACATTTTTAAAACATTCTTTAGCAAAACCTATGGGCCTGCCCTTGGAAAGTTGGTGTGGTTTTTCAAATATTTTTTTATTGCAAGCACATGCCAGTTAAAAATAGAAAAAGGAAAACCTGCTGCCACCTGAACTTGGTAGCTGCATACTTGTAATAAAAATGTTGAGTAACGGATACAATATTCAAATATAATTTTAGTGGAACAGTAACACTGATACCTACCAGGCAGAGGTACTTAAAACAAGTCTAGATCCCAGTTTTAGTATTTAATACACAGCAGACGAAAATATGTCTCTTACTGGCACAAATATATGTGCTATTGGTTTTGAATTATTGTACCCCGAGTACATTGTTTAAACATATAAGTAATACAAAAAAGGATAAAGTATAGAAAGAAAACAACATCAGCAAAGTGAAGTTTTGGCTCAGTATCCCCGGCATTGAAGTGCCTTTATTTTTATGCGAGGGGTGCAAGGTGATAAGGCAAACTGTCGTGTCTTACAGTGCAAGAGAGTCAATGGCTGACCCATTAGCCCATGCTGTGGTGGGCTGGAGCTAACCCGTTGAACAAACCACTGGATGAAGAGGGTTGACTTAAATCAAATGTATACATGTATGTATTTTTTATTTAACATTTTTTGATATTTCACTAGGCTCGTGAGACCGCTAGATCTGCCTCTTGGCCAGATCTATTTCTTATGCATTGGGTAATTTTGGATGTTGGTGGCAAATTCAGCAGTGATTCGTGTATATCCTTAGACATTGTCTTAAGTGTGAACAGATAAGTAGTGCAAGTAAGGCTTCCTAAGATGACATTGAATAATATGGCCAGTGCCGGACAGCCTTTAATTCCACTGGCATTTCCTAGGGGTGCTGGTGTCCTGGGTGGCGGGTTTTAAAAGCCCAGGACCACTCTTGGTGCCTGTCACTTTCCCCAACTTCCCAAGTTAATTGCAGCAGGAATGGGGAGGCTTCAAGAGTGACAGAAATAGAGGGTGGGAGGTGGAAGGTAGAGAATAAGTGATCACAAAAGTAAAGAAGAGAATGAAATGATGAGAGAAAGAGAGAAATAAAGGAAGGAAGGAAGGAAGAAAGGAAACACGAAAGAAAGGAAAGAAGAAAGAAACAATGAAAGAAAGAGATAATGTGAAGAAATGAAGGAGCTGGCTGGTTTGAGCATTTTTGTCAGGACTGCTTTTGGTTCCCCAGTCCCGCCCTGAAAATGACACAGTGTAGATTAAATGAACAGCTAAGAACACTTTTCAGAATGTTTTGACCTCTTGATTGTATTACATCTTTTGGGACAGACATTCAGGACATGTTTGTAGAGCTAATAGGCTCATTATGTCCAAAAAATGACCCATCATATTTAGTTGCACACCAGACTGTTGACTTGGCTTGTAAAATGATTCACTGTATCACAGATGATAGTCATGCCCAGAAACTATTCACTAGGAGAAGTAATGACCTTTCATGGAAAGTGTTAGCTCCTTAGTGAAAGAAGATAAAACTCTTTTCAAGTCCTGAGAATGTACATTATTTGTTTTTATAGGTATTGTGTATTTAACTCCAGCGCCGAGACACCGAAAGGTATTTGCGCGCTTTAGAAATTTAAATAAATAAATAAATAAATAAATAAATTTAATAAAGGACATAACTGTCCCTAAATCCATTAGAAATAAAGAATAAAGATGCCCTTTGCGGTCTTTGAAAATGCCATGTGTGTGTTGCTCATACAGCCCCACAGTTGATGTTCATAGTCTTGCATTTGTGGAGATGGCGGGTAGAGGGGAGGGGTTATGGCTAGTCCCAGGATACTTAAAATCCTAGGACTAGATACACTGCTCATACCTGTCTGACATAAAATGAGAGCACTATGCCATCACCCTGAGACCATGTACTGTACATCAACTGTAACACACATGCTGAATAGTGAATCAAATAGTGCACAACCTGAAGCACAGCGGCCATTGCACTCGTGAGATACATCACTCTGTGTTCCTCTGCAGTGCATCATTAGTGCTTCCATGCTGTACATCCTTCAGTACTTCCTGCTGAACACTATTCTGGGCACTCCTCTGCTCCAGGTGCACATCAGCTTGTGCCCTCTACACATGAACCTGGCCCACCTCCTGCAGAGGTATGACTGCAGGACTAATAATACAGGTGCCCCTATTTCTGTAGGACTGTGTTAAAATGTGTCTATATATACAGGTTGATCTGTGTGCAAATATGCCAGTATGATGTGTGCATTTTGCACCAACTATAAAAAACCTCAATCTATTCGCTTTCTTGACAACTTGTTTGAATGTACCACTGATTACAATTTGTGGCATGGCATTAAATTAATTACCAACCTCTCTCTTTTGCTTCTCTTATTCAAAACTCCTAAAGTGCCTAAAAGAAAAATACAGAACACACCTCTGCCCCAATCCAGGGCAGTAACTCCAGCAAAGAAACAAGAACTGCCAAACCGGGCCGAGTGGAAACATCCGTCGCGGGTTCATCACCATCAGCCTATCAAGGTAAACGCTATAAGTTAACTTGAGTAGCTCGTGTTCATTTTTAGAAACTTGCCTTAAATGTTTGCAATGCTATCCATTGGTAGGCTTTGTGAGTTTATTATTTAACCATTCATTTGGTCAAGATTATGGTTTTTATTATGCGGTCAAATGTATATACGGTCATTTTGGACATCAACTAACTTTAACAACTTATGCTTTGAATGCATTGTACTATCACACATATTATTTTCAGATAGTCCAATAAAATGTTTTCATTCCCACAGCATTGAATTTGTAGACCCAATTCAGGTGGTGGCAAATCATCCTTTCTACATTTCTTCAACGTTGGTAAAACCATCATTTACAAATAACCGATTTTGAGTGAGACGTTTGTAAGTGTTACATCCAACTGCCTCTGAAATCATTTCCACACAGCTCGAAATTGGTTATTTCATGACCTCAATGAGCTGTGCAGATCTTCAACATAATTTACGACCATGGCCATTAGGTCCTGATTGCGACTTAGGTTGTAATGCAGAATTCTTCCATTTTTGGAGCATGCTGTATCGCTGTTAGAGATTGGATTATTAAGTGGGGTGGGTGAATACCCTCCCCTTGGAATAAACCCAACCCTTGTCAGGGTGAATCCTTAAAATCACACATTTAATCCCAGCTTTACCCCCTGGTAGCTATGGCACAGAACAGACAGACTTGATTTAGGGCAATGTGTAAAGTATTTATGCAGTGCCAAAACAATGATAAAGCTGAAATAAAAAACAATAAAAATCCAAAACCTATTCAGAAAAATTGAATAAAATTAAATATACAAAATGACAAAAATTTCAATGAGGGGAGCTGAAGATATGAGCTTTTAATATTTCAAGTATGAAAAGCACAAAGAAACACAAAGCACCAATGATAGTCAGTGGTCGAGGTAGACCGAAACCTAGACGCAAATTGAGACTGACCGTAATGGAACTTGGGTAACATACACCAACTAGGTTCATCCTGGTCAAAGATTCTACCTTCTGACTTAGTCCGTTAAATCCCAATGTACTGCACAACTGTTCAGAGTGTCTATGACGCTACATGTCCATCAGGTCACCCTCTGAGATTATGTCTTGCAGCTGAGTTGCCGCATGGGGGTGGGGACAGCGGGAGTCACCTGACCGGTCTTGTTGGGCATAGAGTATTACATTGTAGTACTCCCCCCAGATTATAGCACCGGGGCCAAGAGTGTTGGCCACTCTCCAGACCTCCGTAAAGAAATCAGGATCATCAGTATTGGGGCCGTATATTGAGATGAGTCTGATTGGGTATCCCTCCGGCTCACCTGCTATCATGACATATCTACTGAACTTATAGCTAATTGTTACGTGCTTGCGCCAGTGCAGCCCTTTCTAATGAGGATTGCTACTCCACGAGCGTAGTTGGAGTACCAAGCTGTGTGTTTATTCCCCACCCATCCTGCTCGCAGCCGCCCACATGTGCACTCAGGGAGGTGCAATTCCTGCAGGAGGCAGATGTCTGCCTTATGGCGGTCCAGTTGTGTGGTTACTATTCTGGTCTTCTGTGCATTGTTTAGACTGCATACATTCCATGTGATACACTTTAACCTGGTCAGGTTACCTTATATGACAGAAAGCCTATATGCGCGCATTGACGCAGGTTGCGAAAAGAAGGGAAGGGAATGGCACATCAAACAATTACATTCTAAAAACGTCCCCAAAAGGGCCCACCCCCCACCCACTCCAGCCCCCCAATCAGGCTCAGCAAGATACCCAATTGACCCATGTCCCCGACATAAGTGCGTCTTTATGTGTTGCAAGGGAAACATCCCCGGAGGGGGGTAAGACTAGGAGCCAAACGTGTCTGCACATAGTGCCGCGCAGCGGGCACATTTTCGGAGGTAAGTTTCCAGTCTAGTTGTATAAAAAATGAGTGAGAACATCAGCTGCCAAAATCTCCTGTTACTGGGAAAGGATACATGTTAGGAGAGTTGCAGTCTCTTGGAGCTGGATCTGCTCATTTTGCAGAATCTTTTCCGGTAATTGCTACTAGTTCAACCATACTGTGTATGTCTAATAATTATCGCTGGTGCGATTGTCATCTTCTGTGTCTTTCTTGGGCCGGTCAGTCTTCTTGTTAAGACGCAGGTCATTAACAAAGTGCGCTGCAGTCTTGGGGTACATGAAGTAGGTGGTCTTGCTAGCGTGGAATACTCAAAGTTTTGCTAGGTATAGTAAGGAATATTTGACTTCTAACTGTTGCAGGGAGCATTTGATAGGTAGAAAGTCTCTTCTGGCTGCTTGTACTGCCAAGGTGAAGCCCGGGTAGAAGGAGATCATTGTTCCTTGATATACAACTTTTTGCATGTCTCTGGCAAGGCGTAGCACAGTGTCTCTATCCCGATTGTTCAGGAGGCGTGCAATTACAGGCCTTGACGGTGCACAGAGGAAGGGGGAGGGCCAAGGGAGCGATGGGCGTGCTCTACAATGCACACGGGTGAGAGCGACTCTCTGAAGAGGGTTTGCAACATTTCTTCGAATTAGTCTTCTACTCGCGACATGGAAGTAGACTCTGGCACCCATACTATGCGAAGATTATTTTGGTGCAACCTGGCTTCCAAGTCTTTGTTTTTGTTTCGAATCACCTCAAGGACTTCCTCTATTCTGAGGAGTTTTTTACGAATGTCCACGCTTTTGTCTTCTAGCGCGGAAGTGCGCTGTTCCACCTGTTCCAGGCGCTCCTCATGTTTCGTCACCTTTTCCTTTAGGCGATCCAACCTATCTGATGGAGAGTCAATTTTGTTATCGATGGCTGTGAGGGACTGTTTCAAGTCTGTTTCATCTCCCGTATATCCGGTTCAGGAGCAGACCTCTGCTCGAAGACCAGCTTTTGTAGCTTAGTGTCCGTTTTCTCCACCTCTTTCCAGGGGTGATGTGAGTAATCACTGGGTCGTGCGTGTTCTGCAGTGGTGGCAGTATCCGCAGCTGCGCATTTCTGGGTGCGCCAGCGGCACCACCCCCGCGCCCGATTACCTTTTGTGCGGCTAATCAACTGTCTGTTGGGTGAAGTGCGTCTGTAGTAGGTACTTGCTAGGCCTTTCTCGCTCCAGGACATGTGGCCTCTGAGCAGCACCCCCTCCGCTGCGACCCAGGTCTTGAATCCTCAACTGTCCCACCTATCAGGGTGTTGTTACACACGAGGTGCATGGATGACTCTGATTTTCAGGGGACATATCCAAGATGCCCTCTGAATGCATTTTGTATAATCCAACACCTGCATCAGTGTGGGTTTAATGTGCTGAGAAGTTTGCTACCAAACTTCCCAGTTTTTAGTAAAGCCATTATGGAGCTGTGGAGTTTGTAATGATAAAGTCCCAGACTATATAGTCTTTATGGCTTTACGACACTTACAATGTAGAGATACATGGCTCATGCCACTGTACCCTCACCTTGGGGCTAGATCATCCTGCTAGAGTGGTGACTTACTTAGGCCCTTGGCAATGGGTTAAAGGCATGGCACACAGGGATGTATGCCATGTCGTTTCTAAACTTTTCTCTGTACCAAGCCTGCAATGGCAGTGTGTGAGTGTTAAGGTACAGGGCCTCTGAGAGGTGCACAATAGGTGGCACAGCCCTTAGAGGACTTTCTTGGTCATAGGGCCCTTGGTACCCTTAGTACCTTTTACAAGGGGCTTACCTGTGGCCAGAGATGTGCCAATTGTGGGTACAAAGGTAGAGATTTTTTGAAAGAACATGGGCCCTAGAAACCTGATTAGCAGGGACCCAGTGCACACCAGGTCAGGTTGCATCAAATGCCAGGCAAAAAGTGGGGGGGGTAACCATGCAAAAAGGGGCACTTTCCTTTTGTGCTAGACAGGATGTACCAGAGTCAGGCTGTTTTCACCTACTACAGCAGATAGGGTTCTAATAACGACGAGGGCGACAACAGTGTACCGATCTCCAACCGGGGGTTAATCATGGAAGGGGCATCCCTTGTAATATACAAGGTCCCTCACCCCACTGAGCGCCATTCCAGCTTAGAGTGGATTGCAAGGTTGCCCTGCACTCCAACCCTCTTTCCTCCTCTTTTTTACCATTCTCCTTTAATGTGAGGGGAGACAATTGGTGAATTCCATGGCACTGTGGCTCATGTAATCAATCTCGTCAACTGCTGCAGATCAGTCTGGCCCACCTTGACTCCAAACATCCACCAGACTGCAAGTGGGGGAAGATGGGCCCCAACACACTGTCAGCATCCAGTTCTTGAATGTCAAGGGACAGGGGGAAGTAGGCTGATCCCACTCTCCAGGGAGCAATGTTGGTCACTATGTCCCCATGCAGGAGGCGCCAATCCAAGACGGCTTGTCTCACAAACTCTAGCAATGTCTTCACGCCGTGCAGGCCTCATCTCTATTCGTGATCCGCCTCAGCCGCACCTCACTGCCGCACCATACAGCTGGCTCTTTCACCACGCAGGCACCCGTCGGAAGCCCCTGTATCTGCAGGGGGTCTGCCGGACACTCTGTAGCTGCACCCTGCATTACCAGGTAGAGATCTGCCTGCCTCAGCGTCACCGGGCCAGGTGGGAGGCATAAGGTGTAGAGACCTCAAAACCTTTATTTGCAGCCGTTCCCCGGAGTGGCCACCAGCTCCAGTAGCTCAGCACTATCTACTGAGGAACATCTTCTCCAGCACCGCACAGCGAGCCGCAGCATCTGCAGCTCCAGGATCAGTCGCTCCAGCGGTAGTGCCCAGCGCAGGCCACCTCAGGCACTTCACGGCACCCGGGCACCAACCCATAGCAACAAGCGGTTGTGGGGGGATCTCTTCTTCACCAAACCCTCCTTCTCCTCTATGGTCCAGTGCGCCCAAAAGCACTCGGGACAGCACTCTGCCCCTCCATGAGGCTGACAGTGATTAGAGGCAGCTCCCCCATACTCCTCAGCCTCCGTGAGGCATACAGCACTTTGCCACCTCCAGGGGTGACAATTCTGCTTCCCTAAGTATGGCCACTCCAGCATATACCTATACCTGCATTTTTGGGGGATTGGGGGTGGCGGGATAATGTCTGATGAGGTTTTAGGGGCCAGAGAGAGCATTTAGTGCTGCCGCTCAGCCATCTTGTAGGCCACCCATGCCCCATTCACGCTTATTTAAATGCTAATTAGTGGCGGGGAGAAGTTTGAGAGCAAAAATTTGCCTCCAGGAACATCAAGTAGAAAAGGTAGCTATCTAAAAGCTACTCTTCCTTAACATTTATTACAAATCCAACTTCACCATAATATTGGATTTATAATACTTATTAAAATAGATGTTTAATTATTTTTTTAGCAAGTCCCAAGATACAGAATTAATTAGGATTTTAATCTTTAATTTGATTTTCTGTGGGTTAGCCAGACTTCCTAAAGTGAAAATAGCTGTTAGGTGCTAGTCGCTGTAAGGACATGTTAAAATTACATTCCAGGGGGGCGTGGCTAAGGCAGCCAACATGGCGGACGCAGCTTAACTGAGCTCCGTCCCGCCGCTCAATTATCCGCCAAAATTATCCTTCCTCCCCCGCACCCGAGGGCATCCCGATAGTGTGTGGTGCAGCGGAAGATGACCAGAAAACGCGGTGCAAGTCTGAGCCGAGTCGAGGGCTCGGAGGGCACCGTGTCGCCGATACCAACAGCGCGGCCTACTGAAGACTGTGGCGCCGGGGGTCTCGAGTTTGGAGACGCCCGGAGGAGAGGAGGGCTGGCGGCGGCTTTATCGGCGCGGCCCCTACGGCGCGGCTAGACACATCGGAACGGCGGTGGTGGACCCGGGAGGGTGCAGATCTGCTGAGGCTAGTGCAGCGGCAGTCAGACCGACTGGAAGCGGGGGTAAAGATCCGAAGAGGCGACCAGGGCCTGGAGGCACCCTTTGCACGGCTGCGGACCCCTGGGGCTACGGAGGCGGCCGAGACCGGTGATCGGAGCAGAGGGGCACACACGGACATCCCGGCGGTTGTGTCGGACCGCGAGGAACGAGACCCCAATCAGGCGAGTGAGCCTCTCCCTGCAGTGGGGTGTGGCGGGGGCGCCCGGGGCCGAACACCTGAAACTGACTATCTACATTCAGAGTGCTGCCGGGCTGTGTTGGCGCCGAGGGCCTTGAGAGAAGTGCCATACACTGGTGGCGGGCTTCACTGAACTGACACACCGGCTATAGGTGGCTGATGCTGGGCCCTGCTACACGAAGGCGGGGGCCCCCTGGCAGACGGTCGCAGGGAGGCTGGTAAACACCGGAGAACGGTATCTCAAGGAGGGGGGCCCCAGGCGGTGAGGAATTGAAGTCACGAGAGGCGCAGGTGGTGTCCAGTAGCCAGTGAACCATGACTAGAGGTGGGAGCGGCGGTGGAACCTCAAAACAGGGGACCATCGATAAATTCACTGGCCCGAGTGGGAATTCTGGGGCCGCGGGAAGCCATCAGACCCAGAGTCCGGACAATGCGGCCCTCCTGGCTGTAATCACTCAATCGAGGGACATGCTAGACGCCAAAATAGGGGCCGTTGGAGCGGACGTTACCCTTTTGCGTCAAGACCTGCGAAATGCGGTAGCCCGCATTACAGAAACGAAAACACGGATTACTGGAGTGGAAGACGACATGGTGATGCTTAAAAAGAAAGTGGCCAACATGGAAGGCATACAGAAGGGCCTGGCGCTCCGGGCCAAGGATGCCGAAGGACGGGCTCGACGCAATAACCTACGGTTTGTTGGCTTTCCGGAAGACTGCGAAAAGGGCAACATGGAGGTCTTTCTTACGGAATGGTTGGAGGGCTGGCTCCCGCCGGAGTCCCTCTTCCGCTGCTTTGTTTATTGAACGGGCCCATAGAGCGCTAACACAAAAGCCGCCGGTGGGTGAACGCCCGCGGCCGGTCATAGCCAGACTTCTTAACTATCATGACCGGGACACAATTCTAAAACAAGCCAGATTGAAAGAGCCCCTCATGTATGACAATCAGCGGATCATGATCTTCCCATGATTATACAAAACTGGTGCAGCAACAACGGCAGTCCTTTACGGTGGCCAAAGCCCGCCTGAGAAACCTTAAAATTCAGTATGCTCTACTTTACCCGGCTCGCCTGCGGGTGGTCTTTCAGTCACGAACCCAATTCTTTAACTCTCATGAGGAAGTGTTTGCCTGGACAGATGAGACGGTACGGGTTAGACCTCATACCCCGCCGGCCCGAGACTCGGATTCATCCTTCTCGACGGCGCCGCCGCGGACACCCAGGCGTTCACAAAGCAGAAGCAACTGGAGGTCTCGCTCGTCGAAACGCTCTCTTGCTAAAAAGGGAACACAGATGAGACCTATACACCAGACGCTCTGAAGGTAGATCCGTGAGGGGTGCTGGAACGCAGGCGGCCCCCCATGTGTTGGACCGTACGCCATAACATTGGCAGGTGATAATATTTGATGGCCTGGCTGGAGAAGAGGTACACCTTCAAGGGCGCCACAACTATGCGACAGATTATAGACCTATAGACACGGGATGCGGGATGGGTGGGGAGGGATGGACTAAAAGGCAGACACGTACCTCTAGTTCGGGGAGGTTTGCTCTTTTTGGGGACCAGTTGGTACTGTTTTTGGGCTGTTGGGGGTGCTCCGTTGGGATAGACGGTCTAGGGTCTCCCGTTGGGCACTAGAGATGCTGTAGCAGGGTTTCCGTTCTCCCACAGAACTGTGCACAGAGATCTAGAACCTGGGTGAGTTAGGGTGACCCAAAACTCACCTTAGTTTCAGAAATCCCCTTACCAAGCTAGCTACAGTGTCTCATAGGGAGTAATAACTTCCCAATGACTTAGACAATCCAGAACATGAACTTAGGGTACCTCAGGTATCGTGGAACACATGAACACTCTTTCGTTATATAATCATTACAAACCGAAACTGGGAGGCAAAGAACACACGTGCAAGTTTGAAATGTCTATTTTTCAATGCAAAGTTCTCAAACGCAGTATCTTATATAATATCAACATACATATTATAAAAATCAGAGTTAGCAGCATAGTCACTAATCCATAGTAAGCGAATGGTGATAGCATATTATAATGCAAAATCTATATAAAGTTTGTATCACCTATATTTCGCGCACCCTATTTAGCATATTATATTATATCTAAGAAGGTCTCATTTGGGTTCTAGCAGGGCGGGCCCATACCTCAAAATTTCAGTAGGAGTAGATCACATCAACAGCTACCAGCTCTCTGCATGCGAAGCATCAAGTGTGTTGATTCATTCCCTGTAACTCTATCTTAAACCCGAGTAGAGCCCAGTGTTGGCAGCAACATTATTTGTGTTATGTCTAATGTGGTGCGAGGATCAGGCCTTCAGCAACCTTGTGTTAGGTTATTCTTAGAGGGTGCAGTTCTCAGTGTGCAGACATTTGTACCAAGTGTACCAAGCACGACTGATATCAGAGCAATAACATATTATTCTCAAATAAATCACATCTTTCGTCTAGGTTGAAAGCTACAATAACAATTAGGTGTCGTGTGCAAACTGAAGCCGAAGAAATATATTGTTTAAACATTTAATAAACTCATGCTAACTTAACACAATATATAGAAACGCAGTAACCATATGACACCCCCCCAATGATCCGAGGACGGTCAAGAAAGGAAAAAATTAAGCCAATACTATAAGAAAGGCAAAACATGAAAGTAGAGTTCAACAATATTGAGCCAAGCTAAATGTATGTAAATGTATATAAAAATCAGTAATACAAAATATGAATGAATGCCTACAGTGGCCACACAAAAATTAAAAAAAACTTGAACCTGAGGCCATTTATAAAATCATAGGCCCAGAGTATATCAAAGTCCAATGTTCGTAATAGAAAAGGCACCATTCAGAATTACTAAAAAGTCACGTGCCATAATAGTGAAAGTCCCCAAAGCCACTCATGGGTGGATAGAATATGCAAAATAGGTAGCCACAGCTTCCAACATGAAATCACTGTCATCATCCGAAAACAGTTCAGCCATCCAATTAAGTAATGGCAAAGAACATACGTGCTCCTCCAGCACCGAATCCTCTAGCAACATCAGTGGACAACTCAGTGGGTTCTCGAGAACGCTATGTGCCAGAAAGTCATGCGCAGCTGCGGATATGTCCCACTGACCCATTAGTCCATGCATCGCTGCCACGGCCATAACCCTTTCGCCAGAACAAACCAACTCGTGAGCAACTACGGGGCTCATTAGCTGATCAAAATCGACGTCAGGAGAAGTCGGTAAGCAGAGACACAAATCAATGGCCCAGTCGAAATCACAGCTCAGGCAATGAAACACAGGCTGGACACATGTGAAATAGGATAATCGAAACGATAATCCAAAAGCCGTGCTTAAAGTCGCAAGCGGTAAGGAGCCATAGTAATCAAGCATCCGGTTGCGAAACAGCATCAGTAGAAGGACATAATCGCGCGTCTGTTTGTACAGTCCTCGCCACCAGAACCTTTGTTGTAGCTGAGTTACAGTGGCTGAGACGCCCGCATGCGCAGACGCCACACCTTCATGAGCCGCTGTAATCAAAGCAGCCCTGTGATCCGACTATCTACATTCAGAGTGCTGCCGGGCTGTGTTGGCGCCGAGGGCCTTGAGAGAAGTGCCATACACTGGTGGCGGGCTTCACTGAACTGACACACCGGCTATAGGTGGCTGATGCTGGGCCCTGCTACACGAAGGCGGGGGCCCCCTGGCAGACGGTCGCAGGGAGGCTGGTAAACACCGGAGAACGGTATCTCAAGGAGGGGGGCCCCAGGCGGTGAGGAATTGAAGTCACGAGAGGCGCAGGTGGTGTCCAGTAGCCAGTGAACCATGACTAGAGGTGGGAGCGGCGGTGGAACCTCAAAACAGGGGACCATTGATAAATTCACTGGCCCGAGTGGGAATTCTGGGGCCGCGGGAAGCCATCAGACCCAGAGTCCGGACAATGCGGCCCTCCTGGCTGTAATCACTCAATCGAGGGACATGCTAGACGCCAAAATAGGGGCCGTTGGAGCGGACGTTACCCTTTTGCGTCAAGACCTGCGAAATGCGGTAGCCCGCATTACAGAAACGAAAACACGGATTACTGGAGTGGAAGACGACATGGTGATGCTTAAAAAGAAAGTGGCCAACATGGAAGGCATTCAGAAGGGCCTGGCGCTCCGGGCCGAGGATGCGGAAGGACGGGCTCGACGCAATAACCTACGGTTTGTTGGCTTTCCGGAAGACTGCGAAAAGGGCAACATGGAGGTCTTTCTTACGGAATGGTTGGAGGGCTGGCTCCCGCCGGAGTCCCTCTTCCGCTGCTTTGTTTATTGAACGGGCCCATAGAGCGCTAACACAAAAGCCGCCGGTGGGTGAACGCCCGCGGCCGGTCATAGCCAGACTTCTTAACTATCATGACCGGGACACAATTCTAAAACAAGCCAGATTGAAAGAGCCCCTCATGTATGACAATCAGCGGATCATGATCTTCCCATGATTATACAAAACTGGTGCAGCAACAACGGCAGTCCTTTACGGTGGCCAAAGCCCGCCTGAGAAACCTTAAAATTCAGTATGCTCTACTTTACCCGGCTCGCCTGCGGGTGGTCTTTCAGTCACAAACCCAATTCTTTAACTCTCATGAGGAAGTGTTTGCCTGGACAGATGAGACGGTACGGGTTAGACCTCATACCCCGCCGGCCCAAGACTCGGATTCATCCTTCTTGACGGCGCCGCCGCGGACACCCAGGCGTTCACAAAGCAGAAGCAACTGGAGGTCTCGCTCGTCGAAACGCTCTCTTGCTAAAAAGGGAACACAGATGAGACCTATACACCAGACGCTCCGAAGGTAGATCCGTGAGGGGTGCTGGAACGCAGGCGGCCCCCCATGTGTTGGACCGTACGCCATAACATTGGCAGGTGATAATATTTGATGGCCTGGCTGGAGAAGAGGTACACCTTCAAGGGCGCCACAACTATGCGACCGATTATAGACCTATAGACACGGGATGCGGGATGGGTGGGGAGGGATGGACTAAAAGGCAGACACGTACCTCTAGTTCGGGGAGGTTTGCTCTTTTTGGGGGCCAGTTGGTACTGTTTTTGGGCTGTTGGGGGTGCTCCGTTGGGATAGACGGTCTAGGGTCTCCCGTTGGGCACTAGAGATGCTGTAGCAGGGTTTCCGTTCTCCCACAGAACTGTGCACAGAGATCTAGAACCTGGGTGAGTTAGGGTGACCCAAAACTCACCTTAGTTTCAGAAATCCCCTTACCAAGCTAGCTACAGTGTCTCATAGGGAGTAATAACTTCCCAATGACTTAGACAATCCAGAACATGAACTTAGGGTACCTCAGGTATCGTGGAACACATGAACACTCTTTCGTTATATAATCATTACAAACCGAAACTGGGAGGCAAAGAACACACGTGCAAGTTTGAAATGTCTATTTTTCAATGCAAAGTTCTCAAACGCAGTATCTTATATAATATCAACATACATATTATAAAAATCAGAGTTAGCAGCATAGTCACTAATCCATAGTAAGCGAATGGTGATAGCATATTATAATGCAAAATCTATATAAAGTTTGTATCACCTATATTTCGCGCACCCTATTTAGCATATTATATTATATCTAAGAAGGTCTCATTTGGGTTCTAGCAGGGCGGGCCCATACCTCAAAATTTCAGTAGGAGTAGATCACATCAACAGCTACCAGCTCTCTGCATGCGAAGCATCAAGTGTGTTGATTCATTCCCTGTAACTCTATCTTAAACCCGAGTAGAGCCCAGTGTTGGCAGCAACATTATTTGTGTTATGTCTAATGTGGTGCGAGGATCAGGCCTTCAGCAACCTTGTGTTAGGTTATTCTTAGAGGGTGCAGTTCTCAGTGTGCAGACATTTGTACCAAGTGTACCAAGCACGACTGATATCAGAGCAATAACATATTATTCTCAAATAAATCACATCTTTCGTCTAGGTTGAAAGCTACAATAACAATTAGGTGTCGTGTGCAAACTGAAGCCGAAGAAATATGGTGTTTAAACATTTAATAAACTCATGCTAACTTAACACAATATATAGAAACGCAGTAACCATATGACACCCCCCCAATGATCCGAGGACGGTCAAGAAAGGAAAAAATTAAGCCAATACTATAAGAAAGGCAAAACATGAAAGTAGAGTTCAACAATATTGAGCCAAGCTAAATGTATGTAAATGTATATAAAAATCAGTAATACAAAATATGAATGAATGCCTACAGTGGCCACACAAAAATTAAAAAAAACTTGAACCTGAGGCCATTTATAAAATCATAGGCCCAGAGTATATCAAAGTCCAATGTTCGTAATAGAAAAGGCACCATTCAGAATTACTAAAAAGTCACGTGCCATAATAGTGAAAGTCCCCAAAGCCACTCATGGGTGGATAGAATATGCAAAATAGGTAGCCACAGCTTCCAACATGAAATCACTGTCATCATCCGAAAACAGTTCAGTCATCCAATTAAGTAATGGCAAAGAACATACGTGCTCCTCCAGCACCGAATCCTCTAGCAACATCAGTGGACAACTCAGTGGGTTCTCGAGAACGCTATGTGCCAGAAAGTCATGCGCAGCTGCGGATATGTCCCACTGACCCATTAATCCATGCATCGCTGCCACGGCCATAACCCTTTCGCCAGAACAAACCAACTCGTGAGCAACTACGGGGCTCATTAGCTGATCAAAATCGACGTCAGGAGAAGTCGGTAAGCAGAGACACAAATCAATGGCCCAGTCGAAATCACAGCTCAGGCAATGAAACACAGGCTGGACACATGTGAAATAGGATAATCGAAACGATAATCCAAAAGCTGTGCTTAAAGTCGCAAGCGGTAAGGAGCCATAGTAATCAAGCATCCGGTTGCGAAACAGCATCAGTAGGGGCTGAGCGTTTTCTTGCGCAGGATGGGCATCCATGTTTTATAAAGCAAAATATCACCAGAACGCCTGCAGCCAAAGCCAGCAAAACAGGGAATCCGCCAAACAAGCTTGCGAATATAGAATAATACCAAATACTTTTTCAAATGTAGTCACGAGACCACTGCTAACCAATTTAAAAAAATGTGCTAGGCCAGACGTGGAGGAGGCATTAAAGATTTGATGAACCAGCTCGCAGAAATGAAACGGCAAATCAGTATTTAAAAGTGCCTGCACCTCTGTGCGTGTGTTAGCTATGTGAAGGACATAAGTTTCGCGGGCCGAGCTCAGGGCCACTTCTTTTTGAGACAATAGGGCTCTTATTCGGCTCAAACCATTGAACTCCGCTCTCAAGGTTGGTATTCGTGGCCAAATGGAAACATCTGAATTCCCATGCGTGGGTGGATATAACACATTCTTGCAACACACCACACGTTCTGATACAGTAACCACATAGGCGATACCGACCATTAACCCACAACACATTTCGTTATTCAAAAGTAAATAACTACCGTTAGACAATAAAGTGAAGGTGGGAACTATTGCAGGAACCGGTGTCCCTTTTAAAACACACGCTAAATTAGGCTTGTCCTGATTACAAGAACCATGCAACTGGATGTGTCTGCATATTAGTGAGCGGTCAGGCGACTGTGTACATTCTTCACCATTCAGATTCACTTCATTCCCCTCCTTTAGACATCTGTATGTGTATGGTAAAGACCATGTCTCATGGAGGAACGCACTGCCTAATGGTTCATATCGCCCTATAGCAATATATCTCATACAATTTGTAAATTTATACAGAGCAAAAGGTAAAGTAATAATACCATGCATAAGCCATGTAGCAGCAGTTACCTCAGCCACAGAAAAGGGCAAGGATTCTAATTTTTCAATGTGTAACATAGAAAATGATGCATCTCGCATGGAAAGCATGCGCTGTTTGTCAGTCAAATTAAATGGGGCAAATAGTGATGAGACGTTCATATAACTCCAAGGCACTCGACCAGCCTTCAGAGTCTGTAGTGTCCAAGCAAACTGCATGACAGAACGCAATTGATTTTGACCATGATACAACACGGACACTTCATCATGTACAATGTCAACAACAGAAGACACTATATTGTTCAACGTGTAAATTCGGGAAGAAAGCGTGTTAATACTGTTATCGACAACTGCAAGCACTTTTTCTAAATTTGCTTGATCAATTGCCCTCAGGCGCTTAGCAGCCTCAATTTGAGAAACTTTCCAAATTTCATTGTAAATCGCATAAATCCAACGTTTAGATCTACCTTTAGCTGGGCCTTTTATAACATCGTTCAAATCCACATTTTCAGTTAATTGAGACAGTTGTAGTTTAACTGCAGCTAATGTGGAATGTTGTAACCAATTCTGACACAGCTTCCCCACAGAATAAGTTGTGACAGTATAATCTTCTTCAAAACGGGGATCAGGTCTGACTTCTGTGAACCCTTCAGTCAAACCCAGAAAACGACGTTGGCAAGAATCGGCACTCCTGTGCCACATCAGCCAACCCCTGGAATCCAAACTGGAAACGTTAAAGGATGAATTGTGCAATAGAGCTTGCAACTCATGAATGGACAATTCAGTATAATTACCCCAACCTGAATATTCCTCTAAATCTGGAATAGTTGGTGTATTTAATTTTTTAGAAGTAGCCAATAAAAAGCATGTTGTTTGGAAAATGGATGAATTTAGAAACAACATGTGATTCGGGATGAGACATGCACGGTGCAAAGCCTCAGTGCCTTGTACCTGCCAATCTTTGGTACCCCAAACCGATTTAAGGTCAATTGTTCCCTTCCAAAACTCGTAGCCGTCTACAGCCAATCTGTTTAGAAAGGACTTCGAATACAGCAATTTTGTATCGGTAAGTCTAACTTTGGACATGGACTTTTGTGTCATTTTGAAATAAAATGACTCGGGATTTGATTGATTAAAATCAGTGAAATAAGTGTATTTTTTCAGAAAAGTATTGGAGCTGCCTCCCAATGGAGCAGGGCAATGTTCCCATTGTGTATAATTTACAGCAACCCTCCTGGAATTTGTCTTATGCAAAAAATGATTACCATAATGCTGAAAACAAAACAAATCACCATAATTAATAGAATCTAAATACAGATCCTCAGCATCGAAGGCAGCATAGTACTTCAAATCAGAGAATAATGCTTCTACGGCCTGAATATCCCAATCATCTGAACGTATATTTTGTTTAATCACATCTCCCATGTTTACTCTAAGCACATTCGGAACATTAATCACTTCAGTGGGCCCATGTATCTGAAATCTAACCGCATCCCACACAATCCCATCAAGGACAGGTCAAGCAGTAATGTTGACTGTATTCAAGTTTCGTTTCAGTCTGTGTGCTGAATGTGAAGAGGAAAGAGGGGCCAATGTTCCATTAAGGTACCGAATTCCTGTTCTTTCTTTAACGTAGTGACCATCAATCAGGCGGAAAAAATAAAACACAAAACCAATTGACATAAAAAGGTAAAATGAAAATAGAATCAACCAAATGTATGTCCAAGGGGGAATCAAAAAATGTTTTTTAAATAAGGTGGTATATTTTGCAATAGTTGAGGGTTTCTTAGAAAGTTCCGAAACAGAGTCAAAAGAGAATCTGGACTGGCCGGCCAAACAAGTCTGCAAATCTGGCATAGATAAGTCAGCAGGATAGGTGTAGTTCAGCTCATCAATGTTAGTAACAGGAATAGTATTTAATAAAGGACTGGATATGGCAGGCATCTCGAGGGACACCTCCTGTTCTGCACCAGAAGTTATTGCTAGCACAGAGTGCCTCACCATGGAAGGACAGGATACAGCCGGTGTCATGCTATGAAGAATCGGCCACCCTGTGTGTCTTGACATTGTCAATAGAAATAAATCTGTTTTCCTTACGACCTGGAAGTGGTGGTAAAATGACTGTTCTTGTGCCCTTCACTCCAAGAACTCAAACCGGTGCTCGATATGCGGGACCAAACTCTTTCTTGTTATCGATCTTCTCTCGAACCAGTTCTCCAACTTGGGGTAGCCAGCCAACTACCGGAATCTGCAACGCATCATCCGATGTGGAGGGCAAATGTTCCTTCGCTAGACTGTCTCTGGTCTTTTGTAGATCCTGTAAAACATTGCAATGTTCATCTACGTCAAAGGCCGAGGCCTGGGCCTTGCAGTCTAAACCATCGAGGTCAGGGACGTACATCTTGATACCAAAGAGCATTTCGTACGGGGTCCGCCCACCCAGAGACCTTCTAGGGAGATTATTAAGCGCACGCTGCACGCCATTGAGATGGGCTAACCAGTTTCTGCCAGTGCCTATAACTCGAGCTGTCAAAGATTGCTTTAAGTCACGGTTCATTCGTTCCACTACACTGTTACCCTCGGGTCTGTACGGACTTGAAAATTTGACTTGGACCCCCAACGAAACCATAGCATCCTTATACGCCTTAGAGGCGAAAGCCGGACCCTGATCCGAATGGAAGGTACCACAGGCAAAACTCCCTATAAAGACTCGCAAATCCTTGATGACAGTTCGTGAATCAGCGCTTCGATGTGGCCATACTCACACAAAGCGTGTGCATGAATCAACTGCTACTAAGATGTACTTGTATGCAGTATCAGAAGAAAATGGACCGCTGTGATCCAAATAAACGCATCCAAGCGGTTTATTCGAGATGTACAACTGTGTCTGAGGCGGACGCGCAGCAGTTGAAGGTTTAATCTGCTGGCAAATGTCACATTGAAGGACATAATCGCGCGTCTGTTTGTACAGTCCTCGCCACCAGAACCTTTGTTGTAGCTGAGTTACAGTGGCTGAGACGCCCGCATGCGCAGACGCCACACCTTCATGAGCCGCTGTAATCAAAGCAGCCCTGCGATCCGAGTTGGGAACTAGACGTTAGCCAACATCTGGAATTTTCACATAAGGAACCTTATCGGGACTTAAGTGGTATGTGTATTTAGAAAGGAACCCCGCAGGATATTTACTTACCTTCGCGGTCGCAGCAACAGCTGCCAAGATGTCATCATCTATTTTGCTTTTGGACCTCGTGACTGCTGCAACTAAGTATTTCGATACCTCTGACTTCGCTGCTTCATCAGCAAGCGAATTGCCAACAGCGTGGACCCCCACGCGCTGATGACCGAGAGTATGAATCACAAACACGAGTGGCAACTTCTCTTTAAGTTCCGCCACTCGGACCCAGATCATTTTATGTTTTATTGTGCTACCTTTGGAATCACGAAAGTCATTCTGAATCCAAAAGAACAAGTTTTCATTGTAAGACTGGACACAGTAGTAAGAGTCACTTACGATTAAAGTCGTCACACTAGGATCTGCGTACTCCAATGCAAGCATCAGAGCACGAAGCTCTGCTAATTGTGCGGTGCAGTCCCCAAGCGTCTGCGTGTGCACGACACTGGACTTGAACTCATCGTTCACCATGGCACCGACCACAATGGCGCATGCGGAAACGTAGGCATGTTTAGAGCCATGCGCAACCTGCGCCGAACCATCAGTGTAAATGATGCAATGGAAATCCTCCAACGGCCGCATTGCTAAAGGAGCAGGATGAACAAATTCATACTGTAGATACTCCTGCAATCGTAAAGTGGCGTCAAAAATAAACGTGACATCCTGGGATGTCAAGGATGCAGCCCACTGAATCCACCGAGGGTGCAAAGCTTTGGAATTAGGTACACTGGCTTTCGTAACTGCCTCCAAGGCAGGACACGGGGTAACAACCAACACGTGTTTTCCCTGTGACAGGGCACGTTCTTTAAGAATTGCCATCTGCACAGCCGTCAAAACTTTCTCCACAGTGGAAAAACGCAATTCAGCCGAAGTGTACAAGTGTGACTTGTAAGCAATAGGTACTGTATCTCCTTCATTAAAAGTCAGGTACGTGAAACCCACCGCCCCAGGGATAATTCTTATCACCAGGTTGGTCTGGTTATCACGAGTCTGTAAGTATTCAGAAGCGAGCAAATCAGCCTGCAAAGACTGCAGAATGGCTGAATGCTCAGGCAGCCAGCGTGATTTGGAGAAAGATGGTTGTATCAAAGCATACAAAGGCTTGATACGCTGGGCATATTCCGGAATGTAAGTTCTCCCGAAATTCAAAAAACCCAGCAAAGATTGTAATTTTTTCAGTGTTGTCGGAGAGCGCAACTGTGCGCATTTCTCCAGGAAGTGAGGCGCTAACCCCTTTCCCTCGTTGTTAAGCTCGTAGCCGAGAAACAACACTGTGTACTCTGCAATGTGCGACTTTGCAAAGTTAAACTTGTAACCAATGTCTGCGAAGTTACAAATTATGCTATTTACTCGACACAGATGCTCCCAAAGATCGTCGTCTGTCAGATAAATGTCATCCACATACGAACAAGCAACTGGGTCGATGCCCTCCAAAAGAGAGACAATGCGTGCGGAGAATACTCCAGGACTATTCTTATAGCCCATTGGGAGACGCCGAAACATTTTTTGCACACCGCCGCATGTAAAGCTGGTCCATTGGGAACTTAGACCGTCTAATCTATGGGCATAAAAACCATTGGAAATGTCAAGCGTGGTTTTGAACCGTTTACGCTCAAGACTATTCACTAAAGCAGAGCCATGAGTATTCTGTACTGCGCAGTTACGGCAATGCGAGTTTAAATGCCTATAATCCAAAACCAAACGATATGAGCCGTCCGGCTTGTTTACAGTAAAGAGGGGGTTATTCATCGGTGACACACACCTTTCAATTACACCTTGATATTCCAATTGTTCAAGGATAGCCGCGACTGAAGCTTTGGCTTCACGTCGTATGGGATATTGAGGTTGAGGCTGCGGCTGAGACCGTAATGGAATCTCATGGCTTGGAGACAATTTATCCCAGCCACACTGATTGCGGTACACAGCCGGCGCAAGCGCCAGAGCCCACTCTTCTGCAAAATGCAGCGCTTCCACTCTCGATACAGTGTGCGCGAAACTGGGGAGGATCACCTCCTCCCCTCGCGGAGCTGCGAGAACAAAAGGTGGGGGCCAGTCAGCCTCCGAAAGCAAAATGTCATACGTAGACGAGAGATTTTCCCAAAATACACCTTTTACAGTCCGCTGCATGTCACCTTCTATTAACAGGACAATTTCAAAAAGACGTTCAGGGGGAGCAACATGTGTATCAGCAGTTTCAATTACAACATAAGTGTCAGTCGCTGTCACCTTCAACAGTGGACGGAGGGCCTCTCTCACTATGGTAATCTCTGCTGCGCTGTCCAGCAAGGTCAGAGCCCACGACAGATTCCGAAGCCGCGTTCTCACTATCTGGGGCATATCGATGCGCTGTCAGGGCGGCGACTTTCTTCGTGGCAAACTGTGGTCTCTTTGGCGTAGCGCCTTCCTGCTGATCTCCACCGTTAGGCGGGCGGGGCTGACCACGTCCTTGCTGGCCACCCCGGCCCCTGCCGCCCCCTCCACCACCGGTTGACGGAGCCGATGAGTCCTGAAAGGAACGAGGAGAGCGTTGGTCAGAAGCCTGAAACCTTTCAGGTGATTTAATCATCGGGCGATCGCGCAAATCATAAACTCGATCCGACTGCGCAGGCAACGGAGACGCAGGAGCAGAAACCTGTGTTTGTTGTTGTTGTTGCTTACCCTGATTCTGCTTTTTAGGCCAATTTTGTTTCTTGGACTTAGGTTGACCACTAGTATCCGAAGACTGACCCTGGGGCTGCTTTTTCTCTTTGTCAGGAAAAGCCTTAAGCCCCTTCGCATTGCG
Organism: Lissotriton vulgaris; assembly: GCF_964263255.1. Lineage (NCBI taxonomy): Eukaryota > Metazoa > Chordata > Amphibia > Caudata > Salamandridae > Lissotriton > Lissotriton vulgaris. The sequence goes on from NC_141696.1 coordinate 1,174,099,879, forward strand.
GACAACCGTTTTATAAGCAGCCACAATGATCCTTGCCAACCGACGGGGTCTCTCGGCCTCGGGAACCAACGCCAATGCGTTAGCAACCTGAAAGTTCACTGCATTCCCCTTGACATTCGCAAGGATCAGATCGCAAACTACATCAAAGGTGCCACACAGGCGCATACCCAATTCAACCGCCGACTCCGGTCCGTGTTCATCCTGAACACGTTTAAGGACCGCACCCAGATTGGTCACAGACGGGGTACCATAGCACCTCGAATAGACCGCTGCAAAAGTCTTACCCCAGGTCTCACAGTCAACAAGTTCAGGTGCCAAATCTTTCGGTAAACTTAGTGTAAGAATCCTGTGTTTATCACCAGGACTCGTGTTGGGAAACACAGCTTCCAGCTGGCCGAATTTCTCAGCAAGCCAGAACGGAAAATCATCCTTGTCCTGGGGCTTTTTGCCCATCACGGAATTCACCATGACAGGATTGATTTTCAAACCAGCCTGTTCTGCACGAAGCTGTGCACCCCTAGGGGCTACGTCCTGAACATTACGGCTAGTGTAATGAACAAGCGCTCTAATCACTGTCACTGCGACTTCATGAAGCCGCCGCAGATCAGCTACGTTACAAGTGGCGCGATTAGGATGAGGAGTGAATCCAGCCAAAGCGGGCCAAGGTGTGTCCGGAATGGACAAAGGACCTAACCTCGGAGCGGTTAAAGCGTGTGGTAGGGCGCCACCAAACCAAACTCCATGCTGCCAAGCATCAATAGGAACTTCCAGTGCCCTGTACGGAGCATACGCAACCGGTAAAGCTGAAGCAGTGTATGAATGGAACACACCAGAATTAGCGTCCACCGCCGGAAATGTCACCCACGAATAAAACAGTTTGTACGGGTAAGCATGTTCCACACTCACCACCAGAACCACAGCCAAGCCGTCCACAGGGACATTATAAGCCCGCAAATGGTCACGCACCGCAATGCGACTATGCTGCGGGATGTCCACGGCTTGTGCCATGTCAGCACAGGAAAGTGAAAAAACAAAGATTACTTTGTAGCACAACTGGGTAGTAATTCAAAGAAACCGTTTTAGATGAATTCAAGCTTGAAAAGACCTATTTCAAAAATAGGTAGGTTTTTCCGACACCGCCGTTTTCCGGAAACGGGAATGAAGGGGTTAAGGTTTGAATGATATACTACTCGAGTGTCATGATATAAGGCCAACAACGTTGGGCGCCATGTAGCAGGGTTTCCGTTCTCCCACAGAACTGTGCACAGAGATCTAGAACCTTGGTGAGTTAGGGTGACCCAAAACTCACCTTAGTTTCAGAAATCCCCTTACCAAGCTAGCTACAGTGTCTCATAGGGAGTAATAACTTCCCAATGACTTAGACAATCCAGAACATGAACTTAGGGTACCTCAGGTATCGTGGAACACATGAACACTCTTTCGTTATATAATCATTACAAACCGAAACTGGGAGGCAAAGAACACACGTGCAAGTTTGAAATGTTTATTTTTCAATGCAAAGTTCTCAAACGCAGTATCTTATATAATATCAACATACATATTATAAAAATCAGAGTTAGCAGCATAGTCACTAATCCATAGTAAGCGAATGGTGATAGCATATTATAATGCAAAATCTATATAAAGTTTGTATCACCTATATTTCGCGCACCCTATTTAGCATATTATATTATATCTAAGAAGGTCTCATTTGGGTTCTAGCAGGGCGGGCCCATACCTCAAAATTTCAGTAGGAGTAGATCACATCAACAGCTACCAGCTCTCTGCATGCGAAGCATCAAGTGTGTTGATTCATTCCCTGTAACTCTATCTTAAACCCGAGTAGAGCCCAGTGTTGGCAGCAACATTATTTGTGTTATGTCTAATGTGGTGCGAGGATCAGGCCTTCAGCAACCTTGTGTTAGGTTATTCTTAGAGGGTGCAGTTCTCAGTGTGCAGACATTTGTACCAAGTGTACCAAGCACGACTGATATCAGAGCAATAACATATTATTCTCAAATAAATCACATCTTTCGTCTAGGTTGAAAGCTACAATAACAATTAGGTGTCGTGTGCAAACTGAAGCCGAAGAAATATGGTGTTTAGTATTAAATCTTTTTATTGGGCAGAAAATAATCACACCGCACCTGACAAAAAGCATCAGCGCCGACTCCGAGGGGAGGCAGTCTAGGCCGGAGGCATGGTTTACGCCCCACATGGTGATACCAGACATTCTTAATTAACACAGCAAGCCGCCTACAACCTATCCGGGCCGGCCGTGTCAAAAGAGGTGCTCAAGAGGTGCAAGCGGAGCCAATAAGAATGCAAAAAGGAACATGAGTTCAACACAAAACAAAACTATCCCCGGACCCCCCCTCCCCACACCCCCCTCTCCTTGTCCAATAGTCAAATATAGGGTGACACACCAGCGCTGCCTTATTTACAGACCAGTCGGAGCCTCCCCTGCCGGGCCCCTGCGTTTGTGTGAGCGTGTCTTAGGCTCCGGTAGTGAGGTATCTACGAGGCTTAGCAGCCGCAGATACCGGGGGCAACTCACCTCCCGGAATTCCCCGGTCAACAGGGAGAGGAAGGGTTGCCACAAAGCTGCAAAGTCTGACCCCCTCCCCGCCGCGGTCAGCGAGAGCTTCTCCATGCCCAGGATCGCCCACAGCCTATGTAGCCAGCCTAGCTGCAGCGGAGCCTGGACCGCCCTCCAATGAGCCACAATGTTCTGTACCGCCGCCCCCAATGCCAATGCGATCAGTCTGCCTCTCCAGGACTTCAGGGGGTACATAAGGGCGTTAGGGAGGCCTAGTAGGATGTAGGCTGGGAAACGGGGTAGCTGTGTATCTAGGTGGGAGTCAATTAAGTCCAAAATGGGGGTCCAGTACGGACGGAGCTTGTCGCAGCTCCACAGCAAATGCTCCAGAGTCCCCAGTTCCCCACAGCCCCGCCAGCAGCGATCGCTCACCCGGGGGTCCCACTGATGCAGCCTCTCGGGGGTATGATACCAATATGTGGCAACAGTGAGACCGGCGTGGTGGGCTGAGTGTCTGGCCCTGTAGTAGACCCCCTCCCATTCCTTCCGTGTGAGTTGGCGCCCCAAGTCCCTTTCCCACCTGACCCTACCTGCGTTATATGTGTATGTGTTGGTGAGGAGCAACTGTTGGTAGAGATCTGATATCAACTTCTTGTCAGACGTGCGGGTCAACAGCCACCTCTCATAATGTGTGAGATGTCGTTGGGCGCTTGGCAGGATGGAAGGGTGAAGGACCCAGTGCCGCACCTGCAGGTATCGCAGGCGGTCCGCCTCGGCGACACCATAGTCCTGCTTCACCTGGTGGAATGGAAGTATACCCTTGAGGTCAAACATGTGGCCCACATTCCTGCAGGGAGTCGCCCGCCAAGCCGCAAATGCCCGTGTGTCGTGTCCCGGTGTGAAGTCAGGGTTATCGAAAATCGGTGTCATCGGCGATGGAAAGGAGGTCAACCCTTTCGTCACGGCCACCCTGTCCCAGACTCCAAGGGCAGTGCTCGTGATGTCCGAGGCGTACAAATTGGGAGGTCTGTGGCGCCGTGGGAGGAATGGGACTCCCTGCAATGGGCGACCGGCCACTGCCTGGTCCTGAAAGAGCCAGTGCTTGCCCGACTCTAGTTGGTGCCACTCCACCAGCGTGCGCAGTTGTGCCGCCTGAAAGTATAGCGTGAGGTCGGGTATCCCCACTCCCCCGTGCTCCGGCTGCAGGGTCGCAATAGTATGTTTGAATCGCGGGCGTCGACCATTCCAGATAAACCGTGAGAGGTCCGACTGGGTGTTTTTAAGCCACTCGCGCGGTGGCCGCAGGGGGAGCGTCTGAAACAGATACAAAATCTGCGGGAGCAAAGTCATCTTCACCGCCGCGATCCGGCCGAGCCAAGACAGCGCGAGCGGCTTCCAACGCCGCAATTGATCACGGACCTTCTCCGTCAGGGTCGCGTAGTTGGCCTCCTCAGTGGCCCGCACCGTCGGCGCCAAGTGGACCACCAGATAAGGAACAGAGGTGGTCGACCACTGCACCTTAAACTCCGCTTTGACCTCTGCCAGGATGTCGGGGGACAGCGAGATATTCAGGGCCTCCGACTTCGCCTCATTGATCTTAAAGCCCGAGACCTGCGCGAAGGCATGGAGCTCCACAAAGAGCGCTCGCATGAATTGCATCGGGTCAGTTAGGGACAGCAGTACGTCATCCGCATATAAGCTAATTTTGTGAGTGTCACCACCAAAGCGGATACCCGAGATGCGGTCGTGTTGTCGCACTCTCTGTGCCATCGGCTCCATATAGAGGGCGAACAGGAGGGGAGAGAGCGGGCAGCCCTGCCGAGTGCCCCTGCCAATTTCGAATCTCGGGGAGGTATGGCCGTTAACCCACACTGCCGCATTGGGACGCCGATAGCAGTTAAAAATGCGGTGGCGGAGGGTCTCCCCAAACCCGAAGTGCTGCAACACCTGGATAGGGCCAATGCACCCTGTCGAACGCCTTTTCTGCGTCGATGGTGAGGACCATGCAGCCCGGTCGTGTACGCGAGCCGGCCTCGATGAGATGGAGGACTCGCCGGGTATTGTCGCTAGTCTGCCTCTGGGAAATGAAGCCCGACTGGTCAGGGTCGACCAATTGCTGCATGTATGGCGCTAGGCGACTCGCGAGGATGCCGGTGTAAAGTTTCAGATCCACGTTCAGCAAGGAAATGGGCCGGTAAGAGCCACAGTCCGCCGGGTCACGGCCGGCCTTGGAGATCACCGATATGGCCGCCTCGAGCAGGTCAGGGGGAATAGCACCGGGTCGATCGAAGGTGTTAAACAGGTCGCGCAGTATGGGGGCAATCTGTGGGCAGAATGTTTTATAGAAGGCCGCCGTGTAGCCGTCCGGCCCCGGCGACTTCCCCACTTTAAGGCGAGATATTGCCGATATGACCTCCTCCAGGCCAATGGGCCGGTCCAGGAAGTCCGCCTGCGCTGGGGTGAGGGTGGGGAGCGTCGCGCCGTGCAAGTAGTCCAGGCCCGCCCTCGGGTCAAGGTATAGAGGCCGGCGTAGAATTCGCCGAAAGTTGCCGCTATAGCCGCGTCCTCCGTGACCTGCGCCCCGTGTGGGGAGGTGAGGGCGCGTACGTGGCGTCTCTGCTCCTGCGCCCGCAGTCTGCTCGCTAAGAGCTTCCCGCATCGGTCCCCTCCGGTGTAATACACGTGCTTGAGACGGATGGCGGCGTACTCGGCCACATCCTGGTCCAACGCTGCGAGCATCTTTCGCTCCGTGCACAACGGGCACCACGCCCGCGCGGCCCCGGTGCGTTGGTGCATCTGTTCCAACTCAGCCACTCGCTGAGTGAGTTCAGCCCTTTTCAGCGCCCTGTCCTTGTTATCGGCCGCAGCAATGGAGATGATCTCGCCCCGCAAGACTGCTTTGAGCGCCGCCCACTGAGGGGCCTTGGTCGTGTCGTCGTTGGCATTGTGGGCCAGGAATTGCGCTAGTGCGGTCTTGAGCCTGTCCTGTGTGGCGGGATTGAGCAAGAGTCCATCTCGAAGCCGCCAGTGACGCTGCGGTGCCGGCGTGGGCGCTACCCGGAAGGTCGCTACCACCGGCGAGTGATCGGACAGCGAGGCCGGGAGTATCTCTACGTCCTCAGCTTGCGCCGTCAGCTGCGAAGAACACAAGAAATAGTCCAGTCGCGCATAGGTCTTGTGAGCCGCCGAGTAGTAGGTGTAAGCCGCCGTGTGTGGGTGAAAATGTCGCCATAGGTCAGTGATGGCCAGATCTGAGAGGTGTGCGTGTCCCGTCGCTGAGAGCGCCCCCACTTGTCCAAACCTCTGGCCCGTGCGGTCTGCCGTGTTGTGGAACACCAAGTTTAGGTCCCCCCCAAGTAGTAAGTGTAAGTGTGTTGTGGCCGTGGCAGCCTCGAGTGCAGTGAGAAGGAACCTTTCCTGACCCTCGTTTGGTGCGTAAACCGAACCCACTAATAATGTCTGACCCACCACCTGAAAGCTGTGGAGGAGAAGCCGCCCTTTAATCTCGGCCTCCTTCTGCATGACCCGCCCTCGAAAAGACCTGGCAACCAGTATAGCTACTCCAGCAGCCTTCTTCTGGATGGAGGAGAAAAACTGCCACGGGAAGGAGCGTGACCTCAGCCTGTGGTGATCTCTGGACACCAGGTGTGTCTCCTGTAGAAGGCAGATGTCGGCCTTCGAGCGGTCCAGGAAAGACAAGACCGCCCTGCGCTTGACTGGGCTGTTGAGGCCTCGCACATTAAGGGAAAGTATTCGCAGTGGGTGTGTCATGGTGGGCGCAGTGAGTGGGAAGCTGTGGTCGGCGCCTGCAGAGCGGCAGCCTGATGTGGGGCAGTCCCTTGTTCAATGCACTTCCAGCTCGTGGCCCCCATGAAAGAGCCCAAGGTCCCCGGACAAGTAGAGCAATCCCCTGGACAAGGAGAGTCCCCTCCCCCTTCCCCCCCTCCCCTCAACTCCCCCCCACCCCAAACATCCGTAACTCCCCCCTCCCATCCCATCCCCCATCCCTTCGTCCCAACTATGGAAAAATCGTGGTCCAACATAGTCCCAGGTCCAGTTAACCATCCACTGGACCCGTGGCAAAGTTTATCCTTAGTGCGTGGGCAGTGGCAACGGTGTAGACGAACCATTCCAACCCCCCTCCACAGCCGTGGAGGAAGCATCAAAGTCTCCATCGGGGGGGTATGTGGAGTCCGAACCCACCGCCCCTGCCGCCGGCTCGCACAGTCCCGGCCTTACAACACACCGCTGGGGCAGAGTGCCGTCAGAGAGCAGGTCAGCCGCTGTCCTGTTTTACCAAGCCCTGTGCCACGGTTTCCACTGCGGCTCGTTGACCCTCCTCAATTTCTGTAGCTGCGGGGCGTCTCGGCCTGCGCCTACGTCGCTGCTGCTTCCATCGCCCGGGGGTCCCCTCCCCAGTAGGACCGTCCCTCGTAGGCCCCTCGTCCACCACCGGTTCCTCCATGTCTAGCAGGTGGCAGGCCTCCCTGAGGGAGCGCAGCTGGTGAAGGTTGTTGCCCAGTCTAAACACCAGACGGAAGGGGTGACCCCAGCTGTAGGAGATGTTACGCCGTCGCAGTTCCGCTGTGACTGGCCGGAAGGTGCGTCGCCTCTCCAGGGTAAGGGCGGCCAGGTCCTGATACAGGGTCGGGGCATGTGCACCAAAGGTGATTGGTGCCGCCTGGCGCGCTTTGGCAAGGATCTCTTCTTTCATCCTGAAGTCTTGCACACAGACCAGGATGTCCGGCGGGTGGGCGTCGTTGGTTCTAGGCGGGCCTGTCCGGTGGGCCCTGTCCAGGCGCAGCGGGGAGTCCGCCGGTCGGCCAAGTATGTGATTAAACAGCTTCTGGGTGAACTGAAAGAGATCTTCCGTGTCAGGGGACTGCTTCACTCCCCTGATCCTGATGTTGTGCCGCCGGGAGCGGTTCTCTAGGTCTTCGGCATGCGTCTGGAGATCTACTTGCTGGTCATGTATGCAAGCCAACTCCTGCCTCAGCGCCTCTATCTCCGTATCCCGCACATCGCTTTTGGCCTCGAAGTCCGCCACTCTCTCGCCGATTGCGTCGGTGTCTCGGCGCACCTCTTTGATCTCCTCCTGGAGCTCCTTCTTTAAGGCATGGATGTCCTCCCTCAGATCTGTGAAGAGGGACTCCAGGAAGGACCGCGTCACAGGGCCCTCGGGGTCCGTCTGCTCCAAGGATGGAGATCGGCGCCAGCCCGGTGACCAGACTTCGCGGCGTCCGTCCGCTTCCCCGTGGTGTTAGGGGTGAAGAGTTCCTTTATGGTGCCGCCCTTTCGGGACTTCCCGGTGGCCATGCTTCACCAGACCCCTTGCTGTGAGGGCCGGGCTGCAGGCGGGGGCCAGTCAGCAGGGAACGCCTGGGTAGAGCGTGTCCCGGTGCCCGGCGCCTTGTCACACAAGATGGCGGCCCCCGCGACTGCTTCTCACTGCCGAGATCGATGTTGGGGCAGGCACCACCCAGCGTGCGAGGGCCCGGCGCAGCCACAGTTCCACCCCCGCTGTCCCCGCTCCGCCAACTCCGTCTCACTGGGTGCCGTGGGGCTCCGGGTCTCGAGTGTGGGCGGCCCAGGGCTCACTGCGCAGCGTGGGAGTGCCAGGCGTTGTCGAGGCCCAGTCGCAGGGCAGGAAACTACTCCCGGGGAGCCCGCGTGGGTACAGGCCACCAGCCACGGAGGTCGCCAGCAGAACTGCCGATGCAGGAGGCCCAGTGAGTCCAGCACCACGTAGGAGCGCCCCTCTGTGTCCCCCAGCTAGCAGGCGTCCGTCATGCCGCCAAGTCCTCGCCGCCCCTCGCTGCCCCCACAATCCCGGTGTCTAGCCCGAGTCCGATGGGCTCTTAGTGGCAGGGGGCAGAGCCACAGGGGAGAGCCAGCAACAGGGGGAGAGCGCAAGGCTAGGCCCAGGCAGGGCGTGCAAAGTCACAAAATGGCGCCCGCCTGTTGTCCCCCGGTGTCACCAGGGCCTATGGCGAGGGCAGTCACCACTCAGCCTGTGAGGGGGCCCGGTGTGGGCGCCGATCGCTCTCCGAGCTCCCCGCTCCGCCGGTGCTGCTTCGCCGGGCGCCGGGGGGCCGCCCGTTCACTCCCGCTCCTCACCTCTGATCTCGAGGCCGTCCGCCAGGCACCCCCATGCGCTCCACCGGCAGGCTCCGGCAATGCCCGCGGACTCCAAGGGTGTGCAGCTCAGGTGACAGGAAGATGTGGCAGGCCCGCAGAAGCCCCCATCCAGGGATCTCAGGGGGCCTCGCGCTCCGCAGCGCGGGTCGGGCCTGCCGTCGCTTCAGCCGCCGGCTTCGGGTGCACCCGAGGCGGCGTCCGGGCTCCGCCCACCACGGCCTCGCTTCCCCCTCTCCGCTCGTCGCAGGCCTCAACGGCCGCAACAGTCCGGGGCAGTATCGGGAGGGATTGCGTGCCGGCGACCGGCCACGCTGCACTCCAGCACTCCTCCTCCGTTGTGGTCACTCCAGGCCCCCAGGAGAGCGCTCAGGCCGGGCTGAAAGCTATAACTATGCTATTAAACGGCGGCCGGCGGCGGGAGCTCGAGAAAGCACGTCCGCTCACACCGCCATCTTGACCACGCCCCCGAAATATGGTGTTTAAACATTTAATAAACTCATGCTAACTTAACACAATATATAGAAACGCAGTAACCATATGACAATGCTCTATGCCGCGACAGATACTTCAATGTTGCTGAGGTATGGGGCGGGGGGAGGCTGGGGGACTGAGGGCAAGTTTGGGACATGTTTGTTGAGTGGGGTGATATTGGGGCGGGGGAAGGGGGGGGGGGACAGGTGACTAAAGGATGGGGGAATGAGTTGTTTTGCACATGATTGTCTCGAATGATGCTGCTAGAGCGTCCAAGCCCAGAATGCCTGTTGCTGCCTACGCCACTGCGTTTACGCCTAGATGGCGGTTGAAAACATTGAGCAAAGGCCCGTTGGGGCCATAATGAAAGTGAGGAGCTGGAATGTGAGGGGTATGCTAGATAAGATTAAGCGGGGTGCAGTGCTAAGTGCTAAGGCTGGGGAAGAGAGAGAAGGTGGATGTCCTCTTCCAGAGGGATTGGCACTGATCGGAGGGGACTGGAATGACTTCATGCACAGCCAACTTGATCGATTTAGACCCGGGGGCGACCCCATTGCGGATACTCCCACTAAACTGAGTTATATGGTGCGGGGCATGGGTTGGGTAGACACATGGCGACATCTCCACACCTACGAACGAGAATACTCCTATGTCTCGGCGGTTCACCACTCGTTTTCGAGACTTGACTATATATTTGTCCCTACTTCTGTGGCGGGGAGGGTTGCCTCGGCGTCCATTCTGCCGCGGGGTCTCTCGGACCACTCTCCGGTGGTAATAGAAGTCACATTAGACAAAAGGGGACAGCCATTTTGGTGGCGCCTCTCCGCCTGGAACCTGCAGCAGGCAGCCTACCAGCAGCATATAGGGGCAGCTATTGCTAGCTACTGGGAGGAGAATTTAGGTACCGTGGCGGACGCGAGAACGGCTTGGGAGGCCCTGAAACCCACACTGCGTGGGATAGACATAGCCTGGTGTGCAGCAGCGCGCCGGAAGCGGAAGGAGGAAATAGTGAAGGCAGCAGCGGCGGTAGAGCTATTGGAAACTTAATGCGAGGCTGCGAGTCATCAAGAGGGAGTGGGGCAGCTGCTCCTAGCACAGAAATCATACGCGTCCCTACTACTAGACGAGGACTGACAGATCTGGTTGGCAACCAGAAGTAGAATATACCAATGGGGTGACAAGTCTAGCACAATGCTTCACAATGCTTCACAGGCTTTGCCAGAGCACATTTCAGGCATATGAGATGCCGGCCCTTAAAGATGACACCGGGGCCTCCATTTCAGACCCGAAGGAGCTAGCGGACAGCTTTGCTCACTACCTTGCGGCCCAATATGCTCCGCGGGAATCTCTCCCAGCACTGGATGTTGAAAAATTCATAACTGACCTTCCGCCTCGCGCACTCCCGGATGGCGTGCGGGAGCGGCTCAAGATCCCACTATCAGCGGAGGAACTAGGTACATCCCTTGGAGAGCTTAATACCGGCAAGGCCCCTGGGCCTAATGGGTTCCCAAGTGCATTTTTTAAACAATATCACCTCCAGCTGGGGTCACACTATAGGGCGGCCCTGGAGGCGGCGAGAGAAGATGGTCTCCTGCCAGCAGATTGGAGGCATGCAGAAATCGTAGTGTTCTGCAAGCCCGGATGTCCCCCGACCGCCACGAGTCGTATCGTCCAATCTCCCTTTTAAATATTGAGGCCAAAATATTGGCCAAGGCCCTTGCAAATCGACTACTCCCATACATCACGGACCTGGTTCACCCGGATCAAAGAGCAACGAGACACAATATCAGGTGTGCGCATGTGGCGGTAGAGGCGATGGTTAAGACCGGGGATCAAGCGGCGCTACTACTAGCAGACATTGACAAGGCCTTAGACTCCCTGAGCTGGACATTTCTATTTGCGCTCGTGCCCTGTCTCAATCTAGGGCCACATTTCATGTCTTATATTCGGCTGCTGTACACCGACCTGACAGCCACGGTGAGAGTGGCGGGAGAGACGTCGGCGGCCTTCCCAATATGGCGGGGTACCCGACAGGGGTGCCCCCTCTCGCCGTACCTCTTTGCCCTGGCTATGGAACCGCTTGCTGCATGGGTCCAGATGGATGCGCAGCTGCGGGGTTTTGAATGGGAGGTGGGACACTCTGATAGAATCGCATTATATGCGGACGATGTCCTGTTCTTCCTCACGGCTGTGAACCGGTCCGGGCCACGGAGAATTTTCGGGGAAGTGTCGGGGCTGTACCTGAATCCGCGGAAGTCCACGCTCTGGATGCTTGCCGATAGCTCCGGGATTGGGGCGTGGGCATCGGTACTGCAGAAGGCGGCTCAAATACCTAGGGGTGTTTTTGACGACCTCGCCGGCTATTGCTTGGGAATGTAATATAGTTCCGGTATGGGACAAAGTACAACGGGAGATGAAGTGCTGGTCTCGTATGCCCCTTGATATATACGGCAGGTCAGCAATATTCAAGATGGTAGCCCTCCCCTGTTTGCTATACCAGCTGCAGAATCACCCGTACCCGATCCAATTGCAATGGTTCAGACAGGTTAACTCCGCTCTAGGCCTCTTTCTTTGGGCCGGAGGGGCATCGAGAGTGGCCCTGCGTTTCTGTTTTTTGTCCACATATTGTGGGGGACTGGCGACGTCAGATATGTTGTCATATTACCAAGCATCACACCTAGTGATATTAAATAATTGGTGGTATGGGGACAGGGGGGACCCGGCCTATGCCCTTGAGAGGTACCTGATGAACCCAGACACGTTACACACTATTCTGTACTCGGCACGGTTGAGAAGAGGGCTGCCAAGAGCAACGCAGGTGGTATTTCAGCTCTGGCGACAAACATTGCGTCGTATGGGATGGTGGGGGAAATTGATGAGGGAGACCCGCTCTGGCACAATGGGCAGCTGCCGGCGCTGGCGTCGTTGCAGGGCTCCGGAGGCTGGGACTCGATAGGAATCTCTACACTGGGGCATGTCTTGAAGGGCACTACACCTAAATCATTTCAGGAACTCAGTGAAGAATTCAGTATGCCATGCACGCAGTTCTTTAGATACCTACATTTGAGACATGCCCTCACTCCCACACTAGAACAATTAGATACCCTGCCAGAATTCAGTCCAATAGAAGCAAAGGTGTTCATGGGGGACCTGGGGGAGAAGAAAATTTTCCGTATACATCAGATGCTGGTCACTCACTGCTCTTCTGATTTGCAGCCCCTACGGGATCGCTGGGTGAGAGATGTGGGGGACCTGGGAGAGGAGGACTGGCGAGAAGCCCTTGAATCTCCTAGGGGGGCAGCTATTGCCGTGCGCCTGCGCCTGATACAGTTTAAGTATCTACATCGTGCCTACCATACCAGAGAGAGATTGTGGAAGGCTGGCCTGCTCGAGTCTCCGATGTGTTTGAGATGTAGCCAGGAGACAGGTGACCTCCTACATACAGTATGGGGCTGTAGTGGCCTAGTGAGATTTTGGACTGGAATATGGAACTGTCTGTCTGACGTTTTGGGGTGGGACCTCCCTCGTACTCCAAAGCTGGGGCTGCTGCACGTCCTGGAGGGGGTAGGAGGCAACATTTACAAATGACACTTGCTCCTGCTGGGCCTAACAGTGGCAAAGAGAGATGTGGCTCAGGCCTGGAAGGACCCCAGGGCCCCCACAGTGGTCGGATGGAAAAAGAGACTAGACTTTTGCATGGGTTTAGAAAGACCGGTGTTCGAAGCCAGGGGCTGTCCCAAAAACATTATAAAATATGGAAAAGATGGGCGGACTACAGGGGCCTATGGCTTGAGCCCCCGACACAGGTGGGAGGCGAGGAGGAGCGGGTGTGATGGGCGTATGGAAGCTAAGATGTATTCACTATTCTGTATATCTATATTATGGACAGTATCGGAGAGACGTTGTGCAAAGGGGGGGAAGGAGGGAGGGACTGGGAGGGTCTGGAAAAGGGGCCAGGGGTTGGAGGGAAGTTTTCTAATGACAAAATAAATTGCTGATTCTGATGTACTGTACTTGCTACAGCTTCTCCGGAATGCGGAGTGCTGTATCTTCTATGCGATTTTCTCAATAAAAAAAAAAATATTACATTCCTACATGTCCTACTTTTAAATACCATGCACCTTTGCTTGTGGACTACAAGACCTTCATAGGGGTCATATTTGATATATCACTTTTTAAACAGCTAGAGTCAGGCTACAGAGGGTAGGCATGAAGCCATGTTTGCAATGCCAATGAAGTAAATGGCACAATAGGTGCAGCAGTCCACAATTGCCATTTAACTTCCAGGGCTGGGTCCACCTTGTACCATATACCAGGGACTTCTAGGTAAATTAAATATTACATTAAATTAAATATACCATTTAGGAAATTGTTGGACCTGGTCCTCTCTGCAGTCTCACCCCAAAAAATGTTTGCTTACTTACTGCCAGTTTTTTCTGAAATTCGGTATTCTTGGCCTTAGTATTCTGTGGACTTTACCACTGTTAACCATTACTAAAGTGCTTGTGCTCACTTCGCTAAACATGGTTTGATTTATATATACCTAATTGTCATATTTAATTTACTTTTATGACCCTTGCAGAGTGGTATACCATATACCCAGGGCCTGAAAATTAAATGCAACTAGTGGGCCAGCAGCACCTATTGTGCCACCCACTTCAGTAGCACTTTAAAACATGTCCAAGGCCATGTCGATTTGGCATTTAAATCACCTTGTATAAGCCTTAAACTCCCCTTTTATTACATATAAGTCCCCCCTAAGGTAGGCCCTAGGTAACCTATAGGGCAGGGTGCTATGCAATTAAAAGGATGGACATGTAATTTTAATTTTACATATCCTGGTAGTCAAAAACTCCTAAATTCGTTTTTCATTACTGTGAGGCCTACCCCTCCCATAGGTTAACATTGGAATTTCCTTATTACATTTAAGACGCTGTAATTTCTATTTGGGAGCAGGTAGACATATCATGTTTTGTACGTATGAAATTGTGTTGATAAACACTCTCTAATGGCAAGATCAGATTTTTCATTGTAATCTTGAAAATGCCACTTTTAGAAAGTTGCAACTGGTGAGTTTGGCCCAACTGTGGACTAGGGTCAGGTATGGCCGGAAAATTGTACAAATGTGGGGTAGACCCAACCCTCGTGTCAATTGGATGCGCTTCCCAAATTTACGCTAAGATCAAACAATATATTACTTATGTATGTTCGTTTTTATTTTCATTTTTCTTTATGAAAGCTAAAAAAAAATCAAATCATGAAAAAGAACACAATGTAGTCATTGCACATTTTGTGTACGACAATGCAAAATGGTCATTCAAACCATATCCAAACATAACAATAACAATACAACGTATCAAAGACGATTCAAATCGAATAACAACAAACTGGACAGCACTTTTTTGTATATCAATATTGCATGATATAATCAACATTTGCTAGTCCTATAACACTCTGGACTATCAAATAGATGGTGTCTAGTACAAACATTGGGAATTCTTAAAAAATCCTACTCCAGGGGTGCATAAAATTATAGTGACACCCTCAGGGAGGAAGAAACTCAATTTAACACTCCTCAATGTTTGACGGATTGCCAACGTGTTTCGAGTCCCGGGCAATAAGTGCAGAGGCTCTTTTCAGGGCTTCTTAATTTTAAAAGCGATAGTGTTGTCTGTAACAAGTATACAAAAAATTGGTTATAAGTTGGTCATTGTCAGGGCTCCCACCCTACTGAACATTATAGCACTGCCTCAAATATATTTATGAATTTACCCAATGGGGAATATCGGGTGGACAGTACTTCTTCTCTCACGCTCAATTTTCGAATGAAAATTGGTGAACCAGTTTTTTTTTTCCGGAAAGTCTGTCCTTCATTCTTTTCAATTAATGGCTGGGTAGATGACTCTGGCGGTCAAATGTTTTCATTCGCCGCTGCTTTTGTTCATGAACAGTCTGTCGCGTATAGCGCGGCTGTTTCTTCACAAGCGTTCTTTTGAATGCAGAAAGCGCAACTGGTGCGGCTTGCTTCTTGGACTGGGCTTTAATCAATTCTCACTCTGTTACAGACACCTGACAGGAAGTAAGATTCAGCGAGAAATGACCCACAAGCAGTTTCGTGAGGATTGAAATGTTTTCTACACTTTTCCG
The DNA here is from genome assembly GCF_964263255.1 of Lissotriton vulgaris. Classification (NCBI taxonomy): domain Eukaryota; kingdom Metazoa; phylum Chordata; class Amphibia; order Caudata; family Salamandridae; genus Lissotriton; species Lissotriton vulgaris. Next base: position 1,174,115,174 of record NC_141696.1, read on the forward strand.
ATGACCGTTGTATTGCTTTACAGCTTTCTAATATGCAACATGGTGGTTAACCTGAAAGTATAGAAAAACTTTTCCTATACTTTCTGAATGGCCGGTCACTGACACTGGCTATACCAGTGCTTGGTGAAAGCACCTATCATTGGTAAAGCAAATAGCTGTAGCCAATATAGTACATGAGAGGGACGGAAGAGAATGGTGACAAGACAGAGGTGCTAAGGGCCGACTTGAGGGGGGAGCAACAAAGGTGCTGGGGAAGGGAAAGAATATTTAAACAAAAAACGATCCTAAACTGATTTGGAAGGTGCCGGGGAAGCAACATACAAGGGGAAGTGCGGATGGGAAAGAAAGCAACACGAGTGAGAGGGGTGTAAAGGGGAAAGTGCCACATGTGGGGCTGAGCAAGAACGCTGGCACGCCCATGGAATATAAAAAGAAAATAATGTCAAGATTGCAGGCAACATCAGCAGTGGAAGGATATAACCAATGTCAGACAGATATTGGTGGAACAAACACATAATTACTGGTGAGGAAATCCATCGAAGAGGAAACAACTGAGACAGACAACGAAGCTATCCAATCGAGAGCAAGGGACTCACTGAAAGGGCACTTGATTTATATCTATTAGAAAAAAAGGCCTGGCCAATAAACAGGTAAAGGTTTTTGTAGCGGAGACCTAAAAAGTAGTATTTCTCCAAAATGGAAACTTCCCTAGAACCCATAGAAAATATGGAGGTGTCTAGAATATTTTCTTAGCCTGAATGTACACCTAGTCCAACCTTTATTTGGAGCAGCTGCACTTTGAGTGGGAATGGGATTATGATGTTCCCATTATTTCATTTCCAATATATCAGGTTTTGCCAGTGTAACCCATGACCATCCACTTGAATCTCCATTGACGACACCCATAGTCCCCTAACTTCCCCAACATCATAATTGCCGAAAATACAGTTATAAAGTGGATTTCTGCATCTGAAATTTCAATCTGCATCTATAAATGTCCACAAATCATGTGTCCCTGAATCAGGATCTAGGCATCTGCGCATAGAGGTGACACAATTTGATGGCCTATTAGACACACAATGGCACAAAAAAGTGGGAATTCGGTGTTAACTTTTCCTAAATATTGTGAATGAAACCCTTTATAGACCTATGGATCCACTCTTCTGCTGTTGTGTTTTTCCAGCATTGGAGCCCGCATGTGGCGTTGGGAGGACGGCCAGCTGCTGTTCAATGTGGACAATATGGCCACTACTATGCTCAGCTAAACAACATCCAGAAGAGGCCATTTGAGCAGCCACAGGTTCCTCAGGGGATTCAAAGAGCCGACGAGTATTATGGGCCGAGAGAACAAGTGCAACCACAGTGGTAAGTGTAATTTGTCATCCATTTATCATTGTTGGGAATTTTGAGGGAATTTTCTGCAGAAATGTAGATACTTCGGAATTTTTTTTAAATGTAAGCTTCATGTAAAATACTGCAAGCGAGTCAAACTTTTCAAGTGACATCGGAGGCAAGGGCATCTTAAAAGTCCTGTAACTTTGTTCTGTGTTGCTTTTTCTCCTTCACCACATGTGTGAAATACAAAATAAGTTGTGAGCGAGCCATGTAATCAAGCTACTTGAGTGTGAGGAGCATTTATTGTCCAAGAAAGGTTCACAAAAATCCTATTAAATGGCTTCCATTTATTGTCTCACATTCTTACATTCACATGTTTAATATTCAGACATTACAACAAAATCTAGGGATTCCTTTGAAGGTTCTTTTTAACAGATATACTGGCCAAATTCTATTGATTTTTAAATACTCTTGTGACATGGCTGAGGTGATCCTTTCTGTCACAGCTACTCAGCCTTCTGGACATTCCTTAACCAAACCCTGGTGACAATTGGTGGGGATGTAAATTGGTAATGGCAGCATGAAAACTGCACCCAGTAATTTTTGGGTGGTCCAACAAATCAAGATGTAGGCTCCAAGAGGACTTACTTTTGTCTATAGAACTTCTACGAAAGAAAAGATTTTCAACATAAAAATAAACTATATAACTCAAACATCTTGTTTGGTAAATACAAAAACGAGTTTGCAAATCAAATGTAGCACAGTAATAGTTGCACATTGAGATTATTAGTGGATCATAAATAGTCTTCATTTTCCTTTGCTTTTTATATTGCCATCAATTGAAAATTATTGCATCAACCCCATATTTTTTGTGTGTATTCAGGCAAGCTCTTGATTGAAAACCAGTTGTTCTATGTTTGAGCACCAATCTATTCCCCATAACCATGATGCAATTGAGGAAGCTGCTTCTGATCTCCAACATCTAACGATGTCTCATTTCACGATCATTACACCCACACCTAGTAGGGTCAGCCCTCCCCTTGGGACCCCAACCTCATCCATAATTCCCAACTGAATTATTTTGGGAGAGAAGGCGAATGGCCGCCCCAACACCAGTGATATTGTGATTTGTGCTAGTAATATATAATTTCAGGATATTGCCCTATGCTATGAAGGAAATCTCCTTCAACTATAGGGCATCTTGTACAAGTTTGGGGACTGAGACAACACCCTCTTAATAACTACTTTGTTAGTAAGGTATGTCCTATGTAAATATTTGCTTGTACCAGGCTCAGTCTGACTGAAACTCTTGGGGTGCATCACAGCATCTCTACAATCAGCCTCATCCACACGCCCAGGTCTTTCTCACATCATGTTCTGTTATCAGACAGGACAGTTGGGGAATTAGAAATGAGAGAGCAATATGCTTTCAAAATGCCACTCCTGTATATAAATGTATCTCAAAAGGGCTGCCTGTGATCAATGGGCTTCCAAAGCGTGTCTCAATTGCAAATATGTGAACAATTGTGATGTATGAAGTTCATATTCACCCTCTCGCGGTCGAAGTATTTAGTGTGATCTCCCTCTAATATGTCTCCCCAGATATTTCACAGTCCGGTCCCATGACTTAAACCCTTGCAGTCGTACTGTGTGTGTCAAGTATGTGCCATTCCAGAGTCGTGTTTGTTTGGTAAATCTACCCTCATAGCTCATCCATTGGAGACCTTTAAGCTCCATTGAATTGGAATCTTGGTTCTTAGAGGAAGTGACCCTGGAATTTGGCACCCGTGTAGGAGTTTCATCACCGCTCGGTGCCTGCCGCATTGTGTATGCAAATGCATACATGCATTTATAGCATTGTGGCGGGGGGTGCAGAGAGCACCGCCCGCCACAATGTTATAAATGCAGGATGCGGCCGCCACTGTGGCGGCCGCATCCTAATACCACCCACGGGACCCCCGCCCTTATGGCGGGCGCTCCCGAGTCTTGATAGGATGGGGGCGGACGAAGTCCGCCCGTCATCCTAATGACCTCCTATGTGTCTAACTTTATTGATAATAAGTATTCAAATGTACTACTGAAATGCTTTCACTGGAGAACACTAGTGATTCTTAAACATGTGTTTGTTAGCGTTTGACCTAACCGTGAAGAAGTGTAGTTCTCATATTTGCACTTATGTCTCAAGTTATGTTGCATTTATTTAAAAGTGCATTTCCGGTGTAATCATGACTCATTTTCCTAAGTTACATTTATATTGTTGCACTTATTTTGAAGTAAAACGTGCATATATAATCATGTATTCAAAGTTCACATTTAGTGCTTAACTAAACCTACTTGATGAGACCTAGAAATGTATTTTTCTGTTTGCCTTTACGTTCTCTACTCTGCCAATGCGGTTTCAAGGCTCTGTTAGTTAGAGAAAAGAGTATTATGTATCCGTGATAGGGAGGTCTGAGAGAGAAAATATTGGCAGAGATGTGGAGAGCTAAATTGGCTTAGGACGCCTCCTATTCATCATGTATCAGGAACGGTGTGATACTCAAGGTTGTTGTGAGTGTCCAGGTTTCATTGAATGAGAAAATCTGGATTTGTTGCCATCACAGGGTAAAGTTCACCACCATTGGTCCCTGGAGGGATGGTGTGAGGTCCGTGTGGCTGAGGAGGCATCTGTGTGTTTTAATTAGCATATACACATATATGTTAGTGTTTAGAGCAGATCCTTTGGACCTTGGGAGTTACAGACCTCTCTGCTTGCCCTATGCTTGCGAGTGTAAGGCTATATGCTAAACACTTGATTCCCTTTAGAGGATTTCTACTGAAACCCTCACTTTGCTTCCACCTTCCTATATTTCTAAATTCCCAGCTAAACTTTTCTTATGGACCCTTTTGTAGTTAGATATAAGGCTTAGGCTTCTTCTTTAGAAATATTCATGTTTAGCAGAGTTTATCAGAGGAACACCGAATTGCATTCTTTCTGTATCTGGATTATTCTGACTGCAGTCTTTATTGGCCTTCTGTTGTCAAGCCAGAATCCGTTTTGGCGCTTTAACCCCTTGCGTGCTGATGACAGAATGGTTCCGTCATCAGCATCGGTTGAGCTGTGCTGATGACGGAACCGTTCCGTCATGACTCCGCCCGCGCAAGGCGGAGTCAGCACAGGCGGAAAATACGCCCCGCACGCAAGGGGTTAATATACTTGTTGTAAAGCTCCACGTTCATAATACTTACTCTGCCTATTTACTGGATTGATTTTTTGGGTGTAATGAACTCACTTAACCATAGCCAACGATTCCTGCTCCTTATTGTGTGGCCAAATGCTAATCTCTTTGCCTCGTGGTAAACCATAAATGTCTATTGCATGGAAATGCGAATCGCGTTCTAATGTGCCATCACCTTACTCAGGAATGCTATCTGATTATGGTTATTGATTATATTTTGTCTCTTACCATTTTAGCTCTTCTTTTTTCAGTATGCTGGTTAGATTCCACACCTAGAAATGAGATGGTAAGCTAAAAGAAACTCATTGTCTGGGGCCATATCACTGAATGTTTGCAGCATTTCTGCTATGTGTGTAACAAATCACATTTTAAGGCGAAGAATAGAGTAGCGTGGCTTGGCAAAAAAGGACCTGAAGAAGGAGCTCGGAGCAAGGTCTAGCCATTTTGTGGAGCTTCCATGGTTAGCTTCATGTTCAGTGAGGACAGGAAGAAATGTTGACTGAATGACCTTCAGGATACTTTGGGCAGATTGGCTAGGTATTAGATTATAGATTCTGTGTGATGCAAAATTTAGAGCACAGTCTCTAGGTCCTATTCCACTAAATATACTAATGAGAGTTATGTAAACCTCAAACCTCAGGAGTACCTAATAAACTGCTTAAATAAAGGCACTCAGAATACATATCCTAGACTCCCATTAATATTAACACCTTTATTAAAGGTCAGCCCTGGATGGCATCTTCATAAAGGTACCTGCCAGCTTGTGTTTGTGCCGCATGCCCGGTGCACATACCCTCAGCTCAACTTTTGAAGTCTTCTTGAACAATCTTTTCCCCAAGCTATTGTTTAGGGTTATCATATATTTTGATTGTGCAATACAGCTACCAAAAAAGGTAGAGACCTCTTCCACTATATTATGATTGTGTTCTGCCCGAAACCTGTCAATGTGAATGACCATGTTTGTACGTTTGTGTTTTTTTATTTTAAATGTTGCCTTTCTAACACTTATTGTACAATGTAGTCATTTATATATTAACTAGCAGCCCGTCCCGACGTTGTCTGGGTATGAATTGCTGCCGGCCAGTAGTATATTGTTTTGTAGGATTTCGTTTTGATAGCATTTCTTATCTGTGACAGGCCTGTGAAACGCTCCGATTCACAGTGCACTGCTGATGCACTTAAGAGTGCGCGTTCAATAGTTTGTCAACTCGAGTTTCTCTCCTTTATTTTTCCTTGCAATATTATATAGCGCGAACTCGACAACATGGCATGAGCACAATTTACATTACAGAAGAACTCATTCATTTGTGGTAGGCACGGGGAGACAAAGCGATTTGCCTGGAATCACAAGATGTTGAGCTGATGCCGAGATTCGAACGTAGCTCCCCAGCTCTAAAGTTAGCAATTCTAGAACTTATGACGGGAGGTGTGTCTAAAAGTGTATGTCGGTGCTGGCCATCAATGAGAGAGACCTGTGCATTTTTCAAATGGGTGGTGAAAAAATATGAGTATGTTGCTGGAGATGTGGGCCGCCGTGCCACCAATGTACTTACCGGGGAAGGGTAAACACCCATTATTCCGCAACTTTCTTTCCACATACCATCACTCCGCATACTTTCATTACGAAAGTACCATGACTCCGCAATGCCATTATAACGCATGGCATTACATTTTATATGCTTTTACCACGGATACATTTACAACGAAATTCGTTGTAAATGCATGAATGGTAAAAGCATGTCTTTTTTTATTGTTTGGATAAGGTAAGTATGGGTATAGGGGTATATGTTTTGGGGTACTGAGGTATATGTTTTGGGGTGTTTGGGTATTTTAAGGGTTCAGATATAGTTTTGGGTTATGGGGTACAGGGGTAGTTTTAGGGTTTAGGGATAGGTATGGGTTTTGGGGTACAGGGGTATTTTTAAGGTTCAGGGCTAGGTTTGGGTTTTGGGGTATTTTTAGGGTTCAGGGATAGGTTTGGTTTTTGGGTACAGGGGTATTTTAGGGTTCAGGGTTTTGGGGTACAGGGTTATTTTTAGGGTTCAGGGCTAGGTTTCGGTTTTGGGGTACAGGGGTATTTTTAAGGTTCAGGGGTAGGTTTGGGTTTTGGGGTACAGGGGTATTTTAAGGGTTCAGGGCTAGGTTTGGGTTTTGGGGTACAGGGGTATTTTAGGGTTCAGGGCTAGGTTTGGGTTTTGGGGTACAGTGGTATTTTTAGGGTTTAGGGATAGGTTTGGGTTTTGGGGTACAGGGTCTATTTATAGGGTTAAGATGGGTTAGTGTTTAAGGGTGTTTGGGTATTTTAAGGAGTAAGGGTGGGTTATGATTATGGGGTGCAGGGGTATTTAAAGGGAGCAGGGTGGGATTAGCACACGATATGAGACATGGCATGAAGGGTGGAACGTACACTGGTGTGCTGCATCCACGACGCGACTGCTGACTCCTCTTCTCTGCCACCCTGAGCTGAAAGGTGAGTGAGCCGCCCTCCCTGATTGTTAAACATCAGCCTATGCGGATACACGAACCCGCCCACACCGCGACACAGCACTCATCCTTATACCACACCAGACATATCTCGATAGCGTATCCCCCTCACTCTTTCCCTCCCTCTTTTCAAGCCCCTTTTCTTTTTCCCCCTTTGACTTACTTGTTCTCCAACATGGTAGGGAGCCTCACCCCGAGTTTCCTTCTATGTCGGTCTTCCCCTTCCCGTTTGCCCAGTTCTTATTCCTGATTCTCCTCCCAAACTACCCCAGTTGGACGATAAGCAAAAAATTGATATCAGGACGCCATGGTTGCCCCGGTGGACAAACATTAAGACAGACCCACTCTGAGGCCGAACTCGTAGAACAGGACATACTAACATTGGAAAGGGAATGCCAGCACTCGAAAGACCCAGTGACACTTAGGAGACTCACAGATAGACAATCACAGTATAGAGAACTTGTGACAGGAGAGGTGAAAACACAAGCACTAGCTACCCTACATCACCTATACGATGTAGGGGACAAGTCTGGTAAGCTCCTGGCATGGCTTAGCAAAAAGGAACGCGCGGAGAGATGGGTGGATCAGATCACAGACCCTCAGGGAACGATACTCCGTTCGGACACACATATAGCTGAGGCGTTTGCAGACCACTATGAACACTTCTACGAGGCTAGAAATTTAGGGACACGTGAAGAGGCAATGCAATATATGGATCACGCCGAACTCCCGACTTTGTCCACTGAGGACGCAAAGACGATGGTTTCCGATACTACCCTAGACAGCATCTCTGAGGCCCTGGCCAAACTGCGACCGGGGAAAACACCAGGCCCCAATGGCTTTCCAGCCGAATTCTTTAAACGTACGGCTGACCTCGTAGCGAAACACTTGAAGGGCCTATATGAGGATGCCCTGCAGGAAGGGAGGCTCCCCCCTGACCTGACCATGGCTACCATTGTCCCTATCCACAAGGACGGCAAATCAAAAGAGTATTGCGAGTCCTATCGTCCCATCTCATTATTAAACACAGAAATGAAGCTACTGGCCACTATCCTGGCGATGAGATTGCACTCGGTGATCTCGCAGCTAATACACCTTGATCAGACTAGATTTATACCAGATAGGGCCACCAGACTGAACCTCAGACGCACCCACAACTGGCTGCAAGAGGTCCGGGACAGAGAGGACCCACATTGGTTCCTGTCCCTCAATGAGGAAAAGGCCTTCGACGCAGTACACTGGCCGTTTATGGAGGGCGTCTTACAGAAATTCGGTTTCGGACCGAAATTTCAGAAGTGGGTACAAGTGCTATATACCGAGCCGAGGGCCAGAGTGAGAGTAAACGGGGTCCTGTCGCGAGAATTTCAAGTACGGAGATGGACCAGACAGGGGTGCCCTCTCTCCCCACTCTTGTTCGCCCTAACGATAGAGGTCCTAGCGGCTAGGATTCGCCAAAACCCAGATATCAGGGGATTTCAACGGACCGAAGGAGATGTGAGAGAGGAAAAGATCTCGCTCTATGCGGATGACGTACTTCTGTATGTGACCTCACCGGAGACGTCGATCCCGCAGCTATTTCATGAACTGGAGCTATACGGTGACCATGCCGGATACTGAATAAATTGGCATAAGTCGGTCTTATACAACCCCGCATGGAGGGGCGCGTGGCTGGACCTTGCAGGACGGCTGCTCACTACAACTGAGGGCTTTCAATATTTAGGGGTCTATCTCACCCTGGATCGACATATTTCGTACACCCGTAACATTGAGCGCATTATGGTGACCTCCATTGCAGATATGGACCGCTGGAGACTTCTCCCACTCACTCTCCTAGGCCGAGCGGCTATGTACAAGATGATTATTCTCCCCAAGTACTTGTACGCCCTTCAAAATGAGTATTATCCCTCCCCCCAAAAGTCTTCCCCAAGATACACGCAGACCTACGGGCCTTTGTATGGCTGGGTAAGCAACCTAGGGTAGCATTGACCACCCTACAAAGGCACCAATATAGTGGGGGGATTTCACTCCCGAATCTGGAGGCATACTACTGGGTGGAACACTTGGTCCCGATCAACGAATGGATTCCTGCACAGGCGGACCATCCCTCATATGCACTAGAGCGCCACAAACTAGCTTCCAGACATATTCTTTCCTATTTATATGGGGGGAATGACCGGAGACGTCTTTTACCGGCAACTGAAATTACTCTCCTTGCCTGGAGGACATCCACGAACCGTATGGGGTGGGACAGGAAGCCATCGAGACAAACACCGATCTGGCACTGCACATGGCTGACGGAGCTTCACAAACTAACGGGCTATAGGAGGTGGGATGACATAGGGATCTCTACACTAGGAGATATAATTGCCAAAGGGCAACTGAAATCGTTTGCAGTTTCGACCGCGGAATTCGGTCTACATCCCACACAGAGATACAAATACACTAGATTGAAACATGCATGGGGGGCTCAGAATATCGACACCACAGACCTGGCAGAATACGCCCCACTCGAAGGCAGGCTCCTACAGGAACACGTCCAGCAGAAGGCGGAATCTCTAACTTATAAGACCCTTACGAATAACATGTTAGATGACCTGGCCAAGCTTCAACAACAATGGGAGGCTGACGTGGGTGGCATGGAGGACATTGATTGGGAACTGATCTTAACACATCCCAGAGAAGTGGCAGTTAAATCTCGGCTCCGCCTTATCCAATTTAACGTATTACATAGAACCTACTTTGATAGAGTAAGGCTCCAGAAAATGGGGAAGACAGATGATGCTAAGTGCTTATGATGTCAGGACCCCAGGCGGGACTTCTTTCATGTTTAGTGGTCCGGCTCTAAAATACAGGGATACTGGTCAGATGTTCTCACGGAACTGTCGGCAGTCCTGGAGAGTCCATTACAGGTAGACCCCAAGCTGGCTCTATTGGGCATGACCATTGATGTAGATCTCCCACGCCCTCAGTTGACCTTCCTGGTGCTGGCCTTAGTAGTGGCCAAGAGAGACATAGCGAAATACTGGGGGGCACCAGAGATACCACTTCTGGAAGAATGGAGGAGAGGCCTAGATTTGTATATGGCGGCTGAGAGAGTCACGTACAAAGCAAGGGGGTGTCCTAAGAAATTTCGCAAAGTATGGGGGAAATGGAGAAGCTACCACGGATTGGATACTGGACTGTAATGGGTCACTACGAGAGGTGCATGTAGGAAGACAGAGAGCTTTAACAACAATGGTCCTGTTGATGATAATATGGGGAGTCCACCTTGTGGTCCTTTTTATGTGTGAACTGTATGCTTCAAAATAGGTAATGAATGGGGGGACGGCGGGAGTGGGGGCAAAAAATGTGCACTTTCTTATAGAGATGACTGCAATGTTCAGTTTTGGAGAAAATGCAAATAAAAACGGTTTCTCTGAGGCCCTGGCCAAACTGCGACCGCGGAAAACACCAGGCCCCAATGGCTTTCCAGCCGAATTCTTTAAACGTACGGCTGACCTCGTAACGAAACACTTGAAGGGCCTATATGAGGATGCCCTGCAGGAAGGGAGGCTCCCCCCTGACCTGACCATGGCTACCATTGTTCCTATCCACAAGGACGGCAAATCAAAAGAGTATTGCGAGTCCTATCGTCCCATCTCATTATTAAACACGGAAATGAAGCTACTGGCCACTATCCTGGCGATGAGATTGCACTCGGTGATCTCGCAGCTAATACACCTTGATCAGACTGGATTTATACCAGATAGGGCCACCAGACTGAACCTCAGACGCACCCACAACTGGCTGCAAGAGGTCCGGGACAGAGAGGACCCACATTGGTTCCTGTCCCTCGATGAGGAAAAGGCCTTCGACGCAGTACACTGGCCGTTTATGAAGGGCGTCTTACAGAAATTCGGTTTCGGACCGAAATTTCAGAAGTGGGTACAACTGCTATATACCGAGCCGAGGGCCAGAGTGAGAGTAAACTTCATTCTTCCACAGTTTATGTACCAGCTCATAGTTTCTTTAATATGGCTTCAGGACTGTGTCACATATAGTAGCACTGGAAGTGCTTTACATGGCAAGTCCCTGCCACAGTTTTAGGATGACTGGTGTCATAAATATTTGAAAAGCTAAAGTAGCAGTGTATAATTCATTAGAATGTGGTAAATGGTTATTTGTGACTGTAACTGGAAGGGAGTATGCTGCTTTTGCCTTTAAATGTAGCGACATTTGATAAAAGTTCTAAAGTAAACAACAGAACATGACAAAATAACACAATACAGATCAACATTACACAGATAAAACACAACAGAGCACAATATAATAAGACAGTCAAAATAGAATGCAACACAGCATGCAAAGTGAATGACACCAAGGCAGTGCATGAATGTAGTACAAAAACATTACCACCACAATAAATATGCACAAATGTTCTTGTCAAGTAGTACCACATCCCGAAATCTTATTTCATAATACATTGGTAGAAAGTGTTTACACTAAGCATTGTTTTATTTACTACCAAGGACATGAGTTAGAGCCTTCCCAAAATGTGTTGTGATCCGGCCCCACGAGTCCTATTCTGAAACAAAACTGATCCAAAATGTTGGTAGAGATTATTGCAGCCATTGGGTGATGACTGGTGAGGGTGAACTGGACAACGCTGGGTGAAGAAATGTACAAGCCTGGTGGCAATTACAGAGAAATCAGCAAAGTTCTTTTTAGTAGTACTAATTGGAAGGCATGATTCTATAGAGGCTAAACTGTAAATGATATTGATTATATGGCTAATTCTGCAGCCCCAATGCTGGTTGGCTGCCACTTTGAAATAAAATGGTTTATTACAAACATATTAAAATATTCTCCATACAGGTGTGCAGATTATCTCCAGAGACGGTGGGAAGCGCACCAGTATAAAATGAAAGTTGAAAAGCAGCTGGTAAGTAAACACTGAATGACAGAGAAATGGTGAGCCCAACATGCTATTCTATTCCAGGGCTTGAAGAGATTAATTATGTAAATTGTTCAGTGTATTGATCTCTTCTTTTCAAATTTGTACTGTGCCATTGTGTATTTAACACTTTCTAAGAGCTGCTCCAGTAATATTAAAGGGGTCACTCTGGCTGTGTATTTTGTGCACACGGAACTATCAACAATGGTGTTGTTTCCAGCAGAGATGCTTCCTGGACTGTGAGAGTGTTACTCCAGTCGAGTTGGAAAACACTCTCTTTTTGATACTTGTGTAAGGCAACCATGATTTTCCTTCCATACAACCACTGACCTACATTCAGGACTAAGCAAGTAAGGGGTGAGTAATGTAGTCATAAATATAACTATCCTTTTGATGCTCTTCTGCACCCTACAAATATCTAGGCTCCTGTCATTCTTCTGTCCACCCAGCTGCCTCTCCAATTTAATTTGTTCTAATCTTTTTATTGTCATTTTAGTTATGCATTTCTCATGTCCCTAACTTCCTCTCCATACCCCTATCTACGTGGAAATATTTGCAAGCCTGACCTGTCTTATTGCCACCCTCCATGTGCCTCTCTTTGGTTCATTCCCTCCACACTCCCCTCAAACAATGATATATATATGCCCACCTATCTTACTGTTCTCCTCCTCCTTTTCTCCTTCCCCAGGCAGAGAGTGATCCTGATACAGCAGAACGGTGAGTGTCACTGCACACAACACCAGCTCTACCACAATGACAGAGCAGCTACCCGGCGTTCGCTCCTTTCCCCTCCTACTCTTGGATCTCTCATTCCCAGCAGCGACAGGTGAAGAGAGAATTGTGATAGTGCAGCAGCACCCCACCTCACCTCTCCCATATTCTTTGTGCAAATCCACAAGAGGAAGGGTAACCTTACAGCAGGCAGTGGACATCTGCCTTCCTTTGGTTCCTTCAGTCTTTGGTGACCTGAGGACACGTGGGGATAGATGACAGAACAGCCCCTGCCCCTAGTCCATATCCCCAGAGTGAGTTGACCTCTGAGGTCTGTTGTGACTGCAGCAAGCCTTAATCCCCTCAGGTCTAAGGCGATATGGGGTTAGGGATGGCATCCCTATGACATGATGGCATTTGAGAAGCAACTTGATTGTCAACTGCAGTGATGTCACCTTGATTAAGTCTCAACATTAAGTGAAAACCCAAGATTAAATAACCCAACATTTTTGGGCACGGTGTAGTGAATTGATATTGTCTTGTATCAAAACGTGCCTTGTACCAGTGACCTTTTATCCCTAATAAAAGTTCCTTCCAAATCACAGAGTACCTATCGTAAGTCAGAAAGATCTTACGGTCTCGCCAAATGCCTGTTGCGGCCAATTCCCAAATCACAAAGACGGTGTATTAAATGAGCGTCCACTAACTTTTCCTATTCGGACTGCCTTATATAAATGGTTTGAGATCACAGTTGTGGATGCAAAACATTGAACTACAGCTGCACATGCAAATCTTTGAACAAATGATTGAACAGAAATCACCACCCGGCTTGGTGCGGCATTCAAGTCACAAAGAGGCAGTTTTCCCTTTTGGACAGCTTCAATCTTGTGAATGGTGGCAGGCGGACTCGGGGGTATATGACAGTGGTGTATCGAACCATTGCATCAATCAATCAATCAGTATTTGTAGAGCATGAATATCACTAGTGAGGGTAGGCAGGCACTGGGTTGCTGGACTTAGTTGAAGAGCAATGTCTTGAGTCTCTAACTGAAATCTGACAGCAAGGGTGGGGTGGACAACATACAGGTGGCATTAAGATAATTTTAAAAAGTCACTTACCTTGCAGACTTGCCACATGACGTCCTTCTTGCTCAGGTGTCTTCGCTCCTGGAAGCTCCGGACCAGGAAACTTTACTCTCCAATCCTGGCTCGTCTCTCAGCAGGAGAGACGCATCAGGATTGGAGGGAGCGGCCTCTTGCAACCCTCCTAAGAGCACTGGAGGCCTGCATTTGCGCTAACCTAGCTGTTTATGACAGCTAGGTTAGAGAAATTTAAAATGTACATGTCTTTCCTGGACGATGCAAGACGGCCGGACAAAGAGGCATGCATACTTTAAACATAAGTGCAGAGCTCCCTACTGCCACTTGGCAGCACTGGCCCTGCCCTGTTCTAACACTCAGTTCAGGACGGTTTGCTTCAAAATAAAATGGTAATAAATAAACTTTATTGCCATTTTATTTTTTAGCTGTCATGGGGCATTTGTTTTTAGGGGGCGAGGGGGCGCTCCTCTGCTCTCACGGAGGAGCTGCTCCTGATAAATACACAAATCGTGGGCTTTAGGTCGGTGATAAGTCCCAATGAAAATGGGATTCGAAGGGATTTGCTTCAGGGCTTATTGACCAAGATACATCAATGTGACCGGCAGAGATAATGACCAGCAAGCTACTGCCAGGACCAACCCCATTATTCTCATTACACCTGAGCAATGGATGCCAGGGTGGCTCACGTGACCACATTCTAAACACAGAACCCAACACATCTTGCCTTTTTATAGTAAACAACAACCAAAAAAATTCAAATAGATAAATTGATAAACAGGAAAATTATATTACCATTCCCAACGTGTTGTTGTCTATAAAGTACGCAGAAGAACATATTGCAAAGAAAGCAAAATTATATTCCAATTCAAATGACACATTGCATCTTAAATTGCCTCAAACCATGACATAATCCTTGAAATGAGAAGGTGCCTTCCTCACTCTCACAGACCTCCCTGAGTTCATATACTGGACCTGTGAGTTTTCAGAGGCACAATTAAACTGTTAATTCCCTTGACTGCATTTTGCTATTTGCTTGGACAATTTTTCCTTATTCCACCATTTGCCATCACTTAGCTTCACCACATTCTCCTTGACTACCTCAATCTCCATTGGCAGGGAGAACTTGGAATGACACTTTACCACAATACCTGGTAGTTTTACTCTCACCCAATCCCCTTTGTTAAAAAGAGATTGACGTCTTCCTTTTGTAGAATCAGCCCTGGTATACTTTCTCTGAGCCTTCTTTCAGTTCTCCTTGACACCCTCAAGTTTAACATTTGACCCTTTCAAAACATTCATCCAATGTCTGACCTGTTTGTTAGCAGCTACCCTTCCCTTCAACAGAACAAAAGGTGAAACATTGGTGGTAGCAAATGGAGAGGTGCGCAATGCGCACAACAAATCCATGAGCTCCTTCTCCCATTTCAACCCATTAGCCACTGAAAGTTGAATATTTTCCTTGCTGATCCTGTTGTAGCAATTTACTAAACCATTACTATGGGGATGGTAAAGAGAAGTAGTAATATGCTTCATTCCCCAATGAGACATACATCTTTGAAATTCCTTGTATGTAAATTGCACCCTATTGTCCGTGACCAGTTCAACTGGTGCACCTTCCCTAAATAACAAGGATTATAAAAAGGCCAGTACCTCCTCCGTGTTAGCTGATTTCATGAACTGGACCTCTGGCCACCTTGTGCCATAATCCACCAGCACCAACCCATATATACTGCGTTCATTCAGAACATACATGGGCCCAATGATATCCAACCCTAAATTAAACCATGGTTTATCTGGAACAGGAATTGCTTCAACCGGGCTGGGAAAAATCCCTTTAGTCTTGTCCCATGCCACACTCTCCCTGACAAAATGCTCCACACTCCGTCCATTCCTGGCCACCAGACCAACTCCCTGATCCTCCTCTTCATGGCCCTCATCCCAACATGTCCTCCGTGAGCTGAAGCCAAAATCTTACTTTGTAGCTTCACTGGCACCACCAGCAAATCAGTCCTCCCCATCACTGCATTCTTGATGATTAATTGAGGAAATACATGCTTATAAGAATTCACACCTGCATTGGAATCCTTGGGTATCCATACTTTACCCAACATACCCACAACTTCTTGCATCACCTCATCACCCAACACTGCTTCTCTCCCTTCTTCCTCTGAAATGCACACAAAACCAGCTTCTCCCAGCGTCGCAACTATATAAACCTCCTCCCACTCCACATCAGTGATGTCCCTTTTGATTGGCAACCAGGATAAACAATCCGCAAACACGTTTTTTGCCCCCGGAATATATTCTAAACTGAACTGGTACTCCATCATTCTATAATGCCACTTAGCTATGCAATGAGTGGCCTTGCTAGTAAACAGATTCAACAAAGGCTTTTGGTCAATGTGAATGATAAACTCCAAACCCCACAAATAGTTCCTGAAATAACCCACTCCCCAGCAGGAGGCTAAAGATTCTCTCTCAATAACTGGGTATGTCGGCTCCACTTCTGTCGATGCCCTAGATGCGAACGATACAACTACCTCCCAGCCTTCCCTTTTCTGCAACAGCACAGCACCCACACCATGCTGATTGGCATCAGTTCCCACAATTGATGGTTCCTTGGCAACAAAAGGCGGAAGGGCAATGGCATTCCCAAGTTCACATTTGACATCATGAAATTCCCTTTCATGCTCAACGGACCAAACAAACTGCTGATTCTTTTTCAACAACCCTCTCATGTACTGTGTTTTCCCACTGCATTTCGGAATGAACCTTGCATAAAACTCCAACATTCTAAAGAAGGAGCACAACTTGTTCTGTGGGATGGAAACTCCTTGATAGCCCTAACCAGATCCTCCTTTGGTTTCACACCTCGAGCGACAAATTGTAACCTAAAATAGTCTACAGTGTCCACAGCAAACCTACATTTCTCTATCTTAAGCGTAACCCCCATCTGTCAAAATGGACAAAACTTCTCATCATGGGACTCAATGTTTTTCTCATACACTAAAATAGTTCTCTGAAAACACCTCACATGCGGAACCCCCACAAACATCGCTTCAATGGCCCTCTGAAATACTGCAGAAGCTGATGCCAACCCAAAAGGTATTCTCTTAAACCTGTACACACCAGAAGAGGAAATAAATTAGTCAGATGGCAGCTCTCCTTGTGCAAGGTGACTTGATGATAAGCGAACGACTTGTCCAAAGTCGAAGAAATGTTGGCACCCTTAAGCGATCTTAACATTTCAGTGATATTGGGCAAGGGACATCTTTGCACCCAAATCCTCTCATTCAGGTCCCTTAAGTCAATACCTTCCTGGCCAAAACCACCTGTGCTAACCATTCAGAGCTTTTTATAGGTCCATTTATACCATGTTGGCATAAGTATGCCACTTCCTGCTCCAACTCCCTCCTCATCACAAGAGGTATCTGTCTGGGTTTGTGGACTACTGGCTGGTCCCCATCCTTCAAAATTATGCGGTGGCCGAATTCTTTGATCCCCCCCCTAATTTTTCACGGAACACCTCAGGAAAAGCTGTTTTCCAACTTCCACCCTGAACTGCCCACACAGATTTGTATTCTTATTTAAGCAATACTTGCTCAGGATTTATTGACCGAGATACATCAATGTGACCGGCAGAGCCAACGACAAGCCAGCAACTGCCAGGTACACCCCAACATTCTCATTCCACCTGAGCAATGGTTGTTAGGGTGGCTCAAGCACCCACATTCTAATCACAAAATCTTACAGTCAGCCCTCTTCAACCATTGCTTGTATATCTGTATTGTTGGATCTGGGGGTCTCTAGTTGGCAATGGTTTTCACCTTTGTCCAAATAGGGACCCTTACTTCTAAGTCAGGATAAGGGGATTACACTCACCCCCTTGGTAGCTTGGCACGAGAAGATAGGCTTATCCCAGAGTCAGTGTGTTAAGCATTTGTGAATATGCACAGTAATACAGTGAAAATACTGCAGATGGACACCACACAGGTTTTATAAAAATAAGTATTCTTTATATAGACTTATCACAAGACCCTCAAACGACAAAAATCCACAATACTACACTTAAGATTACTTAAAAGATGATTAAAGTCTCTTAGGTCAAGTTGTTGGTAGATGCGACAACGTTCTCAACAAAGTACCTGGATGCGTAACGCAAAGTGAACAAAAGGCTCGCAAAAGGGGAGATGCGTTGGTTCCGTGACCCGGGGGAACGGTTGCGTCCTTCCTCAATGCTTGCGCAGAGTAGGGGACTCGTCGTGAGCCTTACCGGTGGGGAGGTGATGCATAGATTCTCGGTTTGCGGGCCCGTTGTGGTGTGCAAGATGGCATCTTGATGCGATGCGATGATCTGGTTGCGATGCGAGAAGATGACGTCCTTGATGCGGCGATGTGATGAGGATGCGTTGACACCCTGGCAGCCTTTCGACGACTCTGTACTCCGGCAGCCGCGACACTCCCTGCGACACGCTTCTCCGGCGATGTGTTGGTGACTTTTACAATGGCGTCACGCTTCTCCCGTGATGCGACAGTAGACAGCTTCGATGAACACATGCTTTCAGGGAGATGCGGCGAAGGCTCGCTTCTCCGGCGTTGCGAGGATTTCAGCTGCGGCAGTGACACGCTTCTTCTCGATGCGTCGCGCTTCCAGCTCCAGCGGCACGCAAGTGACTGGAGTCAGAATTCCCAACAAGGAAATTCAGGAGGGAGCTGGAAGTGAAGTCTTTTTTCCCTGAGACTTCAGCAGGAGGAAAGCACAGTTCAAGCGCCCTAGGAGAATATTCTGTAGATGAAAGTCCTTACAAAGATCCTTCTCCTTTCCCTTATCAATGAAGCAACCACTGCAGGCCAACCCAGCAAACAGCACACTGGCAGAGGGGCAGTCCAAACTCCTCCAGCTTCCTTGGTTCTTCTCCTTGGCAGAAAGGTTTCTTGTTCCAGAAGTGATCTAATTTCTTGGGATCAGGGTCCCAATATTTATACCCCAAAATCCTTTGTTCTCTGAAGGCAGAGAGGCCTCTGCCTAGTCCAAACCAGTTCCTGAGTACTTTGTTTACATAACTCTCTTCTTCCTTTCACTGTACAGGGCAGAGACATCAGCCGCCCCACAGGAGGTGGAGCCAGCACAGAGGAGGGAAGATACAGCTCTGGAGCACTCTGTTGACATGATTCCTTCTCTCCTTTCACAGAGACATCAGACAAGCCACAGGGGGTGGAGCCAGCATTGTAGAGGGAAGGCCCAGCCCTATTCAGGTCCCAGGTGCAACTCCTCCCTCCCATCTAGATGCAGATCTCTCTATTCGCCACTGGGCTGCCTCGGCCTGTCTCCTGGAATCCCCAAGCCCTGTCTCTCACAAACCTAGACAAGGAATACACAACCCAGCAGAAGCAGGCCTGGATAGTTAGGCAAGAAAATACCTACTTTCTAAAAGTGGTATTTTCAAACACAGAATATTAAAACCAATTTTACTAATTTATATTATTCTGAGTTCAGGCATACTAAATTCGAATTTCTACCATGTTCCCTGAGTCAGTTAGGATTATAAGAATGTAATAATCTAACTGCCCATTCTGGTCTATGAGAACAGGTAGCCTTCAATAGTGAAAAATAAAAATGGAAGTAATTCACTATTAGAACATGCTACACACATCAGAGCATGTCCTACCGTATACTTACAACGCACCCTGCCCTTGGGCCTACCATAGGGGTGTCTAATATGAAGCAAAGGGAAGGTTTGGGGACTGGCAAGTGGGTGCACTTGGCCTAGTCGACATGGTAGTGCTAGACTGCACACAGGCCTTGCAGTGGCAGGCCTGAGACACATTTTACGAGCTGCTTCTGTGGGTGGCACAGCCAGTGCTGCAAGCCCACCAGCAGAATTTGATTTACAAGCCCTGGGTACACATGGTACACTGTACTAGGGGCTGACAGATAAATCAAATAACCTGATCATGGAATAACCAATTAGTATATAACTTTAACATAGGGAGCACTTGCACTGTGGCACTAATTAGCAGTGGCACAGTGCCCAAGGCATAAAACCAGTAAAAGCATATCAAAACAGAGGAGGAAATCCGTCAAAATGGAAGGGATACTCACGCCAATGATGCCAGGTCTAACAGGTATAGTACATTTTGTACTCGAAGGAGTACTGTGCACCTATACACTTTGAAATAGTGCTTATGCATTGGTGAAAAAAAGAAGCCTGTCTCAATTTTATCTTTCACCTGTCACTTTGAGAGGCTTCTTGCTGCAGCAGCTGCAGGACCTTCTGCAAGAGATGCTGCAGAGTGCAGTGAGTGGCCTTCTGTGCATACTCCTATTGCATGGTTCTGAGTTTACCAGGCATCTGGTAGCCAACTATCCCATCTGCTGCCTTTAGAGACATTTGTATCATTGACAGCAAGTATTGCTTACTTTCTGCTGCTTATCCTTGTTGCCAAAAGTTGTGTTGGAGTTGGAGGGCAGGATTTTCACATAGTGTGAAGCCCCCTAGTAGGAAGTAAGTTATGTTGTCATGTTAGGCCCACAGGTTATCATCACAGCCTATTTGGGATCCATTCTCAACATCCTGTGATCCTGAGAAGATCACTTAATCTCCCCGTGCCTAACAAAAATGAATGTGTCCTTCTGTAACAAAACCGGTGCTCATGTAAAGCGCTCTGATACCTGATGTCCCGGATCTAGTTTGCGCTACATAAAACTCTAGCTGTAATCAATCCACAAGCTACATCACACAGAGATACCAGCTTTCCATTCATCATCACATTCTCAAAACATCCACACTCCACATTTTACAGCATGCTCCTTTCCGCCCATGCATACACAGGCACTTCATGTCAGTACACCATACACTTTTCTTACATACAGAACAAACCAAACATGCCATGGGATTACAGACATCTAATAATGATCTGAGGTCCTGCACTCTTTCTGATGACTTCAGAATAACATGAAGTAACAACCCGTGGCACTGTCTCTGTGTGCAAATTGGGCAGTGATGTCTTTCTTGAGTATGGGCGCTGTGTCATATAGGTATAAAATGGATTTTGTTGCTTTAGCAAATTTATCATTTTTGTTGGTGTGTTAAAATTGAATGTTGCAGTATTACTGAGTGATGGTGTGAATATGGGTATTGACTGGTGATTAGTGAATGATTGTAGAAATCTCAATGTTCTTTAAGGAATACTGAGAGAGGGTGCAAATCTGAACATTTCTTTGGCTTAATGAGTGATGGTGCAAACCTGACCGGTACTTCATATCTCTGAATGTAAGCCTGAAAAGCAGTCAACATCAATGAATCATGGTCAAAATCTGAACATGCACCCAGAACTACTAAGTGATTGGGCAAAGGAACACATCTAAACAAGCAAAAAGAATGTTAGTAATGGTACAAATATGACTATGTATTAAATATTATTGAGCGATGGGGAAAATCTAAACAACAATATTAGTCATAGTTCTTGACATATGGTGGGCATACTTGGCACATTGGTACCCACTGCACTGTATTGATTGCATTAAAGTAATGGGCTTAATTCTTAACATATTATAGGGACTCTTGGGACAGCATCATTTTCATAATTCTTTACATATATATATATTGTGGAATTCTTTTTGCATGACTGTACACAGACCCTGTGTAAAATTTGCACTGCAATGATATTGATAGTTTTCTATATTTTTATAACACTATAGCTGCTGTTCTTAAAAGCCTCAGCCGGTAAGACTGGTTTAATGTGCCTTCTCTCCCTCACTAATCCATTTAAGCACTCACAAATTCATCAAGCAATCAATCAGTGTATTGACATATTCCACCATCTATGAAATCACTCACCTTATATGGATTGATGCAGTAAGTCTCTTATTTATCCTTCAATGCATTTCCATATTCATGCAAACGCTGGCTCATTATCAAATTCTCCCACTCACCCACACAATCACATTTGAAATAGTCAGGCCTTTTGGCTTTATAGTGGTTATTTACTTTTTCAGTAAATTATCACCATGAAATTACACTCTGGTCATGATCGGTATTAGTGCAAAAATGGGCACAAAACCATTTTGCTGTAATGCTTGCACCGCAGCTTAGGTCTAAAGGATCCCAGTAGTGCCACTGTGTTTCTTCGTGGTTTATACTTTGGGTGATATAGGGAAAGATGACTGAAGAGATAAATTAGCAAGGACGATAGATACATCTAAAAATATAAATGTTCTCCTTGCAAATACCATTTCTTACAAATAAATTTCTTTCACATGTACAGGGACTTCGTCCATCCACTGCTGATCATCACAATAACCACTTCCCCCAGCAAGAAATGAAGCAAGAGCAGCCAATGGAGCAACAACAGCAACCAATCATGAAGAATGGAGATAGGGAACAGGTGAAATAGACGCATAAACAGAATTCTGTCTTCATTATAAGTACTTCTCGAAATTGTTGTGACATTCTTGTTATTTCAAATGTGGGAGAGGACCTCATCTTTTTTCGTGGTCTTATGTTTCCAAAGAAGACTGCCAAATAACACTATATCTATGTGACCTTTTCAAAGAAAAAGTTGTAAATTAAAATCCTGAGAGCTTGATCGTAATACCATAGAAAACAGTGATTTGAGGAAATGAATGTTAGCATATCTTTGTCTTCAAGGAGCTTTCCTTGCGTATCTGGCAGTCGTTCTGTGTCTTGTGGTTTAGAAAAGGGTTTTCATGCTAAAAAAAGGATAGCATGTAGATCTTCTTATTAATCTCCAGACCTTTTTTCCTGATAAATCCATTTGCATTACCTTTCAAACTGTGTAAATTGCCTTTTACCTGAGGCCGTAAGTGTCATCTCATGAACACTGTTGCACTTAGAAATGGTTACTAGTAATTTAAGTTGAAGTTTTACCACAATATAATATTTTAATCAACACAGACTGGGACTTCTGATATCTAAACAAACTGTATCATGACCCTCCATGTTTAGCAAAGTAACAATTCTTTACTATGCAGAACTTACTTACCCTAGGATTATTTTAGCCTTTCACATGCCTGATCTTTACTCTGTAGTTGATTATGATTAAGACTATGTAAAATGTGGTGGTAAAAACATGATCCAAAACATTAGGTCCACTGAAAAAAACTAATTTTAAGAGTTCGGGAATAGAGAGGACATTTTTGTGGGTTACAAAAATGAGAGGAAGATTGGAGAAAATGTAAAAAAATATCATACGTGGAAAGGGACAGGTAAGACACCTTCTTCTCCCTGTCCTCGGAAAGTCAGTTGTCTACTGGCAAGATATTCTTCACGAGGCATAGTGGCCACCAGTTGATGTTCAGAACACTTCGATTTTGCAAAATCACACATGACCTGATCCTAAGAGGGGGGGGGACCATCAAAAAGTATGTGGTTACAAAATAGAGAATAATATGGTCTACCCTACCTTCCCAGAGAGCCCCTCCTAACTGCAGAGGTTGTGATCATTACTGGGGAATAATTTAAGTCCGTCAGTATCACTCCCTGCATTGGTAGGTTAAGCACAGACGTTCTGGCCATTTACTTAATCAAAGAACAAAGCCCATTTGTGCATGAACACCACCAGTCTACACAGTTGAACCTTGTAGATTAAACTTTCAGAAGAATTTCTCAATCATAGTGACTTTCCAGAAATCTCTGACACAATTTTATTCCTATATATATCCTACGAGGTTAATTGGGGATTTATGTTATATTCCTTCTGGGTGTGGGAATTCTCCCAATTGCTACTATCAGTCCTTATCAGCATCATTCTGCCATTTCTTAGGAGGTTGACTGCGGTAGCAGGGAAATGTTCAGAATCGTATTATGCGAGAAAGAACTTGGGGCCGATATACAAAGCCATTTTGTGGTTGCAAAGTATCAGATTTCCAAAAATCATAAGGTTAGAGACAGTAAAACAAAAAAGGCTATTTGTTATGCACTAAACCTATTTTGCGATTCGGAAATAGTTTCCTGAATCACAAAATGGATTTAGAAAGTCAAAACTAATGTGACCAATCTTTTTGTAATCCGAAACGTATTTTGTGAACTGACTTATGCACTAGTAGGTTCGTATACAAAATAAGGATTTGGATATAGTCGCAATCTGACCTACCTCATTAATATTTATTAGGTAGGTCGCAAATTGCAATTGTAACAATTGCAAAACTGTGGCCTGCAGAATAGTTTACCACCCCAAGTTGGATGTCTGTGACTTTTGGTGAAATTCTGATGGCAAACCTTTTATACATATGATACTATTTCCCAGTTAGGTGGAAAGGTACTTTCACACCATGCAGCTCCCAAACTGCAAAACAATAATCATCAGCAAACCTGTTTTGGGGGTCGGTAAAAGTTTACCTACTCCTGCAACGGGTTTACTACATAAGAAGTACCTCTTTTGCAGATGCAAACACTCCTATTTTGCAAAAATGGTTAGCACACCTGCCACAAAGTCACTGTTTGTGAAAGAAAACATTATAACTTGTGAGAGAGTCCTGTTTGAGTATTGTGATTGGTTGCCAGTTTTAATGGGAAGAGCATGATAGAATAATATGGTGCAGTATAATTACAAGATGGTTGCAAAATACAAATTCAAGGTGTTCCAAATTAGCTTTGAGAACCCTAAAAAAATGTTTAGTACTCTTCAGACGGCATAGGACTTAGATTGCACAGG
Organism: Lissotriton vulgaris; assembly: GCF_964263255.1. Lineage (NCBI taxonomy): Eukaryota > Metazoa > Chordata > Amphibia > Caudata > Salamandridae > Lissotriton > Lissotriton vulgaris. Next base: position 1,174,139,633 of record NC_141696.1, read on the forward strand.
GTGGCTGTAGATGATAAAGTGCTAACTGGATTGAATTGTAAAGCCCAATTAATAACTTGGAAGCCTTTCTCAATAGTAGTGTAGGCCAATCAGTGACGAAGAAGCTTATGCCTATTGGGCTTATGCATATTCCCCTGCAAGAGTACAGTCTGAGTTCAGTACCCGAGACCTCAGCCTGCTATTTTTTATTGTGAATATGTCATTACCATGCTTGCCTTTCCAACGAAAATGTAAATAATTCCTAGGTAAGTGTATAAATATATATGCAACAGTAATTGTGGGTAAAGGGTACAGTGCCCGGTGCTTAACTCTCAGGACACTAGTACCTACCAGTGTGGTAAGTATAATACATAAAAAACACAATACTGAGATAAGTAACAGTTTCAGACAACAGAATTTCTTGTGATGAATTCTTTATTCATTCACGTCGTTGATTTCTTATACAGCCAACACGTGTTTTGCGCACACTGTGCTTCTTCAGGGTTTATGCGAACACCTTATTCTCTTGTGTGATTCCCCTATGTGTAGTTTGTTCCCCAAGTTGCTTATTATAAGGTCTTCAATCTCTATATTGTTACTTGTTTTACATGTGCATAGATTAATATTGTATCTTCCTGTGCGTACCCCCAATTCTGTAATTTTATGATTATCTCGACAATGTATGGCAGTAGGGTACATAGCATCACAATTCTTAATTGCCCGTTAATGTTCCATTCATCTGACTTTCAATTTCCCCAATGTAGAACCTATATACATCCTACCACATGTACATGTAATTGCATATTTGCAACTACAGGTGTTGTAATTTATAAAGGAAGCAATATAATACTGTACTCGCTCATTACTGTCTGTAAATGTTCTTGTTTAGTCTGTTACATACTTACAACAGACGCATCTACTGCATGTGTGTAAGCCTTTAGGAAGCATGTTAAGCTATATTTGTTCCGCTCCCACACCTTTTTTGCTATATTCATAGAGCGCAGTATCATTCAGACTTAGAAGAGTTCTCAGAGTGGGCGCTTTCATATATACCACCACCGGTTTTGATGGTAAAATCTCTTTTATATCTGGATCAAGCCTTACTATGTCCCAGTGCTTCTTTAAAGTCTTATCGACTCTCTTATTGCCCTCGCTATATGTTTCTTTCTTAAGTTGTTCTGTACTCGCCATTATGCTTTATTGATGATTTCCAAATCATAACCTCGTCTTCTGAATCTTTCTGAGGTGCCTACTGCTTCTCCTTAGATTCACTACAATTATGTTTTGCACACACAAATTCCCCAAATTGGATATTATCTATCTGCCTTTTCAAATGTCCTGAATCTGTGTGAAAAATCGGATTAACCGAAGTGGACAATCTGAGACAATTGGGGAAAAGTAAAACTACATTTAACAGCAAATGGTGCACATACTCTTTTACCTTCAGGGAACAACGTAAAATGATGACCCAGAAGCAGTATCAACACCACTCGCATAAACCATGTCAACAATTTTAACATCTTATGCGCTTTTTGAAAATACAGTATGCATTTATTGTGCTGGGTGATACTTTCTTTGTTGTTATGATAATTTTCACCTGTCTTTACTAAGAATAGACGTAGAATGTAAAATCTTAAAATATCCCAAGATTGTTAACATAATTTTAAAGTTTGCTAAGTGAAAGATATCCTACATGGGAGTACATTGTGTTACACGTCGTGCGGACAAGACAGAGGTGATTACAGTCACAGAGCAGCACGGCACATGACCCCTGTTGGCTGGCCATCACACTTGGTGTCATCCCTACTCTGATTCCCAATTTTAAAAAATACCTCTGTGCTAAATTTGACTTGGACCTCATTATGAGGTCTCTGGTAAATTCAGTGACATCACCCCTTTTCTATTATATTAATAAACTGCAGCGTAATTTGATTTTAATTAACTTTGCCCTATACATGATTGTAAAAACTGCTTGACCCAAAGTACTGCTGAGCAGCCTCCAAGTGACTCAAAAGTGGCAGCAGAATGACTTCGGGAGACTTTAGGTTCAGCCATGGCATTCCACTGTTACGTCTACTCCACTTGATGCCTTATGAGGCTCGGATATTCATCAAAGTATTGTATCCGGCATACAGGTTTCTACGTGATCTGGCTCAGTTGTTTCAAAGTTACATTAGAAAATACTGTTCAGCAAATAAATTACGCTTTCCAGACCTTGATCTGCTGGTGCATCATTTTCGTTGACTGTGATTTGGGGGTGTTCTTTTTGGTCCTTGCACTATCACTCAGAAGCACACTGCCTCTTAAATATGAAAAGAATGTAAGCACTTCTATCGTTTCCCAAAGCAACTTCAAAATTGCTGTTCACTAAATAATAATCAGAGTAGCAGAATACCAGAGCATGTTTGCCTCTCATAGTGCCAAGAACTCCTCTGGATGTACAGGCACTGTAAAGAAATCTCGATTTGCGATAATAAATTATAACATGTGTAGAATGCATCTGTAAATTATGTCTGCTGTACTGTTTTTTAAGAAATGTGAATGCGTATCATTTTCTGACTACATTTGCTTTATTATCTTACAGGAATACCTGAGAAAATTAAATCAAATTCGCCAGCAGTATCACAACGAAGTGAAAGAAAATAAAATGAAAGCTGGTGCGCCAAAGGTTAGTGTTGATGTGCCCATCTAGGTGAGTTACTTTCTGTTTGATATGTACATGCCACGTTCTTTCAAGTGACCTCATGTTTTGTCAATTGACAGACTTGGGAAATATAGCTGTATCTCACCTTGAATAACATAAAGACAGATAATCTTACTTTTGGTTCTTTTGCTTTATACCTGTGTGGAAGAAGGGGTACACAAACCTGCAATACAAGGTTAAACAAACCCGTACTATGGACAAACACAGCCTGGTACATAATTGCTGGCTGTGTCAATAGTGTGGCTGCAAACTGCCACTATTTTAGTTTCAGTATTCTGCATTAAGGTGTCCATGCCTGTTGTGTTATTGTTCACTTGTCTTGCTACATAATTGACAATATCGCCAGACTTCTTCTCCTAGATTTTCCTCTGGTGCTATGTTTTTTATTATGTATACTCTACACATTTTCCTTTTTCCCCCTAAAGTTTTGTGACTTTCAGTCATGAGTTTTGCACATTCACTAACCCTTTGGCAGCTATGAATGCCAAAACTCGCTCTGGGATCTGAGGCATATTGTATACCACGAGTATTTTCCTTCTCTTTAAATAACTTTACCCAATAAACAAGTATAGTAAGTGTTTCCAAGAGTACATGTCAAATAACGTTCAGTTAATTGGTCACTCTGGCGTCGAGTCACAAAAACATTTATGAATATGGGAAGCAGTACTACAGAAATAGTCTTTTAGATACTCTTAGATGCCTTTGTGAATCTACCCTGAAGCATCCAACCCCTATTAGTCAAGGTGCAATTTCTACTTGTACCAACTGTGTCTGAATATTTCAAATGCATTCCCATCTAGATGTCTGGAGGGATAATTCACAAAGGCATGTAAGAGTAGTAAAAGAGTGCTACAGTCATGGGAAAGGGACTGAAAAGTTAAATTCACCACTAGAAGTCATTTAAAATGTTGGTGATCTTAATTGTATAGTGATATTATTTCCCTAGCTTGATATAGTTTGGGTGAAAGACACTTCGCTTTTACAGTCTGGGAAAGGAGAGTGTGTCATTGCACTTCCTTAGAACAATACATGAGCAATCTGTACTATCATCTGTCAAATATTCAATCGAGAGAGGATAACATGAAACAGATATTGTCTTCTATGACAATGAGAGATAGTTGCAAAGACCTAAAAATGCACCTGCAATGAATTGACAAAAGTGTGTAAGAATATGATAAAGAATACTGCAGGAGTACTCTGTTATGTACTCTTACATACTATTGTGAATCAGTTCCATTATTTTCAGTGTACATCACAGCATATTCCTGGCACTCACCTCCTTCCAACACACATTTATCCATTCTACTGGTCCCTTTCAGCTGCAGGTTTTTGCTCTTCTTGCTTCTATTGTCTTTAATGAATTGTGTAGGGCCGGTGAACCTATTTTTCTTTTTCAATATTTCGTTACATTAGAAATTAGGGGAAATAATCTGAAGTAAATGAATCCCTCCAACTGACTGTTCCTTATATCTGTCATTTTGTAGGCTGACATTCACGTTATTCACATTCAACACCAATTTTATGGCTAAGTTCAGTTAAATCATCTTTTACAACAATACAGTACGACATCAACATTTAAAAATATAGCCATATATATCGGGCTCTAACAACAGAAGTAAAGGACAAAAAATATTGGGACTCAAAAGTGCATTGACAATTGAATGACAATATATCATCTAACAATGCACAGTTTTAACAGTAAATTAGCAACACAATCTAAAGAAAGTGATATTCAACCAACCTCAACTGTTATTAAAGGTCTCTGTAGATATCTGACTATCTTTTGCCTTAGTGCTTACTTCAAACACACATTGACAAAGCTGATAGGTCTGCATTGCTTGCCACCTATTGCTTTTGCCAATGCTTATATTTTTGTTATTGTTTTTGGAAAACTTTATTACAAAAATCATTACCAACATAGCCTCCTGTGTATGCTTGCACACCCATGCATAGGCTTCCATCTCTGAATATGTGGTTTTAAAAAATATATATTTTTTATTAATACAATTAAATTGAGTGCGAAATGCAAAAATATTCATATTCATAGGTAGTTCAACTGTAATACAGCATTAGTGTCAACATTGGCCTAATTACTTTAAAATTATCACTCATCACAGTTATCATTCACATGGTTGGGTACAATGTTGCCGCCCCCTCCCTGCACCACAGTGCAAATGTGCCCCCTAGCACGTTGTAAATTGGAGGATTAAGGGCCATATGTATAAAAAAAGAGTTTTGCGATTTTTAGCGAATCGCAATTAGAGAATCGCAAAATGCAATGTATGTAGGATTTGCAAATAATTTTGCGAATCCTACATATTCCTTATTTGAGAATCCCAAATTGAGATTCGCAAACAAGGAATACCTTCCCATTCATTCCTATGGGCTAGGAGGCCCATAGGAATGTCTGGGAAGACATTGTCAATTTGTGATTACCAATTACAGAATCCCAAATTGAGAATGCAATGTCAAGGTTGCAAAGGTGCCAAAAGGACACCCTGTTGCACCCCTGCAATATGCATGTGTGCGCATTTTGCGCACATAAATGCCCTAAGAGCATGTATGTGCGACATATGGCAGTTTAAAAAAATCAAAAAAGTGCTTTATTTAAGAAAATCGCAAATGGTGGTAATTTGCAATTCCTTAAGGCCAAATAGCAAATTTCTGGTGCTTCCAGAATTAAATGTAAATTACATTTAATTCCTTAATTGCATTTGCAAAATAGAGAATAGCAAATTTTGCAATTCTCTATATTGCAATGGCCTTTTGGGATGATACATCCCAAAAGGCTTTTTCCAATTTGCAAACGGGCCGATTCTGAGAATCTGCCCATTTGCAAACGGGAAAAAGGCTTGATACATATGGTCCCAAAACTACACAAATAGCACCAAGGAATGGTTCCAAAACTGACTAGTTTTCATCTGAAACACAGTAAAATCATTTGCTGCCACAAAAGTCCTGGGTTTATAGGTATCCAATGAATAAATGTCCAGGACTAGACCCTTCTGGGAACCGAAAGTAAACAATTTTGCAGGCAAAAACACATTGAGCACCAATCTATAGATACAAGTGGGAATGCATTTTCTCCACCTCCACTGAGGATCACAGCCAAAAGTCCAGTCACTTCGTCCTTGCAAGTTTTCTTCATGGCAGATGCAATAATCTCTGTTCTGTGTAGGGTCAGCAAAAGGCAAATCTTTTATTTGAGATTTGATGTATTAGGGTGATTTGCATTTAACCAGTGGAATACAAAAGCATGGTACTAAAGGAGGGTATAATGATGGGGTAAACAAACATTGGAAGTTTAGGTAGTCTCAGAGGATAGATGAGAGAGATCCATGCCAGAGGTGTTGAAATGGATGTGAGAGATATGTGTTTATATTCCTTTCCTAAATGCTACTAGATGGCTGCAGTGTGAACTCTTAACTGTGTGATAGTTCCTAAAAGAAATGGTGGCTCAAGAGAAAGTTTGTTTAAGTACTTGCAAGGTTTAGATCCTCTGTGTTTTAAGGTGTACCGTGTTTTGACTCCTCAAGTGTTTTTTGGATTCACAGTGATGGTGAGTAGGCTGCTGGGATAACAGGGTGGTTCAGTAAGTGGCTTTGTAAGCTAAGAATGTAACTTCAAATTAAATGTTATTCTTACCTTGAGAGATGGATGCAATGTGATTGAAGCTGAATTTCCCAGTAGAGTACACAAGGCAAGATGTGGAGTGAATAGCTGCCTTGATGAAAGTCAGAGATTAATTTGGGATGCTGATGAGTATGACATTTCTAAGTCCGATGGATAGCATTATTGCGTGCACAAGAATTATTATTTTTTTTTTTTAAGGTGGATAAAGTGAAATTTGGCTGACCTGACAAACTTGTTTATGTATGTGATAATAGAAAGAGAAGATTTGAGGGTGAATTCCAGTGTCATTACAGAGGTGGCCAAGATGGATCCAAAACCTCTTCTTTTAGTTGATCAAGTAGATAATGGTTGAAAATATTTCTGTGAGATTAGGATGCATGCAGTTTTGGATTGGTCCAGATGCATACTGACGAACGAATACACCGGACCCTTCGAGGACCAAAGTAAAGTGGTCTAGAAACAGGTTAAAACAGTAGGGGCATGTATGGAGTCTTGAAGGACTCTGCTGAGCAGCTGTGCCCGGTCAGTTTGCTGGTCTTCACAGGTTGCTGTCTATCAGTTAGAAAGGACATCAACAAGTGCACAACCTGCATTCTCTGGAGCACCACAAAGTCTGCAAAAGCTTTTGTGGTGCTCCAGGGAAGCAGAAGCCTACTGTGTTCAACTGTGTCAAAGTCTGTCAACTGGTCTAGGAGAACAAGGAGGCTGGAATCTCCATTGTTCAGGGTATAATTAAAATTTCCAAAAGTTTTTAAGGTTGTTTTAGAGCTAAAACCAGAGACGAAGCAGGATTAGTAGTTGGTCAGTAGATGTTTTCTATTTTTATAGGCAAGCAGTTGCTTGGAGTGGCACCTCTTTATAGTTCTGCCTATCCAAGGAAGGTTTGAAATTGGCCTAAAGCTTGTGACTGATTTGAAGTCCAGGGTAGTTTTTTAATATGCGTGATTTTCCCACTTTTTAGGGAATCTTGGACGACTGCTCGGAAGAGCAAGCTGTTAATCAGTGAGCACCAGGATTCTGTGAAAAAATTAAAGTTATCTTAAATAGTTCTAACAGGAGGCAAGTCCTAATAATATTTGATGGTTTGGCTAATCTGGATGGTCTCAGAGATCATTGGTGTCAAAGAGGGACAAAACAACCCATGTGTTGTTGGTATTGTGTGGTAGAGGTGTGTGTGTACAGTGGTAGTTGATTTGAAATTATCTTGCAGAGCTGATTATGTTAATTAAGAACTGAAGGAATTCATTAAATGTTTGGGCTCAGAAGTCTTTTTTGAAAAAAAGGGGGACGGAAGTGCTGTGATGGATTAATTGAAATAGAGATCTGGAGAGGTTGTCAGATTTGGAACTTTGAACTTGGGGGAAGTTTGACTTGGCAGAGTTCATGGTGAGTTTGTATGATTTAATTAGGTTGTTTAGCTTAGTGTGTACTATGTACAACGTGTATGTACAAGACTTTTTCAACATGACAGAGTTTTCACTTTTTCTCCTGGAGGCAGCTAGTGAAATACGGTTGGCTTGGTTGCAGTGGCTAGTGTGCCTGCTGAAAAGGAGTGAGGGTGTCCAACATTTCATAAACCATAGTATTATATTCATCTAGAGCGTTTTTGATGTTATCAGAGAAGTCAATTGGCTGAGACATGGTGAGGGGAGACCTTCTTGAGTAGATGGTGTGATTCAAGTTAGGGATTGGCACGAGGATTTTGTGGTTTGTGGTTTGTGATTTGGTGACAGTTTGGAAAAGAGGGGTTTAAAAATGGAAAGAAATACATGGTGTCCTGTGAGCAAACCAAACGTGAAAAATGTTAAAAGGGGAATCTTCCCATCGGTAGAGGACGTGGTCAGCTCTTTTAGTCACAGTGACGCAGTTGAGGTTGATTTTGTATTTCACTACTGCTATTTAGAGGAGAAGGATATGCACACCCACAGCAATGCCTCTGATGAGTAGTATATCCCACAAGACGTTATCAGGATATTTCCAGATGCACAGGTATATGACTGCAAACCCCCCACTCCCCCACAAAACACAAATATTTGAGTAGAATGGCTGGTTTGGACAGCACATACCACAATTCATTATGAAGACTGCTTATTGGACCTGGCTCAATCTGTAGCGTTATCCCCAGACTTTTTGCCTTCCTCCTCCTATTTTTCTGACCCTCTTTTTGTTGGCTTTAGGATTATTGGCACTTTACCAGTGCTGACCAGTGCTAAAGTGTATATGCTCTAAACATGTTAAAATTGGCTATCCACAATTGGCATATTTAATTTACTTGTAAGCCCCTATTAAAGTGTACTATGCGTGCTCAGGGCCTGTAAATGAAATGCTACTAGTAGGCCTGCAGCACAGATTGTGCCACCCACCCAGTAGCCCTTTAAACATGGCTCTGCCTGCCATTGCAGAGACTGTGAGTGCAGCTTTAAAGTGCCATTTCAGTCATAGCGGCCGGCCCCGTGGGGTTGTAGGCAGACGCTGTGTACTGTGCTTTTATAAATAAAGGTTTTTAAAAAAAAAAATAATAAAAAAAATAAAAAATAAATAAAGTGCCATTTCAACCAGGCAAGCTAACCTACTTGCCAGGCCCAAACCTTCCCTTTTATGATATATAACTCACCCCTAAGGTATGCTCTAGGCAGCCCAAAGGGCAGGATGCAGTGTATTTAAAAGGTAGGACATGTTCTTTATATTTTTTCATGCTCTGGTAGTGAAAGCAGCTTAATTCGTTTTTGGCTACTGCAAGGCCTAACTATCACATGTGTTAACATAGGGTTTGCCTTAAAACATCTTTTAACGTGTAACTTCCCGTTGGGAGCAGATAGTAAACTGTAGTTTGGTGTCTATGAACACACAATTTAAAACCAAATATTTTAGTGAAGTTGATTTTTAAATTACAGGTCTGAAAATGCCACTTTTAGAAAGTTGGCATTTTCTTACTTTAACTATCCTGTGCCTCTGCCTGTTTCTGAATACACGTCTGGGTCAGGGCTACAGGTGGGCTTTGTGCATTCCCTCTAGACAGTCACACTAAGGGAGGTCCGGTGTGACATTTGTATCCTGATGGCCATCACACGGCTGATGGGCCTTCCTGCATTAGATTAGAAGGGAAGGGCTGACACCTGCACCTAATAGGGCTGTGCCTGTCCCCACACAAAGAGCTGCATACACCCCTGTAGTGCGTCTGAAACCAGGGGAGGAAGGGCAGGGACCTTGTGAGGTTCAAAGGCCCCTTTTGCTGTCTCCCCCACTTCAAAAACACATTTTGGTATGAGTACTGGACCACTTACACCCCCAAACTAGTTCAATTTGTGGTCCTGAGGTGACTCTGCAATAAAGAGAAGCAACATTACCAGAACAGACTGCCACTTTGCCTCTCCTCTGCTATATTGGCCAGCTACAAGGTCAGTGCTGTGTTCTACGGAGGGACTGCCACTTTGCATTGTGATTTGCTGTGTTGGCCTGTTGCTTGCTACCTATGCAGTGAGGGAGGAAATAACCTGCCCTCTTCACCTAGTCAACCCAAGAACTCCAAGGGCTTGTTGGCTTGGCCCTGATTTTCCCTCAGGTCCTTTGGACAACAAGGGCTTTCTGTTCCTACTGTTTTCAGTTGTGCGATCCAGGCACTCCCACTTGCAGAACCCCTGCCACTGTGAGCCAGGTGGCTCAAAATCACCTAGTTAATTGCAACCCGAGGTGCAGCTACTCTGAGAAAAGCAGAGGGGAGTCCCCTCACCAACAAAGGAACCCGGCGGCTTATGACGCCACTGCAGCCCTCGTCACGGAGTTCTGTTCTGGGCTGCAGCTGCAAGTACCTATTCAAGTCTCCCCCTGCATCTGGGCCGACGGGGAAGGAGATTCTTCACCACCTAAGACTGCGGACTGCCGATGCTGCCATCCCACTTCAGGAGCCCTGGAATGGTAGAGGCGCACTTGCACAGTATCAGGTAAGGAGCTAGAAGGGCAGGCACTGTTCTCTGGGCCTTTGTGTACCATCCTCAATCGCGCTAACCTGCTCAGGGCCGCAAGAACTGACAACTCCTAACACTGATATCGGTGGTAGTGGGAGGACCACAATAAGTCCGTTAACTGCTTGGGGCATTAATGATTTTACTATTGATATGGAAACCTGCCCCGACGATGGATTTACGCCGAGATCTCTCTACTGGGGTGCATGCATGACATTCTTCTGCATTCTGTCCATCGATTGTTCTTTTTACATTTGTCAGCCCGAGTGGGAAGTGTATGCCTAGACGTGGGCCCTGTGCTGTCTAAGCCACTGCAGTCAAGCAATCCTGGCTGATGAGGGGTGAAACCCCGCAAGCAGTCCTGGGATTCTTGTTTCCATTCCAGGGAGGACCTGGCCCGGCAGTTCAGGCTGGACTGTTCACCTTGGACGCAGGGTCAAGACTGATTTACATACAGCTGGGTTCAAACTGGAATGGAATAGGGAGAAAACAAACCATGGATTTAGGCCTAGATCTCTGTAGTGGGGTGAATGTATGACCTTGTTCTGCATTTAGCCCATCATTTGTTCTTTTTGCATTTGTCAGCCCGAGTGGGAAGTTAATGCCCAGACGTGGGTCCCATGCTCTCCATGCCAGTAGAGTCAAGGTATCCTGGCTGATGAGGGGTGAAACCCCAAAAGCGGTCCTAGGACTCTTTTTTTCCAGTCCAGGGAGGACCTGGCCTGGCAGTTCGGGCTGGACTGTTATCATTGGGTGCAGGGTCAAGACTGATTTGCATATGCATCTGACCACTAAAGACCTGGGGACGCTTAGACGACTATCGGACGTACAAGCCCAATACAAACACCTGGTGACAGGAGAGGCTAAGGTGCAGGCCCTGGCGACTCTGCACCGCCTGTACGATGTGGGTGACAAATCCGGGAGGTTGCTAGCATGGTTTAGTAAGAAAGAGCCCAAAAGCGCAGAGATACTCCAGTTGGAGGCGATTCCAGCGCTATATAAACTCGTAAATAAATAAATAAAAGAGAGAGATGCGAGATGGGTGGAAAAGGTGAAAGGGGGGATGGGCCCGAGCAGACGAACAGATAGCGGAGACTTTTGCAGGCTATTATGAGACCTTCTATGATGCAAGGGACCTAGGGACGAGTGAGGACGCGCTGCAATACATGGCACATATCGAGCTCCCGGTACTGGAGGAGGCAGACCACCGTGACCTGGAGGCGGACATAGCGGTGGATGAAATTAGGGAGGCCATGGTTAGGCTCCGGGCGGGGAAAGCCCCTGGCCCTAATGGCTTCCCGGCGGAATTTTTTTTTAAAACGGCGGATCTCCTGACCGGTCACATATTGGGCCTTTTTGTAGATGCAGAGGCGGAGGGAGTGCTCCCACTGGACCTCCGACAAGCCACGATCATTCCGATTTTCAAGGAGGGTAAGCAGCCCGATGAATGTTCATCATATCGACCCATTTCCCTCCTAAATGTGGAGGCGAAGCTCTTCGCAACGCTATTGGCCTGAGGCGGGTGATTTCAGGGCTGGTGCACCTCGACCAAACGGGGTTCCTCCTTGAAAAGGCGACCAGATACAACCTCAGGAGAACCCATAATTGGTTAATGGAGGTGAGCACTAGAAACGACCCACATTGGTTTCTATCCCTTGATGCCGAAAAGGCGTTTGACGCAGTCCACTGGCTCTTCCTAGAGGGGGTACTCGAACGCTTTGGCTTTGGACCCAAATACAGGAAAAAGGTCGGTAGCTCTATAATGACCCCAGGGCCAGAGTTCGGGTCAATGGGACACTGTCTGGGGATTTCCCTATATGACGGGGTACCAGACAGGGATGCCCCCTGTCTCCCTTGTTGTTCGCCCTCTCCATAGAGGTAATGGCGTGCGCAGTCCGACAGAACGGGGAATTCAGAGGGTTTCGAATAGGACAGACAGATGCGACCGAAGAAAAACTATCCCAATATGCTGACGACGTCCTTCTCTATATTACACAACCGGATGTTACCATACCTGCCCTGCTCTCGGAACTGGATCGCTATGGGGCCAAAGCGGGCTACCAGATCAACTGGCATGAATCGACTCTTTACGATCCCCAAGGGGGGGAGGTGTGGCCCACGCTGCCTGAGAGGTTACAAACGACAAGAGAGGGATTTGTCTACCTGGGAATATTTATAACGACTGACAGTACCCTTTCCTATGAAAGGAATATTAACCGAGTAGTGCGTAACTTTACTGAGGACGCGGCACAATGGAAATTGCTCCCCCTGACGCTGCTGGGCCGGGCAGCGATGTTTAAAATGATTTCGCTCCCGAGATTCTTGTATGCCTTCCAAAATGAATATTTTCCCCTACAGCGCCGGGTCTTCCTGGACATCCAGGCGGAATTGAGGGCATTTTTATGGATGGGGAAGCAACCCAGGGTGGCGCTGTCGACCCTGTAGAGACACCAATATAATGGAGGGATTTCACTGCCTGACGTAGAGGCTTACTATTGGGCAGAACATTTGGTCTCCATAAATGAATGGATACATGCCCCGGCCACACACCCCACCTATGCGCTAGAAAGACACCCACACATGTATACATTATCTTTACGGAGGCAAGGGGAGGGCCAGACTGCTGCCTGCCACAAGACTCACACTGGGGATATGGACGAGGGCGACAAAGGCGATAGGGTGGGAACGCAAACCGACTAAACAAACACCACTATGGAAATGCGCCTGGTTGAAGGAGCTTAGTTGAAAGGGTTCCAGAGCTGGGATGCCATTGGCATATCGACTCTGGGAGATGTGATAAAGAAAGGGGGGCTACAGTCCTTGCCCTCACTGCGACAGGACTATGGGCTCCACCGCACACAATATTTTAAGTATATGCACTTGCGACATGCCTGAAGGGCGGAGAGGGCTTTGACGGAGGCACTCCCGGAGTATGCTCTATTGGAGGGCCGTCTTTTACAGGAACGGATCCCTGGTAAGGCAGTGTCCCTAACTTATAAAACCATAATGAATAATAGGCCAGATAGACTTGGGAACCTCAGGGCCACATGGGAGCGGGAGTTGGGGGACATGGATGAGGTAGATTGGGGTGCGATCCTGATGCATCTGAGGGAGGTGGCGGTTAAATCTCGCCTAAGGCTGAACCAGTTTAATATCCTTCATAGGACCTTCTTTGATAAAGTGCGCCTGCATAAGATTGGGAGAGTGATTGACCTGTGCTGCTTACGGTGTGGCCATTACAGAGGGGACTTCTACCACACGGTCTGGTCATGCTCGAAAATTCAAATCTTTTGGGGGGAGGTCCTGAAAGAGCTAGGAGAGGTGCTAGAGACTGCCCTACCTTTAGACCCCAAACGTGCCCTCTTGGGAATAACGAATGATGTGGATTTGGCTCACCCCCTGCTGATTTTCCTGGTGCTGGCCTTAGTGGTGGCCAAGAGAGACGTGGCCCGGAAATGGGGGGCACCTGACATACCGCAACTGGAGGAGTGGAGGAGGGGTATGGACCTATACAGAGTCATGTATAAGGCGAGGGGGTGCCCAAAGGAGTTTGGTAGGGTGTGGGGCAAATGGCGCCAACATCATGGCCTGGATGGAGGGCTTTGAGCTGATAAGGAGGCTTGGGTTCCTGATCTCCATTGAACGGAAATGGGTGAGGGAGTTGGGGCTGGTATCAGTGTGGACTTGGGTGAGGGACTTGGATGAACTATCGGAAAGAAGAGACTATGTCTTGGACCAAGTGGTGGGAGGGGAGGGCGTGGGGACGGGGGGATGGGTGTGTTGCTCGATACTGACATGCTTGCTGTATGTTTTCTGGAAAAGTCAATAAAAATGTTTTTAAAAAAAAGACTGATTTGCATATGGCTGGGTTCAAACTGGAATGGCATGGGGAGAAAAAAAGATGGATTTAAGCCCAGATCTCTGTAGTGGGGTGAATGTATGACATTGTCCTGCATTCGGCCCATCAATTGTTCTTTTTGAATTTGTCAGCCCGAGTGGAACATGTATGCCCAGAGGTGGGTCCCATGCTCTCCATGCCACTGGAGTCAAGGTATCCTATGCTGATGAGGAGTGAAACCCCGAAAACTCTCCCTGGATGCTTGTTTCCAGTCCAGGGAGGGCCTGGCCTGGCAGTTTAGGCTGGACTGTTCCCCTTGGGCGCAGGTTCAAGACTAATTTGCATATGGCTGGGTTAAAACTGGAATGGCATGGGGAGCAAAGCAATGATGGATTTAGGCCCAGATCTCTGTACTGGGGTGAATGTATGACATTGTTCTGCATTCAGTCCATCAGTTGTTGTTTTTGCATTTGTCACCCCGAATGGGATGGGTATGTACAGACGTGGGTCCTGTGCTCTTCATGCCACTGGAGTCAAGCTATCCTGGCTGATGAGGGGTGAAACCCAGAAACTGGTCCTAGGATGCTTCTTTCCAGTCCAGAGAGGACCTGGCCTGGCAGTTTGGGCTGGACTGTTCCTATTTGGGGTAGGGTCAAGACTGATTTGCAAATAGCTAGGTTCAAACTGGAATTGTATGGGGAGCAATAAAGCGATGGAGTTAGGCCCAGATCTCTGTACTGGGGTGTATATATGACATTGTTCTACATTCTGTCCATCAATTGTTCTTTTTGCATTCGTCACCCCGAGTGGGACGGGTATGACCAGACATGGGTCCCGTGCTCTCCATGCCACTGGAGTCAAGCTATCCTGGCTGATGAAGAATTTAGGCCCAGATCTCAGCACTGGAGTGAATGTATGACATTGTTCTGCATTCTGTGCATCAGTTGTTCTTTTTGCTCTTGCATAAGATAACCCACCAAATTCATTAGCGAACTTGCGTACGTTCACATCATTGCCATTTCTAAAAAACTAGTTTATTTTTCCTTTTGCATTTCAAATCTTAATTTGTAGTAAAACAAACCTATATTCCACCTCATGCCACCGACCTTGCACAAAAGGTGAGTGGAGGAATCTTCTCTGCTGGTTCAGATTAGGATTTGACATTTAGGCAGTGTCCTGCATGAGTGGACTGGACAACTGACATGTAAAAATTACAAATATACCAATAAAATAAACAATATGGTTTACGTGTTAAGCACGAGGCTGACGGAGTTAATGTTGGCAAAACCGAAAACACCATATGTCCATGTCCAGCAAGTCCAAATAAGGTTGGAAACAAAGCAAAAAGATGTATTTCCTTAAAATCTGTACTTAAAGAGATGAAACAAAAAGGTTTGCACAAGCATTTTTTGCAGAGAACTCACTGCCTTCCACTATCAGGCAGGATGTACTACAATAGCGTGCCAATCCAATACAAGTTTCTAATGTTTTTGAAAAGTTCAAAACAGTTGTGCTGAATCATCACTAAAACAAGTCACTGTGAACATATTGCATCAGTATTGAAAGGAAAGCTTTGTCAATGTTTTCACAAAATTAATGCATGACTACTTACCATATTTTTAAGGCAGACAATGCTTATTCTGACAGGTGTTAAGTCGTATGTGCCCCAGTTATTGAGAAAATGCAGTGCTTATTTAAAATCCGCTAGTGTACATTTTTGTGCATTATACAGATGTCAGAATTGCAATGCGATGTAACATGCAAGCTCAGCAATAGATTTAATTTTACCACAACAGGAACATTTATTATTCTGATAATGTGTTTTTGCATCTTACAGGATACTCCCAAAAAGGTAGAAGAAACATATCTTGTGAAGCCAGGAGGTAATGGGCAAGAGCCTGCTCCCAACCGCCCCTTTAAAGAAGAAAAGCCTCTACAGGTATAAAGCATACTGTTTTTCACTCATTATGATTTTCAGGGGTAATTCGGTGTAATCCTGTGATGCATATGGTATTTTAAAATGACAGATGATTTAGAAAGGTTGGCCCAATCAGTTTCCGGCCTCAGTGATTTAGTCAGCCAACCTCTAATCAGGCTATTGTTTTTTTTTCCTATACTACTTTGAGGAAACATATTGGCTACTTCAAGGGGGTTTCCCATGTCTTCTAACTTGTCTTTTAGTTCTTGAATATGGCTCGGTAAGTCGTCCTGCACTTTTCTGTTGTGTTTTATATCTTTAGACATTGATAATCTCAAAAATAATACCTTTCTCTTGCTCATAAAGAGCTGAGATGACTCTAGTAATAGGCATGCCAATGTTAAAAAAATTATAGCAAAACAAAAAGATGATGGGCGAAATGCTGAACATTGTCAAACATTTTTGGGGACTGGGGGGTGTGGCCCTGTGGACAGAAGTGGGGTTGGGCCCAGTAAATCTTAAACAGAAGAAGAAAGTACCCACACTTCACGTTATTTAGTCAAATGCCAATTAGAAAAAGAAATGAACCAACTTTATCATGTTCATCTCGGCAATTACTTGTGCCTTTTATTCGTTTTTTTTAGAACAGTGCTGTTTTTTTAGAAAGAGAAGAAGGAGTTCTCCACAGACATAACCACACGTTTTAGTGATTTGATTTGTGCAACAACATATGTGCAAAAAATGAAAACATACAGTCAATACATTTCATTTCATGGTATGACGTGTAATAAAGCAAACAGGTGGAAAAAGAAATGGTAAAGTGAAAAAAGATGTCAAACTTATTATCAAATAGACATCAACACATAAATGCAAATATTTCAAGATACTGAAATGCCATCAAACATTGTCATTATTCAGTATATGTATCAACAATATTTTCAATCGATAAGGTTCAGTCCCCTTTGTCAACAATATTTACAACATAGTAGGATTTAATCCTTAATGCCAAACTTGTGGGATTTAGTTCTTTGTGCCGACGCGTTTCGAGTGTGGGTCTCCTGTGCCCACACTCTCATCAGGGCTGAATGAATCTTTTTCCAATCCTTATCCTCTGAGGTGTAGAGGTGAAGGTCACACTCGAAGCTTTAGAATGAAGCTGTGTGCATGCTTCTTTCTCGGTGTGTCTCGAAGGTTTAGTAGTGTTTACTATTTTCCTTCCTAGTTTTTTGAGCGGGACCGCTCGTTCCACGTATTTCGCGATTATTCACACCCGTTAGTTGGTATCTCTCACCAATCTTGTGGGGTAGTGCTCGTACAATTTTCACGAATCTATTCTTTCCGATTGCATCGCCTCTCGCTACAATCCTCAATCTGAGTCACCAGTGTTGTCAAACAGTCACAGATTTGGGTTAAATACTTAGTTTCGGAATTTCTAGAAATGAGGGTGATCACAACATTCTTCTTAGAGATTGCTGCAGAACAGAATAGGTCAGACACCCAGCGTTACGCATAAAAAGTAACACTATATAGCCAATCCTGGTTTCATGGAGGGAAACCAGGTCTCCCTTAAGTAAATGCCAGTAATCAACAATCTTCCTGCGCCTCACTGGGTGGTTTAGGCCTTTGGTATTGCTGGATATGAATTAGAGCAATGGCGTGTATTGATCAAGCATCATGGTGGGTAACCTCAATGCTGTAAGTGTGATAAAGAGCCACCCTATATGGTGAGATGATAGGAGAGTTATTGGTGCCACGTCTCATCGCAAGGGGGAACACGATAGAATAGAAGAGGGAGAGAAGAGATAAGACAACTGTAACTTACCCAAACTCGACATTCCCCAAGGGCAGGGGAAAAAGCTTGGATGAGACAAAGTACAGGCTTCGGGCAATGGGGGCCACTCACAAAGAAAAAATCGAGGACTCCCACACCTAACAGTGTAAAAGCTGTGTAAGTACTGAGATGTCGGTCTTGAGTGAGAACAGTGACTCATGGAGTCTAACCACAATACTCACAGAGTACTAGGGTATAGAGGACAAGCAAAATTGTCAAGAACAATCTAAGAGTATATGGTTCACAAGTAGATTAGTAGGTCAAGTGCCTAACTGAAGGGTTATTGACTAGCAAGTGCCGCGGTCGGAAAGACCTACCAAAACAATGGCTAAACTAACACACTGGGAGTCTCATGTAGGCAGGTGCAAGAAATTAAAACAATATAAACAGACAGTCAAGAGAAAACAACGTGACATTGAACACTCAACAATGTAGCAGCTGTCGAGGACAACATACATATCAGTCAGTTCTGAGCCAAACCCTCACACATTAAGTTCAGTGCCTGCAACAGGTTAAGAGAAAGGTTATCAATATCTAAACATCAGAGTTAACTCACTGTAGTAAATAGGAGTTGATGGATTACGTGAGACCATCGGATGATCAGCTAAACTTGGCATGGTCCCATTATGAATAAACTTGAGAAAAAATCCAACATTCTAACAAATTGTTGAGACGATATCCTAAAAAATGGTTGAGATGATGTCATGACTAAACACATACCCAGCCGCATTGCCAGCTTAAGTCTGAATCAACATCATTACAACAGCATCATGAAAACCACAACTTTGCCAACATGTAATCTGCAATGAAAGAAGCTGGGGCTGCTGGGAGGTTAGGAAAAACAGTGCTAATGTTGAGTGTAACTCAAGAAGGCAGGGGTTTCCTCATCATGTTTATAGCTGTCACCAGCTAGGCAGTCAGATATGCCCAGAGACCATGTGTGGGTTATCCTGGCTTACCGTGTGAGTCATTCATCCATGGTTCAAAAGTGTTGTCTAAGAAAGTCTCCAGATCAGTGTGCTCCAAGAGGAAATGGCTTTGACCATTGTAGATGTTGATGCGCGAAGAAATGTTGGATCGTTCTCTCTGACAGTGTTTTCATGGGTGCTAAACAACCTTTCCCCCTAGCAACAGTGTCTCTGTCAAGGCAAATGGAAATTCTTACACTTTGCCATGACAGCGATTTAATGTTCCTCATATGTGCTAGAATAAGTTCAGAATGTTGATAACCCAATGGCTTAAAAATCAGCAAATGTGAAGCAAGAGTGTTCTTTGTTCTGAAGGGGTGAATCTGGTGGGTATTTTCAAGCTCAAAGTTCTTAGCTGAGATGCCTAGTGTCACTGGGAGCCAGGATTCCAGAATGGCGATCACTGAGGGAACCTTGCCTTCTGTTCCCTCCGGAAGACTGAAAGTCTTCTTTTGTGGTCTTCCAACTATGTGAATTCGCGTTTGAAGGAGGTTAATAGAGAGTCATTTTTATGCAGGTGTTTAGATTGAGCTGCTATACAATCTTCCTCCATGCAGACTTTACCCTCGGCCTTTGCCACTCAAAGGTTCAGTTCTTTAAGGTCTCTTCTGATTCTAGAGACATGTAGGATATCTGTATTTGTTTTTGTGCTCTGCGCTATTTCATGGATATCATTTCGTTTTTTGAGGATTGCTTCGAGTGTGGTGGAACGGTCTAGTTATTCTGTGATTGGAGAGTCAGGGAATGATGGTTCCTGTTTAGATCTTTTAAGATTGCCTTTCCCATAAGCCGCACCGAGGGGGGAATCGTAATGTCTCAGTGAAACATTGTAGCACTAGCAACATCTAACTCAGCCAATCACCCAAGCCCAGTGCAGTGAGCAGCGCGCACACCACAGCGCACTGCCAGCCACTCACTCCAGCTTAGTTTAGTCATAATAGAAGTCCTACCGGCTTGACAGCCGAGGCGCGATCCCTGCCTAATATGCGTGACAATGCATTTCAGTGTAGTGAGACGGATCACCTCACTGAAATGTATTCGTCTAACGCCTAATGCGTGATACTTGGCAGGGCTGCATACTTCTCCTTGCGATCCTTTGTTTCAGCTGTTCTCTATAAATGCAACTGACTTCAATATTTGCAAGTGGCAGCAGAACAGCAGTTCCATGGGTAGCCCCAGTGAGGAGCATCAAAGGCCGCCCCGGGGTTATACAGGGATTTTCGCCTGTAAGTCTGGGTGGAGACATTTAGCCAACAAGCTGTGCACTTGATAGGTGACAAAAAGTCGTTTCGCACGTAGCTGGAGCTTGAGGCGGTGAGGTCAGGAGTCATTACGTGAACGGGATGACCAATGTTCACAGAGATGCCTCCGGGCGGGTTTGGCTGCTTTTTGATTGCTCTTAAGAATGCATCTCTCCATCAGAGGGTTCAGTGTTCATACCACTCTGGTGATCCAGCGTAAATATATACCCCATACGGGGGAACTGCACCTGCCAGTACAACTCAGTAAGCTGCTGCAGTGCTGATAGTAGGCGGAGAATGGTCTGACATTAGTGAAGTAGTCTTGTGGTGAAGCGCCGGACAAGGGTCATTACATAAATCTATTTCAAAGGATGTACCGGCGATTCTTCATGGGTGACTCTCATGGGTTTTGGCCTGGTGGGGGAGATGGTGCTAGGTGGTATGGGGCATGTGTGGCTGTTAAAGCATGATGTTCATACCTCCCCCTCAGAGCTGACCACGCGACTAATGCTTGCCTTTATCACAAGGATCCGCCATCTTGAATGTCTCTGAGTGTTTTCAAAAGGTCTTGACACGGGCAATCACTCGACACTGAATATGGGGAGGAGAGAGAGTACCTGTCAATGCCAGGCAGCAGAAATCACAGTGAGACTCCTCTCGTTGGTAGGCAGAAACATACATTAACAGGCATCAGAATCACCAGACTCGCTGGGCTCTCCCATCTTCTCGGGAAAAGCTTTGCCTGTGTCACTCACGGACGGTTTATGCCAATCTTCTGACTCCGCAGGGCATCGCCATCAAAGGCGAAAACCTCTGAGGCAGGCTCAGTGTACACCTGAGTCAGTAGTCAGAGCATCGGTGTAGTCCTCCAGTTGGCTATTGACCTATTTAGAGCCCTGTCAGCATTCCAATTGTAGTGCAGACCCAAGTTGGCTCCTGTTTATCAAGTCAAAGGCGGATTTCAGATCAATAAGTGTTAAAAAATAATTGGGACTTGCTCAAATGGGTATTTTTTAAGCAAAACACTCACGTCTGATTGTTTGCTCAATTGTCCCAATACCTTTTCTGAAGCCTGGCTGTAAAGGAGAAAGGATGTTGTTTGTTGTCATCCAATCTTGATGAGGTTCATTAAAATTCAACCATAAATTGCCCAGAAGTGAGATTGGCGGGTAATTTTAATAATTGTACATCTATCTTTTTTATGCAGAGGAAAAATAATGGCACTACGCCAGGAACTAGGTGTGATAATTGAGAATAAGATTGCATTGAAAACCTTGGTTAGAACTGGAGCCCAAATTGATGGATCAGTTTGAAAGAGTAGAAGTGGAATCTTCTGGGCTTGTTGCCTTGCTTGGTTGTGAAGGGATAACTTGGGCTCACAGCATGTGAAGGAACTACAGTAGGACCTGTTGGGTTAAAATTGTTTATTACACCTACATGATGAGTTGCAAAATATAATATTAATTGGGATTAAAAGCAATGTAAACACACACCTTTTATATATTGGTACAACCACTAATCTTAATGACTCACAGTTTTGATCTTCTGTAATAGATCCTATTTAGTATTGCCAACTGTATCAGACTGAGGCTTAGCTCTAGGGCACCTCTCCTTGGTTGCATCAAGGCAGACGCCCTTTTCTCATCCTCTAAAGAAACCCAAGTCTAATTCCCATCTGTGCCCTAGAAAAGTTTATTATTAGACACATTACACATGGGTTTACTGTATATTCTGGTGAAAGCCCCCAATTCAATCAAACAACGAGTCTCGATGAGCGAGTGAGCCTGCAACTTATCTTAGTCAATCTTTCACCACTTCAGAGAGTGCATAACCCTTGTGTACTAATAGTTTTGCATCAGTTGCAATTTTAATTCTGCTCTTAGGACTTCAAATTGTTTGATATTAGCCTTACCTGCCACATCCTCTTGGTTTGATATGGCTATCAAATCCCACCACTGCAGACCCTGCAGTCTGGCCATCTTAGGAAATGAGCCTGCCACAGTGGTGTTTCCAACATTACCATATCTTTCCAGCTTACCACCTTTGTGGCTACCTGGCAAGACTTTATTATATAACTGAACTCTCCACATATGGGAAACATGCAGTTTCCCAACTGCCAAAGAGGTAAAGCTGGTGGGTCTTGCATACCATGTTATGCCTCCCCCACATCCCACCAGTTCCTCAAAGGCATTGTAGGTCATTTGTTCCCCACTACTTTCTAGCAAGCCCAGTCCTGCCCCTTCTGTAAGGTAAAGAAATGCCTCTCTCATACAATGAGTAACAAAGAGTAAGCAATGAAATCAGCAGAGACGTTCTGAACAACAACCGGTTCCTAAGTACAACACCCACCGGCCTGACAAACTCATCAAGGACCGGATGAAAGCATGTTCAAGGGCATAAACGAGTAGTGAAAGAGAAATTAGATTTTAAAAAGCAGCTTATCCATAAATGACTGTATTTTGTTCCGATATTTGACATCACTCTTGAATTGTCCCAGAAATGGCACCAAGCTCCAGTCCTTAAACCTCACCTAGTCATTTATTATTTCCATGCCTATGTCCCAGAACTCCTTATGAAATCAATAGACCTATGGTGAATCGAAAACATTTGGTTGTTGGAATGCAGCATGAACTCTTACAATATATGTCACAATTGTAGTCGTAGTGGCCAGGTTGTTAAAAAAAAATCAAAAAATCTCTTGGTACTTTGAATTGTCGGTATATG
Source organism: Lissotriton vulgaris (assembly GCF_964263255.1). Classification (NCBI taxonomy): domain Eukaryota; kingdom Metazoa; phylum Chordata; class Amphibia; order Caudata; family Salamandridae; genus Lissotriton; species Lissotriton vulgaris. The sequence continues at coordinate 1,174,162,431 of NC_141696.1, forward strand.
ACACCATGTACCCTGACCAAGCTAGTGGTCCAGTATACAACAGAGACACCCAGAACGTGAATCCCAGTCCAAATCCCACCTTCCGGAGGACATTCATCCCAAACTGCCATTCGACTGAATTAAACCTCTTTACATTTAGTGGCAAAATAACCGACGGATCTAAACTGTCCATCGTGCCTATACATTTGTACCGTCTTTTCAGCTTTAACCCACAAAGCATCAATTCTGATAGATCATGTTTCATCGGCCCATGATTACAGCCACCAGGTTGTCCATAATGAACCTTGGCAGTGCCTTTGACACAATGTTTAGAAGAGAAATGGAGTGATCAGATGAGCAGGCCTTCACAGTTTCATGGATGCAAGATGGCTTCCTAACCAGAGATGTATTGCTATCCTGCCTTTAACCTGCATGTTGTGAAAAAGATCTCATAGCCATGGAGCCAGTAGGCCAAATAATCACATATGGAGATCATTAGATGTTACTGGGACAGATATTTTTTTCTTATGGAAACGATCTCTTAAGCTTCTTTTTTTTACGGAGTTTTATATAGTGCAAACTTGACCCGAATGAATCGGGTATCAGAGCGCTTTACACGAGCACCTGTTGCGTTACACAAGGACAAATTCATTTTTGTTAGGTCCGGGGGGATTAAGTGATTTGCCCAGAATCACAGGATGTTGCACGTATTTGCCGAGACTCGAAACCGGTTCCCCAGATTAGAGGTCGACCGCCCTTGCCGTTAGGCCAACTCCTCTCCACTTCATCTCTTATGAAATCAGATTCTAACATATATCTAATATAGTTCAACAGCCAAGGGTGCTCAAGTTTCCCAAGAATATGTTCCATAATTAGACCATCTTCTGGCAGGCAGGAATAATACAGATTTTGAAAATAGTGAGTAAATGCTGGTGCCTTTTCCACATTTGCCTTCACCTCCCTTTCATCCCCATCGCTGACCCTCCTAATCTGCTTGGAGTCTTATCTCTTCTGCTCAACAACAATCCCTTCAACTTAACATTACTCTTCATTCAATCCTGTTTTTATCCAAGTATAATCAACCCTAAGTTCCCAATCACTAACTCCTTTTTACCCATCCCTCAGCCGATTGAGGACTTTTATGCTTGGGCCTCTGTAATGGACAGCCTGAGTCTTTTCCAAGGCTAGAATGCCTCTTTACAGATCTCTGCTTTTCTCAGTGATGTGATATTTTGGACATGGACTTGGTGCAAAATATTGTCTTAGATGTCTTCACAAAGTGACCCCCGAGGCTACAGAAACTAATTTTCTCGGAAAAAGTGAGCTGCAACCCTAATTGAGTGCTCACACACCAGGGGAACTTTTAGCAGCTGGGTACTGAGTCTTCAGATGTCCCCAGTGCCCCTGTAGTACACACCAACATTGATCAATGTTTTCCTAGTGTTCTAGGAATCTTCTAGCAAAAAACGATATTTCAGATAGGAAAATCATCAGAGCTGGACACAAGAGGATATGTCATAGGCCCCAAGTGAAGAGTACCAGTGTCGGCTCATCCGCTAAGGCAGGGGAGCGTTGCCCCACTGCTTTTTAGCAGTGAAGTTAAGGAAAACTTAAATGATAATAACTGGCGCTATTATCATTTTACTTTATCCTGATTTCTGCAGCTCTGCGGAGTGGTGCTGCTCAAATGACAGGAGCAGGGAGAGTGGTAAACAAACTGTAAGTGTGCATAAATATTTGACGGGCCGTCTCAGGCCAACCAAACATTCATGCGCACTTTACATGTTCTCCACGCAGGCTGCATTACAGCCTGCATGGAGGACATGCCCAGGCTCCAATTCAGCGCCTGGATGCCGAACCACAGCGCTCAGACCAGTCACAATGCTGCATTGCAGCGTTGTGATTGTCTGACTGAGAGCCTGGGTGTGCTTCCTGTTCCGGCTAGAGTGAGGGACTAGGAGGAGAGATGCGACCAGGAAGCGGCAAGAAGGTCATTTACTTTCTTTTTTTATTTACACCTGCTTCTCTTGCGGCCCACCACCATGTATCCGTGATCCATGCTAGCTGCCACTGAAGAGTATTGCCTGCTTCACCCATGTCGTTACCTCTTACACCCCTCAGACCCAGCGTGGATGCAAAGATAGTCAGCCTCCTACACCTGATCCAGCTACACTCACTGCCACCCTATCAACTTACTCCTAAACCAATAACATAATTGAATTCACACCCAATAACATATAACAAGTTGGTAGTAGTGCTCAACAATTCACAGAGCTTTTTCCCTGATAGTTTGAGCGTATTTGTACATTACTGTAATCTCTGAGTTTCCACATTACATCTATTCAGATGCAACTACTTCATAGAATCAATAGGAAAGAGTTCCATACATGAATCCCCACCCTTTACCCCCTCTGCTCACAATTTGGGACTCCGTACCAAACAAGTGTTTCTTGGAATGTTATTCAATCCGGTTTGTTGCTGCTGAGAAATTGGGTCACCACATCACTCTTAATCTTATCCAACAACCCATAACACTCCAATATAGAAAATTGCAAGCCGTCTAGTCCCACCAATATGCAAATCGCAACTCAGTGTCCCAAAATACATCCTGGAATCCTTAGATTGTTTGTAGTTCTGGACAAATAAAGTTCCAATACTACCATGAGATTGGAAGGCAACACACAAATAGAAATTTCCTAAGAACTATCCATAACTCCCATTACCCTACTCTTACAGACTTTGGATCTTGAAATTGCCACTACCCCATGGCACAAAGGGCCTGTTGCCTGTTCATAAGTAAATATACTTTACATGAAAAACTGTCAAAGAAGAAAACTGCACAAGTTAACTCTGTTTTGCACCCTCCCCTTTAAGAAGCATCAAAGTCTCAGAAAGTTGCCTCAAATGGGCCAACATTAGGCTAGTATGGATCCTTAAAAATGCACCATCAAATATGTTGTCTATTTTCATAATAGTTACATTCTCTGCTTCTGTGTTCACTACAGTTGTATTTGTGTATGCAATTATCTTGCTACATTTATTCTGCACTACCATTGGCCTAAAACAAAGCATTTAAATTAATAGTGTTCATTTCTTGTGTGAACATACTTGTGGCAAAAGGTTGCCAGATTTTACAACAGTAAATCAAAATGCCGGACTGTCGATTACAGTTTTTAAAATTCCCAATACACTGTTTATTCAGGTAAGTTTGAGAGAAATGTAGGGTCATAACCTATCTGTTCTTTCCAACCATGCTGGTAAGTTGGTTCATGCTTGCCTTGCCTGAGAGTCAAGAAGGTTCCACCATGCAGTGCTCACAGAACACTGTGAAAACATAACATGGTACTCAGTTCATTGACTAATAATCTGAGTGCCCTCAAGAACCTGACAAAAGTACTTACCAGCCATTACAAATACAGAGAGATCTATTGTAATATTTGCCATTCCTCCTGCAGCTCAACTAGGAGCTCTCTTTTCTGTTGGAGGGTTCGTTAAGTGTTTAACTAGAAAAGGGTTTCCTGCAATTCAACAGATTCAGGACATTCCAAAGATTCAGAATCTGTTTTAAAAAGGCGTATGGGACTGTTAAAATAAATCTAAGGCTAGAGATCCAGTAACTAATTATTTGAAGTCATAAAAGTGTCCTGCTATTTGGGCGGTGTGGGGGTGAACAGATCCTGGTTGTCACAGCAAGTCCAGCTTATCATTCTGAAATCTCAAATATACTCCTCCCTGAGTACTCTTAAAATAAACAAACATCAAACATCATCATATAATAATATATTTGCTTATCGGTCCATAAATTTCCAATATAGGTACAGCCGTAGTTACAGTTCCACAACAAGTCGTTCTTAGTGAATCATATTTCAAAATGTAGATGAGTACAACAGAAAGTCTTATTCCAATTGAAGTGTATATGATATTCCAAAATGTTCAATAAAGATATATATGAGAAATTCCAAAGTGTAGCCAAATAATCCGAAAGCGCAGCCAACACGTGTTTCGTCATGCACAAGTTAGTGCATCAATGACTTCATCAGGGCTGTTCGGGTTGATAGAAATCTAAATTCCTTTCGCTGTTTGTCCTACAAATGCATATTCATCAGTACTCATACTCCAACGTTTGTCCTGTCGCAAGTATGCTAGTTTGTTACTCCGAATACATTAAGGGAATTACAAGCCTGTATGGGACTCTTGTATTTGAAAGGGTTTCTCTTCCCCATTACGGTGAGCAGGTAAAGCCTTTATACAAGGTAATTTCGCCCATCCCGCCTAAGAAGAACTGGACAAATATGCATTCAGCGATCTTACCTGAGCTATAATCAGATGTGATAGAGACAAATATATGCAAACACAAGACAATAACAAAACCCTTGTTATTAGGGTTGTTTCAAGCACATCAGCCTACACATATGTTTTTTTCAGTGAGGGTAACTTTCTCCCATAGCTTAAACCACAGTGATATTCAGCAGCTGAGGAACAATTTACATCAACTGAGAAAACTCTGATATCTATGGAGAGGGCCAATTTGAAAGCATTTCCTCCCCCAGAAGGAAAACAAATTGTTATAGTTTCTCCTGCACCTGATTTGGAGGCCACTGAGATTAGGTGAATCTACGGCTGTGGAGTTTTTCAACAATTATGCATTTGCCTCAAACTCCATCATCTGCTGCATAGTTTGACAATTTTAACACAAACGTTTTGTATCTAGCTCAAACATATCAAGAGTTACTAAAAATCTGACAACACTTGTTGCTGTGCAGTAAATGTTGACAGTTCATCTTTCAGTTGCATATTGCTATATTTGGGTATTAAACTACTACTAATAAGGTGAAACCTCTATCCAGACAGTGTTAACATGTGCAAAAATGACAAAATAATGAACGAATACCATCACAAAATATGCCGCATTGTGCCACATAATATGCATTCTCTTGCCAAAAAATTTAGTATACCCTGCTGCATCATTTCATCCTCCCTTGCAGCATAATTCCATTGGCCCTCACTGTAGCAGACCAAATGCCAGGTCTTGGTGTAGAAGACACTCGCGCCATAATCCTACAAAAATTGTGTAGTGCTAAGAAAAGCAGGAAGGTTTCAATTGAGCACATCAAGAAACATCATGTGGCACGTCTGTTCAATGCCCCCCACCAAAATCCAAAGTGCCTTCAGATTAGAGCAATATCTCCTCTCCCTATTATGGAGGTACCCCGAGAAGAGATTAGTCAAGTTGAGATAGTCTACACAATCAGAAAGACTGCTGAGACTCCAGCTAAACACCTGAGAAAATCCTTATTTAGTGCAAGTAGCGTCTTCAGCAACTGACCCTAGAAGCATCTCCACCAGAAAGATTTAGGGCCTGATTACGATTGCGGTTTTCCCGCATCCTCTGGGCCGGCGGAAGCCACCGCCGGCCCGGAGGATGCGGGAAAACCGCTGCGGACTGAAAAAGACCCCCCGCCAGATTAGGATGGCTGGGGGATCGTTTTTCAGTCCGCAGCTTTTCCGCCGCGGTCGCCTTCCAACCGCGGCGGAAAAGCTTTAACATGGCTGGCGGTGTCTATGAGACACCGCCAGCCATATTAGGATGTCTGCGGAAAGATGCCTTTACACGGCGGCATTTCCGCCGTGTAAAGGCATACGGATTTGTGTTTGGGGGCCCGTTGCGGACCCCCAGGGGTGAAGGGGGGGTGGGGGGTGCACATATGGGGTACCTATGGTACCCCCCTGCATTTGCCTGCACAAAGCGGCAGGCACCGCGAGGTGCCTGCCGCTTTGTGCATGCAAATGCACAACTTACATTTTTATGATTGCGGCGGGTGCTGCTTCAAGCAGCACCCTCCGCAATGATAAAAATACAGGATGTGACCGCCAGGGTGGCGGTCACATCCTAATTTGCACGGAGTGACCGCCGCAACCCCTGCGGACGGTTCCTCCTACTCTATGGTGGCGGACGGACTCAGGTCCGTCCGCCATCATAATCGGCCCCTTATTTTCTTTGCAAGTAGTTGCATTGTCAAGAGGTGATCCAGAATCTGAAGAAACAAGAGTTCTTTTTCTCCAATTTCCAGTGTTGATAGTTTGCTCATCTGCACCTAGGTTGATCCCTTACTTCAGTATCTTTGGTTACAAGCTTCAGTCATCTTCTGCTGATATTGATGCTGATTGCGCTCTCTACAACGTCTACTTCCATGATCTCGATGACCTGCTTCTCACTATGGCCTCACATCATCAATTACATGTTTGATTATTTGGAGTTTGAGAGTCCAGGTCTATAAAACAGAACTCAGTTTACAATGAAAAGGTTGTTCACTGTCGCCGCTATTCCCCGTACAGTCAACCTTTGCTTACACCCTTTGTACCTGATTTGTTTTTAGACTATTTGCACCTTGCTGTATAGTCGACTTAGACATACGGCCATTGCCTTGCTTGATATTTTATCATTTTTCATAGTGACATTTAAACAGGTTGAGTATGACTACATATGATTCATGTATTCTTCTGAGAGCGTACTATAATTTTGGGAGTGTTATGTAGTTTGCTTTATGTGTCTCTCTGGAGCCCCCTATATTGTGCACTTGCTAATGTGCTTCTGTAGTAGGGGATCTCTGTGTATAGTCATAATCATGTGAATAGTCCCGCCCATGTGCGTGGACCCCGGAGCACTTAATTAGATATATCCTCTTAAGTTTCCCTATTCTGCAGTCCTGCATAGACACTTAAGAGATAATAGTCAATAATGCAGCCTAAAAACAACTAGGCTACCCTGCCATTACTTCATCCTGAAGTGAAAAATATGGCCAGGTAACAGTTAAATTTAACTATTTTACTGAGTTTCACACATAGAAAAACTCCCCTTCACAAAGATCCTTTTTTCATGATAGAGATGAAGGGTTGGACAGACAAGCCCCCGTAGGCTGCCATTATGGGTCTGTACATGGATACCGTGCCTTTAAGAATCCTTCCAGAGACCCTCGATATCCCATGATGTACAGCCAAAGGCTAGTTACTTTCAGTTCATTTTTCTGGCTACTGCTAGCAGGACCCTGGAGCGTTGAACTCTACCTTTATTGGTATTTTTTCAATATTTCTAGCTTATAAGTGAGTTTTTTAAAACTTCACCCGACATTTTTGACCTTTCTCTTGCTTCTGCTGTACTTTTTGGGCAGAAATTCCACGGTTTACTTGTCATAATGCCATCCTTATTCGACAAGTGTCCTGACTGTGGGAGGAAAAAGGCAAAGTTGAATTCGCTCGGAGTATGTATTCAGTGTCTGCCTGCCTCTCATATGCCTGATAACTGCACCGTCTGCAAGACCTTTTCTTGGCGCACCCTGCGTGGCAGGGAGAAGATTCGACTTCAAGGGATGGGCAGAGACAACAGACAACTTCTACAGGGACCTCTGGGCAAGGAGAGGGTGAGTCCTCTACTAAGACCCATGCGCCGGCATCTGGGGGGCTCCCCAGTCGAAAACAGACTGAAAAAAGGCACCAGTCCCTTTCGACGTCGAAAACTGCTATGTCGACTTCAAGAGCAGGTATGACGAAGATCTGCTCCCCGTCGACCCAGGGCTCTGGATCGAAGCGACGTCGATGCTCCGCATTGAGAGGAAGGATGGCGAGATCTCGGCCAAGATCGCGGTTGAGACATCGATCGACGTTGAAGCACTATCACCGTCGATCGAGTTCAAAGCACCGGCGCTCGCCTCCTAGGCGACAACTCCGATCACCATCGTCGACGAGGCGTTCAGCGTCAAGGGGATGCTCAACGTCTAGGAGAAGCTTAGCGTTGAGTAGACACTCGGCGTCGAGCAGACGGTCAACGTCAAGGAGGCGGTCGGCGTCGAGAAGGTCAAAGTTGACGAGAAGATTGACGTTGAGAAGCCATCAAAGAAGCTCAACGTCGAGGTATCACTCCTGGACATGCTCAATTGTGAGCCTGTCATTGTCAGCATGGAGTTCAAGACGACGTTGACGCTCACCGTCGAGCGTTCCATCAAGGTTGAGTAGGAAGTCTAGGGCACAAAAAAGAAGGGTGGCTGTTTCTTCGGACTCAGAGTACTCCCGTACTTATTCTCCTTCGTGGACGCCTCCTCGGTAGACACCGCCTCCTCCGCCATCTCCGCCTCCTTCTCCTCCGCCTCCTCTTCCTCCTTCTCCTCCAACTCCACCTCCCCCTCCTCCTCCAGTGTTGCCTTCGTCTCCGCCTGCCGCTGGGCAAACAGCACCTTCACCAGACTTCGCACGGAGCCCAGCAGGCCAAGATCAAGGCCTCGTCCAAAGCATTCTTCTCGTGAACATCACCGTTCGTCCATGCGCTCCCGGCGGCGCCACAGCCATGGGAGATCACTCTCCCGGTATAACCAAAATATGTCCTCGACGAGTACAGGCCAATACTCTCCCACGCTAACTGACTCTCCTCCACATAGAGTGTCACCTATTGATGATGTCACCACTTTTCAGGAGGTATTGGTCAGAGGGCCTACTAAAATTATTATTCCGTTCTCGGCTCCAGTACCTTAAACATCCGTAATATTTGAAGCACTCCAGCAGAGACAGTCTTCTCGCCCCTTACTTCCACTGGTACCTGGCTTGCTGGAACCAGCTATGGAGATGTTCCTGACGCCTTCTTCAATAAAATCTGTGCCTTCCTGGCTTCAGAAGAAGTACAGAGCTCCCGATTCATATCATGTCTTTCTCCGGATGGACCCCACCCTGTACTCTGTCATTGTGGTGGCAGCAAAAAAGCAGCATGCTACGGCCCGGCGTCTTCTGTACCACGAACAAGGAAAGCCGTAAGCTGGATTCGGTGGGGAGGAATGTCTGCAGCTCGGCAGCCACATCAATGAAGGCGGCTAGTTCGACTGCTCTTCTGGGGAGGTCTGACTGCTCCCTGTGGGAATCGCTCAACCAATTCGTAGATCTCCTACCCAGGGACAAGAGGGAGGACTTTCAAGAAATACTGAACGAGGGACTGATGGTCTCTAACCAGATCATCAGTGCGGCGGTGGACACTTCACTCTTGTCGGCCCACAAATATTGCCACGGCGTGGCTCTTCAAAGGCATTCCTGGCTTCACCTTACTTCTTTAAAACCAGAGGCTCAGCAGCGCATAGCGAACTTACTGTTCTCTGTCTCGACTCGGTTCACATGCAGATGAGGAGATGGCACGGATGAAATCCGAGATGGAAACCTTGAAGGCTGTCGTGTTGGAGAAACCCAAAGAGCAGCGTAAGACCTCCCACCCGTTCCAACGGCGGTACTCATCTCAGAGGTTCCAGCGGGGGCAAGCCCTCAGTATGGTCAACAACCGCAACAGTTTCAGCGACAACCGTTTCATAAACGACAGTCACAAGGACTGTCCAACCAGCAGTCTACAGGGAACAAGGCTCCTGCTGGACCTAAGCCCTGAAGGGTTACTTTCCCCTCTTCTGTTACCCACTCCAGTGGGGGAAAGCATTCAAAATTACCTGGCAGAGTGGCAGAATATAGCTCAGGACAATTGGGTGCTGAATATTGTTCACAATGGATACTCTCTACGTTTCATCAGCCATCCTCCGTCCATCCTTCCGACTCACTCCCGTTACATGCTACGCGAGTTACAGGCGGAGGAGAACATCTTGTTGGAGAAAAGGGCAATAGAGCCAGTTCCTCTTGGACTGAAGGGAACAGGACTGTATTAAAGAGTCTTTCTTGTCAAAAGAAAGACCAGAACGAGTTCAGGCCCATCCTCAACTTGCGACAGGCAAACAAGTGGATTCGCAGAGAGAAGTTCTGCATGTTATCCTTACATCAAATCTACCCTCAGCTCCATCAGTGAGATTGGTTATGCGCAATAGATCTGCAAGACGCATACTTTCACGTGCCAATAGCGAAGAAACATCGCAAGTTCCTGCGATTCACTGTGGGAAATAATCATTATCAGTATGCAGTGCTTCCCTTCGGCCTGAAGTCAGCGCCCAGGACTTTCTCCAAATGCATGGCAGTAGTAGTAGCGCATCTGCTGAGGGACAGGGTGTTCGTCTACCCATATCTGGATGACTGGCTGATCAAGGCAGCGACATTTCAAGAGGCGCAATGGCATTTCATTCAAATTTCCGCTCTCCTTTGATGTTTGGGCCTTCACATCAACAACAAGAAGTCTGTCTCAATTCCTGTACAGTGTCTGCAGTATCTGGGAGCCACCATCAATACTCACAAGGCAAGCATGCGTCCTTTGGAGGAGAGTTGCTTATCAATCCTTCAGAAGGCTCAGGTTCTCATGACCATTCCCTCGCCGACGGTGAGGACAGTGTTTTCTCTCCTGGCTTCCATGGCGTCTTGTATTTTCCTCACTCCACATGCACGCCTCCATGTGCGGCCTCTGCAGGAATGTCTGGATGATCAGTGGGACCAGAGACTAGGGAATTGGGAGGACAGGATTCAGCTGTCACAGCAAGCCCTCCAGTCCATCAAGTGGTGGTGTTCACCTCACAATCTCCTCTGAGGGATTCCGTTCCACAAGGAGATACCGGCTCAGACAATTGTGACAGATGCGTCTCTCCACGGCTGGGAAGCGCATTCAGACCACCTTCAGATACAGGGCACGTGGACTCAGAAGGAGGCCACGTACCTAATCAACTTCCTGGAACTCCGAGCAGTTCATTTGGTGCTAAAAGCCTTCCAGCCGTCCTTTCGCACCAGTTCCCTGCTTGTCCAGATGGACAACACAACGACAATGTACTATCTCAACAAGCAGGCGGGTTCAAGATCTCACCCGTTGTCTCTGCAAGCACAGACAATCTGGAATTGACTGCTGGCCAGGGGCCTGACCATAACAGCAATTCATCTGCCAGGTGTGCTGAATGCTCAGGCAGACGCTCTAAGCAAACTCGTTCAAGAAAATCACGAATGGGTCTTAAAAGGCGAAGTGGTACGAGACATCTTCAGAAGATGGTGTACTCCAGAGGTCGATCTGTTTGCCGCCGCAGAAAACAGCAAATGCCGAGACTTCACCTCAGGGTTTTACCAACCAGGGACACTGGGGAATACACTGTGGATCAACTGGTCGAACAGCTTTCTCTACGCTTTTCCACCCATTCCCCTGATCCCGACAGTGTTGTTCAAACGTTCCCAATCGCGGGCCAAGATGATCCTTATTGATCCGGAGTGGCCCCGTCAGTGGTGGTTCACCGATCTGCTACACCGGTCGCACCTTCGACTTCGGTGTCGGATGGACCTTCTCACGAAGTTCGGAGGACAGATGGTGCACCCTAACCTCTTGTTGCAGAATTTTGCATCATGGCTCTTCAGCTAGTGCAGTATGGACTTCGAAATCTCCCTCAGAACTGTATGGAGATAATAAAGGAAGCAAAAAGACCATCCACACGGACTTCCTATGCATATAAATGAAAGAGATTTTGCATTTAATGTGCCTCTAAGAATGCTGATCCTACCTCCTGCAAGGAGGATGTCATTCATCCTTATTTGCTGCATTTGGCTCAATCTGGCCTGAAATTTAATTCCATTAAAGTTCACCTAGCAGCTTTAACTGTGTACAGGAAATGTCCTTCACAAACTTCCTTTTTCCAAATCCCAGTCATCAAAGATTTTCTGGAAGGTTTGAAGAAGGTGTTTCCTCCCATTAGGCGTCCTTCACCTCTGTGGGTGCTTAATGTGGTGCTTTCTAGACTGATGAGGGAGCCTTTTGAGCCCATTCATAAGGCTTCTCTTCAGCATCTGTCCTGGAAGGCAGCGTTCCTGGTAGCCATAACATCGGCTCGCAGGGTGAGTGAAATCGAGGCTCTCTGTTGTCAAGAGCTTTACACTGTGTTTCATTCTTCTAAGGTAGTCATGAAACCTTCCGAAAGTAGTGTCAGAGTTTCCTGTGAATCAAACGATTTCTTTACCAATGTTTTTTCAGCATCCTTCCTCTCCTGCTGAGAGATCCCTTCATTATTTCAATGTTAGAAGGGTGTTGAAGTTCTACTTAGATAAGATTAAGGAGATTCGTAGATCGGATCAGTTGTTTGTTAACTATGGCTCTGTCAAGACTGGTCTTGCTACCTCCAAGCAATCCATCTCCAGGTGGATCGTGTCCTGTATTCAGTCGTGTTACCAGAAAGCCAACGCAACTCTAGTTAGTAAGCCTAAGGCTCACTCTACCCGAGGTAAAGCTGCTACAGCACCTTTACTCCGTAACGTCCCTGTAAGGCTGCCACTTGGAAGTCAGTCCATACCTTTGCTAAACAATACTGCCTGGACTCTGATGCCAGGGCAGATGCTCAGGTTGGGCAGGCTTCACTGAGGAATCTATTTACACAATAGTGGGTCTGTTTGTTTCTTCCACCACTGGGGTTGTTGTTTGGGGAGAAGCTTGCTATTCTATTCTCATGATTATGACTATACACAGAGATCCCCTACTAGAGAAGGAGTAGTTTCTTACCTGTAACTCCAGTTCTGTAGTTGAGGTATCACTGTGATAGTCATAAGCAACCCGCCCTCCTCCCCGGTGGATGAAACAGTAATATCCAGAATTAAGCAGGCCCTGCTTTATATGCCTTTAAAAAGAACTGAAATTAACTAGCCTTTGGCTGTGCAACATGGGATACCGATGGTCTCTGGAAGGATTCTTAAAAGCACAGTATCCATTTACAGACACATAATGGCAGCCTATGGGATTTTGTTTGTCCAACCTTTCATCTTTATCATGAAAAAAGGATCTTTAGGAAGGGGAGTTTTTCTGTGTGTGAAACTCAGTAAAATAGTTAAATTTAACTGTTACCTGGCTATCTTTTTAACTACAGGATGAAGTAATGACCAGCATAGCCTAGTTGTTTTTAGGCTGCATTATTCTTTATTATCTCTTAAGTGTCTATGCAGGACTGCTGAAGAGGACAACTTAAAAGGATATATCTAATGAAGTGCACCGGGGTCCACGCACATGATTATGACTATCACAGAGATACCCCTACTACAGAACTGGAGTTACAGGTAAGAAACTACTCCTTACTGAGGCTCGGGCTATATAAGTAAATATTGCTTGCAGTAATTAATACATTTATGTTCATTATTGTACAAAAATATGTATTACATTTGATGATTATTTTGATAGTGTGCTTCTAATCAGCATATCCTTGCATGCATTGAAAATGATTGAAAGGGAGAAGAGCCTTAAGCTTTAACATGAATATGCATGTTAATTCCCACTTAATTTCTTCTGCCTGACTTCATTGATCGCAAGGTTTATTTTTCCCAAAATAAACCATTTGGAGAGTATAAAGCAGCTGTTTAGAGCCCTCTCAAAGAGAGAGAGAGATAGTGGTCTTTGATACTTTCAGGATGTAAACAGAGAGCTTCTCGCAGAGCTGCATCAAGTTCATCATCTCATAACAGTACTGCTGAGGCATAATTTAGGCTCCCCTTGATGGCAGGTCACAGACTGGAAAAATAGATAACTCCAGGTATGCTTGTGTTCCGACTTTAGCCAAATACTCAACCCTCTTACAAAATGCAAACCGTTGATGGTCATGAATAGGCAAGTAGACATCCGTAAAAAAACATCATTTAATTTGTTGGCTATTTTCATAATATGTATGAGCTCCCCTTTTACAATTACTACATTTATAATGGTTTCTTCAATTTTGTTGTTACATTTAAATAAAATGCCTGACAGAGTCTGACAGGATTCTAATGAGCTTCACATTTTCTTCAGGTAAGTTTAGGAGAAATGTGTGGCTCATAACGTGTCTATTCATTCCGTTCACGCTGGTATGTTAGTTCAAATCTGTGCTTGCCAGAGGCCAAGAATGTTCTTCCAGATAGTGTTCATGGAACACTGTGAAAATGTAACATAACCTTCGATCTACTCCAATCCCCTTAGCGACCTCATATCATACAAAACACATATTCTTTAACTTCTTACATCTAGTCAGAGGATGTATTTATTTTATTTATTTTAGGAGTTTTGTATAGCGCTAGCTAGACCCAAGGGTATCAGAGAACTTCACAGCAAACACAATAATGTGTAATCAGATGATATAGGAGGAAGGTGGAACATGGGGGTTAGGGAGGGAAGGGAGCAAGAACATGGGCAAAGTGGCAGAGGAGATGAGGGTGCAAGCCAAGTCTGAAGATCATCCAAGCGCATTAGACAATTAAACCGTTTAAGCACAAAAGAAAAGGTTTTCTTGATTCGAGTCATTGTCATCAGTCTCAAAATTTAGGTAAGATGGAGTGTCGGCTAGGGAGCTACCTGGGCTCTGTCAGTTCGCTCGAGAGCGGTCGAGGAATAGGGTTTTGAGTAGGCTTTGAATTTAGGAAACGAGGGGGTTGTTCTGAAGTACTGAAAATTATTCACCACCTCCCAATTACAGTTATCATCACAACCAATCCCATTTGCATTACCAATAATCAGTCGGTTGGCAGTGTAGAAGGTCCAAGCATTTATTAGACAAAGACAAACTCTGCCAGAGGAGCTCCTTGCGACCTAACCCCACGAGGTACGCCAAGAAGACTGGCACATTATCAGAACATCATGTATATACAGTTGCATTTGCAGAATCATTGCCCAAGATGGAAAAATACAAGCTGGTACAGGTTGGTGCATAAAGGAAAGACCATATATGGCAGACAAAGCACTCTTGGTTTAGCTCATCCTAGATTAGCAAGGTCGGCTGGGTGACTCCCTTCTGCCAGCTTCTGAACAGCCTGCCCCGCACCCCTCCCAGAATGTACTTATCAGGCCCTCCTCTGCTACCTACAACCTTGACTGGCCTAACAAGCTGAAACAGCAATTCTGCAACAGTTGGCGTATTTCTCAGGAGAATGCTTTCCAATATAGGGAAGTGAACGGGGCTGTTAATACAGGACTCCGAGCGAGGCCACAAAATGGCGTCGGTCGGGACAACAAAACGTAAAATGCAAAGGCCAATGCAAGCTAAGGTTCTAGAACGTGACAGATGGAAATATGCTAATGTGTATGTGCCTTTACTAATAGGTTTAGATACATAATGCTAATTCTAACACATTAATTATAGGAACTATATTGTTCTACCTTGATGCCAGTTCCTCAAACCCTCCTTTTAGCGTGGTGTAGCTAAAAAGATAGGACAGAAAATCTAATCTTCAAAAATATCTTCATTGATCGTCATCAGCGCATTTATCTCCTGTTGCAACATCTGGACTTTAGAAGGGACTTTGGTTGGTATACACATTGTAGCGATCCTGGAAGCACAGTAGGAACAACATGCCGGACCGCACTGCAACAGGACGCAGCAAGAGAAAAGGATACCGGCTGCTTCGCACAGAATTAACAGAATTTTCCATCCCCATGTGGTCAGAAGTCCCCAGAACCACCCAGACAGTGACCAGGAACCATTATCAATATGCATGTCAGAGGCAATGCGATGCAATTTCTGAATGGCCAAATGAACAGAGGGGGCGGAGTCAGGAATATACACACAGCAAGAGCTGCCAATCACGCGGCATGCTCCACCGCGGTCAGCTAAGATGACGTCTAAAACCATACGGTTTTGGAGCGCAACGAGCCTCGTCGCCTGAAGCTCAGCCGTAAGGTTGGTCATGATGTCAGTAGTTATATTAATGACATTTTCCACTATCCTGGACAGTCTTCGAATTTCTCTGCTATTAAAAATTGGGCCCCAGAATGGCACTAACCCTTTGCTAAAATCTGTAAATTGCTGCAAAGAGGTGTCAGTTTGGTCGACCTCAGTCTTAATAAGTTGCCTGCGCTGCCTTTGGGGCGCCACTGAAGGCGTTGGGGCCATAGAGCGCAACCGGTGTGTACGATGATAATCTGAAGGTGCTATGTACACAGGCGGATAGAGGAAGGACATGTAACATCGTCCTGCCCAATTTCAGGGTAACCAAGTGTATGCATTTTCACCACAGACGAAATAAACATTGGGCGGGGTGACCAACGGAGGGCAAATGCATTTTCGTAAACGATAGGTGTAGTTGCAAATGCTCTCCCCAACCTGCACTCTGCCTATCCCTTGTACACAGAATACCGAGGAGACATTCAGGATAGGAATAGGTACAGCACGATCTCTAGTAACATTTCGCTCAAGAAACAACTGGAAGTATTGGGATGCATTAAAATTTCTAAAGTCATAAAGTTCCTCCTCCATCCAAACCTCATCTCTGACTGCTAAATATTTCTGCATACAAGCCTGTGGGTCTATATATCCCCGCCCCCCACGACCACTTTTATTAAAGCCATAATGTGCATCAATGTACTCGTACATCAAGTTATGATCATTGTAGTCCAAAGTTTTTCGCTGCTCACCCCAATGGCGGTATATAGCCGAGAAAAGCCTAAACCACGCTTCACAGCTTCCTAAATAGGTCATGGGTAAGGAGAGGAATAAATCATGATTATGAAGCACCGAGGGCAAGAGCCCACACACCCAGCAATCAGTAGTGTTAGCGACACTGTGAGTTTGATGAAGCATCTCAACAAAAACATTCTTGGCATAAGTCTGGCGATGGCGCTCTTTGTGGGGTGCTAAAGTGTATAGGAGATGCTCAGAGGGGGCAACACTAGTTGGTAGAAATTTCTGCAAAGGGTACTCATGTTCCAGATAGACAAATAAACCCATGAACACAGCTATTATGACAGCGATTACTACTACAAATGCTACCTTGACCTTTGTGGTCCATGTCGAAAACATTGGTTCATAAAAAGGTATATAACGTGGGGCAATCGGAATTTCTTCTTTTAGTACAGGTCGGCCAAAGGGGTACATTCCTAGCTAAAAGAATCCTAAAAAAAAGTAAGTCCGGGCCTAGCAGTCCGTCCTGCCAGAGGGTTCTTCTCCCTGTGTCCGTTAGAGCCTCACAGGCAGGCTCTCATCGTTTCCCAAATGAACCAAAAGAAGGTGGTCTGAAGTTATTTCATGCGACAACCTGGCCTTTTCGTTGGCGTCAGTCTTTCTTTCTGAACAGAGCACAGTGATCAAAGTTCCAGCTCTCAGCGCGTTCAGTCCAGTGTCTCGCTCAGCACCTCAGACCAGCAAGCTAACAAGCCCTGTCTATGCAATCGAGTCTTTCCTTATCTCCTGACGCTGGGGTCTGAGGTACCGGTTTTCTGCTTTCTTGGCTGCAGGTTGTATCGCACACTACCCGGCACTTCCTGATCAGAAAACAACACACCAGATACTTTCTGAGAATTTTCATGTGCAAGGGTGCGGAGAACAGGATTCGAAGCTCCAACATATTCAGTAGAGACCAAGTTGTCTGGCCTCGCCACACTCTCCTCTAGCCTTGTCTCGATCTCACAGGCGTCGGAAAAGGGCACGAATGCAGTAGCTTTCTCACTCTCCTGCGTCAGAATACCCCCTGCACGTTGCTGATGATAAGGAAGTGGAATCGGCAGCCTCTTTAGATGCGAAACATGAAGCCAATGCTTCTTCCCATCCACTTTAACCACCGTCCGGGTAGCCAGAAGAATCTGACGGGGCTCGGACCACCTTGGAGCCAGGCTGGAGTCTCGCTCAAATTTCTTCACCAGTACCCACTGGCCGGGTTGTCGTCGATGTCCGGGGCCCTCTGGCAGCGGCTGCAGTACGGAGGCTACCTGCTGATGAACAGAACGAAGGTCTTTAGTTAAAGCGTAAAGGTAATCAATCAACATAGGATTTTCAATATCAGAAAAAGACCGTGGCCTGGGCACCCCCCACACATTCGCCGGCCTCCCAAAAACAATTTCATAAGGTGATAGACCAGATCGAGAATGAGGGGTAACCCGCAAGGACATGGGTGCTATAGGCAAGGTGTCAGGCCATTTCAATCCTGTACTTTCCTGTATTTTGGCCATTTTTAGTTTGAGCGCGCCATTGTATTTTTCCACAAGTCCAGCTGATTGGGGGTGCCGGGCAGCGTGGAATTTCTGTTTGATCTGTAGGCCTTCACAGATGTGCTTAACCAGGGCCCCATGGAAGTGTCCCCCGTTATCTGACCAGATCAAGCGGGGCAAACCAAAGCGGGGCAGGAATTCTTTGAGGAGGGCTTTTGCTGTGGCCATTGCCGTGTTTTCTTTGGTGGGGTAGGCCTCAACCCATTTGCTAAAGGCGCAGACAACCACTAAAACGTATTTCAAGTTGTTAACGCGCTCCATATGAATATAATCCATCTGGAGTACCTCGAAAGGCAGTGTCGGGGGTGCAAAATTCCCACTCAAGACATTTTCTCCCTTCCCCGGATTGTGTCGCAGACACACGATACAATATTGGACCAACCGGAAAGTCCTTTGAATGTTAGGGTTGTTCCAAACTGGGTCCAAAAGCCCACAGATACCTTTCGCTCCTATGTGTTCAGGACCATCCGCCATAGTTACAACGGCCTGCACTAGTGCGTTGGGCAACAACCATCTTTGTTTCTCTGTCAGATCGACCCAGCAATTATTCTCATCCAATCTTCCTACCTCCTTTTCCCATTTCTCCAATTCGGCGGGTGTAGCTTCCTGCTGTAACACCCTTACACTTTCCATGGTATTATCGAACAGCTCAGAGTCCTCCACCCACCTTGCAGAAGTATTCACAAACATTTTTGACATTAGGGACTGTGCTGTCTGCTTGGCCACCTGATCCGCAAAGGCATTCCCTTCCCCCACCTCATCTACTATTGCTTTGTGCGCACTGCATTTAATGATGGCTAGGCAAGGTGAGGGCATCTAGCAATCGTAGCACCAAGGGACCGTTCTGTATCTTTTGACCATGGGAAGTAAGAAAACCCCGCTCCCTCCACAGCCGCCCAAAGCTATGGGCCACGCCAAAGGCGTATTGGCTGTCAGTGTAAATGTTGACCTCAAGTCCCTCGCTCAATTCGCAGGCTCGCAGGAGGGCCAAGAGTTCAGCTGCTTGGGCTGACCGATGCGGGACTCGAAATGTTTCGACTACTGTCTTTAGAGTCGTAATTGCATATGCATCTGTTGTTGTTCCATCTGCCAATTTGAAACAGGACCCATCTACATACAATTCCCCCTGGGGTTCAGCTAGGGGGGTGTCTGTTAAATCAATCCTGCCTTTAGTTTCTTCTTCGGTGCGAAAAATACAATCATGTATGTCATCATTATGCTCACCCGTAGGGAGTGGCAACAAGGTGGCCGGATTCAAAGTTGCACACCGGGTGATCGTGATGTGTGGTGCGAATAGTGTTAACTCGTATCCAGTGAGGCGTGCGCTTGTGAGATGCTGTGTTTTTGTTTTGTTTAGCAATGTATCCACAGCATGCGGTACCATCACTGTTAGGTTGGAATTTAAAACGAGTCCTTCTGACTGCCGGATGGCCACCGCAACAGCTGCTGTGGCCCTCAGACAGCTTGGAAGTGCTCTTGCGACATTATCCAATGTAGCTGACAAATAGGCGCAAGGTCTTTGCTTACCACCAAAGTCCTGCGTTAACACTGACAGTGAACAACCATCGACCTCATGCACGTATAGTACAAAAGGTTTACGGTAGTCAGGAGTGCCCAAGACAGGGGCAGAACAAAGAGCAGTTTTTAAAGATTCAAAAGAGTGCTGACATTCATCCGTCCAGGGAAGGGGTTCATGCACATCCTTAGTAGTCAGATGCAACAGAGGTTTAGCAAGAAGGGAAAAATTAGGTATCCATTGGCGACAGTAAGAGGTTATGCCAAGAAAAGCGCGAACTTCGCGTTGCGTGCAAGGGACAGACATTGTAGCAATGGTAGTAATACGTTCAGGTGTTAGTCGTCTACCCTCCTTCGATAGTAGATGACCGAGGTAGGTCACCTCCTGTCGATAGTATTGGAATTTCGACAGGGAGACCTTATTTCCTTTTGCAGCCAAATGATGAAACAACTTAACGGTCGCATCCTTGCAACCCTCTTCCGTATCCGAAGCGATCAGGAGATCGTCCACGTATTGCAGTAGGACGTTACCCTGAGGCAAGTCCAAGTCATCCAGCAAAGCCTTGAAGGCCTGGCTGTATATACTCGGGCGTTCAGTATAGCCTTGTGGTGTGCTGCAGAAGCGGAAGCTGCGGCCAGATAACGAGAATCCGAAAATCTGCCTGCTATCGGGATGAATGGGAATACTGAAGAAGGCATTCTTCAGATCAATGACCGAAAAATATTGCGCAGTTGGTGGAATCATCGTAAGGATGGTGGTAATGTCAGTCACCACAGGATACTGCGGCACCACAATCTTATTGACAGCTCTAAGGTCAATCACAAAACGGTAAGCAGCATCTTGTCCTGGTATGCTGGAATCAGAATTCCTTTTCAAAATCGGAAGAATGGGGCTATTGCACACATTTGCGTCTGTTTCTTCCACCACTCCCTTGTCGATCAAATCCTGAATTATAGATAGCAACGCCCGCTCACCGCCGGTGCAATCTTGTACTGCGGAATGCGTGGCAGTTTCGCCCCTGGTTTCAACGTGATGTGAACCGGGGGAATGTCCAACTTACCAACATCAGCATCCCCTGTTGCCCAAAGTGTGGCTGGGATGCCATCGAACTCCCGGGGCAGGGGCTCATTTTTAGCAAAGCATTGTTTCAGGTATTCAGTACAAGGTCTGATCGTCAAATATACCCCATCCGCAGAACAATGTATGGTCCCGTTTAGCTTTTTCAACATATCCAAACCCAACAAATTTTCTCCACAATGTGAGTTAAGCAAAAGTGGAGTGTCGACGGTGGCAGGGCCAATCGAGAAGGGAAGAGGTTTGGAAATGGGACTGACCACTGGGACTCCCGAGAATCCCACTGAAATGTTATTTTGCCCAGACAGAGTCGCCCCTGGAACCAACGATCGAGCAACAGAACTATTCATTGCCCCCGTGTCAATTAGGAAATTTTCAGAAGTCCCCAACACCTCCCCTTTTACATAGGGTCCCTTTTGATTGACTGGGATCGACACTTGGCCCCTACTCTGTCCCTGGCTGTCCTATGCTTGTGCATATGAATCCTGATACTCATATTCATAATCGTTATGATAGTACTGCCGGTTTTGACCTTTATCGAAGTGATTACGCTCAGACTTGCCTGAACCCTCTTCTCTGCGCAGATCGTTCCGGTCAGGGCCTCCCCGTCCACGTCCTCGCCCTCGGACTGCTCCGTTCTGAGCAAGTAACAGTGGACACTGTGCTTTCCAATGCCCCTCCTCTTTACAATAGGAACACTGGTTCAAACCCACAGTTGGAGCCCCGCCCGCGCCTCGGCCCACACCCGTCCCTCGGGACACGGGTCCCCGAGTTCCTCTTCCCCCTCCTTGTCCCCGCACTACCTGCTACAGTAGCACTCGTGTTTTCAAATTCTTGGCCTTTTTTTCCACTTTCTCTTTACATTCATTCTCTCTATGTTCGTAGTACTGGGCCATGCTCAAAATTACAGAAGGGGTAGAGGTAGTCCAGGTACTTTCCGCTGCTTGCAGACGCGCGGAAACTTCTGGGGCCAAGTTCGTAACAAATCTATTCACAAACAGCCTAATTCCACCCTCTGTTGCTAGGTCTTGTCCACTAAAATCGATAAAAACTCCTTCAAACCTTGTAAAAAAATCGGACACACTTTCGTCCTTCTTCTGCTTACAAGCAGTCAATTTGTCCCAATCGACTTTTCTCGGAGGTATCAGAGTATGCATAAAGGCGATAATTCTCGCCGGTAAGGATGTTATTTCAACCCTAGGCTTGTCTCCTGGTTTGCGATCCCTGTCCCATACTCGTAGCTCATCCCACGTACCCCCTAATTCGGCGTGATCAGAGTCGTGCACCTGTCGCCATATATCCACAGGCACAAGCAAACCAAAGAACAGCTCCATATCTGCTAATGTCATAATAGCCGAGGCAGCAGCCTCGGTCAGTTCTTTGTAATAGGCTGTAGGGTTCTTGCGAGGGTCGGGCAGTTGGGATTTCAATGAAAGGACCTCACTCCTTTTCCATGGAGTGTACACCCATTGCTCCTGAAACCTGGCGTCTACTCGTTGCCGAGTAATGACCTGATTATCATCGCGCAGTTCGGGAACCTCTGGATGATAAATGGGATGGACCTCTCGCATGGGGTGCTGCAAGGTCCACTGAGTCAAGGGGTGTTCTGAAGTCCATTGGGGACATTTCAAAAATAATCTTCCCCTATATTGGACCATAGTGACTACGTTTTTATACACTTCCTGCGGACTCAAATTAAACCTATAAGTCCAATCACGAATCTCATACAATATTTGAGGAGCGCTCCCATTGCTAAAGCTGACCTCCCAAGCCCAGATGAGGGAATTCGACATTTGAAACACCACGTGTTGTTGCATTACGGGCTCCAAATCTTTCACAGTGCTCCATATGTCTTCTACTGTATATGCGTTATTCCTGATCCATTGGACAGCTTGATCAGCTAACGCTTCCTTCTCTCCATAGGCCACGGATGACCTGGTAAATAACCGTTTACCTTCCAACCCCCCTAATACCCCTTTCGGAGTCTGATCTGCCACACCGGGCGTGGTGCTGGCTGATTAAGAGACCCCTATGGGACTTGGTACGCTCAATTGTACTCGGGGGAATGGATAGGTCAATTTAGAATCAGGGATAAGAGTGGCCATTCCCCCACGCGAGGGAAACGGGATGGTCGTGTCACGGTTAGGGGTGGTGGAATTCTGATCCACGGGTGCCGATGCCGGTGGTACAGCGGCTGCCTGGACGGGGACCGCAGGGTATATGCGTTGCGGGGCATATGGCGGAGGAGGTCTTTGATCTAGCAGATCCTCAATCTCGTCTTCAGCTTCATTTCTTGTTACATAGCTTTTGTCGACCTGCAACCTAAATCGTCTATCTTCTATCTCTATGTTCTTTTCAGTTTCACTCTTGTCATGCGCAATAGCTTTCTGCGTAATAGCTTGCCCTTGCTGAACCTTAAGTAATTTTTCTGATCTAATACGTCTCCTTTTTGCTTCTTTCTGCCACTTATTCAGAGTATCAAACATAGCCTGTCGGCTGCGCTTGACGAAAATACGTTCTTGTAAATACTGAATCTTTTTCTCATCAAAAGATCCAGAATTTGGCCACTGTAATTCTATGTTATCCTTGGTGTACTTATGCCACAAGGAATTAAAGAGAAGGGGACCAATACCGTGCTTGCAATACATATCGTGGCTGGGTGTACCTTCCGGAGGAGAAGGTTGGCTTTCGTCCAACCTCATGCTCTCCGGGCGGAAACAGCCAAAGCACAGTTTGCTGAG
Source organism: Lissotriton vulgaris (assembly GCF_964263255.1). Classification (NCBI taxonomy): domain Eukaryota; kingdom Metazoa; phylum Chordata; class Amphibia; order Caudata; family Salamandridae; genus Lissotriton; species Lissotriton vulgaris. Next base: position 1,174,185,598 of record NC_141696.1, read on the forward strand.
ACACAGCATTTTCCCTTTCTATACCAAGTCAGCTGGAAAGGAATCAAAGGTTATTATTCAAGAAAATTGAACCAAGTTGTATTCAACACAATTTCATCAAACACATGGCCATGTTTTCAGTCATTCAACGTACGTATTCTAACATACATAAAACAAAACACGTTGTATACAAACGAAAGACAAATGGTATACCAATATCCTGCAACCGGAAAGGGCAGAGCCCGTCGACTCCTGCCCGTGGAGAACTCTTCGATGCAATATTCAAAAAACCACAAAATTAATGTTCAATAACAGTCTTGTCCTTAGACTGCCTGGAGATAGTTTACACAGGTTTCTAAACCACAGACCAACCTACAGGCCATCCGGCAGTATTCATGGTTCACCTCCCGGACTATGCTGGCTAAGCCTGCTTTTGCAAGCACTGCTCCAGATTTGTCCGAGCGCTACCCAATCTCAACTGTCGGCGTTCCCGAGGACAATCCGGCCCAAGTGCGAACCGCAGTCTCCCACAAGAAAGGCGTGTAATCGCTATCTCCAGTTTTCCGCAACAGCCAAACCAGGGGCATCTACACGTGCAATCTCAATATTGCCCCGTCAGACCCCCTTTTCAGAGTATCTCCGTGACTACAAGTCACCAAAATGCCAAGTACCAAGTCCAGAATCCAACACAAGACAGGACAAAACACTCACCTGGTGCACGCAGGTTTGATTGCACGTTCTCCACTGCCAACTCTCAATAAGGCCAACGTGGCTGGTTCTCGGGTCGCACCCGAAGGACTCCGGCGTGAGGTCACTAGCAGCTGAGATCCTCTCCACCGGAGGGGCAAAGCAAAACCCCAATTTCTCGTTGGTTTATTCTGCAATTCCCCCCCGATCGAAAGTACCCCTTTTTAATGTCCCTCTCATTCTCTGAGATACAGAGGGACGACCCCAACGCGGAGTCCCGGCGGAGTCGCCAACTGAAGTACTGAAAAATATTCACCAACTCCCAATTACAGTTATCATCACAACCAATCCCATTTGCATTACCAATATTCAGTCGGTTGGCAGTGTAGAAGGTCCAAGCATTTATTAGACAAAGACAAACTCTGCCAGAGGAGCTCCTTGCGACCTAACCCCACGAGGTCCGCCAAGAAGACTGCTGGCACATTATCAGAACATCATGTATATACAGTTGCATTTGCAGAATCATTGCCCAAGATGGAAAAATACAAGCTGGTACAGGTTGGTGCATAAAGGAAAGACCATATATGGCAGACAAAGCACTCTTGGTTTAGCTCATCCTAGATTAGCAAGGTCGGCCGGGTGACTCCCTTCTGCCAGCTTCTGAACAGCCTGCCCCGCACCCCTCCCGGAATGTGCTTATCAGGCCCTCCTCTGCTACCTACAACCTTGACGGGCCTAACGAGCTGAAACAGCAATTCTGCAACAGTTGGCGTATTTCTCAGGAGAATGCTTTCCAATATAGGGAAGTGAACGGGGGCTGTTAATACAGGACTCCGAGCTAGGCCACAAAATGGCGTCGGTCGGGACAACAAAACGTAAAATGCAAAGGCCAATGCAAGCTAAGGTTCTTGAACATGACAGATGGAAATATGCTAATGTGTATGTGCCTATACTAATAGGTTTAGATACATCATGCTAATTCTAACACATTAATTATAGGAACTATATTGTTCTACCTTGATGCCAGTTCCTCAGTTCTGATGTGGGGTGGGATGGAGTTCCAGATTTTTGTAGCATTTCCTCCAAAAGATTTGGTTGTGGATCGTGTTACCATGTACACCCCCTTCCACACCATCATTATCCAGTAGTTATGGACTCTGGACCTTCCAGGATTCCATGTATGCCCTAGATCATGGGTACTCACAAACGTTCTCTCTGGGGCCGAGTTTACAGTGTGGTTTGTGTCCGAGGGCCGCACCGGTGGGTGCGGGGTCAGTGGGGTAGGGGGCGAGGCTAGAGCAACAAAAAAAACTGTGACCATGAGGTTGAACACAGGTCCCTGCAGCGGACGCCTTCGTTCACTGAGCTACCAGACCCGTCATACACACATCTCTCTCTCTCTCTCTGTCTCCCTCTCGCTGTCTCTCTCACCCTCCTTCCATCCTTCTCTCTCCCTCTCTCTCCCTCCCTGTCTCTCTCCCACTCTATTATTTAGGTATTTATATTTTTTTAAGCAATGCACACCACTTTCGGTTACTATTAACTAAACAGATTATCTCTTTGAAATTCAACACTAACTGAATATTCAAAATTTAGAAAAGAAAATCGAAAAACAGAAAACAAGGAAGTACAAGATCTGGAAAAAGTAGAAAAAGACATGTAAAAAGAAGATGAGAGGTAAAACTGGCGAATGATAAAAAAAATCTGAAGGAAACAGCAGGTATGTGGTGGAAAAGACAAAACGTGAGAAGGTTGACATACAGGAGTGAAAAAAGCTAAAAATGGAGAAAACATGGGAATAGAGTACAATTTGAACTTATATAAAATAGCTAAAGTGAAAAGGGAGTATACAAATTGAGAAGTAATAGCTTGGAGGTATGTAGCTTGTGCGGTGAGTCTGTTGCAGTTGTAAAATAATTCCTCAAAGGCTACTTCTGGTCAGGATAAACACTGACTGTTCTGTGGCACAGGCAGTAGGGGTGGAGTTAGGCCACTGAAAATCCACTGTGATGGGGTGACCATCAGACTCTCAGATTTGATGAAAAACAGTTGCTCTTACTGGTTTTAGATGGTGAATGTCATTCTTTTCCTCTTGGTCCGTTTGGTTGTTCTGTAGCGGCAACAATGTATAATCTCGAAATTTGCAATTCATTCCTTGGGTGAAAATGTCAATGTAATCCTGGCCTTGTAGCGATCGTAGGTATGGTTAGCATATAAGCCTGCTTTCCTCTATATATATATAAATTCAATAATGTTTGGTTGCTTTCAGGATATGGAGATGAATTTGAAAGCAATAAGAATGCAGACTTGGAAAGAACGAAAGGAATTGGAAAAAAAACATAAAGGAAAGGTAATTATAGCCAGAAGTCTTACATTGTTACTTGCATATGTCTGCAGAATGGACCTCATACACTACTGTTCCTCTTCCTCCTACTTATATACATTTGCGTTAACTTAAATTCCGAACCTGACAATTGTGTTATGTCCTGCCTCCATTAGTCCTGTGTCTTACGTTGGTAATTCCAGGACCTGAGCATGTAGATGTACGTGGAATGTTGGTTGTGAATATCCCACCAGGGGGAGTTAAAGACAGCTCATCAGATAATGGGCTGAGCTCTTGCCAACATATTCCTGGTGGGTTGTTTCCTAGAAGTTGATACAGATTAATTGTATCCGTGACATGTCTAGGACTTTGTTTCAATAAATCAGCTTGTGCACTCCACAATTGTGTAGACTTCCCCGCCTTCATACTGGTGACGAGTGATTTAGTGAACAATGCATCCTACGAGAAGAAATCTCAGTAGCATAAAAACATTGATTAACCCCAGCAGTGTCGTTTTTTCTACACTGCAGCCCTTGGAAACAGAATAGGCAGCACTAAGAATCCACAGTTACAGAGAAGAAGCTGTTCCTTTGAGCAGCAGACATTTGGATGAAGTGGATATGCTTTAGTTGCACCTCTGTTGGTCAGCAAAAGTCCATAATGATGTGCAGGTACTGCATTAGGAGGAAAGCCCCTAATCTACCAATGGTGTCTTCAGTGGTTATAGGCTGATTGCTTTTTGGATTTTTTCCCAGTAATGTGGGGGTCCATCTAACCAGTAATCATTTTAGCATTTATTTTGGGATTGGTCTATATGCACTGGCTTGAAGAAGATTGTGGCCTTCATTTATGGCCTGCTTACTTTTGGGATTTAAGAGGTGATTTAAAACAAAGTATAATATGGAGTGCAGAATGATATTGCAAGACTGATGTTCTCTCTGCAGCAAACTATAAAATCATAAACGCTCAAGCTCAGTCAATGCCTGATCAGCAGTACCTCAAATGTGAACCAATGGAACAGACCCTAGTGGTATGCTAAAAGTCACAGAATTTCCTGCTTTGCTCCAGACACTAGAAAGATCCAACGAAGCAAATTCCGTGATGATGTTCAGGAAATGTTCCACAATCAGTGCAATGAGCACAATATCCAAACCAGATAGGTTTTTAATTCACTTATTCTTTTCTTTTCCTTAACTTTCCAAATTTGTGCAGTTTGTGCCCAAAAATGTCAATAGATACATCACTGGCTGGGCCTTCTGGTTTGGATATTGTGCTCATTTAATGCACTAATTGTGGAACATTTCCAAACCGTCACCACGGAATTTGCTTAGTTGATCCTTGCCTGAATGGGAAATAAATGTATTGATCCGTACTCGAATTGGACTCACATACTCACTGGTGTATTAGGTAAGTTGATTTTCAATTGTTTGATTGGTGCTGTTTGTTGAATCCTCCTGAGTATGAGGATGGATAATTCACTGATTGCGCTGTCCCCAAATTATGGGGTGAGTACTCAAGTATTGATTTAATAAAGTATATTCAAATGTTGTAAAGTTTTTCCAAGAATTCTTTTATTTCATTTCCTTTTTTCTTCTATCATTTACTTGCTTTGGTAACATTTACTTGCTTTGGTAACATCCATTTTATATAATTATAATTAATACGATGTGTTCAAAAACCTAAATAGGCCCAATGCATTTTCGGGCATTACCCTTCATCAGGGGCTTAATCCTGAGAACATAAGAAAATAGAAGAAACTCAAGCTTAGTCATAGCCGGTACATCCATATAATTACTGTAATTCGTGAATTTATCAGTGATGTAAGTGATTTTTTACTCCAAACACTCATGGTAAAATTACCAGAGCTGAAAACCTATTGTGAAGTTTTGAGAAGGTGCTAAATGGTTAACAAAATGATCTCATGCCCATGTTGTCAGGGTCTAACAGGGTTGAACATTGGAGTTGCCTTTCCTTTGTTGAACCAGATATGGGGGTTTGATGGCAGTCAGACCCCAGGGAGTGTGCACCTCCTTTTTCCTGTAAATATAAGAGATAGGCCTGTGTGGTGTAGTGGCAATACAACTGGCAATTTGTTTGTTATATGTAGTAGGTATAACTGACCCTGCTCAAAGTAATCCAGTGACTTTCCTGCGTTAATTACTGTAGCCTAACCTCTCCTGTGAGGCGTCCTGTAACTAGTCAACAGTCCTATCCATGTGATGGAGTTTGTTCTTAGAGCACTGATATTCCCACTTTTATTTGAGTATTTTTTTTTACCACCTCTAACTTAAGCACAGAAAAAGATTAATCATGAAGGTTTCCTTTAAAAGACTCATAATTGGGACTGTAATAAAGGGAAGAACACACAATAGAGACCGTTCCCAGTTTAAAGCCAAACCAAAACAAAAAGGGTGAGGTGCTTAATGGTTGTGAGGCATCTCACAAAAATTGATAGACTGGCATCACACTCCACCCGGAGTCATGCTTCATCATCTGCCAGCCCTCGCCCTCCAGAAACCGCGTTTGGTAGAGGACGGGCATGCACCTGGAGACAGGGATGCACTTCTAAGTGAGTGGGGGCCCAGAAAGGAAAAAGTGATAATTAAAAAACCATCACAGTACACCCATAGATCCTTTATTCAAAGGGAGACTGTGCGGAGTTAAAATAGAGAGTGCGGTGAATGAGGATACTATCATCCCGTCACCGCTGTGTAAATATTTTAGAGATAGGTCAACATGTTTCTGCCGTTTGTCCGTATAGGTACATGGCATTCGTCAGGACCAGATGTAATGGGGGCTCCAACCTTACCGAAAAGCGATTCGGTAGTGCCACTCTGTGGGAGTAACCACTATCACTCTCCACTGCCAGGGTTTATGGACCCTTTGGGAAGGACGATTATCCCCATGGGAGGGAGGGGGGTTTGTGACTTTTGGGGAATCCCTATGGACACACTATGCCATTGGCCGGGGATGTTCCTGAGAATACACCTACACCGATCACCTCGCCGCCTCCCTGCTGCTGTATTTTGGTTTGGTTTTAAACTGGGAACGGTCTCAATTGTGTGTTCTACAATTAACTGGAGGCTGACCGTCCACCAGCATCCTACGGCCTCTTGTTCCTTCCTCGGGCTACTGCCTGAGTAATGTTGTGATTGCCACTGTAATAAAGGATGTCAGACTGGCTCATTACTAGGTGTTGGTCAAGATGTTCCACAGATTATCACTTAGTCTGATTATTCAACTGCTAATCTCATTGGCGTGAGTAGGTTTGCATAAATATTAAGTTACGTGTAGGCAGACGTGGCTTATCTGCGGGCCCTTGTTGATAAAATACTTCATGAGTAGTAATCATGCATCAACTCTTTTCCAGGCGGGAGTGAAATTTGAAATCAATTTAGCTGAACCGATTAATCAAGAGACAGACACAAATGAGGAAGATGAGGTAAGATGTTAAATGTTTTGCAGTATTTTTTCACTACATATTTGAGCGTAATTTGAAAGGGATTACAGACAGTTTACCTGTGCAGTAAAAGTGTTCTATGTAAAGTGTTCAGCAAATTGACACAAAAGAGTTTACATATACATTTGTATTTTACTTATTTTATTTTATTTATTTATTTGCAATGTTTTATATAACGCTGGCTATACCCAGAGGTAAAACCAAAGGTGATGATGGACGGAGTGTTGAACATGAGGAGTGTGAGCATCCTGACGAGTTCAGAAACGGTTGCTCCCTTTGCCCTGCTGCCTGCTCCTGTGCGGTATCGTTATTTAAACTGCATTGCTTTTCATCTGCCTGCATTATTTCTATCAACAATTGATTTGCCTGCATAGCGCTGCAGCGCGAGTGCTGCCACTCTTAATTGGGACATTTTAAATAGCTTCTGGGGAATGCTGACTCGGCGCTCATAGAGCTACTAATAGAAATAGGAACGCTTGGGGGCATTGTACTGTCGGCGCTTCATCTTTAACATTAATTTATAGAGGACGTTTCAGCTGCAAGCTTTGTCAATCACCTGAGCCTCAGCATAACGCAAGTTGCGTTTATTTACATAGCTGCCGCCATCTTACGCCTGTTGTTGTTGTTGTTCAGACCGGCCCCCACAGCCCGCCCCGCCTCCCTGCTGACCCTCCCTCGCCCCTCCCCCCCGCCAACCATTTATGACAGATGCTTTTGCGCGCAGCGTCCACGCGCAGCGGTCGCGCCCCAAAGGTGCGCCAAAGGTAAGCCCGTCTACGCCCGTCCGCGCCTGGACCGCGCCCAGCGCCAGACCCCCTGGCCCCCGTCCCTCCCACCCCTCCCGCATTACTTACGATGCCACCACCCTCCTAGCCCTTAACCCCGGCCGACTCCCCAACTGCGCCCAAGCCGCTCCTGGACACACCCATGGACCCTTCTCCTGTAACTCCTGCAAGTTCGACGGCACCAAGAACAAATCCTCATCCACGAACACAAAACAGACATCTGACTCCAACCACCTAAAATGCATCCTGCTCAACACCCGCTCGGTCCACAGACACGCCATCGACCTCTGGAATCTACTTGACACCAACTCTCCCGACGTCGCCTTCCTAACAGAAACATGGATGAACGCCTCATCAGCCCCAGACATCACTATTGCCATCCCGGAAGGATACAAGATCATCCGTAAGGACCGCACCGACTAAACAGGAGGAGGTATCGCTATCGTCCACAAGAACTCCATCCGCATCTCAACCAGCTCAGACGTCAACCTTGCTAGCGCCAAACACCTTCACTTCCAGATCCACACCGACCCCAAGACCACAATCATAGGTACATTCCTCTATCGACCTCCAGGACCCCGGGCACAATTCAGCGACGTTATCACTGACTTTATCACCCCACACGCCCTCCCCTCCAAGGAATACATTCTACTGGGAGACCTCAACTTTCACCTGGAAAAGAGCAATGACAGCAACGCCACCTCCCTTCTGGACAATCTCGCCAACCTCGGACTCAAACAACTTGTCACTACGCCCACCCACATCGCAGGTCACACACTCGACCCTATCTTCACCTCCAGCAAACATGTCTCCTTCAGTCACACCACTACTCTCCATTGGACGGACCACAGTTGCGTACACTTTATCTACAATAAAACCACAACTCACAACCATCCTCAACCTACTCTGCGAAGAAACTGGAACAAAATCACCATCGACCAAATCTCCTCATCGCTTCTTCAAAACCCCCCTGCCCACTCCTCAAACCCCGACCATGCAGCCATTAACCTCACCCAATGGCTATCCAACAGCGCCGACATCCTAGCACCGCTGAAAAAACGTCAAATCAAACTAGGCAGCAAAAACGCCTCCTGGTTCAACGATGATCTTAAGAAATCGAAGAAACTCTGTCGCTCCCTCGAGAAGGCCTGGAAAAAAGACCCAAACACCAGCACCAGGGACGCCTTCAAAAACGCCACCCGCATACACCACCAACTAATCCGATCTGCCAAGAAAGCCGCATTCAAAGACCGACTAGACAACAACGCCCACAACAGCAAGGAATTATTCAACATCGCCAAAGAATTTACCAACCCCTCAGCCAACTCCAATGATATCACCCCCTCTCAAGCCCTCTGCGACTCCCTAGCTTCGTTCTTCCACAACAAAATCGCAGACATCCACAACAGCTTCGACAACCGACCCAGAGACCAACCCACCCAACCTTCTGCAGGACCTTCACCCCCCTTGAACATCCTTAATGACTGGAACCCAATCTCTACCGAGGACACCATCCGCCTGATGAACTCCATCCACTCAGGATCCCCCACAGACCCTTGCCCTCACCACATCTTCAACAAAGCAGACTCCATCATAGCACCACACCTCCGAGACGTCATCAACTGCTCCCTCAACTCCGCCACCTTCCCAGAAAGCTGGAAACACGCCAAACTTAGCGCCCTTCTGAAAAAACCCACAGCTGACCCCACCGAACTCAAAAACTACCGCCCCATCTCGCTCCTTCCATTCCCAGCCAAAGTCATCGAGAAAGCTGTCAACAACCAGCTCGCCGCCTTCCTCGAAACCAACAAATCCCTCGACTCCTCACAGTCCGGCTTCCGAGCCAAACACAGCACGGAGACCGCCCTCATCGCAGCAACAGACGACATTCGAACTCTACTGGACAATGAAGACACAGTCGCCCTCATCCTCCTCGACCTCTCCGCAGCCTTCGACACAGTTTGCCACAGCACCCTTCTACAGCGCCTCAGAAACATCGGAATCCAAGGAAAAGCACTGGAATGGATCACCTCGTTCCTCACCGGAAGAACTCAGAGAGTCCGCCTCCCACCGTTTAAGTCAGAGGCCACCGAAGTCATCTGCGGTGTGCCACAAGGATCTTCACTCAGCCCCACCCTCTTCAACGTATACATGAGCCCCCTCGCGGCCATCGCACGCCATCACAACCTCAACATCATCTCCTACGCGGACGACACTCAACTGATCCTATCACTCACCAAAGACCCTAACACCGCCAAAACCAACCTACATGAAGGAATGAAAGAAGTAGCCGAGTGGATGAAGCACAGCCGTCTGAAACTAAACTCAGACAAAACAGAAGTCCTTATCTTAGGTACCTCCCCCTCCGCTTGGGATGACTCTTGGTGGCCAGAGGCCCTTGGAAAAGCACCCATCCCAACGGACCACGCACGGAACCTGGGCGTCATCCTGGACTCCTCACTCTCTATGAACAGACAAGTCAACGCCGTTTCATCATCATGCTTCAAAATTCTTCGCATGCTCAAAAAAACATTTCGCTGGATCCCCACCGAAACCAGAAAAACATGCACTGGTTACAAGCCGCCTGGACTACGGAAACACCCTATACGCTGGTATCACCACAAAACTCCAGAAAAAACTCCAACGCATCCAGAACGCATCAGCCAGACTCATACTAGACATCCCGCGTAAAGACCACATCTCTAGTCACCTGAAAAACCTCCACTGGCTCCCCGTCAATAAGAGGATTACTTTCCGCCTCCTAACCCACGCACACAAAGCACTTTACGAACTTGGACCCGAATGCCTCAACATACGACTTTCCTTCTACACCCCCTCTCGCCAGCTACGATCTTCCAACCAAGCCCTTGCTACCGTACCTCGCATCAATAAAACCACCATGGGAGGTAGATCCTTCTCCTACCTCGCAGCTAAAACCTGGAACTCACTCCCCACTCACCTTCGTCTCACTCAGAACCACCTAACATTCAGAAAGCAACTTAAAACTTGGATATTTGACAAGTAATTCCCCACCCTTCTTCAAGCGCCTTGAGACCCTCCGGGTATGTAGCGCGCTATACAAATCTTTTTGACTTGACTTGACTTGACATTGCAAGCACTCACCTCCAGTCAACTGATCTGGGTTTAATCCATCATCATTCTTTAGCTCACTCCGCCACCCCAGTTCAGACATGGCCATTTGCAAATCAGTCTGACCCTGTGCCTCATGGGAACAGTCCAGCCGGAACTGCCAAGCCATGTCTTCCCTGGACCGGAAACAAGCATCCTGGGACCGGTTTCTGGCTAATCAGCCGTCATCAGCTGTAGTGTAGTTCCTATATTTCCAATAGGCTCTGCGCATTGGAATAATATATCCTGTAGACGTAGGACTGAGGTCTACTGGGTCTCTACCGGTTACTTAATTGTGAGTGCCAGCTAGCTCAGAGGTCACTAGAAACTTTCTCGAATAAACAAGAAGGGATTCGTTTCTGACAACCGCATAAAACATGACAACTTTGTATCCCAAGAATAAGAAATCAAATCTCTAGAGTCTCGGAAACAATAGAAATCTATTTCACTCAGTCAATCGTGCATGCTTAGTTTCACCAGAGGTGCGAGAGAAATAGAGAGACGGTCGTTTTCAATAAAAAGGTATTTATTGAACAGTCTTCTTTCTCAAGCATTGAAAATGAACTGCTACAATAGTAAAGCTTACTATGAAGTACAATGCATATAATACGAACAGTATTATAAAGTAGTACTGTAAAAGCATGATATGGTTTCTAAGCCATAAAGTGCATAAAATGTATAAAATACATAAAATACATACAACGATAAAAGGATGACTAAAATACTCAACTGGTGCTTCTAGAATATGCCTACCTAGGTGTACCTAACCTAAGTCTGATAAGAGGGAGGGAGTATAAGAGGAGGAGTTTAAGTCTAGGAGTTCTCTGCCAGGAATCTGATTCCGATAATTCTCTAAGAGGTCTAATCAGCTCCGTACCTTTGTTCTAGAATGAAGGAGGTCTTGTATCTCGTTCTTGGGGCTCGATTTCCCAGATACCCGCAAGGGTAGCCTGGAAACACTGGAGCTGGATTTCTCGGCAGGAGAAATGACAGTTTCTCGCAGTGCGTCTGCTGGAGGGTCGGCTTCCTTCGGCACTTGCTGCTGCAGGGCGTCGGGCAAGTAGATAGTCGATCTGCTCCAAACCACCGTGTGTTTGTTTAGGCAAATCAAGGCATATTTATACTTTGAAGGTGCCGAGTTTGACACATGTTTGGACTTAATAACGTCACTCAAAGGCTCATTTCTTGGAAAACGCCGGGAGTTCTAGGAGAACTTAATATTCAAGCAGGGGGAAGTCCCGAGCTGCTGAAGGCAGGTTTTTCCAAGAAAACGTTGTTAATTCTTGGAGCTTACTGGAAGTATTCATGCCGTATTTGGGCTGTATGGTTTAGGCCAAATATGGTAATGATTTCTATGCCTATATAAGGAAATGATAAAGTATACCTATATAAGGGCATGAATCTGGAAATTTATACTAGGGTCCGAGATTCATTTACAACACAGCCAGGCTAGCTTGAATCCAGTGGCAAACTGAGCAAGGGACCCACGTTTGGGCATACCCTGCCAACTTAGGGCGAACAAAACAAAACCAAAGGGGATGATGGACGGAGTGTTGAACATTGCAAGCACTCACCCCCAGTCAACTGATCTGGGTTTAATCCATCATCATTCTTTAGCTCACTCTGCCACCCCAGTTCAGACATGGCCATTTGCAAATCAGTCTGACCCTGTGCCTCATGGGAACAGTTCAGGCCGAACCGCCAAGCCATGTCTTCCCTTGACCAGAAACAAGCATCCTGGTACCGGTTTCTGGCTAATCAGCAGTCATCAGCCAGGCTAGCTTGAATCCTGTGGCAAAGTGAGCAAGGGACCCACTTCTGGGCATACCCTGCCAACCTAGGGCGAACAAAGCAAAACCAAAGGGGATGATGGACGGAGTGTTGAACATTGCAAGCACTCACCCCTAGTCAACTGATCTGGGTTTAATCCATCATCATTCTTTAGCTCACTCCGCCACCCTAGTTCAGACATGGCCATATGCAAATCAGTCTGACCCTGTGCCTCATAGGAACAGTCCAGCCCAAACTGCCAAGCCATGTCTTCCCTGGACCGAAAACAAGCATCCTGGGACCGGTTTCTGGCTAATCAGCCGTCATCAGCCAGGCTATTTATTTATTTGCAACATTTTATAAAGCGCTGGCTATACCCGGAGGTATCAGAGCGCTTTACATGAGGATCAGCAAGTTACAGGTTACATATTTACATAGCCAAGTATAGACATAGGAGAAAAACATGAGATTACACAATAATATGAGTTATTAGCGCGTACATACGTCTTAAGGGGAGTGAAAGGTAGAGGGGGAATGGTAAACAGGGGTAAGGAATGCAGGTGAAAGACACTACGGGGAGACGAGGAAAAAAATGTCAGATGTCCGGCTGGGTAGGTGATGGCCGAGGGGTGAACCAGAGCCAAACTCCTCTATAGCTGCATAGGATAGCTCCACATTTGTAGATGTTGGACAGTGCTATAGGATAGAGATGAGCATGTCAAAATTGCCATGCTTCATCCCCAGTTAGGATCGGGCTTCTGTCACTTCGTAGGAGTGAAATTGACAATGTTTTACTGTTTCAAAATATATATTTTTTTTTCGTGATGGTAACTAGTGGAACATATCCAGACGAAATTGCAGAATTGTCTCGAACATCAGGTGACTTTGTTTCTGTTGTTAGATATTTGGGTTGGAAACTAGTTGGGTGAAATCAGTTACTGTGGATAAACTGCTCACTGCTCGAACAAGAACTGCCAGTGCTTCCCACAAACCCTTTGACCCTGTCCTTCAAGCCTCACAGCTGTCTGGCTCTACTGTCTTGGTGTCCTCTATGCAAATGCAGACCCCTAAAATAGGAGGCACAGGAATGATGATGTCCTAAAGTTCTCGTCAAGAGTCTGTGCAGGCATATTGGAATAGACCACTGTGCATAGAAGGCTGCAGTGGACATATGAATTTGAACCTTCCATTATGCAGTTCCTCTAGTTGAATGATGCTCTACCTATGTATAAGAAGTTGTACCTGTGAATCGCAGACTACAGTAGAAATATCTTATGTATCTTGGAGTTTTTTTCATATTTCTTTATTTGCACTTTACTGATTTTACTTCATGACAGTTACAACAGCACATTCTCATGTTTTTCATATACATACCAATACTAAAAGAACAACTAACGATCACACTTCGGCATAAAAAAATGTGCTAGGTGTCATAAACATTGTGCTAAACATCAAAACTTCAGTAGGTCACACAAAAGGAACGCACATTTCTAGTAAGGAGTAGTCAAGCTCACTTAACATGGGCAGGTCCCCTTCATCTAGCTAATCCAGTTGTCATAGCTTTCCCATCCTAAGAATTTTAACAGCCCACCAAATTCATACATGTTCATTCAACAGAAAAAGAGCAATATACACATGTCCTTTTGCAGACAATCTTGTGTCATACACTCCTCTTTAGTGACCACTATAGCCACGTGCTAGCTCCAAGGCTTCTGTCAGAAGGTGACCTTTTATCTGGCTTTGCTTTCAAGACAATAACTGTCTTGTCCCTTCTGGACATGATTGCCCTTCCCCTGGTTTACTTTTACTGAACAGCCAACGTGCTACCCTCTGCCAGTAGCCCTTTCAACAATTCTCTCATCCAAGTGCTAACAGGAGAATTAGTTGTCTTCCAAGACATGGCTATCTGTCGTTTGGCCAGCAGTCAGGCCAAATCTGTTCTCAAACTTAGTAAATTCCGACATTTTATACAAGCCCAGCATGACTCCTACAAGGTCATTATGTAGGAAGAGAGGATGTGGCGTTATGACCACAGTTGTTGATTTTGGCATCGGGAAACCAAGTCGAGTCCCAGCTTGGGCTCAACAACATGGCAAACCACTTAATCTCCTGTGTCTAAAAACAAAAAAAATGAATATGACCTTGTGTGATATAACTGGTGTTCATGTAAATCACTTGAGCCAAGTTTCTATTAGTTCTCGAGATCTGGAGAACATCCGAAACATATTTACCAAGCCTGCATACGGGCCACAACATATGGAGCAAGAATTTGGCACCACTGGGAAGATGCTATGCAGCTGCTTAGGTGTCAGCTATGGTCTAAGGAGTTCCTTATACTGTATAAACTGGAACTGCATTTCTAGAAACATATAATGGCTGTTCACGCATGTGGTACCAATATTTGGAAGTGAAACACTGCCCAACATCCATTTCTCATGCTTCCTGTAAGAGGAAGATATCTGCCCTAGATTGTATAGTTAAGCTGTGATACAGCACTGTTAAATATATCTTTATTTTTTATTCTGGTACCTTATACGTCGCCCATGTGTCGCCTTCAGAGGACTTTGTAGTACTTAGTCTGTTAGGCTCTTATATGTTTTTAACAGAAGCAGGAGCCTGACTGGGTCACATTGTTTTGTTAACTGTAATGGTTCAGACCCTCGTACGTAAGGGGTATTGGTCTGGATATTGATCAATTAGCTGGGGAAAGCTTGACTGAACCATGCTTTTTTCTGATTTTTTTTTAAAGAGGTCAGACTGGGTGAGGCTTCGAATTTTAGGTGCAACAATTTTCTAAATGTTTGTCCGACTACACTAGTAGGTTGACTGATCTCTATGCTCTCTTTATGACATTGCCAGGGTGGAAAGCTTTGAAGGGGCTAGATCTTGGTGGTTTTGCGGGATTTGAATGAATGACAGATTCTGAAGGTACTTCTGTCCCTTGTCCTCGTCCTGTGAGGCAAAGGATGATCAACGTATCTCGAAGATTCGCTTGTTGCCAATTAAGGGATTTCAACGCTGGAATGACAATGCATTTATTCCTCTTCAGAAAAAAGTAGTTTGGCAGCTTGGTTTTTAATCCACCACAGTTTATAAATAAATGTTTTAAGCCCCTGCAACATCCCTGCTCCATTAGTCTACTTGTAATAATACTAGACCCTTGTGATTTCAACTGATATCATGTTTGGACAAAGGTTCTTATTCCCCCAAGCATCATAAATTAAAAGTTGGTGTTCTTTACAACACAGATCTGTGACGTGAATAGGAGGTACAAGTTAACTAGTTCCGGGCACGCGTGTCGGCCAACGGATGTCTCAAGCACTACCTGGCTAGTGCTGCGCATGTCCGTTGGCCGACTCGGACCAGCCCACTCATTAAAAGTCGTGTACCGCAGCGGAATTTGCGCCGCGGTTAACGGGTTAAATTTGATCCCAAGATTTTTCACTTTGTGATTTGGGATTGTGATCTGGGGTTCTTGGCCAGCCAAATGTTAATGTTTTGATGTGTCATTCTCTTACCATGCGGGTCGCCGATTTTGATGTATTCTGTCAGAGGTAATTTTCAGAGCACGAAGAAGCTTAAACCATTTGATGAGTTGTACACTATGGGTTGTCCTTTCCTCAAGCCAGAAATAGATTTTTCTATCATCAACATACATATAGGTTTGGGTAATATGTTGAAAGACCACCCCGGGGAGAGTATGTATGTATGTATGTATGTATGTATGTATGTATATATATATATATATATATATATATATATATATATATATATATATATATATATATATATTCACTGAATAAACCATAGGTTACAGGGACGTTATAGTTAGTTGGACATTTCACTCATACAAAACCATAGAAATTCCGCCGTTATAGTTAGTTGAGCTAACTATAACTCACTCCCCCGCAATGCACTGCTGATGACGTCACATATTACATCATTCATGACATGGTCAGTGACATCACTGATGACATCATCCAGCGACTGTGTGTTTCTGTAAAGTTTAAATATGTTTTATATATATATATTAAGTTGTATTGAAGAATGAGTGGGTGTATAAGGGTCTGGATGGAGGATTTAGTAGGTGCATGACTAACTGTATAAGTGAGTGATTAAATGTGTCTTACTGAATGTATTGTTTAGTGACTATACGGTGTGAATGTCTGTATCAGTCTGTCTGTTGTTGTGTAAGCTGCAGCATTGGTTGGTGAGTAGCTACATGAGTTTCTATATGGGTTATTGATTGGGTGCGTGAGTATTTGTATGGGTGCCTGAGTGTGTGTGTGGGTGAGAGGTGTGTGACTCTGTGCATAGATGTGTAAGTACTTCATTCACTGGGTGTATGGGTTCAAGAGTGCATGTGGAAACAACTGTATGGGTCGGTGAGTGTGTGTATGGGTGTGTTGGTGAGTGAATGGATATCTCAGTGCTACATGTCCAAGTAACTACATATGTAAAACACAATGCATGTGAGAGTTGGAGTATATAAATGACTATATGTGAGAGTCAGTGATTGTGAGAGTGGCTGTATGGATCACTGAGTACTTGTATCAGTGATTGTATAAGAGAGTAAGTATATGTTAGTATCTGTATGAATAAGTGTGGTTGTGTGTGTGTGTATAACTGTATAGGTGACTAAATAGAAGTGTGATTGATTCTTTGCATGACTGACTAGGTGTGTGATTAACTCTGGATGAGTAGCGGCATGTGAGTTTTTGTATAGGTGTATGAGTGCCTATAATAGTGTTGTATTGATAAGTCACTGCATTTATGAGTGACTGTATGGGTGAATGAGTGGATGCGTGTGTAAATCTATAAATCAGTAAGTGCATATGTAGTAACTGGTATCGGTGTCTCTATTGTTTCGAAAATGGTAGTCTGTATTTTAGAGTGGGTGTATCAAAGGTTTTATCAAGATATGAGGAGGTGCATCAGATTTTCACGTGGATGATGTCATCAGTGATGTCATCAGTGATGTCACTGACCATGTCATGAATGATGTAATATGTGACATCAGCAGTGCATTGCGGGGGCGCGAGTTATAGTTAGCTCAACTAACCACAACAGCGGAATTTCTATGGTTTTGTATGAGTGAAATGTCCAACTAACTATAACGTCTTGAAACCTATGGTTTTTTCAGTGAATTTCAAAGGTTTTTTAAATGCTAATTTGTAACTATAACGTCCCTGAAACCTATGGTTTTTTCAGTGAATTCAATGTTTGTTTAAATGCTAATTTCTAACTATGCCTACAAAGGTAGGACATGTGAAGAAAGAGGAAGAACAGCGCAGAAAGAAGCAAGACAATTGCTTAAAGAGTCAACAGAAGTCCAGAAAGATGAACAAAAGTGCAGGAAGAAGGAAGAGATGTGCAGAAAGAACCAACAGAGGACCAGAAAGTCCTCCTGTGCCCCCAAATTTTTACTGACAGGTACTGGTGGTAACTGACTCTGACTAACCAGGACCGGAGCCAGTGCTATGCTAAAAGACACTTTGAATACAGTGAAAACACCTACATACACTAGGGAACACTATGCGTTGGGGTATCCCTGTGATTAGCATGACCTCCTCTGTATTTGTCAAGAGTTAGTGCCTGGATGTTGGACTTGGCCTTTTCCCCCCAAATTTTTCGCCCCCCCCCCCCTAATTTGAATGTCTCCCCCATGGTATTAAACATATAAGGACCATGTGTGGTAAGAGTTGCCCTGTTGTAAAATTAAATGTGGTTAGATGGTGTGCTGAAAATATTCCCCCATGTTAAAAATGCACCTGACTGAAATGTACTGTGTTTTTAAAATGGATGCCATGGCCCTGGGTTTTGCCACCTGACTGCGTTAGGTTGGCGGTCTAGTTATTAATACCCAGCCACCCCTAGCTTTTGGAGGGAAGCCTGGCACCCAGGGTGCTCAACCCCTCCCCTTGAGCCAGTGTGAACCAGTTTTCCCCAACATTCCGGAAGGTGCTGGCTCTGTGAGGGAGGAGGGTATAAGTAGGGAGAAGTACCACCAGAAAGTCAGTCAGCGCTGGGACAAGGAAGAGAGGGGACCTGCTGTGAGGTGCTACCGCAACATGGGCCTGTGAGCTGGGCCCTGCACCCCTATAAACCCCCCTTCTGCTGTCCCTATGGGCCCCTGACAAGGGAGGAGGTTGCCTGCCCGGGCGGCCGGGAAGACAGGAAGAAGCGGAGTAAAAGCCCCGGGTCCCCGTGAGGGAGGGAGGACCCGGGTGAAGCTTCGGTGCAGGGCCCCCGTGGTCAGGAGGGAGCCCTGTGAAGGACGACCGGAGCGGGAGTCCACCTCGCATGTCTGCGGCCCGGATTGAGGAGGCCGCGAGGAGCGACACAAAGCCCTGGGTCCCCGTGTAGGAGGGAGGACCCAGGCGATGCGCCGTTGCGGGGCCCCCGTGCCAGGGAGGGAGCCCCGAGAGAAGCGACCAGAGCGGGAGGCCACCCCGCCGGTCTGTGCCCCACGCGAGGGGCCGGTAAGGTAGGCGGGGCCGGGGTACACTGCCGGTGCCAGCCCCGCCTCCCGACCTGTGGGAACCAGTGAAGGAAGCCCCGTTGGGGCCACACAGAGATGCAGTGACCCCCCCCCCCCCCGGGCCCCCGAGAGGAGAGGGGAGGCCCGAGTGATGCCACAAGGAGGGAGGGGCCTCGAGGCACATTGCCGGTGCCTGTCCCCTCCTCTGGAAAGGAGTCTGCGCCCCAGTGGAAGAGGAGCCCAGACCCAGCAGCCTAAAAGCGACCGGTGAGTGGGGCTTTGTGTAGTGGAGTTGGAGGGTGTGTCGGGGCATAACTCGGTGCCCGCCCCTGGAACAACCCTGAATTTACAGGTGCCCCATCTGGCAGCGGGCACCTGCACCTGAAGCGGTCCGGAGTCGGGGTACAGGGTCGGTGCCCGCCCCCCCCTTCTCTGGGGAGACTGTTGTTGGGCCTTGTTGACCCTAACTCACCAGCGAGAGAGTCCTGGAACTGGGCAAGGACCTCAGTTAGGCCCCTGGACTGGTACAGGGACAAGTTAACCCCTGGCTAGGTGTTAGGCACTGCGGAGTGAAGGGCTGGGTAACTCAGCCTGTTTGTTAATGGCTTGTTTAGCCCTGAGTCCTGCAATGGTTATTTGCCATATTTATTTCTAATTAGGATGCTGGTTGCCCTATGGTAACGCAGCGTTTCTATGTTACCTGTCAAGGTGTGGTGCGCTTCCGTGCCTAGTTTGAATTGTAGGCTGCCCTGCTAATGAGAATATGCTAATCTTATGCCTACACTAAGGTTATTGAGGTCCAAGTGTACTGTTGTTTTACACATGATGGGTGTTGGTATGCTGTCATGCCCTTTTATTGCAGGTGTGCCCCTATGCTGGCCTGATGAGTTATTCCAGGCCCCTGTTTATGCCCCTTGTTAATGAGCCTGCCGTACTGATTTCTTACAGGTGCTCCTGTCTAGTATGTGCTGTACTGCTCTGTTGTTCTTCCCTTACAGGGGTGGGGATTGGCGTTATAACGCATGAGGTGTATTTATGCATAATGTTGGATTTTGCAATTACAGCCTACCCCTGAGGATGAGAGCCTGAGTTGGCCCCGCCAAATTGGCCCCAGGTCTACTGATAATTTAATCACAATCTGCTTTATTTCAGCTATGGACTCAACCCTTTTGTCCCATGTAGATAATTCCCCCTGATGTACTTGGCTCTGGCGCCAGTTGGCGCCCTGTTGTGATTACCACTATTTTGTTCCTTTTTTACCTTGCAGGTTGGAGATATCACTAAATTTATTATTTTCCAACCAAAGGTGGTGTCGTGACTCTTTTGTAGTGTGATTGGTGTGTCGTCTGCGTGAGTGCTTCACATGTCCTCGAAGTTTGGCCTGCCCGTTTGATGCCATGCTACCCCCTTGGAGATTTGGGTAACCCCCATTTCTTACACTGGGTCATTGCATGAGTACATGGGTACTGAGTGGATGATTAAAGTCCTGCAAGGAGAGTGCATGGTGATTTTATAAGTGCTTGGGTTTTGGCGGACTGATTGCATAAGTACACTCATGTCACATCAGGCCCCAACTCCTCCATTCTCCACTGGGCAGACACGCCCCCTGGCGGGTTCTAAGTTGGGGGGTTAATTCCCCTGGAATCCTGAGGGTCCCTGGGGGCCAACTAGCCCACCAGGACCTCCAATAAGCGCCACAGAGCTGCATTGCAGAGAGGTGGTCTGGGGCCACGCCCCTTTTTACACCTCTCTGCAACGCAACTCTGTGGAGCTTACTAGACATACCTGGTGGGCTAGTTGGCCCCCAGGGACCCTCAGGATACAAGGGAACTTAATCCCTCAATTTAAAACGCACCACAGGGCGCATTTGCACACTTGTCACATCAGGCCACGCCCCCTCCCACTGTGCAAACACACCCCCTGGTGCGTTGTAAATTGGGGGATTAAGTCACCTTGAGTCCTGAGGGTCCCTGGAGGCCAACTAGCCCACCAGGTACCTCCATTACGCGCCACAGAACTGCGTTGCAGAGAGGTGTAAAAAGGGGGTGTGGCCTTGGACCACCTCTCTGCAACGCAGCTCCCAGGTGCTTACTGGAGGTACCTGGTGGGCTAGTTGGCCCCCAGGGACCCTGAGGATTTAAGGGGACTTAATGCTCCAACTTAAAACTCGCCACAGGGTGCGTTTACACACTTGGCACATCAGGACAAGCCTCCCTCCTTGCACCACTGTGCAAACGCACTCCCTGGAGCATTGTAAATTGGGATATTACATCCCCTTGAGTCCTGAGAGTCCCTGGGGGCCATCTAGCCCACCAGCTATCTCCAGTAGGCGCAACAGAGCTGCGTTGCAAAGAGGTGTAAAAAGGGGCATGGCCTCTGAACACCTCTGTGCAACACAGCTTCCTGGCGCATACTTGAAGTACCTGGTGGGCTAGTTTGCCCCCAGGGACCCTCAGGATTGAAGGGGACTTAATCCCCAATTTACAATGTGCCAGGGGGTGAGTTTACACACTTGCTATATCAGACCCCGCCCCCTCCCTTCACCACTGTGCAAACGTGCCAGAGAGGTGTAAAAAGGGACGTAGCCTCTGAGCACCTCTCTGCAACTCCGCTCCCTGGCGCATACTGGAGGTACCTGGTGAGCTAGTTGGCCCCCAGGGACCCTCAGGAATGAAGGGGACTTAATCCCCCAATTTACAATGTGCCGGGGGTGCGTTTGCACTCTTGCTATGTCAGGCCCCACCCACTCCCTGCACCACTGTACTAACGTGCCGAAATAAAAAAATTAAGAAAATCTTTTTGGGGCCCTGGAGGTCCTTCTGGGACCCCCTGAGCAGGCCTAGGGGGTCAGAGTGTGTTTTTACCCTGCCCCCTTCTCTTGTTTTATACCTTTGTTTCTCTGTTTTCTAGCGACTCGCTTCTACCGAGCCACAAGATGGCTGCCAACACTTCCTGGTTTGAAGTGTTGGCAGCCAATCACAGAGAAGCTCGTGCACAGGACTTAGGCTCCGCCCAGATATCAAAACATTTGTTTTTCTAATTTCTCAGCAAGTACTGAGCGCTTTTAGACCATTTAAAAAAAGGTTGCTTTCTGTTCCAAGCACTACCTTTGTGCCAAATTTGGGGTAATTCCTTTCAGTAGTTTCGGCTGTAGCCTTGCACACAGTTTCCTATGGGAAATTGATTTTTTTACTCTTATTTTTTGAATTCCTCAAAAACTACTGAACGGATTGACACCATTTAATAAAAGGTCGCTTTCTGAACAAAGCTCTACCTTTCTGCCAAATTTGGGATAATTCTGTTCAGCAGTTCGGGCTGTAGCTTGTCGCAAAATTTTCTATGGAAATTAACATGGGGAAAACACGTTTTGGGACTCCATTTTTTTCTCAGGCCCCGCTTGATGAATCACCCCCAAACTTTCAGGATAGAAGCTGACCTAGATAGACTTTTTTGGGGGGAATTTCGCAAAGATTCGTCTAACGACGCCAAAGTTATTAGCAAATCAAAAAATGCTTTTCTAATAGAAACTAGGTTGTAACTATTACTACCTACTGGCGACCACCAGTAGATAATATAAAACATATATATATATATATATATATATATATATTACCTACTGGCGGTCGCCAGTAGGTATATATAGTTAGGATTTTTTCTCTATGGGATTTTTGAAAATTCTATGTCTAATAACTTTGGCGTTTGTGGACGGAATTGGCTGAAATTTTCAGGAAAATGGCACATTTTGTTTCTGAGCAGCCCCTGAAAATTTGAGGGGGGTTCGTCAAGGGGGGGCCGAGAAAAAAGGGGGTCCCAAAACGCATTTTTCCAATGTTAATTTCCATAGGGCGGTTGGCCTCACTTTTAGCCCGAACGGCTGAATGGATTTGCACGAAACTTGGCAAAATTGTAGGGACTGTTAGCCCGATGTGCCTTTGCTAGGTCTCAATATATGTGCTCCAGTGGATTTTGAGTAATTTAGGTTCAAAAAAAGATATATATCTGGGCGGAGCCTAACCACACATCTGATCTGATTGGCTGTCAGCACTTCATCCAAGAAGTGTTGGCAGCCATCTTGGGACCAATATACATGATAGCACCTCATTAAAAAGCATTGTAGTTAATAGAGGGTTTTAGGACTTTAGTTACATTATAAATCATTTGTTGATGGTACCATACTCGTTTTAGGAATTGTGGTGGGTTCTAAGGTGATTTTACCATGTGAAAAAACCTTCTGCTGTGATATCATGAATATTGTTTGAAAGAAAACTAATATCTCATGATTTTCCCACAGTGGTTTGGAAGGGGATCTATAAGCTAAACTGAAAGCATATTTTCTGTAAATTCACATTATCTTTCTCAGTCATGTGAAAATGAAGTCTGACATTCTCAGTAAAACATGTACATCCAACAAGGACAGAGACTGTCAGTTGAGTCCTTTGTGTTCTACTGCAGCCTCCTAGAGTGTTCTAAAGAACAACTAGAGCGCTAACAGTCCTACTTATTACAAAGGTATGGCACACCTGAAGCCATCTTGATTGGAATAAAGTGTATGATTAGTGGTGCAGAATGAAAAATTAGGGCACATTTTGAGTGACTTCTCAAATCCTTTTCTATTTCATTAAAACATTCTGACATGCAGTCTCCCAAAATGGCCACCAGAGACAAAAGAGCCCAAATGTAGCCCAAATATCACCCAGATGTAGCCCAAGTATAGCCCAATGACAGAATGTCCCAGAGTGTTCTAAAGAACAACTAGAGCGCTAACAGTCCTACTTATTACAAAGGTATGGCACACCTGAAGCCATCTTGATTGGAATAAAGTGGTAACTCTTAAAACATTTATTTTAAAAAGAAACAACATGAGGGGGTATATTTTGCCATAGAAAGTATGATTAGTGCTGCAGAATGAAAAATTAGGGCACATTTTGAGTGACTTCTCAAACCCTCTTCAATTTCATTAAAAAATTCTGACATACAGTCTCCCAAGATGGCCACCAGAGACAAAAGAGCCTAAATGTAGCCCAAATATCACCCAGATGTACCCCAAGTATAGCCCAATGACAGAATGTCCCAGAGTGTTCTAAAGAACAACTAGAGCGCTAACAGTCTTACTTATGACAAAAGTATGGCACATCAGAAGCCATCTTGATTGGAATGAAGTGGTAAGTCTGAAAACACTCAATTTAAAAAGGAACAACATGAGGGGGTTAATTTTGCCATAGAAAGTATGATTAGTGCTTCAGAAAGAAAAATTAGGGATCATTTTGAGTGACTTCTCAAATCCTCTTCTATTTCATTAAAAAAATTCTGACATGCAGACTGAAACATGCACTTTGAATACCAGCAGCAGACGTCCCTGGTGAGCAGTAGCTTTACTACAGTGATCTAATGTGCAACTAGAGTGCTAAAATTCAGAATTTATGGCAAATGTGTGACACATCTGAATGCCTTCTTGATGGAACCAAAGTAAACAAGCATTGAAAATGCAATAGATCTCGCCCTCGTTTAAGTTAAAGCCATTCTGTTTGTAATGAGGTGGCTTTTTAGCTTTGCTTTTATTAGTGTTTTTTCAACTTTCATGTAAATAACATGCATCTGTATGCATATAAGTATATGTATGCATGCATTTATGTTTGTATTTATATAGATATACAGATGATATATGTTTATATATGTATGTATATATATATATTCACTGAAAAAAACATAGGCTATAGACCATATATAGTTAGGAATTAGCATTTACAAAACCTTGAAAATTCACTGAAAAAACCATAGGTTATAGACCATATATAGTTAGGAATTAGCATTTACAAAACCTTGAAGATTCACTGAAAAAACCATAGGTTATAGACCATATATAGTTAGGAATTCGCATTTACAAAACCTTATTTTACTCACACAAAACCATTGAAATTCCATATATAGTTAGTTGCACTAACTATATATCGCGCACCCGCAATCCACTGCTAAATCCACTTCATCCAGACACTTATACATCAACTCATTCTTCAATATGTAAGACATATTTTAACTTTACAGAAACATACAGTCACTGGATGTTGTCATCAGTGATGTCATCAGTGATGTCATTTGAGATGTCATCAGTGATGTCATCAGTGATGTCACTGACCATGTCATGAATGATGTAATATGTGACATCATCAGCAGTGGATTGCGGGTGCGCGATATATAGTTAGTGCAACTAACTATATATGGAATTTCAATGGTTTTGTGTGAGTAAAATAAGGTTTTGTAAATGCGAAGTCCTAACTATATATGGTCTATAACCTATGGTTTTTTCAGTGAATATATATATATATATATATATATATATATATATATATGTGTAGAGAGAGAGAGAAACAAAGGTTAAAATAACATGTTTTTGTTTCTAAAATCTTCTATTCTTTTATAACCTAAAACCTCAGAAATTCACTGGAAAAACGAAGGTTAAAGTAACATTATAGTTAGGTGACACTGACAGCATTAACCTTTTGAACTAAAAAGAAACAGAAATTCACCAGTTATAGTTAGTAGAGCTAATTATAACTTGTGCCCAACCATGCACTGTTTATATTCTCATATATTACATCACACATGACATGTTCTATGACATCATTTATGACGTCCGAGTTCTAGTTTTTTTTAATCTAAAGTAATATTTTATTACTATACGTAAAGACAACCATGGTGGTAGGTTGGCTACAGGACACCTGACCCTTATTAGGCACAGCGGACCCCAACCCCCAGGTCCTTTTTTTTTAAAAGGAGAAAGATGCCAAGGGGCCACCATCTCTAAGCTTTATTAGGGCCAGGGGTCCCCTTGGCCCTAGCTGGCTCCCCGCAGGCTGCGGGAGCCAGAATTGCTCCTGCCTGGTAGAAGCAGCTATTTATGCTGCTCCCTCTGAGCGGAAGGAATCTGTTGATCTGTTTCCTTGCCCCCAGGGCTAAAGTTACGACTGGGTAATATAATTATGTACATATATATGATATATGTACATTTACACCACATAATATAAATATTTCTTTGCATGGCAGAGGTCATGATTTTCCACAAAAGTGGTGTGAACGTGCCTTAGAATCTGCCTGTCCCAAGATGGCGGTCTCTCCATAGGATGTTTACTGAAGTTCTCAATCCAATGTGAAGTAGACCCTCTTCCTGTAACGTCACTTCCTGTTGGAGCAATGTGTAAAACGGCCCTTCCAAAAGAAGGATGCATTAGTTCTCTTATTCGCTTTGACACTTACTTTTCTTTGTGTCTCTGAGGTTTTGCTCTTCACCGTTACTCTGCTCTTGTATTCTATTTCTGGGTTTTGCCAGGCTCTGTTCTCCCCCCTTTATGTCAGGAGGAGTTGGTGCTTAGCTAATCTTTTCATTATTGATCTTTGGAAATCCTATACTGCGCATTTTGCTTTTTGCCATGCTTGATTTAGTCAAGATCCTGCCAAAGTGTGCGTGATCCAATTGGATCTCTTACTTGATCGGCTTTCTGTTTGCAACTTAGTCTGATACCTGTTAACACTCTGGTGTGTTTTTTTGTTTTTAAAAGATTTTTCAATGTTCTAATTTGGGTATTCTGCTGAGGAACTATTGTATGATATTCATGAAGGTGGGGTGGATGCAGGGCTTAATTTGAGCCAATGGCTTCCGGTGCTTGGCATTGGCACTTAATTGTCAACACCGGCACTAATGGCAGCTGCCACATGGTGGCGCTGTTTGTCGCATTTAGAGATGAGCACAACTATGCTTGTTTATTAATTCAATGTACATTTAAAATGACTAATACCTGCCACCAAAGCCATTCCTATAGCTTTGCGGGCTGAAATAGTCCGAACAGTAAAACGTTTAGGAATCTGATGGTTAGTAGTGGTTTTGGTACTGTCATTGGTAGCGATGGCAGTGGCAATGGTTAGTGATAGCTGTAGTGGCCTCCTGGCGAGGGCCCTGGCACTCATTTATTTTACAAATTAGGCACTGGGTGGATGGCTTGGCATATGTGATTAATTTTGCCATTTGTCAGCTGTAAAAACTCAGATGGGTCTTTTTCAACATGGTTAAAGGAGAAAATTAAGCATGATTTAGTGTGTTCCCAATGTCCTACCTCGTTTGCTGAACTCATTGATTTGGTACTGCTAATTGAAAATACAATACAAGAGAGAAGTTAGAAAAGAAAGAAGCTCAGAGAAAAGTACTATAATCCTCCTGAGGTTTTATTGCCGGGTAAATCAGAGGTCTCAGTGAACCTGTTTATTCAAGACCACCCTGTGCAAATTGGAACTATGCGAGGTCCTTTGACTGAAAGTGCGAAAGGGTGCTGACATAATGCTGGTCTGCGTTTATATTGTGGTGAAGTTGGACATTTGATTCAATCCTACTCTAAACGGCATGACAAAACTGTGGCATGACACATTCTGTTCTAGGGAGGAAGTTGAGAGACCTTGCTCCCATACATTAGATTGCCTATGAATAACACTAATAACCATTCATTTTTGTCAGAAAGACTGTTAATACTTCTGCTTTGTTGTACAGTGCTACCTGTGGTATGTTTATCGACCAGGATTGGCCCTCAAAAAGTAATATTGCTAACATAGACGAGTATACCTTCAAATAAATTCCCTGTGGATGGCTCTCCATTAACTTCTGATTTGATTGATTGTTTGATTTGGTTTTTTATAAAGCACAAACAAATTCCCCGCAGGCGTCAAGGCGCTAATACGGTTAGTCTACTGAGGAGGGCAAGAGCATCATCCCTGAGCTAAAAGGGACATTGCAAGACCGGTCTTCAAAGGCCCTACAAAAAAGGCCAAGTATCTTCCAGGCAGGAGATGGCGTTAGGGAGAGTATTCAAAGCTTAGATGCAGCCACTGCAAAATCTCTCCCTCCCCATCTTGCCCTCCAAAACTAAGGGATAAACAACAGATTTTTCCATCTGAACTCAACTGTCTAGATGGTACATATCGTTGAAAGAGATGCTTAACTCCCTTAGGGCCTGTATTGTGAAGTGCCTTATGGACAATGAATAAGGCTTTGAAGGTAATTCGTTTAGAGGCAGGGAGCCAATGCAGTTTCCGAATAGCAGCAGAGGCTGATTGATATTTAGGAACATCCAGAATGAGTCTTGCTGTAGCATTCAGGACAAGCTTGTGGTCCAATTCGGGCAGAGTCTCTTCCATTGCAAGTTATAGTTGAAATTACTATTGTTTTACATGATTGCATCTCCTAATAATGCTGTAATGTTTGGAATTTATTACTTGAGGAGGCATAATCACTATGTAAAACTCAAAAAAAAAATTGTTGCCACAGTTTCCTTACAATCACTGTGCTATGCGGAACTCCGCAAAGTGACCAAAAAAACTCTGCAGTGCAAACGTGGAGTTCCCCAAGCGGGAGAGTGGATTAGGTTCTGCTGGTCACGCAAATTTTTATCACCAGGTGTTTGTCCCATGCTAGAAAATCAGCGCAAACTGCAATATGCGCAGCGCTAGGGTGCACTGCTTTCAGTGGTGGCCAACGCAATGAAGAGGTGGGAGGGGGCGGGGCATCGTGGAGTGCAAATAATGTTAAAATAAAAACACTTACCTGAAGCTGTCACCCGCATTGCTCCTCGCACCTCGGTGTTCTGCTGCTTCCTGGTCCCAGCAGACACTGGGACAGCAGCAGAGACTCCCTGTGCAATCCCCTGCCCTGCTCTCATGCTATGAGAGCAGCGCTGGGATTGGCCTGAGCAGGCTGCTTTGACGCTCAACTCAGGACAGAGGTCTGTGCTGTTTCTCCAATCCGGCTGTCCAATACAGCCCGGTTGGATAAAACTAAGTGCGCATTATGCGTTTGGCCAAACACACAGGTGCACTTATAAGTGCACAAGCCGGGCCTCATCCCCCCTTCCTGCCCCTCCCTGCACAGGCTGGCTCAGAGCCAGCAAGTGAAATATAAAATGATTATAGTATATTGTTTTATTTTTCACCTGCTGGCTCTAAGTCAGTGTGGAGACGCGCCTCTGCCATTGCGGAGGATCCGCCCTTTCTGCTGCTCGAGTATCAGCTTCCTCAACATGAACGTAAGGTTTCTCAAAGTGTATATCGTGGCCATCCACGACCGCCTGCATTGAGAAATCTCGCCAGAAGGTGGTCTGGAGTAAGGTTTTCCTTGCTCGTGCTCGCCAACTTAACCTTGGTGAGCGATGATAAAACTCTGCTCCGCTCTGCGGAGCGGAGTTTTTCGGAACTCAGCATTCCCTGCTGAGCATGGGTGTAGGAAGGTGGATACCTGACTATGGTTACCCCAGATGTTTTGCCTAGTGTTTAGCTGGTTTTCGACTTAGTTGGCCTGGGATCCTGCTAATCAGGGCCCCAGGCTATCTGCTCTCTCTTTAAAATGGACTCCATGTGCCCTAGGTACATCTCCAATTGGATACTGGGTCACCTTATGAGCCCCTGTACAGTGTACTACAGGTACCCAGGGCATAGGTGCATCCAAGGCCTACCAGGGGCTGCAGCATGTATTATGCCACCCCTGGCTGGCCACCCAAATTGACACAACTGGCTGATCGCTCAGCTGGGGCAAGGTGGTGTAATCACCCCTTGCTTAGATATAGTATACCTATATCTAACCTTATATCTAGACACATATACACCTATAAGTCATTCCTATGGCAGGCGTTAACAATCCTGGAGTGCTTGGTTTTATGTGAGAAGGTGCTCTAGCATGAGCTGAGCCTGTCTGCAGCTTTCGGAACCATGTCCTTATAGCTGTTCTAGGATATTGCCATACCATTTACTCTTAAGTGCATTATAATTCTCGTGGTTAGATGCTAACTATGGTTTGGCTTTATCGAAACATGTCGAGTAAGGTGTCATACGATTTGGAATACTACCCCCTCGCCAGTCCTGGTGACGGTGGTAGCATTCCACCCTTCTACAGGGAGAAGACATGTTGTTCTAACTATTCCCGGTTAAAGTTAACCAGAGCCTCAGCATCACAAAATGGATGCTGCTGCCACAGACACAAGTCTGACCTCCTGCTGCTGGGAGTCCTTCCAGCGAGGGAGGCTTGGACAATAGGTTTCCTGCCGTGGGAGGTGCTAGCACCACCCCAAACAGGGTTTTGTGTATTGGGACAGGGAGGGCTCAAAGGATTGAGACATGCCTGGGGCACACAAGGTGTCCCACACATAGTCCAGTTCAAACCGGTGCTGGGGCTTCCCTGCCCCAGCTCTGGCACGAAACTGGACAAAGGGAAAGGGGTGTACCCGCCCCCTTCCCTGGTCCCACCCATAGGAGGGACCTAGCAGGTAATCCAGCCCCTAAGATCAGTATCTTGGTAGGAGCTGAGTCACTAGGACTTTAGATTATCCTGACTGAAACTTTGAAACGAAACTCTGGACCTTCATCACTCTACTTTGGAAGAAGATGACTGAAGAATCTCCCTTGTGGTCAAGGAGTGACCACCCTGCACAAGCAGGCACCATCCAGCGATCGACAACTTGCTTTGCCGCCGCCTCCCGCTGGAGCCCGAGCCCAAAGCCTGACAAGAACTGGATTCCCAGACATCCAACAGCCCGATCCACAGTCTCTGCAAAGCTGAGACCGGTGGAGGCGACGTGAGACGTGGGACCGGCCATCTTGAAAAGTCTGCGCCCTGCTAAACGTGCAGCCCCTGAGGTCCCCTCGAAGCTGTGCATTGGGGTTTGAGAAGCCCCAGCCCCGAGCAGCATCTGCACCAAAGATCATCCCTGCACACTCCACGAGTTCTGCGTGGGGCCCTTTTGCATTTTCCTGCTCGATGCATCTGCCCGGTCACTTGCCCGTTGGCTAGTGGCCATCTTGGCAACGATCCCGAGAAACTACACTGCTGGTCTGGTTGCTCCAGTCTGGCCCTTGCTTCCCTGAAAAGAAGCAGCCCCTCAGACCTTGCTGGTCTGAGTAAGAAGCCTACATCGATTCCTGCGTGGGTTGCCTTTGCCAAGGCTTGTTGCCTCCAATCTTGAAGCCGACACCGCCAACAGCGAGAGCCTTCGTGGGACAGCTCGTGACTCCATCCTAGTCGTCGCCGATGACTCCTGGACCGCGTGGCTGCAGAGACAAGCTTCCCATCAGCACCTGATCGCATCCCGACATCGCCTAGTTCCATCCTGGTTCCACTCTGGGCACTGGCTAGTGACCCAGACTCTGTCCCCTCTGCTTTCAGGTCCTCTACATCTTCGATCCACCCTTGGATCCACCCGGATGCTTATCTTCTGGCCGCCTGCAGCATCTTCACTCCAAGGTTCCATAGATCGCCACGACGAAACCCGACACACTTTTGTACCTGTGCACCCGCTTCCTGTGCGTTAGGTAACGCGAGTACTACGGTGCTCCTGTAGAGGTTTACATCCCTAGTGTCCTAGTTTCAAGTGGCTAAGTTCTATTCCAGTCGGAAGGCTCCTAAATCTTTAACTTTATAACTTTTACGCACCCATTGACTTCAATGTGTACACTCGTGTGGCTTTAGACACGGCACACTCCTCCTGTGGGCCTCCTGCTCCCTAACTATTGTTAGCTCAGTGTAGCCCCAGCGATTCCCAAGGCCCTAGGCCCTACCATTGTTCGTGTTGTGGTACTTATACCACTTTTTTGATATATGGTTTGACGGGCCACCCCGCCCTATCCATAATTGTGCAACTTTTGTGTATTCTATTAAGTTACTTGTTTTGCGCTTGTGCTTCTGTGCTCATAAAGAGTTCAGGGGTTTGTTTAGAAATAAATACATATATATTTTCAATATATATCTTGTGTGGTGTCTTTTCATTTGGTATTAAAGGGATTTCATATGGTAAAACAGCTGGCTTAACATGCCCTCTTGAGTTTAGCCTAAGACTGCTTTGTCCATGCTACCCCTAGGATAGCTGGTCTATAAGGTTGACTTTACAACCATCACCATAAGGGTTGTTTGGACTGGTGCAAGGTGTTCACTAGAATAGTGAACATCATATTCCAGGCCAACTTCTCACAGTGGGAAAATCTGCAAACTCACTGAACGGAGCGGAGTTTACGGCCCAGGCCTAGCTATAACGGGAATCAAAACAGATTGGTCTAAGCCTCCCTGAATTCCTAAGATCCTTCCTACTTATTTAAAAAATATAAGTACTTGGAATCAGACCCTGGGGAAACAGGGAATGTGAGAATGGTAAGGAAGCAACACTGGAGTGCTTGTTTGGATGAAGCCCCTTTCTCCATCTGTGAACAAAAGGTAGATGCATTCAGGGTTTGCGCATACATTGTTACCAGAAAGTTAGCAATTCAAAAACATACAATCATTAATGTCCACTCATCACCTGGAATTCTTGGGACAGCTTTTAGGACAAGGGTGCATTGCAACACATGAATTCCCTTATTTTTTCTTCGCAATATTTGCTTTGACTTTCAAATTACCCCTTGATTTTTTTGCTATTTGTAGTAACTTTTGCTGGTGCATTCTACCTCTGGATTTTGCATGGCTCTTTTCTCCTTCCTGATGTCAGGAGGAGGTTGGTGCTAATCTAATCTATTAATTATTGCTCTTCATCTTCAATTAAGGCTAATAAGATTGCCAATGAGATTTTTTATCCCTTTTTGGGGGTTTCCTCTTCATGAGACAGTGGACAGCGTCCATGTGTAAAATTCCATAAAGGGTGATACCATGGCTACTGGACCCTATCTTGCAACAAGGGGACTCTTCAGACCTACCTACTAAGCGTTTTGTCCATGACACTTCCCTGTCCAGTGGGGACAGCTTCCTCCTTGGAAATAAGTTACCATCTGCTTTGAGGAGCTGGTAACTTTTCAATGGCTTGCAAATGCATTCACTTACCATTGACACATCTCATTGTGATTCACACTTAGGAGAGAAACCCCCTTTCATACCTCTCCTTTTAAGGATTTGGAATGAGTCACAAAACCTCTTTTGAGATTCAGATAGGTTTTTCCAAATAGCAGAAGGGGTATGGTACATAGTAAAATGCCCTTGTGTGGTCATACACCCTATGATTTTTCAAATAGTGGGGTTTCAGCCCACAAAATGGCTTTCTGCATGAGATACTTAATTATAAGAGCACAACCCAAATGTGTAATGAGTCAGGCCCCATAAAGACTGTACATGTTTGAAAGCAGGCACTGATACATAGCAGAGATGCTTTAACACATCCACTTTTGAGACGAAGGGCTTGATTTATGTGGCAATTGACATCTTATAATTTATGTAGGAAAGGCTAAATCGGGATACAAATCCAATTGTTGACTCACCACTGGATTCAGCATTCCCTCGAAAAATTGAAGGGAGTGCCATAGAAACCCTACTTTAAGTCGTAAGCCTCAAGCAAACATTTTGAGTTTTATCACTAAGGCCTTTGAAGCAGTGTTTCAGTGCTTAACCCTATTAATAGCTGCTAGTAGTCATTTTATATGTGTGTTGATGACTTCACCTTTAAAGGATTGGGATTTATCAATTGTTAATCAAGTCCAATTTTTATCTACAAACAAACAGGAGAAGAATCCATGTAACAGATATTTAAGACCTAGTTTACAGTTGAGGAACTCCACAGTACTGTATATGTTTGGGTGCACTTTTTCATCTGCTTCATGCAGTTCAAGCGCAGTGATGTTTCTGAAGCCAGTTAAGGCAAGGGATACGCATAAAAAAAGAAAAAAAACGTACCCCTTCGCAGCATCTCTCCTCTGTCGTCCCGCCGTCGTCTCTCCAGGCCGATATCCCAGGAACAGGAAGCACTCTCAGGCTCCAATGCAGCGTTGTGATTGGTCTACGAGCTGTAGTTTGGCGCTCAGACGGGGACTGGGGGCCTGGGCATGTTCTCCACACAGGCTGTAATGCAGCCTGGCTGGAGAACATGCAAAGTGCGCATGAATGTGGAGTGCAAACCTCTCCTCCCCTGCTCTGTCAGCAGAGTAGCCCGCCACATCTTCAAAGCTGTCCCAGCAGAGGAAAAATAAAATGACAATAAATATTCTCATTTTATGTTTCCTTTATTTCACTGCTGCAAAGCTCAAAGCTTCACAATCACCTTTTATTTTATTTTAAACCTATAGCCATCAATGCATGTAATTGCATCTTATAGGCATCTACATTCTGCTCCTAGACTTTATTTTCCTCATTTTTTAATCATGTTCAATACTCCACCCTTTATGCCTCCTCAACTACTTTTGAAAATACAAACTATGTTCTTTCACACACCCTATCTGTTTCTTACAAAAACAACTAGCAACATGCTGCTGTCAGCCCCCTACACCAAAATTACCTCTGTCTTCTTTTCCTTTCCCTTGCCTAACTCACCTAAACTTACTAAGCCTTACCATCATCATGTGCTGCAGGTGCAGTAGCACCATGACCTCAAAAAACATTCGACACACATTACGGCTTTATTTTGCAATGAAGCAGGAGACCCAGAGACCATTTCCTTACTTGCACTACAACCCATGACACACTGCCTTCTCTGCTGCCCACTTTTTAAACATTTTGTGGCTGCTGGCATTGTGGCCTACAAACTACGTCTACATGTCCTTCTGTAACAACAACTGCCCCACATCACTGCTCTTTTAAGGCCCCCCGGCACGCCTCTCCCTGTCCCTAGCCATCCCGGGAATACTTCCAATTCGTGCCACCAGGTTACTGAGCCCTCAGGGACCCATTGAACCCAGACTAGTGCTTCATTTTAAATTTTAAAGAGGAGCCAAGAAGCCTGTTTCCTTCCTTGCACTAGGCGCTATCATGCACTGGCTGCCCCACTACGCACTTCCATACATTTTGTTTGTGGCTCCGTTAACTGTCATGTGTGATGTTTCATACCAGCCCTTTAGTAACACCATCACCACTGCCACCACCTATTATCTATCTTTGGTGCCCACCCACCCCCAACTCACCTCTCCTATTTTGTCTCCCTTCAGGAACTACATTTGACTAAACCATTGCTTAACAATATACCACACAAAACCATTGAAACCAGATTAATGCTTAATTTCACCCATCTACATATTCCTCTCCTGTTCCAAGCCTTTACCCCCACATTTACAGGGTCATGGCTTGCATTGGTACGGTAGGTGCAGTGGCGCCGGGCCAATAATCTCTCTCCTGTGTGCTTTTCATCATGACCCACACAAGTTGTGATTTTTAGCACCCTGCTACCCTTTCACCATTGGTTCAGTTATGCAAAATACCAATTACACTCCATCCTTAATGCCCTTCAGCCCATTCTGAAATACAAACTGCGCCCTTGCACCTTGTATCCTTTACTTACAAACTAACCTAGCAAGATAGGTTCTTGATGGCCCCACTCCCTCCCCCCCAGCCCTCCCCCCAAAAAATGGCTCTCCGTTTTCCTTTCCCGCCCTTACCCTACACAATAATGCTTACTGGGCCGTAACTTCATTACCGTACCCCTAAAATAGAATCTTCCCTGATTCATGCTTTATTTGCCAGTTCCACCAGGTGCATAGCTGCACATTTCCTTACTTGAACCTCAGCCTATGGCACACTGAATATGCCAGTTCATTTCTAATTAAATAATATATCGTGGCTGCTAGCTTTTTAAACTGAAAACTACTCTGACATTTACATCTAAAACAACAAGAACCCCATTTACTGATCTTCTATGGTGCCTACCAAGACTCTTGATCTCATGTCGCTGCCAATTGGACCTGCACTTCCACGGGAGTACTTTCCATTGGTTCAGCAGGTGCAGTGGCACCAGGTCACGGAGGCTTCAGGGACCCATTGCGTTGACCCCAAATTAATGAATAGGTTTTTTTTTTTATTTAAACTAGACCCAATTAGCCTATTTCCTTCCTTGCAGTAGGGGTATCACACACTGCTCACCCATCTAAGAATACTATACATTTTGTACTTAGCTCTGTTGTTAACTACAAAATATCTCCTTTTGGCTATAACAACACCGCCACTACCACCTATCAGCCTTCTTCGCTGCACTCCTACCCAAAACACACCTCTTGTCTTCCTCTTCTTTCCAAGGCTTATGCAACTATCCATTCTGGAGCATAGCCTACATTTGCGCAGCAAGTGCAGTGGACCACACACAAATCCATTAATCAAACAGTACGGCTTTATTTCAGCTAGTTCATATTTATCTCCCATTCCTAGACTTTGTCCCCTCATTTCCAAGAGCATAGCGTTCATTTGTGCAGCAGGTGCAGCGGTGCTGCTACAGAGTTCTCTCTTATGTGTACTTTAGCTCTTGAACCCCTCATGTTGTGCCTTTTTGATTTGTGTTACATGAAAACAACCATAACCACAATCATTGGCCTTCTGTAACCCCTCATCCCACCAATCTGTCTTTCCTTTTCCAAGTTTCACAACCTCTCTTCATGCTCTTTTAGCCCATTGGCTGCCATCGCTTTCAATTACATTTTAAAAAGATTCACGTGTTTGCTTATGCTCTTTCAGTTTACCTTCATCATTTGCTGCTTAATGTTCTATATCAATCTTGCTCCATCCTTCATGCCCTTCCAGTACTTTCAAAAATATGAACTTTGCTCTTTCATGCATCCTGCCCTTCTCATACAAGAACACCTACCCCCAGCAAACCCCACTCACAACAAACATACCTATCCCACTCCCAATTCCTTCTCTGGCCTCCACAGCTACACTTACTTGTCCACGGCTACTTTGTGGGCAACAGGTGCGGTAGCACAGTGCCCCCAACAATGCATACAATCCATATTACTGCTTTCTTGCAAGTTTCTAACAGGAGCCCATTTACTTGGTTTCACAACAGCCCATAACAACCTGTTTACACCACTACACACTTACATTGTCAACATCTGAACACAACACTCTTTCTCCTGCTCACCTGTCAACATCCATTTGTTCGCACACTTCCAGGAACGTACCTTCAATTCATGTAGCAGGGCAATCCTTAAACCCTGATTATCGCTTCATTTTAGATTGCATACTTACGCCAAAGATCCTACTTCCTTTGTTGCATTAGAGGCCATCACACATTGCTTACCCCACTGCACAATACCATCAATTTTACACTTAGCTCCGTGGTTAACTACAAAATATGCAATAGCAAGCCTGTGCTGTTGTAACAACACCACCAACTAACACCCTTCTTCGCTAACCCGTCACTCCCAACTCACCTCTCCCTCTTTCTCCGTATCCCATGCAGCTAGACTTACTGAAGCGTACCTTCCTTTTATGTTAGCTGGTGCAGTGGCACCATGCCACACAAACCCACTCAACCCAAATTACTGCTTTATTTCACCTATTTGGATAATCCTCTATCTTCCCTATTCTTTGCCCCTGTATTTCAAAGGGTGTAGTGACCATTGGTGCAGCAGATGCAGTAGCTCCTCAACAGTTCTCTCTCTTCATATGCATTTGATCATCACCTGTGCATGCTGTGCTTTTGTCCCGATTAATACTTGTTAACAACCACGAAACATAACTGGTATCCTTTATAAGCATTCCCACCACTCCAGCACCCCTCCAGCTTCCATTTACACTTCCAAGCCTCCCAAGCTCCCTTCATGTTCTTTAAACCCTTTCGCTAGAGAGTTTGATTTTCGGCATCTATTCACATGCAACCCATTCCCCCATAACTCCTGTACCCCTGAATCTGGGATCTTCGTATCACTTTACTGAGTATCTCCCCTGCAGGACCCCTTTGGGGAGGGGCAACACCTACTCTTTTGCTGAGAACGTCATTGTCCTCTTGATGTACACCCACCTTGCCCCCTAATCCCTCCTCCCATTTCAGAACATTTAGCCCCTGATGGTCTTATGAAAATGAAAAATTAACTGAGACAGAAGCTAGCAGAAGAGAAAACTAGAAACCTGAATTCCACATTCCATCTTCTGCACAAAAGTTGTGAGATGGTGGATAGCACAAGTGAGGATCACACGAGGACACGCTCTCCTACTGCACATCTACCGCATCTCCAGGGAATCTTTTGTCGTAAATATTTAATTTACCATCGTAATTTCTATGCAGGTAAGTACTTAATCAATAATAACTCAATCGGAAAGAAAGAAACAGAGTCCGTGGTGTTAGAGTTCTTAGGGGTTTTATTCCTCAAAAAGGAATGGTCATGACCTGGATATCATGTTCCTGTAACCACAAGGGGTTCAGGAAGGGATAGAGCAATATTTTATTGACAATACATAGCTTATATACTTAATTTACACCATAGAAAGCAATATAGTAGGCGTAACAGCTGAGAGAAGACAAGATAACAGCATCCACGTGTTGCTAGTACGTAATCAGAAGGCGTGGACTAGGCGTGAACTAGAGGTGTGCGCTAGAAACGTCACAGGTAGGTGTCACATGGGGGTGGCACTAAACAGAAATGTTGCAATGTCAGCGGAAATCGGAGGCTTAGATGCGCGTGCAGCTGCATGACGTGTGGTTGACGTGAGACTGGAGGGTGCAGGGGGCATGACATTTACACTAGCGGAAAGAGACAGAAGTCTGGCATGTCAGATCAACTCGTACTTCTATCATATCTGATATCTGATGTTTGGGAACCATATTATCTGAACGGAAAAGGTCTCTGGGGCAGAAGCTATTCTATACTGACTGTGAGTGCGTGTATAAGCGCCTAAGTGTCTGCATGAGGAGCGTGGGGGCTTGGGCCTTCCATGGGAGCATGGTAACAGAGGCTATGAATTACTTGCACGGAGACAGGCCGGCCCTTCGGCTCTGCAGCTGGGGGGATGTTTACTTAAACTAGTAGGCAGGAATGTATTTTCGAGGAGCGGAACAGATAATTTGAAGGTTGTAGTCAGTCTTGGCAGGCAGCAGGCTGAGCTAAGCGCGGTGGGCCGCGCTGGAAGTAAGTCAGAGTTCACGGGTACAGAGACAGCCTGGGCTGAGGCTTTCAGAGTCAGAAGCCAGAAAAAAAGCTCGATGGCAGAAATTCGGGGCCTACTTTGCCAGAGCTGAAAAACTAGTAAAGTACACTACAAAAAGACGTTGGCATAGCATACTTAGGAACGGACTATTCAACCCATTCAGGGTGGGTTTGAAAGAGGACATGTTAACGTTGGACGCAAATGTATTTGCGTCTTCATAGCTGGCACAGGAGGGAAGTTACATGCACTTTAAGCTGGTACATGGAGACGGTGGGGTACACGCTAGGGAACACAACTTGACCATAAAATTTATATTTCCTCATTCCCTCCTTGTTCCCTACGGACCCTTCATGATATATCGATCCTCATGAATCGATCAGTTTGTTCTTGTAACATCATTTGCTCTTCTTTCTTTCTTTCACGTCTTGAAAGGAAACTGGAATGTTCAATGCATGATGTGGCACACAGTCCACAAATCGCTGGCCCACACTGTAAGCACAGGCAGCAACTGAATACTAGGACTAGGCCAATGCCTAGGAAGGATAGGATCTTCCATCCCCAAGCGGTTAACGTTGTCCAGAACCAACCGGACCAAGTCCAGGTGCCTGGATTCTGATGTATCAGATTTGCAATTTTATGAAGACGTGTAATAGCTTTGTATACAGATGGCGCGTTTTCTGGAATGAAAACACAGCAACTTGACCCGATGACCTTACAGGCTCCACCTCTATCTGCCAAGATGACGTCAATAACAAGACGATTCTGAAGGACAACAACCCGCATGGCGGACTGCTCTTCGGTTAAGTTACCTAGGGCGGAGGCAGTTTCATTCACTACTGCTTCAAGTGTTCTGGTTAATCTGCGTATTAGTTTACTATTTTGGACAGGGCCTAAAAAAAAAAAAGAATCCTTTATTGAAATCGGTGTATTGTTCCCATGCCGTTTCTGTGTAGTCGACAAGCGGGAGATCTCTTCTGAGTCTACTCTTTACTAGATTTGTATTTCTGTGATAATCAGGAGGAGCTAGAAAAACAGGTGGCAGAAGGAATGCAATATAACAGGTACCATCCCAATCTGGAGGTAAGCGTGTGTATGCGGTATGACCGCAAACAAAATAGGAGTGACAGATAGCTTTAAAGGACGATTTACCATGATCACTGAATTCGACAACAGTAGTACATTTACTATGACCTAAGTGTACTGAACCTTTCTTCCTGACACATAATTCACCAGTGACTGGCAATACTGACATAGCGGGCAGAACTGGTGCAGCTTCGGATTCAACAGTAAGAATCATAAGGTTAATTGTGTAATTACCTAATCCATACACTTCGTTTTCTAGATCAGTTCCTATTCTAGTGGGGAGTCCCTCCTTATCAGGGTAACAGACGTCGAGCAGAACTAAGTTCAAGTTTCCCCAAACCCAGCTCCCTTCGAAAACAGCAATATCAGGATCTAAGGAATTAATTATTTTAAACCATGCACCACAGGAGCCGTTGTGAGTGAACGGGTACGGAAAGAGGGGCAGAGCTCCCTTGTAATTCTGGTAGGGAGGGAGTCGGCCACATATCCAGCAGTTTGTGGCATTATTAGTCTGATGGGAATGGTGTAGCATACTAATGAATGTGTTGTTGCGCAGCGCGAGTCTGTAAGAGAGTTCATGTGGAGGTAACTCACTAAAAGAATGTTCAGCAGAAACATTATAAACAGATTGTTCACGCTTGAAGATAGGGCAATAGATAGGAAGTATTATACTTGCAACAATAATCAGAAGGCTTAGAAAAAACATGATTAACAATGTCACTATACAGTGACTACGCAGTGATTTGCAATATGTGCGTTTCTTGAATTGTCTCTCTCTCTCTCTATCTCGATCTAGGGGATACATGTCAGAAACTATTTAACCGATTCACCTAGGGGAGGACTTAAACAATTAAACTGTCTGACTTGCTAGATCGGAGCTTTAACTTATACTCTTCTTGGGGAGTTTTCTCTCGTTCTGAAACTTTAAAGTCACTAGGCTTGATACAGTCTTTGGAAGGGGTGGACGAGCCTGGGTCTGGTTTCAGTTCATTGCATAGTTTGATATGGCTCGTGTGGATCCACCCCTTTCTGCCCTCCACTTTCACTGCTGTCCTCGTAGTAAGAAGGACGGTCTTCGGCGCTTTCCAGCGGGGCTCCAGTGGACTTTTCCTGTCAAAGTTCCTTATTAACACCAGGTCGCCAGGACGGACATCATGCGGCTTTACATCAGTGTTGTCAGGGAAGGCTGCGGCAACCTGTGAACGACATGATTGGAGTGCAGACATCAAGGAGGCAAGGTAATCTGTCAACATATTGCAATCAACATCAGTAATTTTCTTAGGAATGGGCGTCCCCCACATATTTGGTGGTCTACCAAAGACCACCTCGTACGGGGATAGTCCTGATCTCGAATGGGCAACCATTCTCATATAGAACAGTGCCACTGGCAGGGCGACTATCCAGTCGACCCCTTTCTCTTGACATATTTTACCAAGGCGGGTCTTTAATGTCTGATTATGCCTCTCTACAAGGCCTGCGGCTTCGGGATGTCGGACACAATGGAATTTCCATTGATATCCTAGCAGCAAGGAAACTTGCTTCATTAATTCGGATGAGAATGGCTGGCCGTTATCTGAGTACACGACACGAGGCATGCCGTACCGTGGGAAGAATTCACGAACCAGCTGCCTGGCAGTGGTCGGAGCAGTGTAATCTGGGACTGGATATGCTTCGGTCCAACGGGAAAGTGCACAAACAACTACGAGGACATACTTGAATCCTCGACAACGGTCCATCTGGATATAATCCATCTGGAGGACTTCAAAAGGGTGATCGGGAGGATGAAATCCACCTTGCTCTACAGGGACGCTTTTACCTGGATTGAACTGACAACAGATCATGCAAGTACGCACTTTCTGTTTTGCTGCTGCTCGTAAGTGTTTGTTGCTCCAAAGATTTTGTAAACTGTCTAACATCGCTTTTTCTCCTAGATGTGCTGGACTATGTGCTGTATTGATTATGACTTGAACCATAGAGTCAGGGAGAAACCATGTAGATTTTCCCTTCGTCATCCAACCTTGATCTGTCTGGATCCCTCCTAGTTCAGTCCATTTCTTTATTTCATCAGGGGTAGCATGTGTCTGAATATCGATTACATCTAGTGTGGGATCCCTGACTGTCATACAATTTGTCGGTCCTATTGTCTTTGTCATGTCAGTTGTCTGAGTGTGAGTCAATGCTGTATGTTTTGCTGTCTGGTCTGTCAGGTCGTTACCCTGGGAAACAGAATCTGTAACTTTAGTATGTGCTTTACACTTCATGACGGATATGCCTGAAGGCAGATGTATTGCTTCTAACAGTGCTTGAATGAGGGGACCGTGTTGGATCTTGGCACCATGAGAGGTCAAAAAACCTCGTTCTTGCCATAACATTCCGAAGTCGTGTACAACTCCGAACGCATAACGGGAATCAGTGTATATGTTGACATTTCTGTTCTTGGCTAGTATACAGGCTCGGGTCAGAGCAATAAGCTCTGCCGCTTGAGCGGACAGTGTGTCAATACGATGTGTTTCTTTAACTTCGGTTTCAGTGGTCACTGCATATGCGGCCACTAATTCTCCTGTACTTGTTCTCATACATGAACCATCCACATAAAGTGTCAGGTCTGGATTTGTCAATGGAACATCTGTTAAGTCTCGTCGAGGCTTTGTTACTGCATTAATGATCTCTATACAATCATGCGGGGCTGGATCTGTCATAATTGAAGGTAACAGTGTTGCGGGGTTCAGAATGCTGCAGCGTCTGATTTCTATGTGTGGCTGGAATAGCGTTAATTCGTAACCTGTCAGTCGTGCTATAGTTAAGTGCTGAGTCTGGGTTCTGTTTAAAAGAACCTCTACAGAATGTGGAACTTGTACTGTTAACTGATGGCCTAAAACAATTGAATCACTCTGTCTGATTGCTAATGCTGTTGCTGCTACGGACTTTAAGCACGCAGGGAGTGCCTGGGCTACTGAATCCAATGTACTTGAAAAATAAGCGCAAGGCTTATGTGAACCTGCTTGGTCTTGAGTGAGGACAGACAACGCTGTACCATCACGTTCTGTAACAAAAAGTGTAAACGGTTTACTGTAACATGGTGTCGCTAAAACTGGTGCTCGACATAATGCTTTCTTTAATTCCTCAAAGGCTTGCGTGTGTTCCTGAGTCCAAGGAAGGACAGTCGAAGTCGCTGCCTCCTGTGTCGTTAACTGGATGAGTGGTTTAGCTAGAAATGCATATTGAGGAATCCATTGTCTACAGTACGAGGTGAGGCCTATGAAGGCCCGCACTTCCTTTTGTGTCTGGGGTTGTGGCATATTTACAATTAACTGAATGCGATCGGGAGTGAGCTGTCTCCCCACTTTGGACAGCAAGTGACCTAAGTACACAACTTGCTGAACACAGAATTGTAGCTTCGAAGGAGACACCTTGTGTCCCTTGTCGGCCAGAAAATGTAAAACTGTCAGTGATGCTTGTTCACATTCGGGCTCACTTCGTGCGGTGATCAGCAGATCATCGACGTATTGCAGTAAAGCGGTGTTAACTGGCATTTGAATACAATCTAGTTGTCTTTTCAGTGCTTGACTATAGATGCTGGGGCTTTCTGTGAATCCTTGAGGTGCGCGGGAAAATTTGAAACTTCGTCCATTTAAACTGAATCCGAAGAGGTATTAGCTCTCTGGATCAATAGGTACACTAAAGAAAGCGTTCTTGAGGTCTATTACAGTAAAGAACGTTGCTTCAGAATCAATAGCAGTCAATAGGGAAGAGATATCGGGGACCACAGGGTACTGTGGTACAATGCATTTATTCAGCTCTCGCAGATCAATCACCAGCCGATATACTGGCGGTGCATTGGGATCAGTACGTTTAAGAATTGGAATGATGGGTGAATTACAGATATTGGAGTCGGTCTCTACGACCACTCCTTGGGCAATGAGCTCTTCAATGATTTCCAGTAAAGCCACTACAGCATCAGGTGGTAACTTGTATTGTCTGATTCGGGGTAAAACTACCCCTGTCTTGAGTGTAACACGGTATGGTGTGATATGCATACAACCTACATCAGTTGGGCCTTTTGCCCACAAGTGATCTGGTACATTTTTCAATCTGACATCAAACTCTCGTAATACATAATGACCCTTGAAATCCCGCAGAAAGAGTCTAACTCCCTCCGGGGAACAGCATATTATGGCTCCTAGAGCCTTCAATGTTTTTATTCCTAACAGATTTTCTGGACATGATTTCGTAAGTAACAAGTCTGTAACACGTGATAATGGACCCACAGCCAGGGGGACGGGTTCTGATACCTCATTTACAATGGGCTGTCCTGAAAAACCAAGGGAAACATTCTGTGAGCCTGAGAGGGGTGCCCCTGGGACTTCGTCATGGCTTATTGTGGTGCGGCTTGCCCCTGTGTCTATTAAAAACTTTCTGTCTTTTCCCAATACTTGACTGTGTACATAAGGACCTTCTTGATCTACGGGAATTTCAATAAGAGGCAAACCCAACTCCCTCTCCAGGCTGTTTCATGCGTATCGTTGGTAATCGGGGTAAGCAGCTTGGGCATACTGGTACATCTGTTGGGAAACTTGTTGAGTCGCGGCCATGGGCTGTGGCTGTGATACCGCTACTGTCTGTGCTGTATGAGATGAAGCATGCATAGGCTGCGTGTTCTGCATGGGCTGTACGTTCTGTGCGGTCTGTTGCTGGGCCTGATCTTGTCTTGGTGGATGCGGTCTTTCCTTAGTTTTACCTGTTGATATGTTATGTTTCAGAACTGGACATTCATGTACGTAGTGACCTGGCTGCTTGCAATAGTTGCATGTCCCTTTAACGGGAGCTGCGGCGTGACCAGTCTGGGTCGTACCCTTTCTGTGGCCGTCGGTTGGAACTGATTGGGCTACTAACATTTTCATTTTCGTGTCTTTCATACGTTTCTGTTCCTGATCCTGTTCTTCTCTAATTCTGTTCTGATGGTATTGTAACATTTGTAACATCTGTGATGGCGTATTTGCTTGCCATGTACTCTCAACCTTGTATACACGGTTTTTGACTGCTAACAGGGAATTCTCGACTAATTTTGATACAAACAGATGCGGGTATGACTCGCTACTTGGTTTAAGACCGCTGTTAATAATAAAACATTTCTCGAATCTTGAATAGAAGTCACTAGTATCTTCGTCGGGTTTCTGTTTACATGCTGAGATTGCATCCCAGTCTTCCTTTCTTGTTGTCAGTAATCTTGGCAGAACCTGTACTATCAAACC
This sequence comes from Lissotriton vulgaris, assembly GCF_964263255.1. Classification (NCBI taxonomy): domain Eukaryota; kingdom Metazoa; phylum Chordata; class Amphibia; order Caudata; family Salamandridae; genus Lissotriton; species Lissotriton vulgaris. The sequence goes on from NC_141696.1 coordinate 1,174,230,390, forward strand.
TGGTAATGCTTTAGTTTTCTCCCCAAGGCCTACCCCTGGGACACGCTTGTTCTCTTCGTCTTCTATTTCTGCCCATACAATCTTTTTCTCTCCCACCTCCCATTCCTTTTCCTTGAGTTTCTCGTAGATGCCCGTGGGCAGCAGTACTTTTAACATTTTCATGATATCTTCATATGTGTAATCCCCCATCAGTAACATGTCTTTAAGTTCTCTGTGAAAACCTGCAGGGTCTTTATCATGGCAGGGTACTAGTATCTTCATTTCTAACAATTCTAACTTGGTCAGAGGCGTGTGTACATACACACGTTTCAAGGTATGATCCTCACCCATAACTGGGTGTACTTCTCGTAAGGGGTTCTGACTTTCAATACCATTTAGACGTTCCATATGGTACATTTTTCTTTCTGGGGGCGGAGCGGGAACATATTCGGAGCTTACGAAAGTGCCATATCTATGTCGTTGTTCTAAAATTATTTGTATTAACTTGGTACTTAGACCTCTCCATCTATCCATAAGTAGTGCTTCTAATGTTTCGTGTAAGGGACCTGGATCAGAATGTTGGTTTCTGTATTTCGTGAGGAGGTGCTGCATCATGTATACACCTGCTAATTTCTGCTCGTCTGGGGAAAGGTTCAGGAACGTCTGCGCTACGGTGTCATCATTATATATATCCGGATTGTCAGTCCATAATATGGCTGACCGGGCTAGTTCTTGTTCATCCATAGAATTGAGTACATGGTACCCCATTCGTTCTCGGAGTCTTTTATCAGTTTCCTGAAACTGATGTTCAGGAGAATTCGGGTTTGTTAAGGCAGAGAGAAAAACTCTCTTGCTTTCTGGACGAATGCCTTTCCTAAGGTAAGTTCCCTTACCTACATACGCTATAGTATCTGTAGTCTTTTCTTGTTCTTCAGGTTCTTCTTCCCCCTCGGAGGAAGCCTTTTCTTTCTCTTTTTCGTGTATTTCTATCACTGCTTTTCTTATTTTCTTGTACATACTGGCTATGCAAGTCCCCTTGTCGTGCTTTCCTTCAGATATATTTTGACCCCACTTGTTGAGTGCATCTAATTCACCCTGATCTGTCTCAGGCCTGTCTCGTTCTCTTATTAGGCAATTTATAAAAAAACGTAGTATCTGTCCTTGAACGTCAACTTTCTGATGCTCCATGGCATCCTTAATACTGTCAGGGTCTTTCCCAGTCTGAACAAACTGATATATTCTATCTAGGCGCTCCTTCATTCCTGCAAATAACAGCAGGAAATCAGTAGCAGATCGTAACCGTAGTGATGCCATCATCATTCTATCGTCTTTGCCGGGTACTGGGTCATATCTGCAAACTGTAAGTTGTCCTTTGAGTATGTCGAGTCGGGGTGACTTGAACGTGAAAGGACTCTGCAAGTCCCCGAGCTGTAACCTGCGCGTTAATGGCGGGGTCTGAAGACCCCCGGTCGCACCTCCTGAGGCGGAAGCTTGGACATTTTCTCTCTGTGGAGTCTGTATCTGAACTTGAATTTGTCTTTTAGTAGGATCAGGTAGACGTGGTTTCGGTAGATCAACTTTAGGTACGGGAAGTGGTGGAGGTGGAGGAATCTGTTGTGGTACTGGCGGAATATGATCTTGGGGCGGGTTACCACCCCCGTCCCTGTCGTTAGGCAGGGCGCGGACAGGCAGATTGGTGTAAGCGGGTGCTACATCCTCTAGATAGGAATTCAGGAATATGTCTTTAGTGGTCCTGTGCGTTACTTTAGTCGGAACCAATGGTGGCGGCAGATTTTTCGGTATTTCTGAAATGGCCTCAGGCGAACCCTCGGCCGCGAGATACATACCGTTTACGAGATTGTTTCGTGCACGGTCTACTTGCTCTGTTTTTACTCGGATCCCTTCAGTAACTAATTCATTTTCTTGGGCTTTATCTGATTCTTTAAGTCTGTCTTCTCTACGTAGTTCTTTTTCAGCACGCTTATGTGATTCCTTACGCCAAAACTCTATGGCGTCTTTCTGAGATTGTCTGGCTTTCTTTTTCCATAGTGCTTCCTCTACCTTCATGATGCACTCGGCATCCCATGTTCCGGTAACAGGCCATCTGTGTCTCTCGTCTAGATGTTTAGTATAGTCGGCCCATAAATCTAGATACAATATGGCATCTAAGCCATGCTTATGGTACATAAAATTTCCAGGAGTGTCCCTAGGGGGGATAGGAATTTCTTCCTCTAGTATCCCTTTCCTAGTTCCTATCTGCTTTAACTTGTTGAAAAACGGCATCTTGTTTACTTAGTACTGAATGCTCAATCCTTGCTACTTAATACCGAATACAGTTAGTTATACAAGAACACAATAATGCACATTAAAAAAACAGTCACACTCATACCACGACATTAATCACATGAAAAAACATTTGAGACATATATGACTACCCCCTATACCGGATGTACTGCTAAACAGCACAGATACACTGCTAAGAACAGTGCAAAAACTTGTAATAACGGATGTACTGCTAAACAGTACAGATACACTGTCTAAAAACAGTGCAGACCGGACTTGTGTACCCAAACCCGTCTAGATACGTCCCAGCAATGGTACTCACCGGGAAGCACGGAAAACAGAAGGCCTCGGAAAACTCGACTGGACTGGACCGGACTCGACTCGACACGTGGATACTTCGGAAAACTGGTGGGCCTCTTGACACCTCGGACCTTGCTTCTTTCGGCTAGGCTCTGGTCGGGATCCTCCGCACTCCTCACCGCCTCGTCTGGGTGCTGATCGCAGTCTTCGTCACCTCCGTGGGCCAGAGGGAGATACAGGAAATCCTGCCGGTACGCGTAGTTTCCTTCTAACTGATGGCAGGGGACAGAGCTTGCAACGCACCAACCGGCGCGTGAGGTGGGGGGAGGGGTCCCTATTCGGGCGCCAAAATGTCGTAAATATTTAATTTACCATCGTAATTTCTATGCAGGTAAGTACTTAATCAATAATAACTCAATCGGAAAGAAAGAAACAGAGTCCGTGGTGTTAGAGTTCTTAGGGGTTTTATTCCTCAAAAAGGAATGGTCATGACCTGGATATCATGTTCCTGTAACCACAAGGGGTTCAGGAAGGGATAGAGCAATATTTTATTGACAATACATAGCTTATATACTTAATTTACACCATAGAAAGCAATATAGTAGGCGTAACAGCTGAGAGAAGACAAGATAACAGCATCCACGTGTTGCTAGTACGTAATCAGAAGGCGTGGACTAGGCGTGAACTAGAGGTGTGCGCTAGAAACGTCACAGGTAGGTGTCACATGGGGGTGGCACTAAACAGAAATGTTGCAATGTCAGCGGAAATCGGAGGCTTAGATGCGCGCGCAGCTGCATGACGTGTGGTTGACGTGAGACTGGAGGGTGCAGGGGGCATGACATTTACACTAGCGGAAAGAGACAGAAGTCTGGCATGTCAGATCAACTCGTACTTCTATCATATCTGATATCTGATGTTTGGGAACCATATTATCTGAACGGAAAAGGTCTCTGGGGCAGAAGCTATTCTATACTGACTGTGAGTGCGTGTATAAGCGCCTAAGTGTCTGCATGAGGAGCGTGGGGGCTTGGGCCTTCCATGGGAGCATGGTAACAGAGGCTATGAATTACTTGCACGGAGACAGGCCGGCCCTTCGGCTCTGCAGCTGGGGGGATGTTTACTTAAACTAGTAGGCAGGAATGTATTTTCGAGGAGCGGAACAGATAATTTGAAGGTTGTAGTCAGTCTTGGCAGGCAGCAGGCTGAGCTAAGCGCGGTGGGCCGCGCTGGAAGTAAGTCAGAGTTCACGGGTACAGAGACAGCCTGGGCTGAGGCTTTCAGAGTCAGAAGCCAGAAAAAAAGCTCGATGGCAGAAATTCGGGGCCTACTTTGCCAGAGCTGAAAAACGTGTAAAGTACACTACAAAAAGACGTTGGCATAGCATACTTAGGAACGGACTATTCAACCCATTCAGGGTGGGTTTGAAAGAGGACATGTTAACGTTGGACACAAATGTATTTGCGTCTTCATAGCTGGCACAGGAGGGAAGTTACATGCACTTTAAGCTGGTACATGGAGACGGTGGGGTACACGCTAGGGAACACAACTTGACCATAAAATTTATATTTCCTCACTTTGCCTGCCTGTCCTTCGATAAGTGCAAGTATAGGTTATGTTAAAATTATTTGTAGAGCGCACGTACACCGCTCGGTGTCTTAGTGCTAAATTTAGGAGTAGCCTGGGTCCTGGTAGGTTATTTATATGCCTGGATAAACAGCCAGATCTTAAGAAGTCTCCTGAATGTCAAAAAGTCTGTACAGGAACTGATGTCAAGGGGGAGGGCGTTCCAGAAGTGAGGGGCCAACACCGCAAATCTACCACCACCTCGTCTCTTCAGTTTGTAGGTTGGTGTGATCAGGAGGTTCAGGTGGGCTGAGCGCAAATTGCGGGCAGGTCTGTATCTCTGGATAAGGTTGGAATCAAATTTCGGACAGGCGCCATGCAGAGATTTAAAAATGAGGCACCTGGTTTTGAAAGCACAACGTTGTGTTATGCGGAGCCAATGTAGCTTCCTCTTAAAGGGGGAAGCATGTTGCCATCTGGGCTGATGGAAAATCAGTCTGGTGGGCGGGTTTTGTACCAGTTGCAGTCTTTTGACTAGATACAACGGAAGACCGAAATAAAGTGACTTGGCATAGTCAATGTGAGAAGTGACCAAAGATAAGACAGCCTGAACCACTGCTACCCTAGTGAGGAGTCTGCATATTTTCTTTATCTTATATGTATACTAGGACACAGATCTTAATCTTGATAGGGCAGGTAGTGCATATTGCCAGAACCCTACTGTGTGCACCACCAGCGTTCATCAGCAGCTAAAGAACAATAATGTGCTTTCAAACTGCACAATTTGCACACCACATGTTCACAAACACGATCTACACACTGCATACACACAAGTCAACTGTTTCAGACTCATTTACATTTCTCTTGAACAATCTATAACTGACTCATCAAGCAGTTATTACATCTTAAGCTCATCAACACCCTTTTCAAGCCTTCATTTTGGGATAAAACTTATATATGCATCAAACACTACTTCATCGATTGTAACACCATTGGTTTTTAGTGATTCATCATAGCAGCATTTCAAAACCATTTCCATTAAATATACCAATCACATTTGACTCAATATCCAGCACCAATTGTGGTAGCATTGCTGCAGTACATCTTCAAGATGTAAGAGGTCAGTACACTATGCTAATAAAATGGATATTACACTTATGTATAATTGTGCAACCACAGTCCCCTTTTCAAACTGGTTGCCACCAGAACCAACATATTTGCTTTACGAACATCTCTAAATCCAACTCTCTACAGCACATAAAATAATTAGAAAAAGAGCAAATTAGGGGCAGCAGTTGTAATCAATGTGTGAGATCACTTTATGGTCAAATAGCTCTTAGGCTGACAAGGAATATCATGGTAATGTTTTCGTCTCTGCTTTCTTCCTGACATAAGTAGGGTGGCAAAAGCAAGCAGGCATGTAAAGCATAGGGATTTGCAAATACTAGTAAAAGCATTTTTGTTTGTCTTGCTGGGTTTCCCGAACTATTGAACCTCCTTTAACAAAACCCCTATATATTTTCTCTTTCTATAGGAAGTGGAGTTGTTTAATCAGACCTTGACATTTGATCATGGCCAAAAATTTCAGGAAACAAACTGGGGGAAAGTGTGTGAAGATCTCAAAGACAAAGCTTTAATGGAAGTTGGTTGCCATGACACAGGTAGTTGCGTACCAGAAATGCACTTATTTATAATAACCCTTCTTTGTTCATTCCTACTGTCAGACTGTGCAAACCAATGTTAAGATGATATGGCACCAAATGGAACCTGGATCCGCCAGTATCACATTAAGGATTAAATATAATTTAACTAATCAGCATGCACACAAGTACTCTTCAATCATTTCAATCAAAGTTAATGTAACTGTCATGGAGGTGGTTGGATGTATGTTACATGTATTAAGCTTATTAAAATTCAGACAGTAACACACATACCTTTTCTACCGATTGATGGCAATATTCCTTGTGTAATCCCATTTCATAGCATACATTCCCTTCTTCTGATGTGTAAATGATCTTTTTAGCCAAAGTCCATAGGACGCACCAGCCACAAGTACTCGTTATTATGGAGCAATTTCCTCTGCAATCCCCAATTACCCTTTACCAACGCCTAGAGGAAAATGTGTGAAGGAAGCCTACATGCACACTTACTCCTTCTGAAAACTGTGCTTCTATTCTTTTTCAGCTACACATCAAGATATTAGTCCTGTTAAAGGCGTATCCTCAGGGGTGTGCCGATGCTTAGAGGGGTCCACCTCTCAACAGCCCCAAGTCTGGATTGTTGGAATAGCGCAACCTTTTGAGATGGTCAAGCGGGGGAAGGAAAGGTTGGGATCTGCAGGGAGGGAGATCTGTGAATGGAGGGAGAGAGACTTGTAATATACTCTTATTCATAACAGTAACTATCAAAACCAGCAAGTGAGGTTAGAGACACAAAATAACTATACGTAAAAGAAAATAATCAACCCAGTAACAGGGGAGGTGAGAGGGTGTATTCAAGTTTCCAACACAGATGCTGCAAAAGGGTGGGAAATCGAGATTATAAACATACACCTCCTTCTGTGAATAAGGCATGTATACTCAAGAGATAATATGAAACACTTTAACCGACATACCTACCCTCATTAACAGGTCGGGATGAACCACAAAGGGCGGGAGCATCAGGCTTCCAGTCACCCACTACTGACCCCTTGTTAAATGAGCAAAAGAATTGCCACTGCTTAATAAATCCGTTCTTAGTATAGCTCCATGAAAAACAAAACAGTAGAGTACCATGAACAGATCAGGATGAATAGGCTTCGAGGCTGTAACTTCCAACACATCCAATAATGAGCCTCTTTTTAAATATCCGCTTAAGACAGTATTCCTAGAATCAAGTAGAGGAAAGAGAGGTGACCCCACTAGTTCCAGGGAACATGGTGCTCGAGACAATTTAAGCCTAAAGGGAACTCCCTGGAAACAGACTGTATAGATTCTCACATCACTCACTCATTCTTTCATACCGAGCTCTTATTAAGCCAACTTCTATTCCCAATATATTTTCAGACTAAAATGTAGCGCTTACAATGTTTTTATTTATATAAAACGTTCTTTATCTTGACATTTAAAATTTCGGAAATATTCCCGAAAGAATACACATTAAAATAAAAAATCTAATTAAAAAGTTTTTGGATACAGTTTAAACATTTCATTTCATATCATTAAAAAATATACTGCATATACATTTCAAAAAAGAATGTCATAAAATCATAAACCACTATAGTTACCCTTTCTCACTAAGCAAATCTAATGCTCTTCTTAAACCTTAATTTGATCCAATAGCCCTATATGTTTTATATGGGACACTCAATACAGGAATTCCCATGTATCTACAGGTTCCTTCACTCCTTTTACATCCAGGAAAGTTTTTATATTCTTTCCTGATCTTTTGATAACCACCTCTTTATGCATGAACCTAAAGTATCAGTTTGGTAAAGATCTATAGTCAAGTGACAACATAAATGTAATAAACCACAAATAATATGATTATCCACATATACTAACAGATAAACTCACCACTCACCAAGTAATAAACATTTTTTTGTATATGTTTATTTTATCCTCCGATTATCTGTTTTCATTTTTTTGATTTTTTTTGAAAAAATTCATTGTATACAAATTTGTCTTTTACGTTAAATTACTAATAGTGCATAAACATTAAAAACATTTAGAAGGCAGACATAACACGAAAAAGGTAATGTATGCAATATGGCAAGGTAGGTCACAACGCGCGTTTCGGCTGGCTAGCCTTCTTCAGGTGGCCATTTATTGCACTGAAATATTAAAAACAGTGTGAGTGAGAGTAGGACAGATGAACATTTTTTACTTACGTGACATGGAAACAAATAGTATTTCATAAACAAATATAAACAGTGCAGTATTTTTTGTCTACAGTCAAGTTGTACAATATAGATCATGGTAAGAGACATATAAGAGACACAAACCTATGTGACAACCCTAAAACACCCATAACCTCATTGCTGTATGTTCAAGACATCCATGGTACAGATCTATATTTACATTTCGCATCTAAATGATCCTTGGTAACATGGGTACTCACATTTAGTTCTAAGTTACCTATATATTCCAAATATACATCTATCTAGTGTCCCACATACACATCTATATTTACATTTCAAGACAGGACAATCCAATAGTGGTATAAGTACTCCTGTTAAATCTAAGTTGCCTATATGGTAACCTGATGTAAAGTTCATAGTATAATTTAAATTGCTTAAACATGAAACCAAACATGTACGGGTGATATGTCCACTGGCGTTGACAGATATCCTATATGGGTTACGAGCCTGAGTAAAAACATGCTTACCTAAATTCGGTTATAGAGAAAAACTACACGTCCTCTTTGGGCTTGAGTATAAGATAAATGTCTAATGTATAAACAAAAGGAATAGAAAACTGGTATAAATAAACATACACAATATTTCTGTTGTTTTTTTGTGATCATATCAACTTGCAAACAGGGAATTATACCTTATGGAGATATTGGTCCGTCCGCACGAAATAACATGATTAGTTGAGTTGTAAAGTATCCTTGGAGATTGTTCTTCTTTTTTAAGAATTTCAAGCTGAAACGTGACAGATAGTTTGATATAAAAATGGGGGTTTTCACACAGGTGTATAAGGGTGCTAAATGAGAAAGTACTAGACGAATTCTACATTTACCTCATTGGCAGATGTTGTGATAGTCCTGTTTTATGGCGTATTCATTAAGTTAGATATTGAAAAAAGGTTATCACAAAGGGCGGGGTCGTCTGTGCAGCTAGGACGCAGGGGCACCTATATGAATGTATAGATGGTTTTCTGAAATAGATATATAACCAAAACGTTTTAACATAGGGAAAAGATTATTGGAAGAAGGCGGTATTTATGGTTACAAAAGACTCTTATCCCGAAATAGTGGAAGGTAATATTTAATGATGGACTATAAAGGACTCTTATCATAAGAGTCTACCGTCAACGTATTAAAAAATGTTAAACAGAAGGCGTGGCCAAGATGGCGGCGGAGTAGGACGCCTTTCCGAGCCGCTCCGGCGCTGATCCGACAAAGCTTCTAATAGCACGATCCTGAGGGAGCGAACCCGCTTCAAAAGTGGAGAGGAGGTCTACCTGAAGAAGCGGTCTGCTTTGGCGCGGTCGCTGGAGCGGTGAAGCCCCGAGATCGCCCTTGAGATCGATCAAACTCCGCGGCCTGTGCGACCCCGGCCTTTCCTGATCTCAACGTCCGGCGTGGGAGGTGGGCGGACCCCCTGAGGTCCCGCCTGGAGACGCCGAAGCTAGCGGAAGGTGGAGCCCCCTGGCCCGCACGGTGCTGCAGAATCGCGGGGCTTGGCGAGAAGAGCCCCACTGGGGGCGCCGAGGGGGTGGTACGAGACTTCTGCACGCTGAAGGTGATGGCCCTGAGCGGTAGCGATTTCCCTGCCCATGCTTGGAGGTGGTGAACGACACCGGACCAGCAGGTCCCGGCGAGACCCGAGCCACGTGGGGGCTGGAAGAAGCTTGGGGGTCAACGACAGCACTTGGACTCTTGCTCGCCTGTGCACCTGTGAGGACCGCGGCTAGTACTGCCGCACACGTGGAGCTCGACACAGCTGCGGACTATAGAGTGAAGCCTGGTGCTCGATTTGTGGTCGCCCGCTCTAGCCTGGGCCGAGCGACGCAGCCCGCCATCGTGTTTGGCCACGTGGCGCTTGGTCGGGACGCTGTGGGCCGCCATGTCTAATGCGCAACGCAAACGGGGCCAGGGAAAAGATACTGCCCTGAAATCCTCCCAGCAGCCGGCATCCCCTGGAGCTAGTGGGTCGTCGAAGCAGTCGGATGACGAAGCACCGGCGACAAAAGCCTTCATGACTGAACTCTTTGCCTCCATTAAGGAGGATATCTCCGAACTCAGGGCGCAACTAGCCTCCGATTTGCGGGAGGTGCGGAGAGATGTTGACGGCTTGGGCGAGAGGGTGGCGACCCTGGAGGACCGTGATCTAAGTGTGGCCACCGACGTGCACCTACTGCAGCAGGATATCATTCGCCTCACCGAGCAAAACCTGGACTTGCAGTTACACACGGAGGACTTGGAAAATCGCTCCCGTAGAAATAACATTCGTATACGGGCGGTGCCATGGGACGGTGAGGCTGGGGACCTGCGGGGATATGTCCAGGATTTATTCCTCCAAATATTGGATGAGGAGGATACAAAAGAGATTCAGATGGACAGGGTGCATAGGGTTGGGCTGCCCCGGCGCGGAGGGCCCCCCCCCCCCCCCCGATATCCTGGTGTGCGTCCATGATTTCCAGCTTAAGGAGCGGATCCTCCGCAAGGCCAGAACACTCACGTCGCTGCAATTCCGGGACCACCGCCCCCAACTGTACCAGGATCTGGCGGCCTCTACCCTGCAGAAGCGGCGGGAGTTCCGCCCGGTGACTACATTCCTGAGAGAATGGGGCATCGCCTATTCCTGGGGTCATCCATTTAGGATCATCTTCCGGTGGCAGAATCGTCTTGCGCAAATCTGCACGCTTCAAGCAGAGTAGGAACTTTTGGGCCTGGGAGATGTGCCTCCCTCGCAGGCCGCGACTGCTTCTCCATCTCGGAGGCGCCGCCGTTCCTCTTCCTGGCAGAGGGTGGGTGATTCGCCTGCCCGACAGCGGCCGGACCTCTCTACCAGCTTGCAAGAGCGGGGCAACGCTGTGGCATCGGTGGCATCGGCCACGTTGGCCGACACGCAGCAAAGCTCCGGAGCGGCATGACCTCATTATCTTGATGGATCGGCGCCGGAGGGGTTCGGGCCTTCTGGTTGGGGGGTATGAAAGTACTCTTGGAGGAGACACCCTCGACTATGGCCATGGGGGATAGTGTACTAGTCCCTCCGGCATGCTTCCTGGACGGAAGGCCTCCTACGGACTTCGGCCTTCTGGACATGATGAGTACTGTTTTTGCATTTGGATTTCTGTTTCTGCTGTTGATTTTGGTTGTGTTTCGATTGGGGCGGGGTTGGGAGTTCGGGAGTTCGGGATGTTGGGGGGGGACCCGTGACGGTTGGACTGGGGGGACGCTCGATGTGTGGCTGCGGGTGTGCGTGTGCATTAGTGTTGTGGATGTCATTGCACTGGTAGATTGGCGACTGCTGGTCGTCTCTTGTGTGCGGGCTGGTCTGGTTGTGGGGAGGGGGACACTTGGCGTACTGAGAGCAGTTTCTGGGATTTATATATGTCATGCCGATTAGTATAGGGACGTGGAATATTAAGGGCATGAATTCACCACAGAAGCGGCAGAAGGTTTTGAAGTATGTAGTGGACCACCACCTAGATGTTGTTGGGCTGCAAGAAACACACTTGGCGCGGAAAGATGAGATGAGGCTCCGCCATAGGGCCTATCCCATTATTTATAGGTCTTCCGCTGCTACGAAACACAGGGGAGTGGCGCTCCTCTTCAGAGCTGCATTGCACTTTCAACCTGTGGAGGTTCGTCACGACAAGGAGGGCCGTTGGCTAATGGTTAAAGGTCTTATACAAGGACGATTGTGCACTTTCGTGGTGGTGTATTTGCCCAATGCTGGCCAGAATAAGTATTTGCAGGACCTGTTGGTGAAGGTGGGAGACTTTGCAGAAGGGCACTTGTTCCTGTTGGGGGATTTCAATTTGGTGTGGGACAGGGATCTGGACAGCTCAGGGGGACACAGGGCGGGTACAGGGGTGTTTTCTGGTTCCACACAGCAAGGGGTGGGGGAGCTGGGTCTAGTCGATGGCTGGCGTTTTTTTCACCCTACCACGAAGGACTATACATTCTTTTCACACGTGCATCACTCCTATTCCCGCTTGGATTACGTTTTCCTTAGTCAGTCCCTTCGTGGGAACGTGCTGGATGCCGCCATTCTTCCAATCTCGGTGTCGGACCACAGTCTCTTGGTGCTTAATCTTCGTTGGTCGCCGCCTGACGCTACGTGTCGGAAGTGGTATTTTCCAGCGTCGGTGGTCAGGGACAATGTATCTAACCAAGCATTGCGCCTTGCTATCCGTGAATTCTTTGACCTCAATCCTCCGTCGGACACTTCGTTGGCGACCACGTGGGACGCCTTTAAAGCTACGATCAGGGGCACGTGCCTGGGTCTCAATGCACAGCTTAACACATTGCGGAGGAAGGAACGTGATGCCTTGGAGGCTGAGGTACTCGAGCTCGAGCGGGCTCACAAACTTAACCCCTCGAGAGTGACCCTCCGCCCGTTGACGGCGGTACGGGGCAAGTTGAAGGCACACTATGCCAATAGGGCCGAGCTTACTCTCCTACGACTGGGGCGTCAATCATACTCTAGCGGCAACAAGATTGGCAGACACTTAGCGCGACAATTGCGGGACAGGAGGGAGAGGGAATACATAGGGGGAATCAGGGACTCCGCGGGAGTGCTACACCACCGCGACGGGGCGAAGGCGGACATTTTTGGACGCTTTTACGCCGATCTGTACACGGGCGACGCCCTGGACGCTGCGTCACAGCGGGAGTTTCTACAACGTTTGCCGCTACCACAGGTTTCTAGTGAGTGGAACAACCTGTTGGAGGCACCGATCTCGAGGGAGGAGGTTCTCTCCGCCATCAAAAATCTGAAATTACATAAAGCCCCCGGTCCGGACGGGTACACAGCGGTCTTCTACAGGACGTATGCGACTGAGTTGTGTGATTTTCTGGTTACCCTTTTTAATGATATGGCGACGTCCGGGTTGAACGCAGGGACTCTGGCGGAGGCGGTGATTACGGTCTTGCCGAAACCGGGGAAGGACCCGGAGCAATGTGCCTCATTCCGTCCCATAGCCTTGCTTAACATAGATGCGAAGCTTTATTCGGCGATTCTGGGCAGCCGTCTCCAGGACCTGCTTCCGGCGATCATACACCCGGACCAGTCCGGCTTTATTAAGGGCCGCCAGACTCACGACAGCACCCGTAGAGTAGTTCACCTTATCGAAAAGGCAGACAGGTTCCGCATCCCGGCTGTATTGGTGGGTTTAGACGCGGAGAAGGCCTTCGATCGAGTGGATTGGGGCTTTCTGTTTCATACGTTGCGAGCCTTCCGCTTCTCTGATAGGTTCATTACTATGGTGCAGGCAAACTTCTGTAGCCCACGTTCGAGGGTGGCGGTGAATGGCCACCTGTGGGCCTTTTTTCCACACTCGCGGGGCACCAGACAGGGGTGTCCCCTCTCCCCCTTGTTATTCGCGCTCAGCATTGAGCCCCTAGCAATGGCAGTGAGGGAACATGAAGGTGTGAAGGGCATACCGTTCACGGGAGAGCAACACAAGATTTCCCTCTTCGCGGACGATGTCCTGCTGTCGGTGGCTGATCCTGCTGGTTCTCTACCTTGTGTCCGGGATATTTTGCTTGAATTTGAGGGAGTGGCTGGCTTCAAGGTTAATTATGGCAAGTCTTACATTCTGAATCTGACCGTATCGCAGGCCGATGTTGCTCAGGTGAAGGCGTTGACGCCGTTGGCTTGGGCCTCGGGCTCGATTCTCTATCTGGGAGTTCACCTGACTCCTACGGTGGGTAGGTTATTCGCGGCCAACTTCCCGCCCCTGCTGGCTAAGACGCGGGCGGAATTGGAGAGATGGAAGCCTAAATTCCTGTCCTGGTTAGGTAGGGTGCACGCGATTAAAATGGTCCTCCTCCCCAAATACTTGTATCTCTTCCAGGCCCTGCCTATCCCGCTGGATAACTCTTTCTTCCGGCAACTCAAAACGATGATCTTGAAATTTGTCTGGCAGGGGGGTCGGGCGCGTCTGTCGTTCGTACTCCTGCGCCGGCTGCGATCTGAGGGCAGGGTTGGTCTCCCAGACCTGCACCTGTATTATAAAGCTGCCCAACTGAGGGTCATGGTGGAATGGTCGCAGCAGCTCTCTGAGAAACACTGGCTGCATATGGACCGAAGCGTGGCAGGTCGATCCATCTGGGATTTAGCCTGGAAGCCGAAGAGAGATCGTCCAGTGAATGCGTACCTCAGTACTCCCACGGGTACTACGCTGAAAGTGTGGGACACTTTGGTCGGCGATGAGAGGTGGACGACCTTCCCATCTCCGTTCACTCCATTGCACTTCAACCCGGCATTCCCGCCGGCGCTTGACGAGGGGCCCTTTGACGCGTGGAGAGAGGGTGGATGCAGGACGCTGCTCCATCTGTTTCACGGCTCTGATCCTCTGACCTTCGCTAATTGCATGCGGGATTACCAGGTGCCGCAAACTGATAAATACAGGCATATCCAACTACTACATTGGGCCACGTCACCGGGAGTGCGGGAGGCAGCCACGAGGCCTCCTTCTAAATTTGAAACTTTTTTGCTGAAGACGTCCACCATGAAAGGAGCCATCTCCTTCCTATATCAACTGCTGCTTCAATCTGCTTTGTCTCCTAGGCCGCGTTATATGGAGCAGTGGGAGGAGATGGTGGGGAGGGATATCACCGATGGTGAATGGTCGGCGCTGTGGAGGGATCTGACCCAATTCAATCACTCGATCCACCTGAGGGAGGCGCATTTAAAAACTCTCACGCAGTGGTATATGGTTCCGGCCCGGCTTCATCGTATCTACCCGGCTACCTCAGATAGGTGCTGGAGGGGCTGTGGCCTTCTGGGGGACTTCCGCCACATTTGGTGGGACTGCCCAATCATCAGACCATTCTGGGATGAGATTCTCTCTCATATCAAGGATATTTTACGATATCCTATTGAAAACTCTTTGGCCTTTGTACTTCTGGGCCTACGGGACCCCGGTCTTGAGCACCAGACGCGCGCGGATAAGAAGATTCTATGGCTCTGCTTGGGTGCGGCCAAGCTTACGCTGGCGGCAGCCTGGAAGCGGAAGGAGGCACCGGCGATCTCCCTTTGGCATGCTAGACTCTGGAGGCTTCTGAGTCTGGAAAGAATGGCGGACATCTTCCTCGGCAATTACAAAAACTTAGAGAGTTTGGTCAAACACTTCCACTTCATTGTAATCTGTTGAAATGCTAAAGCTAACATCAGATCAAACAACACTTTTTCATGAGATGGTAAAGTGAGGGATTCTGATAAGCTTCCCATAAAGAGAAGGAGATTAGATATGGGAGTATGTATCTTAAAAATATTGGAAAGGCAAGACCAAATTTGCAGCCAAAAAGAAGATACTGGGGGCATGAGAATAGGAGATGTGAGAGGTCTTCTGAGGGAAAATCACAGGACCAGCCATTCTTATTATTAGTGTGTGCGAAATTAGCTATAGAGATGGGAGTGAAATACAGTCTGTGATATAGAAACAACATGGATTGAGTGGTGGATGCAGATCTCGAAATTCTCAACGATCGAGCCCAAATCCTGTTCCACACATCAGTGCTCCACTGACATTCTAAGTCTGTTTCCCAAGCGAGTTCAAACTTAGTCTAAGCACGCCCTGAATCAATGGAATAGAAGAATTTGTAAATAAAGGAAGCTTTTGGAAGTAACACCAAGATTTTAAGAAGGGGATCCCTTGTAGCCGAGGAGTCTTCAGAAGGCTGGGAATAGAAGCACACAATCACCTCCATAAGTATTGAAAATTTGTATAAAAATGAGTGAGGACAGTTGAAAGTAGCTTGAAAAAGAGGAAAGGAACAAGGAGATGTACCATCAAACAAGTCTTTAACCCAGATAATACCCCTAGTGCTCCATGAAGACCAAAGCAGAGGTCTGTAATTAATGGTAATAAGACGATTATACCAAAGAGGAGAATGTATAAAAGCATTTATGGATATTATTTTTGGTTGGCAATGAGGCCTTAACAGCGAGAGGGTGTGTTTAAATAGTGAAAGGGATGTGAGAGCATTCTTGGCAGTGAAAGTGAGAAGTTCATTAGTCGAAAAAGGGGCAAATAGACAGCGTTCGATAGTGACCCATAAAGGAGTAAAGGGAGAAGTTTCCGTAAGAAGCCAATAAGAAGCTTGTTTTAGGCAAAAAGCCTTATGATATAACCGGAAGTCTGGGAAATTTACACCGCCAACAGCTCTCGGTTTTCTGAGATGAAGTAAAGAAATTCTGGACTTTTTGTTTTTCCACAAAAATTTGGAAAGAAGAGAGTCTATTTTTTTTTAAAAGGTGAAGGGAATATGGACTGGAATCATTAAAAAGAAATATAATAAAATTGGAGTAATCATCATCTTGATGGAATCCAGGCGACCCCACCAGGAAAGAAAAAGAGGGTTCCAGGAAGAGAAAAGTTTGGAAATGCGATCAAGAGCAACACTCTAACCCATTCCAAAATTGAATTGGAAAACCAAATACCAAGATATTTGATTTTAGAACTGTTCCAATGAAAGCCAGTGGTATCAAATTGTTTCTTAAGGTAAAACTTGGTGATTGGTAAAACCTCCGTCTTGTCAGAGTTGATTTTATAACCGGACACCACTGACAAATCTGAGATTTCGTGTAATAATGGGGGAATAGAGAAGTCTGGGTTAGAAAGGATAAGTAAAATATCATCTGTGTAAGCAGATAACTTCAGTTGATGATCTCCATAAGGGAATCCAGAGTTAGAGGAGTTATGACGAATACGAGAAAGAAACGGCTCGAGAGATAGAACAAATAAAAGGGGAGATAATGCCCTGCCTAACACCTCGATGAGGTGAAAAACGTTTGAGACTTGACCGTCAACGATGGTGGAGGCAGAGGGTGTAGAGTTAAGTAAGGAAATAAGATAAATGAATTTAGGACCAAAATCATGCCATCTGAGAGATTTAAACAGAAGGACCAATCCACCCTATCAAAGTCTTTTTCTGTGTCAATCGAAATCACCGCAAGAGGTTAGGGTAGAGTAGACACTTTAATCAGAACATTAAAAAATTATTGAGGATTGTCAGAGGTTAACCTACCTTTGACAAAGCCACATTGTTCTAAGCCTATTTAATGAAGGAGAAAGGATTTAAGCCGTAATGCTAACAGTTTGGCAAAAATCTTATAATCAACATTTATCAAGGATATGGGGCTGTAGTTCTTGCCAAATTTGGGATCCTTGCCATCTTTATGAATACGACAAATAGAGGCCTCTAGAAAAGTACCATTTGCCGCTCCTGTAGTACAAAAGTATTGAAAAAGTTAAAAAATATGTTTTGGGAGCTACAGATTTGAGAAATGAAGATAAAATTCTACAGAAAAACCATCTGGGCCAGGGGATTTATTTTTCTTTAAAGAGTTTAGAGAAGAAGAGATTTCCTGGAGTGAAAGGTCTGTGTCTAAAGAAGCAAAATCAAGATCCGAAGGGGGATGAGGAGGAATAGTGCTAAGATAATTATCAATAAGTGAGGCAGATGGAGGCGACTCTGGAGTGTATAAATCACTATAACATTTTGTAAATCTGTCTAATATATCCTGATCCCTGAAAAGATGTTTACCTTCTGTTGAGTGAATAGAATCAATTAGTACTCTTTATTTTCTAGATTTGAGATAGTTAGCAAGGAGTGAGCCAACTCTATTTCGACCACCATAATATCTGGCACTACTACTAAGCAAAGTGAAGGAGGCATTGTCAGTAGAGATTTTATTAAAATCCATCTTTGCACGAATACGTTTCTGCAAATTGGAATCTGATGAGAAAGTGTAAAACTGATGTTCTAAATGTTTGATGGAAGATAATAAAGCTTTATGTTTATTGAGGGTCTGCTTCTTTTTCTTGGATTCAAAATGTATAATAAAGCCTCGAGCAGTGGCTTAAAAATATCCCACACCGACACAGGGGAGACAGAAGGATCTTCATTGATAGAAAATAATTATTCAGCAAAAGAGATGAAGAGAAAAATACTGGATCTTGTAGAAGAGAATTATTAAATCTCCACCTGAAATATTTGGAGCGAGAAAGGAGTAGGTCAAATCAACAACCACCGGAGCATGATCCGAGATCAAAATGGGCTTGATCGAGGAGGAAATAAGGTGCTGAGCCAAGGGTTTGGAGAGGAATATGTAATCTATCCGGGATAGGGAACCATGTGGAGGGGAAAAAAGGAAGATTCTGACTGGTCTGGGTTGCATAGTCTCCAGGCATCCACAAGATTAGTCTGCATGATAGTACTGAGAAATTGTTTGTGAGGTTTATGGGGAATAAAGCGCACCTGGGATGTGCGATCAATAAAATGGTCAATGACTTGATTACAATCACCTCCAAGTATAAAGAATTCATCTTTATATTGAAAACACTTATCTGTAATATTAGGCCAAAAAGTGGGATCAGGTTGAGTTAGGTCATAGACATTAAATGTAGTGAGAGGGATATTATTAATTATAAATTTGACCGAAATCCACCTACCATCAGAGTCTATATCCTGCGTAACAACTCAGTATTTCAAGTTTTTTATGGCATAGAATAACAACCCTGTTCTTTTCTGTATTTTTAGGGGAAACCAATACTGAGCCAACCCAATTGTGCTTGAGCTTAAGAGCTTCAGCCTCAGACAAATGAGTTTCTTTTAGTAAGACTAAATCAGGCTTATAGGAGAATTCTCTGCCTCTTTATAGGATTATTAAAACCCTTTACGTTCCATGTAACGACTCTGAACGAAAGAGAATAACATTATATATACAACAATAAAAGTTAAAATAGCAAAGGAGCATAAAAAAAGAATTTTCGTGCAAAGTTGTAGTGAAGAGAAAGGTTAGGTATAGAGCCATAAGATACAAAAAAGAGATGAGAAGGAGAAAATGTAAAAGAGGGAGAGAATGAGAAATGACTGCAAAATCGTCAAAAGGTAGAAAAGGAAGAGAGCATTGAAAAGGGAAAAGGAGAGAGGAAAGTAAAGGAGAAAGAAGAGGAGACAGTACATGTCAGAGAACTGCTGACTGTGATCCATACCTTGACAGGTGGAGGAAAAATAAAAAAAATGAGGAGTGGCGATGGACAGGCGAAGACAGCACACCCAACGAGTGAGGTAACGCACCACACCAGGACGCTATATGAACATAACAAGGATCAGGAACAGAGGGCGGGTATATATGGGAGTCCACAAAACCTGCACAACCAACAGTAGGGAATGAAAAATTAGTGAATGGAGGTATCATGTTTTGAAGCAACAAAAAAGAACAAATGTAATACACGAGTTAAAAGATTCACATGGGAGAGGAAGGTCCAGCAACTTCCATCGATGATGTAGAGTGTGACTGGATGAAGTTTCTGAGATCGAAAGAAGAAGTTTTGTTCAGGTAGGTGACTTTAAAAAAGCAAGGGTGGAATAAATCATAACGTGCACCCAGAGAACGAAGAGCAGGGCGAGGGTCTAGAAATTCCTTTCTCCATTTCGCAGTGGCTGATGAAACATCCTGGGAGATGAACAACTTTGAGCCAGACCAAAAGAGCTGTTTTTTAAGCTTAGCTGCATTCAGAATTTTTAAAAGGTCAGTGAACTCCAGGAATAGAAAGATTACACCTCGAGGTCTTGAAGCAGCAGCAGACGAAGATAAACGCGGGCCAAGGCGAAGTGCGCGTTGGATGTTCAGTTTGGTCGTTGCAGGTAAGTCCAGAAGTTGTGGAAGAAAAGAGGTGAAAGAAAGAAACAGGGTCGTCGCCTTCAGGAAGGCCATATAAGCGAAGGTTATTGCATCAATTTCTGTTTTCAAGGTCCTCAGAAGATTTTCTCACTTGTATCACCTCTTTTTCCAGACGAGAGATTCTGGACGATGAGTCCTGTACCTCACTGATCTTCTGTTCCACCGAAGATAACCGAGAATCCATGTCTGACCATTTGTTATCCAGAGTTTGTAGGAGGAAATTGGTATCTTCAATGAAGGGTCTCAGAGCACGTATCTCCTCCAGAACAATGTCTAAAGAAACAGGAGACAAAGACTTAGGAGGAGAAGGGGGCGTCCTGCTTAACCCCTTTATTCGTGGTAGAAGGTAGTTGTGCTTTAGGCGCGATTACAGGAAAAACTGCAGAACGAAACAACACAGACTGCGCCATTACCTCAGGTAAGTTCAAGGAGTCAGTGCGTGAAGAGCAAGAGGACGGTCGGTTGGCAGGAGGGCCTTTGGTACACCTTAATAAGCTTTTACTTCTGCCTATGAACCAACATAACAAGCTGTCAGAAAGAGAGGATTTGCGTGACGAGAAGCACTCAGATAATGTATAAAAGCACACCAGCAGCATGGACTGTATATAGAAAGTTTCACCCAGCGTGTAAAAAGTTATTGAGTTAGCAGGACCAGCATTCCTGAAAAGATTAGGGCACTTCAGAGGTGAAAAATGCAGCATTACAAAACAAAATGGCTGCCACTAACACGAGAGAAACGCATCACCTGGAATAAAACAGCTCATGGAGGAAGGAGAAAGACGCTAAAGGCATCCTGTTGTGGAGCAGACATTCCTATCACCAAAGATGCCAACAGGAAGTGGAAAGAAGGACTTATAGCGCCGGGATTACATCAGAGATCCTCAGTGTGCTGTGGAGCTCCGGAGCTAGGCGGCCAACTTAGGTCGCGCGCGTCCCCTCACCATGCACTTCTAATTATCCCACATATTACAATACTCATGACATGTTCTATTGCATCATTGATAACATCACTGCAACATTTGAAATGATATCATTGAGGACAAAACTATGCATGGCGGGAGCACAATTTATAGTTATTTTAGGGCATGAGTAATAATTATTTGCGATAACTAGAAATGGTGAATCTCAGTGGTTTTGACATTTTCACCTAAATATGAGGACCCTTTAAGCTTTGTTTTTTTCAGGCAATATATCATTATATATATATATATATATATGTACAATAAACACTTTGTCTATGGCAAAAGTTGGTCATATATGTGTGTATATATATATATATATATATATCTCATATATACATAAATATATATATATGTGAGCAAGCCCACTTGCTGAGCGAAATGCGACATCCACCATGCCGAAGCATCAACTTTAAGAATAAAAAGAAAAAGGAAATCACGCACTTACCTGGTGTCCATGTCCCATTTGCTCGACTGTGGAACGTTGTGAGAACTCTGGTGTGACATATATATATATAAATATATATCCTACTGGTGATAGCCAGTAGGTATTTATAGTTAGGACCAACTTTTCCCATAGACAAAGAGCTTTTCGTATATATATATATGTATGTATATATATATATATATATATATATATATATATATATATATATATATATATAAACATATATATACATATATATATTCACTGAAAAAACCATAGGTTTCACAAACGTTATAGTTAGGAATTAGCTTTTAAAAAACCTTTGACATTCACTAAAAAAACATAGGTTTCACAATCGTTATAGTTAGGAATTAGCTTTTAAAAAACCTTTGAAATTCACTGAAAAAACCATAGATTTCACACTTGTTATAGTTAGTAATTAGCATTTAAAAAACCTTTGAAATTCACTGAAAAAACCATAGGTTTCACACCAGATATAGTTAGCTGAACAGTTTACTCATACAAAATCATTGAAATTCCCACGTTATAGTTAGTTGGACTCACTATAACTCACGCGCCTGCAATCCACTGCTGATGATGTCACATATTACATCATTCATGACATGGTCAGTGACATCACTGATGACATCACTGATGACATCTCAATTGACATCACTGATGACATCACTGATTACATCATTCATGTGATAATACGATGCATCTCTGTCACACTCTAATCTAACCTTTGATACACCCAGTGTTAAATACAAACTACTATTCCTGAAATTAATGACACACCAATACCAGTAACTACATATGCACTCACTGATTCCTAGGTCTACACCTTATATTTGAACCTTAATTCCCAGATTCAAATATAAGACCAAAGGTGGGAAATCCTTCCTGTTCTGGCAGCCAAGGCCTGGAACAACCTTCCCATTAACCTTAGATTTACAGAAAATGAGAACAATTTTAGAAAACTTCTCAAGACATGGGTCTACCAACAACCAGACTCCTCTGTCTTGGCCGCCATTTAGCTTCACTCCTTCATCACACTCCACTTCTCCAGTTATTTTTCGCAGCTTGCTTAGCGCCATGATGCTCCCTTGGGAGCGAACGTTCGCGCTTTACAAATACACATAAATATCAAAAATATCAAATACACACACATCCACTCATTCACCCATACAATCACTCATACATACAGACACTCATCAATACAACACTATCATATCCACTCATACACCTATACAAACACTAACATGCTGACACTCATCCACAAAGTTACTCAAACACCTAGTCAGTTATGCAAAGAATCAATCACACTCCCATTTCCTCAACTACAAACTTATACACACTAAACCTTACTTATTCAAATATATACTAACACATACTTACTCTCTTTTGCAATCACTAATACAAGTACACATTGATCCATACAGTCACTTACGAAATCACAGGCTCTGATGTTTAGTCATTTATATATGCCAACTCTCATATGCACTGTGTTTTATATATGTACTTACATGGACATGTAGCACTGATATATCCATTCACTCAGCAATGCACCCATTCACACAGTCAACCGCCCATACAGCTGTTTCTATATGCACTCTTGAACCCATATACCTAGTGAATCAACTGGTCACACATCTATGCACAGAGTCACACACCTCCCAGCCACCCACACACACACTCAGTCTCCCATTCAAATACTTGGGCAACCAATCAATAACCCATATAGCCACTCATATAGCTACTGATCAACACATGCAGCAGCTTACACAACAACAGACATAATGATGCACACATTCAGACTGCTTACTCCCTAACCAATGCATTCAGTAAGACACATTTAATCACTCACTCATATAGTCAGTCACGCACCTACTAAATCCTTCATCCAGACACTCATACATACACTCATTCTTCAATATGTTAGACACATTTTAACTTTACAGGAACACACATTCACTGGATGATGTCATCAGTGATGTCATTTGAGATGTCATCAGTGATGTCATCAGTGATGTCACTGACCATGTCATGAATGATGTAATATGTGACATCATCAGCAGTGGATTGCGGGCACGCGAGTTATAGTGAGTCCAACTAACTATAACGTGGGAATTTCAATGGTTTTGTACGAGTAAACTGTTCAGCTAACTATAACTGGTGTGAAACCTATGGTTTTTTTCAGTGAATTTCAAAGGTTTTTTAAATGCTAATTCCTAACTATAACGATTGTGAAACCTATAATTTTTTTAGTGAATTTCAAAGGTTTTTTAAAAGCTAATTCCTAACTATAACGTTTGTGAAACCTATGGTTTTTTCAGTGAATTTCATAGTTTTTTTAAAAGCTAATTCATTTGTATATCGACTTAGTAACCTACGATTATTTTTTTTTGTTAGCTGTTTTTTGCCCTTCAGGGTCCTTCTAGGCCCCCCTCAGAAAACCTAGGGGGTCAGGGGGTGTCTACTCTGCCCCCTTTTAATTATATCCCCCTTTCTTTTTTCACGTCTTGTGTCTCGATTCTACAGAGACACAAGATGGCGGACTCTCCGGACTGTTTAGAATGTTGACAGACACCCGACAGCCAATCAGCTTTCCGCTTGCGCACTCCCGTAGCGCACCGGGTGCGCTCCCAGGTACGCGCACCCTTGAGCGCTCGGAGCGCGCCTATAGATATATGTGTTTTTAAGCTAATTAAAAAAAAAAACACTGGAGCAATTTTCAGCAAATATAGCAAAGGCACATCTGCGTACCAGTCCCTACAATTTTGCCAAGTTTGCCGTAATTCCGTTCAGCGGTTCAGGCTGTAGACTTGTCAGACCGTCCTATGGAAATTAACATGGGGAAAACACGTTTTGGGACCCCCCTTTTTTCTCAGCCCCCACTTCACGAATCCCCCCCGAAACTTCCAGGGAAGGAGCGGAGCGCAACGAGGCAAATTTAAGGAAAGTTACAGGCAGATCCCTCAATCGGCATCAAAGTTATTCCCAATAGAATGTTGCGGATTTCCTATGGCCTATGGTAGCCAATCCTAACTATAACTACCTACTGGCGACTGCCAGTAGGTAATGTAATATATATATATATATATCAGACCGGCCAAAATCTCAGTCCACACACAGAATTATAGCACTCCGGAAGGAAGGTGCTTACACAGCCGAAGATGTTTATTTACAAAACAAACTCCTGCCTAAATAAGCGCTTTAATTCTGCAAATGAGCTATAGTATACATATCATAAATTACATACAATCCCTTGTTATAGAAACAAGAGGTAGAGTACAAATAACTGAACTGATCTACCACAGTCAGAACATTTGCATTACATTGTTTACATACACATAAATAGGAGAGAACAATAATATCTTATTCATAATAGATCACAGTTCATTAAAGAAGAATCCACAAAATATTACCTTGTAAAATTAACCAATTCCCACCAAATATCTAATCAGAAACCAGCAGAGTTTATAGTACATCACCTTCTATTAATAACCAAAGCTAAATGGGAATGCTATCTCTCTATCCAAACATGAATTAAAAGAAGTTGACTTGAAATGAGAAAGGTTAAAAACATATCTTGATTTAGCAACAATATGTTTAGGCAAAATATGTTTTGCTAGCAATCATGACTGATCTGAGTGCACAAATGATGGGCTGCACGCTTATAAAGTAGACTAATTAATTTAAACAAACCTTGAATTACCCTCTAATTTCCCTGGCTTTGAATAGCAATAATTAAAATTTCTTTGAAGGTGCAAGACTCATCTCCATCAGAAACAATCATACATTAAATATTTTCAAAGTGAGGAATTTACAAATTACAAAGCATATACAAACATCACCTGGAATCCAAACAAGCTAATGTGACTGGAAAATAATGTTGACTTGTATTGCTGATCTTATTTATTTGTTTGATGAAATTATTGACTGAACTTTTAGGAAGTTTGAACAAAGGCATGTATATCATTATGTTTCTCATATTAAGAATAGGTTTATTTTTAAATTTGTGAGCAATTCTTTTACTGCTGGTAACCATCCCTCAGCTGTGTTTCCTTATGACACAGCTTTACTTCCTATCTTGTTTTAACCTCAAATAATAAGCTAAGACCTACCATCATTTATAAGATCTCACAAAAGTATTTGCTGTACCATTAGACATGATGTAATCAACTTCTAAAATCTGTGTATAGCTGAAAGAAAAACAGAATCTTTCAAACCTTTTACATCTTCTTTACAACTGTTCAACCCTTGCATTAATAATGTGTTGCAATATAGCATTAAAGACATAGCATAAGCTTAAAGAGGAAAAAAGCCTATGCAAGAAACTAGAAAGACAATGGAGAAAAGATTACAATCCTGCCAATAAAGAAAAGTATAAGCTAGCACTTAACTGCAGCCTTTGATACCGTCCCCCATGACCGCCTCCTATCCAGACTCTGGGAGGTAGGTCTAAGGGGGATGGTGTTTAGATGGTTCAGGTCATTCCTCACTGGCCGCCAGCAAACAATCTGGGCTCCACCTCTTTTTTGCCGCGATGCCGCCTCTGGAGGTCGGAGTGCCGCAGGGCTCAATTTTGAGCCCCTCACTCTTCAACATTTATATGACCCCTCTGGCGGCACTTGCGGAGGACTTTGGGGCCCAGATCGTGTCGTACGCTGACGACACTCAACTCCTGTTCACCTGCGACAGGGGACATGACTTCGACGGGGCATCCATTCGGGGCTGCCTTGGGGCTGTGTTCGACTGGTTTAGTCAGCACAGCCTCAAGTGCAACTCTGACAAACCTGAGGTACTCTTCTTCGGCTGCCCCGCTGACCCCAAATGGAAAGAGTGGTGGCCGGCAGCCATGTTCCCTCCCACTGGTGATTCAGGGGCTGCAAAAAACCTGGGCATTCAGGTCGATAACTGTCTCTCCTTCAGGGCTCAGGTGTCGGGCCTAACCGGAAAATGCTTTGCCATCCTGAAGATAATGAGAAAGTTCCTGCCGCTTCTTTCCTTGGAACACAGAAAGACCACTGTCCAGGCCCTGATTGGATCAAGGCTAGACTACTCTAAAATCCTTTACCTTGGACTGCCTGACTACCTCCTATCGCGTCTTCAGGTGGTGCAGAAATCGGCGGCCCGCGCCAACTTTGGCCTCCCCAGGAGAGCAAGGGCCAGTGAGCTTCTTGAAACTCTCCACTGGCTTCCCATGAAGAAGCGGATTACCTTTAAGGCCCTGACCATCGCGTTTAAAGCGCTTCATGGCACAGGTGCCCGCTATCTTCAGAAATGGGTCCGTTTTTACTCACCATCCAGATCCTTGCGCTCTTCAACCCAGGCCAAGGCAGTCACTCCCATGATCCGTCGTGCTCGCTGTGGTGGGCGCTCTTTTAAACATCTCGCCCCTCGGCTGTGGAACAATCTTCCTCTCTCTCTCAGGTCCAGCCCCAATCTATTGGCTTTCAGGAAAGACTTGAAGACCTTCCTTTTCCTGCAATAACACCGTCTTGCTGAGCTATGCCCCCTTCATTCGTCCGTCTTTCTCCACTCTGGACTTGTTGAGGCTCCGACAGCGCCGGGACACTCCTCGGAGTAGCCGTGCGCTATAGAAGCACCCCTTTTAACATTAACATTTAACATTAATACATACCACCTATCATGTAAAATCTCCAGGGGAAACTTCACCAAAAACACGATCTTAGAAGCGCAGAATCACTCGGGGACTCTCTTTAAGGTCCTTAAGAATCTAGCTGGAGCAGCAGACCTACCTGAACCTCCTGTCTTATCACCTACCCAATGCAATAACATTGCTAATTTCTTCCACGAAAAAATAGCTACGATATACGCCAATTTTACATCTAACAATGATGATATTGATATCAGCTCCCCTACATCTCTTAAAGAGGATCAACGAGAGCCCCCTATGAAACAAGAAATTAGAACATGGCAACCAATAGACGCTTTTGCCTTTAGGACTGCTTTGAGTAGCATTAAATCAGGTTCACCCCTAGATCCTCTACCTGCGCATGTCCTTAAACAATTGGACATTCCTATCCTGGAGGTACTTAGAGCATTATTAAATGCATCCCTAAAGGAAGCTGTACTACCTAATGACTGGAAACACGCCATGGTAATCCCCCTGCTAAAAAAGGCCAACAGTGACCCCGAAGTGTTCTCCAATTTTCGCCCGGTATCTCTACTACCGATCATGTCTAAAATCCTAGAAAAACATGTTAATAGGCAGCTATCAGACTTTGTCAATGACAATAATCTGCTGCACTACTCACAATCAGGCTTCAGAAAAGGTCACTCCACGGAGTCCACCCTACTTGGGGTCACTGAGGTTATTCGACAAGAACTTGATACGGGAGGCACGGCGGCACTCATCCTTTTAGATTTGAGTGCCGCATTCGACACCATATGCCACACCACCCTCATCAAGTGCCTGGAAGACATTGGAATTAGAGGGAAAGCACTGAAATGGTTGGAGCAATTTCTCCTGCATTGTACTTATCAGCTCTTCTCCAAAAGCAATCGGTCTGAAGTACATACGTCCCCCTATGGAGTGCCCCAGGGCTCTATATTGAGCCCCCTCCTTTTTAATGTGTATGTCGCTCCCCTAGCTAAAATTTCAGAAGAGATGGACCTCACCATTTATTCATACACGGACGACATCTCTCCCCTTCGATCTGGACTACTCAGAATGGCCAATTGGCTCCACTCTAAAAAATTAAAGCTGAATGGGGACAAAACAGAGCTATTAATTTTTGGCAATCAAAAGAATTTCTGGGGCCCAACTCACTGGCCCGTGGAAACGGGCGCCACCCCGACCGCGGTTCAATCCGCACGCAATCTAGGGATAATAATCGATGATAAGCTGTCCATGCAAACACACACAGCTAAAACTGCCTCCACATGTTTTCTCATCCTCAAATGGCTGAGAAAAATATTGTGGCAACTGCCAGATGGGGCTCAGAGGACTGTCATACAGGCATTAATTACGTCTAGATTAGACTACGGTAACGTCCTATTCTTAGGAGTTACGAATAGCACTCTGAACCAACTGCAAGTAGTCCAGAATTCCGCGGCCAGAATGCTCCTTAATCTCCCAGGACGCACGAGGATGACAGAACATCTTAGAAATCTACACTGGCTGAGAGTGACCAGCAGAGTAAAGTTCAAAGCACTGTGCTACATGTACAGGATCAGGTCAGGAGCAGCCCCGAAGTACCTATGCAAAATGGTCCAGAAATACCTACCTGTGCGTAACTTACGCTCAATGAATCAAGCGAAATTCATTGTGCCCAGGGTAAAAAGGGCTCAACTAGGAGGTCGCTCTTTTTCCTTTTTAGCACCGGCACTATGGAACTCACTCCCCCTCCAACTACGGCTAGAACCATGCTATCTACGCTTTCGCAAGGGAGTGAAATCATGGCTGTTTAATCAATAATTGTCCCCTCCTTCCTTACAGTAATACAGATCCAGGGTGCCGGGAAACCCTCAGGGTAGCTGTTGCGCCATACAAATGCAATAAATAAATAAATAAAATAAGTAACACCCCTCAATCTAGCTGTAAAAATAGCCTATTTCAAATCATGACTTGAAATTGGTGTAATTTTTAGTTCTTGCCAGGTTTATGTTTTCCAAATAAAGGTCATAATAAATATGGATACTAATAGGGGCTTTTAGGTAGCCCTTTCATCCATTGGCCTGGTCAAATGTCAATCAAGTCTGTCAACAGAAACCTAACACGAGGAAGAAGGGTAAAACAGGGAAGGGTGAGAGAGAAAGACAACAGATGTCTTACTGGTCACAGATTAAAAATGTTATTACTGGCCTGGAGTCCAGGTCAGCACTTTAGTAAGGTAAGCCTCTTCTCCACACATAGGTTACCACTTGGTTGACATAGAACTCACTCTGGTAGCTATCTGGAGAGGATTGGTGTTAGTGCAAGCAAAAGACTGTAAGACAAAACATAGTAACAGAAGTGTGTGATACTCTAAGCAGACATGTGTACCCAAATCATAAGCTGATGTTGCAGTAGTGAGAGCAGACATCAACCTGAAAACTGGTTCCCATGATGCCCAGGCATTGGATACTATATAACAGTAGCTGGTCAACTGTGGCCAAGCAAAGAAAACCATGCTGCAACAAATAAGGATAATAGTACTTGGACACAAGGGAACTAAGACGGAACAACACAACCAATGTGTGGAACACTACTACAGGTGAACAAACTATTGAATCAAACTGTAATGTGTTGCCAAGCAAATGGGTCCTAGAGCACAGGCATGCTTTTCAACACTACCCCAGTTAACACAGAAGTGCCTGTTAACCCTGAAGTCTCACTCCTGTAATGGAAAGCGGTCCAGCTTCTAACTTTCCAGCAACCTGTCCTCAGAAACTTCCAATTTCTTTCCTCTCAGAGTTTATTGATTTTAAAATGATTGCAAAGAGTCTTAGTAGCAGACTCCTTGCCATTCCTGTGATGACTTGCCCTTAAACTCATGACATAAAGGGAATCTTGGAAAGACGACCAAGATGATATGAGTCAATAAATATGTTAAAGTACTCTCCAGTATAAGGAGTTTATTGCTAAATCCTACAATTTCATTGGCAAACTTAATCTAAAACGTTAGAATGTCTGCTGTTTCACAATTGGTCCTTATATATTTAATACGAATAGTCACAGATGCCCATGTTTAGTGGACAGCCATACCTATTTGCCTTCTTGATCTGTCTTTCAAGTGCAATTGGCATCAGTTATGTATAAAAATGAATAGCAGCATCATTCATTTTACTCTGCATAGATTAAGCAAATGTCAAACACCAGCATTTGCACATATTTAAGAGCTCTTTATCAGCAGCATGGGTTTCTATAATAAAAACAATATTATCTCATTGTATTATATTTAAGTAATCGGCTGCCTTTTTTCTCTTTGTGGGGCACTTAACACATTTTTGATTAAGGAATTCACCCTTTAGAGAATGGATATTAGTCATGTTTTTGCAAATAATTTTGGTACCAATGCCTCAAACTAGAGACAGTTTATATCAACATTAGCTCCTCAGTCAACAGTTGTTTGGGAAAGAAATTAAAAACAGCATCTTAACAACAGAAAGACACAAACAAACAACAGTGGTCATGACAAACCACTTGTAACTTAACCAGTTACAATCACAGACCATGTCTAGATGTAAGTGCCCCAGAGGTATTGAATATAACATATATACAAAAAAAGAGCATAACGTTAGCTGGCTTGTTTTGGTGAAAGTTATACAAATATGTCTCTTTTTCACACTTGGGGTATTTCATTGAGGGAAATCATTAGCCCTCTGTGATTGGTAGTGACTGACACATTTTATAATTACTTCATATTGTTTATTAACATTATTGAGTGTTGCATTTTTAGGTATTTGTCAAATGAACACTTAGTAGAAAATAAATAAATCTATTTTGAAAATTATACACTCTCTACTGACATTTCAAAACGATATTGCACCATTTTATAATTTGGAAAGGCCAACTAACTTACCATGACCTTGATTCATAACAACAAAAATTGTATTCTCTTATTTAGTAGATTGAAAAACCAAAGCAAATCAATCTGTAAAGTAGACACCTCGGCAATGGCTAGAAGGAGAGGTTTTTAGCAATTAAAAAAATGTAAAGCTATGTTGTAACATTTTGCTATCCATTTGATGTCTTGTAGAAAATGGCAACGACAGCAATGATGCAGCAGAAAACAGAAAGCACTGGAAAGAAAGGCCATCTCAAACCCTCCTTCACTTTTTAGATGGTGTTGAAATCATGTCAAACTCTCCAACTCTGGTGGAAGGGGACATCAGTAAGTATAGTCAATGTCACCACCAATAGCTTTTAAGATCCTAGCATCTCTAAGTTTGCAGTTCTTCGAATATCTGTGGAATGTTTACACATTCAATCAGTCCATTCTTTGTGAAATAATGTTGTAACCACATTGCAAAAAAAAAGACAGCGGGGCTAGTGTGATGTCATATTTCATACATTTATTAGAGGAATTGGGAACTGGCTGTGGGTTATGAGTTATTAACATTAATAGACTACATAGTAAGGGTTACACTAATCATGGTCGATCCTTCAACCTCCCATTTTGGAGGTGCACATTCTAGGCACACCCACTTGCAAGTATCTCTGGGGGTACATCTGGCAGATGAAGATGCAAAAAGGGATTATTCCAACTACTATCCTGAACAGGGGATTCCAATGAATCCCCCGAGAAGGTTTAGAGGGCCTTGGGAAGCTCCTTTCAAAGAGAGGTTGACTCATTGCATCTCAATCGACCAGAACTAAAAATTGGTTCAGAGGATACCTGGTTCTGGTGCATCCATATAGACGGAACTGAAAAAAACAATAGCAACTTCTGATCTTCACAAAAAATATTGTGATGGGGTAAACGGCAAGGCTTTTATTTTGCCATTTGGTAAACGAACTTGTACAAACTTGCCTTGTATAAGCAGAAGCAAGTAAAGTAGGAACAAGAAAAGAAAGTCAAAATGAAGAGTAGACAGAAAATGGAACACACATCACTATCAGTATGTACCAAAACAAATAATAACTTCTTAGTTTACCTCTTTGGTCCAAAAGGTTATTTCCTAGCAGTACTTAGTGGCTATCCTCTTTTTTGTCCAACTGTATTTGACAAGCTGCTTCCCTCCTATTTGCTTTGGTAGCAAAGTAAATGACCTTTGGAACCTCTCGGCGTTCCTTCCTCTGCTCAACATTCTTTCATTTTTATCTAAGCCCCTTGGTCATCTCAGTGTTTGTCAACATGTTCTTCCATTTAGTTGGTTCTTTATAAAGAAAGTGACAACATTACTACCTGGAAGCTCCTCAAAACCTTAATTGGTGTACATGAGTCTTAGAAATAAAATGCCTTTGATAACCATTCAGTGTGAGTCTATCAACATTTCTGATTAAGTCTGATAGGGATTTCAATTCTTCTGACCATTTTACAGGAACACTAAAGTGAATTTCAGAACAATAGTGAGAGTTATTAAATTCTCTGTTAATCTGAACAACCCCACTCAAAATACTGCTAAGTACCCTCAAAGTACTGCAATGTTGCTAAAATTCAAATTTCCTGACTATCAATACTTACGGCCCGATTACGCTGCAGTAGGATGCTTTTCAAATTACATTGTTGGTTTCAAATTCGCGTTTACGTTGTGGGGATTATGATACTTGTTTTCAGCAGGCTTTTCATGCTGGGCTTTTCTACATGAAAAGCCTGTCAGAAAGCGACTTTGGGGGCCCCTAGCAGGGCCACCTTGCCACAGCAGGCTCCGGTCACGGGACCCAAGATAAAAAATAAACGAGCAGGCTGCGCCTATGCAGCTCCCTGCAGACGACCACCAGTGTGCTGGATATTTATTGCACGGGTACCCCACACCGCCCCCGTGAGACTTAATCACACGCCCGCCCCCAGGGACACAACAACTGGCGACGAGGATGGTCTTTCCTACCCTCACCTCACAGGCCCGCATTGCCGGATCACGCCGCCCCTCAGCTGCTTGCCTGATCCAACCGGCGCAAGTCCTCTGACGACCGCACAGCATTGTCCTACCCATGCCTCCTGACGGCTGACACAACGGTGACCTCCTTCACTGTGTGGCCCTCCACCCATGCATCCTGCAACTTGTCCTCGCTGAGTCAAATTTTTGGCACCACCACCCAGGGGCTGCATGCCATGCTCCCCGCCTGTGCATCACACAAGTCTTCCTGCTCCATGCCTACCAAAGGGGCAGACAACTCTAGAGCTGAGACCTACCTCTAGGCAAAGCACTGTTCTTGGTGTTGGGCCCTCATCCTCCTAGTGATCATCTGGATCACTTCTCATAACTCTTCATGGCCGACATTGGGGGTCAACACAGTACTTTCCTCTTAGCCTTCTGCAGCTACCTCCACCAGCGGCTCATGGACAAGGCGCTCATATAGTAACCTTATGGTCCCCTTGAGGGACAAATTTCCCACCAGACTTTGGCCAATGCACGCTGAGATGCCACGCCTATGGCATCAAATGACCATCGAACCTTCATTGTCTCTGGGGGCTCATTTCAAGCCACAAAGAGGGCAACCTGTATTGATCACCTCGAAACATACTTTGCAGCAGTGGGGCTGGAAGTGGATGGACACCGACCTATGCTCGTTCCTCTAGGCCAGTGGTCTTCAAACTTTTTAATTCCGCGCCCCCCCAGTGTAGAAAAAGAATTCACCGGGTCCCCCCTGAAATTTCTTAACAATTATCTATTAAACTGGCAATGCTTAAATATATCTAGACTTATTTAAACATTGCAGCTAAGTTCTGCCACTGTATTAGAATTGCAAACAAATACATGATTTCCGAACATACTATTCTGGTGAGGCAGGCCTTACTAATGTGCAAAGTGTATCCACAGTGTGATTATTCGAAATGGCAGTGGGAGTCCCTTCCCATTTGACACCTTCTCCCAGCCAAGATTTAAATGACAAAGGACGTTAATGGTGGTCCATTACAGACGTGCTTACTGCTGCTCGTTTTTTAGGCGAACACAAAGCATAATGGTTCTTCTGGCGCCCCCCCCCTGGGATCACTTGAAGCCCCCCTAGGGGGGCTCGCCCCCCCAGTTTGAAGACCTCTGCTCTAAGCGGTACTAGAATACACAAACTGTAGGCAAAGCTGGCCTACGCTATACCTTTGCCATGCTCAAAGACGCCTTGAAAGCCCACTTCAAGCCTCTAGCCAACCCGGACATGCATTTCCTCCTTCGCCAAGCCTCCCAAACGCCAGAAGAACCAGTTGAAGAGTTCTAGGCCAGCCTCCAGGAGCTTGCAAGCACTTGCACCCTGCCAGAGGAGCAACATGATCATTTTGGGTTGCTCCCTCACTTTGGCTGGTTCCAAGAGCTGTCAAAGTCATGGGTGGCCCACATGGAGGCAACACTTCAGCGCACCATTAAGACTGAACCAATTAGGAAGGTCGCTGGGGGGCATGGCTTGAAGCTGCACACTAGAGGTGCTCCTAGCTCAACAGCGGCTATAGCCTACTACCCAACCAAATATCCAGACCTGCATAGGTGCCCATAGCACCGCGGAGAGTATACCGCAGCCCCAACAATCAACTGAGAGACTGGCCTCCTGCTTAGAGCGTTGGGGAACCCAAAGGTGTCGGCGGAGAGGGATCGGACTGAAGCATGTGAGGCCATGAGAGGAGAGGAGCGGGTCAGCGATGTTGGCAGAGCCGCGCCCACAAGCCAGGAAGTTGCATCTCCGCCTTAATGGGGTCTGAGGGGCCCCACTACCCATGGAAGGATCAGAGGAGAAGTTGCGCTGCAGTCAGCAGCTGTTGCCCGGAAGATATGCGGCCTGGGGAAAAGGTAAGGCTGCGTTGACATGCCCGCAGCCAGATTAGCCGGAGCTGTTGTGCAGAGAGACGGCAGGCAGTAATGTAACAACAGCTGCAAAACCCAGGCTACTTGTGGGACAGAAGAGGTCGGGAAGCGGCCCCAGACCTTGGCGGCAACAGGGAGTGAGGTCGAGACTGCGCACTTGGCGGGCCCGACCTGCTCTGAGATTAGAGGATTACGACTGACTGATCCGAGCTCATGGGCCAGCAGCATTTGGGGGAGTGAATCAGAGGCAAAAAGAGACCAGGGAGAGACTAGGCCTACACAGTGTTGGTGCCGGGGGCCTGACTCCTGGCTGCAATGCGTCCCTGTAGCTCTGGGCCTTCCTCCCTAAAGAGGACTGTGAGACTGCTGGTCGGTGTAGGGGAAAGGCCTTAGTAGTGCCAGAAATGAGGAAGGGCCTGTTGGGGGCCTAGACAGAGAAGTGGGCCTACGTGTAAGGAGAGGCAGAGGAGCCCCAGAACATAGTCTGCATACCACTCGAGAGAGGCCAGGAGTCTGGGATAAGAGCAACAGAAAGGAAAAACTAGGTGTACTGCACCGTAATTTCCGGCCCGCCACCTGTCCCTGACTCAGAAAAGAGATGGTGAAACCGAAGGCCCTTCACACGGAGCAAGCAAATAAGATGGACAAATATGCTGTCACAAAACACTCCATAGAGGTCCCGGACCGTCAGCCAGAGGAGGCAGGAGCGACAGAGCCTTCGCTGTCAGCTAATATGGCTGCCATCACAGACCAAAAGGGTACTATTGATCCATAAATAGATACTGTCACTATAGAGGTCAATCTTTCAAGGGCAGATTTCTACAAAGTATCAGAAACAGTAACCAACGCGGAAGAGAACATAACACAGTAACAACATACCACCCAAAAATTAGACAAACAAGTCCAGCACCTCAAGCAACAACAAGGAACCATGGTGACAAAGCTGGAGGACCGAGAACGGCGGACACGCCAGAACTATATACGCGTGGTGGGCGTCCCAAAGGGAGTAGAGTGTTGATTTATTTTTGGAAGACCTCAGGAATGGATCAATGCTATCACAGCGCTAAACTGCCCTCTACCATTGTGGACTCTGCTAAATCCCTGGGAATAACCCTAGAGGGTAGCTTGAACATGTATGGCCATATCAATTTGATGGCAAAAACTGCAAGATTTCACCTGCGTTACCTAAGAAACCTGAAACCCTTCCTCGACACTCCCGACCTAAAAATGGCAATCCAGGCACCAGTCATCTCCAGACTAGAATATGGATGCTCTACTTTCGCAGGTCTACCCAAGAGCTCTCTGGCCCCACTGAAAGCCTGCCTCAACGCCGCCGCCAGCCTCCTAACCGGTTCAAAGAAATTCGACCACATCTCTCCCCACCTCAAAGCTATGAACTGGCTTCCTCTCGAGGCCAAAATCCAACTTAAGCTGGCCTGCATTACTCACATGGCTCTATACTCCAATTCCCCTGCATTTCTCGCCCATAAACTCGTGATATACAAAGGAGCCAGAAACTCCTGGTCTGCCAGAGACATTTTGCTCCAACCAGCTTGCTTCTGGAAAAAAAAAACTATAATCGGGCCTTCTCTGGGGCCGCTCCAAGAATATGGAACTCACTCCCGCCCACCATCAAAAGACTTTCGTCTTTTGCACGATTTAAAAAGGAGACCAACATTTTCCTAATGGGCAATTTCCTCACCTAATGATCACATTACAATCACCTCAGCGACCTTGTTCCACCCACGATTATGGCTTTATCCATGGCTTTTCCGGATGATACCTTCCCGGCCCTTCTGGGCATCCCACCCGGGAGTTTAGACTGCTTATTTTCTTGTATAATGAACCTACCTGTTTTTTTCTTAAATGTATCCAGGATTTGAGACTCTTTGTTTTTCTGGTATATTGTATCTACCCCTTTGTATCCCAATGATATCCTCCACTCCTCAGTCTTTTGTATACTACCCGTCAATACTGTAAAGCGCTCTGATACCCTCACGGGTCTGGTTTGCGCTCTGATATCCTCCACTCCTAAGTCTTTTGTATACCACCCGTCAATACTGTAAAGCGCTCTGATACCCTCACGGGTCTGGTTTGCGCTCTGATATCCTCCACTCCTAAGTCTTTTGTATACCACCCGTCAATACTGTAAAGCGCTCTGATACCCTCACGGGTCTGGTTTGCGCTCTATAAAACATTAAAATAAATCAACCATCTACACCCTAAGCGCCTGTCGAACTTCTTCTCTAATGAACGGGCACACAGGGCCCCTGTCCCAAAACCAGGAGCCCTGCCCCGAATGATAATTGCCAGGATTCTCAATTATTGAGATAGAAATGCCATACTTTAGGCAGCACGGACTCACGGAGATCTCAACCACGAAAACTCTACTATCTGCTTCTTCCCCGATTTTACCTTACAGGTACAAAGACTGCGCCAAAACTTTGAAGCGGTGAAGAGAGCTAGAGGGATGGCGATTGGGAAAACATAAGTCACAGAGAGATTGTAGACAGCGGGGAGCGGGGCTCTGGGGGGAGTCAGCGGGGGAATCATGAAAATATAAGGGGCCGGCCTTCGCCAGTTTGGAAGCTGACTACCCTTTTGGGGAACAAAGTCGTATGAGGATAGACTACAAAACATTAACTTTACTCCTACTGGTTTGGTGAGATGGACCCAGGGGTGGCTCATGACGTTCCGTGGGAGCAGGAGGATTCTGTGGACCAGACAGCGTGCAGAGGAAAGGTAAATGGGGCTAGAGATGGGCTATGCTTATTTCGAAAATAGAGGCCGCCAGGAGGCTCCAGCCTACCCCAGCGTAAAGCATGGTTATTATGGGGTACAGGCGCTCTGCATGTTGGGGTTGTGGGTGGTTTTACGTTTTAGCAGGGTAGCAAGGAGGGGGGTACTTTTCAAGGGGATAGTTTATGATCAAGTTCGACTGTTTTGCAATGTTTGTGTTACTTGTTTGCTCAGGCACTCTCAAAATTGTCCTAACCAATATACTAGAGCCACGAAGTAAGGGGATGGAAGGAGCTTCCTTCCCAAAGGCACACGCAGCCACTTTTAGGTTGACACATGGGGCCCGACTCCCAGATCTGGTCAGCCCGACCATAATCTCACACGTACAGCTCCAATATTGCACTGAAAATTTTGAAGTGGAATGTCAATAGTCTGGGCAGCAACGTTAAACGCACACTAGTACTACAATACCTACAAAGGCACGCTCCGAACGTGTTTTGCTCCAGGAGGCCCACCTGAGGGGGAACCAATGTAAAGCTCTGGCTAGGAATGGATATGAACTCCTAGCATATGTGAGGTATACATCGGGGTCTAGACAAGTTGGGATAGTAATGAAATCATCTATTCCATTCATTCCGGGTAGGAACTAGTTTGACCGTTTGGGACGCTACATAGCGCTGACTGTTACATGGGAAGGAAGAACGTTAAACCTTTGCTCAGTGTATGCTCCTCCAAAACCTCATAACGACACTTCTACGGACACTGGGTGCTAATCTGCTTGAACTTGCCTTGGTTACGCTGGTCTTGGGAGGGGACATGAATGCAGTTATGGATCCGGAGATTGATAGGTTATCAGGGACCTTGGGGTAACTGGTAGGGATAACAAAGTGGGAACAGACAGTGCGGACTAGGTGTGATAGTGACCGAGTAAAGACCCAAGGGCATAGGGAAAAATTCCCATCAGAAGCCACACTGTACCGCCCTCTTTCACATCATTTGGGTACTCCTTGCCCAGGAGACATAACAAAACGGCCGGTCAGATGTTACCATGACCGTTTGTGGATATGAAAGAAATGTGTTAGTGGAGGGAGGTTTAATTGAAATTATCAATGTTGATCTGACAACTGAAAAAAGCAGTGTAAAGTGAATAGAAAGTGAGTGGTGAAAAACATTAAAATTGGATGGGCTGGGTAGATGTCAATGGTTTATTATTATCTCCCGGTCCTCCAAATCTAAAAGACAAGTGCAAACACAGATTTGACATAATATCCGTGATCAGTAGTGGTCAACATGTTTCTGCATATCTAAGAAATAGTTCCATGCATTCGTCAGGACCCGTTGTAAATTAACTACTGCTTTTTGTGAAAAGTAAAAGATATCACCTGCAATGTCCAGGTTGTATATTCAACCACATACTGTTACCGCACCGTACCAGAGATACGACATCCACAGGAACGACATATAGAGCAAACGACAAAAAGACAACATTATGTCACATTCACAAGGTGTGTCATATTGGTATAGTACATCCTTTTATTTCTCAATGTGTCCGAATCACATGATCTGGGGATTA
This sequence comes from Lissotriton vulgaris, assembly GCF_964263255.1. Taxonomy (NCBI): domain Eukaryota; kingdom Metazoa; phylum Chordata; class Amphibia; order Caudata; family Salamandridae; genus Lissotriton; species Lissotriton vulgaris. The sequence continues at coordinate 1,174,269,191 of NC_141696.1, forward strand.
AATTCATTCCAAACCACTCACCCATTAGTTGTGGTTGTTGCGCTTCACCCCACCTGGCTGCAGCTCAGGTAAACGGAGCACCGCTCTAGATCAGAAAAGTTAAAATGTAAGGACGACAATCATGGCTTTATTTTTATCAATTGTATAGCGCCGGGAATTCTGTTGGTATATACAATCCCCATGCGCTATTTCTTAAACCGAATCCGTGTTGTAAAAAGTACGGTTTATAATTCTCACGTTTTTTTCTACATTATCTAATGACTAGGTTTTTGAATTTGATCATAAAGGTTATTGGCCAGCATTGAATATGGGAACTATAGCAGCTCAATAATCGGTCTACCAATAAGAATGTAATGTATTCGAGACCACATGATAATGAGACCGAGCTTGATTTAATGTTCATGTGGCTGCGTGGGTTATGAATTGCAAAATCGCGCCAAATCGCGCATCCACGGTGGCAATCACCAATCTGTTATTCATTTATGTTGAGGCCTCTGTATGCTCCCTGTATGCCCACAAGAGTTATCAAAACGCAATCACTTGCTAAAGATCCATGTAAACACTCATGTGCAGTGTCGTCAAGCCGGCATCTCAGCGTCTAAAGGCATTAAACAGTTCATACCAGCACATACGCCTCCAAAGGCGTTTAGACAACTGCGCTTCTGTGGCATCACTCACCTCTCCGTCGGTGTCTCTCAGCAGTCATCCAAACTGTCTGGGGGGGCGCCGAACGGAGAGGGCGCGCCATATTAAAAAGCTCAATGTGTCACGTTTCCTGTAGCGTCGGTCACGTGATTTACGTGCATGACAGGATATGTAGTTCTTGGTATCCCGTGTTTGTAGTTCATTTAAAACAAAGTCGGGGAACCATTCAAATATTCAGAGTAGGCATAAATTGACATCAACATGGACATATGTTATTATTGGCAGATGGTATTAATTTATCTGACATCCTTATGTCACTGCGATCACTTGGTTCCTATGTATTACAAAAAGTCCAGGTCTACAGGCGCCATATTTGTAGTTCTTTTAAGTAGGAAGAATTACATGCCAACACCGGACATGTTGATAGCCTAAGTTAAAACCTCCCTATATAATGTTTCGGTATTTATGACGAGGCAGTGCTGTGTTTAGGTATGTCCATCTCTATTATTAGTTGTACTTTTCAGATTTGTGGTATATCCATCAATACAGAATAGATGGACTGAATATCTGCTTAACTTGGGTTTTAACCCTATTCTGATGATATTTAGTATATATGTTAAAAATAGGATTATCCAGAGGTTGTAGGTTCAGAGTGGATAATCATATGATATTATCATCAAAGGGCAATCCAATCACTTTCAGAGGGACATCCACGGTATCGGCTCATTTAACCCATCTTTATCGCTATTGAGTTTGTAGACCCATTTCTGCTCAATTTTGAATAAAAACCGGGCCACATCCGGACAAGAATCAGGTATCAGAGGCTGTTCCAGAACAGAACAGTCCAATGAAATCATTTGGACCATGTCCAACCTCCAAAAAATGCGCTGTTAGACGGGTGGCCTGTTTGCGACAATGTACCGTGCTCTTGTGTTCTTGTATTCTTGTCCTTATCTTCCTCGTCGTCATACCTACATATTGTTTCTGACATGGACAGATTATCAAATATATGAGGTTTCCGCTATTGCAGTTTGTAAAAGTGATCGCAGTGACATAACCGCAGGATGTTAGATAAATTGATAACATCTGCCAATAATAACATATGTCCGTGTTGATGTCAATTTATGCCTACTCTGAATATTTGAATGGTTCCCCGACTTTGTTTTAAATTAACTACAAACACGGGATACCAAGGACTACATATCCCGTCATGCACGTAAATCATGTGACCGACGCTACGGGAAACGTGACACATTGAGCTTTTTAATATGGCGCGCCCTCTCCGTTCGGTGCCCCCCCAGACAGTTTGGATGACTGCCGGGAGACACCGACCGAGAGGTGAGTGATGCCACAGAAGCGCAGTTGTCTAAACGCCTTTGGAGGCGTATGTGCTGGTATGAACTGTTTAATGCCTTTAGACGCTGAGATGCCGGCTTGACGACACTGCACATGAGTGTTTACATGGATCTTTAGCAAGTGATTGCGTTTGATAACTCTTGTGGGCATACAGGGAGCATACAGGGGCCTCAACATAGATGAATAACAGATTGGTGATTGCCACCGTGGATGCGCGATTTGGCGCGATTTTGCAATTCATAACCCACGCAGCCACATGAACATTAAACCAAGCTCGGTCTCATTATGATGTGGTCTCGAATACATTGCATTCTTATGGGTAATCCGATTATTGAGCTGCTATAGTTCCCATATTCAATGCTGGCCAATAACCTTTATGATCAAATTCAAAAACCTAGTCATTAGATAATGTAGAAAAAAACGTGAGAATTATAAACCGTACTTTTTACAACACGGATTCGGTTTAAGAAATAGCGCATGGGGATTGTATATACCAACAGAATTCCCGGCGCTATACAATTGATAAAAATAAAGCCATGATTGTCGTCCTTACATTTTAACTTTTCTGATCTAGAGCGGTGCTCCGTTTACCTGAGCTGCAGCCAGGTGGGGTGAAGCGCAACAACCACAACTAATGGGTGAGTGGTTTGGAATGAATTTAATCCCCAGATCATGTGATTCGGACACATTGAGAAATGAAAGGATGTACTATACCAATATGACACACCTTGTGAATGTGACATAATGTTGTCTTTTTGTCGTTTGCTCTATATGTCGTTTCTGTGGATGTCGTATCTCTGGTACGGTGCGGTAACAGTATGTGGTTTAATATACAACCTGGACATTGCAGGTGATATCTTTTACTTTTCACAAAAAGCAGTAGTTAATTTACAACGGGTCCTGACGAATGCATGAAACTATTTCTTAGATATGCAGAAACATGATAACCACTACTGATCACGGATATTATGTCAAATCTGTGTTTGCACTTGTCTTTTAGATTTGGAGGACCAGGAGATAATAATAAACCATTGACATCTACCCAGCCCATCCAATTTTAATGTTTTTCACCACTCACTTTCTATTCACTTTACACTGCTTTTTTCAGTTGCCAGATCAACATTGATAATTTCAATTAAACCTCCCTCCACTAACACATTTCTTTCATATCCACAACCGGTCATGGTAACATCTGACCGGCCGTTTTGTTATGTCTCCCGGGCAAGGAGTACCCAAATGATGTGAAAGAGGGCGGTACAGTGTGGCTTCTGATGGGAATTTTTCCCTATGCCCTTGGGTCTTACCTCGGTCACTATCACACCTAGTCCGCACTGTCTGTTCCCACTTTTTTATCTGTATGGTGTTGGGGTTGGTGTACATAGTTGAATGACATATTTGTTTTTGACCTCTTGGTACCCTTTGTGTGTTGAGATATATGGTTTTGGGGCATGTGCCTAGTGTGAGTCATTAAACTCGCCCTTGGACCCTCCGATTAATTTGTTTGGTTCATGTAACTGGTCGGGAGCCACTAGAGGGCTTTGTAGAGGCGATGGGTCTGATAGACCTATGGCGCGCCCATAAACCGGCAGACCGTCAGTATACACATGCCTCAGCCACACACAGCAGCTATTCCCGGTTGGGCTACATCTTTAAGTTCAGGGTACAAGCAGGATCATTCCGGGGCACAACCTATAAGGCATGAGGTACCTGGGAACATTCCCTGTTGAGGTACAGCTTCAGTGGCCGGTGAGAAAGGCCCTTTGCCCCAGAGGCTAGATCCCTGGTATTTCAGAAACAAACAGTTTGTCTAAAAGATTCAGAAACATACTACACAAAAGACTGAAGGTTCAGTGGAATCGGTTAGTACCATGTGGGAGTCATACAAAACAGTGATCAGGGGGTATGCCCAGGCACAAATAGTCATACAAAAGGAAGAACAGACTAGAGATTTGGAGGGGCTAGCGAGAGAGATTGGTCGGTTGGAGTCAGAAACTTTAGAAGGGAGGGACCAGGAGTCCTCCCTGATGCAGCAGCTCAGGCTCAAGCGTCAAGAATTAAGAAACCTGGCAGAGCAAACGGCACACGCACAAGCGATAGTAATCCAGAGAAAGCTCTAAGATGTAGGTGATTATATCAACAAAATGATAGCCTGGTTGGAGCGAAGTGACCAGTGCAGAAGCTGGGTTCTTGAGATACATTCCCAAGAGGGCGAAGTGCACCGTACAGGCAGAGATATAACGGAGACATGCACCAATACTACGAATCCCTATACGCCGCCTCCTCAATGTGTTCTGCAGCGGACTGTGCTGACCTACTGCAGGTGATTAATCCCCCCACCGTAACGGCAGAGGACAAAACTGCCTTAGACAAAGATTTCTCAGTGGACGAAATAGGGGGCGCCCTCACTGATCTGCAATTAGGGAAAGCAGCAGGCCCCAATGGACTCCCGTTGGTGCTCTATAAGAGCACAGTAGGTAAAATCGCCCGCACCTACTCACATGTTTCAATAGTCTAAGAAAGTGGGAAAACTACCCCGGGACCAGTATCTGGTCACTATAGATGTGATACTCAAAAAGGGTAAACCCCCCAACGAATGCAGTTCATACAGACCAATATCATTGTTGAATAGGCCAAGGCACTGACAGCCCGACTCCGAACTGTGATCTCCAAACTGATACACCTGGACCAGTTGAGATTTATGCCCCATAGGGGCATGCAGCTCAATATAAGAAGATTACATGGAGGGCTACACATGATGAGAGCAAAACAGCCTGGGGAGGCATTGTTATTTTCTCTTGGCCCGCAAATGGCTCTCTACAGCATTGAATGTCCGTTCACGTTCGCAACCCTATCTAAGAAGATTATATGGAGTGCTACACATGATGAGAGCGGAACAGACTGGGGAGGCATCGTTATTTTCTCTTGACGAGCAAATGGCATTCGACATCATTGAATGGCCGTTCATGTTCGCAACCCTGCACAGATTGAGCTTCAGACCGAGTTTCTGTTCAGGGGTTAAGCTCCTATTTCAAGACCCGCAGGCTAAGGTAAGAGTTAACTGAGTGGTGTCTCGTTAATTTCCTCTTCGAATGGGCACAAGGCAGGGCTTTCGACAATGATATTTGCCTAGCCCTAGAGCCATTGTCAGCTTGGGTCCGCAACGACCCAATACTATCTGATTTACATGGAGGGGGCGACTAGGAGAACCGTATATCTCTTTATGCGGAAGATATCCCTCTATATCTAGTTAACCCTGATAGGTCGGTGCACAGGGTGCTTCATATATTCTAACTATTCAGCAGTTATTCTATTTACACAATAAACTGCAACAAATATCTCCTCTTCCCCTTGACAGGAGGAATCCCCCCCCAAGATTGGCAGGGAATACCCCACTAATTGTTCAAATTAATTATACATACCTGGGCATTCAGATATCCATGAGAGATGAAGACTTCCTATTACATAACTTTTACCAGCAGGTAGAGTGACGTGGCATATTGGAGAAAACTACCAGATAGGCATGGCGGACATATTCAAAATGATGTCTCTGCCTCAGCTACTGTATGTATTACAGAACACCCCATACAAAATACCTATGACAGTATTTCAAACTATTGATAGTCAATTGCAAAAACTCTTATGGGACAGAAGTAGTTCCAGAATCGCTCTGCGTAAACTTCAGAGGGGCGTATACGAGGGAGGGCTAGCAGTCCAAGATATTCGAAAGTACTATTGGGCCTTACAATTGATCATAATTATTGATTGGGTGTTCACTGATCGCAATGATCTGGCCGTCCGAGTAGATCATTTGTCGATGGGAGATAGGGGCTATCCAGCAGCACTTTTCCATAGATGCAGTGAAAAACAGCTCCCATTCCTCAAGCAAACAGTGGTGTGAGCCTGGCATGAAACAACCAAACACTTGGGTTGGGAAGGGAAGCCGATCGGGACTCCACTGTGGGATAGTGATCAGTTAAGGGAGGTGAGGACTTTGAAGGAATTTAAAAAGTCCGGGAAATATCTAAAGGGGGCAGACACTGATAACCTTTGAGAATCTGAGAATTGAATATGAAATGGCAGACACAGAAAGGTTTAAATATTTACAGTTGGACCATGTCCTGCGCAAACATCTTATGGAAGTGGAATCACTGCCAGGATACTCACCCGTGGAAGGCAGATTGCTAAAAACCGGGCCCACCTCCTTAACTTATAAGAACATTATGTACAATTCACCAACTCCGATAGACTCCTTGAGGGCGGCGAGGGAGACAGACCTAGAACTCTAGGAAGAGGTTGATTGGAAGGAGGCGTGCAGAGTACTCGAGAAGTAGCAGTAAGGGCCCGATTTCAACTCATTCAGCTATGTATCTGTCATAGGTCCTCCACTTCAAGATCACTTCTGCATTGGTTGGGCCAATGTGTATCCCGATTCTGTGCGAGGGAGTGTGGTGAAATAGGCTCCTTCTTTCTTATTATTTGGGAGTGTAGCTACATACACAACTACTGGAGGGGAGGGAGGTAACACAAGTCATATCTGACGTCATTGAGTTGGAGATCCCAGTGGAGCCACATTGGCGCCTACTTTGTGTGACCTGTGTGGCAAAAGGGCCCAAATACATACTGACTTGGCTCAATGTGGCAGCAGTAGTTGCAAAACGGAACATAGTTAAGGCGTGGGGGGCGAGCCATCCACCCGAACGGTCTGAATGGGAGGATGATTTGGACTGGTGCTGGGGTGCCGAGAAGGTAGTATACTAGGCCAGAGGATACCCACACAAATGGGATAAGATCTGGGGTAGGTGGAGGGCATACAGGGGCCACTGGCATGGACAGAGTTGGGATGATGGTGAAGAGATTACGGTAATGTCTGAAAGGTTTCGCTACCAGCGGATACAACCAAGATGGGACAAGTTTGGGGGAGGGTGGAGGTTGAGATTTATGATGCCTACTGGCTAAAATGCGCGTACTGCACCCATGTTCTGATTGTGATTTTGAAAGTGTTCTGCTCTGATAATAAAAAGATTTTATATAAAAAAGAAGGTCGCTAGGGCCACGGTGCCGGGCAGTAAACGTGACCGCCCAAAGATGCCTCAAACCAACACATTGTGCAGTTGGTGTGGCGGTGCCAAGTCACACTCAGGAGAATGCCTGGCAAAATGCACAAAATGCTCCATGTATGGAAAGATGAACCATTACGCCAAGGTTTGCTGCTCAAAAAACCTGATGAAAGGGCCCAAGAACAAAGCAACCAACTGTATAGAATGAGTCTGTGTTCGCAAACAGCAACGAAGTTGATGATGATACCTCTGATGAGACTGTTCACGTCATACATGCAGTTGAACCGACTCTGAGCCTCACCCACCATGTCCCCCGCTGCTAGGTCACAATAGAAGTACAGACACTCATGGCCCTCGTCAATCAACTTACTGCCCCTAGTTCTCCACCAGAAGATGCCCTCTCTGCCGGCACTCTGCCCACCACCACTAGAGTGTATGATTTTGGCACCACTACATGTCTCCCTCTTGCCGGCGTCTTCATTACTAAGATCAGACATGAAGGACAGTCCCTAACGGCAAAGGCATACATCACCAGAGGCTGGTCTTACATGCTCATCGGTTGCCAGATGGCTGAACACCTGCCTAGTCTAGTTTGCCTTTGGGATACATGCAAGGGTAGTGGGCTTTCTCCTCAGAGAGTTCAAACACATCTTCCAAGGCATTGGTTGCCTAAAAGACCAAGTAGTCCACCTGCAATCGTTCAGTACCACCCATCACCCTGCACCACTGCCGGGTGACGTTTCATCTTTGGCAAAAGTAGAGACCGAATTACAGAAACTAGAGGCGGCATACCGACGCCTTGGGTCTCACCTATTGTGGTTGCTCTCAAACCTAAACAACCTGGAGAAGTAAGACTATGTGTTGACATGAGGCTTCGTAACACAGCCATAAGGAGGGAAAGACTCATAACCCCGACCATGGACATCGTAGGGGAACTCCCCGGCTCGTGCCGGTTCTCAAAGATTGACCTGAGGTCCGATGCCATCATATTCTCTTAGCACCTAAGTCCCAGAATGTGACAACATTCTCCACACACCTTGGTTTGAGGTGATACAAGCGTCTCAATTTCTGCATCTCCAGCGCCACCGAGGTGTTTTTAGGACATTATCAAGGGAGTGCTGGATGGTCTTCGGGGAGTATTAAATGTCAGTGACAACATTCTAGTCCACGCACCCGCACTGGAGGAACACTTTCACAGAGTAAGTATGGTGTTCAAAAGCCTCCAAGACTGCGGGCTCACCCTGTACAAGGAAAAATATGAGTTCCTCAAGGAGGAGATATATTTCTTTGGCTACTGCTTTGCTGCCAAAGGAGTTGCCCTCTGACCCGGTCAAAGTCAGCGACATTCATTTGGCACCAGCACTGACCACAGTCACTGTTGTCAGAGGCCACGGTCACCTATTGCGGCCGTTTCATGCCGAACCTCACCCAACTCACCGGTCCGCTGCGGGACCTCATGAAGGCACTGACCCCATGGCACTGGGGGACCAAATAAGAGCTATATTTTCAAGACACCAAGCAGGCACTGTCAGAGAACACCACGCTTGCCTATTTTGATTCAAACAAAGACACCCAGCTGGCAGTAGACGCCAGCTACCGGCCCGGGAGCAGTTTTGTCTCATAAACAGCGTGGAGTGGGCCCCCATCGTAAACGCCAGCCGCATGTTGACCCCTACCGAGCACATATGGAATAAGAGGCCCTTTCGATCCATTGGGGGTGTCGAAATTTTCACATTCGCCTATAAATAGCCACCCGTTCACAGCCAGCACTGATCACAAATCACTGATCCGCTGTTTAAGGGACAGAAATTGAGAAATGGATACTCCAGCTATAAGAATACCACTTCTCAGTGGAGTAAAGACCCAGCACCCATAACCCCGCCGACTACCTTTTGAGACACCGATGACCAACCACACCTCATGAAGAGCAGGAGGCTACTGTTGCGGAGGAATATGTAAGGATGGTTGTGGAACATTTGCGACCAATTCATATATCCTTAACCTATATCACAGAGGCCACCAAAACGGGCTACTGCATCCAGCAGGCCTTAGCAGTGACCCGGTCAGGAAAGTGGAATGCCATCACCACAGAACTATTCCAGAACAAGATGGAAACCCAGAGTACGTTAATCTCCCTGCATATCGTACAAGATGATATCAATGCCAAGGCAGATGGGTGTCTGCTAAGATGGCCAGCTCGTTGTACCTGCCAGCCGCTGCCCAACCCAATGGATGGTAGACCTTGCCCACGGGTTCCACCAAGGGGACATCAAAACTAAGAACAGGCTGCACTGCAAATTGTGGTTTCCTGGTCGGGACAATCACATTGAACACACAGTCAGACAATGAGACTATGCCAAGCCACTGGAAGGCCGAACTCTCCGCCACCTATTGTCACTGAACAGATTCCAGACGTTCTGTGGCACCGTGCCAGTGCAGACTTCGGCAGCCCCCAGTGCAGGCATTTGTTAGTAGTCATAGATGGTTTCTTCAAATACCCAGAGGTGAAAATTGTAAAGACAACCTCTGAGGGAGAGACTATTCCAAAACTGGAGAACATCATGACCACATAAGGGAACTCTGCACTGATAATGGGCCCTCTTCAATGGTCAGGGCCATGCCAACTGTCTTATGTCCCTAAGGACCAAGCACTGCAAGATCACCCCTTGTTAGCCTCAAGCTAATGGAGAGCTCGAGAGATTCATGAGGACGATCACCAAAACATTCCATGTAGCACAGACGGAGCAGCAGTGCATCGTAAAGGCCTTCAACGCATTTCTGACAGACTATCGCTTGAGCCCTCACACCACCACAGGGGTAACACCCAGTATCCCGTTTTGGATGAAGGGTCGGGAATGCAACCCCGCACCATCCAAAATAGGAAAAAGACCTCGGATCCAAGCAGCCTAGCACACTCCTGACAACAACATAACCGCTGCATGTTACAGCGCAGGCGAGTCAAGACTCCAAGTATTAGCGTTGGGACTGGGTGCTGACGTGAGATAGGCAGCCAGAGAGCAAGTTCAGACTCCCTTTCTAACGTCACCCATGATGAGTTCTGAGGATCCAGGGGACCAGAGGTCGAATATTTCTTGTTTCAAATGGTACCATGGATACCCTGGGGAGCAACCAAGAGACCGGAACTTTCACCCAGCAGGTGAGCATTTGGCTGGAAACCCTGATGACCCCGAAGAAGAAGCTGATCCACTGGTTCTTTGTCTTGAATGCCCAGCACCTCCACAGCGCCCCCTGGCAGATCCTGAACCCATAACGCAGGCCACCTAGCCGCCGGCGGAAGGAGGCACTTGAGGACCCCACCCCAGTGCAAGGTGGACATGACAGCGGCCTGCTCTGGTACAGTATACGGTGGAACCCCACTCCATCCCAGTATTTAAAAGACTATGTGATAGACTATTAATATAGGAGACCAGGCCCAAGCTGCTACCACCCAAGACCGACAGTATCCTTTAGCCTGAACTGGCAGTGGCTTTTTGTTTGTCATTGTGCTCCTCCCGGGGATGTCTTTAACGTTTTTCCATGTTTCAATCTAGTGTTCTGTTTTTATCTGTTTTTGTTTACTGGGGTTAAGGAGGAATGTAATATTGTAGGCCGAGGTGTGGTGTTCCAAGCTCCCTGGCCCCAGGTACATTTGGTATGTTCTGAGGGTCACAGGAAGCGAGTTAAAAATTAAACAAACGGAACCACAACCAGCTGTTCCGCACCAGATGACAACCAGTGTGCCGGCAATTTATTCATAATGCTGCTTATGTTCGCTACTATAGGTGAATCCCAAATGTACTCACCCATTCATGTCTTCTAACAGATGCAGACAATATAGTGGCCTCAGAGAGGCATGAAAACAGGAAGCAGTGGAATCAAGCAGCACCAGGAACTCTGCTTAATGTTTTAGCAGAAGCAGAGCTAACAAATGACTCCATTCTTCTGGGCGCAGGTATGTATATTTGTGTGATCGGCACAGAGTATAGAGGTGGGTCTACTACAGGGTCCCACTGTCACAAATCATTCCAATTTTTAGCCATTAAAAATAATTGAAGACTAAAATACAGTGATTCGCCAATATGTATAACACAATGTAACCACCACCAGTCTTCACCTTCTCCAGTTCAGTCTGTAAACTTGTAATATTTCTTTCAGCATCTCTGTAGTTGTTTATTGTCTGTTATTTTATGTTGCCAGTGTACTTTTTCCATTCTTCTATGATAAGATGTAAATTTTGGGGTCAGGGGTAAGCTTAGGGTAAAGCTTGGGCATAGAGATCTTGTGATGGTAAGGGATGTGTTTAGGGAGAGTGTTTGAGCTAGTAAACAGGAAAATAATCTAGTGTAAGGAAATGTTTGAAGCCTAGATTCTGACAACTGTTTGCAAAGCAATGAGAAATTACAGATTCCTGTGTAGGGTGGTAAGACATTTGCAAAAGGTAAGGGTTTGTGAATGTTAAAAAATATATATTTTTTAAATGTAGTCCCTTTTTTAGGTCTCGCCTGAGCCAGTGCGCGTGCGTTGCTCTGCGAGACATTTAGTAAGGATTTTAAACTTTGGAACAAACGCTTGTGCGTGTGCTTTTGTTTTCTTCACCCATTATTGGCCTTTGCCTGCGTCTTTCTAAGAAAGACAGCACCCAATTGGCCAAAGGCAGGTGCATGTTCCGCCTTCTCTCTGCCCTGGCCTAGGGTCCGCGGGAGTGAGCACGGCATTCCTCCCTTGTCATGGCTCATTAAGCACAGTGTGCACTTTCAGCTCCATACACGGTTGCTTTCACTTTCGCGTACCGCTCTTGTTTTATTTATTTATTTACTAGAGCGCCTTAATGCCTTTCTGCACAGAACACCCCTCCCACCTCTCAAACGTCAGCCAGATCAATGCTGTGGCTTGTTTCTAATATTCTGCCTCTTTCTGCTCTCCCATGTGCCCCCTTCGAGATCCTCCTCTCCTTCTGCATTCTGCCAGCACCCTCCTACCCAATAGTCATCCACCACCATGTCCACCACCTCCACCACCACGTCCACCATCACCACGTTCAACACAACCACCACCACCACTTTCACCACCACATCCACGTCCACCACCACGTCCACTACCACCACCACGTCCACCACCACTACCACGTCCACCACCACATCCACCACCACCAGGTCCACCACCAGCACATTCACCACCACCACGTCCACCACCACCACATCTACCACCACCACCACGTCCACCACCACATCCACCACCACCAGGTCCACCACCAGCACATCCACCACCCCCACGTATACCACCACTATGTCCACCACCACGTCCACCACCAAAACGTCCACCACCACCACCACCACGTCCATGTCCACCACGTCCACCCCCACCATGTCCATGTTCACCACCATGTCTACAACCACCACCACCACCCGTGACGGGTAAAGTGTCACTGGAGGACAGGGGTAATAGGAGTGTCAATGCCGGCTGTACATGGGACATTTAAGGATGCGTTTGGTGCGAGAAGACGGGAATAGGGGCTAGAAGTATTACACCAGACCCAAGATACATTTTGAAGAGGAGCAATGTCACAGGGGCTCCAGTAAAAGCACTCGCAGCATTTCTACCTCACAGTGGCATACCTGCACGAGCCACTCACTCAAAACAAGCATTGGCATAGCCAATAGGTCTCGCCTTTGGGACCTTATAAGTGTTTAGCTATGCAACACTTGATGTTGTTGCACCAAGGATATTGTGCTGTATAACTAAACACTTATAAATGCCAATGCTTGTCCTTTAAAGACATCTGAACTTTCAAAGCTGCTTGGAGATTAAACATATGTGCAAAAAGTAGAAGGCATTGGCCCTATTTCATATAAGGAGTGCTGAGTCAGGTGCTAGGACTTAGAAAGCATTGCTGGTTAGTATACAAATTGCCAGCCTTTCATAGTTTTTACCCTCAATCAAACAGGTAGTGGCCAAAATGGCATGCCCCCATTTGTTGAGCGAGGCAATCAGGGCTTTAGAACTCAGAGGCTAGTTCATTGCTTGTATGAATGACATGCAAGGCATCGACAGTGAAGGAGAACCACTGTTTGCAACAATCTAAGCATGTCACACTTACATCGACCCTACAGTGTGGTTGGTCAGAAATCTTATTATGCTAGTCACCTCCTTTAAAGGGTATGACAGGTGGATACGGCAGCAAAAGGCAGAATCATTATGTGATAGATCAACCCTAATAAACACATACTACAGTGATTTTTGTTGTTGTGGGTATGTGTTATTATGTATTTAGTGCAGTTGTTACTGCCTATACCAGAGGCCTTCAAACCTTGTTTCCCTAAGTCCTCCTAAGTATACTGTTTTGAAGTTGAGCCCGCCTCAGAAATTTTATGGGAAGGATTGGGGCAGGGAGAGATACAAGGCTTAGTGCATGGGAGGTTGCGACGATTATGAGATCACTTCAGGGGTACTTTTTCTGTAGCTCATAATCCACACTAAGGGGACGATTCCGATCTCGGTTGGAAGGGCACCGAATCGGGTTCAGCATAAGCGGATCCGATTCGGAGGCTGAATTTCCGTCCGGTTCGTGCACGGGTCCGGACGACGTAGTACAATGCGAAGTAGTGCGGAATCTCCTTCTGAATCGTTTCCGGGTCCAAACCGCTCCGTACGTCTCGGTCGTAAGCTAACCGTGGCTCGCAATGGAGGCGAAGTCCGACCGAGCCAGTACGATACTGGATTCGGACAGCCGAATCGAGTCGAGATCGAGTCGGAGCGTCCGGCTCGATATTTCTCGCCGGAGGTTGACTTTAGGGGTCCGCGCCGGACCCCCAGTTACCCGCAGTCTTACGACTCGGACACAGGGGGAGACCCATGCGTCTCCCTAACACAGGTATGTACGGTGCGGATGACACCGACGCTTACACACTGTAGGGGGAGCACTTGTCCGCGACATACCCATTCAGTCAATGGGAGCCCATGTACGCGTTGTACGACCTTCTCCCATTGACCGCTATGGGAGTCCGACCGAACCAAGTCCGACAGCATACGGCAGCATCGTACTTGCTCGGTCGGACTGCAGGAGTCCGCTTCGGTCGGAAATCACCCCGGATCCGGCTTGGTCGGAGTGCTTTCCAACCGAGATCAGAATCGGCCCCTAAATGTGAGACTAATATTTGTATCAAACGAAAACAGTAATTAACCCAAAATACTGTACCTCATAATAAGGATTTTGTGAGCCTCTCGTACTCCTGGGGCAACTGCATCTGCTTCTCTAAAAATAATTTCAACACAGCAGGCTACCTCCTCTGTCTCTTTCACCCACCCCATCATGCTTGATCATCACCCAAATCTTGAAACAGGCACTCTGTCCCTGTCAGAAAAAAAAGAGGTCCCACATGTTCAGCAAAGATGCCCATGACCCTAATGCTAGAAAGGAAAAACAAGCCCCCATGCACCTTTTTTAAAGTGAGAAACTTATAATTGTGTTACAGAAGGCCCCTCAGAACCCTGGTCCCCGGTGCAGCTGCACCTTCTTCACTAAAGATAGCAACTGCCTTAATGTTTCCACTGCCCTTTGTTAAAAACATAGGTTTCCATCTTGCCACCAGGGGCGGCTCCTCCACTAGGGCGGAGGAGTGTTGCCCCACTGCTTTCACGAATTGCAAGAAGCAGAAATATTAAATGGTAATAACTACCAATTTATGTGTCTGCTTCTCGCACTATGAGAAAGCAGAAGGGATTGGTTGCGGGCGTGCAGGTGGGCGGGGCTGCTCTGCAAGCAGGGCTGGGCAGGGGTGGAGTGGAACAGAGGAGGATGGCAGTATTGTGGAGGAAAATCTTAATTTTCATTGTGTTTGGTGCCAGAGCTGTGATTTCCTTCTGAGTGTACATGACTGGTTCGGTCAGCCCTCTGAGGCCGACCAAACCAGTCATGCACACTCTGTCCTTCTCCATGTAGGCTGCCATGCAGCCTACATGGAGAACATGGCTGGGCCATGAGCCCCTGGCTGGATGGCGTCGCAACCAATCACAACATGGCTTGCAGTGTTGTGATTGGCTTAGGCGTGGGAGCCTGGCTGCCTGCTTTCTGTTCCTGCAGAGGTAGAAGAGCAGGAGAGGAGCAGAGACAACGCGGGACCCGGCCAGCGTAAAGGTAAGTTTAAATCTTTTTTTATTATTAAATTAAATCCCCCCACCTGCGAGTCATGCCGGCTGCAACTGCTTGCCACATCCTCCTCCCTGCCACCTCTCTGAGGCCACACTAGAGTCTCCTCTGGTCTAATTTTACCCTCCCTTTCGTAATTAGACAGCCATAATTGGGGTAAGAAAAAACGCATTAGCAAAGCCAACAGATTGCATCTACTTGAGGTATTGGATTTGTCATTATTTTTTAACCATGCTGGTGTAGTATGGCTGAAATTTTTTTTAAATGTCACATCATAGGGCTTTTTTTATTGCTGGTGGATGGGAGGCTGGGGTGGGAAGCAACACGGTGGGAGAGAATTACAGCATTGAAGGGGGAGTTCGGGGGTGATATTGCTGTGACAGGGTCAGTGGTGTCCACATCTTAGACCTTTTTTTTTGTTATGGTGGATGGTCGGGTAACACGGACAACAGAGGAAGGGTGGATGGGTGGGAGGGACAACACGAATAATGGAAGAAGGGAGCACATGGGTAAGGGGGAAAAGTGCATTCAGTGCCAGCAGATCTTAACACAACAGACAAAAGGAATATAAGTAATTGCAATAAATGTATCATTTTTAGGTCTCGGCCTGATCCATCGCATGCGCTGATCTGGCCGAGACATTTAGTATCTGCTTTGAAAAGTGCTACTTTCCCGGCGACCAGCTTCATATCACGCGCACAAGAGCGCGCACGCATGCTCGTAATAGCAAGCTGGTGGCCGGCCGGGTAGCACTTGCAGTGACGCGCGTGCGCACCACGCGCGTCACCACTAGCGTTTTTATTTTTTAATTATTTCATTTTACGGCCGCGCAGCTTTACTTTTTCGGCCGTGCGGCCGATGCTTGTTATTTTTGTTCCCGCTTGTTTGCCTCGTACTGCCAAAGATAGTATTGGGGGTAAGGTAGATGTGTCTCGGGTCTGGCCAGTCCCTTGGCTCCCCACTTGTGGGTTTACTCCAGGTACTATAATGGGGCTTTTTCTCGTGTTATCCGAGATAGTGTTACTAAGCGCAAATTTCCTGTTTCTTAAGCAATAGCTAATTCCCCGCTTCCCAGTAGAATGTTTATCAGTCTCCACTGTGGATGTATATCGTTTCCGTTTTCTCTCTTTAATATCGTTGGGAGTGCGAGATGTGGCAGAGGAGACCTGTACGATTTTTCTGCCCCCTCCCCGGTCACTTACTGGTGTCATGCATGTGGTGAATGACTCTTGTGAGGCAAACTGCGGAAAACCCTGAATCCATCTTGTGGCTACCACGACCTGCTGGAGGACCTCAAAAGGAGACCCGAGCGGCCACCCATCGACTCCAATGCAGCTCAGAGGCTGCCTCTATCCACACGCCAATGCCACATTCCTCGGCTCCTGCAGCGCAGATCCTCCCTCTCCCAACCCCACATGTGGAAAACTCCAGCAAACTCTCAATCTGAGCAGACTGGTAAATTCCCCTATCCTAAATTAAGTCTATCGAACATTTGGCTATTTGTCTTGGGGGGTGTGGGCACCTATTCTTGCGTTCTCCCTAGAAGTCTTGGTTGCTCCCTACAGAGCTTCCTACCCGGTGCCATGTTTCCCTCCTAGACTTAAATAGGTAGGTTTGTATGCATGCGTAAGAGTACAATATTTTTGTGCTTGTGAATCCGGTAAGTGGGTTGAGATTTTGTGGCTCCCATATTTTCTTAAACCATAACGTTCCATTATTATTCATGTTTCTGAAGGCTACTTGCTTTATAGATCAGATGGGTGTACACCATTCTTCATTACTGTACCACACCTTTGTTTTGTATTCTCATATTAGGGGCAACCACAGATGGGTAAGCAATGCAGAGGATTCGAATTATGTTGAAGAAGGGCACTCTAATAAAGTAGATTCCTAGTTAAGTACGGGTTAGTAAAAATTAAGTGCACTAATCAGTACCTCAAAGCCTTCTCCATCCTGACTGTACATGGTTGCAAATGTGCCAGAGGAATCCATTGGAAGGTCGGCCTTGAAATACACCAATATACTGTTACATGTAATGAGACGTTTGCAGTGGATTGAAATGTGGAACCATGATATTAATGCAGATGCTTATGTGGATACTGGTGCAGGCCTCATCTGAAAAGCTTTATGATGTAAAGCCTTTCCATACAGTTTGTAATTCACCAGTAAACTTTGATGGGTCCATCAGGTAACCTCCATGAAAGTGTCGAGAAGAGGCGCCGCCTAGGTTTATGCCTGTATTGCTGGTGTGGTACAAAAGGGGGTGGTGCTGGACGGAGCATCTGAATCAATCAAACACTCACACCCAGTCAAAAGATCTGGGTTTAATCCATCACCGTTCTTTAGCCCACTCTGCCACCCCAGTTCAGACATGGCTATATGCAAATCAGTCTGACCCTGTGCCTAATGGGAACAGTCCAGCCAGAACTGCCAATCCATGTCTTCCCTGGACCGGAAGCAAGCTTCCGAGGACCGGTTTCTGTCATTCCAGCCGTCTTCAGCCAGGCTTGCTTGAATCCAGTGGCAAAGTGAGCAAGGGACTCACGTCTGAGCATACCCTGTCACACTTATGGCGGCCAAAAGCGGTACAAAAGGGGGTGGTGATGGACGGAGCATCTGAATCAATCAAACACTCACACCCAGTCAAAAGATCAATTTAGCAGTCAATTTAATTTATTTCTGACTTTTCATTTATAACATCAATGTAGCGCATTGTATATGTTCTTTTCCAATACCAAAATAGAATAAAGCTCAGATACATAAAATATCTAGTGGACTGTAAGACAATTTTTTTAACTCAACTTAAAAACCTTCCAGCTAAGAAATATTATACAGCCTTCGTATGTTCCTGAGCTCTCAGTTATTCAATGTCTTTGCACGAGTGACTCGTCTAGGCTTTTTTTGTGTCTTGGACATTGCAGTATAGATGTTATTGTGGGATAAATGTAACTAAAAGTTCCAGAATACAAAGCAAAGACTTTGAGGATGCAATGCACATTCATTAAACATACTTCATTCTTCAATGTAAATTCTGCACATTGTATTTAAAAAATAATTATTTGGTAAATAATAAAATTTTGGGTTAGCACCACCATAGGTAGTAGCCAACTTTTACTCATACAGACGATCTTGGAAATTGTGTTTTGACTGATATTAATGACCACAGAACTTGACTACGAAATTTCAGATCTCTGAGATAAGCTGGTTCTCTGAAGACTAAGTGATGACTTTAGTGACGCACATCGCTTGTCCAGATTATTTTTGCAGTAGCACTACCCTCGAGTTCCAGAACAGTAAAACGTGACCAGGAAAAATTAAGCTGAATGTCCTCTAGAGAAGCAAGAGTACCAGTGTAGGTTTTCTCATTGACCCTGGGTCTAGGGAAATACTTAGCAGTCTAATCTTTTTAACTCTTCTACAATGCTAACCGTGGTCGAACTTCAGCGCCCTACCTATCTCTTTTCAGGACAGTTTCTTTGATATTTGCAGCGCAAAGCAGGTATTGGTTGACTGATAATTGTTTGGGATGGAGGCCTTCCCCTTCCACTACTACAGTGCAGAATGACATTCAGGACAAGAAGATGACATGTAAGTCTAGGGAGCCTCGAATTTCTTAAAGATATAAAGTTTCAAAGTTCTGATCCCACATTGGATAAATGGGTCTTTGTGAGGGGGCAAGTTGATGAGCGATGAGTAAAAACATGGCAGGCTAAAACTATTGGTCCGAACGTTCTGGCCTGATGAAGTTGTCTCTTTGCCAGCCCAGTGAACCAATGCCTAGTATTTTAAAATGTATGACTAATGAATGTCCACATTTCTTTTGCTTCTGGTTGTGGTAGATGGCAAAATAGGAAACTACTTCAGATTGAGGTGCTATCCATAAAAACAGTCCTACCTAATTTAGTTGCACTCAGACTACACTAAATAGGCCACCAGCTAGATCCAGGATATGCTCGTTTCTCCCACCTCAACCACGTTAAGCGGAAATTGTCAAAAAGCTTAGTGTCCATTCTTGAAAGGCTTGGATGGTTTTTTAGCCAGCTGAGTCGCAAAGTCCTTTGGAGGACTTGAGATAAAAAAGCAAAGCTACAGCAATGTCTTCAATACCAAAGATATATACAAAAGGTGGTCATAAAGATGTGCAGTAGTGCCATGTCAAGACAGTGAATCTGGAATTAGAGTGAAGGTGGTAGTAAGTTTACAGTTGTACATCAACGTACAGTATTTATGGATATTTTATACCTTCCATTTGATGTACTCTGCACCTATGTAGTGCAAGTAGGTCTTATTGTGATGTAAAATCCAGCATCATTTTAACATCCATGAAAATGTAGTGTGGAGCTGTTATGGCTTGGGAATACTGTAATCTGACTTGGAGTTGTAAAGGGTTTTGGAAAAGATAAAGTCAATGACACAGCTTCAGTATGCTTGGAAATAGCATCACAACAAGCAACCAGGGCATGCAGGCGAATCACTCTGATGTTCACGTATAGCGGATAACCTTGTAGAACCTAGAGTGATGCTGGCTGTGTGTCGCGCAGAAACTCTGTGGAGAATCCTTGTAACATACTGATGTGCATCAGAAGCTGATGCTCAAGGGCCACACTTGGCTACAGTCGATTTATTCCATCATCCGAACATTGCTTCTCTTTTGATTTACATCTCGCTTGTAGTCCCGAGTTGTGGTGTGGGAGTACAGCACAAGGAAATCTGTCTTCATCTCCAGAGAGGTAGCACAGTTGAAGGATCATTGTAGTGTTCTGACTTCTCAAGCGTATTAACTATTATAGTGAAAGGGACATTAGCAGAAGAATACACAGGTTATGGGGACAACCATTCGGGTTAGGGAGACTCACATTTAGCACTTAATACCATTAATATCGTAATCGATCTGAAATTGTGATTATGCATTACAAATCTTTGAGTAACTCCGTATTCCCATTACTTTATTGGAACGAATCCGCTGATGTCTTCAGTAGATTGCCACCGTACCTTTGGATATACCACTTGGAGGCATCATATTTTCCATAGAAAGTCTACTGAGGACCCCATATGTGAATATTCGGGCGTACAAGCATCTGCCATCGGTTCTGTGGCTGGGAGATAACAAACAACACCAGGTCTTAGCACTTTAAGTAATTGCTGGTGCCCCTTCTCTCAACTTAGTGCGCCCCTGGAGTCCCTGAACATTTCTCTGCTCCTAAGGATACAAATTATCTGCTCTCGGCTGTACTTCTAAATGGGTTTTGCTAACTCCAATTTAATGCTCTAAAATTGAAGTCTAACCGGTGAAGAAAATGATTAATAATGCTGCCACGTCCAAACAAGCATTGGCATAGCCAATAGGTCTCGCTTTTGGGACCTCATAATTATTTAGTTATGCAGTAAAATATCCTTGGTGAAACAACACCAATCGTTGCCTGGCTAAACACTTATAAGGTCCCAAAGGCGAGACCTATTGGCTATGCCAATGCTTGTTTAGTATATATATGACATCCATATGGTTTTTTGCACAGTTTTCACAGAGATGATTGATAGTACGCTGTAGTGTGTAAGTGGACCAATTGTATGTGTATTGCTCAGCACTTTAGGGAGGATTTTTTGCATTTGGTAAACCCTCCCCACTTGCTACATTAGTATATGTAACACTTTACGCTCTGCACAACTGCATAAATGCTATATATAGGGTAACAAAATATTATTTCATAAAGATAACAATCAGTATATAAAAATGTATTTGTAACCTTAGCAGTATGGGCATGAAATGCGATAATATTTAAGTATTTTTTTAAACAGACTCCACTGTCTTGCAGGGGGGACACTATTGCCATTGCAGTCAAAAGACTATGTGGAGGAGGAGGATGAAGCAGATATGTCTTCTGAGATTGATTTGGATGAAGAGAGACTTGAGCCAAGATCTGATGATGATGACACGTAAGGCCGCAACATATGGCTATGAGTATTTGAAGCACAGAAAAGTTATTCTATCAACAAAGATGTTCACCAATGAGGTGCTCCTGCAAGACAGTTATTTTTAAAGTTTAAATATTTTCTTGGAAGTATGCACTTGCAGCACAAATAATCAGATTACACAAGATATCAAGTGCTACGTTCAGTATATTTATATATATATATATGTATATATATATATATATATATATATATATATATATATATATATATATATATATATATATATATATATATATATATATATATATATATATATATACATATATATATATAAATATATATCACCTAAGTAATACCAACTTTTCAAAGCAAAATGTTTTCCAAAATTAAACCCACCCAACCAAAGAGGGTGCCGACCCCTGCAGACTAATGCCAGCTCACTTCAATTTCTCTCCTCCCTTGCACAGCAACTCGTGAAAAACACCCTTCGGATGCACGAGGAACATGGACACTCAGCCTCCCCCACCATTTCACCATTGAATAGATCACAATGTCCTATTGTGCTGCTTCTATTGTAATATTTTCATGTCATAGTTAACAGCATTATCACATTCAACCTTCAAACATGCAAAATCTTCATCTTGCTTCTTGATCTGTTTCTGTAGAGTGTGCAACACATTTTTTTTGTCCTGTAACCCATCTTGCACTTTGCACAACTCACCATAGCTTGCATCCCATTCTGTAATTTATCTTGAACCAAACTGCCTCTACAAAATATGCTTTTTCTCTAACTCAACCAACTCAAAAAACAGTTCACCAGCTAGATTAATTGACCGTTTCTTCTGCTTAGCTTCAGCAGTCACCAGGATTGGTTTAGACACGTGTCAATATGCTAAATATGATTGGCTGGCACAACATTGGATCATATGTTGTGCCCACTATTTTTTTGTGTTGAAATTTTTATTAACAATTTCAGATGAAAATACAAAAGTAGTAATAAAGCAGAATAAAATATTGATTAATGAAAAGTTGTACGAATGAGAAGAGGAAGTACATAAGATATATCAACTATGAGAAAGCAAAATAGCATATATTCCATAATCCTGAGTATAATGATAACAAGGGGATACCAGAAAAAGAGTAATATAGGAAAAGAAAGAAAACACAAGAAAAAAACCAAGAAAGGAAAAGAAAAAGAAAGAGAAAGAGAGAGAGAAAAAGAAGGAAAAAGAAAGAAAGAGGCCCAGAGCAACAAGAACAGATACGAAGAGAAGTGGCATCCAGAAAGGTAAAGAGATTGTATAGTAGAGTGAGTAGAAAAAGGAACAGGAGGGAATAGAATTAAGAAGGAATGGTATTCGGAGAAGAAGGAGTTGGGACCGAGTCAGTATCCACAGTGGTCTCCAGGAAAGGGGACCATACTTGAAGAAAAATGGAAGCCTGATCGTGCAAATTATAAATTGTACGTTCATGTAATGCTGTTTGCACCATCGCCACCAACCACTCTTCCTGGGAAGGAGGAAGGGGAGATTTCCAGTGACGCAATATACAAATTTTGGCCGTAGCCAAAGCGGTATGAAGAAGACGAATTTGTGGTTTAGAAAGCTTTGGGAGGCTGCGAAAATCATGTAAAATAATGTTTGTAGAAGTAAAGGGTAAAGGAAGGGACATCGTATTAGCCAATGTCATTTGTACAAAGAGCCAAAAGGATCTAGTACAGGGACATTCACATATTATATGTGTAATGTCACAACCAGACGCAGAACATCTCCAGCACAAAGTGTGTGATAGCAGCTTAGCATGATGCAATTTAACTGGAGACCAATGCCATTCATGTATAGTTTTGAGAATGCAAAATTTGAGACGGGCTTCCCGAACTCCCTTATATAATTGTTCTAAAATTTGGTCCCATTGAGTATTAGAATATACAACTGATAAGCGAGATTGCCATTTCAACTGCAGAGCTCGTGAAAGAGGCTGCGAGAATAGAGGATGTAGAAAAGTCTTATAAAGACCAGAAGTCACACCTTTAAGATTTCCCAACAACTGTAGATAAGACAAAATAGGAGATACGGATAACAAGTCAGGTGGAGGGCCTAAATGTTTCGTGATAGCTTGTTGAAGCTGAATATATTTACAGGATTGTGTGGGTGGTAAATGGAATTCCTCAGTAAGTTGAGAGAAGGATTTAAAAGCGTCACCATGAAACAGTTTGTCTATAGTGTGGATACCAGCTTCCTGCCACATAGGCCAGGACAAAGTGCGACCTCCAATACGAATAGCAGAATTGAGCCATAGAGGAGCTTTGATATGAATACGCGAATTAAATTTAAGTATACGGTGACTTCTTTGCCAAGATTTATACATTGCAGATAATATAGGGTTTTTGGATCGGAAGGACTGGTACCCGTGCCATATAGAAGGGACAAGCCGGGACCAAGAGCCAACATATGTGCCCACTATTATAGGACTTAGGACTCAGTCGCCAACTCCTGAAAAAAAGTTGGGAAAGAGTTTAGCCCAAATGGACTCCTGTTGATTAAAATAAATAATTAGGGGATTTGCAGTACAACAGTGAGGCTCCCCGTGTCATTTCACAGATTTACTGTGGTCCTGCCAGAGCAAGCATCACTACCATTGTGCTGCAGCCCCATAATAGCGTCCATACCATGGTGCAGGATCCATAGTATCCACCTGTACTGCAGATCTGGCACCAGGGAAGGAAGTCTGCAGTACACTGTCACAGGTATGTAATGTTTACCACACAGTTTTTACTAACATGATTGGTACAATGTAGGTCAGTAGAATGCAGATAAGTACCACACAAGCCTTTTTTGGTCTGTTTACAATGCAGTAATTTACAACACAGGCAAGTGTTTTTTTAGTTTTTTTAAATGAAATTTTTAATGTCATGTAAAAAGAAAGAATAAGGAAGGGTTAAAGGATAGGTTAAGGGATAGGTATGAGCGACCTTTGACCCTGTTCGCAGGCAGGTCCCTCCCCGCGCTGCTGCATGTCTCTGCCTGCATTATTTTTGCCTAATCTTGTATTTTTCCCCTGTGCCTAACTTTCTTTCTTGCCCAGACTTGTTTTTATTCCCCGGTGTCTGTACTTGCTTTCTTTCCCAGGCTTGTTTTTATTCCCCTGTGCCTGTACTTGCTTTCTTGCCCAGACTTGTTTTTATTCCCCAGTGCCTGTACCTGCATTCTTGCTCAGACTTGTTCTTATTCCCCTGTGCCTGTACTTGCTTTCTTGCCCAGACTTGTTTTTATTCCCCTGTGCCTAAATTGCTTTCTTGCCCAGACTTGTTTTTATTCCTCTGTGCCTGTACTTGTTTTCTTGCCTAAACTTGTTTTTCCTTCCTGTGCCCAGTTCTCCAGCGGCCCCGCCCATTTTTCCCGCTGCTGCGTCCCTGCGGCCCGCCCACCTACAATCTTATTTGCCACCCCGCTCCCGCCTCCCAGCTGCTCCTCCCTCCCACATCCCCTCATATGGAAGCCGCTACGCGGCCGTGCAGCGGCCACGCCCAGCGGGCACGCCGCTGGCGCACCTAAGGCAAGCCCGTCTGTGCCCGTCCGTGCCTGGACCGCGCCCAGCGCCAGGACCCCTGGACACCACGAACGCCACGACGCCCGACACCGATACGATGCCAGAACCCTCCACGCACTCAACACCGGACGATCACACAACTGCTTCCTGGCCGCCCGAAGCGCACCCACGGAACTTTCACCTGCCGGAACTGCAGCTTTACCAGCGTCCGCCCCACAATGCTGCCGAAGAGGAAAGAACACAACCACCTCACATGCATCCTTCTCAACACCCGCTCCGCCCGAAAACATGCCGTTGAACTCTGGGACCTACTCGACTCAACCTCCCCGCTTCGGCACCCGACATAACCATAGCCATCCCGGAAGGCTACAAGATCACTCGCAAGCACCGCACCAACAGAGCGGGAGGAGGAATCGCCATCATCCACAGGAACACTCTCAGAGTCTCGATAACACCAACGAAACCCTCAGCCCCGCACGACACCTGCACTTCTAGAACCACACCGACCCCAACACCACCCTCAGAGGAACCCTCATCTACAGACCGCCCGGACCCCGACCACAATTCAGCGACTCCATCGCTGACTTTGTCCGCACACACGCCCTTGCCTCCACGGACTACATCCTCCTCGGGGACCTGAACTTCCACCTCGAGAACAATGAGGACACCAACTCCACCACCCTGATCGACAACCTAGCCACCCTCGGACTCAGACAACTCGTCACAGGACCCACCCACCCTGCCGGTCACATGCTTGCCCCCACGTCTCCTTCAACCATACCACCGAACTCCACTGGACCGACCACTGCTGCATCCACTTCACCTTCAAGAAACCCACCACGCACCACCGCACCCAACAGATGCCTCACTGCTGCTGGAGCAAAGTCACAGAAGACCAGCTAACCACCACCCTCGCCCAGAGCCCACCCGCCGACCATACCAACCCCGACACCGCCGCCCGCAACCTCAGACAGTGGATCAACGACTGCGCCAACACCCTCTCCCTGATCAAGAAACCCTCCAACAATCATACCAACATTAAAGCAATCTGGTTCACTGAAGACCTCCGGGCCTCCAAGCAAACCCGCCGAAAGCTGGAGAAGATCTGGCTCCGTGAAAGAACACCGGACAGCCACGCCGCCCACAAGAATGCCACCCGCAGACACCATCACCTCATCAGATCCACCGAAAGGGCCTCCTTTAAAGACCGCCTAGACAACAACGCGCACAACAGCAAAGAGCTCTTCAACATCGTGAAGGAACTCTCCAACCTCAACTCCAACACCAACGACGTCCCACCCTCGCAAGACCTTTGCGACTCACTGGCCACCTTCTTCCACCGCAAGATCACAGACATCCACGACAGTTTCAACGCCACGACCGCCCCAACAACCACTGAGACCTCCGCCCCCATGACCACCATCCGCACCAACCTCCTGCTCTACTGGACCAACATCAACGACGATGACACCATCAAAATCATGAACACCATCCACTCCGGATCTCCGTCAGATCCATTCCCACACCACATCTTCAACAAAGCCAGCACATCCATTGCACCCCATCTCCGGAAAATCATCAACACCTCCTTCGATACAGCAACCTTCCCGGAGAGCTGGAAGCACGCCGAAATCAACGCCTTACTCAAGAAACCCAAGGCGGACCCCAAGGACCTCAAGAACTTCCGGCCCGGCTCCCGTTCCCGGCAAAGGTCATCGAGAAGACCGCCAACGAACAACTGACCCGCTACCTCAAGGAGAACAATATCCTGGACCCTTCCCAGTCCGGGTTCCGCAGCAACCACAGCACCGAGACTGCCCTCATCGCCGCCACCTATGACATCAAGTCCCTGCTGGACAACAGAGAAACGGCGGCCCTCATCCTCCTGGACCTGTCAGCCGCCTTCGACACGGTCTGTCACCTCACACTACGAACACGCCTCCACAACGCTGGGATCCAAGAGAAGGCCCTGGACTAAACAACCTCCTTCCTCTCCGGCAGAACACAATAATAATAATAATAATAAAACCATTTATAGAGCGCCTGGTTACACTAATGACAGTGTGTCCCCGGGCTTAGAAATGCTGCAGTACCCTGAAGAGGCCAAGGTAGGGGGCCAGTCCGGAACCTGGGCTACAGAAACACTTATTGCTTAAGAAAGAGGTAGGTTTTTAGTTTAAGTCTAAATCTTGTTTCTGATGGCTCCATGCGCAGGTCAATAGGGAGATTGTTCAAGTGCTTACTTGCAAGAAAGCGAAAGGAGCTACCTTCCATCCTGGTCTTATGTACGAGAGGGATTTGAAACAGCATCGCTCCAGCGGATCTAAGATTCCGGGCGGGGCGATGGATGGTCAGAAGGTTGCGTAGGTAACTAGGCCCTTTTCCCTGGGCAATGCGGTGAGCAAAGCAAAGAGCTTTGAACTTAATACGCTCCTCGATAGGGAGCCATGGAGTTTTCGTAGTGCTGTTTTGCCAGAAGCCCTGCGTGGAAGATTCAGTACCAGACGAGCCGCTGCATTTTGAACACATTGTAATTGATGTAAGCCTTTTCTGCTAAGTCCCAGCAGAAGAGCGTTGCCGTAGTCCAAGTGTGGAGTAACCAGGGCATGAACAAGTGTCTTCCTGGCACTGATGGGGAGAAGATCTAAGACTTTACGGAGTATTTTCAGTATTCCGAAACATTTACCCGTAATTTTGCTAATCTGTTGCTTAAAGGAAAGCTCCACATCCAGCCATATTCCTAGATTTTTAACAGAGTTAGCGGGGTGAGGAAAGGTACCCAATTCTGATGGCCACCAGTCCTGGGACCAGGCGGAGGAGGATTTACCAACTATCAGCAATTCAGTTTTATCGCCATTAAGGCATAGGCAGTTGTTGTTCATCCACTCTGCCACAGAACGCATGCAGTTGGGTCAATTAATGGCATCCTCTGCCTTATTGTGGGTAAGTTTTATTATTAGTTGGGTATCGTCAGCATATGTGACGATATCCACACCAAAAGTTTCCACAATATGGGCTAAGGGCTCCATATATAGATTAAAAAGCGTGGGGCTCAAACTTGAGCCCTGTGGAACCCCGTGTTTCAGTTTACGGAGAGATGATTTGTGAGGAGGGCAGAATACCTGAAAACTTCTGTTTTCTAGAAAGGATACTATCCATTTCAGGGCTGGCCCATCCACTCCCAAGTCTGAGAGGCGAGACAGCAGCGTTGCGTGCAGCACGGTGTCAAAAGCTGCACTGAGATCTAGTAAAACCAACGCTGCTGTCTGCCCCTCATCTGCGAGCTGTCTCAAACATTCTGTGGAAAAGAGAACCGCCGACTCAGTAGAGTGGCCTGCTCTGAACCCTGACTGTGTAGAATGGAGAAGAGAGTTCTCCTCAGCAAATTTCATAAGTTGACTATTTACTATCTTCTCCACAACTTTCCCACAAAAGGGGAGGAGAGAGATAGGACGGAGATTTTGTAGCTGGGAAATATGAATATTAGTGTTTTTCTTCAGGGGTATTACTTGTGCCATTTTCCATACATCAGGCACATGACATTCCTGAAAAGATAGGGTAATCAGGTGTTCAATCTGCTCAATCATACATTCAATGACTTCCTTGCAGCGATTGGGGGCAATCACATCAAGGGGGGAGCCAGACTCAATGCCGTTAACAATATTGAGTAGGTCTATCCTTTCAGGAACTGTGAAGTGAGTCAGATGGGCCTTCGTGGCAGGAGTACTTCTCACTACTGAGTAGTTAGTCGCCATGCTACCTGTAAAGGTGGCATGTATTAAGTCCACTTTATTTATGAAAAAATCTGCGATATCATCGTATAATTCATTAGTGTAAGTATCTTGGGCCTCGAGTCTAGTTGGGGCTGTGAGCTCTTTATAAATCAGTTCTTTAGTCGGATTTTTGGCAGATTCAATACGACCTTTAAAATGAGCGCCTTTGGCTGTTCTGACAAGTTTGTGATAGATTTTTAATTCCCTCTTATAGTTCAACTTATCCTCTAAGTTATAGTTTTTCCTCCAGCACCGTTCAGTATTTTTACATTTGGCTTTGGCTTCTTTAAGTTCTTTAGAAAACCAGGGAGCAGTTTTATTTTGCCTGACGCGGGGTTTGGATGTCCCTGGTGCTACTGTATCAAGAGCCCTAGACACCCAATTCTCATAGTCATCCCATGCCTTGAGCAGGGTGTCATTGGTAGGAGGTGGTTCTTTAAGTAGGGCGGATTTAAAGTTTTCTTGCGTGAACTTCTTCCAGTTTCTGTGTTTCAGAGGCTTAGTTTTAGTTACACTGCAGGCCTGATGGCCGACTTCAACCTCAAAAGGAATAACGAAATGGTCTGACCAGATAATTTGCAAAGGCAAAAATTGGGATCTAAAAGGTGGCCACGTTGATGCGACGGTGCCGTAGATTGAAGTTTAAGTGACCGAGAGTTCAGTGCATCTACCACATCCTGTGCCTTTCAAAATGAAGATTGAGATCTCCTAATACAAGAAATTTCTTGTACCGAAGAGTATACTGAGTTGTCAGCTCTGTCAAGTGATTGCAGAACTGTGAAGCCTTGCCTGGAGACCGGTACAGAAGGAGTCCATTAATAATATTTCTGGGGTTAACTTTTATTGTGAAGAAACCACCTTCACAATTGGGCAACATGATCTTTTCTAAGGTACAGTGTAGATCGCTTCTATAGATCATTGCTAATCCCCCCCTATTTGCCTTTCTCTGTCAATTCTAAGCAGGCTGTATCCTGCAGGGACAGCTTCCAGAGTTTGCGGGGTAGAAGCCTCATCTAACCATGTTTCTGTTAGGAAGAGCACATCGAGATTGTCCTCTGATACCAGATCATGTATCTCTAGTTTGTGTTTTTTGAGGGATCCACAGTTTAACAAAGTCAGTTTCAAATTTGTTAGTTTCCCCTCGTCTTTTCTCCTCTCCTCAGTGGAGTAACCGCAGGTCGCACAGTGTGACATAGGAAAGTCCATTAGCATAGTGTGACGGCAGTTTTCAGCAACATTGGGGCGGAGGGCAAATAGGTCACTGATAGTATACCTGATTTGAGTCTTGTGTCCAGCATTGGCAATAAAATGAGCAGGGGTACTGGCCCGAGCCCCGGTCTGCCGCGGACAGGCGCAGACGGGATGGTGTCATCTTTTTATCCAGAGGGAGGTGGGTGGGGAGCATCCAACTACTGGACCGCAGCCCTATTCCTTCCCCCAAGATGGCGACCGTCCTAGCCTGCTGGCGTCAGCACCAAAATCGGCTGCACCGGTCAGGAAATGCGATCGAGGGGCCTCGGAGCAACGTAGATCTTGCGCCGAGGGGTCCTTAGTGCAAGCAGGTAAAAATGCACTGATTAAAATATTTTACAGGTTTTAAAATTTATTCTGCAATTATTCTTCTGCACAGAGCGTCCGCCTTCCCCCCTTCCGCTCCGAAGCCACCGAGATCATCTGCGGCGTACCCTAGGGCTCATCCAAACTCTGTTTAACATCTACATGGCACCGCTCGCCCACGTGACACCCAGCTGATACTCTCCCTCACCAAGGACCCCCACACCGCCAAAACCAACCTTCACGAAGGAATGAAGGCTGTTGCTGAATGGATGAGGAACAGCCGACTGAAGCTGAACTCAAACAAGATTGAGGTCCTCATCCTCAAATCCAACCCTTCGGCCTGGGACGACTCCTTGTGGCCGACCGCACTGGGAACCGGCCCTACACCCACCGACCACGCACGCAACCTAGGAGTCATCCTCGACTCCACCCGCTCCATGACTAAACAGGTCAACGCCGTCTCCTCCTCCTGCTTCAACACCCTCCTCCTGCTCCGTAGGATCTACAAGTGGATTCCCACTGAAACTAGAAGAACAGTCACCCAGGCCCTTGTCATCAGTAGGTTGGACTATGGAAATGCCCTCTACGCAGGAGCCTCGGCCAAACTCATGAGACGGCTCCAACGCATCCAGAACTCCTCTGCACGCCTGATCCTCAACATTCCTCGCCGCAGCCACATCACACCCTACCTGAGAGACCTGCACTGGCTCCCAGTCAACATGAGGATAACCTTCAAGCTCCTCACCCACGCACTCAAGGCACTCCGCAACACCGGACCAACGTACCTGATTCAGACGACTCAGCTTCTACACCTCCACCCGCCAGCTCCGCTCTGCCGACCTCGCCCTCGCTACAGTCCCCTGCTTTTGAAGAGCGACCTTAGGTGGCAGATCGTTCTCTCACCTCGCCGCAAAGACCTGGAACATCCTCCCCATCCACCTACGGCAGACCCAAGGCCTGCTGACCTTCAGAAAACTCCTCAAGACCTGGCTTTTTGAGCAGTAGCAGCATTCCCCACCCCAGCGCCTTGAAACCCTCACGGGTGAGTAGTGCGCTTTACAAATTATATGATTGATTGATTGATTGATTAAATGGAGGTGAGGTTTTAATTAGGGTTTTATGATCAGTGGTGGTTAAGGGAGGGTAGACTTTTTAAAGGTTCGGGGTGGGTACAGATAGAGAGGGTAAGAGGTTTTAGAGTTCAGGCCAGGTAGAGGTAAATGAGGTAAGGAGTTTGTATGGTCAAGGAGTATGTAGAGGTAAAGGGATTTTAGGATTAGGGGCAGGTAGAGGTAAAAGGATAAGTGTCTTTTACATTTGATGGCCAGGTAGAAGTAAAGGGAGGAAGGGTTTTTTAGCAGTCAAGGGTGGGTAGAGGTAAAGGTAAGAAGAGATTTTTAGGGCTCAAGTGCAGGTAGATGTAATTGGTAAGATTTTTTAGGGATTCAGGGTTTGGTAGAGATATGGAGAGGTAAGAGACTTTTAGGATTGAGTGGCACATAGAGGTAAAGGGACATACGGTTTTTAAGGGAGACTATATATTTGTGTGTGTGTGTGTATTTATATATTGATAAAAAGGGGTTTGGGTGGGCTCTCTTACAATCTCTCTCTCGCTATATATATATTTATGTACACATTTTATCATACATAAAATATCAGCTGTTAGAACGCATAATGTACTTCAAAATACCAGGATTTGTAAAACAACATAATGTCAACAACAATGTGTTGTAAACATCCATGGTTAAGGCATGCATTATAAATGAAGTGTATTATAACAGCTGGTATTCCCGGGGCACCATCCTCTGGAGAAGCCCAGCAGCCAACCCCTGCTGTGCATGGCCAAAGGCAATGTGAAGCAGTGGTTGGTCACCCACAGAAGGTATGGTGAAGAATCTGGCCAGGGGCCAGTCACTGTGGCCATCCCCTACTGCTCATGGCAAAGGACATGCACAGCAGGGTTTGGACGCCTGCTGAGGGTTGGCCACCTTGGAGAGTTGGGCAGAGGGCTTCGCTTGACATTAGCCATAAACAGAGGTGAGATCCCAAAAAATATTGAGTTTAGGATATAATAAAAAAAACAAAGAAATTCACTCAAAAACCAAACGTCAAAGTGACATTATAGTTAGGCTTGGTAATAAGATTGTAACATATATTAAAAAACACTCCAGAAATCCACACAAAAAAACTGTTCAAATGCAGTTACAGTTACAAAGCAAATCCTCAAATCACTGACATTTGCCAATTATAGTTCCGTGAACTAATTATAACTTGCACCCTGTCACTCACAGCTTAAGACTTCACATATTGTATCACTCATTACACGTTAAATTACATCATTGGTGACATCACTGATCCCATTTTAAATGACGTAACAGATTACATCATCTATGGTACTATTATTCACATTACTCCATGGCTCTCCCTCTGCCCCCCTCTGGAATCAAGCTATCCTGGCAGAAGAGGGGTGAAACACCGAAACCGGTCCTAGGATGTTTGTTTCCAGTCCAGGGAGGACCTGGCCTGGCAGTTTGGGCTGGACTGTTCCCATTGGGCACAGGGTCGGGACTGATTTGTATATGGCTGAGTCCAAACTGGAATGGCACGGTGAGCAAAAAAACTATGGATTTAGGCCCAGATCTCTGTACTGGGGTGAATGTTTGACATTGTTCTGCATTCTATACATCAATAGTTATTTTTGCATTTGTCTCCCTCTGCCCCAGCACTCTCAACACTGGCTACAGATGAGGAAAAGACTATTTTTTAAGATGTGCTGTCTTACCCATAAAACCCTGAACTGTAAGGCTCCAACCTACCTACAAACTAGAATCGGTTATCACACGACTAGAGTGCAGGGATCCACAGACAAGCCCTTCTTCAAATTCTACAAATGTGTACCTCCAGATTTGGACGGAGGTCTTTTTCCTACCTGGCCCCATTCTACTGCGATAAACTTCCCCTAACAATTCGCTTATGCAGAGAGCTAGGTACGTTAACATTTTTTCCTAGAAACCTGGCTGTTTTAGTCAGTTTTTCGCTAGTCTAATACTTCAGCAGAAGCGCCAAGATATTTCTTCAGGGATGATTTGTTGCGCTATACCAAGAGAGCATAACAATCTCATACATCATTTTAAAAAAGACAATTGGTGGGGAAGGCCCTAAAGTCATGTACCACATAAAATTACTATGTGTACATGTGAGGCAACAGAATGGACAATAGCAATTTCTGTCTCTTGAGAAGACTTGCTCAGTTTTGTGCCTAACACCTGTTTTGCTTGTTTGATTTTTGGTCTCACAGGAAGCCTTTATTAAGATTCTGCTTAGATGAGCTCAGAAACAGGTGCCCTTTATGCTGAGGCAAAAGATCACAAACAGGTAGTGCATTGTCATTGCTTAATTTGACAAGACCAGCACATTCTACCTTTTCACCACAAAAGAAATGTCACCAGAGGTGACATGAGATGATAGGAATTTGAAAGAATTAATTAATTTCCTGCCAGCTATCAAGAGAAATTCTACATTTTTCAAAACAACATTTCCAAAGGACGGCACTGCGGCTGATACTTTTTCAATAGCAAGAATCTTCCTTTGCAGCGTACTTTACCTTACCATCCTCCAATCCACTTGTTTTTCTGGTAATTGAGATAATCATGGATTTTAATTATTCTCATTAGCTGTGATTGAAGCTTGTTGGGTTAATGCTTGGCTCTTACGTTAGCATTACTACTACCAAATGTATCTTTATACGCAAATTACTGAAATGTTATCAAGTTTTTTTTTAGAAAATGGAGCATATTATCTTAGCGTTGACCTTCCTCCGTCACTGATAACCTTAACATCTAATGTATTTGAACATGTATAATTTGGAGTGAGAGAGGGATTGTATGAATGCTAGCTCTTGTGAGAGGTGCCTTAATTCTGAAAACATTTTTCAAAATAAATTCAATGTTCCTTCTGACCTAAATCAGTGCATTATCTCCTATGTTAAGCTGATTTTGTAATATTTTGTTAATGTAAGTTAATAGTCTAGTCAATCAAGATAATTATATATTTTATGACGGTGACTTGTTATACTAAAATCCCATTTACAAATTCATCTATTAACTTACATAGAACGTTCAGTCAATCTATCGTTCTGTACAGTTCTATCAAGTTATGTTATTTTTTTCTTTATGATATAGAATTGTAATATAGCTATTGGAATCAACAGTATCCTTAATATTACAGAGTTTGAACCCTGCTTATTTAAACTAAACTTACAAAATCTCAAATTAATAACCGAATTGATAACATAATAGATTAAAACAATGTTTGCAAAATCCTTTTACAAATAATTTTTGTTTTTTTGTTAAGAGTATTTTAGTTTTAACTGCTTAGATTATCACTGTTCTTTTCTTCAGAAATTTTGAAGACTCTGATGACGAACTGAGAGAAGCGTTGGTGGAGTCTTTGGAACAAGTTATACTTCCCAAAGAAGAGATATTGAACGACGAAGTAAAAACAGAAGAGATATGCCCAGAAGAGCAGAATTCTCAAGAAAAGCAGAATTTCCCAAATTCCCCAGAAGAAAAAGTGCAAAAAGAGGACCCGTTACAAGAAGAAAAGAATGAAGGCATACCCAGCAAAATA
Source organism: Lissotriton vulgaris (assembly GCF_964263255.1). Taxonomy (NCBI): domain Eukaryota; kingdom Metazoa; phylum Chordata; class Amphibia; order Caudata; family Salamandridae; genus Lissotriton; species Lissotriton vulgaris. Next base: position 1,174,303,816 of record NC_141696.1, read on the forward strand.
CCTTTAACAACTGAGGCAAATTTACAAAATAACTCTGCTTCGTCTCGCATCTGTGCCGTTGAATAGAAATGGAGGGATTTGATTATATATTGCACAGTTGGTTCTCTTTCTTTTTTAAAGGAAGAAACATTTTTAAAACTTGTACCTAGCCAATGTGTTTGGGGTAAAATATTCGCTGTGTAATAATGCTGTGAAGCATTTCTATGTCAGCTGATAGGTATGTGGTGTGAAATCCACATTCAGAAGATGCGTGGCTTACAAAGATGTGAGTGTTAAAAAAGTACACACCTACATTTCCCAGTGTTTACAAAAAAATCTTTTTATTGTATTTTCTCACAAGCAAACAGTATGTACAACCCAACCCCCAGCTTGCTTCAGCACACAGATACATATTATACGGCAAGTCACAGAGTCAGCCTGAAATCAGACTAAAGGCAGTTAACACTCAGTTCAGAAAGTCGAGGATTCCATCCCAGAAGGCCCTTACTCTGGAACAACGCCAGAGTGTATGGAGCAGTGTTCCCTACTGTCCACAGCCCCTCGGGCAGCGGTTCTAGTCACTCCTCCTCCTTAACGCAGAGCTGAGTACGCGGATAGTATGCCTGGTGTAGCAGCTTCAACTGAATGAGCCAGAACTCCATCCGGATAGCAACCTTTACGGGGCAATTACAAGATACCCCCCACTCATTGTCCTCCGAGTAGGGGTTGCAGCCTCTGTAACAGGCCTGGCTGTTAATGAGAAGTGTGGAATACATCTGAGCAATATAGCATGCCTGCATAGCGGGGTGACCAGTACCCGATACTCCAATGGGCTTTTGTCCTCTATATCGTAAGGGTAGGGGACCCGCCGAGTTAAGATGGACCTAATCAGTAGATATCGGAAAAATGAGCCCCCCTTCCCAGTCCACCCCAAAGGCATTTCATTCTGGATTTGCACGTCCGTGAGCATCAGCCACCCCTTGCCTCACCAGAGATCACCCACTTTGAAGATGCCGATCATATGTCAGCGCCGGTGGCCCGACACCCCTGTGTCCCACAGCGGTGTCTCCAATGTCAAACAACCCGCCCATTCCAGCCTGTGTGTCACAAGCTCAAACCACCAAGACGGTCAGTTTCAGGAGAGTGGTTACTGTCCATGCCCCGTAGATTCACCGTGTGATCCGATGGGGCTCCAGCGGCCACCTGTAGGCCATCAGGGCTGACTCCCTCTGATGCGCAAAGGTCCAGTTATTGACCAACAACAGTAGTACAGTTATAGATCCAGCAGGGCAATGCCCCCTTCCGACTGACTCCTCGTCAGTGTTCTAAGAGTGATCCTCAGGCACCACCATCCCAGGAAAGTTCCCTAACCTCTGCCTCCACCCTTCATAAGAAATGATCGGGGATCTCTAACAATGAATTCTGCACCAAATAAAAGAAGATAGATCATCTTATACAAGGCTACCCTGCCCAGCAGGAGCAGAGGGAGGTGACACAAGTGTTCCACATCCCTGTGGAAGTTCCTGTCCGTCCTGCATTTTTATCATAAAACAGATTACGGTCTTCTGTTACCTAATTTTCCAGGTAAATGAACCCAAGGTCAGCCCATACCAACAGCTGGAAACAGTCGCCCTGAGGGACCCAACGGGACAATGGGTATGCTCTGGACTTACCCCAGTTAATAGCTATGCCGAAGAAGAAACCGAAGATTTGCAGGATCTCAATGACACTCGGTAAGGAGCAATCCAGATCTGCTAGGTAGAGCAGGACATTGTCCGCATACAGGGATATCACATCCTCCCAGTCACCATCCCAGAGGAGGTCCCGCAACACTATGTCCCGCCGAACCCAATTCGCCATCAGATCAATCGCCACTGCAAAGAGCAACAGAGAGTGGGGCAACCCTGTCGGTGCCCCTACCCAATTCATTTTCCTCTGACTGCACGCCATTCAGCCACACCCTGTTTGTCGGCCCATGGTGAAGGAGGCTCACCCATGCCCGATGCACAGGCCCAAGCCCATACTGACAAGAAGAACCTGCAGATAGAGCCAGTCCCAGGAATCAAATGCCTTCTCAGCATCCAATGCAAAGAGAAGTGCCAGCCTCTGTATGTGGAGTCACCTGGCCAGACAGCCGAAGAGCCGCTAGAGATTGTGGCGCATAGATCTATGCTGCATGAATCCTGATTATGTGCCACTACGACATCTATCACCTGCGATAAGCAATTCAACAAAACTTTAGCAAGTTTACTTTCCACGTTTAGAAGAGGAATCGGCCTGTACAAGGCACAATGCTCTGGGGGCTTCCTGGGGTTTTGAAACAACACTATCTGCGCTTGCAGAAGATCCAGGGTCCTGGGGAAGTTTGCACCTCATCTGAGCCTTACAGTACAGAGCATGCAAAGGCTTGATCACCTTACTCTTAACACTTTTGAAAAACAGCGGGGGGAAGCCAGTGGGACTAAGGACCTTCCCACTTTTGATTTGGGCCAAGGCTTCAGGAATTTCTCTCTCTGTGATCACGACCTCAAGCGAATCCCTAGCTTCCCTACTCAGTTAAGGCACTGGGAGGTCACTCACAAAACCTTGCATACCCTCCACCACCTCCTGAGGGAGGCGGGAAGTATAAAGAGCGCTGAGGTAGCACGCAAAGGTCTGAGCTATCATCACTATTCTACTCTGCCGTGCCCTATAAAGTTTCCTTGCCTCCTGATGAACAAGCAGCCTATATTCCTCCCTGAGCTGCACCAGTCTCCGAGCTTGTTCCAGGTCCGACCGCTCCACAGGTGGCTCCTGAAATGTGGCCCCAACTGCCCATCTCCGGCCTCTGCGGCCCCTCACAGGCACTCACCATCACCCCCAGACCCCCAGTCAACTGCAAGGAGAGGTTGGGCTGGGACGGATGATGCAGGATACTAGCACCCGCAGTCCAGTGGTGTCAGAGCTCTAGGCTATGCATCCGACTCCGTTGCCGCTGCCCCACTGCCTAATTTCCTAGTGTTGTACATACATACAGTGTAGTACTGTTGCCATTCTAAGACTCTTAAAGTGAGTCAAATAGCATAAAATATTTACTAAAGCATCCCTAAGTACTAGCCAAGAAAAGCAATAAGAATAAAAACAAAGTAGATACGTCCAGAATATATTATGAACCTCAAGTGACTGGGTTCCATTCACAACCATAGGTTTTGTATTGAGGTTAATAAGTTAGCAAACACAAGATGATGGACGAAGTGCTGAAACGTTAAAAAAAATCACCCCTGGTCAAGAGTTCTGGGTTACATCCATTGTTCTTTTGCTCACCATGCCACCCCAGTTTGGACCCAGCCATATGCAAAGCAATCTTTTTTGTATTTCATATTTAAAAAAAAAATATATATATATATATATATATATATTGGTTGAAAAAACAAGTAGGTCACAGGAATCAATAGTTCCTATATTATTTCCATTATTTTTCCTCATCTCCATCTCCAAAGTAGGCGAGGTACACAAATCACCCATATGCAAAGCAGTCTTGACCCAATCCCCATGGCAATAGTCCAGCCCGAACTGCCAGGTCAGGTCCTCCCTGGACTGGAAATAAGTACCCAAAGACTGTTTCCGGGGTATCTCCCCTCATGAGCCAGTCTAGCTTGAATCCAATGGCCCAGCAAGCAAGGGACCTTCGTTTGGTCATACCTTTGGCCACTTGGGGCGAACATAGCAAACACAAGATGGTGGACTGAGTGCTGAAACTTTTCAAACATTCACCACCAGCCTAGAGATCTGGGTTAAATCCATTGTTCTTTTGCCCACCATGCCACCCTAGTTTAGAGCCGGCCATATGCAAATCAGTCTTGAACCTGCTCCCCATGGGAACAGTCCAGCCCGAATTGCTAGGCTAGGTCCTCCCTGGACCAGAAACAAGTATCCTGGGACCGGTTTCAGGGTATCAGGCCTCATCAGCCTGGCTAGCTTGAATCCAGTGGCACAGTGAGCATGGGATCCACGTCTGGGCATACCCTTGGCCACTTAGGGCAAACATAGCAAACACAAAAAGATCATGGACTGAATGCTGAAACATTTAAAACTCTCAAACCTAGTCAAGAGATCTGTGTTAAATCCATTGTTCATTTGTTCACCATGCCACCCCAGTTTGGACCCAGCCATATGCAAAGCAGTCTTGACCCTGCTCCCCATGGAAATAGTCCAGTCCAAACTGCCAGGCCAGGCCAGGTCCTCCGTCAGTCATAAACAAGCATCCTGGCACTGGTTTCAGAGTATCCCCCTAATCAGCCAGGCTGGCTTGAATTCAGTGGCACAGCTAGCAAGGGATCCACATCTGGGCATACCCCTAGCCATTTACGGTAAACCTAGCAGTTAGGGTACCAGCCACTTATATCTGCACTTTTTTAAGGCAATTTGAAACTAGGCAATGTTTAGATGAAAGTTTTTGAAAATGGCAGACACTACTGGATGGTCACACTTTTTTTTGATTAATGTGTGAACGCAGCTGCCATTGAGCATATAGTATAGTCAAATTAATATTTTGTTTGCTATGTAATATTGAGTTCAAGGCATTGGAGTATTTGAAACGGACCATTCTTAATATACCAGTATCCCATGTAACATGAGGCACAATACAAAGAACAGCATGGTTATGTATTTGAAATACACTTACCTTACCCAGATTAGAACCCAGGCCTGAAGGTTCATTGACCAGGAATGTGTCCACTAGACCCTACCTTTCTAGTCAATGGCTGCGATAGAAAGCACTCCCCGACATGATTAGTGTGATTACCCCCGAGGGCAGAATTCTGGACTAGTTGTTAACAGATAATAATTATGTTGGGGAATTGTTGTTCAGTTTGGAATTCACATTAACTGCCACCTTTAGTAACATGGGATTCAAAATCTGGTAATGCCAAGATATTTGTGTAGAACCTGAGACTTCTAGGGTAATGACTTACTCAAAAAATCCCAAAATATCCTATGCAGTTAGAGTGATGGATGTTTCTGCATGACATTTCTCTTTTTAGAAACTTGACAAATATTTTAGATATTGTTTTATTATTGTGCTATTATATTTTAAATTATTTTATGTATGGGGTCTATACTTCCGTCACTTTGCTAATTCAGCATATTTATGTTTTATAGGACTCAAAATTGTGTGTTCATTTGAGGACAGGGGACCACCTTAGCTGTGTACACTTTTTCTCGGGGAATAATTGCACTTTCACCATAGTCGTGATTCAACTTACTCAGGGAATTAGCTACTGCTACAAAATGTCTGCTCATGTTTTGGGAACGTCCCCCGGTCACAGCATATATCCCTCCTCGGGTTGTAGATTTCCAAAATTAAACTTAAACAAAACAATCTTATTTAGATTTGTTCTTTATTTCATTCTTTTTTATTTCTTCATTATTTCATGAAGTGGTGTAACTAACAGGAAAAGAAACAATGCCTCAGCTATCCCCACTGGTTTTTAATGGTTTTGTGGATTTCTTGAGAAGTTCTTTCCTGGTCTTTTGTGCACATCTATTCTTGGCTTCCTCCAATATCTCCCTATCTTTCAACCTTTTTTCCATTTCATCGATTCTTATTTCTGATTTCTCACGTGAAGACACGATTCTCTTTACTCTTAACATTTGAGAGTATGGTAGGTGATTCTTTAAACATTCCTGATGGATTGGATTAGCTCGTTGTATATTCAAGTCATTGCCATATCGTTTGTTTATTTATATATACTGCATTTATCCTTATTATGAAATTTTTGCATGTCCTCAGTATCTAAATACATGATTTAATTTTCAGACCTCAGTCATCCCTGATGAAGGCTACCAGTTTAGCCGAAATGCATTGGAATATTGACTGGAAATAATGGTTGGAAAACTGTGATTATCAAACGAATGATAACAGTAAAACAATGAAATAATGAAGAAATAAAAAATAATGAAATAAAGAACAATTCTAAATAAGATTGTTTTGTTTAAGTTTAATTTTGGAAATCTACAAGCCGAGGAGGGATATATGCTGTGACCGGGGAACGTTCCCCAATCAGGGGCACGCTTTTGTTTGTCAATATTAAGTATTCTACCCTGGAGCACGCAACAACTTCATAAACATAAGGAACCTAGAGTGCGAGTGTAACACCAATTTGCTCATGATTTGGGACATTGGGCGCAGGGTAGTCTAGAATCAAAATATATTCCTAGATATAATTAGGATTGTGAGTTTGGCAAGGAGGGGACTCCTTCCCGTTGTACCCTGCCAAAGTCTGTGTGCCCTCATTTAGAGACGAATAGACCTTAAGTAATCCATTAACATAGTCACATTGGCTCAGTCAACAGAATACTTCCTCTGACAGTCCAAATGAAGTAGGCGATGTTAGAGGAGAAAAAATACAGCAATTGCCCTATTTAGGGGGCATGGTGAATTTTGTTTTTCCTGTCCATCACTGCTAGGAAGAACCTGGTGGTGAGGAAAAAACTAGAATGACTCCCCACAACATGGAAGAAAACTGCCCGCGTGTGGGGGAGGGGGTATTTTAGGACATTGAAAGGAACCAATGTGATGAGGCTTTCTTTCAAGGTACAAAGCAGACACCACTGGGGCGAAAATATCTCTAAATGTGTTGGCTGGAGTATCATCAGCATGAGTGAGGTAGTGTCCTCATACATCCCGGTAGAATCTACTCCATCTGTCAAAGACTAAACCCGGACCGTATCTTTTCACTGTTTTCTTCTTGTTAGTGCAAGCCCCATATGTGAAGATCTTTATTTCTTTGAATCTATTAAAATCTATGGCAATTCTAGAACAGTAGGTCTACAATTAATTGATTGTCGTAAGCCCACAACTGTGTGATCACACAATATGGTGCCATCTGCATAATGCAGAGCTGGGATACACTTGCTGCCCAAATTAGGAGAGGACAATTGGGATTATTGCAATATCGCTGCAAAAGAAAGACATAAACATTAAAAACCAGTGGGGATAGCTGAAGCATTATTTATTTTCCTGATAGTTACACCACTTCATGTTTACACATGTACTAAACCTCTGGGTTTATTCTAAAATAATTTGTTGGCACCTTCTTTTTTTTTCCTTTGACCTTCATTTATGTGGGGTGTCTACTGGGTTTTCAGAAGGCTGATTGATGACTAAGCATGGATGCTTTATACATTTAAATCCACCAAAACATGTTCAAATGCCCAAGTGACAATCTCTTGGTTTTTTAGGTGGAAATTTCATTTAAGTTGTTGCTATGTGGGCTATCTGCCATTTTAATTTTCAGTTAAAAGGGCTTATGCGTACTGGACAATGCCATTCCCTGTCAGATATTTGATCATTGTTTATTGATTCTGGACCAATCACTTAAACAGACATATTACACTGCCGATCGTTTTTAAAAGTCTCCCTCTGTTTTCATTTTCTGGGTTCTCTGTCGCTTCTGGAAGTTACCGCTCCAGGTAATCTCTCTCGCCGGTCTGTATCAGAAAAGGATAACCTCTACCTATTACTTTGCCACCTTCTTGCTTAGATAGATGCATATTGCTTCCTTGAGGGCAAGTATAACAAACTTATCTCATTAATGTTAGAAGGACACAACATGGATTGTTGATGTTGTCGGGCTACTGAGCTGTTATTTCTGTTGCCATCAGTCAAGCAGTCTTTTGTCTTATAATACCCATAATGAGATAACAACAAACAGTGACGCCCTGACCTGCTCCATTTTTCAACACTGTTTAGGCAAAAAATACCCTGCCACCATCATGACTGTTAGAAAGAAGTCTTGCATTACATTTGACAACTTCAGAATTGGGATATGGCATCTTTTGACCACTTCATGCCACAGCCATTAGATCGTTTTAATTAACCAATCGAGTCTATTTAGCACATCCATCCAGAAAGTGGTGATCTACTGCATAGCTATTGCATATGGGAGAGAAAACCTACTTGTTGATTACAGAGCTAGTGCATACTATTTATTCTAAGCAGAGCCCCTTATTTTTGGTGAGATATATTTTGTTGGATTGCTCTTAATAAAAAGCATTTATGTAAAGTTCAACATCACTGTTGTGTCCAATTGATATACATTTATTTCTTGGTGTAGTTGCTTTGACTCCTCAGGATCAAAGTGTTCAAGCCATGACATGAGCCAGTGCATTTCCTGTATACCACTTAAATAAAATGTATTAAACCTGATTAAAAGATAAAGCATATCATGAAGGTTCATTGTCCAGTAAGGTGTAGTTAAATTAAGATTTTCAGATTCTCCAATGAATCAATTTTCCGAGTTATTATCAATACTGAGGTAGCTGGTTGAATCAAACTTTTTAATATGGGCTGCTATGATTTATCTAAATATTATGAATTTCCTCAAATAGGGGAGTTTTAAAATAATTTTCTACAAGCCTTTGAATCGCACCTGATTTTGTTTTGGCGCTCTTTGGGTTTTGTTACAATCAGTATATTAAACATCATTCATATTCCTTTGTTTATGACTGATCACAATTGAGCATATTCCACCTTGTGGAGTTTTAAAAATATTTCTATTTGAATCAATTGTAGTCATAGTTTCGTATTCATATACGATAATGAGAATTTATGTATGATGTAATCTAAAAAGGTACGTGTAGCTATATTTTTCCTTTTGGAAAAGGTAACAATTGACAATTTTAAACCATATATTGGGCACTATAGATAAACTTCCTGAATTACATGATTTTAATACTTTTTTGTGTCAACGGTTTTCTTACAAAATTAATGATGACCATATTCCGAGATGTAGCTTAAAATAGGCTGAATATGTGAACAGTATGCAGTGGTAGGTGGACTTACAGGTGCCAATGTAATGGTGCCAGGCATTTATCTGCCTGCACTGCACCATGGATTTACACATCAAATTTTAACAATTGCTTGTAGAGAAAACAAAAAAGGAAGAGAGATGCAGGCGTATGAGTGAGAAGTACTACTCGTAAACAAGTACAGAGGCATCAGGGCTACTCTCATAGAAAAAAAATAGTAAAACAAACAAGGACATGTGCTACAACATGGGGTCAGGCTGCGGAAGCTGATCACCGCTTCTTCTGTGAATAGCTCATCCTTATAGAACACCAACAGAGATCACACTGAAGGTGACCCATGAAACATGGTGGTATAGAGGAGTGGTAGGAGAAAGGGAGCCCATAAACAAATGATTACAAAAATAGATAAGTATTTTACTTGTGAATGGGCATAGGAGTGTTCTGTGCATCGATTTAACTTCCATGGTGAAATATCCTAGAACTGCATAAAGTATATACCTCTCCAGTTCAATATTACTTTAGAGGAAATGCAAACACTGCAAGTATATTAGTGCAAAATTAATAAATCTCCTTTAAAATAGGAGTGTGATTTTTAGGAACAGCTAAATGGGTGAAAGTGGTTAATTGGCTAGAATGACCTAAGATTCACAAATGTCCATCCAGCTCAGGGCTGTGCTCATCGCGATTGAGGAGTCAGGCAGCGGGTCTAATTCAGGGGCTATTTCTTCGGGTCAGGTAGAAACAACATAACGCCCAGTGTGTCTGCCCATGAAGGACAGAGGGGAAGACAAAAACATTGCATCCCTAGGGAACACCTATTCTGAGGCTGTGTGGCCTGCAAAAAGAATAAGAACAAGCATCCCCGGAATCTACAACTGTTTGGTTTAGACAGGCATCAACTTTTGAGAGCCTTTTTCGTGGAGGTGCAGAGTGTGTTCTCTTTTCTTGGACTAAGAATATTTTGCTTAGCAAACACATTTGGGTTAAGGCTTTAGATGTGGGTACAACAAGGGTAATTGGTGACTGTGTCTTTGGATCCTAGGGTTTACCTGTGACTATTTGTGATTCAGAGCAGGACAGATAAGGTACTCCATCACAAATACAATGGAGTACTGTGGGAGGGCAGGGCGGATATACAGACGTGGAGGCTGGATATATTGGCGAATAGGAGTCTCTTTATTAACAGTTGACACAGATCCAGGGATTAATACAGGGTCAAAAGTCTCTTCCTCTGGGGTCTTCTCGCTTCCTGAGGGAATAGATGACGATGCCAGCGTTGGACTGCCCTCTTCGGTTGGGTAACGAGGTGGTTGGGTTGTTGAGGCGTCCGTGGCGTATCTTCACCCGGAGGCTCACCAGGGGAGAGAAAGAATGGGACATGTCAGTGTTCTGGGTCAACAATGTTCAACCGACCCCTACACCCGGTAGTGCTCAGTAGAAACGAAAGGGAAGTGAGGGGTTAAGAACTAATCGTGAGGGAAGGGTAAAGGAATATTCGCTGAGGTAAAGTCGGACGTGGTAGTAGGTCAGCTCTTAGGGAAAAGAAAACCCTTGCAAACAGAAGAGTAATACCATAGGATGGCTGATGGCTGAGTAAGGCACTGCGGAGCATGCACGCACGTGTGACAATTCCCCACATATGCTCCCTCCCTTCACCCGCATACAAAAGATACCTCCGCCTCCCGTAACAGTTCCCACGCACGGTGTCACTCACCGGCCCCGCCGTAACTCTCCAGAGTCACGGCACGCTCTCCAGCTTCCTCCGGGGGATACCACCGCTCCTCCGACCAGTATTCTTCGGTTTCCCCCGTTTCCTCGATGTCTAGAACGTTGTCCTGTCCCTCGGCTCGCTGCTCCCAGTTCCGATCCTCGGCGTCCTCCACGCTTGCGTCTTCTTCCGCATTCAGCTCCGCCTTCCCGCTGGTCCAAGACGCCTCTTCCTGGGTCGCGTCAATCTTTATTGGTGTCCCACATTTCCTTCCGGGTTCAACTCCTCCCCCTGGCTCCGGAATCCGCTGTGAAGAAACAGGAGAGGTTGATGTGTTCCGATTTCTCAGCTGTGGAGGAGTTCGCTTTTGTTCGGTAGGGCATTCTGGGGAGTGTAGTTTCTGTTCATGACATCTACGAAGGTTTTTTTCTCACATCCCCTTTCCCTTGCTGTCTTAGTACTAGGGGTGTTTCCTTGGGGATATCTTGACAGGAAGTCCACATTCCCTTGTTCAGCTCCCTTTCGATGTCGTGTATGGAACCTGTATGGCTGCAGAGCTAAAAACAACCTCAACACTCTATCGTTGTTTCCTTTGTTACGGGCCAGCCATTCTAAGGGCGCATGGTCCGTGAATAGGGTAAATTCCCTCCCTTCCAGGTAATATCTCAGGGTTTTGATAGCCCATTTAATGGCTAAGGCTTCCTTCTCTATGACAGCGTAATTATGTTCTCTTGGAAACAGCTTCCGGCTAATGTATAAGATGGGCTGTTCTTGTCCCTGGGGTGTCACTTGGGATAATACTGCACCTATTCCTTGATCAGACGCATCTGTCTGCAAGATAAAGGGAAGTGTGTAGTCGGGACTAGCTAACATGGTCTCCGACGTCAGGGATCCTTTTAGAATCTGAAAGGCTTTCACCAGTTCGGGTTTGGGATGGTTTAACTGTGCCTCAGTATTAGTCGCTTTTTGTAAGAGATTTGTGAGGGGTGCTGCTATTTGGGAGAAGTTAGGAATAAATCTCCTATAATAGCCAAGCAGTCCTAAAAAGGCCCTGAGATCTTTTTTTAGTTCTTGGGAAAGGGATTTCGGAGATGGCTGTCAATTTGGAATTTTGGGGCCGTATCATTCCTTCACCTAACAAATACCCCAAGTATTTCACGGTCTGGGCTGCCAGGTGCCTTTTTGTGGGATTGACTTTGAGACCATGGGGTCCCAACGTTTCGATCACTCCTGACAAATGGTCCAGATGTTGGTCCCAATCGTCGCTGTAGATGACTATGTCATTAATATATGCTCCGGCATATTCCTCACGGGGCCTTAGGATACAGTTCATGGCTCTCTGAAATGTGGCTGGGGCCCCATGGAGTCCGAAAGGTAATACCTTAAACTGATACAACCCGTCGGGTGTGGAGAAAGCAGTTTTTTCTCTGTCTTGGGACCTCAATGGGATTTGCCAGTACCCTTTACACAGGTCAAGGGTGCTAATGTATTTGGCTCTCCCTATTTTTTCGACCATCTCGTCCACCCTTGGTAGTGGATAGGTGTCGAATTCAGAGATTTTGTTAACCTCTCGGAAGTCTATACAGAACCGAACCGAGCCGTCCGGTTTCGGCACTAATACGATGGGTGAGTTCCATTCACTAATGGATGGCTCTATTATGTCCATTTGGATCATTTTCTGTATCTCTTCTCGTATAGTCAGGCGGCGTGCCTCAGGTACACGATAAGGCCGAAGACGCCCCTTTTTCCCTACAGGTGTCTTGATGGCATGCTCTACCAAGGTGGTTCTTCCCGGGGTTAAGGAAAAGACCTCTCTAAGGGGCATGAGAACACGGGTTAACTCGTCCTTAAGATGAAGTGGGAGGATAGTGTCTATGCATTGATCAAATAAGGGTGTCTCTGTCCCTATTTTTGCTGCTAAAGCCGGTATAGGACCTTCCCATTTTTTCAATAAGTTAATGTGATAGATTAGTGAAGTGCCTCGGGTTGGATCAAGTTCAATACGATAGGTAACTGGGGTTACCTGCTCTGTGACTATGTAGGGACCCTGCCACTGACCCAATAATTTGTGATCCGATGATGCCATCATCAGTAAAACAGGATCTCCCACCTCAAGCTTCCTTTCTTTGGCTTTTTTGTCATACTGAGCTTTTTGAGCAACTTGGGCCTCCTCCAGATTGTTACGAACAATGGTCCTAATCTGCCCTGGATGAGTTTTTAGGCTGGACACATAATCAACTATGGGCTTGGCATTATCTGGTTCGCTTTCCCATTTCTCTTGAGCCATTTCCAGCAATGTCCTAGGCTTATGGCCATATAACAGTTCAAAAGGGGAATAGCCGGTGCTCTTTTTTGTCTTACACCGTATAGCAAACAGGGCCAGGGGTAACATATCCTCCCATTTTCTAGTCTCCAGATCCAACAATTTTTTTTAACGTGGTTTTAAGGGTGGCGTTATATCTTTCTACCAGTCCGTCTGTCTATGGGTGATAGGCAGAGGTTCTAATCTGATGGATTCCTAACTGGTTGCACACCTGTTTCATGACTTTAGATACAAAAGGAGTCCCTTGGACAGTTAAGACTTCCTTTGGAAATCCTACTCGGGAAAATACGTTTACCATAGCCTTAGCGATGTTGACGGCATCTGGCCGGCGTAGGGCTATTGCCTCCAGGAATCTGGCGGCATAATCAACAAGGACCAAAACATACCCACACCCACTTCTGGAAGGTAGTAAGGGACCGATGATGTCCATGCCTACTCTACTAAAGGGTTCTTCTATAACAGGAAGAGGATGCAAGGGAGCACGAGGCGGCATGTATCTACTGTGTCTCTGACATGTGGGACATTCCCTGCAGTACCTCTTGACTTGTTGAAAGATGCCAGGTCAATAAAACCTCTCAGTGATCTGTTTTTCCGTTTTGTCAGCTCCGAAATGTCCCCCCAATATATGGCTGTGGGCCAGAAACAAAACCTTATCCCTGAAGGGCATGGGAATCAAGAGTTGGGGTGTTTGAGTAGGACTTCCTTTCCTATATAGCAACCCATTTTTGATAAAGAAGTAAGGACCTACATGGAGGGGATCTTCGTGATCTAAAGCATTTTTCCAGGCTTCTTGAAGAACAGGATCTTCTCTTTGGGTGGCACGAAAACTTCGGTCATTTTCCCAGGGATTTTCGTCAGGTATAGCCGGCAACACCATAGTGCCTTTCCCCTTCTCTGCTCTTTTCTGTTTACGCCTTTTCCTTGGTTTAGGGACAGGCCACTCGGGTCCTTCTTCTCCTGAAAAGGGAGCTTCAGCCCACCATTCCTCTCCATTATTTGGGGTATGTCGGATCATTTGTGGAAGATGTGGATAGTCACTTCCTAAGATCACTTGTTCAGGGAGGTTCGGAATGAGCCCCACTTTTAAAGAGGTGCCCGGATCGTTCTCATGTTGTATTTGGACATGAGTGGTTGGATACTCTTTGGTGTCACCATGTACACAGCGTATTGCCAATGTGCCGTTGCTGGGTCCAATCCAGGGTTCTAGGTCGTATAACGCTTTGGCGACATCCGGTGTCCGCTAATGCCAGGGTTTGTTGTCCATTGACTTTTACCGCGCAGTGGTAAGGAGGAAGTGGCTTGCTGGATGAGGAACAATAATAATTCCTGGCTATGCCTATTTCCATAGGTTCCTCTTTCTGGGGGCAGAATCTAGCAATATGTCCTAATCCACCGCAATGAAAACACTGTGGTCCTGGGTTTGATGGACGGAATACGGGAGGTGGGATGGCAGCTCCCGGAATAATGGTCACTGTTTCTGGTTTTTTTGGGGGTGGGGGTCTGGGTAGCCTATGGGTTCCTGGTCCTCCAGCTTTCCACGGCTGTTCCTCTCGCCCTTTTTGTATTTCCTGGGCACGGTTGTAGGCACTGGCTATTTCTACAGCAGTCTCCAGCGTAAGGTGAGCTTGTTGTCGGACCCATTTTTGTATTGGTGGGTGGAGTGAAGCCAGGTATTGTTCCAAATAGATTTTAGCCATGATACCATCCTTATCAGTGGTAGCTGGTTTTAACCACCGGTCTGTCATGTCCTTTACCCTATAGTACAAAGCACATGGTGTCTCCTGTGGTCCTTCCTTGATTTGGCGTAATTTTATCCTATACAATTCATCCTCCACGCCCAACCGTTCCATGATACAACGTTTGATATCTGCATAGGGCACTTTCCCTTGTACAGTCGCTGCCTGATAGGCTGCTTGTAGGTCGCCAGACAAGAGAGGACCCAAGTATTGACCCCATTTATCTGGAGGCCATGCTGCAGTCGTGGCTATGCGCTCCAAATTATTAAAGAAAAAATCTGGATCTTCTCCACTGACATTTCTGCATCACCATAGAGGAAAGGGAAGCAGGTCCTTTCTGGTTGCCCAAAACTTCAGCTAATTTGTTCATAGCAGCTCCTTGGGTTTGGCTTTGTCCTGTTATAGCTCTGCATCTTTTCTCGATCTTCCTCTACTACGTGTAGGAATCTTTCCATCACTTTGCCCAAATGTTCTTGGTGTTCCGCCATCTTTGCCAGAGCAGCCTCCATGTCTCCGCTAGATCCCACTTCTGACACCACTTGTGGGAGGGCAGGGCGGATATACAGACGCAGAGGCTGGATATATCAGCGAATAGGAGTCTCTTTATTAACAGTTGACACAGATCCAGGGGTTAATACAGGGTCAAAAATCTCTTCCTCTGAGGTCTTCTCGCTTCCTGAGGGAATAGATAACGATGCCAGCATTTGCTGCCCTCTTCGGTTGGGTAACGAGGTGGTTGGCGTGTTGAGGCGTCCGTGGCGTATCTTCACCCGAAGGCTCACCAGGGGAGAGAAAGAATGGGACCTGTCAGTGTTCTGGGTCAACAATTTTCAACCGACCCCTACACCCGGTAGTGCTCGGTAGAAACGAAAGGGAAGTGAGGGGTTAAGAACTATGCGTGAGGGAAGGGTAAAGGAATATTCCCTGAGGTAAAGTCGGACGTGGTAGTAGGTCAGTTCTTAGGGAAAAGGAAACCTGTGCAAACAGAAGAGTAATACCATAGGATGGCTGAGGGCTGAGTAAGGCACTGCGGAGCATGCACGCACGTGTGCCAATTCCCCACATATGCTCCCTCCCTTCACCCGCATACAAAAGATACCTCCCGCCTCCCGTAACAGTTCCCAGGTATGGTGTCACTCACCGGCCCCGCCGTAACTCTCCAGAGTCACGGCACGCTCTCCAGTTTCCTCCGGGGGATACCACCACTCCTCCGACCAGGATTCTTCGGTTTCCCCCGTTTCCTCGATGTCTAGAACGTTGTCCTGTCCCTCGGCCCACTGCTCCCGGTTCCGATCCTCGGCGTCCTCCACGCTCGCGTCTTCTTCCGCATTCAGCTCCGTCTTCCCGCTGGTCCAAGACGCCTCTTCCTGGGTCGCGTCAATCTTTATTGGTGTCCCGCATTTCCTTCCGGGTTCAACTCCTCCCCCAGGCTCCGGAATCCGCTGTGAAGAAACAGGAGAGGTTGATGTGTTCCGATTTCTCAGCTGTGGAGGAGTTTGCTTTTGTTCGGTAGGGCATTCTGGGGAGTGTAGTTTCTGTTCATGACGTCTACAAAGGGTTTTTTTCTCACAAGTACCCTGTCCGCCAAACGCTTGGCTTGTCCACCTCATGTAAGGACATGGAGCCCTGAGCTTTCCTTTTTTTTAATTTTTTTTTTTTTATTCGGATTTTACAGTGCATCATAAAAATAGAAAAAACATTAATGAGTTAATCCGGTCATTAAAAGAAACAGCTCTTGGGCATCAACAACAGTTCATAAATACAATCCATAGATAATAAATAGCACAGTACATCTTGTCCTACAGTTCATAATGTCGAGACATCTAAAACAGTGTGATAAAACAGATAGAACACAATTGCAGCTCAGGCGATTACAACTTGATCTGCCTCCAATTAGTAACCGGGCCCAAATCTTTCTTCCAAAATCCCTTGACTTCACCCCCTTTTGTTCATACAAACAAGTTTCAATGTTATGGATTCCCAGAAACCTAGAAAGCCACATTTGAAAGGACGGGGCCACAACATCCTTCCATCCTGCTGAGATTAAGATCCTGAGCACAGCCACAGAAATAAAAACCACAGCTTCTTCCTCCTTCCCCAACTTTTGATTCAAATCGATGCCCATGATCATCAGGGTAGGGGATAGATCGATCTTTTGACCTAGCAGCCCCTCCCTGAATTTCTCAATCTCATTCTTCACAGGGGTCAAGAGACTACAATTACAAAACATATGCAATATATCTGCCTGCCCAGCCCCACACCTTGGACAGGTATCGTCATCGCTCACCCCCAGGAAAACAATTTAGCGGGAGT
This sequence comes from Lissotriton vulgaris, assembly GCF_964263255.1. Classification (NCBI taxonomy): domain Eukaryota; kingdom Metazoa; phylum Chordata; class Amphibia; order Caudata; family Salamandridae; genus Lissotriton; species Lissotriton vulgaris. The sequence continues at coordinate 1,174,320,665 of NC_141696.1, forward strand.
GTAGTACAGATTGAACAGAGTTTTGTAGTGCTGGGCCCGCAGATTTGAAGCTCTGAAAATCTTTTTATTCAATTGTAAAGCCTGGTCGAGATCTACATCAGGATTCCCCAGTTTCCTGGACCAGGCTACTTCCACCTTATCAACATCATCTTGAATTTCTAAGAGAAGGAAGTTATAAAGAGTCTTCATTTTTTTACATCCTTTAGTCAATGCCTCCAAAAGCGGGCAATTATCAAGGGGTGGCGGTTTTGGTCTTAGTGCCTTCAGGGACCGTAACAGTTGTCCATAAACAAACCAATGATTGCAGGGGATTCCAAATCTGTTTTGTAGGGCCGTAAAGCTTACAACCGCATCTCCATTCATTACTTCTCCCAGGGTCTTGATACCCATCCCCCTCCAAGTTTTAAAGGTCCCATCGGCACCTATCCCTGAGAAGAGACTCAAGTTGTAAATATGTAGGTATGGGTTAACCTTGGGGATGTTACACTGCTTTCGACAGGCCTTCCACATCCGCCAGACACTGTCCAGAATCTTATACCTGGCTTTCTTGTAAAATCTGTGGTCCACTTCACATAGCATTAAACCCAGCACCTTCCTACCTAACAATAGCTCATATATAGAAGGGGGCTGCTGACCTTCAGGGTTTACATCATTAGAACATGCCTCTGTCTGAAAGAGTACCGACATTTGTGACAGGAGACAGGTCCAATGGTACAATCTTAAATTAGGCATGGCCAGCCCACCCCTTTCTCTTGAAAGTGACATCAAATTTGTTGACCGCCTTACTTACCCAAATTGCCATATGAACTTTATAAAAACAGATTCTACATTTTTAATTATTTTCTCTTCCAGGAATATCGGTATAGCCCGAAAGAGATATAGCAGCTTGGGGAACATCGTCATCTTGACCGCATTCACCCTCCCTATCAATGAAAGGTGTAGCCCATCCATCCTTCTCAGATCGGTCTCTATGGAATTAATAAGCGGTATATAATTCTCTTCAACTATTTTATCTACTGAGGCGATAATTTTCACGCCTAAGTAAATTGCTGCATCCACAAATCTGGAATCAGTTTTTTCTATATTTTTCGTGCAGAAAATCTGGGTCTTTGCTTCGTTTAATAAATAACTAGAATGAGCACCAAAATGTTTGGTAAGCTCGGACAGGACCACCATTGCCTGCTGGGGGTCGGTTGAGAAAACCGCAAGATCGTCCGCATACGCTAATATTTTATTTTCAAATCCATTGAAAACAACCGGTCTTAACCTGGGGCAACCCAAAATAGCCTGGATGAGGGGATCAATATAAAGAGAGAAAAGAATCGGGGAGCACGGGCTCCCTTGACACGTTCCTCTCCTTATAGAAAACAGGTCAGATTTCTCACCCATAACTGTGACTCTGGCAATGGGCTCCGAGTACATTGCCCTAAGTGCTCTGATTTTTTTCTGCTCAAACCCTCTTCCTGCTAAGATACCCCAGAGAAAGCTCCAGACCACACGGTCGAAAGCTTTCTCTGCGTCTAGCAGGATCATTGCCATCTCCCCTACCGTGGCATCATGGGCGTCAAATAGGGCTATTGCCCTGCTAGTATGATCCGTAGTGCCACTAACCCATGCTGCCAAGGGGAAACGAGACCGCCAATAATCCTGCCCAACCTCAAAGCCCAGATCTTTGAGTACAGCTTGGTATCGGCGTTGATCAATGAGATTGGTCGATACGACCCCGGGTTCTCACTAGGCTTCCCTTTTTTGTGGAATATAATGATATTTGATTCTCTCCACGATACCGGGATCAGCCCGGTGCAAACAATCCCATTAAAAAGATCTACTAGTAGCGGGATGATTTCTGATTCAATACGCTTATACACCTCCAATGGAATGTCGTCGGGCTGGCAGCCTTCCCTGAGGCTAGCTCCTGTAGGGCGACCTTTATCTCCATTTCTGTGATATCCCTGTCCAACTCTTCCTGAAGTGAGTCATCCAGGCGCAGTCCTATATCTCTGACGTCGTCCAAATGCCTTCCGTCCATAACCTCCCCACCATACAATTTCTGATAAAAATTTCTAAACACCGCTAAGATCTCTTTAGCCTCTGTAAACTCCCTACCACTCTCCACTATTTTTGTAATTACATTTTTTTACTTCTCTTGCCTTAAACGAAGGGCCAGGGCTCTACCTGCATGTTCTCCCGTTTCATACCTCTTAGTTCTGGTGGCCTGATATTCCCCTATCGCCTTTTGAGTAACCATTTTCTGTAATTCTGCCTTAATAGCCAATAAATCATTATGGCTGTTACTACCATCCCCACCCGAAGTGATAACCCTAATGTACTCTTCTTCTACGGTTGCTAACCTCTCCAATAATTTTGTTTCCTCAATCCTATCTTCTTTCCTCATCTTAGTTGCGAAGCTGATTGTTTCGCCTCTAAAAGCCGCTTTAAGGGACTCCCACACTACATTACGAGATGAACTGTATCTGTTGGCAGCAAAAAAGTCATCCGTCCACCTCTTAATGTGGGCTACATATCTAGTATCTTCCAATAGTCTCCTCTCGAAGGACCAAGAGGACCTTACCCTTTCACATACCCCTCTTTGATATGTAATTACTAGAGGGTTATGGTCCGAAAGTACCATCGGTAGCCTAGATATAGCAACTCTATTAATTTCCAGAGTGGAAATAAACAGGTAATCCAATTTGGAGTATTTCTGCGCATTGTTTGAAAAATAAGTAAAGCCAGGGTTTTGGGGCTACTTAGTCCCCCAGACATCCACTAATCCGAGTGAATCCATGAGGGCCTTTATCGCCCTGAAGACCCTAGGTTTCCGCCCAGCATAGTGCCCCCCATTTACCCAGTTAGCAGAGATATTTAAATCCCTGCATACTATTAACGGTGCCAGCCAAACAGCTAATTCAATTTCCAAATAATTGAAGATCTCTGGGTCATCCCCATTTGAGCCATACACTGCGCACAAAGTATAGCCCATTTCCAATTCTGCGATAGCCCATCTGCCACAGCTATCTACCTTCGTCCTTTTCACACCTCCCAAAGATCTCCTAACCAATATTGCGACCCCCCTAATTGTTGAAGATTGAGATGAACAGGCGACCAACTCAAACCCATTTAGAGACAACAGATTCCGCTTTAACCAAGGAAGGTAAGTCTCCTGGAGACATAGCACATCGATCTTATTAAATTTGACAAAGTATGCCAATCTTTGTCTCTTCCTCCAGTCGTTCAATCCACCCACATTCATTGTACAGATTCTAATGTCTGCCATCTTTGCAATTGGTTCGACCCTCCAACAGACCATAGACCTTATACCCGTTAATTTTCCTTAGACGCCCTTTTAGTCCAGATAACACAGCCTCAAAAACAACGCCAATGATTCACCATTTCCTCCCATTTTCTTTTTTCACCCTTCCACACCTGCCCACCTCCCTCTCCATTCAACCCCCCCCCGCCCAACCTCCCTACAGCCCGACCCCCCTGCCCCCGCCCCCCCCCACTCAGTGAGGCACACAGATCTGAACTGTGCATGTGACGGACGTGCTGTGTTTGCAGTGAGGACAGCAATAACCAAATCTTAACACCTAAATTAAGCCCATACAAAAACAAAAGGGGAAACAAAAACACTTATAACAGAGCACAAGGAGCACCTGACCAGTCATCTAAAGAAGCAGCAGCTTATGCCCTACAGATATGCCCCATAGATATGCCTATTTGCCCAAGCTGTCTAGATACGCCTTGGCCTTGATCTCTGAAGAGAAGTACAATGTTTTCCCCTCATTAATAATTTTTAACTGCGCTGGGTTGATTAAATACGCTTGAAGTTTCCTGTCCTGGAAGGGCTTGATCAACCCCCTAAGACGCCAGCGCCTTTCCACAGTCACGTGGCAAAAGTCCCGGCGAACAAAAAATGACACCCCATCACAGTTTCTCCTGGCATCCGGTCTTGCCCTCTCTGCGATTGCCTGTCGTAGAATAAAATTGCCAAGAAATATCAGCACCGCCCTGGGTTTATCCCCTTCTGTAGCATTCCTTCGTACTTTAAAGGGGGTACGATGGACTCTTTGTAGTTCGTTTGGCCAGTCCCATCCGGACAGCTCGGGGAAGGCTTGCTGGAAGAGCTTAATGATATAAGTCCTGATGTCCGACCCCTCGATCCCCTCCGGAATTCCCAGGACTCTCAGGTTGTTCCTTCGAAGCCTATTTTCCATCTCCTCCAGCTTCCATTGTATGTCTGTAACCTGGGAATGCTGTGAGTCCATCTTAGCCACCGCTCCTGCCACCTCGGCTTCTGTAGCCACCACCCTCTCTTCCAAATTTGACACTCTGTCCCCCGTGGTAGCACAAGCCCTAGAGAGTTTTCGTACCACTCCCTGCATTTTCCACATAGCAGCCTGTGGTTTACGGCTGTCTTGGTGCGTTTCTTCTCTGTGTGCTAAGATCTCTTGATGTATCGTCTCAAGCAGGGATAATTGTGTCTGTTCCATCAGAGGGCTGCCTTGCAGGGGTAAAGCTGAAGAGTGGTCCCAACTTAACTCTCGTCGCACATGAGCTTGAACCCCAGCGGCATTTTGGGATTTCAAGGCTGTTGCCGGCTGATCATTCTCGTGGTCACTTTCTGATTCCAAAAATCAGCTACGCTCATCATCATCTTCTGACAACTCTTCCCCCCCGTCTGAGACAGAATAGGAGGCTTCACTCGGGACGCTCTCTTTTTCGATACTGGTTCCTCCAGCTGCCCCATCTATCGCTTCATCCGGTGCAGCTCCTGGGGGTTCTACTGTGCCAGTTGGTTCAGCACTGACCACCACCCCAGTACTCTGAGCCGAAGATTGTGGGACTCCCCCTAACTGCTCCACCCCTGGGGGGCTCATGAAGGTCTCCCGATTCTCCTTACTCACGGCGTCCGAATGTACTGCCTCCACGCCACTTTCACCTTCCCCGGGGCTTACTGTTTCAGACCCAGGCACAGGAGTCAAGTCCAAGTCACCAGCTGCCTCTGAGATGTTGCCCACTCCCAGCTCCTTAGAAACTTTCTCCTTACCCGCTTTTGTGAGCAGGTCGATGTTCATAGCAGTGGCCATTCGGGTCTTAGGAGCGCCTTGCTGCCTCTTCTTTTGTTGGTTCGGCTGGGGCTGGGGCGGACTATCCCCACGCGTGTCATCAGGGGCCTCATTCTCGTTTTCCTCCCTTAGGGCTTTTTTTTCAGGTTGCTCGCCTTAGATCCCGGGTTCTGTTTGGGAGCCATACCTCTCAAAGACAGCCTCTTCTGCTGACTCCCTAGTCGGTTGTGAACGCTGTAAACGCCAGTGGTCTCTGTGCCCGATTTCACCTTACTCCGCCGGCTCCGCATCAAGCTCCGCCCTCCTCCTGCAGTGTAGCGTCCTCTACCGGGAGCGAGTCTCTCCAATGTCCGTACCACAGCCCGCAGGAGCAGCCTCGCTGATCCGCACCCGGTAAGAGCCGACAACATTACTTTGCCCTCAAATAGCCGAGCATACGACCTCCCAGCTAAAAACAAAGATTTTAGCCGCTCCTCGCTGTGTGCTTAAACCACCATTGGGCTTCTCCTTGCAACTTCCTCACCGCAGCTCTGCACCGGCCACTAAGCGGCCGCCATCTTGCCTCCCTCGCCCTGAGATTTCCACTGATGGAGCCGTCCTTTTCAACTGTGTGATGAAGTAGGGGCTCTCAGAGGAAGGGCATTACATTGCCCACCCTATTTAGGGACGGTGTAATGTCCTTTTTTTCTATCCTTTACCATCAGGAAGAACAGGAGAAAACAAATCATGACCCCACACCCTGGAGGAAACATCCTGGGAGTGGGAGTCATTGGTATTTATTTTCAAATGCAAACACCTGAAAAACAAAAAAATATAAAAGTTTGGTGAACGCCTGTCAGAACCTACGGAGGCCGTCCATCTAACTGTACCTTGAGGGACCTGCAGTAACAGCGGTTCCTTTCAAGGTATAAGAGAGGACGGCTGGGCCAGCGGTTAACATTTATCCCTATGTCTGGGGATTTTTCTGTTACTGGCCCCAGAGATGGGGTTACTTGTCGCGATTTCTGGGGATCTAGCGGGCTCTCAGTAATCGTATTAGGGGTTTATTCCATTATGCTTCTGACCTCTCTACTTTGTTGATTCTCATCCTTTTATTAGTGTCTAAGATTAGCTTTAGTACACGTTTAACCTATGGTTCCCGACCATTCTTTGTTCCTCCCTGTCCTCTTCATACCATTGCCCTGTCTGAAGGTGCTTGGTGTTAGGGGTCCATTGTGATGTGCTACCATCAGTACTGTTTTTGTGAGACATCTGCAGATCCTTGTAGTTTGTCACATTAACGTTGAGAACCTTTTGAAATTTGATATCTGATGTTAAAACAATCTGCGAATGTTTATTTGTTTAAAACCCTAGACGTCAAGGAGGTATCTGCAACTATCTTCAGAAAAACCAAGGCCCATATTTGCACAGGTTTTGTGTTACTTTTTTTAAAAAGATTCAACGCAAAATCCTTTTAGTATTTACAAAGAAAGGCAAGTATCTGTTTGTGCTGCTTTATAACAATAAAAGAAAGCAGCGCAGGGCATTGCGCTGCCTGGCATTACTTTGCTTCAGTGAGGTGGTCCATGAGTGGTACATTTTGACACAAGCCCATATGTACCAATTTTTATGGATTTGCCCTACAATCCTGTGCTTTCCTGGTGCTAGCATCACAAGCATTGATATCTTTAATTCTCTGGTTATTTCCTCTTTGCATCTGCGCTGCAATGTGCAGCACCCATAAAAGAGGAAATGCCCTCAAAAGATAGTTTGGGTGCAAACAAACTTTCCTGATCACAAGCCAGACACTGTTGCAGAATGGGGCAAATATGCCCGTGTTAGCGCTAGGCAATACAAAGTGCACCCGCACATAGAGAAAGTAGAATTGCACTATTTCTTTGAAGATATGATGCAGTTCGTCTCTTTCTAGGTGACGCAACACAGAGATGCAACTTTTTTTTGCTGTACTGAGGTGTTCACCAACTTGTTATTAAATCTAGCCTCAAGATTCATGTAGGAAGGAGGTGGGTGATAATATTCCATATGAAAAGGCGGGCACTTTTATCTAATGAGGAATAAGCCTAAAATCGATGTAGAAAATCTAAGGTTTTAGGTATTATAAACTGAATTTAAATCCTGTGGTCTGAAGGACTGGTGACATTGACATGTGTTTCTTAAATATCTAGTACCAAATTGGAAACTATTTTAATGGGCCAACTGCAGCTTTGGTATGAATAAGTCATGGACCCGGGTGAATCCAGGGGTTGCCGCTCCATAATGGCAGAGAAGCGTCGCCCCACTGCCCAGAGCTAGCAGATCATAAATAAAATGCTAATAACACAAAGTTATTATCATTTTATTTATTGCTCTCTGAGCCGCGCAATGGGTATGGGGCGGGGCCGGGCATGCCGTGTGCAATTAGACATGCACACTTAGGTTTCTCCAACCCAGCTGTGTTGCACAGCTAGGTTGGAGAAAAGCCACAGGCTCCAAGGCACTGTCTGAGTGGCAAACAAGGCCGCTCAGACCAATCCTGGCACGGCTTTCCTGCTGTAAGAGCAGCGTCTGGATTGGGTGTGGAGCCTGTGCTCTGAGACCCACCCATATCCGGGCTGGGTCAAAAAAGAAACGGGGCAGCCGGGAGCAGGGCAGCAAGCAAGTGTTATTTTGTATTATTACCCAACCACAACCCCCCCTCCCCCACCCTAGATAGGCGGTGGCCGCCACTGGGTGAATCATCTGGGAGTTGAACTACCAAACATCTTTGGACAGTCATGGTGCTTTGCAGACCTTCACAGGACAATTTTAGCCCCTGAACTAATTAGCTGATGGGATTCAGGCGCTGCAGAAAATATGGTGTTCTGGTTCTCTAGCAGAAATTAAATAATGTATTTGTGGGATGAAAACCCCCAGTATGGTAGCAATTTAATTTGAATGCTTGAGAGCCTGCAATGGAGAGGAGGCTCTTATAATGCAACAGTGCCTTTCATTTTTCAAAGTTCTTCTGCATTAAAAGTTGCAAGAACTATATGTTCTGCTAAAACAGACTGGTGTTTGCCTACACTACACTATGCCTAGCCCAATTGGTTGAAAACGACGTGGATACATAAGTAAAGGTTAGGTTAGGTTAGGCTGATTTATAAAGCGCAACAGCTGCCCCAGCAAAGGGGCGTCCCGGTGCTACGAGCAAAGAAGGCAGCTAGCAGCAAAGAATCCATCAAAACAGCAGAAGGAAAAAGCCAGAGAGACGACCACACCTAGAGGGCTGGGAAAAGATAAGTTTTCAGGGCCTTCCGGAATGTCAAGTAATTGTCCATACTCCGTATATAAACAGGCAGGTCATTCCACAACTTAGCTGCTAGAATGCGAAAGGAGCATCCACCGGCGTGGGCCCTCCTAACCTGAGAAACAACTGCGAAGTGTAGACCTGCTGAACAAAGGTGACGGGAAGGGGCATAGGTGGAGAGCAGGTCAGCCAGAATCCCAGGAGCTGGGGAAATCCTAAAAGCAAAACAGAGACTTAAACTGCACCCGTTTTGCCACTGGCAGCCAGTGAAGCTGACAAATGGCAGTGGAGGTGGAACAGCGGTGAGGCAGGCCTAGAAGAGTTCTAGCTGCCACATTTTGGACTCTCTGCAGTCTCGCAATCTCCGTCTTGTTGGCCCCCAAATATAGCGAGCTGGCATAGTCCAATCTCGACAGCACGGATGCCTGGACAATCATCTGTCGGATGGATGTGTCAAAGAAACCCAGCAGGGGTTTAAGCCCGCGCAGAATGCCAAAACATGACGCCCGTACCTTCTTAGTCTAGGTTTGAAAACTCAAGGCCGAGTCCACCCAGACCCCAAGGTTCTTCACCACCTGTTTAGCGGTGGGTGCGGGCCCATGGTGGAGGGCCACCACTGTTAACTCCACATCTCCTGGTCTTTCCCAACTAGCAGAACCTCAGACTTGCTGGCATTGAGCTGGAGACAGTTGGCCGTCATCCACCCTGCGACGTCCGCTAGACCACTCAGGAATTTTGCAGCGTCATTCAGACAGTCATTGGAGAGGGCGACAACTAGTTGTGTGTCATCGGCGTATGACACTATAGTCAGCCCTCTCCTCTTGGCTGCCTCAGCTAGGGGCTGAACATACAGGTTGAAAAGCGTTGGACTCAACGCCGAGCCATGCAGCACTCCTTGTTTGATAGAATGGGGTCTGGAGGCGAAGGGAGGGGCTGACATCAGAAAGGACCTCTCCGAAAGAAAGGAGATAAACCAATCCAGGGTGCAACCCATTATGTCAGCCTCCTTCAACCTCTGTATCAAAATCTGGTGAGAGACCGTATCAAATGCGGCACTAAGATCTAATAGGATTAGTGCCAAAGTACGTCCCTCATCCAGTGCTGCTCTTAGTTGTTCGATCGCAGCTAGGAGGGCAGACTCAGTGCTCAGACCCGGACGAAGCCCGCACTGGGAGGAGTCCAGTATGCTATTGTCCTCCAAGTAACCTGACAAGATAGAGTTGACATAGGCTTCAGAGAAATTAGTGGACCAAGGAAGTAGGGGGATAGGGCGAAAGTTCTCTGGTTTTGTTGGATCATGGGTGGGCTTCTTTAATAGTGGCATCTCCCTGGCCTGCTTCTATGACCTAGGAACCTTGGCCATTGACAAGGACATGTTAATCACCTTGCTCAAAGGTATTAATAGCACAGGGAGAAGTCTTATCAACTGGTCAGGCTTCATAGGGTCAGCCGGGGAGCCAGATTTAATCTTACAGCAGAGTGCACGTAGCACATCCTCGAAGATTGGCGGAAAGGTAGTCAGTGTATGAGCGACAGGGGTTGCATTAGATGTAGAGTGTAAATGTAACAATTACTCAAGAGGGGTGTGGCTGGGGATTTGCATGCTAACAGCCTTTATTTCATTGGTAAACTACACATTAGTATAACCAGGTTCGCTTTCAGGTTTACATAATATTATTCTATTCCGCTGGTTCAATCAATCAATTTATAAAGCGCGCTACTCACCCGCTAGGGTCTCAAGGCGCTGGGGGGGGGAGTGCCTGCTACCGCTCGAAAAGCCAGGTCTTGAATTGCTTCCTGAAGGAGAGATGGTCCTGGGTGAGTCGTAGGTGGATGGGGAGGGTATTCCAGGTCTTGGCCGCCAGGTAGGTGAAAGATCTTCCTCCGGTGGTGGTTCTGCGGATCCGTGGGACGGTGGCGAGGGCGAGGCTGGTGGAGCGGAACTGGCGGGTTGGCGTGTAGAACGTGAGGCGGTTGTTGAGGTATTCGGGGCCCAAGTCGTGGAGAGCCTTTTGTGCGTGGGTGAGGAGTCTGAACGTGATCCTTTTGCTGACGGGGAGCCAGTGCAGGTTCCTCAGGTGGGCGGAGATGTGGCTATGTCGGGGGATGTCCAAGACGAGTCGTGCTAAGGCGTTCTGGATGCGCTGGAGTCTTTTATGTAGTTTGGCGGTGGTCCCAGCGTAGAGGGCGTTCCCGTAGTCCAGACGGCAGGTGAAGAGGGCCTGGGTGACCGTTTTCCTGGTTCCAGTGGGGATCCAGCGGAAGATCTTACGGAGCATGCAGAGTGTGTTGAAGCAGGAGGAGGTAACGGCGTTACCTTGCCTGGCCATCGTGAGGGAGGAGTCAAGGATGAAGCCCAGGTTGCGTGCGTGGTCCGTGGGCTTGGGTGGGGGGCCCAGAGCAGGGGGCCACCATGAGTCGTCCCAGGCGGAGATGGATGGGCCGAGGATGAGGACTTCCATCTTGTCTGAGTTCAGTTTCAGGCGGCTGAGCTTCATCTAGTCTGCAATGTCTTTCATTCCGTCCTGGAAGCTGGCTCTGGCGGAGGTGGGGTCGTTGGTGAGGGAGAGGATCAGTTGGGTATCGTCGGCGTAGGAGATGATGTTGAGGTTGTGCTTGCGTGCGATGGCTGCGAGGGGGCTCATGTAGACGTTGAAGAGGGTGGGGCTGAGCGAGGAGCCTTGAGGTACGTCGCAGATGATCTTGGTGGCTTCTGCGAGGAAGGGCGCGAGACGGACTCTTTGGGTTCTGTCGGAGAGGAAGGAGGTGATCCATCCAGGGCCTTTCCTTGGATCCCGGCGTGGCGGAGGCGGGTAGTCAGGGTGCGGTGGCAGACCGTGTCGAACGCAGCCGAAAGGTCGAGCAGGATGAGGGCAGCGGTTTCTCCGTTGTCCAGCAGGGTCCGGATGTCGTCGGTGGCCACAATGAGGGCGGTCTCGTGCTGTGGTTCGCTCGGAATCCGGATTGCGATGGGTCGAGGGAGCCGTTCGTCTCCAGAAAGGCTGTCAGCTGCTTGTTGACGGTTTTCTCGATGACTTTTGCAGGGAAGGGGAGGAGCGAGATGGGGCAGAAGTTCTTGAGGTCTGTGGGGTCTGCGGTGGGTTTCTTCAGGAGGGCGCTGATCTCTGCGTGCTTCCAGCTCTTCGGGAAGGTGGCGGATATGAAGGAGTTGTTGATGATGTCCCGAAGTATGGGTGCGATGATGGAGTCGGCTTTGTTGTAGATGTGGTGTGGGCAGGGATCGGCTGGGGACCCCGAGTGGATGGTGTTCATCGTGTGTGTGGTATCTTCCGTGCTGACCTGAGTCCAGGCGCACATGGTGGTGGTGGGGGGTGTAGGTTCGGTGGTGGGGTACGTGTTCTGAGTACCGAAGCTGTTGTGTATGTCGACGATCTTACGGTGAAAAAAGGTGGCCAGAGAGTTGCAGAGGCCTTGAGAAGGCGTGATGTCGTTGTCGCTCGCGTTGGGGTTGGAGAGCTCTTTCATGACGTTGAAGAGTTCCTTGCTGTTGTGGGTGTTATTGTCCAGGTGTTCTCTGAAGGATGACCTTTTGGTGGTGAGGATCAGCTGGTGGTGTTTGCGGTTGGCGTTCTTGAGGGCTGTTATGTTATCCGTTGACTGGATGTGGCGCCAGGCTTTCTCAAGGTCACGGCAGGATTTCTTGGAGTCTTTGAGATTGTTGGTGAACCACGCGGCTTTCTTGCTGTTGAGGTTGCTGGGGGGTTTTTTCAGTGGAGCAAGGGTGTCAGCGCAGTCGGTGATCCACTGTGTGAGGTTGGGGGCTCCTTCGTTGAGGTCCGTGGTGTTGGTGGGAGGGTTTAGGCGCAAGGAGGTGGTGAGTTGGTTGGTGGTGATCTTGCTCCAGCATCTTCGGGGGGTTTGTTGAGGGCGGTGGTGGGTCGTTGTTTTCCTGAAGTTTAAGTGAACGCAGCTGTGGTCGGTCCAGTGGAGCTCGGTGGTGTGGCTGAAGGAGATGTGGTTGCTGGAGGAGAAGACAGGGTCGAGCGTGTGGCCGGCGTAATGGGTGGGGGTGTTGACCAGTTGCTTGAATCCGAGGTTGGCGAGGTTGTCTAGTAGGGCCGTGGTGTTGTTGTCTTGGTCGTTCTCCGGGTGGAAGTTGAGGTCTCCTAGGAGGATGTAGTCGGGGGAAGCGAGGGCGAGCGGGCTGATGAAGTCTGCGATGGCCTCGCTGAAGTGTGAGTGTGGTCCCAGGGGTCTGTAGATGAGGGTTCCTTTGAGGGTGGTCTTGGGGTCGGTGTGAATCCGGAAGTGCAGGTGCTCTGCGGTGGCGAGGGTGTCGTCGGTGTTGGTCGTGATGCGGATAGTGTTTCTGTGGGCGATGGCGATGCCTCCTCCGGTCTGGTTGATGCGGTCCCTCCGGATGATCTTGTAGCCATCCGGGATGGCAATGGCGATGTCGGGGGCTGAGGAGGCGTTCATCCAGGTTTCCGTGAAGAAGGCGACGTCTGGTGCCGTTTTGTCCTGGAGGTCCCATAGTTCGACGGCGTGCCTGTGGATGGAGCGGGTGTTGAGCAGGATGCACTTGAGGTGGTTGTTGTTGGCGGCTGTTTTGGCTGGCGCGGTGCAGGACCGAGTGCAGGTGAAGTAGCAGGCATGGCAGGTGAAGGCTCCGTGGGTGCGTTTCGGGGTGGCTTGGTAGCAGGTTGGATGTCGGCCGGTGTTGAGTGCGTGGAGGGTGGCGGTGTCGTAGCTCAGTCGGGTAAGCTGGCTCTGGCGGGTTCCAGTGGTTCTGGTGCTGGGCGCGGTCCAGGCGTGGACGGGCGTAGACGGGCTTGCCTTTGGCGCGCCTTCGGTGAGCAATCGGCGCGCCTGCTGCCCGTGGCCGCTGCGCATACGCGCGGTCCCCGCCATTTATGGCGAAGTGGGAGGGAGGAGCAGCTGGGAGGCGGGAGCGGGGGAGCGGGAGACAGGAGAGGGGGGCGGGGCCGCAGGAGAGCAGCGGCGGGGAGCAGAGGGGGGGGAAAGAGCGGGAAAGCGGAGCGGGGGAGAGCAAGGGCAAGCCTGGAGAGCGAGGGCAAGCCTGGAGAGCAGGGACCCTAAGGAGAGGTGGCAGCAAGAGGGCCAAGCAGGCAGCGGCAGCAGAATACAACATTTTCTAGCTTACGCGACAAGAATTTTAGATTCTATTAAGGACACGGAGGCGAGGATTATGCTTTCTCATTTCTTTACTGCACAAACAGCAGCCAATGAAAAGTAAACTACAATAAGTAAAAAACAACATTTCCCATGAGGCTTTGAACCACGCCTCCAATAACAGTAACCAATCACAGTGGTAACAAGCATATAAAGTATAGAGACACTAATCTGGCCTCCTCTTTCTTTGCGCGAACAGTCTAGTCACAGTGAACAAGTCTTTGACTCTCAACGGAGAGAACAGTTCCTTAGGATTTCTCAACGGAGAAAAATATCCATAACATGAAGGATCATCTTCCACCAGGAAGGGGCAGCAGCACAATCCACAGAAGGCAGTTAACTCTTGTTGGAGTCGTTTCCTGAAACAGAAAAAGAAGTCTGAGAAAAGAAGCCCACAAACCATATGTCTCAGAGGGCGGGTACAAAGTTGTTAAACAACATAATTTCAAACAACTTTACAGTTATATAACTGTCCCAACGGGTGGGATATTTCTCGCCTCCGTGTCCTTAATAGAATCTAAAATTCTTGTCGCGATAGCTAGAAAATTTTGTATTCTATGGCAGGACCGGAGGCTTCTGATTATGCTGGTTCAAAGCTCATAAATCAAAGCTCATCAATCACAGCATCAGAAACATGAGGAATAGGTTTATAATAAAACACTTTAAACATTGAATCCGAAGACCAGTCAGCCGCTTTCAAGATATCCTCCAAGCGGGAACCTAATAAATAGGCTTTAGAAGCCATCGCACCTCTAGCTGAATGAGCACCATAAGCAGATGTATCAATGCCAGCTTCTGACATGATCCATCTAACCCATCTGGCCAAAGTAGCTGCAGCAACCGGTTTGAAGAGTTTTTGAACAGAGATCAACAACTGGCCTAAAGGATCAACCCTGTGTGCAATAGTACGCTCTTCACAACACTTGAGGCATTGCAACACACATAGCTTGCTATTATGTGGAAAGGCGGGATACTCCACTGAGCGTGACATGGTCTTAGTACGTCGTGTAATAACAAAGGAGACACCCTGAGGAGAAAACATCCTACCAGCCAAATCTAGAGCTCTAACATCCGAAACTCTGCGACATGAAATAAGACACAATAGCATAGTGAGCTTGGCAGAGAGCTGTTTTAAAGGCAAATCACCATTATTGGGCCAGGTTTCCAACAAATTAAGCACATTTGTAACATCCCACATTGTGGAATACCTGGGCCAAGGAGGATTGGCCACACGCACACCCTTAAGCAACTTAGAAACCAAGGGGTGCATCCCCACAGGCTTACCCTCGATGTGGTCGTGACCAGCAGAAATTGCAGACATGAAATTATTAACCGACCTGTAAGCCAGGCCTGAAGCTGCACGTTCAGACAAAAAATTAAGTACATCAGTCACATCTGATCCCACGGGATCCACCTGTTTTGAAAGGCACCAACCCACCCACTTCTTCCAAGAAGCAGAGTATTGTTTCCGGGTGGAAGGAGCCCACGCCGGTTGCATAAAGCTGGAAGCTTCTCGTGAAAGGCCTGCAAGGCATTCATGTCTCTGGAGAGCGTCCACACCATTAAGGTCAACTGGTTCTGCAGGATTAAGGGATGACAAGCTCCCACTGGGTCCTGCAGAAGCGTCGGGAAGACTGGGAGCCGGAAGGGGAGATCCACAGATAACTCCAACAGTGTGGGAAACCACGACTGAGTCGACCAGAACGGAGTCACCAACACTATTGTTGCCCTCTGCCGGCGTACCAACGCCGCTACTCTCGGGATCAGCGCAAACGGCGGAAAAGCATAATTCCTCCGTTGACCCCACTGGTGAAGGAACGCTTCCGTCCCCATTACCATTGGGTCCGGTCTCCAACTGTAAAATTGGGGGAGATGGGCATTGAGGCGAGAGGCAAACAGGTCTACTTGACAGGGGCCTCGCATAGTCATGATCTGAGAGAACAGCGATGGGTGAAGTCTCCAATCGCTGAAGTCTCGGAGAAATCGGGAATTCCAATCCGCCACCTGATTGAATTTCCCCGGCAGGTATTCCGCCACCACAGAGATCTTGCGATCCAGGCAGAAGTGCCAAAATTCTTTCGCAATGTGGACCAGCATTCGGGATTTTGTCCCCCCTAATCGGTTGATGTATCTCACCGCTGAGACATTGTCCATTCGAAGGAGAATACAACAATTGCTCTTCAGCGGTGAGACAGACCTGATGGCAAAGGACCCTGCCAACAACTCTAGACAGTTTATGTGTAGTGTAAGTTCGTCTGCTGACCATCGTCCTCCTGTGGTATAATCTCCACAGCGAGCACCCCAGCCCCATTGACTGGCGTCCGATTCGACTACTACATCCGGGGCTGCGCCGAAGATGGCTCGGCCATTCCAGGCTGACATGTGTTCTAGCCACCACTGGAGTTCCTCCCGAGCCTCTGGGGAAAGAGGAATTAGGTGATCGTAGTGGAATTTCCTCTGTAGAAAAAAGATTTTCAGCCTCTGAAGTGTAGTGTAAGGGACCGGGGAAAATGGCTTGGATCGACGAGGCCAAGAAGCCCACAATCCTCGCCAACACCCGCAAGGAAATCTTCTCCTTGGTCAAAGTGGATGTAATCTCCCTTTTGATGGACCTGATCTTGTGAAGGGGAAGTAGCAGTTGAGCCGCAACAGAGTCTATCAGGAAACCTAGGAATTCCATCTGCTGATTCGGTATCATCACCGACTTCTTGGTGTTGATGACGAATCCCAGATTCTGCAGCAGGGATGTCGTCCACTCCAAGTGAGTGAGAAGAAGGGACCGATCTTGGGCTAGGATGAGAATGTCGTCCAAGTACACAATGAGACGCACTCCCATTTCTCGCAGACGCGAGACCACAGGTTTGAGAATTTTGGTGAATACCCAAGGGGCTGACGACAGGCCGAAGGGAAGCACCTTGTAGCGATACCATCGTCCTTTCCAAGGAAACTGTAAGAATTTTTGATGAGAGGGGCAGATGGGGACTGTCAGATAGGCATCTTTTAGGTCTAACAGGCTCCAACAGGAGGTCTCGTAAAAGATGGATACCTCCATCTTGAAGTGGCGATAAGTGACATAGGGATTGAAGTCTCTTTTTATTTTATGGAACTTATAGAGCGCGCGGCTACCCCCAAAGGGGGTGTCCCGGCGCTGAGACTGTGAGCTAGAGAGGGGGTTGATCCTATAACAGTGAGAATAGCCAGGTTTTTAGACGGCTACGAAAGAGAGTTTCAGAAGAAGCAAAGCTGAGATCTAAGGGGAGGCCATTCCATAATTTAGCCGTCATAACTGCAAAGGCTCTGCCGCCCATTCTGGAGCGCCATTCTGGAGCGACGGAACCGAGGTTCAAAACCAAGCGTTGGCCGCCACCCTTCTTTTGTACCAGGAAGACGTTGCTGCAGAATCCTTCGGGGATGAAGGGTCCGACAGCAATAGCCTTCTTTTGTAACAATTCTTCCAGTTCTGAGTCGATAAAACTCTGTTCTAGACGGGAAAAAAGGAGAGGCTGAGGGGGAAAGGGTTGAAGGGGGCATTCCAACATCTCTATGTGATAGCCCTGGACGGTCTGCAATAGCCAAGCATCTGAAGAGAGGCACATCCAATTCTTTACAAAATAACGCAGTCTGCACCCTAAAGGGGCCAGGGGGCACATCTGACTTACCGGAGGATTGATTGTCAAAATTTTTGTAGCCTCGGTTGACCCCTCGATTATAGCGACCTCTGAAGCCGCGGGATCTTGACGGGTAGAAGCCAGCCTGGTCTGGTTCCTGTGTGTACCCTCTGCCGCGCCTAGGGGCGTAACCTCGTTGAGGACTGGTATTCGAGTAGCGGCCGGTCGAGCGGCCCCTGCCACGACCGGCCCTATTAGAGACCTGGTGCAACACCCTCTTTAAGGAGGCTTGAGACTTATCCAAGGATGCAAAGGTATTGACAAACTTAGCAATGTCTTTGACAAAGTTATCCCCAAACAACTGTCCTTCCGCCAGAGGACCCGGCTCTGACGAAGCCAATTCAACCAATTGGGGGTCAATCCGGAGCAATACTGACTTCCGCCTCTCAGAAGCTAGAGCGCAGTTGGCGTTTCCCAACATGCAAATGGCTCGCTGCGCCCAACCCGCAAGGACTTCAGGATGGATAGCATCACCTGTTTCTTGAGCCTGGAGGGCCAACTCCAGTATCTTGGCCAAAGGCCCTGAAAGGTCAAGGACCTTATCCTGGCACGCTCTGAGCGCGCGATCAATACCTTTTTTGGGGTCTTTCTTGTATTTTTTGAGGAAAGTAGTCATGGAAGGGTCAATGTTTTGGGTAACGGCCACCTTATGGGCCAAATCGGGACGGGGACACTCCGACTTAAGGCGAGCGCTCACCTCTTCATCAAAACCTTTACGGAGGTGAGACTCCAGGTATTCCGCCACAGCTGGGGGGGACCCAATCAGAGGACCTAGGATGTATAATGTCCGTTGGGTCAAAGGAAAAGGGCGAGGGAGTGACAGCAGGGGAGGCATGCTTGCGTTTTTTAGAGCGCTTGCGGGCGCAGCATCAGAGGAGTCTGTGTCCGTATCCGTGTCAGTGGTGGTGTCTTTAAGAGGGGGGAGTTGGGGGGGGGGGCGGGACGGCAAGGACTTGTCACCAGCGGAAGCTTCCTTGGATCTATAAAGCTTATCACAGGACTGAGCGTGGGGCCAGGACGGGTCAAGAGCCATCTTCTTATTGAGTGGGGGACGTGAATGATCCTGGGCAGGGAGATGGAGTGGCTTACCAGGGACCAGCAGTTCCAGTTTTTTGGCTAATGGAAGCAGGGCTGAGGAGAGGGCCTTATCAAGCTTAGCGTCCAGCGTCTTGTCAATTATATCCTCCATAGATTCCTCCTCGTAATATTCATCATTGCCCTGGTAGTCGCACGCAGTACCCTCCTCTTCGCAGTACTCAGTATCTGCCATCTTCACAAGGGACCTCTTAATCCCACTAGAAATCCCCAGAGGGAAGCAGAATTACCAGCCCAGTCAGGGGCGTCAATTGGGGAAAGTGCCAGGCGCAGGAGCCGGAAATACCAAGAATATCAAAGTATAGAGTCCAGTTCTAGGACTAATGGAAGGAAAAACAACCCAAATCAGGTAAAAAGGGGTTGCCAAAAATTATCCCACTTCCTCAGTCACTGGGAAGGCAGGGGTTAAATTATCAGACCTCCAATTGTCAAAGAGGGTGAAAACGCTGCTTTTTTAAGGTCAAAAACAGCCCCTCAGCTCCTGCCCAAACTGCGTGGAGGCCCCTTTCAGCCGGGGCTAGAGCGTCCGTTCGGCACCAAGGGCTGCGCGCGCACAACAGGCGTGCGCGAGACCCTGAAGACGCACGCCGGGCCCAGCCGGGTGCCTACATGCGCCTCCTTCCCCGAGGGGGGGGGGGGTAAGTTCCTCCGGATCGCGACCACGATCAAATGCGGCCACAGCCGCGAGCAGCGATGAGGGGAAGCAGGGAAGAGCCTACGAGCGCAACACGCGCTGAATCTAAACACCGGAGCACGGAGCGGGCAAGAGCAGCACCGCTCCGATATCGGAAGGAAGGGGGGCGCCGACCGCGGCGTCAATAAACAAGGCGCCACAGCGCGGCAAGATTAACGGGCAACAGAAGCATCAACAGAGCATAGCAAAAACGGTACACGTTAATAGCAATGGTATAATCATGAATTGACTATGAAAAAACATGCGCCTGGGGCGAATATAATCTACAGTCATACAAGCATATAAAGTAAGGAGCACTTATCTGGGCTGCGGAGCAGCAAAGAAAGAGGAGGCCAGATTAGTGTCTCTATACTTTATATGCTTGTTACCACTGTGATTGGTTACTGTTATTGGAGGCGTGGTTCAAAGCCTCATGGGAGATGTTGTTTTTTACTTATTGTAGTTTACTTTTCATTGGCTGCTGTTTGTGCAGTAAAGAAATGAGAAAGCATAATCAGAAGCCTCCGGTCCTGCCATAGAATCTGGGCACACGGGGGCCGTGCGGTAGTGGAGTGACCGGGTCAAGGGTTGAAAATAATTCTCTAAATCTTGGAAATCTAGAAGACTAGTTTTACAGATCGAGTGACAGCATTTCTATTTTTCCAAGGCATAGGACTTGTGAAAATCTCTCGATGCTGTGTTACAAGCAAGCAAGTATCTGGTGCTCATCTAAACCTCATGTAAACAAACTAAAGTGTTACCGAGATTCTCAAATGGGCACTCAGAGGTATCTTCTTGATTGTTATGTGGTTTCTCTCTCTGAGTTTATTAAGTGAAAGCCAATTGTTTGTCTTTGCAGTTTTCTGAAATAAGGCATGTGCACACTTTGCTGCTAATACATATCTACGGTTACAAGGTTGTCAACCACATGCCTTAAACAAGAGTGTGATTCCTTATTTTTTTGTTGTGTTTTCTTTTTTCAAAGTAACAATGCGTAGGCAAGGAATATTATGTAGTTAATCTGAAAACATGCAATACTCGTGTTGTAACGTAAAGATGTAGAGTTGTGGTAATCTGTATTGTGTTATGTTTTTCTACTAGAAACACTGTAGGTTGTTAGATAGGCTAACTTAGCTTATTTGGGGACCTCTATAATACTTCAAGAAGCAAGTGGTGTCTTTGTTCAGTTCGTATAGTAACACTCTCTTTTATAGAACCTATGTAGTAATTACTGTAAAGCTATTAAGTTCTTGACTTAACAAACACATTATTTTCCCCATTTGATGTTGCTTGGTTTCTCGGGTACATTTGCCTTGCAATGCGGTATGAATTCTGAGAAGGACTGATGTCAATGTTAGCAGAACAATATTCTATACTCTTTTGTCTTGAAACTTGCATGACTAATAATAAGATACAGCAGATCTCAAAGACTTTCACAAAGTTCAGCAGTCCACTCCCAAATGCCCAGCTGTATATATCACCTTAGCTGCTTCGCAAATATCCCTCCCCAGTGCTGCGCTGTCCATTGGAACTAGTGCTGAATGGACGTCCAATGGTTGTGCGCAGCACTGGGGAGGTAGCGCTCGTGACGACCGTTGGCCGTCAGCAGCGCTTAAGAGGATATTTACCTCAAAAATGATAATTCTTTTTGTAGTACTGAAATGGAAAACAATAGGAAAATTGTAGATGTGAAACATACTTGTTTTTGTTTGTTGTTTTAGAGGTGGATAATTCACTTATCTGTTACTGTGTGGATCAATAAGAATAGTGCTGCTCCAGGTTTTTAAAAGACACTCCCCCTGGATCATATTGTCTGCTGCTGAGAAGAACGTAGCGGGAGCAACCTGAATCTTTGGCACAGTGGCAATGCACCTTCATCAGATCACCTTGGCAGGTTGGTACCAGTCCCCCATCAGTTCACAGAGCAAAAGTTGGCAGTGCCAGCTTTCAAGAAACTTAAAGAGGAATACACTTTGACACCAGCAAAGGGTCCAAGACCTTGGGGCCAGCACTTAGAGGTCAAGATTCACTCCAGCAGAGGCCATCAGCAGGGTCCTGGGCAGGTCCAGTTGGAACTGGTCAGCAAGGGATGCAGAAAAAGGCCTCTTGTAGCTTGATGTGTCCCTGTATCCCAAACAAGAGGTCAGCAAAATGACCCTTGGAGTCACTTCTCGGGTCCTAGGTTCAAGGCATGCACGTCCAGTCTACCTTCGGGTTATTCAGACAGAAGGGCAGTCCTTTTTATGATGCCCCACAAGTCCAGTAGTGTTCTGTGGAGGGTACTAGGGTTTCCACATTTATGGCCAGTGCTAGACTGTGGGTGGGGAATCTTCGTGCCCCTCTCCAACTTAATGGGATAAAAGAACCCGGGGGCGGTGGTGCTACCCACTTTTGCAGCACTGCCAGTGTGTTTTACTGTAAGCTATCCCACAGTGCTTCTCTCTACCTAAATACAACACAGCGGAAGCATTCTTCTCCTGGTCAGAGCTCCCCATGCCCACCCAGACGTGTGACTATGGAAATGGATTAAACCTCCCTAGTGGTCACTCCAAACCAGTCTGGGGCAGCTACCCCTCTCACTGGGTTTGGAGCCCAAGACAAAGGGAAACAGGCCTAGATGTGAGCTACATCTGCAAGTGACATGGTAGGCCCCCTTTGAAGAGTAGGAAGGGGCTTGGCATTGCCGTCCAGGCCATCCTGCTGAAGATGGAAAAACACCTCTCCACACTCAAACCTTTTCTCCACAGTCTAGGAACAATCCTCATCTCTCTGCAGAGGAGTCATTCAACAATTAGGTGACACTGGACACTTCAGAAAGGTCTTTTTGGCTAGGGTAGATATATGACAACTTTCTAAAAGTGTAATTTCTGCAATAGTAATATAAAATCTGGTGATTCTTAAATTGGATTTTAAATTACCATGAAAACGAGTCCTTGAATGAATTTTCTAGCTGCTCCCAAACCAAAATTAAGCATTATAAGTTGTTATATTGTAAGTCCATGTTCCTCTATGTGCGAGATAGCCTTGCTACTGTGAAAAGCTACTTTTGGGGTCTTTTACTGCTGTCACATTTAAAACCTTAATTAGAAATTTCCTACTTTTTAAATACCAAGCACATTGTCCTTTAGGCATTTAGGGCCTAATTTAGGGGTGACTTATAAATATCAAAAAGGAGGATTTAGGCTTGGCAAAAAGTTTATTTTGCCAGGCAACAATCTGGGGTAATGCAACACAAAATATGGACATTTCCAACAGTGATGAAAAATTGGTTGTAACACCTAGCCTAATTCCAACCCCACATGTAATCCTAACTCTACTTATTGTCAATCTATTGTTAGTTCTTATTTCCTTTAAGATTAGCCTTACTGACATTTTATAGGAGCATTTGTACGGTGTCAAATTTTGCAGATCTGCGGTCCACGAATTCGTGCGAAATCGCAAAACAATCCGCGAATTCCCTGATTTTTTCCGCTAAGTCGCCGATTTTTTTGCGATTAGCACTCTACTCAACTGGAGTACTTTCTACTGGCTAATCAGTAAGTGCTACCTCGTTGGGTAAATGTATAGTGCTTTTCCTACACTGCAGCTGCGTAAAGGGCCAGAAGATTTGTCTCAACTGACCATGTGTGCCTGTAACTTTGCCACCGCACCAAAACGCGCTGAGGTCCCTTGAGTGAGCTGTCCATCATAGTTGGGAAAGGGCGGGAAGACGTTTGATACCGCTTATGTGTGGTGCGGGGCCAAACGAGCGGGGCTTCTATGCGTGTCAATATGCCTCTTGTGTATACATGGTCAGAGAGCGAGCAGGGCAGCAGGTGAGGAGAAAGCAGCCTCCTGGTCACAGGAACTACACTGGGTTTGCGCTTGAGAAACTCAGGGATTGAAAGACCTCCCTCGAGTATTACAGCTAATTTTTGGCTGCAGATATGGAGTTAAAGCACACTTGCCCAGCCTCGATCGTGCTCACTAATGTTTTGGGCTGATTAAAACGTTACTGAATTTGAGCTTCAACTCAGGCACCTGCTATATCTGTAAGTGCTTCCTGTTGAGGTTTAATTTTTGTGACAGGAGCCTCGTGCCAGAATGAATCCTGCCCTGCATAGTTATCCACGAAGATGTCACCGTTTTGTGCAATACCTCTACTCAACTGGAGTACTTTTACTGGCTAATCCAGTAAGTGCTACCTCGTTGGGTAAATGTAAAGTGCTTTTCCTACACTGCAGCTGCGTAAAGGGCCAGAAGATTTGTCTCCACTGACCATGTGTGCCTGTAACTTTGCCACCGCGCCAAAAGGCGCCGAGGTTCCTTGAGTGAGCTGTCCATCATAGTTGGGAAAGGACGGGAAGACATTTGGTACCGCTTGTGTGTGGTGCGGGGACAAACGAGCGGGGCTTCTATGCGTGTCAACATGCCTCTTGTGTAAAAAGGGTCAGAGAGCGAGCAGGGCAGCAGGTGAGGAGAAAGCAGCCTCTTGGTCACAGGAACTACATGGGGGTTGCGCTCGAGAAACTCAGGGATTCAAAGACCTCCCTCGAGTATTACAGCTAATTTTCGATGGCAGATATGGGGTTAAAGCACACTTGCCCAGCCTCGACCGTGCTCACTAATGTTTTGGGCTGATGAAAACGTTACTGAATTTGAGCATCAACTCTGGCACCTGCTTTATTTATATCTGGAAGTGCTTCCTGTTGAGTTTTAATTTTTGGCCCACAGGAAGCACTTACAGAGTTAAGGCAGGTGCCTGAGTTGAAGCTAACTTTGTAACCATTTTAGAATGGCGCTGGCAAGCTGCCAGAGTTGAAGTTGTAACTTGCAAGTAAGCAACTTCAACTCTGGCAGCTTGCCGGCGCCATTCTAAAATGGTTACAAAGTTAGCTTCAACTCGAGCACCTGCCTTAACTGTACGTGCTTCCTGTGGGCCCAAAAAAAATCCACCCGCGAGCGGATTTGCGGATTTTTCGGCAATTTCGTGAGATTCGCGGAAATTGCCGAAATGCCGCGAGCGGAACGGATTTTTGCCCAAAGTTACTTAATACCTTTTTCAAGGCTGTAAAATGCTTGATTATTGATGTTTATCACATACTGGGCTCTCTTTTGGAGGTGTTGGGGAGAATAAAGAGTTGCGTTTGCGCGAATCAAAATAGTAGTCAGTAAGCATCAAAGCTATTAGTTTGTACTTGTAGTACTGCAAATGGCCCAATACCGGTCGGTAACGGCCGAAATGACCGAATTTCGGCTGTTACTGACTGGTATTGGGCATTTGGGATGTAGGTAGCCTAAATTGCAAATTCGGTAATTTGCCGATTCAGTATTTTAAGGAATCAGTAAATTACTGATTCCATAAAATACCGAATCGCTAAATTACCGAATTTGCAATGTAGGGAGTTCTCAAATGAGTGCTTTTCCCATTTTAGGATTCGTATTTACCACCAACTATGAGTTGGTGGTAAATAAGGAATACCTTTGAAAATGCAAATCTGTGCATTTTCAATGGTGCCATGTGGCAGACATACATGCCCTTAGGGCATGTATGTGTGCCACATCTGCACACAAGCACGATTCAGGGGTGCAACAGGGTGTCAAAGTGACACCCTGGCACCCTTGAATGTTTCCCTCATTTTACTGAATCGGTATTTACCGATTCGGTAATTGCCATTCATTCCTATGGGCCTATTACCAAATCTTACCAATTTGGTAATTTTTCCTGAAAATGTATCTACATCCCATTTACCTATTCTTAAATACCGAATCGGTAAAATTCGGTATTTAAGAATAGGTAAATTGGGATTACCTACATCTGGCCCAAAGTGATTAATGCTTTCTAGGAATGAAGGTAATTATCAGTAATCTCTTTTCTGAAAGGCATTAAACTCCAGAGTTGGTTGTCTGGACAGATTTCATTGTGTGGACTCTCTCTGAATGAAGGTGCCATCAATAATGGGGGAAGCCTTGGGTGCAGAGAAATTATTTTGTGATCCGAGTGTAGTTTTGGTGTAAGAATAGTAGTTCCACTCCATGTACTGCTCTGTGAGCTGTGCTCAATACTTTGAACATGATCTTTCACACTACTGGGAGGTAGTGTAGGGGGAAAACAGGTGTGATGTAGCCCGCATAGGTAGGCTAAGGAGTTGTATTGCTATGGCTTTCAGATTTCTTTCTAGCTTCCTCAGCTGTAATAGGGGGTGTTATTAGATAGAGTCCATTGGCAGACTGAAAGGGCAGTAGTACAAGAGCGACTGCAGTCTGGATCTTTTGCTAGAACCTAAGGTATGGGGAAAAACTTCAAAGACATTTCATCATGTAGAAGCTTGATTTGGCAACTTGATTGACTTGTGGTTTAAGGAATAATTTAGAGCACATGGTCATCCCTAAATTACAAATTTCAGAAGAGTACAATGGTTGGGTCAGCTCCTGAAGCCAAATGGTGATGGTTTTTCCAATTGCCATATACAAGAATCTTTTCGCGTGTTGCCTTTAAAATGGATAGCAAACATCCACAGTCAGTGGCCTGAAAACATTTCCCCATGGTACATGAATGAAGATGGGCTAAAATATCTTTAAAATCACTGAAGTGTCATCTGCATAAATATAGCAGTAAAAATTGAAGGCGCATAGGAGCTCTGGTAGTGGTCTTAGGTAGATATTGAGCAGGAAGGGGGCAATGGCAGATCGTTGTAGTTCACCAGCTGATAAAGTGGGAAATAATAAGGGAAGCATCTTGACAGCAAGAGTACATGCAATCTCTTTCAGGATAGTTCCTCGAATATCAAGGACATGTAGTCTTTTAAGGAGGGAAGGTCGGCAAGCAAGGTCAAAGGCGGACGAGAAATCAAGTAGAGCCTCCATTCCCTATATTTTGTGGTCGTTTTGATATCATCCCATACTGTAGTAAGTGATCCCTTAGTGCAACAAACAGAACAGAATCATTTTGATAAGCAATTGTGATGATTTGAACTGCAAAACAATGCACAAAATACAGAAACAAACATTCCTCAAACAAATACAAAAATTATTGAATATTTAATTTAATCCACACAAAAAATCTAAATTTTAATGAGAAGTTTGTCACTTTTATATACTCAATTGAGGCCTCCCATCTTCCATACTATATTCTGTTTGATGCCCATGCAATGCTGCTACAAATCACTCGGAGAATACCAACTTTTTTTTATAACTTTATTTATCATTTTGACAGTACACGAAAAACGTAGGATACATTGATATGCAGTTACATAATTTCACCAATCCTCCATCATTATTTATTTAATACATATGTAAATCATTGTGCCGCTATTGTAGCTTTTATCAAATACACTTTGCATAAGTTGTTCCCTCCTTTACCTCCTGTATGCTTTATTTCTAGCCGTTAGCCCTAGCTCATTCCTTTGGCACTATCTCCTTGTATAATTCCTGTAATTATACCACATTATTTATGAACTTCATTCTGGAAGCTGTCTCCCCTGGCTAGGTCGTGTGTCCCCTTCCTCCTGCTGTCGAAGGTATTCTCGTAAAGGCTGCCATACGTCCTTTGGGCGACATGTGGGTGGTTGTAGCTCAGCATGTAGCTCACTCATAATGTTGCAATATGACATGCTCTTGAGCCACCCTTTAATTGTTGGTTTCTGTCTGGTACCCCAGCGTATAGCTATTTTGCACTTCGCTAGAATCAGTGCCACTGCTGTGAATCTGCAATTACTTTTGGGCAGCGTGTCCACATAACCCATCAGCGCCAATTACTGGGAGGGGGTCAGTTGTAGCCCAGTCATCTGCTGCATTATGCTAAATACGTCTTGCCAATAAGTGTTTATTATATTACATGTCCAAGTCATGTGTATGAAAGAGGCTGCTAACGCGTTGCACTTAGGGCAATGCATTAACTTAGCACTTTTTATGTGGGTCATCTGCTGTGGTGTAACGTAAGCCTGTCTAAGTATCTTGAAATGAATAAGCTTGTGTCTATGATTACACGAGACAAGCTTAGTCTGCCTACAGCATCCTTCCCATATCTTGTTGGTGAGTGGCTGCCCTATGTCAGTCGACCAGGCGTCCCTAACTTTGGTAATACACAATAATAGAGCACAGCAAAATTGTTTAGGAGACTGCCTCTATTGTCGGTTATTTTAATTTCAAAACAATTGAATAGAAAAATACAACTATGTCCACGGTCTTATATGGTCCAAAAGTTAAACAATCCAATTGAAATATTGTCCATTTATACAAATTTCAATAAAGCTTCAAATATCATTGAAATATTGTAGTCACATTGGTGCAGACAGCTTACACACGTTTCGTCGTGTATACAACATCTTCAAGGCTCGAACGCGGTCTCAAGTGGGCATATAAGTAGAGTACAAATTCTTCTTAACGCTTTGTAGAAAAGAAAAGAAAATCTTTGGAAAGGATCGCACTGTCAAGCATCCAAGGAAAAAATAGTGCTTTACGACACTTGGGAGGAATGTGTCTCGTAAGGTCTATGAGACCAAAGATAAGTATCTAGAAGGCACACTGCATGTCAATAGGTGTCTGTGTATTCTTAGGGCCCGTCTGTTGCACACTAAGGAACGGGAACAGTCTTAAAACAATTAGAATCAGAGAGACTGTAGACGAATCCGTAAAGAACCCTGATGTATAGTAGCATCAGTGGTCTATGAATGCCCCAAATGGGAGGCACCCCATCCGGTAAGTATGGTCCCGCACGGTAGAACGAAATCCTCCTAACTTCAGTGGCATGCTGTGGCATCAAGGTGAGACTGTGGCATCAAGGTGAGACATGCCTTGTATAGACAAGAAGCAACATGCTCCCCGCTATCTTTAATGACTGATGTAAGCGGCTCTAACTCTTCAGGCTCAGTAGGGTAGGTTGGGTTTACCTTCCTAAGTGTGTTTTGTATACGGGCCAGTACAAACTGGTCCATTTAATTTGCGGGTTTCTAACGGGCTAGAATCGACTCCCGAAGGAGTATCTCTGCGCAATAGACCGCTGGGGAACCCGTCCTGACTTTCCCTGTGAGATGGTCCCTACTGGGTATCTCCAAGGTGAAACCAGGCATCTCCGGCGTATGTCGGGGGTCGTTTCGGAGATGAGGCAAGCTAATGCCCAGAGATGCCGAGTGTGATCTCTGGTTAGAGTAGGCACCGAGGTGAGAATTATCGAGTCCGCTGACCCTGGTCCATGACCCTGCCGCGTCGGGAATTGAACCCTGGTCCCGGGCCGTCCTCTGCTCCCGGGTCTGCCGCCTCTAACCAGTGAGCCACACCACTCCATGAAAGTGGCTGTCAAGAAGCAGGGGTCTTCTGTCCGGGAGAACACGTGCCGACCAGGGAACAAGTCGCCTAAGGTGTCTACCCCCAAGTGAGCTAGCGTGTGCCTAGTCAGAGCTTCAAGCATTGGAAGTAGCCATGGGTTAGCTGCTATTGGCAACTCCAGTGAGTATAGTGTCTCCCTCCCAGTCTTCCTAAGGAGTTTTTGCCATGCCCAGCAAGTAGTAGATATCATTTGTATATCATGTGGGTCGCGTGGAATTCCAGTTTGCAGAAGTGCATTCAATGGGGTAGGATCAGCTATGTCAGGTTTAGCGTAGGGTATTCGCGCATCAGGGTGGTACCAGTGTCGAGCGTACCCACACTGCGCCACCAGGAAGTAAAACTGCATATCTGGCACCCCAAATCCTCCTCTAACGTAGAGGAGGGTGAGCGTATCCCAGTCCACCCTTAGCTCCCTGCCCCCCACCCCCCACCAATTGTATTAAATGGGTGCGGACCTGTTAGAAAAAAGCGTTAGTAAGTGGGATGGGTATGTTTGAAAATAGGTAAAGGAGACGGGGTAGTATCACCATTTTAATGATAGCTATCCGTCCCACAATTGACAGCGGTAGTTTGACCAAGCGCTCCACCTGTGCTTGTAGACGGTCTAACACTGGGCCATAATTAAGACATATCACTTATTCTTTCTCCCTGTGCAAGTGAATTCGTAAATATTTGTTCTCAGCTTCGCACCAGTGTAGGGGGAATTCTCCGCACGAGCGATCCTGCACTTCTGTCAATGAAAACACTTCGGATTTGCCCCAATTAGTGTGAAGGCTGGATAGGGCTCCGAAATCTTCTATTTCCCCTAGCAGCGGCTGGAGGTTAACCTCTGGTGTGCAAACATACAGCACCACATCATCCGTATATAAGGTCACTAGTACCGGCCCATGTTTTAACTGGAGCCCTCTATTAGTGATCCTTCTGGCAGTAGCGTATGAGCGGGTCCATTGTAATTATAAAAAGTAATGGAGATAAAGGGCATCCTTGCATGGTGCCTCTAGTTATGAGAAAAGGTTCTGTTATCGTGCCAATGAATCGAATGCAGGCGGTCGGTGCAGTGTACAGTAGTTTAATCAAGTGTTCAAAGCCCTTCGGAACGCCCATCTTAGCCAATATAGCATGTAAGAAGGGCCACTTCACCGAGTCGAACACCTTCACCGCCTCTAAAAATGCAGCTACTGCAGGGGTAGCCAGATTTATTGTGTTAGCCACAGAAAAGAAGTTCTTTAAGTTTAGAGCTGTGGATCTGCCTTATAAATCCGGTTTGCGCTGGTGCTATAATTTGCTCCATAAGTAGGGACAACCTAGTCGGAAGCATTTTTGCTTACATTTTATACTCAAAATTGAGCAAAGAGAGCGACCGATAAGAGCACACTTTTCAGGATCTTTTCCAGGTTTAGGCAACAATATCAGGACTGCCTCTTTGAACGAGGGTGGAGTATTCCTTTCTCTAAGGCTTCTGCATAAACCTCTAGTAAGTAGGAGACCAAAAGCCTCTTATATGCTTTGTAGGAGGCACCAGAGAACCCATCAAGGCCCGGGGCCTTGGATCCAGCCCTAGCCTCAATAGCCTGTTCTATCTCATTGGTTGAGAATGGTTCACTTAAGAATTGTCTGTGCTCATCAGGGAGCCAAACCATAGCTATCTCGCTTAAGTATTCCTTAATCCCATCTGCACTAGTTGCTGCCTTTATAGTGTAAAGATCCATGTAGTATTGCAATAATGTCTGCTAAATGGCAGCCGTTCCCAAAGCCATTCCTCCGTCTGGCTCTTGCAGCTTGGTAATATAGGTCTGCTTATAATGTGGCCGGAGCAGCCGTGCAAGCATGGGAATTGGTCGCTCCCCCTCCCCATACCTACGGGCCTTCCCATATTTCCCCTGTTCTGCTGCTTCAGTATTTTCTGCCAATAATTCTGTCCTGCGGTTTATATAAGGTGCGTTATCTCTGGGCTGTCTTGCCATGTTCTCTCTACCTAGTTTGGCTAGTTCTTCCTCTAATCTAGCTAAGCTGCGTTTCAGGTCCCTTAGCACCGCCGTCTGTGTGGACATGCATACCCCTCTGATACATGCTTTAAAGGCTTCCCATAGAGCACTCTGCGTGGAGACCGACCCCGTATTCAGTGCAAAGTAATTCACTATTGCTGTACGCAGTTCCTCTCTAAGGACTGTGTCTCTCAACGCCATGGTAGGGAGCCTTCAATGCCTCTCGAACCTTCCAATCAGCCGGTACTTAACTGACAGGAGTACTGGGGAGTGGTCTGATAGGGTGCGGGGCAAGTTTACTACTGTTGGAACCCATGGAAGCACCAGTCGCAATAACAGCCAGTAATCTAGTCTTGTCCATGTGTAATATTGTTGTGCATAATGAGTATATTCAGTGCTCTGAGGGTTAATGTGTCCTTCAATTCCCAATTGTTAAAAATTTCTGTTAATACCAGGTGGGACCGGGGCTTGCTTACCGGGGACTCAGCAGGACTGTCCAATCTGGGCTCCAGCAGAATATTCAAATCCCCTCCCAAGAGAATATAATCGGCTTCTAGAGTGTCTAATTGCAAGCGGGGCTGTTCATAGAAGGCTGGATCATCTGTATTTGGGGATTATATATTGGCCAGCAAGACCTTGTGCCCTGCCAGGACCCCTATTACCATAAGAAAATGTCCTCCTGGGTCTGTAAAACGTTGCAGTATTTACAAAGGACAATCGTTTGTTAACCAGTAGCACTACTCCTCGAGCGCATGTGGTATAGTTTTAATACAAGCATTTGCAATGCAATGGTCTCGGCATCATTAAAGGTAGAGCTATTGGCATTGCTCATGACATTTTTTTTTCTTTAAATCAAAAATAAATGGCATTGTCATTAACATTGCCAATACACAGCACTCTGCACTCAACAGCACACAATGCTCTGCACACTCACTCTGCACTCACTGCTCTGCACACTCACTCTGCACTCACTGCTCTGCACACTCACTCTGCACTCACTGCTCTGCACACTCACTCTGCACTCACTGCTCTGCACACTCACTCTGCACTCACTACTCTGCACACTCACTCTGCACTCACTACTCTGCACACTCTCTCTGCACTCACTACTCTGCACACTCACTACTCACTACTCTGCACTCACTACTCACTACTCTGCACTCACTACTCACTACTCTGCACTCACTACTCTGCACTCACTACTCTGCACACTCTCTCTGCACTCACTACTCTGCACACTCACTACTCACTACTCTGCACACTCACTCTGCACTCACTACTCTGCTCTGCACCCACTACTCTGCACACTCACTACTCACTACTCTGCACTCACTACTCACTACTGTGCACTCACTACTCACTACTCTGCACTCACTACTCACTACTCTGCACTCACTACTCACTACTCTGCACTCACTACTCTGCACTCACTACTCTGCACACTCTCTCTGCACTCACTACTCTGCACACTCACTACTCACTACTCTGCACACTCACTCTGCACTCACTACTCTGCACACTCTCTCTGCACTCACTACTCTGCACACTCACTACTCACTATTCTGCACTCACTACTCACTACTCTGCATTACCACTCTGCACTCACTACTCACTACTCTGCATTACCACTCTGCACTCACTATGCACTCACTACTCTGCACTCACTACTCTGCACACTCTCTCTGCACTCACTACTCTGCACACTCACTACTCACTACTCTGCACTCACTACTCACTACTCTGCACTCACTACTCTGCACTCACTACTCACTACTCTGCACTCACTACTCACTACTCACTACTCACTACTCTGCACACTCTCTCTGCACTCACTACTCTGCACACTCACTACTCACTACTCTGCACTCACTACTCACTACTCTGCACTCACTACTCACTACTCTGCACTCACTACTCACTACTCTGCACTCACTACTCTGCACTCACTACTCTGCACACTCTCTCTGCACTCACTACTCTGCACACTCACTACTCTGCACACTCAGTCTGCACTCACTACTCTGCACACTCACTACTCACTACTCTGCACACTCAGTCTGCACTCACTACTCTGCACACTCTCTCTGCACTCACTACTCTGCACACTCACTACTCACTACTCTGCACTCACTACTCACTACTCACTACTCTGCATTACCACTCTGCACTCACTATGCACTCACTACTCTGCACTCACTACTCTGCACACTCTCTCTGCACTCACTACTCTGCACACTCACTACTCACTACTCTGCACTCACTACTCTGCACTCACTACTCTGCACACTCTCTCTGCACTCACTAATCTGCACTCACTACTCACTACTCTGCACTCACTACTCACTACTCACTACTCTGCACTCACTACTCTGCACTCACTACTCTGCACTCACTACTCTGCACTCACTACTCTGCACTCACTACTCACTACTCTGCACTCACTACTCACTACTCTGCACTCACTACTCAATACTCACTACTCACTACTCACTACTCTGCACTCACTACTCTGCACTCACTACTCTGCACTCACTACTCTGCACTCAGCACTCACTACTCACTACTCTGCACTCACTACTCTGCACTCACTACTCTGCACTCACTACTCTGCACTCAGCACTCACTACTCTGCATTACTACTCTGCACTCACCACTCTGCACTCACTACTCTGCACTCACTACTCTGCACTCACTACTCTGCACTCAGCACTCACTACTCTGCACTCACTACTCTGCACTCACTACTCTGCATTACCACTCTGCACTCACTACTCACTACTCTGCATTACCACTCTGCACTCACTACTCTGCACTCACTACTCTGCACTCACTACTCTGCACTCACTACTCTGCACTCACTACTCTGCACTCTGCACTCAGCACTCTGCACTCACTACTCTGCACTCACTACTCTGCACTCACTACTCTGCACTCACTACTCTGCATTACTACTCTGCATTACTACTCTGCATTACTACTCTGCACTCACTTTACAATGATTCTTTAGTATCGCGCCTTCCGCCATATTTTATGGTTATTACTAAGTATGATTCATGCTGCTATGCTCATTCACAAGTTGCAAATACCTTCCTGCAACTGATTACTACTGCAGTGAGCCTGAGAGCTACATTTAATAGGTCTCACCGTTTTCTGCATACTTTTGTGAGAGACTGTTCTATTTCCTTGTCACTATTTCGTTCCATACTTCGTCTTTTGTTTCTAAAATTCTGGTACATTTCCTGTTTGTCTCCAATGCCGTCGTTTTGTTTAGTCTGCAAATTCTTCTTTCAAAGAGATCTTTTAAAAGTTTACATCATAAAAACGTCTCGCAAAACATAATTTCAGGCCGCCTGTCACATTACACAGTAGGAGGCACTTTAAATATAGAATTGAGTATGCCCCCGGAATCCCGCCGCGGCCGCCCCGGAAGTCAGGCACGGTCGCCTGTGACGGGGGCGGGGCCACGTCCAGACCGGAAGAGGAGGCAGGCGGAGTGAAATGCGTCTCGCGCCCGGGGCTCCTGTGAGCGGTGTGGAGCCCCGGGGCCGCGCCAGCAGGATGTTGGGCGCCGCGTGCTGAGCAGAGTCCCCGACATTGGCCAGGTAAGTTCCAAAAGGCTGGGGGGGCTTGGTGCACTTGTGTGTGTGTGTGCGTGCGTGTATGCTCGTGTGTGTATGTATGTGTGCGACGGTGACGGCGGGGGAGGGAGGGGGGGCCTCGGTGCACTTGTGTGTGTGCGCGTGTGTGTGTATGTGTCAGGGGTGGTGTCTCTGTATGTATGTATGTGCGTGCGTGCATGGGCGCTTGTGTGTGTGTATGCGCATGCGTGTGTGGTGCTTGAGCTTCCCAGGAGACAGCGCCTGGCCACAGCGCGCGTTCCAGTTACAAATCGGCTCGAAGGATGCGCGTGGCCGAAACTGTCTCCTGGGAAGCATAGTCGCTAACAAAAGATCTCGGCGGAGACGCGCTTCCGCGCGTTGAGCCGAGACCTAAAAACCTGTGGGGACCCCAGGCAGATGCAAACTTATGTAGAGAAGAAGGTGATAAGTGTGTTTCTTGTAGATAAACGATGTCTGCCTTGTGTTGACGCGCATATTGAAGTACTAGTCTACATTACTTTTGATTGTTAATGCCTCGTACGTTCCATGTCAGTAGGGCGACTTTCGTGCTATGGTGTATTTCTACCTAATGTGCCATTGTGTGTAGTGTGTAGTTGAGCTTATATAGCGCACAGCTACCCGGAGTGGGTGTCCCGGCGCTTGCTTAGGGAACCCGTCCTGATATTCCCCTGTGTGATAGCCCCAGCGGGTATCCACAAGGTGAAAGTCAGGCATCCCACCGCGAGGGGCCGTTTTGGAGATTAAGCAAGCTATTGCCCAGAGTCGCAGAGTGTGAAGCATACTATGTCTTCTCTGTAGGATGTGGGTAACGCATATGACTGTCAACTGAACTGGTGTGAGTGCATATTTTAAACTTTTCTATACCTCTCCCCCCTACCCCACCCCCACCTAGTGGCTGCCCACCAGGTGCTTCCCTATGTTCCCAAGGATTAAATGTTGATTAATACAACGCTAACATGGCAAACTTTCCCATTTCAATACCATTGTGCGCCCACTGAGGTAGTGGCAACGCCACATGGGCACCCCGCGCACTAGCGCTATTCTGTAACATTAGTCCCACTACGCATTCTTCTCTGTATACTCAGGCTGGCCCCCCTCTCCACAACCCCACGCCACTTATCTTCAGTTAAGGCAATATCAACAGACAGTTCACACAGCTCCATTCTTCCAAAAGGACAAATCAACTAGCTGTGAACAGGTCTGCACTCGTGCCCGATTGGGCTCCCTTTGATGCTCCTCCTGGGGAGGTGCCACCATGTAAATCGCCTGCCCCTGCATGCTGCTTGCAGAAGATCTGGACATATTCAGGATTATTGAATATTTTCGTCTTCCCATTCACATCTACTTTTAGAGTCTTGCAGGACATAGCATCCCACAGCGAAGGCCTAGCTTCTGCACTGCAGCCTTTGCTTCTGCAAACTTGCTCCTGCAAACTTGCGCCTGGCGTCCTGCACCAATGCAGTGACGTCCGGATATATGGAGACATTTGATCCCTGCCAGAACAGAGTTTCAGCTTCTCTGGCGAGACGTAGCGCCATGTCTCTGTCTTTGAAGTTTAGCAGTCTTGCCAATATAGGTCTTGGTGGGCACCCAAGACTTGGCCTGGGCCCCAATGTTCTGTGCGCTTGTTCAACTACAAATGTGCTTGTAAATTGTTCAGACCCGAACAAGTCGGTCAGCAGGCCCTCAACAAACTGGTGTAACCTCCCTGTGTTGGTGGATTCAGGAATTCCCATGATGAACACGCTATTGCGGCGGCTCCTGGCTTCCAAATCCTCGTTCTTGTCTGCGACTGTCTTCATTATACGGTCAAGGTGCTCCACGCTCTTAGTAGTTTGGGCTGCTCCATCTTCCAGATCCGATATACGCCCTTCCGTTGTGTCCAGGCAGGTTTTGTGGCGATCAATCCGCTCACCCAGCCCATCAAACTGTCTGTCTAGGGCGTCAAACCTTTTGTTTAGGGCCTTAAATCCTGAACACAGTTCCAGCAGGAGCACAGTGGTATCTGGGGAAGCAGTTCCTCCCATCACGCTGACGGACATTTTGCCTCCCATACCTGTAGTTTGTCGCCCTCTGGTGCCTTGGACGCTTCGAACTGCAGTAGCCACTGCTTAGGGTCCTTGCTCACCATTCACTGTGGTCTCAATCTTCACCCTCAGGTAAGTGACGATGCGCGGACTCCGTGGTTGTCCCCCACTGTAGTGTAGCTCTACCCAATTGTTGCAATGTTGGCAAATCTTTGGTTGAGGTAGCGTTGGTGTTTATCACTGAAGATGACGTGGGAAATGTAAAGTATAAAGATAGTTGTTGTGAGTTGCAGTTCTTTGTAGCCTCTATTCAGTCTCACCAGCTGTGTCTCGCTCTCCCAGATGATTGTGCATCCCTCTCCGCCCTCTCCTCCTTACTGGGCACAACAAGCAGGCCTTTTATCTGTGTACCTTGATGTTTGGTTTAGTGGTAGTTCCCAAAGATCTGCATCTA
The DNA here is from genome assembly GCF_964263255.1 of Lissotriton vulgaris. Taxonomy (NCBI): domain Eukaryota; kingdom Metazoa; phylum Chordata; class Amphibia; order Caudata; family Salamandridae; genus Lissotriton; species Lissotriton vulgaris. The sequence goes on from NC_141696.1 coordinate 1,174,356,981, forward strand.
TAGCGTGCTTGATTAGGGTCGGAGCCTGGCCCTATCGTGCTCAGGGGCGTTCCCAGTTATGACCTCATTTCTTCTGCGGATCCGACAGTGTGGCCCAGTCGAACAGGGACGTGCTGGAAAGGGAGACCGCAGTACCTCCGGGCTCACCCCTCGTCCACAGAGCGCCGCCGTTACAATCTTGTGCCCTGAGCGGGCAAGGCTTACGTGACACTGATTGCACTGGTGCTTTTCCATGCACTCTGCAAGGCTGAGGAGAGGGTGAATCCGCTGCTCGCAGTCGTTCATCGCTGCTTCCAGGGAACCCGCGCTGAACAACGCATTTCCCTCTCTGCCGACTCGGTGTACGAATCCATCACGCCCCAGGTGCTATCTTGCAGTGCGACCGGCGGGTATTTCTTCAGCCGGTTACTCGGTTAAATGGCTGTTAGACCTGGCACCATTGGCGTGGGTCACCCTTCCATTTTTGCTGTTGCCTCATGTCCTTTTCTGGTGTTAGATGCTTTGGGCACTGTGCCACTGCTGTCCAGTGCCACAGTGCGAGTGCTCCCTACTGTAAATTGATGTATTGATTAGTGGTTCCATGATTGGATATTTGGTTTACTTGTCAGACCCTAGTACAGTGCATGGAGTGTGCCCAGGGTGTGTAAATCCAAATGCTGCTAGTGGGCTTGCAGCACTGGTTGTGCCACCCACAGAAGCAGCCTTGTAAAATGTGTCTAAGGTCTGCCATTGCAAAAGCCTGCATGCAGTCTGGTACTGTCATGCCGACTGGACAAGTGCACCCACTTGCCAGTCCCTAAACCTTCCCTTGTCTTCATATTAGTCACCCCTATGGTAGGCCCAAGGGCAGGGCACATTGTAAGTATAAGGTAGGACAAGCCCTGATGTGTGTGGCATGTCCTAATAGTGAATTACAGCCATTTTCGTTTTTCACTATTGCAAGGCTATCTGTTCCCCATAGGATAAAATGGGCTGCTGGATTGTTACATGTTTATAATCCTAGCAGACTCAGGGAACATGGTAGAAATTCGAGTTTAGTATGCCTGGACTCAGAATAATAAAATACATCTTTTAGTAAAGTTTATTTTAATATTCTGTGTTTGCAAATACCACTTTTAGAAAGTAGGTATTTGCTTGCCTAACCATTTGAGCCCGCCTCTGCTAGGTTGTGGATTCCTTGTCTGGGTTTGTGTGTGACAGGACTGGGGAATTCCAGAAGACAGGCTGGGGCTGCCCGGTGGTGAATAGGGAGATCTGCATCCAAGATGGGAGGGAGGAGTTGCACCTGGGACCTGAATAGGACTGTGCCCGCCCCCACAGTGCTGGCTCCACCCCCTGTGCTGCGTCTGATGTCTCTACCCTGCACACTGAAAGAAGAGAAGGAAGACTGTCAACAAAGTGCTTCAGGACTGTACTTGCTTTCCACAATGCTGGTTCCACCTCCTGTGGGGCATCTGATGTGCCTGCCCTGCACTGTAAAAGGAAAGGAGAAGTCTGGTAAACAGAGTGCTTCAGAACTGGTTTTGACTGGGTACAGGCCCCTCTCCCCTCAGAGAACAAAGGATTTGGGGGTATAAATATTGGGACCCTGATCCCAAGAAATTAGATCACTCCTGGAACTGAAAAGAAGAAACCTCTGCTGAGGAGAAGGAACCTGAAGAAACTGAGGAGAGACTATTCCCATGCTGAAGTGCTGTTTGGGGGATTGGCCTGCAGTGGTTGCCTGGCTGCCTAGAAAGGAGAAAGGACTTTGTGGATTTCACCTTTGCTTTTCAACTTGTACTAAAAAGATCTCCAAGGGCTTGGAACGGAGCTTGCCCCCTGACCGAAGTTCCAGGACCAGTGGACTTCACCAGCCTTTGTGAATTGCTACTATTCTAGTGGCTACAGAGGCAGGGAGCTGTGACCGACTCTCACGACCGACCCAGTGTCCTGTTGGCACCGCACTGAGCAACGTCCGCCTCGAACAACGCAAGCTCTGCGCTCATCGACACCGTCAACGAGCCGTAGCCTGCACCGCGACTGGAAGGACACCGCAACGTGCAAAGCCTTGCTACACCGAATCGAACTGGTCTGACCGACGCGGTCACTGCTGCTGACTTCAAGTCCTGTGACCGCACCAGAGTTGGGCACCGCCTCGCACACTTCGCAACGCACCGCCCGACTCGCACCGCTGTCCGGACTGACTGATGCCAGCTCCCGAACTCCGGCTCGAATGCCGCACCGTAAAGCTTGAAGCAGCGCAAAGAGCAACGTCCGCCCCGAACAACTCAAGCTCTGAGCTCATTGAAGCCGTCAATGAGCCATAGCCTGCACCGCGACGGAAGGGACACCGTGACCTGCAACGCTTTCTTTTTCTACACCGCGACAAATACCGGAACTGGCTCGCACATCTGTGCCGGCCGCCTCAAGGGAAAGGTACTGTGTTTGAGTCTGTCGACATTTAAGTGGTCCCGGACCACCGCGGTCCGCTGGATTTGTTAGACTCTGTGTTCTTTCAGCACACTAGCCGGACAAGGCTACCGACTCGCACAGAACTTTGATTTACACCGTTTTAACCAGAACTCTTGAAATTTGATAGTACTGTGGATTCTATTTGTCGTTTATTGGTCTTGTGGTAACTCTATATAAAGTACTAGCAGCCCGTCCCGACGTTGTCCGGGGGAGAAAAGTAAAGTGTGAAAAAATATTATGAAGCTTTTAATATTTCTCGGTACTGCCCCCTGTTGAATGTGCCTATTTATTTTCCCTGTCTGCCCCCTGTGCAGGCCCTTGCAAATGTAAATGTGCCTTGTTGTATGTGCCTTTGTATTTTCCCTGGATGCCCCCTGTTGAATGTGCCTATTTATTTTCCCTGTCTGCCCCCTGTGCAGGCCCTTGCAAATGTAACTGTTGGTTGGTTGCCCCCTGTTCAATGTGCTTTCCTGGCTGCCCCCTGTGCAGGCCCTTGCAACAGCTTTATACGGCCTCGTTGTGGAATGTAAAAAAGAGGCTTGTGGAATTGAGCGTTTGAATGTTCCCCTGGCCTCTGAGTATTTTTTGTGTGAAAGTAGTGCTGATTTATTTATTATCGCGTTCGTGGCCCTGCCAGCAATGTTTACAGGGAGTGTTCTGAGCACGTTTTTTAGCTTCCCCCTTGCAAGAACGTTAGACGGTAGTAAAGCGCCGTGAATTAACGTGCAATGAGACTTGTTCTTTTCCTGAATATTTCCCTGGCCGCCCCCTGTGAAGCACCTTCCAACAACAGTGCGCGAGTCCGGTAATGGCTTTTAATGAGCGTAGATGATGCCTCGTTGTAGAATGTGAAAGAGGCTTGTGATTTCTCGGGTATTGTGTTGCTGGCCGCCCCTTGTGTAGCCCCTTGCAACAACAGTGTGCGCCTACGGAATTCGCGTGTAAAGAGCGTACTTGAAACCTCAATGGCTTCTGGAACTCGGCGTGCAACTTTGTCCATGGCCTGTGCCAATGTGTATCTGCCCGCGTTAGTGTCCCCGACAGCAATAATGCTTGGACCAATGGGTGAAGTTTTTCCGTATTGTTCTTTACAATGAATGTGATACATGTGTGTTTGCTTGCGTGATTGGTTGTTTGTGTAATGTGTGTGTCGCCTTTGGTTGTTTGCAGGAAGGCGCGGCCAATGAATGTGGTACTTGCGTGTTTGTGTGTGTGGCGCCATTGGTAGTTTTGTGGAAGGCGTGGCCAACAGTGTGCCGTGATTGGATGGTTGTTTTTTGGAATGCGCGGGCGAGTGTTGTGCGATTGGATGTTACTGTTCCTTTTCTGGTCGAAGCCGCGCCCCTTTGTTTATCTGGGCTCTGATCCCTGCAGAGGCAGTGAGTACCGTATTTTCCGACCTCTTCTTGTGCACATATTAAAAAAAAACCGATGTTTATGCTCATCGAGCAAAACGATGTTTATGCTCCAGAAGGCTACATGTATAAAACGGTGTGGGAAATGTAAATGTAAATGTAAATGTAAATGTATAGGCATTTATATAGCGCACTACTTACCCGGAGGGTCCCAAGGCGCTTCGACTGCTGCGAAACCCTTCCTGGCTTCCCTGAGAGATGGTCCCTTAATGGGTATCTCCAGGGTGAGACCAGGCATCCCCGGCGGTCTGGTGGGGCCGTTAGTGAAGATGAGGCAAGCTAATGCCCAGAGTTGCCGAGTGTGATCGCTGATCAGAGTGGGCACCGAGGCGAGAGAATTATCGAGTCCGCTGACCCTGGTCCAGAAACCTGCCGCGCCGGGAATCGAACCCTGGTCCCGGGCCTTCCTCTGCTCTCGGGTCTGCCGCCTCTAACCAGTGAGCCACACTACTTCACTGAAGGTTTTGTGCTGCGATTGGATGGTTGTTTGGTGGAAGGGGCGGGCAAGAGTGTTGCGCGATTGGATGTTACCGGTCCGTTTGGGCCCAAAGCCGCGCCCCTTTGTTTATTTTGGCTCGGAACCCTTACGGAGGCAGTGATTACCGAATTTGCCGACCTCTTTTAGTGCACATTTGTGGAAAACTAAGTTTATGCTCCAGAAGGAAAACGATGTTTATGCTCTCAAGGCTATGTGCATAAAATGGTGTTTATCGCTCCTGAAGTGGACGTGCATGCAGAAGTAGCTGTGTTGTGTGTGTGCTTGTGTGTGCTTGTAGAATGTATTGGTTGCTGTGTTGTGTGTGTGCTTGTGTGTGGTTGCAGAATCTGTTGCTGTGTGTGTGCTTGAGTGCTCGAAATGGAGCGAATGGGACATGCCCCTCTGCCAATGTTACCGCCCACATTGAGAACAACGCCCACAAGGAACTACTTACTCCGGAATGTTGTTTGCCCTTCGTAATGTATATGTTGTACAAATGTATAGCCTATGTCCTTCTGCTGCAACTGCCCTTTCCAACGCTGTATTGGGTGTTGTGATTGGTGCTGTGGTTCCCGAGTTTACCTGGCCAAAAGGTGCAAGTTCTCTCTTTATAATAGTAGTATAGATAACTTATTTTTGATACAGAACCTTGTGTGGAGTCCATTTGTAGTGTTGTCACTGGGTTACTGTATGTGGTCACAAATGCTTAACTTACATCGCCTCTGAACTAGCCTTGACTGCTTGAGCCACGCCGCCTAGAGGGTGAGCAGGGGTTATTTTAAGAGGGTAATTCCCTTGCCCTGATTAGAGGAGAGGGGCCCTGCTTGGCACAAGTACCTACCTGCGCCAACCAGAGACCCCCAATTCTAACAATGGTGATGCAGGAAAATAGCCCTCAGTCCGGCAGACGCTTTGGGTGTTCCGATTTCAGGAATGCTTCACTGTAGTGGGTTTTGTTGCTGTTTAGCTCCGTGTGGTGATGTTGTACGCGGGGCTTCCACGGAGATTCAGCTCTGAGGAGCCATTACGGTCGCTGGTCCGGCCACACCCCAGAGAATACCAACTTAATTTTTAGCCTCCAATCTCAAAATCCTTACATTTACAGAACGTTTTAAATTGTGGAATTTTGCTTCGTGATTTATACACCCATAATGAATCTTTGAATAGTGTTTAATCTTGTAAGCAGTTGCAGAACCCCTCAGTAGGCATTGCGGAGCCCAGACCACGACCATAGGTAAAGAACTAGTGGTATAGGCAGTTTAGTTGAAGGATTCCTCTTCTGGCATTGGGGAAAAGAAAAAATCCTTCCACCAGTCTTGTGAGGGGAAGTTGTCAACAGACCTGGGGCCATAATATAGAAGTGCCCCAGGGGTGCAACAGGTGTTTGTGTCTGCTTTGCGCCCCCCAGGCACTTTAGTATTAAAGAAGGGGTCGCCTGTGCTTCCCTTTTGTAATACTGAAAGTGCTGGTGCACATGCAGCACCAGCGCTTCCTCTAGAGGGCGCTTCCTCATTTGCATGGGGGCATGGCCCCTTCAAATGAGGGAATCCCTTTACCTCTGCGCCCGTTCTGTATTACAGATGCAGGCGCAGAGGCAAAGAAGCTCTCAGGAGGCGCACTGACAGTGCACCACCTAAAACATGGCACACTGTCAATGCAACCCCTGATGGCATCCCTCTTATGAGGGAAAGAGTTTCCCATGGACCCCCGAAACATCCCGATGCAGACGGGAGCTGTCATTCACTGCACCTGCATGTAAGGGGATCTCTAAACCCAAAAAGTGCAGGCGGGTGCCGCCAGCATTATGAAAACATGGAACAGCTTCAAAGCAGCCGCTCTGTTGTTCACATGAATGCACAGGGCCCGTCTGCAGCTGCCCTGAGGGTAGAGCATTCACCCTTATACAGTGCATTTTCCTTGATTGTGCCAGGAGCACATTTTAATAGCTGCGCTCGGGCGAAATCAAGTAAAATGAACTGTATGTATAATATGGCCCATGGACTCTCAGTGGAGCCCGGCCATGAGCTGGAGGCACACCTCCGGCTCATGGCCAGGCTCAAGTGAGTGCCCACAGACCCACACACATCCTACTCTACTCTTCCCATCTATCCACTTCTTGGGATGAAGTAGAGCTGAGCCTGGGACCATGGTTCCTAATCGCGGTGTTTACTGCCTCTTGATGCACTGTACTCCAGACATGATAGGAGCCACATAGAGTTGCCAGCAGTAAGACAATCTAGGGAGCATTTTCCCTCAGAACTAGTGTCTCTGAGGTAATATAAATACATTTCAGAAAGCAGATCTCCATAGACCATATTTCTCGCATGGAATGGTACCTGCACATATTAATAACCTGCTCAGCTTGAGCAGCTTATTAATGCTGGCTTCAGAGCAGCAAAACTGCTGTCACTCATTAAGCCTGCAAACTGGCTGCACTGTGGTCTGCCAGCGAGTGTGGGTAAGCTGCGACTGGGTTAGTGGTAGAGTGTAGAAGGAGGTACTTAATTTGCAATCAGAGGCAGAGGTCACTCCCCACCTAATGAGTGTAACTTGGGTTGAGGAAGCTCTGCTTGTTCTTCCCTCTTCCCACCCCAAATAAATGTCAGCGTTCCTGGTCACGAGAAGTATAACCCTAAACTATTGCACACTAACCACCACCTGCTCCATAGAGTTGCTCGGGTGTCTATACCAGGGACTTCAAGATAAGTGGAGTGGCTAAGTGTAGGCTGCAGTACTGTCTGAATCTGAAAGAAACAGTTATAGATTCCTTACCTTAGAATTACCCTCAGGCATCAGACTGGATCTGGAAAGTTTTTTGTCAGCAGTACCCCTGCGCGTCGGAAGGTGGCGTCGGTGTGCTCCGCATTAGTCGTTGGCTTTGCGGTCGCCGGAATGACATTGCGGTAGCTACTTAGACACTGCCCTTGCACACTGGCGTCAGTTCTTTCCTTTTCTGCGTATCAGCGCAGATCCAGAGAGAGTGGGACCTTCAGTCACTTTTTGATTTACTTTTTAGCAACTTTTGTGTACATCGTTTTTGAGTCCTCGACTCCTGGTGAACGTCAGGGATGCCTGGTTTCAGGGCTTGCGGTTCCTCTAGCCGGCTGATGCCGGTGACTGATCCGCACCCCGTGTGCCTGTTTTGCCTGGAGCGCGACCATGATCCCAAGTCGTGCTCGGACTGCCGGACCATGAATCCCAAGTCTTTGCGGGAGAGGTCCCGAAAGCTTCTCGAGGCCTGGCAGTTGTCTCCATGCCGTTCGAGGTCCCGGTCGCGTGAGAGGTCGACGGACCGGTCATGGAACCACCACCACCAGTCTTCTTCAAAGTCTTTGCACTCCTCAGGTAAGTTGAAGCACAAGAAGAAGTCGAAAAAGCATTGTCGATGTTCGACTTCTCCTCGTCTGGTGGACAACGCAACAAGGGATGTGGGTGGTGCCCCTCCCGCGGCTCTGCATGCGAAGCCCGAAGGGTCGACTCAGAGTTTCCCTCCCTTTCCGGGACCTAGAGCGACTCCTGCCCATCTTCGCACCTTTTACTAAGCGATGCCAGCCATCTTTGGGCAGCCGGACTCTGCAGGCGTGGCTTCGGGCCTGCGGACTCGGTTGGGGGTCATGCACCTTCGACACCCACAGCTCCAGCACCAGGCCTGGATCCGGATCGGCGCTGGTCGACCTGATTACACCTCCCCCGACGCAGATTCCACAAGCACCACGTCCGCAGCAGACGCCGGTTGTGTCCCCAGCCGGCGTCGACCCGAGCCTCCACCTTGAATTGGACACTGAGCCGGACCGGTGTCGACGGAAGCCGGATCGGGGGCTGATGGATACTTTTGTGCCCTTATTCTACCCTGGTGCTTCAATCAGGCCAGATTGGCACCCAGAGGAGAGTGAGGAGTACTGGGAGGGGTCTGGAGACCCTCTAACAGACCAGTTAGAGTATGACCCGGAATGGCGAGAGGAACTGGGGGAAGCCAGCGGTCTGGATACTTCCCCAGACCTTGGCATGTTGTCTCCTTCTACCATGGCTATGGAGGAGGGAGCTTCTTACGCAGTGGTGTTGCGTTGGGGGGCCGAGGCTCTTAACCTCGAGCTACCTACAGTGGCAGTCAGGACTAAACTCCTGACAGAGGTGCTTCGGCCAATTGATGGACAGAATGCAGAACAATGTCATACATTCACCCCAGTACTGAGATCTGGGCCTAAATCCATTGTTTGTTTGCTCACCATGCCATTCCAGTTTGGACCCAGCCATATGCAAATCAGTCTTGACCCTGTGCCCAATTGAACAGTCCAGCCCAAACTGCCAGGCCAGGTGCTTCAGCCGGCAGCGAGCTCTTCGGAGCACCTGCTGACTTTCAATGAAGCCCTATCCGACATCCTTTTGGGCACATGGTCTAGGCCCAACACTGGGGCTCCTGTGGATAGGATGATTACCCGATGCCACAGCCCAGCCCCGGGCGACCCCACTTTCCTCTCCCAACACTCCACCCCTGGAGCTTGGTGGTCCAAGCCTCCACATCCAAAGGTGCATTCCCTAATGCACCACCCAATAGGGAATCCAAAAAGCTGAACCATCTTGGGAAGAAGATGTTTTCTTCCTCCAGATTTGGATTGCTGTCGGTAAACACTGTATGTCTGTTGGGCCGTTATACCCACTCTGTGTGGGATACGGTGGCGCAGGTGCTGCCCCAGTGCCCGGAGGAGGCCCGGGCCGTACTCTCCCGTACAGTTGCCGAGGGGAAAGACACAGCAAAGTTTACCATCTGCTGTGGACTAGACACTGCCGACTCGCTAGGTAGGACTATTTCAACGTTGGTAGCCCTTCAACGCTAGGCCTGACAGAGATCGACTGGCTTTTCTGGTGATGTCCAAACTACCCTTATGAAACAAAATTAGCGATGCATAGGAAATAATAACAATCTATTTAAAGGAGCGAGAAAAATAAATTATCCCTTCCTACTTGAATTCTACCATATCACAAAATAATCTCTACTTTATATTAATCCAAAATCAAACTGAAGGATACCAAAAAATGACTAATTCGTTTTTTTTTTATTATTATATTTTGAGAACTGTTCTATTTTTTCATAGACAGAAAGAATTCTTTTTTTTGGTTTTACAAAACAATACGTATGTACAAACTCTACATACAAATACACACATATATATTTCTCACAAAAATATACACAATATTTACATTGACAAACTGACACATATATTCGACCTTTTTATGTGCTATAGCCCAATTGTTTAACAAAGAGGATGCTTTACTCCAGTATAAACCAGCATGTCATGCCACCCCAGTACCATTGGATGTCGGAGGATCATCTGGCCCTTCTCCAACAGGACGTTATGGCTTTCTTGGCCAAGGGAGCTATTGAGCGAGTTCCTGCCCCAGAAGTAGGTCGTGGTTGCTACTCCAACTACTTTCTTGTGCCCAAGAAGGACAAAGGCCTGCATCCTGTCTTGGATCTCAGTAACGTCAACCGCTTCCTCCGGAAGGAGAAGTTCAAAATGTTGACGCTAGCTCAGGTCCAGTCTGCCCTCGACCATGGAGACTGAATGGTAGCATTGGACTTGCAGGATGCCTAGTTTCACATCCCCGTCCTGCCAGCCCACCGGTGTTATTTGCATTTCACGGTAGGCCACGAGCATTTTCAGTTTTCTGTGCTCCGCTTTGGCCTTACCAGCGCCCCTCTGGTGTTCATGAAAGTGATGGCGGTGGTTGCAGCTCATCTGCGCAGATCAGGGGTTCCAGTCTTCCCTATCTGGACGACTGGCTGTTGAAGGCAGCTCGCCCCAGGCTGTCGTCTCCCACCTCCAGACTACAGCCAACTTCCTGCATTCGCTGGGGTTCTCAATCAACATGCCGAAGTCGCACCTGACTCCCTCTCAGAAGCTCCTATTCGTCGAAGCGGTTCTGGACACAACGCAGTTTCTGGTCTATCCCCAACAATGAGTCTGGGATATTCGGGCTATGATTCGGATCTTTCAGCCTCTATCCCGGGTTTCGGTCAGGGTGACTGTCCGGCTACTGGGCCTGAAGGCCTCCTGCATCCTGCTGGTGGATCATGCCAAATGGCATATGTGGGCTCTGCAGTGGGACCTGAAGTTCCAGTGGGCACAACATCAGGGGAACCAGTCCGATTGCATCCTGATCTCGGAGGGCACTGCATACCAATTGCAGTGGTGCTAACGAACCAGGATTGGGTCGCCGGCAGATCCCTCTCCTTTCCCCAACCAGAGTTCACAGTGGTGACTGATGCATCACTTCTGGAATGGGGCGGCCACATGGGGGAGGCGGAGATCAGAGGCCTTTGGTCTCCGGCGGAGTCTGGGCTTCTGGGCTCGATATCAACCTTAGGGAGCTTCGGGCGATACGTCTTGCACTCAAAGCATTCTTTCCCTCTGTCCGGGGATGAGTAGTGCAGGTGTTCACGGACAACACCACCACCATGTGGTACTGCAACAAACAGGGCGGGTGGGGTCATGGACCCTATGTCAAGAGGCTCTCCATCTCTGGACATGGCTGGAACATCAGGGTATACCCCTGGTGGTTCAACACCTGGCAGGTTCGCTGAACGCCATGGCGGACAAACTCAGCCGAAGGGGCAGGATGGATCACGAACGGCGTCTTCACTCGGAGGTGGTGCAAGGTCTCTTTCAACGATGGGGATAGCCTTGGTTAGATCGATTTGCCATCGAAGAGAACGCGCAATGTCAGCAATTCTGAGCGTTGAAATTTCCAAGGCGACACTCACTCGGCGATGCTTTTCGTCGCGAGTGGAGTTGCCGTCTTCTATACCCCTTTCGCCTTTCCGCCTATACCACTTCTGCCCAGAGTGCTGAAGAAGATCGGACGCGACCGGGCCGGGGCCCGGGCCCAAATCATTCTTGTGGCTCCAGATTGGGCATGAAGGGTCTGGTATACCGAGCTATTACACATGGCCATCTATCCTCTGATCAGGCTGCCTCTTCAGGAGGAACTTCTGTTGCAGCAGCAGGTGACGGTCCTCTACCCGAACCTGTCCAGCCTCCACCTCCTTGCGTGGAGATTGAGCGGCGATAGTAGACCGCTTTGACCTTCCTCCCGAAGTCTGTGATGTTATCTTGGCAGCCAAGCATCCCTCCACAAAGATGGTATACGCCTGTAGATGGAACAAATTTATGGCATGGTCCACAGCAAAGGCTGTGGATCCCCCATTCCGCCCCTCTTTCTGAGGTTCTTTTGTTCCTCCTTTCTTTGGCCCAGCAGGGCTCTGCTCTGGGCACTCTAGAGGGCTACCTCTCGGCCATTTCAGCTTTTCTTAGGCTTCCTGATCAGCCTTCTCTTTTCAAGTCCCCTGTTGTAAATTGCTTCCTTAAAGGCTTTACTCATCTTTTCCCTCCTGTTCCCTTCGTAATGCCCCAGTGGGACTTGAACTTGGTTCTTACATATCTTATGTGAGCTCCCTTTGAGCCACTACATAACTGTCCTCTCAGGCTTCTGACCTTAAAAACCGCCTTTCAGTTGGCCATCACCTCTGCGCCCAGGGTGAGTGAGCTCCAAGCACTTTCTTCTAAGCCTCCTTTTCTGACTGGTCATCCGGACAAAGTTGTCCTTCGGACTCGTCCTTCCTTCCCAAAGTGGTTACTCCTTTCCATATTGGACAGACCATCACTTTGCCCACCTTCTTTCCCCCTCGGCATCCTTCCAAAGAAGAAGTGAGGCTCCACCATCTGGATCCAAAGCGTGTGCTTTCCTTATACTTGGATTGCACAAAACAATTCCGGGTGGATGACTAGCTCTTTGTTGGCTATGTGGGCGCCAAAAAAGGTCAGGCCGTGCACAAACTGACCATTTCTAGATGGGTCTTTTTGTGCATTAAAGCTTGTTATTCTTTGGCAAAGAAGGAGCCTCCAGTGGGATTGCGCACCCATTCCACCAGGGCGACGGCAGCTACCACGGGAAACATCCTTTACACTGCGGATGTTTCAACGCAGTGCTGTCACGACGCGTCCTTTACAACGCAAGTCGTAACCACGACTTGCGCTGGAGGGCGCTACAGGATTAAGAATAGTATATTTACTATTCCAACACCTTCCCTAGTGTCCACGGGGACTGGTGTTAGAATAGTAAATTATACTATTCTAGATCCGCGCCCCCAACGCAAGTCGTTGTCACGACTTGCGTTGTAAAAGACGCGTTGTAACAGCACGCGTTGTGACGGTACGCGTCGTAACGTCATACATCCAGCTACCACTGCTTTGTAACGTGGAGTCCCACTTAATGACATATGTCTGTGGTTCTGTGGTTCCGTAGATTCTGAACCTGTTCAATAAAGGTCGTCGGATATAGACAATTTTGGTGTCAGCGGACCGCAAAGGACGAGTGCGGTATGTACGAGTGTTTTTGTAATAATCGATCAATGAGAACACTACACGGCAGCCATTTTTTGTGGTTGCCCTCACATAGGCCGACGACTGCGGCCGAACAAGTCTTTGGGACACGTACACCTTTAGCTGACTTCTGAGTGACCTGAACGAACTGACTCCCTTGCCCGAGGCTGACCTCGTTGAGCCAGTTCCTTGTTAAGCAGCTGGTCAGATAGAGATCAAAGAGCAGGACATTGCTGAGTTTATGGTACATGCACACACCCTTCTATCTTGCTTGTCATCTGCTTCTGTTCCTTCTTTATGGCTTAATTACTGATATGGGTTGAGGTCTTTATGATGGGTCCGTCCGGCCTGTTCGAGCAGGAATGTTGAATTTTGCTTGGTCATTTCTGGTGGGCTGGACAACAGAAAGTGGGATTGTCGTCATGCGATATGTTTGAAATGTCACTCTCCAATTGGTCAGTTTATATGTAACCGATGCTAGCCAGGAATGTGATTTTTAGCATAAAAGACGATGCTCCGCTCTATGACTTTGTGCAGTCTCTAGCGAACCACCCGTGTTGTGCTTCGTAGACCTCTGTTCCTGGTTGCAGCCAATAAATTTGGTCTTTGACGTCATCAAGAAGTGTCCTGTGTCTCTGTTTGCCAAGGCAGGGGAACTCGAAGACATCTGGCATTTTCCCTGGCGCCGCTGGGTTCTAAAACCCGGTTCTTCAGTTGGCGCCCAAAGTGGGGCAACTTCAGCGGTACCGGTCCAAGCCTGAAGATCGTGAGGAGCTTCGTGTGAAAATTCTGGAGGAAGGCCTGCCACTTCATCGACCCCTGTATGTCGTCGTGGTCCGAAAGTCTTTGCTGCGAGGTTCCCCGCTTTCCGACGGCTACGAAGGACTGCTGCCCTGACTGTCGCCCTGTCTTGGAGCCATTAGATGATTTGTAGAGCGAGACGATAGACGGGTCTTCTGGTGACGCCATCGACATTTCAGTTAAGTATGAGTGGAGCTTCTCCCAGTCCTTAGTTTTGTTTTGGTATCCCTTCGGGATTCTTTGATTTGGTACCTGCAGGCCCCAAAGCCGAGGGACTTGTGTATTCATGAGACTATCGTTTTTGATATTCCCTTGAAGTTTGAAGCTAGACTAGTGAGCGAAGATGCCTGGTCTTAGCAGACTTGGAAAGATATTTTGTTGTGGTTGTAATAGGGATTCCCAATTGGAGGATTTGCGTCCGGTTCCTCCGATTGGAACTCCGACCTATGAACTCTATATAAAAAATGGAGTGGGCCCTATCACGTATAATGAAGTATGGATCAAATATACCAGGAAAGACGGTGTCCTACAGTGGCCCCGTTATGGTAGCTTTGAAACAGAGATTTTAGATAATCTCGAAGTTAAACTGTTCAAGAAGAAAGCCCGGCCGGCGATGTTTGACTCTTTCCGCTTATGGCGAAAGGAAGCCAAACAGAAAGAAATTAAGTTAGCGAAACGAAATAAACGAGAACGTGGTATGTCAATGGTGCAAGCTGCTATACAGTTTAGGGATAATGAAGAAGAACAAGAAAGCGAACAGATGCTTAGGCAACGTAAGTTAGCGGTAGACAAGTGCTATCCAACTTTGCCACCTCAACAGCAAGAAGAGAAGAAAGATCTTGCGAAAGATCCTTTAATGTCGCACCTATTGAGTTCGCCACCCCCTTATGTGCAGAGTGCTACAGCACCTCCACAAGCTATAGTTGTGCAACCTCCGGTTGTTTTGCCTCCTGTGGTTCCTCAACAGCCAGCTCCTCTTCCGTTGGCTCCTATACCTTTGGCGCAGCCTTCTCAAGGGCCGCCGACTTTGCTACCTCCTTCGTCTGCTACTCCTACGCCTGTCTTGTTTACTCCCCCTGTTACTGTTCCGACTTTGGTTTCTTCTCATTCTGCTTTGTCTTCTGTTCTTTTGTCAACTTCTCCTTCTGCTCGACAGAGAATGACTGATGCTGTTGCTGGTCTCTTCTCTCCTCTTTTGGGTTCATTGGGTATGTCTCCTGTTATAGAGCGTAAGCAATTGCGTAGCCAATTGCCTGGTCCTGATGAACGGACAGTGTTAGATCACTTAGCGCGTAAATGGGTTACGTATCCTTTGCACTATGATCTCGAGTGTGTTATGGATGTTTTTCGTCAATGGGAAGCACCGAAACAAAGATATGTTTTCGATATGATGTGTTCTTTCCTTCACGAACAATGGGAAGATGGTGAAGTAGGACAAACTCCGTCTGAGTTGTACCATATACGTTCTGAGTTTGCGAAAGGGACTGTTGTGGGTCTTGGGGTTGAGAAAGCAGTTGCGACGTTGTTGTCGTTTAGGAGTGAGTCTCCTTCTCAGCGACTGTTTGAGCCTGATTCTTCGGTTAGGAGAAAGGCGCGACAATATCCGATGCGAGAGGTTCCTCCAGTTTGAAGACCTGGTGATGCAAATGCTGTTCCAATTATTCCGCCACATTTTCAGCGAGTTTGGGTACATGTTCCATGGAAGCGTGCTGAAGTTTTAGCCCTTAAGCAGACTTTGCCTGATCCACGTAAAAATCCTGCAGGGTACTATAAGGAATTATCTCAAACTGCGGATTCATGTATTATGAATCTAGCCGATATAGACATGTTCTTTGGGAATGTTGTTCCACAGCCTATATGGGGATTGATTCGTCATACGGATCATGCACAGAAATTAGGTGATACATGGAATAATCTTAGAGCTGCAGATAATAGACAAGTAGGTGGTGCTAAACCAGAGGATGTGATTACTGATCTCCCTGGTAGGATTATTGATTATATGAAGACTTTGATGCCTGCTATGCGTGTTAATTGGGACAAGTTGTCTGCGTGTAAGCAGAAGAAAGACGAGACTGTGTCTGACTTTTTCACTAGATTCGAAGAGACGTTTGCTGACCATAGTGGTCAGGACATGAGTACAGAAGGTGGTCAACGGTTGTTCGTTGACAAGTTTGTGCATAATTTGCTTCCCGACTTGTGTAATAAGTTGAAGGATTCTGAGAGTGCTTGGGCTGCTTCTACGTCAGCGCAGATTTTGGCTACTGCCCAGTACTATGGGAATAGAAATAAGGATGAGCTAGAGAAAGCGGATAGGAAGACTAAGGAATTGAAGACTAAAGTTCTTCTACAGCAAGCTTATCCGCCCCGTAATAATCAGCGCGATTATCAGCAACCTCAGCAATATCAGAGAAACTCACAAAGGTTTGAGTCTTCTCAACAGCGTTTTCCCGTAGGCCCTAATCAGTGTGCGTATTGCAAAGAAGAGGGTCATTTCAAGAGTAGTTGTCCGGTTCTGTTACAGCATGCAAATGGTGCTTCTCGTGTGAGAGATCGTGGTGTTCAGCAAGCTCCTAGAGGTAGAGGACGTGGTGTGTTTCCTCAGAATGCGCGTTCTTTGCCTCCACAGAATTCTATGAATAGCTTTGATCAGCAGAATGGTGCGTCTGGTAGGACGGCACAGTACTATGCGGACGATTACTATGTTGAAGGTGAGAATGTGGATGGTAATGATTGCTAGGACAGCCATAGACAAAGAGAGGGAGTTGTTTCAGTTCCAGTAGATCAGAGTGGACCTTATGTTGAAGTGATTGCATCAGGTGTGTCAGAGCCTTTTCTGTTGGATACTGGTGCTGCGAAGAGTTCTATTATGCACTCTAAACTCCCTGGTGCACCTTTGTCTGGCTTAACGAATGTTTCAGTAGGTTTTTCTGGCGCCCCGGTTACGAATCCGATTTCTAGTCCATTGTCTATTTCTGTTGGACCTTGTGAATTCGAAGCACCCCTCATTCTAACGACAGGTTGTGGTGAGAACTTGTTGGGATTGGACTTGTTGAAGAGATTGTATGCGACGCTACATTGTTCTCCTTCAGGAGTACATCTTACATTGGGTAAGAGAGTGATCTCTCCGATGTATTTATCTAAAGATCGACTTCCACCTGAATTGTCTTCTCTCCCTGATTCTCTTTGGGCTACTGGTCCTAATGATGTGGGTCTCCTAGAGATTCCGCCATATGTTGTGACGTTGAAAGCGAATGCTAGATTGCCACGTATTCCGCAATATCGAATTTCCAGTGATGGTGAAAGAGCACTTTTGGAGATCATCTATGATCTGATTGTGAAAGGTGTGGTTGAGGAAACGAGAGGTAATGTATGCAATAGTATGGTTTTGCCTGTTCTGAAAAGAACGGATTCTTCACAGCCTCCTGTATATAGATTTGTGATCGATCTCCGCGAGGTGAATAAGATCGTTGTTCCGCAATTTCCTGTTGTGCCTGATATCACCACTTTACTGACTTTGATCCCGGCTACAGCCACGTGGTTTTCGGTGATTGACTTGAAGAATGCTTTCTTCAGCATCCCGATTGCCGTGGAGAGTAGGGATATCTTTGGCTTCTCTTTAGGAGGACGAAGTTTAAGGTTTAAGCACGCTCCTCAAGGCTATTGTGAAAGTCCATCGATCTATAGTCAGGCTTTGAAAGCACAACTTGATTTGCTTGTTTTACCTGATGGTGCTGCTCTTATTCAGTATGTTGACGATCTGTTAGTTGCTGCTGACAATGAAGAGATCTGTAGAGAGGCTACTTTGTCGTTGTTACGTCATTTATCTGATTTCCATCATAAGGTTTCTCTATCAAAGTTGCAATATTGTCGACAAGAAGTTACCTACTTAGGTCACCTCTTATCGAAGGAGGGAAGGAAACTGACCCCAGAAAGAATTCAAGCGATTGCGAAAATGAATGTGCCTACGACACAGAGAGAAGTACGTGCTTTCCTAGGTATTACGTCGTACTGTAGACGGTGGATCCCTAATTTTTCATTGCTTGCGAAGCCTTTGATAGCTCTTACTGTTAAGGATACTCCAAATCCTATTCCTTGGACTGACAAATGTCAGAAGAGCTTTTCAGAATTGCGCGATGCGTTGTGTTCGGCTCCTGTCTTGGGTACTCCCGACTACAGTAAGCCTTTTACATTATATGTCCACGAGAGAGAGGGATGTGCATTGTCGGTTTTGACTCAGCAATTTGGCGATAAGCAACGTCCATGTGCTTATTTTTCGTCGACTTTGGATCCCATAGCTAGAGCATTGCCGAGTTGTTTGAGAGCTACAGCAGCAGCGGCTGTTTCGATTCGACAGTCTGTTGGTTTGGTTATGGACTATACACTAATTGTGATGGTTCCACATGCAGTGGATACCTTGTTGAATCGTACCAAGACACAGCACTTAACTAGTGCTCGGTTGTCGGGTTATGAATTGACACTGTTAGCATGTCACATACATATAAAGAGATGCAACACTTTGAATCCAGCTACGTTGTTGCCGATTTCAGTTGAGACAGATGTTATTGAACAGCATGATTGCTTCCTTAGGACAGAGGAAGAAACGAAAGGGAGGATATATCTTAGGGATACTCCTCTTCCAGAGTGTGGTGGTACCTTATGGGTTGATGGTTCGTGCTTTAAGCTTCCGAATGGTGATACGACTGCGGCATATGCTGTTACGACTTTGCATATGATTGTTGAAGCTGCACGTATCCCACATAATTCAGTGCAAGCAGCAGAGTTGATTGCATTAACGAGAGCGTGTGTGCTGTCGAAAGGAAAGCGAGTGACTGTGTATACCGATAGCCAGTACGCGTTTGGTGTGGCTCATAGTTTTGGACGTTTGTGGAAAGAGCGTGGGTTCCTGACTTCGCATGGAACTAAGATTCAGCATGGTCAATTGGTGAATGAACTTCTTGAATCTCTTACTTTGCCGTTGCAAGTCGCGATTGTAAAATGCAGTGCGCATAAGAAAGTTACGGATGATGTTGGTCGTGGTAATGCGTTTGCAGATGAAGTCGCGAAAGAAACTGCGAGAAATGTGATGAGTCGAATGTATGTTGCGGGTCCGGCGAGATGGGTTCCAGATAGAAGTATGTGTGAAGACACGATTGAGAGTGTGAAATCCATCCAAGCTGAAGCTACAGAGAAAGAGTTGAATGAATGGAGAGAAAGCAAGGGTAAATTGGATTCGAATGGTTGTTGGACTGAGTTGTCAGAGCATCAGAGATGGTTGTTACCCGATGCGTATGTACTTCCAGTGGTTACGATGGCTCATGGATTGGCACATATCAGTGTAAAAGGGATTTGCAAGTTGTTAGCTCCAGTATGGCAGAATGCTGGTATTCCTAAGTTCCTTCTACGGCGCATTTTCCCCTTCCTGCCAGACATCCACAGGAAAACGCTGGTACAGGCACTAGTTCTTGGGCGGGTAGACTACTGTAATGGTCTACTCATCTCTGCCAATCATGAACAACTATGCAGACTGCAGGTGGTGCAGAACACCGCAGCAAGACTCATCTTGAATGCCCCCCCCCCGGTCCCCGTCACGCCCTCTCCTTTCCCACCTTCACTGGCTCCCAGTGCGACAACGCGTCAACTTCAAACTTTGTTGCATATTGCATAAGTGCATTTATGGGTCCGGTCCCAAATACTTAAAAGACATTTTTGTCCCCTACTCTCCTGGACGTGCCTTGCGCTCCAGTAACACCATGCTGATGCAGGTACCTAAAGTTACCAGAGCGAGACAAGGTGGCCGAGCACCCTCTCTCAAAGGCCCCTTGCTATGGAACTCCCTCCCACCGCAGTTGAGACAAGTCTCTAATCTTTTTTCTTTTAGGAAAAAATTAAAAACATACTTATTCACCCTAGACTAATTTTCTTCTGTTTCCCACACTGTCATCCCCTCAATAAGTTCTTTCGACTCATTCACAAGCTACGCGCGGAGATACCCCTTCGGGGCTGATTCAGGCGCGTTATAAGAATATAAATAAATAAATAAAATAAGTGTGTAGAGAATCTGGTTAAGAATTGTATGGTGTGTTTGATGTACAATCCTGGTATGGGAATTCCAACTCCAGCTGGTCATTTTGCTCCTCCAACGTATCCGTTTCAGGCTTTGCAGCTAGATTTCATCCACATGGAGAGGTGCAACAACCTGAAATACGTCTTAGTGGTTGTTTGCTCTTTTTCTAGATGGGTGGAAGCCTACCCTTTGAAAGATAATACTGCCTTGTCACCAGCGAAAGTCCTTATTAAGGAATTCTTCCCTAGGTTTGGTTTGCCGAGAATGATCTGGAGAGACAATGAGAGTAAATTTGTGGGTCAAGTGATGAAGAGAGTATGTGATGGATTAGGTATCAAGCAGAAGTTCCACGCTGCAAATCATCCCCAATCAGCTGGTTTAGTCGAGTGCTATAATGGCACTCTTAAGTTGAAATTAACTAAGATTCAAGCGAGCTCTGGTTTACAATGGCCAGATGCTTTGCCATTAGCTCTTCTGTCCACTAGAATGACTGTGCATTCACGAATGGGTCTTAGTCCGTACGAGGTAGTGTTTGGTCGCCCGGCAAATGTTTGGGGAGTGCCGCGGCCGACAAAGTTTAGTGAGATAGAACATCCTGTGTTGCTTGACTACCTGTATGAATTGACGGCTAAATTGCGTGTTTTGCATCAACAGGTTCATGATTCACTGCCACAAGCTTCGGAAGATCCAGGACACGTAATTGAACCTGGCACCTGGGTGCTGGTGAAGAATTCCCAGCGGACCAAGAACGATCAGCCCCGCTGGAACGGCCCTTATTTAGTTCTGTTGTCCACCCATTCTGCAGTACGAGTGCACGGTACAAAGAACTGAATCCACAGCGTACATTGTAAGAGGGCTCCTTTGCCTCTGCCGTACGACCGGTGGGTCCAGAAAGGACTTCCTGATTCTGAAACTGAGACCGTGCCTCGTTTTCTGCCTTTCAGCGATGCCCGTTTGAACACTGAGCAAGAAAGTGACGATCTTCTTCAAGAAGCTGTGCCTCCGTTGAATCGTATGAACACTGTTGAACCTAAGTTATTATTCAGTGAACAGACATTGCCTGGCAAAGAGCGTTATAATTTGCGACCGAGAGTCGCTGGACTAATAAAGCACTGAGATTCTTTCTTTTACTGATAATTTTAAGGTTAGCTCTCCTCCGAGGAACTATTTTGATTTTTGTTTTTCCAACCGCAATCCGGGTTCAGCTGTAGGGTCGCGGTGTCAAGTCTTTGGAGTGCAAGCCGAAGACGTTAGGTCGACGGTTCTGGTTGGTCTAAGGGAGTTGCCCTGGACTGACAGACGCGTTCCTTAGCACAGAACACCCTACCGCCGCGAGCAGCAATTAGAGAGGATGGAGTTTTTCAAGATGGAGAGACCTGTTGAAAGAATAAGCTTTAAGAGTAAAATATGTAATTAATGAGCAGAAAACGTTTTTTAATATTGTGTTTGCTTATATTGCTTAGCTTAATGATATTTTTAATTGGATATGTGACATTCTCTTTTCAAGTGACGTTCATGCCCACTATGCAACCTATGCCTCCTCCTACTGTTTCTTCGCATTCTTTTCACCCTCTGCCCGAACATGAAATTGTTAGAAGATTGGAATTTGCTAATAATTCCTTTGGTCAACTCCTGTATCAACACCAGCTAGTAATGAACATGACAAATTGTTGGGTTTGTGGCCTTATGCCCCATACTACCGATAAAGGTATTCCTTACCTGGTTTTGCCTTTTAGCTACAATGGTTCTATTTGGGCATATAGAACGATGTTCATTTATGCTCATGGAGTCTATCCCCAACGTTCCCTGAAAGATAGTCCGAAGACTAGTGCTCTGGTCAAGGGTATAGTCGATGATTAGGGGAATTAGTTCGTATGAGACTATCCCGAGAGATGAGACACAAGCATACATTGGTTGGAACGTTACTGGATACGTAGTTAGTCTGAGTGTTAACCAGCGAGCGAAGAAATCCCCTCCGATTTGGATAGTGCCCCATCAGGGTCATTATTGTCTGCAAGGTAATGGCAAGAAACCGAGAGCTCAGTTAGGGAAGAGCGTTTGAACTGAGACTTATGTTTTTGCGTCTCAGACTTCCCCAGCGTTCCTAGCAGCTAAGGGTACCTATTTCATCTGTTACGATAAAGCGTACACATGGTTGCCCCCTGACTTTTCGGGCACATGTTTTGTTTCGTTCCTGTTGCCTCCCACATTTACAGCTGCAGCAGATTACCATAAGACGAGAGTTGCTAGAGGTGTCTTCAGTAAGGAAGATACCGCAGGACAAGAATTGGGAGATTTCTTTAAGGGTTTTCTGCCGTTCTGAGGGCCTATGGCTAATAGCAGGAACATTCGACAGTTGACGAGAGTGGTTGAGTCCACCACAGTCGAAACTGCCGGTGCCCTTAGTAACTTGACTGCTGAGCTCCAGTCGGATCGACTTATGACTCTTCAGAACAGAGTTGCGCTAGATGTCATACTTGCAGATAGAGGTGGGGTGTGTAAATTGATTCAATCGAGCTGCTGCGTTTTCATTCCAGACAACGCTCCAACAGTTTTCCAGGCCATTTCCAGACTACATAAGATCTCCGAGTCTGTACATATAGACGAGGGAGATTGGTCGTTGATGGGATGGTTTGGGGGATTGTTATCCACGTGGTGATGGAAGATTCTGATGGTCATTGGGATGATCTTAGCTATCCTTTTCCTGTTCTGTCTTTGCGTACAGTGTGCTCCTGCTATATGTGGCCTTTGTGCTACTTCGTGTACGAGGAGACCTGTCCAGAGAGAGTTGCTAAGTACTAGGATGATGCTACAGCAACATCTTGATGATCTGATGAATATAGACCTGGATTCAGACTGACATGGGTTTGGGTTTGTTGCCTATGTAAGGGCAAAAGGAGGGGCTGTGGTTCTGTGGTTCTGTGGTTCCTTAGATTCTGAACCTGTTCAATAAAGGTCGTCGGATATAGACGATTTTGGTGTCAGCGGACCATAAATGACGAGTGCCGTATGTACGAGTGTTTTCGTAATAATCGATCAATGAGAACACTACGTATTCATAGATTTCGTCTGAACCCTCGGGTTCCATTTTGTGTACGGCAGCCATTTTGTGTGGTTGCCCTCACATAGGCCGATGACTGCGGCCGAACGAGTCTTTGGGACACGTACACCTTTAGCTGACTTCTGAGTGACCTGAACGAACTGACTCCCTTGCCCGAGGCTGACCTCGTTGAGCCAGTTCCTTGTTAAGCAGCTGGTCAGATAGAGATCAAAGAGCAGGACATTGCTGAGTTTATGGTACATGCACACACCCTTCTATCTTGCTTGTCATCTGCTTCTGTTCCTTCCTTTATGGCTTAATTACTGATATGGGTTGAGGTCTTTATGATGGGTCCGTCTGGCCTGTTCGAGCAGGAATGTTTAATTTTGC
Source organism: Lissotriton vulgaris (assembly GCF_964263255.1). Lineage (NCBI taxonomy): Eukaryota > Metazoa > Chordata > Amphibia > Caudata > Salamandridae > Lissotriton > Lissotriton vulgaris. The sequence goes on from NC_141696.1 coordinate 1,174,380,004, forward strand.
TTGGTCATTTCTGGTGGGCTGGACAACAGAAAGTGGGATTGTCGTCATGCGATATGTTTGAAATGTCACCCTCCAATTGGTCAGTTTGTATGTAACCGATGCTAGCCAGGAATGTGATTTTTAGCATAAAAGACGATGCTCCGCTCTATGAATTTGTGCAGTCTCTAGCGAACCACCCGTGTTGTGCTTCGTAGACCTCTGTTCCTGGTAGCAGCCAATAAATTTGGTCTTTGACGTCATCAAGAAGTGTCCCGTGTCTCTGTTTGCCAAGGCAGGGGAACTCGAAGACATCAGGTGTTTTCCCTGGCGCCGTTGGGTTCTAAAACCTGGTTCTTCATGTCAGGCAGCTACGTGGGCATCACTGCACACATTCACAAGACACTAATGCCTGGACAGCCAAGTCCGCAGAGAGGGCTTATTTGGCTGTTCTGTTCTCCAGGACTTCCTGGTGTGAACTTAGGGTGCAGACCCACCTCCCGGGTTGGTATTGCTGGGGTATCTATTCTAAGGTAAGGAATCTATAACTAACTGTTTCTTTCAGCTGAGCAAGTTACTTACCTTCGGTAACAATATATCTGTAAGAAACATAGGTTAGTTATAGATTCCTTACCGCCCCACCCATCCTCCCCGTTCTGCAAACTGACTTTTAGGGTTAAGGACTTCCTTTCAGGGCCTTAGTTTTGTGCAACAGTGGTCAGTGTCTTGCATGGGTCTGCGCTTCTGGCATGGAAAGTCTTGTACAGAACTGACGTCAGTGCGCGAGGGCTGCCTCTATGTAGCTACTGTGATATCATCCCGGCGACCATGACGCCAACGACGAACGCGGAGCCGACCGACGCCATTTTTCGACGTGCAGGGGTAATGCTGACAAAAAACTTTCCAGATCCAGTCTGATGCCTGGGGGTAATTTGAAGGTATGGAATCCATAACTAACCTATGTTTCTTACAGATATATTGTTACCGAAGGTAAGTAACTTGTTCTTTATGGGGATCTGCTTTCTTACTGTTAAAAATTGGGTCTCTACTTGGCAGTTGTTTGCACCCTGTCCAAGTAGGGACCCACGATCCTAGTCAGGTAAGTGCAGTACACACTAAGTTTACCTGTGCTCATCCTAGAATAGCTCGACACAGAGCAGTCAGGCTAAACTAAAGAGGCAATGTGTAAAGTATTTGTACTCGCACACACACCCCCACACACAACCACACACACACACAACCACAACCAAACCCCCAACCACAAACACACACACACACAACCAACCACAACCACACACACACAACCACACACACACAACCACACACACACAACCACACACACAACCACACACATACTCACAACCACACACACACAACCACACACGCAACCACAACACCACACACAACCGCACAACCATACACAACCACACACACACACACACAACCACACACACAAGCACACACACACAACCACACTCACAAGCACACACACACAACCACACACACAACCACGCTCACACAACCACACAACCACACACAAACAACCACACACACACACAACCACACACACACAACCACACACACACACAACCACGCACACGACCACACACACAACCACAACCACACAAACACACACAACTACTCACACACCCAACCACACACACAACCACACACACACACACAACCACACACACACAACCACACACACACACAACCACACACACAACCACACACACAACCACACACACAACTACACACACACAACCACACACCCACAACCACACACACAACCACACACACACAACCACACACACAACCACACACACAACCACACACACAACCACACACAACCACACACACAACCACACACACACACACACAACCACACACAAAACCACACAAACACACAACCACACATACACACAACCACAACCATGCACACAACCACAACCATGCACACAACCACACACACAACCACAACCAAACACCAAACACACAACCACAACCAAACACACAACCACACACACAACCACACACACACAAACACACACACACACAACCGCACACACAACCACAACCACACACACAACCACATACACACACAACCACGCACACAACCACACAAAAAACCACACAACCGCACACACAACCACAACCACACACACAACCACACACACACAAACACACACACACACAACCGCACACACAACCACAACCAAACACACAACCACACACACACAGCCACACACACACAACCACACACACACAACCACACACACACACACAACCACATACACACACAACCACACACACACACACACACACACAACCACACACACACAACCACAACCACACACACAACCACATACACACACAACCACACACACACAACCATACACACACAACCACCCACACACACACAACCACACACACACACACAACCACACACAATACCACACACACAACCAACCACACAACCGAACACACAACCACACACACAACCACACATGCAACCAGAACACCACACACAACCACACACACAACCACACACACACACACACAACCACACACACAACCACACACACAACCACACACAACCACACACACACAACCACAACCAAACACACAACCACAACCACACACACAACCACACTAACACACACACACACCCACACACACAACCACAACCACACACACAACCACGCAAACAACCAAACACACAACCACACACACAACCACACACACACAACCATACACACACAACCACACACACACACAAACACACAACCACAACCACACACACAACCACATACACACACAACCACACACACACAACCACACACACACACAACCACACACACACACAACCACACACACACACACAACCACACACAACCACACACATAACCACACACACACAACGACACACACAACCAACAACACACAAAACCGAACACACAACCACACACACAACCACACATGCAACCAGAACACCACACACAACCGCACAACCATACACAACCACACACACAACCACACACACACACAACCACACACACAGAACCACACATACACACAACCACAACCACGCACACAACCACACACACAACCACACTTCTACACACTTACCCACAACCACACCCACAACCACACCCACACAACCACACACACACAACCACACACACAACCAATCACAGAGACACACAACCACACACACACACAACCACACACAATCACACAACAACACACAACCACACAACCACACACAACCACACACACACAACCACAACCACACATACAACCACACACACACAACCAACCACAACCACACACACAACCACAACCACACACACACAACCGCACAACCATACACAACCACACACACACAAAACCACACACACAACCACACACAACCACACACACACACACACACAACCACACACACACATACAACCACACACAACCACAAAACCACATACACAACCACACACACACACACGAACACACACACAACCACACACACACAACCACACACACACACAACCACATACACACACACAACCACACACACAATCACACACACACAACCACACACAACACCACACACAACCACACACACACAACCACACACACAACCACACACAACCACAAACACAACCACACACACAACTACAACCACAACCACACACACAACCACACTTCTATGCACACACACCCACAACGACACCCACACACACACAAAACCACACACACAACCACAACCACACACACAACCACACACACACACACATCACACATATACACAACCACACACACACAACCACACACACAAAACCAACCACAACCACACACACAACCATAACCATAACCACAACCACACACACACAACTACACACACATAACCACACACACAACCAAACACACACAACCACACACACAACCACAGAGACACACAACCACACACACACAACCACACACACACAACACACAACCACACACACAACCACACACACAACCACACAAACACACACCCTTGGCCACTCACTGCCTATCAGCCTCCTCTCAGCCAGGTAGCATGATCAGTTTCACTTTCACGCGATCGCAATCAGTTTCACTTTCACAGCCGCGTTCGCTGTGAAAGTGTTCGGGTTTCTAGTTTTATTCATTCACTTTTGTTTCCTAGTGCTTGACAATCCAATCTCTACAATATTTAAGCAGCCTGCACGTCTCCTGTCAACCACACACACAACCACATACACACACAACCACACACACACAACCATACACACACAACCACCCACACACACACAACCACACACACACACACAACCACACACAATACCACACACACAACCAACCACACAACCGAACACACAACCACACACACAACCACACATGCAACCAGAACACCACACACAACCACACACACAACCACACACACAACCACACACAACCACACACACACAACCACAACCAAACACACAACCACACACACAACCACACACAACCACACTCACACAAACACACACACACCCACACACACAACCACAACCACACACACAACCACAACCACGCACACAACCACGCACACAACCACACACACACACACACAACCAAACACACAACCACACACACAACCACACACACACAACCATACACACACAAACACACAACCACAACCACACACACAACCACATACACACACAACCACACACACACAACCACACACACACACAACCACACACACACACATCCACACACACACACAACCACACACAACCACACACATAACCACACACACAGAACCACACACACAACCAACCACACACACAACCGAACACACAACCACACACACAACCACACATGCAACCAGAACACCACACACAACCGCACAGCCATACACAACCACACACACAACCACACACACACAACCACACACACAGAACCACACATACACACAACCACAACCACGCACACAACCACACACACAACCACCCACAACCACACACAAACACACAACCACACACACAACCACGTTTCTGCACACTTACCCACAACCACACCCACAACCACACCCACACAACCACACACACACAACCACACACACAACCAATCACAGAGACACACAACCACACACAACCACACACAATCACACAACAACACACAACCACACAACCACACACACACAACCACAACCACACACACACAAGCAACCACAACCACACACACAACCATACACACACAACCACAACCACACACACACAACCGCACAACCATACACAACCACACACACACAAAACCACACACACAACCACACACGCACACATACAACCACACACAACCACAAAACCACATACACAACCACACACACACACACGAACACACACACAACCACACACACACAACCACACACACACACAACCACACACACACACACAACCACACACACAATCACACACACACAACCACACACAACACCACACACAACCACACACACACAACCACACACACAACCACACACAACCACAAACACAACCACACACACAACTACAACCACACACACAACCACACTTCTATGCACACACACCCACAACGACACCCACACACACACAAAACCACACACACAACCACAACCACACACACAACCACACACACACACACATCACACATATACACAACCACACACACACAACCACACACACAAAACCAACCACAACCACACACACAACCATAACCATAACCACAACCACACACACACAACTACACACACATAACCACACACACAACCAAACACACACAACCACACACACAACCACAGAGACACACAACCACACACACACAACCACACACACAACACACAACCACACACACAACCACACACAAAACCACACACACAACCACACAAACACACACCCCCGGCCACTCACTGCCTATCAGCCTCCTCTCAGCCAGGTAGCATGATCAGTTTCACTTTCACGCGATCGCAATCAGTTTCACTTTCACAGCCGCGTTCGCTGTGAAAGTGTTCGGGTTTCTAGTTTTATTCATTCACTTTTGTTTCCTAGTGCTTGACAATCCAATCTCTACAATATTTAAGCAGCCTGCACGTCTCCTGTCAACCATACCACTCCATGCATTTTCTCTGATCCACATGGCACTGGTGCGTCTAGCCTGGCACACACCGGGTGATGATCTCCGCACCCCTTCTAGACCCCAGCTCACTACTGTTTGCAGTCTGTCACTCACCCCTCACCTCCCTTGCACTCACCCTTCACCCCTTAGGCATGGCAGTCACTCCTCACACCTGGCACTCACCCTTCTCCCTCTCTGGCACCCAGCATTGACTCTCCGTGACACTCAACTGTCACCTCCCTGACACCCACCCTCGACCCTCCTGGTGCTCATAATTCCCATCCCTGGCACATATCCTTCACCTCCCTGACACTCATCCATATCCCTCCTGGCATTCACTACTCGCCCCCTTGGCACACACCCTTCACCTCCATGGCAGTAGCCCTTCCTCCCCCTGGCCTAGCAACTACCCATCACCCCTTGCACTCACCCTTTCCCTCCCTGGCACTCACCTTTGACTCTCCTGACTCTTACATCTCACCTCCATGACACTCAACCTTCATCTCCCTGGCACTCACCCTTCATCCCCCTGACCTGGCACTCAACCTTCACCTCCGTGGCACTAGCCTTTCACCCCCCTGGCCTGGCAGCTACCCCTCACCCCTGGCACTCATACTTCCCCTTCTCTGCACTCACCCTTCCCCTCCCTGGCACTCACCCTTGACCCTCCTGACTCTTACTTCTCCTCTCCCTGGCACTCACTCTTCGCCTCCCTGGCACTCACCCTTCACCCCCCTGGCCTGACAGTCACCCTTGTCCCTCCTGGCATTCACTCCTCAACTCCCTACCACTCCCCCTCGACCCTCCTGGCACTAGCCCGGTTTCCCCCAAGAACAAAAAATAACAAGCATTGGCATAGCCAATAGATCTCACCTTTGTGACCGTATACGTGTTTAGCCGTGCAACAGTTGATGTTGTTGCACCAAGGATATTGTGCTGCATAACTAAATACTTAGAAGGTCCCAAAAGCGAGACCTATTGGCTATGCCAATGCTTGTATAATATGTTACACCTTAAAGCAGGGGTCTTCAAACTGTGGGGCGCGACCCCCAGGGGGGCCGTGGAGCGATGCAAAGGGGGTCGCACCTTCACAGTCATACTTCTGTCCAGGCCCAAAGGCTTCAGCCCCCCTCCTCCTTCGTCATGTCTCTCAGCCCGGCTGCTGCTGCAGTGCAACTCGATCTGCTGTGGGCTTGGCTGGGCAGTGTCTGGAGTCATCTCTGGCAGGCCCGAATTTTTCACAGGTCTTTAAAGACCATTTGCATATTTACATGCCTTTGTAAACTGGTTACAGAGGCTTAGTTTTTTTCCTGGTTTGAGTACCCCCTTGGCCCTCAAGGTGCCAGTTCCTTACATTTGTATTTTACAATTACTGCTGTAGTGTGAGAATGCATTTAATGAAAAGGAATATAAAGTAGGGTTGCCAAAAGAAAAATGCCTGCCTGTTGTGTTTAAAGAGCCTGCAAAGACCTCCTCTTGACACTAAATAGACTTTTAAATACAAAAGTATGTATGCATTAGTTATGTGACTTTTCTGTCTTTTTTCTCTTTGTCATTTATGGATCATTGAGGCAGCCCTAGAACACAATTAAAAGTGCTATCTATTTATATTTGCTGTTCGAAGTATGCACATAAGTGCTGAAAATACAACTTTAGGTGACTGCTTATTTTTGTACCGACTTGGCCATCAAAATAATCTGCTGGCAACCCTAACCATAGGACTGTAAGTTTGTTTCAGGATCAGCACATTATTTATTTCCTCCACCCTCGATCCCCGATTAATGCCGCAGTAGTTTAACTTAGATCTTAACCCCTTTGCCGCGGGGCTAATTCCCCCGCGGTGCGGGGGGAGGGGGGCCACGCGCAGAGCCGCGGTGCTTGTGACAAGCTTGGCTCTTCACGCTGCACGGTGGCGCTGTGCTCATGACGAGCTGAGCTGGTCATGACCACGCCCGGTTAATGGAAAGCCCAGCACAGCAGGGGAATTATCCCCGCGTGGGCTTTCCGCAGCGGTTATGACGAGCTCAGCTCGTCATGAGCACGGCGCCACTGTGCCTCATGGCGAGCTGAGCTCGTCATGAGCACTGATGTGGTTAAACCCTACGCCGCCGTCAATAACATGTTACTTCAAGTGTCTAGGAATGCACCCTGCCTTCAGACAACTCACTCCTCAATATCGCCCTGCACTCACACTGATCACCATGCACTCACACCATTCACCCTGCACTCCCAGTGATCACAATGCACTCACACCGATCACCATGCACTCACACCATTCACCCGCTCACCCTGCACTCACAGTGATCACACTGCACTCACAATGCACTTGCGCTGTTCACCCTATACCTCACCCTGCAGTCACATGAGTACACTATTCATCCTGCACTCATGTGACACTTCACTCACCTGACCCCCTCACTGCTCAATATGCAACTCACTCAAACAAGCCCATCAGTAATCATACATTCATTCATCCCATTCTGAACTTGCATCCGCACCCAAATTCATATGCCACCTCACTCACCCTGCAGTCACTCCTCGTAACCTACTGTCGCACTTTTGCATCGCTCACCGTGCATTCACATGGGCACTCTTGTCACCCACACAGTGTGCAGAGGGTTAATGTGCCTGCTACAAAGAACGTGTACCATGCAGGTCACAGAAATGAGAGTGAGTAAACTATGAGTAGCACTATAAGAAAATTAAATGTTTGTCAGAAAGGTGCTATAGAGAGATGAGGTGCATTGTTGGTGAGTGGCAGCGAAGGAATTCATGGAGAAGGAGGAAACGGGGGGTGGGGCACCAAAAAAGACTGTTGCACCGTGTGCAACCAGTGTTAGGACCAGCCCTGGCTGGAAGTATTAGTCCCCTCCGAATTTCTGAACTAGTGACTTCCCTGCTTCTGGCAATTATTATTATTTACATTTGTTGTGCGCTACTGTTACCAAAAAATGTCCTGGGGCTAATAATCATCTGCTGCATGTAGGCAAATGAGAAACACACAGAAGGAGAAAGTGAACCAGCCAAATTGGGTAACCTACAGAGCATAGAGAAAGGTTTTTATATCTTCCTAAAGGATAATAGATTCTTGGTGGAGCGAAGCAAAGGAGGGTGCAAGTTCCATAACTGCGCGGCCTGCACCAAAACAGCGAGACAGACAACTCATGCCTTCTTGAATTAGGAACAAAAAGCAGAGTGGCACAGGCAGAGAGGAGCATACGGGTCCGACTGGTGTGCTTGGTGAGGAGAGTTGAGAGGATGAGAGAGGACAGCAAGGGAGTGAGAGAATTCGATTGCAGAGAACAGGGATGAGGAGAAATGTGATTTGACAAAGAGAAGTGTGGACACGCAAGAAGTGAGTGTGAGTCAAAGGTGAGGGCTTCTGTTAGAACAAAGGGGAGATGTGAAAATTGAATGGGGGACTGGAGAGGTCTAAGATACAAATAGATAAAAATTTCAATGGAGAGACGAGGTGAATGAGAAGTGCTGAGGGGCACGGGAGGTGACGGGACAAGAGAGGCCATGAGATAAATGTGAGAGACTGTTCGAGATGAGGGCAGTGAAAAGACAAAATGGCAAGAGATGATTAGAGGTGAAGTGAGAGGTTGAATGAGGAGAGTTCAGATGTTGTAAAAAGGGGTGAGAGAAAATGGCCTGCAAAGTGAGAGAGGGATGGAAGGGAGGGGGTGAGAGGAAAGCTGCATAGGTAAACTGCTTTACTCTGCACAAAACCGCCAGGTTTTAAAGGGACCCCTGCTTCTCCTGGCCAGGGCCAGGTGAGCTTCTAATCTGGCAGCACATATTCCTGCAGAGTGGAAGGCCCTTCTCAAAGGTTGGCTAGAAATATTTCTGATGTTAACTGCTTTATTTTGGTTATAAACGGGTACTGATGGGGTGAAATCTTTCCTCAGTGTTACTGTGTGTAAAAAATGTCAAAATAATGAAGCAATGCTATCCCAAAATACGCTGCATCACATAACATCACTTACATTTTCTTCCCACACAATTTAGTCAAGCCTGTCATGTAATTTGGGCCTCCCCTGCTTCATAATTCTAGTAGCCCTGCCTACAGGTTTAGAAAATTTTGTCAGGAGGGTGTCCTTACGCCTCAAAATGTTGACAGGGGGTTCTTGGCATCCAAAAGTTTGAAGACCTCTGCCTTAAAGGGTCTGATGGCAACACTAAATTATTGATTAATTTTTATAATAACTCATTTGGAAGTGAAATGTTTAAAGTTGTTGCAATAGTGGAGGAATATATGAATAAGATAATAGGGCTAAGCATGAAGGAACCAATGGTGCTTTTTAACGTATATCAATTCGCGTTAACCCCAATTTGTGGCTTTGTAGAAGATGGGGAATCAAATATGCATTTTTCCCATAACGCTTATGTAATGTAATGTAATGTAACCAGATTTATAAAGCGCATGGTTACCCGGAGGCATCCCAGCGCTAACATGGGAAATGCATTTTTCTAAAAGATTTGGAGATCATGAACCCACGATCTGAATCAACAGGTCTTCCGCTAAATACCTTTTGCTCCTCTACATGTTGTTCCTCAATTGATTTTATAATAGCCTCAGCTAGACTGGGTGAAAAGCTCAACAAAAGGAAAGTTGAATTCCTTGTCTTCAGTGATCATGCAGCTATAACCTGGCATGTGAACTGGCCGGGTATTTTTGGCTCCACTTTTTCACATCTGAAACCCTATATAGCGAAAAAGAATGGAATAACATTGAAGTGGGGGAATATTGATAAGACTGCTGTTATTCCTCATGTAGTTTCAAATTCAATGAAAGAAATAGAAATATGTCTTGACTCAAATCAGGACCCAGGGTCCATCACTAAGGCTTTTGAAACTAATTCGCAAGAACTAAAAAGGAATCTCCCTAAAAATGGAAATGCAAACCTAAGGGACCGAAGTGGTTCGATCGTGATTGCACTAAAGCACTTTTTAATCTACGTCGATTACTTAAGACCTTACCTAAGAATCCCCAACTTGTAAAATAGGCCCGCTTAACTTATACGGTGGCGAGGAAGAACAGGTTAAAGACATTGAAAGAGGAAACTTGGGATAAATTATTGGTTGCATCCATCACAAATAATGAAAGGGATTTTTGGTTAACGATTAACGCCCCATTTTTAAAATCAAACTCTGAGCCGAATTTGGATACGCCTGTGGAAGAGGACTCTTGGGTGGCGCACTTTAGTAATATTTTTTATGCCCCACCTGTAAACACTGAGCTAATGGCTGTAGAGCTGGTCCCATCCTCTAGCACTATTCTTACTAATGATATAGGAAAAGTATGCTTGGCAATGGAGCAATGTACAAGTAATAATGCACACGGTTTTGATGGCGCTCCAGTAGACTTTTTTACAGATTGCCCTGATTTATGGAGTCCTCTGCTTACTAACATGTTTAATTCTATAGCAAGAGAGGGACCTCCCGCCTCTTGGTTCAAAGCCATTTTAGTACCAATTTTGAAAAAAGGAGAGACGCAAGACCCTAGGAACTATAGACCTATTTCTCTCTTAGATAGCACAGTAAAATTGATCGGGAGAGTGCTATTGAATCGACTGGAAACGTGGGCTTTGACTAATAAGATTTTGATACCAGTACAATACGGTTTCAGAAAAGGGAGAGGCACTCAAGATCAATGCCTAAATTTGAGTCTTCTCATAGCAAAGTATACCCACGCTAAGCAGGGCAATTTATGTCTAGCCTTTATGGATCTTAGCACGGCTTTTGATTGTGTGTCTCACCCACAGCTCTGGAGAATTATGAGGGAAATGAGGGTAGATCAGGCAGTGATCAATTTCATTAGACAACTGTATTCAAGAGCTGAAGCATGTGTCAGGTATGGGCCACAGGGAGAATGTACTAGGGGGTTTCCTGTAACAAGAGGAGTTCGCCAAGAGTGCGTTCTCGCCCCTTTTTTATTCTCGCTTATACAAACGGGAGAGAGTCTAAATTGTTAGATTCAAATATAGATGTGCCAAGAATTGGAAAGTAGGATGTCCCAATCTTATTATATGCAGATGATGCAGTTTTAATTGCACGAACAACAAAATCCCTGCAAAAATTGTTAAATACCTATGTGGAATTTATGAAAGGCCTTGATCTCCAGACAAATGAATCTAGGCCATTTGTTTTAATTACAGCGCCAAAGCTGAGCTAACCTCCTTCTTTTTTTATCTCAAAACGTAAAGTGACACAAACAGAGTTCTTCTCATATCTAGGAGTCACTTTTGATTCTAAGGCCTCTTATTTATTTATAAATTTATAAATTTATTTATTTATTTATAAATTTATAAAGCGCCTGGTGACCCGGAGGCATCCCCGCGCTATAGAGCTGTGATATCCCAAGAGGAGGGGGGGACCGGAGGACTATTTGGGGAATAGGAAAGTTTTAAGTTTTTTCCGGAAGAGGGCGTGGCAGGGCTCCAGACGCAAGTGGCGAGGCAGAGCGTTCCAGCCTGAGGAGGCTTTGACCGAAAAGCGACGGCCGCCGGTCTTAGAGGAATATGGTAAAGAATCGTGGGGTCTTGTTGGAGAAAAGTGCAAATGCAATACGCTAATTTTCAAATAAGCTGGAAACGAGGAACCTAGATATTTTAAGAAAGGTTTATGGGGCAAAATCTAGGACAGTAGTTACGTATGGTGCAGGGGTGTGGGGCCATGTTACAGTAAAGAGGATACAAACAACAGAGGATTTGTGTTGGAAATCAATGATGAGTCTCCCAATTGGTTGTTCTAATTTTAATCTACATGAAGAATTAGGTATCCCTTACATAACTGATTGGATAAATGTTGCACCTATTCTTTTATGGCACTCAGTATGGTGTAGAGACACAATTTAACTAACGCAACAAATAATACGGGATTGCTTATCCTTCGAGCATAGGGATAATATTTTATGGTTAAAGTATGTGAAAGATACTTTATATACTCTTGATCTAGGAAGCTTATTTGTATACCCAGAAAATGTGTCTCTGTCTCTAAAAAAACATTAATGGCCCGCTTTATAACCACTGCTAAAGATGGGACATTGACTGTCAACCGTAATAAATCTACAGTCAAAGAATATATTGAAGATCCATTGCAGATTGATCTTCCTATTTGGAATTTGTAACAATACCACGGCACAGGTGGGATTTACTCTGTTAAGATTTCGGCTTAACTTTATTACCTGCATGTTGGGCCATCCTGCTGGTATCTTCTCCCCGAAAGAACTCCTGTGTTGCCCAGGTGATGACACTTCGCAACAATCTGATTTGCACATTTTCTTCTTCTGTAAATTTTATTGTGCACAATGGAAAAGGTTTTTAATTGCGCTTTTACGTTCGCACAATTTTAGACAATGTCGCCTGGCCTTGCATTTTTTACGTATGGTGTCTGATCCTTTGACCTGTAATACTGCTTCCTCCTTTTTATGCATGTGTTTGAAAACGTGGACATTGTGTATTGACTGACATTTATGAACTGCTTCTTTCCAGTTTTAATCTGTAACTTTTTTATCTGTGATGTATACTTGTACTTTTATGATTAACTTTGTTTTAATCGAATAAAGTAAGTTTGATTGGTTGGTGATTGAAGTGGACAAACTTGGCATTCAGGAGTATGATTGCAGGTGAACTCAAGATGGAATTGGTTTTAAGCCACTGGCACAAGACAGGGTAAAGTCCCCACTGTCTCTAGAGAAGGGCTGGTGATGTCCACTGCAGCTATCATCCATAGCCTGACAGGGTACCCCATGGATAATCCTTCTAGTATGCTACTTCAGCAAGCCTTTCAAAATATGGGAATGCATGGGTGTTGATTGCTGCACCAGAGGGGCATGGATTGGTCAGGTTCTCCAGGCCCAGCTGTATTTAGGTGCCAGGGAAGTCCCTCTTTTTTGCCATATGCAAATCAGTCTTGACGCTGTTCCCCATAGGAACAGTCCAGCCCAAACTGCAGAGCCAGATCTTCCCTGGACGGGAAACACTCATCCTGGGTCCAGTTTTGGGGTAACAGCCTTCATCAGCCAGGGCAGCTTGAATCTGGGTGCAAAATGAGCAAGGGAACCACGCCTGGGCATGTCCTGCTAACTTATGGCAAACAAGGCAAACACCAGGAGATGATAGACGGAGCGCTGAAACTTTTTAGACACTCACCCCTGCCACAAATCTAGGTTGAATCCATCATCGTTCTTTAGCTCACTTCGTCACCCCAGTTCAGACCCAGCATATGCAAATCAGTCTTGACTGTGTTCCTTGTGGGAACAGTCCAGCCCAAACTGCCAAGCCAGGTCTTCCCTGGACTGGAAACAAGCATCCTGGGGCCAGTTTTGGGGTAACACTCCTCATCAGCTAGGCTAGCTTTAATTCAGTGGCAAAGTGAGCAACGGACCCATGTCTGGGCAAACCCTGCCAACTTAAAGCAAACAAAGTACCATATTAAAATCTATCTTCACCTTGTTCCTCATGGTAACAGTCCAACCAGAACTGCCAAGCTAGGTGCCCGATATCCTTCGTTGGATAACATTGGGCATCAGCACTCTGCACCCAGCCACCCTGGTGCCGGCTGAGGGTGCTCTAGGAGTGCATCCTTGACCCTTGGGGGGGGGACCCTTGTTCTAACCCCAGAAAACCAACTCCCAAACCTAAGTACTTACCTGTAAACCGATGCGTTAATTTCCTCCCCTATAGGATTGCATTGACTGCTTTTCTGTGAAAAATGTTTTAAATGTGGAGCTGGAAAATTGAATGAAACCTTAAGAAACTGTGTACTCACAAAAACTGCTTTACTTACCTTTTATTTAGGAAATGTCCCAGTGTGACATCTATTTTTTTTTTTTTTTAGAAGCAATTGACTTGGAAGTCCTTTAGACTAATTAATTCATGTGTGGTCTTATAGAGCGATTTGTTGCTATGAGTATTTTTTACTTTTTCCCTTGCATTAAGTTGTTATGGATAGTAAATGAACTTGGTGTCAAGATAGGGCACCCCACAATAATTGATGTCTGTTGATGAAATTGTCTCTATGTGATGAATTCTATCTCTATATATTGTTTAATATTGTAGAATATATATGTGGTTTTGTACAAATTGTAAATATGTATGTATAGTGTTTTTTCTTAGTTGAAACAATACATAAACATTTAAAAAATAATGAAATAAAATAGGTATGAACAAAGTATACCTTACAAACTCCAATTGATATTGGTTTGTAGTTCTTAAATGTGAGACATGAAAGAAATGTGCAGCTAGTAATTCTTTGTATAAGTATCCAGTGTGACATCTAGGCATATCCCGCTGAGTGGAAAAAGTAATCTAGTAAGTATTCAGACAGTAACTGCAAAGTAATTTCAATTGTTTCTGACTAATTAACCTATCTGGATCCATATCAATTACATACAACTGCATTCAACTATGTCATTCCTGCAAAGTATTATTCCACTTACCTGCACCAAGCCTGGCTTGGTTCTTGAAATAAAATAAAACGAAATAATATTTTTACAAAACAAATTGGTCAGAGTTCAGTTTTTGAGTGTGTGAAATCATCTCTTGCCTGAGTGTGTACGATAAAGGGGAATATCCTGAACAACGACTCCGGAACAACGAGATCCGGAGTCACGCAAGCTGAATAACGACTTGCCCGAACAACGACTCAGCCTTAACCATGCATGTGCGTGGTTAAGGCTGATTCTGTCTAGGTTTTTCGTAGGTCGGGTGTGCTCCTTTGTAGGACTAGCATGTCCTTCCTGACTCTGCCATAGAAGCGAATGCAGGTCTGAAATGTCACTCCGGTGCATTCTTCAACAATGTCATTTTGCGCCTCTGGCCTAAACTCTGCTGCCTGGCTGACATGCAACAAATCAGACGTTCGTATTTGGCTCCATGAGTCAGCGTATCAATTATCACCTATTACACAAGCTGAGTTTAGTATTAAATGTTTTTATTGATTTTACAAAAGTTAGCAAACAGTAATGCCATATAAGAATCGCAGATCAGTCCGAGGGCCGACCCACCGAGCGATGTTAAGGAAGGTACAAGCCATCGGCCATGTCATGAGGAAGCAGTCTTATACACAGCAAGCCACCTACAACCCAACCTGGGCTGGCCGCGTCATAAACACTGTGAGGCTGGAAAGCATCCCCGGGACCCCATTGCGTCCCCTGCCATTTGGAGACATGAAGACATGTTATCCGAGCTAAGGAAGCTTTATGTCCAACAGTCTCTCTTCGAGCACCTTCCTTTTGCCCTACGGCCTAACAGCCACCCCTAGACATCGTCCCTCAGACGCCCTTAATCAACAAAAAGAAGGAAGACCCCCCTAAACAATCCCAACCCTACCCAGACACCGACAACCCCTTCCCCCATGTAACCCCACCCCTCCCAACTCCCCCAATCCCGCCCCCTTTGGTCCATGGTCCACCTTCACTCCCACCGCTGGTCCCTCGCAACCTTCAGTGTCGAAGCAGTGTATTTTTGTCTGTTTCGGTGTCCGTCAGCCTCAACAGTCGGAGATACTTAGGACAAGTCACCTCCGTAAACTCAGAAGCCAGCAAGGATAGGAATGGCCTCCACAGCTCGGCATAGCGTGCCCCCTCCCCTGCCCTAGATAGTGATAGTTTCTCCATGCCCAGAACCATCCAGAGGCGGTGAAGCCAGCCCTGATATGTGGGGATGTGTTTTGATCGCCAAAGCGCCACTATATTCTGTACCGCTGACCCCAACGCGATCGCTATCAGACGACCCCTCCGCGATCGCAATGGGTAAGTCAGTGCATTAGGCAACCCTAGGATTACATAGGCGGGAAAGTGGGGAATATCTGTTTCGAAATGTGTGTCTACGTCCGCTAAGATCTGGCTCCAGTATTCTTGTAAAAATGGACAGTCCCAGAGTACGTGAACTAACGTGCCAACCTGACCACAGCCGCGCCAACACCGGGGATCCTGTCCACTATCCATTTCATACAGGCGTTCGGGGGTGTAATACCAGTAGGACGTGACCTTCGTAAGGGTGTCTGTAAGTACCATATGGTAGGCCGAGTGCCGCGCTCTATAGTAGACTCCCTCCCACTCCATGTGAGTTAGGGCTCTCCCCAGCTCCCGCTCCCAGCGCACCCTGCCTGCGTTGTAGGTGTATCTGTGTTTTTGCATGAGCATTTTATAGAGGTCTGAAATCAGTTGTTTATCATTAGTGCGGGAGATCAGCCAATACTCGAATTTTGTCAAGCGTCTGTCCGCCGCGGACCTTACTGCGGTGTTAAGCGCCCAGTGCCTGACCTGAAGGTAGCGAAGCCTCTCAGTTTCTGGTAGGCCGAATTCCTGCCGAAATCGCTGGAAGGGAATGACACCTTCTGGGCCATAGACATGATGGAGTGCGCGACAACCCGCAGGCTTCCAGCGCGCAAAAGATGTCTCGTCCATCCCCGGGTGGAAGTCTGGGTTCCCGATGATGGGGGTGAGGGGAGAAGGGAGGGTGGTGAGTTCTTGGCTAACCCCCACTCGGTCCCAGATCTCCAGAGGTACCCGCGTGATGAGGGACGCATAGAGTTTGGGAGGCCTGTGTTCCCGTCGCATAAAGGGGATTTCCTGCAGAGTCCGTCCAGCGACGGCCTGGTCTTGAAACAGCCAATGTTTCCCAGATTCCCATCTAACCCATTCCACTAGGAAGCGGAGCTGGGAAGCTTGAAAATACGTTGCCAAGTCTGGCATCCCAATCCCGCCTTGTTCTGGTGCCAGCATGGCGATCCTTCGCTTCAGGCGGGGTTTTCTCCCATTCCATATGAACTGCGACAGTTCCGACTGCATCAGTTTTATCCAGCCTCGTGGGGGCGCAAGGGGAATCGTGCAAAAGAGGTATAGTACTTGGGGAAGAACCGTCATCTTAACAGCTGCCACCCTACCCAACCAGGACAGCAGATAGTACTACCATTGTCCCAAATCGCGTCTGATTTTCTGTCGCAGGTTGGAATAGTTAAGTTCTACGGAGGTCTGAAGGGAAGGTGCCAGTTGTATCCCAAGATATGGGACCGCGTCCGTCGTCCACGGCATGGGGAACTCCGCCTGTAAATAGGCACGTGTGGTGGTTTCTAGTGACAAGTCGAGGGCCACTGATTTAGACATGTTGACTTTGAAGCCTGAGACTTGGCCGAATCGCTCTAGGCCTGCAATTCACGCTGGGAGAGAACTCCGGGGGTTAGCGAGCGATATCAGCACATCGTCAGCGTACAGGCTTATGGTGTGAACGTCGCCCCCGAACTTGATTCCCTGCACTTTCGGGTCGGACCGTAGAAGGTGCGCGAGAGGCTCCATATAAAGGGCGAACAATAGGGGGGATAGTGGGCAGCCCTGCCTAGTGCCTCGCTCGATTTCAAACCGGGGAGACGTGCAGCCATTGACTCGGACTGCAGCTGAAGGAAATTTGTAGCAGTTAAACACTCTAGTTCGGAATTTGGGCCCTATACCGGCCTTCAGCAGCATCCTTTCCAAATAAGGCCAATGCACCCTATCAAATGCCTTTTCGGCATCGATGGCCAGCATCATAAATTCACCCTCTGTTCGAGCGGCCTTTTCTAGAAGGTGTTGTCTGAGGTCTGCTGTTCTGGAATAAACCCAGACTGATCCGGGTCGATCAGTCCCCCATTTATGGTCCCAAGCGAGAGGCGAGGATCCCTGTATAAATCTTAAGATCGACATTTAAGAGGGAAATAGGCCTATATGCTCCGCACTCGGCGGGATCCTTACCCGGTTTAGGTATCACCGCGATGGACGCCTCCAGTAGGTCTCTCTGGATCGCTCCCTCCTCCGCGAAGGAGGTAAAGAGTCGGACGAGTAGTTGGGCCACCTGGCCACAAAATGTTTTATAAAAGCTCGCCGGGAAGCCATCCGGACCCGGAGCCTTGCCTAGTTTGAGCCGGGAGATGGCAGAAATCACCTCTTCCGGTCGGATGTCTCTGTCTAAGCAATCGATCTGATCATGCGTCAACGCCGGCAGGGGGAGAGCCGCTAGGAAATCTGTCTCCGCCTCCGGGTTTGAGGGGTCGGCCGCATACAATTCCGCATAGAATGCACTGAAAGCCTCAGCTATGGCTTGGTCTCCGTTCACTGTAATGCCATCGATCCCTCTTATCTCACGAACCTCCCTGCGCTGCGTGACCTCGCGGAGCTTGTTCGCCAGCAAGCGCCCACATCTGTCCCCGCCCGTGTAATAGGCGTGGCGCAGTCGTAAGGCTGCATATTCTGTTCTATCTAGATCGAAGGCTGCGAGTTTTTGGTGGGCAATTTTTAATTGCCTCCATATTCTCGGAGCCCCTGTTCTCCTGTGTATCTGTTCCAGTTCCCTGGTCTGCCGTATGAGCTCATCCCTCTTGGATTGTCGTTCCACATTTTCTGCTGTCGAGATAGATATAAATTCACCCCTAAGAACAGCTTTCAGCGCAGCCCACTGTGTAGACAGAGTGGTGTCACCGTTGCTATTATGGGAGAGGTAGTCAGTGATCACGCTCTGGATTTGAGTGACCACCACCTTCCTCTGCAGCAATGAATCTCGGAGGCGCCAAACCCTACGCGAGCGTTGGGCAGCTGGCATGGAAAGGGAGGCCGTGACTGGAGCGGGGTCGGAAAGGGAAGCAGTACCTATGTCGGCTCTAGTGACAAGCGCTTGAGTGGCAGTGGAAACAAGCAGGTAGTCGAGACGCGCATATGTTTTGTGGGCAGCCGAAAAGTATGTGTAATCCCTCTCCCCAGGATGAAGCGTACGCCATAGATCCACCAACTCTAGATCCTGTAATCTAGCTTTGCCTGCTTCTGTAAGCGCCCCCACCTGTGTAGTGTGTTGACAAGACCTGTCCAGTATGTTGTCAAAAAACAGATTTAATTCCACGCCCAAAACTAAGTGATGGTCAGTCGTGTCAGTGACATCAGTGAGCGCTCTGTGTAGGAACTGTTCTTGGCCTTCGTTGGGCCCATATATCGAGCCAATCGTATGAGTCCTGTCCCCCAGTGCAAACCTGCATACTAACAGTCGCCCCTTGGTTTCAGCCAATTTCCCCAACACCTTGCCCCTAAACTTTTGTGCCACAAGGATCGCAACTCCCGCCTTCTTGTCAGGGCACGAGGAAAAGAACTGGTGGGGAAATTTACAAGACCTCAACCGGTGACAATCCCTGGCCAGAAGGTGCGTTTCCTGCAAGAGGCATATGTCCGCCTGAGACTGTTCCAACTGGAGCAAGATCGCTTTGCGCTTGACAAGGTTGTTCAGGCCGCGCACATTCAGTGTTAGGATAACTAGATCATCCATCATCATCTAGAGGTGCAAAACCTCGACCCGCCCCGCATGCCTCCCCGGGAGATCTAAGTCTGGTGTCCCCGAGCCTGTCCCAGCCCACTAACTCCAAAACACCGGCGCCAGAACCCACCCTACTGACAATCAAACCATGGACCAAATTCCCTACCACACCCATTCCCCCCCCCCCCCCCCCCCGAACTGCAAACTGTCATAGTCCCTCATCTAGAGATGAAAAGGAAAAAAACAGCACAGGGTAGTCTTACTAGTCTGTCCGGGAGCACTCTCCCACCGACGGCCATGTGGCCAAAACGGGCAACCAGATCACCAGGTCTCAGCAGGCTCTTCACCCTGTGGGGCCAGTACCGCCATCCGTGGCCACCGCATCCACTACGGCGCGTTGACCCGCTGCAATCTCCGTCGCCGGAGGTTTCTTCACTAGTTTCCGCCACCGCTCCTGGCTCCACTGGGGCCTGCGCGCCTCCGTCTCCGGTGTGGCTCCCGAGGCCTTGGTGCCTTCCTCGGGTGTTTCTATTCCTAACAGAGTGCAGGCCTCCGAGACCGACCGGAGCTGGTACTGTTTGTTCTCCAGTCTGAAGATGAGATGGAAGGGGTGACCCCAACTGTATGGGATATTGTTCTGTTGGAGATACGATGTGACGGGTTTGAAAAGACGGCGTTTGTGCAGCGTGAGGGCCGCCAAATCTTGGTACAGCAGCGGCGACGTGCCCTGAAATGCGATCGGGTGTTTCTGACGTGCCCTCTGTAGTATCTCTTCTTTGGTGCAGTAGTCTTGGACACAAACCAGTATGTCCGGGGGTGGCGCCGTCGCCGCACGGGGCGGCCCGGTCCTATGTGCCCTGTCTAGTTGGAGGGGTGAGTCTAATGGCCGCCCTAGCACGTGGTTGAAAAGTTCTCTAGCATAGCGAAACGCGTCTTGGGTGGCCTCGGACGTGGCCACGTTGCGAATGTTATGGCGTCTGGAGCGGTTCTCCAGGTCTTCCAAGTGGAGCTGAAGGTCCACCTGCTGGTCGTGCAGACGGATGATTTCTTGCTGTTGGGCCGCGAGTTCGGTGTCTTTATCGTCGCTTTTAGTCTCCAGGTCTGCAACCCTGTCCCCTATGCCGTCCATCTCACGCCGCACTTCTCTGATTTCGCTGGTAAATTCTGTCTTAAAGGTCTGAATATCGTCCCGCAGGGACGCAAAAAGGGATTCCAGAAAGGCCTTTGTGATGGGCTCCGACCCGCAATCGGTGTTTTGTTCCATATTCTTCCGGGTCGGGACCACTGTGTCGTTTTCGCGAACAGCTCCTTCACAGTTTTGCCCCGGGGGGGCCTGCCCGTAGACATCACGCAGCCCCGGTAATCGATCCACCTGGTAGTCCCGCGTTCTTCAGCAAGTCCGTCAGGACCTCCTTCTCACCGTGCCTGCAAGGCGACTCCGGATCTCCGCGGTGCCAATGCACCCTGTCCGCCAAACTTAGCGCGGGCCCCTCCCTCTGGCTTGCCTGCACTTGGGTTCGACCATCTTCTTGGGCCCTGGCGGGTCCCGCGACAACCAGCCACTTCCGCTCACTCCTGGTAGGCCACACCTGTCCCCTGGCTGTCTGGCCGCTGCTCTATGCGCTGTCTGCGGGGTCCTCCTCACCGCTGTAGAGCCCCTATGCCAGTGATCGCTTGACCTCAGTCCTCCAGAACGGGGAGCGCAGCCCCCAGCCGCTAAATAGCCAACAGCCCCACTGGTGCCTCCGACCTCACACAGCTAGGCACTGCACAGCGTTGCAGTCCTCCCCAAGCCAGCAGGGCCTAGGCCTCGCTCGTCTCTGTCAAGGCGTCACCCACACCGCCGGGCCGACCTGCCCGTCGAAGGCGCCCCTCTCTTCCCAGGGCAGCCACTGCCACACTGATCCCGGACTCACGGAGCCGCTGCACGGAGCCTCCGTTCATGTGTTGTGCTCCAGGCCTTGCTTCCGCTGCCCGTCCCCTCCGGTCTCCGGGCCTCCCGGCGCCTCCCGATGGCTCCGCCGTACCCTGGACCTCCGTGGCGATGCCTCCTCTCGTGCGTCCGCCTCCACCGTTGCCGTAGGTCTCCGCTCCGCACTCCGGCGATCGCCCAAGGCGTGTGCTGCAGACAACACCACGGCCGCCGGGACAGGGGTCCTCCGCTCGCCTGCACACTGACGCGGGAGCCGGCCTCACTTTCGGCCCTGCGGGGGATGGGCGCCTTGCGCTCTCGGGGCTCTAGGCTGCCTGATGCATGGAGCGCCTCGCGTCCGCCGAGCTCCCTAGACCCGTTCCGCTGTGTACTGGGTTCCGGCAGTCCTTAGCCCAACACCGTGGACCAGGGTGCGCCAGAACCGGTGCTGAAAACGGCCGCCGGCGGGAGCAGTGGAAACACACGTCCACTCACTCTGCCATCTTGGCCACACCCCACACACACAAGCACAGTTTAAAGAGGAATTAGCCCCCCGCCGAAATTTCACTCTAGTTGCGCATCTGAGTGCATTCATCATTCTCACACCACAAATTCCATAACAGACGTTATATGCCCTGATCTTAAACTACACACAACACTGACACATTTGTTTACACGTGTAGTACAACTTAAAGAGCTGCAATAGTGTGAACTCACTGCACTTTCAATCCATTATTTGTGATTTTCAGTTCACCCCAACTCCAAGTTCTTAATCACAATAGATGATTCTGCCCTCATGCTGATAATAAATAAGCGCTCATTCTGTGATCAAGATACATGAAAAAGAAAACGACCACTAGATGGCAGGCTAGCATTCTGCATGATCGAACTTTAACATCATACCATGAACTTTATAATGTGCGCTCCAAACAGTTGAAGCTCCAGATAAGTAATCAGACACAAGGAAGTGGGGGAGGTGATGCTGTGATAGGTCGACCTAGTGACAGGCGATGCACTAGCATACACCGGCAATGTAGCATCACGTGTCACGATTGCAGTACGTGCAGGCATGGCTTGTGTGTGGGTGATTGTGCTTATTTTTAGGGTGGGTGGAATTGGTATTTAAGGAGTGGGGGGGATCGGCTTACTAGTTGGAAAACATTTTTTTATACCATGCATTCCTTTACCATGAAAGATTGTGGTAAATGAATGTGTGGGAAAAAAATTGTGGTTTCAACTGGGTCGTGGTTATGACCTCGTTGTTAGGGAAATCGTGGTTGGGGAACTCGTTGTTCAAACATACAACCTACAATAAATGCTTAACACTATCCTCTATAAAGCCTTACTGCTCGCCCACACTACTACAAATAGAGAGTAAGGTATTATCTATATTTACCTCTGCCTACCTTTGGGGATCTATTGGACTCTGTGTATACCTTACTTTGGCATACTAGATACAGAGTTAGCTTCTTACAAATACTACCAGTTGGTATGGGCCCTCTTCCTTGAACTGTGCTAAGACCATTCCTATGCCATTCTCTGAAGCATCCGTCTGCACGATTAATTCCTTGGAGAAGTCAGGAACCTTGAGTACAGGTGCTGTACACATGGCCTCCTTGACGGTATTCAAGTCTTCATGACAGGCCCGTGCCCAGATCGCCAATCTGAGCTGTTTCTTCAATGTCACCTCTGTTACCAGAGCAACAATGGTGCCTTATCCCTTAACAAATTTAGGAGAGAGGAGTTGGTCCAACGGCTAGGGTGGTCGGCCTCAAATTTGGGGAACTTGGTTCGAGTCTCGGCAATGAAGCTGAACATCCTGTGATTCTGGACGAATCACTTAATCTCCCCGTGCCTAACAAAAATGAATGTGTCCTCATGTAATGCAACTGGTGCTGTGTAAAGCGCTCTGATACCCGATTCAGGTCAAGTTTGCGCTATATAAAACTCTGTTAAAAAAATCATTCTTTTGTAGTATCCTGTGAGGCCTAGGAAGGTAATCACCTCAGTCTGTGTTTTAGGTGGTTGCCAGGTCATGATAGTCCCAATCTTGGTTTGGAGAGACTGACCTTGCCCCCGTTCAGCAGGTGGCCCAGACACACCAGATAGACCCTACCCTATCTCGCACTTACTGACCTTGATAGTCAGGCCTGCCTGTTGCAGAGCCTGAATCACCCTCCTGGAGATGTTGCAAGTGCTCCTCCTAGTTGGAGATATAGATCGTAAAGTCGTCCAGATCAGTGGCACAGAAGACCTCCTTTCCAGCTAGGATGCTGCTAACCAATCTCTTGAAGGTGGCAGGGCATTCTACAGGCCAAAGGGCATCTCCCGAAATTGGAAGTGACCCTCTAAGGTTGAGAGTTCTGACCTCTCTTTTGCTCCTTCAGTCAGAACAACTTGCCAGCACCCTGATGCCAAATCAAAAGTACTGAGGAATTTGGCAGTGTCCAGCCTGTCAATGAACTCATCAGCTGAGGGGATGGGGTATGCATCAGTCCTGGTGACTTAATTGAGACCCCTGTACTTCATGCAGAACCTACGTTCAGGGGTTGCGCCCAGTGGGGCAGCCGTTGATACTAGCACCACAGGGCTGGACCAGGGACTGTTGGAGGGCTCAATCACCCCTAACACCAGCATCTTGGAGACCTCCTTGATGCGGACTCGCACTCTGTCTGACAATCTGCACATGTTGATCTTTACAGGTAGGGTGTCCCCAGCATTCAGATCATGGACGCACAGGTGTGTGTGTGTGTGAGTCCCGGTGTGAGGGAGAAAAGAGAGGTAAACTGCCCCAATAACTGATAGCAGTCATTCTCATGCTCTGGGGCCAGGGTAGAAGAGAGAAGAACACCTTCCACTGACCCATTGTGCTCCTGGAAAGAGGAGGTCAGGGAGAGGCCCGCTCTCCTCTTCCACACCTTCATCTTTCACCAGGAGCATGCCCACTTAATACCTATCAAACTGTGGCTGGAGGCGATTCATGTGGAGCACGCTTAAAGGGTTCCTAGGGTTTGAAGATCTACCAGGTAGGAGACTTCTCTTTTTGCTCTTTCACATCATATGGGCCCGCCCAGCAATCCTGGGGAGCTCTGGACTCTGGCCGGCTGGTCATACTAGAGCATTATAACCTCTTGACTAGAGCATCTTAACCTTTTGACTGGCCTCAAGGTTACGTTTTACATTTTCCAGAAGCGGTGCATTTGGTTGCGGAGGGCCAGCATGTAGATGACCACATCCTGGGGAGGTTTCCTGGGAGCTTGCTCCCACCCCTCCCTTACAAAGCTCATACGTACCCTAACAGGGGGGTCATAGAGGAGTTCAAAGGGGCCAATAACTAATTGTTTCTGTGGCACCTCCCTGTAGGAAAAGACAAGGCATAGATGGAGGATGTCCTACTCATGCCTCATGGGCTCAGGAAGGCCCATTATCATGTCTTTCAAGGTCTTGTTGAATCTCTCCACAAGACCATTGATTTGGAGCTGATAGGGTATAGCACACTCATCCCACTTGGACTGCATTTACACTGACATGAAGGCAGTACCTCAGTCAGACACTACCTCCCTAGGGAACCCCACACAGGTAAAAATCCCTATCGGAGTTCTAGCCACTCATCAGGGTTCTGGCCAACACAGGTACAGTCACGGACCTCAGAGAGATGACCTCTGGCTAGTGGTGGTATTTTCCACCAAAACGAGCACAAACCTGTTGTTAAAGTATGTCTTGGGGTCTAAGGTCCAAGGGTCCAATAATGTTGATGCCTACCCTTTCAAAGGGAGTTTCAACAACAGGTAGTGGAGTCAGGGGAGCTTTCTGCTTTTTCCCTGACTTCCCACTGGCCTGGCAGGTTGGGCAGGACGTACAGTATTCATCTGAGGCCGTCTTCATCAAGGGATAATAAAAGTGTGCAGAAAGCCTGGTGAAGGTTTTGTCTTGCCCTAGGTGTCCTGCCAGAGCTATATGATGAGCCAAACCTAGTAGGAAGGTCTTGGAACACTGGGGGACCACAGCATATGGGCTTACCCAGAACCAGGACCCTTAGGCTCGCTATATAGGAGGTTATTCTCAAAATAGATCTGGTGATCTCCAGAGGTGTCACCTTCTGCCTGGGCTTGGGCTTGCTCCCTCAAGAGTGGGACAGTCTCTCT
Organism: Lissotriton vulgaris; assembly: GCF_964263255.1. Lineage (NCBI taxonomy): Eukaryota > Metazoa > Chordata > Amphibia > Caudata > Salamandridae > Lissotriton > Lissotriton vulgaris. Next base: position 1,174,406,448 of record NC_141696.1, read on the forward strand.
GCATCTTGCAGAACTGGTGGGCCCACCCTCAACTTGCCAACCAACAAGCTCAGACAGGTCACCAAGGGTGTCAATGTGCTCCCCAGTTGTTTCGGGCCTCCTCCTCAGGTGCCCCGTCAACCTCGACCATGGGGAATTCAGGGACTGGTTTTTCACACCCTACCTCTCTCTTTCATGGCAGTAGTCTGGGCCATTGTTTTAGGCTGCAGACACCCTTGACTCCCTTCACAGGCAGGCATAGGCTGTGTGATCATACAGACCCATTCAGGCAATCCCAAAATCTCCAAGTGAGACCTGAGCTCTACTCCCCTCTAGATAGTGTGCTCCATATCATTGCCTAACAAACCATTTACAGGCATGGAAGGGCTCACAGCTACTTTCAGAGAACCTGAGATCACCCCCCCACACTCAAAGAGAACCAGAGCTATTGGTAGATCGCTCTCAAGATTGTTAGCGATTATGACTTGGTGGAATGTGTTAGGAAGGACCTGCTCTGATGACACCTGCTGATTCTTCACAGTAGTCATACTGGTTTATGTGTCTCTCAGAGCCTCCAACAGTTGGCAATTAATGGTGAGCCACTGCCAGTACTTCAAAGTATTTTCAGGCAAATGGGCATTTGGCAGTACTTTTGAGGGGTCAGCCCAAACTTTACAATTAAAATAGCCTTCGTTGATTTGGTCCCCAACCTTTAGAATTAGAAGTGTGCTTGCAGGTTTAGTTTTAAGATCCAATATGTAGAGAGCTAATTTGGGAAATCAAAAATGCCAATCGGGGAGAATTTGAAATTGAAATTGGTCCTAGGTGTGGAATGGTAGTGTATACAAAATCACTGAATGGCACTGCACAAACACCTAATCTCACCGCTGATCACCATTGTTAGAAATTGGGCTACTGGATGACAGGGGCATGGGCCTTGGTCAAGCAGGAACCACAATTCTAGTCACGTGAGAAGTAGGCTACACTAAATTAACCTATGCTCAACCTCTGGCAGCTTGGCACAGAGTAGTCAGGTCTAACTTTAGAGGCAGTGTTTAAAGTATTTGTGCAACACTACTTACAGTAAAATGGTGATAACGCAAAATGATCCCTTACCAGTTTAGAAAATTAGCTCTGAACAAAAACAACAAATATCCAATTAGTAGACTCGGTGATATCAAAATGTAAAATGTATAGTTGAAAATAACAGCAAGAAGCAAAAAGCACCATTGAGGATATCTGGTCACGTCCGGCCGGGACAAAGTCACCAGTTTAGGCTGACCATAGTGGTGCACGGGCGAGCTAAGAAATCCACCAGGAGACTGTTCAGATATTTCTCTACCACTGTCCACAGAAAGGGAAGGAGAGAAATGGGTCGATCGCTATCAGGTAGGAAGGGACTAGAATAGATTTTTATTAAAGCTGGATGACTTTAGCAAGTTTCCACCCAGCACGCACCACCGCAGTGGACAAAGAAAGGTTAGTTAGGCTCACAAAGATGGGGATAAGAATCTCCTCAGCTTTATGTATCAGATCTGGTTTAATCGGATCATCGTCGGAGCCCTACTTTACTGTACACATTAGGGCTTTGAAGGAAGCGTCATCAAGCTGTTCGAATTCCACCATCTTGAACTCCTGTGACAAGTCTTTGATGTCTGGCATCCAGAACTGGAACTGGGGTTGTCACTTAAAAAGTGTGTTTAAATATCATTAACATTTACATGTAATGCATGTGTGCTGTGAACACAATAAACAACAACAAAATAAACAAGCTTTGGGCAAGTCAACAGATCTGGAGTAGGCTGCCAGTCTTTTGGCTTTTTCAATGCTTATTTTGTTTTCTCATGGCTTCTCTAAAACGTTATTGATAAGGGAGCAGCCAGGCCAAAACGAATTTAAAAAATTGCCTAAAAGGAAAAAACATTTGTGGTTTTAAAAAGCACTCAAAGTAGTCCCTGGCACTGAGGATAACTACTTTGTCTGTGCATGTACTCCCTGTGAAAGAGCAGAATGCTGTCATTCATCGATAACTTAGCCAGTGGCTGAAGTGGGCTGAACCATTACCTCATGTTGTATGTTGTAGTGGACAGAAGACTATATGAATGACATAACAAGAGACCAATGGGCGAGAAAGGCTGACTGAAAGACCCTATATTTGAGACTATAATAAATATAATTTTTATAAAATCAAAAGGCCTTGGATAATCAGACCTAACAATAATAAAAACAAGAAAATATACTTTTCATGGCCCAGTCATACCACGCAGTACAGTGTCATGCTACTAGCAGTGCAAGGGAGCCACAACACACGTGTCCCCAACGTTACCCATGTTCTAGTGGCGATGGAAATTATATAAATGGACTGCGTCAGATAAAAGAGTTTCATCACCCATCCTAACTTGGCTCCCAGGTCAGCACAAGACAGGATAAGAACCTAATAATCAAAACAAGAATAATCACCGTGATGCAGCCGTGGGGAGGGGGCCCAAAGGATGCAGAAGTTGGCAAAAGCGGGAACAGAAAGATAAATTATTAAAATGGCTAAATCAAAAAAGCGTATGACACAAATGGAGTGAGAAAACGAAGGAAGAAACTGAGTATGGGCTATAAAACAGATTAAACATAAAGGAAGGACAAGAGGATGATCAAATGAAAAAAGGAACAAAAAAATTAATGTGAATATGGAATAGGGAAATATGAAAATAAAATAAAATATGATTTTAAAGAATAGAGAGAAAAGAATTATATAAATAAATTATGATCAAATGAATTCCCACAAAAAGAACTGCAGTTGCTCAAAACTGCGTGCATACTGATAAACCATGAAGTGCACGATCTTCTCAACCTAATATGAACTTTTTTTGACTTGTAGTTATTTTGGTTGTTAATTTACTTATTCATATACTAACTATTGCGCGACCTCCTCTGATTTGCCTGTACATGAATTTTGACCTTCTGTCCTGAATTTTTGTACTGAATTCAAAATTTGCAAACATTCGTGACAAGAATTTTCAATTCTATTAAGGACTAGGAGGCGAGGATTATGCTTAGTCTCATTTCTTTATTGAAATGCTCAGCAGCCAAGTAAAAAACCACATTACCCAGAAACACTTGGGTAATAACCATAGAGTCTTGTTAGTATAAGTAGGTGTACAGACAATCCCACTTCCTCTTTCTTTGGTGAGGAGAGTCCAGGAAAAAAACAAACAATCCAAAAGTCAAAGCAACAGCAAAGAACAGTCCATTGAAGGTAACGAAGGGAGACATCCCAAACAGCCGAAGGCAGAAAACCAGGAGACTTCTTTAGAGAAGAAAACAGGCGCTCCTACGAGGAACTGGAGGCGCATCACTTGGGATCAGAACCTGAAAAAAGATACAAAGCCGTAATAGCCATCCCAAGAATCATATATAACTTGAAGTAAGGGTGGGAGAAGAAGACAATGCAATATATACAGTTGTAACAAAGTAATGCAAATCAATTGTCAGTAATACAATGTATAATCTATGGGTGGGATAATCCTCGCCTCCTAGTCCTTAATAGAATTGAAAATTCTTGTCACGAATGTTTGCAAATTTTGAATTCTATTGCAGGACAGGAGGCTCCGATTATGCTTGTTCAAAGCTCATCCAACACCACAGACGCAACCGTAGGCACAGGCTTAAAGTAAAAAGTCTTAAACACTGAATCTGTTGACCAATCAGCAGCTTTCATAAGGTCCCCTAATGTGACCCCCAGTGAAAAGGCCTTAGAGGCCATGGCACCACGAGCAGAATGAGCTCCAAAAACAGAAACATCAATCCCTGCCTCTCCCATAAGCCACCGTACCCAGCGAGCCAACGTAGCTGTAGTAACAGGGCGGAAAGGCTTCAGCAATGCAATTAACAGTTGACCCTGCATATCAGAACGAATAAGAGAAGTACTCACCTCATAAGCTTTCAGGCATTGGACCACACAAAGGTTGGGACGCGCCGGAAAAGAAGGGTAAGAGACAATCTCAGTATCAGTCTTGGTGCGCCGGGAAAGGCGAAAAGTAACCCCTTCAGGAGTAAAACTCCGACCAGCAAGATCCAATGCGTGAACGTCAGAAATCCGTTTGCAAGAAAGCAAACATAACAACATGGTAAGCTTGGCCGAAAGTTGTTTGCGTGAAAGCAAGGAATTAACCGGCCAGGCCTCTAAAAATCGCAAAACAACCGAAACGTCCCATAAGGCCACATATTTGGGACGCGGAGGGACAGCCATACGAACGCCCTTAAGAACTTTGGACACTAAAGGATGTTCTCCTACAGGCCTACCGTCAATCGGAACATGACCTGCCGAAATAGCAGACCGGAAATTATTGATAGTACGGTACGCTAGACCAGAAGCCGAATACAGTGAGGCCAGAAAATTGACAATTAAAGAAACATCTGCTGATGTTGGATCAGCTTGCCGTTGAGCACACCAGTCACTCCAACGGTTCCAGGAACCTCTGTAACGCTTGTGGGTATTTGGTGCCCAGGCGTTGCTGAGGAGTCTGGTAGCGTCCGAAGAAAGGCCTGACACAGCCCACCGTTCCCCGAAATTCGCCACGCCAGGAGAAGGAGAGAGCCTGACTGAACTAGGGGATGCGGATTCTGAAGCGGATCTAACAGGAGATTCCGCTTCTGAGGCAGAAGAAACGGCAATGCGCAAGTCATTTCCAATAGAACAGGGAACCAAGGCTGAGCTCGCCACAGAGGAGTGATCAGAATCAGCTCCGCCTGAAAACGTTTCACATATGCCAGAACCCTGGGGATCATCATAAAGGGGGGAAACGCATAACACAGGGAGGTCGGCCACGGTTGAAGGAATGCATCCGTTGCCAGGGCCTCCGGGTCCGGTCTCCAGCTGAAGAACCGGGGAAGTTGTGCATTGAGCCGGGACGCAAAGAGGTCGATCTGACAAGGGCCCCAGGTCCGTAGAAGTTGTCGAAACACCCGCGGATGGAGTCTCCAGTCGCTGAAATCCCTCAGGTACCTGGAATTCCAATCCGCCACCACATTGCGACAACCCGGAAGGTATTCCGCAATAACTGTGATCCCGTTGTGCAGACAGTAATGCCAAAACTCTTTGGCTATTTCCGCTAACAATCTCGAGCGAGTCCCTCCGAGCTTGTTGATATAACGGACCGCTGATACATTGTCCATTCGGAGAAGTATACAGCAGCGGGACTGAAGGGGAGACAGACATTTGATCGCGAACGATCCCGCCAGCAACTCCAGACAATTGATGTGGAGACAGCGTTCCTGGGGGGACCAACGCCCCCCAGTCGTGACCGGACCGCAGCGGGCTCCCCAGCCCCATTGACTGGCATCCGACTCGATCACAATCTCCGGAGAGGATCCGAAGAGGGCCCTGCCGTTCCAGGCCTCCATGTGATTCAACCACCACGTCATCTCCAACTTCGCCTCCTCCGATAGAGGGATGCAATCGGAATAGCGAAGGCCTCTCTGAAGATGCTGGATCTTCAAACGCTGCAACGCACGGTAATGCAGTGGGGCCGAAATATCGCCTGTAGAGAAGACGCTAAAAGCCCTACAACTCGAGCTAATGATCTCAACGACACCGTCGGACTCGAGACAACAGACTTCAATTCCCGTTTGATGTAACGAACTTTCTGACGAGGTAGCAGAAGTTGACAAGAAAGGGAATTGATTTGAAACCCCAAGAAATCTATTACCTGAGTAGGTTGAAGTACAGACTTGGGAACATTCACCAAAAACCCCAGAGACTAGAGCAGGTCTACAGTCCACGTCAGGTGAGACATAAGTTTTATCGGACAATCCGCTAACAGGAGGATGTCGTCCAAATAAATGATCAAGCGAACTCCCCGACTGCGGAGAGATTCCACGACCGGACGTAACAGTTTCGTGAAGCACCATGGTGCTGACGAAAGGCCGAATGGAAGAACCTGATATTGATACCACATCCCCAGCCACTGGAATTGAAGAAAGCGGCAATGGGGCGGAAAAATCGGAACCGAGAGGTATGCATCCTTGAGGTCTAGACGGACCATCCAATCCCGTTCCCTCAGGAGATCCCTCAACAGATGGATCCCCTCCATCTTGAAGTGGCGGTAAACCACTCCCGCATTGAAGTCCTTCAGGTTGAGGACCAACCTCGATCCCCCTCCCTTCTTCTCCACAAGGAAGATTGAGCTGACAAAGCCCTGAGGGTGGCGCACCGTCGGTACAATCGCCCCTTTGGCTTCCAGAGACCTGAGTTCCTCTGTGATGAACTCTTGACTTTGGTTTGAGAAATGGAGAGGAAAAGGAAGACGGGACTGACGCACAGGATGATAAAATTCCAGTTTGAAGCCCTGAACTCTAGGAAAAAGTGAATCCTGCCCCCCAGAACAACACTGCATGCAGGAAGAATGCTCACCTGAAGTGGCGGAATCGTGGTAGCCGCCGGAGGATCCACCAGCACGTCCTTTTTTGAACTGGCCACGTCCTTTTCTTGAGGGGTAGAAGTTTGAACGAGGGGTATAACCCGAGTCCTGTTGACCTCCTCTCTGAGATTGGTAACCCTTCTGGGAGGACTGTTGCTGACCTCGGCCGGAAGAACGTCCTCTACTTCTACCGGCCCTGTTGAAAACCGGACGAAGGGTCCGGCGGAGAGACGCCTGAGCCTTATCCAGACCGCTGAATGTATTGACAAAGTTGGTTAGCTCCTTCAAAAAAGGTTGCCCAAAAAGAAGACCCTGAGCCGCAGGACCCGACTCAGAAGTAGCTAATTCTTGCAACTTAGGATCCAGCTTCAGCAAAATGGATCTGCGCCTCTCAGCAGAGAGCGCACAGTTGGCATTACCCAACTGGCAAATGGCGCGTTGAGCCCAATTAATCAGTTCATCTGGATCCACCATCCAGTTAGTACTTTTAGCCAGGAAACCAAGGTCCAACATTTTGGTGAGGGGACCCAGGAGATCTAACACCTTGTCCTGGCAAGCCCGCCAGGACCTATCTAGACCCTTTTTGGGGTCTTTTGCAAACTTGCGGAGGTACGTTGTCATAGTTGGATCAATCTCAGGAGTCTCCGCCAGATGATCAGCCAAGTCTGGCCGCGGGCACTCAGATCGGATACGGGCACGTACCTCCTTTTCAAAGGGTTGGCGGATGTGCTGCTGGACGTACTCCGTCACAGCCTGGGAAGGAAGCCAAGCCGTGGACTGGGGATGAATAATGTCCTCCGGCTCGAAGGTCAGGACTGGAGGATGCGAAGACGCATCAACAAAATGCTCCTTGCATCTCTTTTTCTTGGGCGGGGGAGGAGCGAGGTCCGAGGAAGACGATGACTGCAGGTCATCGCTCTCACCTTCTTCAACAACAACGTCTGACTTGGCAGAGGATAAGGACAGCGCCAATTTTTTGAAGACAGAAGAATGTGGATTGGCAGGAGAAGACGACGACTTCTTAGCCGCAGGGACCCAACCCTGCTGTTTGGCATACTTAGTCAAGTGCCTTTTGAGAGGCGTAATAGCACGCACTAGTGCTCTATTCATTGAGTGTTGGACTCCCCGGTCCAAAGCATCCACCAAATGTTGCTCCATGGAGTCCGGAGCCTCCTCATCATACTCTTCTTCATCCTCATAAAAATATTCACTCATGATTCACAATAGATGTGAAAAGATATGCCCACAAATGAGGAATGCAAATATAAACAAGCCAAAGGCTCAATTAAGGGGGGTGAAAAACCCTCACAGCAAGCCAAAGCTGTAGAGACTACAGGTGAAAATATATATAGAGAGTGGAGGGAAGGCTTACTGTCACCAAAAAACGCCACCCTAGGCAAAGCCTATGCAAAATTTTACAACCAGCGTCCTTTTTTAGACACTGGCGTCGACAGGGTCAATCCTGGAGGCTCGTGGGCGTGTACGCCGCTGGGGACGACCTTCTGAGAAGCTCCGGTGAGGCAACAACACGGAGCGCCGGAAACACCAAAACGCGCATGCGCGTTAAACCGGCCGCCTGAACAGGAAGGAGAGGAGCTCGCGCGAACAGCGCGAGGCAGCCCTGACCCCTATAAACCACTCCACAAGTAATGAAAGAACCCAGGCACAAAGCGCCCGACTTAAGGGTGGAGATGCCTCGCACCCAACCGCGCCGCCACCGAAAACACAACGCGAACGGAATGGCGAAGACAAGCGCAAGCAGCGCGATACACGCGGAAAACAAAGCGGCAGATATGAGAAACAGGCGCCGCTTAAGCAATACAAAGTGCAAGGCAAATAACAACAATAAGGTAAGAAGCACTTAACTGGCTGCGGAGCAGCAAAGAAAGAGGAAGTGGGATTGTCTGTACACCTACTTATACTAACAAGACTCTATGGTTATTACCCAAGTGTTTCTGGGTAATGTGTTTTTTTACTTGGCTGCTGAGCATTTCAATAAAGAAATGAGACTAAGCATAATCGGAGCCTCCTGTCCTGCAATAGAATTTTAACCCGATGTCCTGAATGTTCACACCCACCATCCTGAATATGCACCCATGCCAGTTGGTCACCCTAATCATTCCTCTTTCACGCGCACTCCAGACATGTCAGTCATTCCCTGGTCTTATCTCCTGGTGTTCGAGGTGGCAAAATGTTCACGTTTATTCCAACCATGCGTATATATGAGACATTAGCGCCTCCTTCCGGCACAGGTTGTAAAGAGCTGGGCCAGTACTTTTCTTTTTTATTTCTGTAATTTTTTATTGTATATAAAAAAAATATATAATCAGAGACTTTACACATTCGTCCTTCAGCAAAGACGCGCACTGTGCTTCCTGCAGGAGACGAGGAGCAGTTTTCAATTGTTAACAATTAGACCCACATAAACCGCATCTACGGACGCACTAAGGACGACCTGACCGAGCGGCCAGCATTGCACAGGGTTCGAACTACAGGTCTCGTGAGGCGAGACTCAAAGTCTGGCTGTTAGACGGACCGGGAGGGTCGGCCGAGTTTACGGGGAGAGGTCTCCAGGGAGAGCCGTCTCCAACGACTGTACAGATAAGTAACTTCCCCCCCACAGACGGACACCACACAAGATTGAAGGTTAACGAGACTTTATATGCAATTCTCAGGTTACGGTGATATAATACAAGGAGGTCTGGACTCAGGGGTCCCCTCGGTTCTGATCCCTGGTTGAGGAAAAGGGTAGCGGGACAGTCTTAGTTACCAATGAGTTCAATAGCTCTCAATCCTCGAGCTCGGTGTGGTTGCTGATCGGGCCGTGGAGGAGCCAAGCAGGTCCCGAGATGGATGAAGGATGGTCGACGGGCCGTGGAGAAGCCAAGCAGGTCCCGGGATGGATAAAGGATGGTCGACGGGCCGTGGAGAAGCCAAGCAGGTCCCGATGCAGATGACGGTTACAACGGTCCGCGGCCTCGCCAGCAGATCCGGACGACGGTGAAGGATGAAGGTTACGACGGCTGTGGCAGCGCCAACAGGCAGGATGATGGTGCACAGGACAGAGCTACGGCAGCGCCAGTAGTCCGTCCAGGATGAGTTCTTCTTTCGTCTCTCGACTCCAAGATACAACTGCCTTCCTGCTCTGGAGCTGCCCCAGTTATAGGACTGGTGTGCTTTGATGTCCGGACCCTCGCACTTGGAGGTCGGGAGGTCCGGGATGAGGGAGTCCAGACACCCAGCAGGGGGGTGGAGCCAGCGCCCGGGGAGGCGATGGGCGAGCGGCACTGGCCGGGGGAGAACCATCGACACCTCTTTCTCCCATTGACGGGCCAAGTAGCTCGCTCACCTCCTGGGTGGAGGGTGGTGCCGGAATGTCTGAGGCCGGGCTAGGCCCAGGGTTGAGGTCGATCGGGGGCCAGGCGGCCTCGTGGCGAAGTGTCCAAGATGGCGGCCCCGGCTGGGCGCATGGGTCGGCAGTGGATCGGACCCGCGAGGTTATCATGCTCGAGGGCAGGTGTCCCGGCGGGGACGTAGGACATGCAATGGTGGTGTGTGGTGCTCGCGTGACTGGCTCGGGCCTGGTCGAGCCGGGGGGAGAGCGGCCCGTTAGGTGGCCTGTCCAACATGCGTCCCCCCCAGCTGAAGGCGGGGAGAGTTACCCATCCTCTTGGGGACTCTCTTCGTCGAGGCGGAAAAACCGGGACAGGCCATCCGCGTTGGCGTGGTCGGACCCAGGCCGGTGTTCAACGGTAAAGTCCATACCTTGCAAGGAGATGGACCAGCGTAGCAGTTTTGGGTTTTCCCCCCGCATATGCATCAACCACTGCAGGGGTCGGTGGTCAGTCTGCACCCGGAAGTGGGTGCCGAAAAGGTAGGGTCGGAGCTTCTTGAGGGCCCATACCACAGCGAAGGCTTCCCTCTCTATGGTGCTCCAGCGTTGTTCCCGTGGCAGGAGTCTCCGGCTGATGAAGGCCACCGGTTGATCCAGGCCTTCGGGGTTCACCTGGGACAGGACCGCCCCAATGCCCTGGTCGGAGGCGTCTGTCTGGACGACGAACTCCCGGCTGTAGTCTGGGGCCTGGAGCACAGGAGCTGAACACATGGCGGCCTTTAGCTGTTCGAAGGCCGCTTGGCACTCTGGGGTCCAGTTCACCTTCTTGGGCTGATTTTTTGACGTGAGCTCGGTGAGAGGCCCTACGATGGTTCCATAGTCCTTCACGAACCTTCGGTAGTAGCCCGTAAGGCCCAGGAAGGCTCGCACCTCGGTTTGTGTGATAGGGGGCTGCCAGTTCTGGATGGCGGCAATTTTCAGTTGTAGAGGGGCCACTAGACCGCTTCCCACCTGGTGTCCGAGGTAGGTCACTGACCCTTGTCCAACTTGACATTTGCTGGCCTTGATCGTGAGGCCAGCTCGCTGAAGGGCTTGCAACACTGCTTGGAGGTGGTGGAGGTGCTCGGTCCAATGGTGGCTGTACACAGCGATGTCGTCCAGGTAGGCGGCGCTGAACTCTTCGAGCCCCGCCAGGACCTGATTGACGAGCCGTTGGAAAGTCGCTGGGGCATTTTTCATGCCGAAGGGCATGACCGTGAAATGATAGTGGCCATCGGGGGTGGAGAAGGCAGAACGTTCTTGTGCTCGGGGTGTGAGGCCGATCTGCCAATAGCCTGCCGTTAGGTCGAAGATGCTGAGGTAGCGGGCAGCGCCCATTCGGTCGACCAGTTCATCTGCCCGGGGGATGGGGTGTGCGTCCGTTCTGGTGACGTCATTCAGGCCCCGGTAGTCGACACAGAACCGGAGTTCGGGTGTGGTTCCGGGGGCGGCTGCTTTGGGGACCAGTACGACCGGGCTGGCCCATGGACTGTCGGAGGGCTCGATGACCCCGAGCGTGAGCATCTTAGCTACTTCCGCCTGGATGCAGGCCCGTACCCGATCCGGTACGCGGTAGGCCCGGTGGCGGATAGGAGGGCTGTCTCCGGTGTCCACATCGTGCACACACCAGGAGGTGACACCTGGGGTGAGGGAGAACAGGCTGGCAAATCGTGATAGGAGGGCTTGGCACTCTTGACGTTGTTCCTGGGTGAGGGTCTCCGAGAGTCGGACCCCATCTACGGAGCCGTCTTGCTCCTGGGTCCGCAAGAGGTCAGGGAGAGGCTCGGAGTCATCTTCAACCCCGTTGTCTGTGGCCATCAAGAGGCTGAGTTCTGTTCGTGCAAAGTGGGGTTTCAGTCTGTTGGTGTGGAGGACGCGGAGTGGATTCCGGGCGGACTCCATATCGATCAGATAGGTGGCAGGACCCTTGCGCTCGATTACCTTGAAGGGTCCCGTCCATTTGTCTTGAAGAGCGCACGGTTCTGTGGGGGACATTACCCAAACCTGTTGCCCCGGCTCGAATTCAATAGATGAGGCATTCTGGTCATACCATTTCTTCATGTCCTCCTGACTGGCCTCTAGGTTGGCTTTTGCTAGGTCTCTGAACCGCTGGGACTGGCTGCGGAGGGTGAGGAGGTACCGGAAGACATCTGGAGGACTCTTGGCCGGGGGCATCTCCCAGCCTTCCTTGATCAGGCTGAGTGGCCCCCGTACTGGGTGCCCATAGAGCAGCTCGAATGGGCTGAAGCCTAGGGACTTCTGTGGGACCTCCCGGTAGGCGAAGAGGAGGCACGGCAGCAGCACGTCCCACTGGCGACGGAGGGGTTCTTCCAATCCCCCGATCATCCCTTTTAGTGTGCGATTGAACCGCTCAACAAGTCCGTTTCCTTGGGGGTGATAGGGGGTCGTGAAGCGGTAGGTGACCCCACACTGTTGCCAGAGGGACTTCATATATTTGGAAATAAAGTTCGGGCCTCTGTCACTGACGACTTCTCGGGGGAACCCCACACGGGAGAAGATCCCCATCAGGGCCCTGCCGACCACTGGGGCTGTCACAGTCCGGAGAGGAATAGCCTCAGGGTAGCGGGTGGCGTGGTCCACTAGTACTAGGATGAAGCGATGGCCTTGTCTTGTACGCGGGTCTAGGGGTCCCACAATGTCTATTCCGACCCTCTCAAATGGGGTTGTGACTACGGGAAAGGGTTGCAGGGGGGCCTTTAATTTGCGGCCGCTCTTCCCACTAGCTTGGCACGTGGGGCAAGATCGGCAATGCTGGTGCACATCGTTCCTCATTTTTGGCCAGAAGAAGTGGGTCACTAGGCGGCTGTAGGTTTTATCTTGTCCCAGGTGCCCTGCCAGGGGGACATCGTGGGCCAGATTTAGCAGGAAGTCTCTAAAGCGGAGGGGCACCACTAGTACTCGGTTGGCCCCCAGCTCGGCGATTCGTTGCTCGCTGTATAATAGGTCATTGTCCCAGTAGACCCAATGAGTTCCGGAGGTATCCCCTGCGCTTTGGGCGAGCGCTTGTTGTCGGAGTCCCTCAAGGGAGGGACAGGTCTTCTGCTCCTGACGAAATTGTTCTTGTGTGGGTCCCCCTTCTTGAGCCCACTGGTCAAGATTAGCAAGGTCGGAAGGTTGAGCAAGTTCGAGGGGGATGCCCTGGTCGGGGGTCTCGGCGGGGGCGACCGGAGGCGGAGGCGCCGGCCATTCTGGTTCTTCCGGGTGATTGTTGGCACGGGCGGCCATGGACCGGGTGGTGACGCACGCCCAGTCTGGGACGCCCAACATCCCCAAGTGTGCTTTTCGCTCCACGGCTGCCCACGGGGAGCTTTCCAGGTCATTTCCGAGGAGGCAGTCCACGGGGGCGTCGTCTCGGACCGTTACCCTCAACATGCCGGAGACCCCTCCCCACTCAAAGGGGACGCAGGCCATCCGACACAGACTCTCCGAGTTGTCGGCTGATCGCACAGGGCAGAGAATGTTCGGTAGATATTGTTCTGGGGTCACCAGATGACAGCGGACGGCTGTCACACTGGCCCCGGTGTCTCGAAGGGCTTCGGCCCGTTGTCCATTGATGCTCACCCATTGGCTGTACTTCTGGGTGTTAGCGGGTAGGGGGACCCGCGGGACCATGTCTCTTCCCCCTAAGCACGCGAGAGTCATGGCGGCTGGCTCCCACTCTTGATACTCTTGCTCGTCGGTTTCTTGTTCCTCGGAGATCTGTTCTTCCCCTAGTGCCGCGGCGGCCACCTGGCGGGGTCTTGGACTTTGATACTGCGGGCAGCTTGGGTCGTTTGCATAGTGGCCGACTCGTTGGCATCGGTGACATGTAACATTGGCTCTGTATCCCGGTCGCGCCGGGGTGCTGCCCCGGTTGGCCGGGGGGGTGGTGCTGGTAGTGGGGGCGGCCGGAGTGATGTCTCTTCCTCGTCCTTGGCCCCCTCCTCCTCCTCTGGATCGGTGGTGACCATTGTTGTTCCTGTTCTGCTCGTAGGACCCATTCCGGCCCACTCGGGTGATCTCCCACCGGTCAGCTTCAGCTGCGAGCTGCCGGGGATCGGTTAACTTGCTGTCGAGGAGGTGCTGGCGTAGTTCAATGAAGCAATTGTTGGACAGATGCTCCCATACCATCAGATTGAACAACTGCTCGTAGGTCGTGACGTTGTTCCCTCTGATCCAGCCTTCGAAGGCTCGGCTAAAGTACGTTACATAGTCCACCCAAGTTGTACCTGGAATGCGTGTGCAGTCTCGGAACCTCTGACGGTACATCTCGGGCGTGAGGCCATAGCGAGTGAGGAGGGCCGCTTTCATATGGTCGTAGGAGGTCATCTGGTGGTCTGGGAGCTGTAACAGAGTATCGCGGCCCTCATTGAGGAATTTGCCCCATAGGCCGGCTCCCCAGTCGGCTCTATCGATCCGGTGCGCAGTCATCGCGATTTCATATGCCTTAAACCATTGCTGGATGTCGTCTTCTCGAAAATATTCTCGGACCACATCCTTGGGGATGTGCACTTTTTTGTCCGTGGTCCCTGGGGTGGACGGTCTGTCGGGCACCCCTAACTCTTTATTCTGTTTGCGCAGGTTGATCTCGGCTAGGTTCCGCTCGTGCTCGTACGTTAGTCTTTTTTCCTCGAGCTCTCTTTGCCTCTGTTTTTCCTCTCTTTCTTCTCGGAGGCGAAGGTGCTCTAAGTTTATTTTTTGCTCGGCCAATTTGAGTTCTATGTCCATCTTGAGTCGGGCCATTTCGAGTTCGTGTAGTCGGGCTTTTTCTCTTTCTTGGATCTCGTCTTGCGAGAGACCCGTTCTTTGCTCTTCAGGGGTCGTGTTGGTCTTTTGCGCGGTGCTTTGCTCAGGGGCTTCGACATCCCCGGTCTCTGCCCAAGATTCTAGGGCATGCTTAAAATCGTCCTTGGTACTTAGTCCGGTGGTAGCGATACCTAGTTCGATGCAGAACTGCTTTAGTTCACGATGGCTGTATTCCTCTAGTTTTTCCATTTGGAACTTCTCAGTTGATCCGCTCTCTTTAGTCGACATTGTTGTTCGTTGTGGGGTGAGCTACTCTCTGTACGTTATGCGGTGATTCGGATCCCACCGCTGCCACCAATGTTAGACGGACCGGGAGGGTCGGCCGAGTTTACGGGGAGAGGTCTCCAGGGAGAGCCGTCTCCAACGACTGTACAGATAAGTAACTTCCCCCCCACAGACGGACACCACACAAGATTGAAGGTTAACGAGACTTTATATGCAATTCTCAGGTTACGGTGATATAATACAAGGAGGTCTGGACTCAGGGGTCCCCTCGGTTCTGATCCCTGGTTGAGGAAAAGGGTAGCGGGACAGTCTTAGTTACCAATGAGTTCAATAGCTCTCAATCCTCGAGCTCGGTGTGGTTGCTGATCGGGCCGTGGAGGAGCCAAGCAGGTCCCGAGATGGATGAAGGATGGTCGACGGGCCGTGGAGAAGCCAAGCAGGTCCCGGGATGGATAAAGGATGGTCGACGGGCCGTGGAGAAGCCAAGCAGGTCCCGATGCAGATGACGGTTACAACGGTCCGCGGCCTCGCCAGCAGATCCGGACGACGGTGAAGGATGAAGGTTACGACGGCTGTGGCAGCGCCAACAGGCAGGATGATGGTGCACAGGACAGAGCTACGGCAGCGCCAGTAGTCCGTCCAGGATGAGTTCTTCTTTCGTCTCTCGACTCCAAGATACAACTGCCTTCCTGCTCTGGAGCTGCCCCAGTTATAGGACTGGTGTGCTTTGATGTCCGGACCCTCGCACTTGGAGGTCGGGAGGTCCGGGATGAGGGAGTCCAGACACCCAGCAGGGGGGTGGAGCCAGCGCCCGGGGAGGCGATGGGCGAGCGGCACTGGCCGGGGGAGAACCATCGACACCTCTTTCTCCCATTGACGGGCCAAGTAGCTCGCTCACCTCCTGGGTGGAGGGTGGTGCCGGAATGTCTGAGGCCGGGCTAGGCCCAGGGTTGAGGTCGATCGGGGGCCAGGCGGCCTCGTGGCGAAGTGTCCAAGATGGCGGCCCCGGCTGGGCGCATGGGTCGGCAGTGGATCGGACCCGCGAGGTTATCATGCTCGAGGGCAGGTGTCCCGGCGGGGACGTAGGACATGCAATGGTGGTGTGTGGTGCTCGCGTGACTGGCTCGGGCCTGGTCGAGCCGGGGGGAGAGCGGCCCGTTAGGTGGCCTGTCCAACACTGGCCCCTTCTTTTCACTATAATATTCACCGTATGAGAACAAGTACGTTTGTATTTATATCAATACAAACATTTCTCAAAAGGTATAACGCGGTTTACTGGACTAGGGGAGAAACTGGACAGAGATGCGGATGTGTCCCAGTAAAAATCATTTAACTTGTACAATGTAAGGAAAGGGCGCCAAGCAAGTTGTGAGAATAAGACGTACAATTAAAATGTAATTGATTTTAAACGAAGACTAAAAACAACCACGTTTGACATACGCTTGAAAGGCGCGTGCCTTCCCAGCGGCACCAGAAGCAGAATCCTGTGAAAGGAACTCTTATGACGTAACAGGCGCTCCAATGCGATGTCACGAGGCGCAGAGTAAATGCAGGGGGGAGGCCGTCACGGCAGCGGAGAGAAAAGGAGAGACCCCTGTTGGGGAAGTATATCGGGTAGGATTGGATCTTATTCAGGTTAATCACAGGATCATTTTGTGACAAAAAAGTTAAATTATCTCAATAAAATGCACAATAACCGTGCCTTGCCTGCTCCCCCTGTTGAACTGAAACACATGGTATCACCCACACAGCAGTGATGTATGATGACACGCTGAAAAGCCTCCATTGTGACGTGTTCTTGGTATAAGAGGCTGGTAACCAGGCAGCTGCAGCATTACACTCGGGGACACCGGACGGGGAGGACCATTGCGGGCGGCTGCAGCTCGGAGCAGGGAGAGGCCGAAGCTGCGGGGGCTGAGCAGCCTCCGAAAAGGAAGGGGAGCCCTCCGTACCTCCTCCTTCCTTTCCCTCCCTCCCTCCCCCTTCCTTCTCTATATTTCTTCTCCTCTACCCTTCATTCTTCTACCCTTTCCTCTCCTGTCCCCGCCTCCCATCCAATGCCCTTCCCTTCCACTCTACCCTATCTCTTATAATCTTTCCCCTTCCCTTCCGTCACCTTTCTTCCCTTTCATTCCTTTTCCTCCATATCCCTTTGCTATTTCTCATCGCTTCCCTTGACTATCTCCTCTTCACTTCCCTTCCCTAACTCTCCTCTCATCTCCCCTTCCTTTCCAATTTCTTCTAGCCCCTTCTGTTCTCTTTTCCTTCTCATAATTTCCCTTCAAATGTCCTTCCCCTTCCTTCTCTGCATCGCCTCTCCCTTACCTTTCTTCCCCTTCCTTCCTCTCCCCTCGCCTTCCTTCCTACCCTTTCTCTTTTATCCTTTCCCCTTCCATCCTCTTCCTCTCCTTCGCTTCTCCTCCATTTGCTTCACTTCCCTTTCCATTTCCCTTCAGTTCCCTTCCCTTTCTTCTCCCTCTCTCCTCCACTCTCCCTCCCCTTCCTCTTAACCCTCCCTTTCATTGCCTTTCCTCTTACTTCCATCCATTTCCATCTCCCCTTCCATTTCATTCCCTTCCCTATCTCTCCATTACTTCCTTATCTCTCCTTCCTCTACCATTCCCTCCCCTTCTTACCTTCCCCTCACTTTCTTCCTTACATATTGCTTGTCTCTTCTTTAGGCCTCTTGCCTATCTCTCTTTACCTTACCCTAAGGAGAGGGAGGGATTGGAGGAAAGTGCATGGAAAGGGGAAAGCTGAGGAGAGTGGATATGAGAAG
Source organism: Lissotriton vulgaris (assembly GCF_964263255.1). Classification (NCBI taxonomy): domain Eukaryota; kingdom Metazoa; phylum Chordata; class Amphibia; order Caudata; family Salamandridae; genus Lissotriton; species Lissotriton vulgaris. The sequence goes on from NC_141696.1 coordinate 1,174,424,023, forward strand.
AGAAGAGTGGAGAGATAGGTAAGGTAAGTGAAAGGGAGAGCTAAAATAGGGAAGGAAGGTAGGGGAAGTGAAAGGAAAGGGGGGAGGAGAGCTAGATAAGTAAGGAAGAGAACCAAAGGGAATTGAAGGGAAGAGGGAAAGGAATAGAAGTAGAGAGGGAGGGGAAGGGAGGGTTAGACAGGAAAGTAGAAAAAGCTAAGGGAAAGGAGTGTAAGGGAGATGGGAAGTGAAGGCAGGAAGGGGAGGAGAAGAGGGAAGGAGATACAATGGAAGGAATAGGTAGAAAAGTTGGGAGTTGAGGGGAACAAGGGGGAGAGAAATTAAGGATGGAAGTGAGGAGAAAAAAGAGAGGGAAAGGAATGGGAAGAGGGAAGGGATTAGAAGAGACAAAGGGGAGAGAAGGCATGAGGAGGAAAAGAAAAGGGAGAGAAGAGATGGGGAGGAGATGGAAGGGGAGATGAGAAAAGGCAAGGGAAGGAAGGGGAGAAGATAGGAAGGGAAACAGAGGAACTAGAAGAGAACGGAAGAGGGGAGTTAAAGGCAAGGAAAGGTGAGGAGAGCGGATGGGAGGAGAAGGCAAGGCAGGAAAGTGGAGAAATGGGAAAGGAAGAGAATGGAATTGAGGATAATAGGGTAATACTAGAGGTGATAGGGAAGAATGAAAGGAATGGAGGGAGAGGTTTGGGGCAGAGACAGGGAAGGGTAGGATATTATAAAAGGGAAGTAAATGTAGGAGGGGAGAGGAGAGGTAGCGAAATAATTAAGTGACTGGGAAAGGGAAAGAAGGTGAGGGGAGGGTGGAACGTCAAGAAAAGTGTATGTAAAGAGGAAGAGACGCTGAGGAGATGAGAAGTGTGGAGAGATAGGGAAGGGAGGTAAAGGGGAGAGAGCAACTAGGAAAGGGAAAGGAAGAGTTAGGGAAGTAAGGAAGAGAAATGAAGGGGAAAGGAATGGAAGGGAAGAGTAAAGGAAAAGAGAGAGGAGAACAGAGAAGAGGAGAGGAGAAAGGAGGAAAGGAGAGGTGGAGAGAAGAGGAGAGGACAGGGAGTGGCGGAGAAGGAAAGGTTTGGGAGAAAGAGGAGTGTACAGATGGGAAGGGGAGGGAAGGGAAGAGAAGAGGAAAGGGTGGAAGGATAGCTAAAAAGCCTGGAAAGGGTAGATGGGGAAAGACATTGGCAAAGAAAGGAAGGGAAAGAAGAAAAGAAAGGGAAGGGAAAGCGAAGCGGAGGGGATAGAAGAGATAATTAAACTAATGGGAAGGGAAAGGAAAGCAAGGAAAGGGTTGTATCAGGCTGGACGGGGAGAGAATAGATAGGGAAGGAAGTGAAGGGGAGAGTGGAGAGATAGGGAATGGAGGGGAATGGGAGAATGAGGAGGGTGGGGACGGAAAGAGTTTGGAGAGGAAAGAAATGCTAAAAAATAAAAGTGAAAGGAAAAGGAGGTATGAGAAGATGGGGAAGGGGAGGGAAGGGCAGAGAAAAGAAGAGCTAGGGAAGAGGGAGTGAAAGGGGAGGGGAGGGTACTGGAGGGAAGGCTCGAGTAGAGGAGAGATAGTCGAGGGAGGTAATGGAAGTTAGGGGAAGGGAACAGTAGGGGAGAGAAAAGACAGAAAAGGAAAGAAGTTAGGGAAGGAAAATGAAACAATGGGAAGGGAAGGGAAGGGCAGAGGAGAGGAGTGATAGGGAAGCAAAGGAGGGAGGCAAGGGTAGGGAGGAAAGATATGGAAGGGATAGAGTAGAAAGAAAAGGCGGCAGACCCGGAGTGGAGAAGTGTGGCTCAGGGGTTAGAGGCGGCAGACCCGGAAGCTGAGATCGGCCCTGGACCAGGGTTCAATTCCCCGCCCCGACGGGGGTTGGGCTCAATAATTCCACGGACTCGATAATTCTCGCTCCGGTGCCTACTCGACTCACGGGTTCACACTCTGCGACTCTGGGCAATAGCTTGCTTAATCTCCACAACGGCCCCTCGCGGCGGGATGCCTGGCTTTCACCTTGTGGATACCCTGCCGGGGTATCTCACAGGGGAATACCAGGACGGGTTCCCTAAGCAAGCGCATAGATGCCTGCGATGTGGGCGATTTGCGCTATATAAATACATGTACATTTACATTTACAAAAAGGGCAGGAAGAAAAATGAGGGAAGGTGAGGAGAGCCGATAGGAGATAAGAGCAGGAGAGAAGGGATGCAGGGGAAAGTAAACGGGAGAAGATACCTTACCTCTTCCCCTCCATCGCCTGTCTCCTTCCCCACCCTTTACCTTTATTCGCGCTCTCCTCTCCCCACCTCTTTTCCCCCTTTTTATACCTTCCCTTCCCTTTCGCCCTCTCTCCTGCCCACCTTCACTATCTCGTGTTCCCCCTCCCTGACCTGACCTTCCCTCATTTCCCCTTCCCTCCCATCCCTAATTCTACTTTTCCTTCTCTTCCATTTCCATTTCCGCTAGCTCAAAGATACAGCAGACTGAACTGAGCATGAAAAACACAAAACATCCAACCCTTTAACAAGAAAAGTTTAACAAGACATTCATTTTTTAGTGTTCAAATTTTTTATTAAACGTATTTTTCATACATATTAAACACAATACCAGCGAACTGTGAATTTTAAAAACGCATTGCAAGGAATATAAACATCCATTTGCATCTAAATATATTTATAATATAATATTTATAACATGAATGGAGTGCTAATGGTAATTTTATGTATGCGTTTTGGGGTGCAAAGGGTAATTTGAGATTTGAAGGTGGGTATGGATTTTGGAGTGACAAGTGTAATTTTAGGGTTCAGTGTGGGTATGGGTTTTGGGGTGCCATGGGTGATTTTAGGGTTCAGGGTGGGTGTGGGTTTTGGGGTGCCAAGGGTAATTTTAGGGTTCAGTATGGGTATGAATTTTGGGGTGCAAAAGGTAATTTTGGGGTTCAGGGTGGGTGTTGGTTTTGGGGTGCAAGGGTAATCTTAGCGTTCAGGGTAGGTAAGGGTTTAGTATGCCAATGGTAATTTCAGGGTTCTTTGTAGGTATGGGTTTAGGGGTGTCAAGGTTATTTTTGGGGTATGGGGATATAGGTTTTGGGGTGCCACGGGTAATTTTAGGTATTGGTTTTGGGGTCCAAAGGGTCATTTTAGGGTTCAGGGTAGTAATGGGTTTTGGGGTGCCAGGGGTAATTTTAGGTTTCAGGGTGGGTATGGGTTTTGGGGTGCTAAGGGTCATTTTAGGGTACATTGTAGGTATGGGGTGCCAAGGTTTTATGGGGTTATGGGTTTTGGGGTGCTATGGGTAATTGTAGGGTCCAGGGTGGGTGTGGGTTTTGGGGTGTTGAGATACTTTAATTTTAGGGTTCATTGTAGGTATGGGTTTTGGGGTGTCAAGGTTATTTTTGGGGTATGGGGATATGGGTTTTGGGGTGCCACAGATAATTTTAGGTATTGGTTTTGGGGTACAAAGGGTAATTTTAAGCTTCAGGGTAGTTATGGGTTTTGGCGTGCCAAGGATAATTTTAGGTTTCAGGGTGGGTATGGGTTTTGGGGTGCTAAGGGTAATTTTAGGGTACATTTGGTATGGGGTGCCAAGGTTTTTTTGGGGGTGTTTTTTGGGGTGCTAAAAGTAATTTTAGGGTTCAGGGTAGGTATGGGTTTTGGGGTGCTAAAGGTCATTTTGGGGTTCAGGGTGGGTATGAGTTTTGGGGTGCCAAGGGAAATTTTGGGGTTCAGGGTGGGTGTGGGTTTGGGGGTGCCAGGGGTAATTCTAGGGTTCAGGGTGGGTATGGGTTATAGCGTGCCAATCGTCAATTTAGGGCTCAGGATGGGTATGGGTTTTGGGGTGCTAAGGGTAATTTTAGGGTTCAGGATGGATGTGGGTTTTGGGGTGCCAAGGATAATTTAAGGGTTCGGGGGGTGTGGGTTTTGGGGCACTAAGGGCAATTTTAGGGTTCAGTATGGGATGGGTTTTGGCTAAGCCAAGGGTAACTTTAGAGTTCAGGGTAGACATCGGTTTTAGGGAGCCAAGGGTAGTTTTAGGGTTCAGAGTGAGTATGGGTTTTGAGGTGCTAAGGATCATTTTAGGGTTGAGCCTGGGTATGGCTTTTGTAGTGCAAGGGTAATTTTGGGGTTCATGGTGGGTATGGGTTTTGGGGTGCCAAGGGTAATTTTGGGGTTCAGGGTGGGTGTGGGTTTAGGGGTGCCAAGGGTAACCTTAGGGTTCAGGGTGGGTATAGATTTTGGGCTGCCAAGGTTAATTTTAGGGTTCAGGGTGGGTATGGGTTTTGGGGTGCTAAGGGTCATTTTAGGGTTGAGCCTGGGTATGGGTTTTGTAGTGCAAGGGCAATTTTGGGGTTCAGGGTGGGTATGGGTTTTGGGGTGCCAAGGGTAATTTTGGGGTTCCGGGCGGGTGTGGGTTTAGGGGTGCCAAGGGTAACAGTAGTGTTCAGGGTGGGGATGGGTTTTGGGGTGCTAAGGGTAATTTTGGGGTTCAGGGGTGCCAAGGGTAACCTTAGGGTTCAGTGTGGGTATGGGTTTTAGGGTGTCGAGGATAATTTGAGGGTTCAGGGTGGGTTTTGAGGTAGCAAGGGTAATTTTAGGGCTCAGGGTAGGTATGGGTTTAGGGGTACCAAGGGTAATTTTAAAGTTCGGTATGGGTTTTGGGGTGCCATGGGTGATTTTAGGGTTCAGGTGGGTGTGGGTTTTGGGGTGCCAAGGGCAATTTTAGGGTTCATTATGGGATGGGTATTGGCGAGCCAAGGGTAATTTTAGAGTTCAGGGTGGGCTTGGGTTTTGGAGAGTCAAGGGTCGTTGTAGGGTTCAGAGTATAGGTTTAGGAGTGCTAAGGGTAATTTTAGGGTTCAGGGTGGGTATGGGTTTTGGGGTGCCAAGAGTAATTTTAGGGTTCAGGGTAGGTATGGGTTTGGGGTCCCAAGGTTAATTTTAGGGTTCATGGTGGGTATGGGTTTGGGTTGCTAAGGGTCATTTTAGGGTTGAGCCGGGGTATGGGTTTTGGGGTGCCAAGGGTAATTTTGGGGTTCAAGGTGGATGTGGGTTTTGGGGTGACAAGAGTAACCTTAGGAGTCAGGGTGGGTATGGCTTTTGGGGTACCAAGGTTCATTTTAAAGTTCAAGGTGGGTATGGGTTTTGATGAGCTATGGGTAGTTTTAGGGTTCACAGTGGGTATGGGTTTTTGGGTGCTAAGGGTAATTTTAGGGTAGGTATTTATTTTGGGGTGCTAAGGGTAGTTTTAGGTTTGAGACTGGGTATGGGTTTTGGGGTGCCAAGGGTAATTATGGGGTTCAGGGTGGGAAAGGGTTTTGGGGTGCCAAGGAAAATTTAGGGGTTCAGAGTGGAGTGGGTTTTGGGGTGCTATGGCTAATTCTAGGGTTCAGGCTGAGTATGGGTTTTAGGGTGCCAATGGTAATTTTAGGGCTCTGGTGGGTGTGGGTTTTGGGGAGCCAAGTGTAGTTTTAGGGTTCAGAGTGAGTATTGGTTTTGAGTTGCTAAGGCTAATTTTTGGGTTTATTGTAGGTATGGGTTTTGGGGCGCCAATAGTAATTTTAGGGTTCAGGGTGGGTATGGCTTTTGACCTGCCAAGGTTAATTTTAGGGTTCAGGGTGGGTATGGGTTTTGGGGTGCTAAAGGTAATTTTAGGGTTGAGCCTGGGTATGGGTTTTGGGGTGCCAAGGGTAATTTTGGGGTTCAGGGTGGGTATGGGTTTTGGGGTGCCAAGGGTAATTTTGGGGTTTAGGGCGGGTGTGGGTTTTGGGGTGCAATAGGTAACCTTAGGTTTCAGGGTGGGTATGGGTTTTAGGCTGTCAATGGTAATTTTAGGGCTCAGGGTGGGTATGGGTTTTGGGGTAACAGGTGATTTTAGGGTTCAGTGTGGGTTTTGGGGTGCCAAGGGTAATTTTAGTTTTCAGTATGGGATGGGTTTTGGTGAACCAATAGTAATTTTAGTCTTCGTGGTGGGCGTGGGTTTTGGGGAGTCAGGGGTAGTTTTAGGGTTCAGATTAAGTATGGGTTTTGGGGTGCTATGGGTAATTTTAGGGTTCAGGGTGGGTATGGGTTTTGGGGTGCCAAGGTTAATTTTAGGGTTCAGGGTGGGTTTGGGTTTTGGGGTGCTAAGGGTCATTTTAGGGTTGAGCATGGGTATGTGTTTTTGGGTGTCAATTAAGCATGGGCGGAAAATCCGTTTCGCTCGCGGATTTTGCGGATTTTCGGTAAATTCGCAATCCGTGAGATTCGCGAATCTCCCGCAAAATCCGCAAATCCGCGAGCAGCGGATTTTTTGTGGCTTGCTCGCACTGTTCGCGTGAGTTCGCGGCTTCCCAGTACAACTTCGCGCCCCGCGAATAAGCGCTAAATTGCAGAAATACGATCTTAGCAAAACTGAAACTACTTACCAGGTTCAAAAGTTCAGGCTCATCATTAGTAGCCATTTCCTGTAGTGCTTCCTGAGGGGCCCCTCCAGAGTTCAGTTGCCTACTTGCAACTATTATGTGACCCAGCTCTGAACCTCAGAATAGTTACACATATGCCACAAAGGTCCTGAATTACAGCTAAGGGAGACAAGCAGGAGCCAGGCTGGAAGTTCAAATCCATTAATCAGCCCCTAATTCATTATTGTCAGTTGGGGCAGGGCAGGTGTTGTAACTAATTTTGCAACAATGAAAGCACTTAGCAAGTGCAAAAGATCACTAATCAGGAAGCACTAAGGAAGCAGGTGCCAGCTAAAAAAATATTCTGTGACACATTAATCAGCCCCAAATTAATTCAGGTCACTTGAGGCAGGGAAGGTGTGCTTTGCTTTGCCACAATAATGTACACTGACTGGACAACCAGAGGGTGCTGTGATGAAACAGAGGGTGGCATGGGTGGGCTAGAGGGTGGCATGAGTAGTCAGAGAGTGGCAGTGGTGACAGAGAGTGGCAGTGATGAAGAAGAGTGTCCCAAACAGGCTGGACACGTAGAAACAACAAGTTCGCAAAACTTGCGACCCGACAGGTAAGTTCGCGTTTTGCGAAATTGTACAAAACCCTCGCGAACTGGCAGAAACACGCGCGAACACAAAAAAAATCCGCAAATTCGCGAGAATTCGCGGATTTTGCGAATTGCGAGTTCGCAAATCCGCAAAATTCGCGAACGCGAGATTCGCAAAATTCGCCCATGCTTAGTGTCAATGGTAATTTTAGGGTTCAGGGTTTGTATGGGTTTTGGGGTGCCAAAGGTAATTGTAGGGTTCTGGGTTTTGGGGTGCCAAGGGTAACCTTAGGGTTCAGGGTGGGTATGGGTTTTAGGGTGCCAATGGTAATTTTAGGGCTTAGGGTGGGTATGGGTTTTGGGGTGCCAAGGGTAACTTTAGGTTTCAGCGTGGGTGTGGGTTTTGGGGTGTCGAGGATAATTTAAGGGTTCAGGGTGGGTGTTGGTTTTGGGGTCCCAAGGGTAATTTTAGGGCTTGGGGTCGGTATGGGTTTTGGGGTACCAAGGGTAATTTTACAGTTCAGGGTAGGTAGGGGTTTTGGGGAGCCAAAGGTAGTTTTAGGGTTCAGTGAGTATGGGTTTTAGGGTGCTAAGGGTAATTTTAGGGTTCCTTGTAGGTATAGGTTTTGGGGTGCCAAGGTTACAAGGTTATTTTTGGGGTTATGAAGGGTATGGGTTGTTGGCTGCCACCGGTAATTTTAGGTATTGGTTTTGGGGTGCAAAGGGTAATTTTAGGGTTCAGGGTGGTTATGGGTTTTGGCGTGCCAAGGGTAATTTTTGGTTTCAGTTTGGGTATGGGTTTTGGTCTGCTAAGTGTAATTTAAGGGTGCATTGTAGGTAGGGTGTGCCAAGATTATTTTTGGGGTTATGGGGGTATGGGTTTTGGGGTGCGAAGGGTAATTTTAGGGTTCAGGGTGGGTATGGGTTTTGGGGTGCTATGGATAATTTTAGGGTTCAGGGTAGGTATGAATTTTGGGGTGCTAAGGGTCATTTTAGGGTTGAGAAAGTGTATGGGTTTTGGGGTGCCAAGGGTCATTTTGGGGTTCAGGTTGGGTGTGGGTTTTGGGGTGCCAAGGGTAATTCTAAGGTTACGGTTGGGTATGGGTTTTAGGGTGCCACTGGTAATTTTAGGGCTCACGGTGGGTGTGGGTTTTGGGTTGCCAAAGATAATTTTAGGGTTAATTGTAGGTATTGGTTTTGGGGTGCTAAGGGTACTTTTTGGGTTATGGGAGGTATGAGTTTCGGGGTGCCAAGGGTCATTTTAGGTATTGGTTTTGGGGTGCAAATGGTAATTTTAGGGTTCAGGGTGGGTATGGGTTTTGGGGGCCCAAGGAACATTTTAGGTTTTAGGGTGGGTATGGGTTTTGAGGTGCTAAGGGTAATTTTAGGGTTCAGGGTAGCTTTGAGTTTTGGGGTGCCTGGGGTTATTTTAAAGTTCAGGGGGTATGGGTTTTGGAGTGTCAAGGGTAATTTAGGGGTTTGGTATGGGTTTTGGAGTGCTATAGGTGATTTATGCTGGGTATTGGGGTGGTAAGGGTATTTTAGCAATTTAAGGGGGTATGGGTATTGGGGTAGTATGGGTTATCTTAGGGTTTTAGGTTGATTAAACAAATGAGATATATATATAGAGAGAGAGACAGGGAAGGGCACAGGACAGTAGAAGGGGATGGGTGGAGTTAGAAGGGTATAGGACTGAAGATAGAGATAGGTAAGAAGATAGAAAGGAAGGGTATAGGAGGAGAGAGAAAGAATGGAAAAAGAAGGGAAGGAAAGCAAGAAAAGAGAAGAGGAGGGACAGGAAGGGAAGGGGAGGGGGAAAGGGGAAAAAGGGAAGAGGAAGTGAAACGGGGAGGGGAAAGAAAGAGAAGCGGAAGCATAGGAAAGGGGAGTGAAGGGGAAGGTTAGGAAAGGAGAGAAACTGGAAGGAAAGGGATTAGGATAGGAGGGGTTGGAAGGGGATAGGACAGAGGACAGGGAAAGGAAGGGAATGGACTGAAAGGAAAGAAAAGGGAAGGGAAGAAGAAAAGGGATGGAAAGTTGGGGTTGGAAGGGTAAAGGCGGAGACAGGGAAGGGCAGGGAAGGGAAAGGGCAAAAGCGCAAATGAAAGGGAGAAGGGGAAAGGAAATGGGAAGGAGTAAAGGGGGTGGGATAAAAGGGGTACAGAAAGGGGAGGAGAAAGGTTAAGGAAATATGGAATGGAATATAAGAGGGAGGGGAGAAGGGAATGGAGAGGTAAAGTATGAGACAAGGAAGGTGTATAGGAGGAGACAAAAGAGGTGGGAAGGGATATAGGAGGAGACAGGGAAGATAAGGGGTATAAAAGGAGACAGTGAAGGGTGGGGGTATAGAAGGAAACAGAGAAGGGGTATAGGATTAGACAGGGAAGGGAAGTGGTACAGGAGGAGACAGTTAAGGGAAGGGAAGGAGTATAGGAGGAGGCAGGGAAGTGGCATGGGAGACAGGGAAGGGAAGAGGTATAGGAAAAGGCAGGGAAGGGGTATAGGAGGAGACAGGGAAGGGAATGGGTATAGGAGAACACACGGAAGGGGTATAGGGGAAGATGATTAGGAGGAGACTTGGAAGGGAAGAGATACAGAAGGAGACAGGGAAGGGGAGAAGCATAGGAGGAGGCAGGGAAGGGGTAAAGGAGACGGAAAGACGGGTTTAGAAGGAAAAAGGGGATGGGGAAAGGGAAGGGAAGAGAGGGATATAGGAGGAGACAGGGGATGGGTATAGGAGGAGGCATAAAAGGGGTATAGGAGATGGGGAGGACGGGTTTAGAAGGAAAAAGTGAAAGGGCATAGGGAAGAGGGGAGAGGGATATAGGAGGAGATAGGGAAGGGACGAGAGGGGCATAGGAGGAGTCAGGGAAGAAAAGGGAAAGGGTAATAGGAGAAGAGAGGGAAGAGAAGGGAAGAAGGAAAGGGAGGGAAAGTGGGGATTGGAAGGGTATAGGTAGAGACAGGAAAGGGGAAGGAAGGGAAGGGGAAAATGAAAAGGGAAAAAGAAAGGGACAAAGGAAAGGGGGAAAAGGAAAGGGATAAGGGAAGGGGAGGGGAAGGTTAGGGGGAAGGGGAGGGGAGGAGATGAAGGGAAGGAAACGTAAACAAAAAGGGGAAGGGAAAGGAAGAGAAAAGAAGAGAAGGGAAGGGAAGGGGGAAGTAGAAGGGAAGGGTGAGGGGTATATGAGGAGACAGGGAAGGGAAGTGAAGAGGTATGAGGGGACAGAGAAGGGAAGGAATACAGGAGGTGACAGGGAAGGGAAACAGTATAGGAGATAGGGGAGTGGTATAGGAGGTGACCGGGAAGGATGGGGTAGAGGAGGAGACAGGAAAGGCAGGGGTATAGGAGGAGACATGGAAGCAGAATAGGAGAAGACAGGGAAGGGATATAGGAGACAGGGAAGGAAAGGGCAGGTGCATGGGGGAGACAGGGAAGGGTTATATGAAGAGGCAGGGAAGGGAAAGGGTACAGGAGGAGACAGGGAAGAGGTATAGGAAAATACAGGGAAGGGAAGGGGAAAGGGAAAAGAGGAAAGGGGAAAGGAAAGGGGAAGAGAAAGAAACGGGGGAGGAACGGGAACAGACGGAATGAAAGGGAAGGGAGAAGGGAAGAAGGGGAGGGAAGAATGGAAGAGGATGGGTAAAGTAGGAGACAATGAAGGGGTATAGTTGGAGACAGGGAAGGGATATAGGAGGAGGAAACAGTGAAGGGAAGGTGTATAGAAGGAGGCAGGGAAGTGAAGGGTATAGAAGGAGACGGAAGGGAAGGGGGTCATAAGAGACAGGGAAGGGAGGGGTATAGGAGGAGACAGGGGAGGGGTACATGAAGAGGTAGGGAAGGTAAGGGGTATAGGAGCAGTCAGGGTAAGGAATGGAAGGGAAGGGGTATAGGAGAAAACAGGGAAGGGGTATAGGAGGAGACTGGGAAGGGTTAAAGGAGGAGACAGGTAAGAGAGGGGAGGTGTATTGGGGAGGCAAGGAAGGGGCAGAGGAGACAGGTAAGGGAGGGAAGGGGTATAGGAGGAGGCAGGGAATGGGTATAGGAGACAGGGAAGGAATGGGGTATAGGGGGAAAAAGAGAAGGGGTATGGGAAAAAGAGAAGGATATAGAAGGAGACAGGGAAGGGAAAGGTAATATGAGGAGACAGGGAAGGGAAGAGCAAGGAAGAAGGAAAGAGAGGGAACGTGGGGTTTTTTAGGATATAGGCAGAGACAGGGGAGGGCAAGGAAAGGAAATGAAGAGAAGGGGAAAATAAAAAGGGGAAACGGGCAAAGGAAAGGGGAAAGGGCACAGCACAGAGAGGATGAGAAAAGAAAGGGGGAGGGGAAAGTGAAGGGGATAGGGGAGGGGGTGGAGGGGAGGGGAGGGATGAAGGGAAGGAAAGGTAAAGGAAGGGAGAAGGGAAGGGGTATAGGAGGAGACAGGTAAGGGGAGGAAAGGAATATGAGACAGGGAAGGGAAGGGGTATAGGAGGAGACATGGAAGGGAAGGGCAGGGGTATAGGTGGAGATAGGGAAGGGAAGGGGTATAGGAGGAGACAGGGAAAGAAAGGGACGGGGTACAGGACACATGGAAAGAACGGGCAGGGGTATAGGAGAAGACAGGGGAGGGAAGAGAAGGGGTATAAGAGGAGGAAGGGAAGAGGAAGGAGAAGCAGAAAAGGAAAAGGGCAAAGGAAAGGGGAAAGGCGAAGGAAAGGGGGAAGGGGAAAGGAAATGGGGAAGGAGAGGGGAGGGGAAATGGGGAAGGAGAGGGGAGGGGAAGGGGAAGGGGAAGGGAAAAGAAGGGAGAAGGGAAGAAGGGGAGGGGTATAAAAGGAGACGCAAAGGAAGGGGTATAAGAGGAGACAGTGAAGGGAAGGGGTATAGAAGGAGACGGGGAAGTGAATGGGGTATAGAAGGAGATGGGAAGGGGTATAGGAGACAGGGAAGGATAGGGGTAGAGGAGGAGACAGGAAAGGCAGGGGTATAGGAGGAGACATGGAAGAGGTATAGTAGACAGGGAAGGGAAGGGATATAGGAGACAGGGAAGGAAAGGGCAGAGGTATGGGGAGACAGTGAAGAGAAGGGGTATAGGAAGATGAAGGGAAGGGAAAGGGGACAGGAGGAGACAGGGAAGAGGTATAGGAGGAGACAGGGAAAGGAAGGGAAAAGGGGAAAGGGGAAGGAAAGGAAAAGGGGGAGGAAAGGGAACAGACGGAGTATGAAAGGGAAGGAGGAAGGGAGAAGGGAAGAAGGGAAGGGGGAAGAATGGAAGAGGATGGGTAAAGTAGGACAGGGAAGGGGTATAGTTGGAGACAGGGAAGGGGTATAGGATGAGGAAACAGTGAAGGGAAGGGGTATAGAAGGAGACAGGGAAGTGAAGGGGTATAGAAGGAGACAGGGAAGGGATATAGGAGCAGACAGGGTAGGGAATGGAAGGGAAGGGGTATAGGAGAAAACAGGGAAGGGGTATAGGAGGAGACTGGGAAGGGATAAATGAGGAGACAGGTAAGAGAGGGGAGGAGGCAGGGAAGGGGCATAGGAGACAGTTAAGAGAGGGAAGGGGTATAGGAGGAGGCAGGGAAGGGGTATATGAGACAGGGAAGGAATGGGGTATAGGAGGGAAAAGATAAGGGGTATGGGGAAAAGAGAAGGATATAGAAGGAGACAGGGAAGGGAAGGATAACATGGGGAGGTAGGGAAGGGAAGAAAAAGGAAGAAGGAAAGAGAGGGAAAGTGGGGGTTGGAAAGATATAGGCAGAGACAGGGAAGGGCAAGGAAAGGAAGAGAAGGAGAAAATGAAAAGGGGAAAAGGGCAAAGGAAAGGGAAATGGGTAAAGCAAAGGGATAAGGAGAAAGAAAAAAGGGAGGGGAAAGGGAAGTGTAGGGGAGGGGTGGGGGATGAAGGGAAGGAAAGGTAAAAGAAGGGAGAAGGGAAGGAGGAAGGGAAAAGGGAAGGGGGAGGGGTATAGGATGAGACAGGTAAGGGGAGGAAAGGCATATGAGACAGGGAAGGGAAGGGGTTTAGGAGGAGGAAGGGAGGAAGGGAAGGGGTATAGGAGGAGAAAGTGAAGGGTATAGGTGGAGACAGGAGTGGTATGGGAGGAGACAGGGAAGGGATAGAGGAGACATGGAAGGCAGGGGAATAGGAGGAGACATGGAAGGGAGAGGGGATAGGAGAAGACAGGGAACTGCTATAGGAGACAGTGAAGGGGTATAGGAGGAGACAGGGAAGGGAAGGGGTATAGGAGGGCACAGAAGGGGTTTAGGAGTAGACAGGAAAGCGGTTTGGAGGAAAAAGGGAATGAAAGGGAAGGGGTATAGGACACAGGGAAGAAAAGAGCAGGGGTACAGGAGCAGACAGGGAAGGGAAGGAAAGGAGTATAGGAGTAGGCAGGGAAGGGAAGAGGAAGGAGAAGCAGAAAGGGAAAAGGGCAAAAGGGCAACGGAAAGGGGAAAGGGCAAAAGAAAGGGGGAAGGGGAAAGGAAATGGCGAAGGAGAGGGGAAGGGAAAGGCAACGTGAGGGGAAGGGAAGAGAAGGGAGAAGGGAAGAAGGGGAGGCGAGGGGTAAAGTCGGAGATAGGAAAGGGGTACAGTTGGAGACAGAAGGGGAGGGAAGAGATATATGAAAGAGGGAAGGGGTATAAAAGGGGACAGGGAAGGGGTAAAGGAGGAGACGACAGTGAAGGAAAGGGGTATAGAAGGAGACAGGGAAGTGAAGGGGTAATAAAGGAGACAGGGAAGAGGTATAGGAGGAGACAGGGAAGGGAATGGGTATAGGGGGAGGAAGGGAAGGGGTATTGAAGTAGACAGTGAGGGAAGGGGTATAGGAAGAGGCAAAGAAGGGGTATAGGAGCAGACACGGTATAGGAGAAAACAGGGAAGGGGTATAGGAGGAGACTGGGAAAGGAAGGGATACAGGAGGAGATAGGTAAGAGAGGGGAGGTTGGAAAAGATAAGAGGTATGGGGAAAAAGAGGGGTATAGAAGGAAACAGGGAAGGGAAGAGAAAGGAAGAATGACAAGGGGAGGAAAGTGGGGGTTGGAAGGGTATAGGCAGAGACAAGGAAAGGCAGGGAAGGGAAATGGAGGGAAGGGAAGTGGAAAATGAAGAGAGGAAAAGGGCAAAGGAAAGGGGAACGGGTAAAGAGAGAAGGAGAAAGAAAAGAGGGAGGGGAAAGGGAAGGGAGTGGAGGGTAGGATAAAGGAAAGGTAAGGTAAAGGAAGTGAGAAGGGAAGGTAAAGGTAAAAGCAAGGGGGAAGTGGTATAGGAGGAGACAGGGAAGGGGTAATAGGGAGACGGGGAAGGGGTATAGACAGGGAAGGGGTATAGATAAGGAAGGGAATGGAAGGGGAAAGTATAGGGGGAAACAGGGAAGGGAAGGGGTTTAGGAGGAGAAAGGGAAGGGAAGGGAGGAAGGGAAGGGGTATAGGAGGAGAAAGTGAAGGGTATAGGTGGAGACAGGGGAGTAGCATGGGAGGAGAAAGGGAAGGGATAGAGGAGACAGGGAAGGCAGGGGTATAGGAGAAGACAGGGAAGGGGTATAGGAGGAGACAGGGAAGGGAAGGGGTATAGGAGGGGACAGAAGGGGTTTAGGAGATGACAGGAAAGCGGTTTGGAGAAGACAGGGAATGAAAGGGAAGGGGTATAGGACACAGGGAAGAAAAGTGAAGGGGTACAGGAGGAGACAGGGAAGGGAAGAGAAGGGGTATAGGAGTAGGCAGGGAAGTGAAGAGGAAGGAGAAGCAGAAAGGGAAAAGGGCAAAAGGGCGAAGGAAAGGAGAAAGGGCAAAGTAAAGGGGAAGGGGAAAGGAAATGGGGAAGTAATGGGGCAAGGAAAAGGGAACGTGAGGGGAAGGGAAGAGAAGGGAGAAGGGTAGAAGGGTAGAAGGGAAGGCAAGGGGTAACGTCGGAGATAGGAAAGGGGTACATTTGGAGACAGAAGGGGAGGGAAGTGATATATGAAAGAGGGAAGGGGTATAAAAGGAGACAGGGAAGGGGTATAGGAGGAGAAGACAGTGAAGGGAAGGGGTATAGAAGGAGACAGGGAAGTGAAGGGGTAATAAAGGAGACAGGGAAGAGGTATTGGAGGAAACAGGGAAGGGAATTGGTATAGGAGGCGACAGGGAAGGGAAGGGGTATAGAAGGAGACAGGGAGGGAAGGGGTATAGGAAGAGGCAGGGAAGGGGTATAGGAGCAGACACGGTATAGGAGAAAACAGGGAAGGGTATAGGAGGAGGTTGGGAAAGGAAGGAGATAGGTAAGAGAGGGGAGGTGTATTGGAGGAGGCAGGGAAGAGGTATAGGAGACAGGTAAGGGATGGGGTATAGTAGAAAAAGATAGGGGGTATGGGGAAAGAGAGGGGTATAGGAGGAAACAGGGACAGGAAGAAGGAAAGAGGAGGAAAGTGGGGGTTGGAAGAGTATAGGCGGAGACAAGGAAAGGCAGGGAAGGGAAATGGAGGGAAGGGAAGGGAAGGGAAGTGGAAAATGAAAAGAGGAAAAGGGCAAAGGAAAGGGGACAAGGCAAAGAGAGAAGGGGAAAAAAGAGGGAGGGGAAAGGGAAGGGGGAAGGGAGTGGAGGGTGGGATAAAGGAAAGGTAAAGGAAGTGAGAAGAGAAGGGAAGGGAAAAGGCAAGGGGGAAGGGATATAGGAGACAGGGAAGGAGTAATGGGTAGACAGGGAAAGGGTATGGATAGGGAAGGGGTATAGATAAGGAAGGGAATGGAAGAGAAAAGTATAGGAGGAAACAGGGAAGGGAAGGGGTTTAGGAGGAGAAGGGGAAGGGAGGAAGGCAAGGAGTATAGGAGGATAAAGTGAAGGGTATAGGTGGAGACAGGGGAGTGGTATGGGAGGAGACAGGGAAGGGTTAGAGGAGACAGGGAAGGCAGGGGAATAGGAGGAGTCATGGAAAGGAAGGGGTATAGGAGAAGACAGGCAACGGGTATAGTTTTAGACAGGGAAGGGGTATAGGAGGAGACAGGGAAGGGAAGGGGTATAGGAGGGAACATAAGGGGTTTAGGAGTAGACAGGAAAGCAGTTTGGAGGATACAGGGAATGAAAGGGAAGGGGTATGGGACACAGAGAAGGAAAGGGCAGGGGTACAGGAGGAGACAGGGAAGGGAAGAGAAGGGTATAGGAGTAGGCAGGGAAGGGAAGAGGAAGAATCAGAAAGGGAAAAGGGCAAAGGTGCAAAGGAAAGGGGAAAGGGCAAAGGAAAGGGGGAAGGGGAAAGGGGAAAGGAAATGGGGAAGGAGAGGGGAAGGGAAAGGGAACGTGAGGGGACGGGAAGAGAAGGGAGAAGGGAAGAAGGGAAAGGGAGGGAATGGGAGGGGTAAAGTCAGAGATAGGAAAGGGGTACAGTTGGAGACAGAAGGGGAGGGAAGAGATATATGAAAGAGGGAAGGGGTATAAAAGGAGACAGGGAAGGGGTATAGAAGGAGAAGACAGTGAAGGGAAGGGGTATAGAAGGAGACAGGGAGGGAAGGGGTATAGGAAGAGGCAGGGAAGGGGTGTAGGAGCAGACACGGTATAGGAGAAAACAGGGAAGGGTATAGGAGGAGATTGGGAAAGGAAGGAGATAGGTAAGAGAGGGGAGGTGTATCGGAGGAGGCAGGGAATAGGTATAGGAGACAGATAAGGGATGGGGTATAGTAGAAAAAGATAAGGGGTATGGGGAAAGAGGGGTATAGGAGGAAACAGGGACAGGAAGAAGGAAAGAGGAGGAAAGTGGGGGTTGGAAGGGTATAGGTGGAGACAAGGAAAGGCAGGGAAGGGAAATGGAGGGAAGGGAAGGGAAGTGGAAAATGAAAAGAGGAAAAGGGCAAAGGAAAGGGGAAAAGGCAAAGAGAGAAGGAGAAAAAAAAGAGGGAGGGGAAAGGGAAGGGGGATGGGAGTGGAGAGTGGGATAAAGGAAAGGTAAAGGAAGTGAGAAGAGAAGGGAAGGGAAAAAGCAAGGGGCAAGGGATATAGGAGACAGGGAAGGAGTAATGGGTAGACAGGGAAAGGGTATGGATAGAGAAGGGGTATAGATAAGGAAGGGAATGGAAGGGAAAAGTATAGGAGGAAACAGGGAAGGGAAGGGGTTTAGGAGGTGAAGGGGAAGGGAGGAAGGCAAGGAGTATAGGAGGAGAAAGTGAAGGGTATAGGTGGAGACAGGGGAGTGGTATGGGAGGAGACAGGGAAGGGATAGAGGAGACAGGGAAGGCAGGGGAATAGGAGGAGTCATGGAAGGGAAGGGGTATAGGAGAAGACAGGCAACGGGTATAGTTTTAGACAGGGAAGGGGTATAGGAGAAGACAGGGAAGGGAAGGGGTATAGGAGGGAACATAAGGGGTTTAGGAGTAGACAGGAAAGCAGTTTGGAGGATACAGGGAATGAAAGGGAAGGGGTATGGGACACAGAGAAGGAAAGGGCAGGGGTACAGGAGGAGACAGGGAAGGGAAGAGAAGGGTATAGGAGTAGGAAGGGAAGAGGAAGAATGAGAAAGGGAAAAGGGCAAAGCGCAAAGGAAAGGGGAAAGGGCAAAGGAAAGGGAGAAGGGGAAAGGAAATGGGGAAGGAGAGGGGAAGGGAAAGGGAACGTGAGGGGACGGGAAGAGAAGGGAGAAGGAAAGAAGGGAAAGTTAGGGAAAGGGAGGGAAGGGGAGGGGTAAAGTCAGGGATAGGAAAGGGGTACAGTTGGAGGCAGAAGGGGAGGGAAGAGATATATGAAAGAGGGAAGGGGTATAAAAGGAGACAGGGAAGGGGTATAGAAGGAGAAGACAGTGAAGGGAAGGGGTATAGAAGGAGACAGAGAAGTGAAGGGGTAATTAATGAGACAGGGAAGAGGTATAGGAGACAGGGAAGGGAATGGGTATAGGAGGAGACAGGGAAGGGAAGGGGTATAGAAGGAGACAGGAAGGGAAGGGGTATAGGAAGAGGCAGGGAAGGGATATAGGAGCAGACAGGGTATAGGAGAAAACAGGGAAGGGGTATAGGAGGGGACTGGGAAAGGAAGGGATACAGGGGGAGATAGGTAAGAGAGGGGAGGTGTATTGGAGGAGGCAGGGAAGGGGTATAGGAGACAGGTAAGGGATGAGGTATAGTAGTAAAAAGATAAGGGGTATGGGGAAAAAGAGAGGGGTATAGAAGGAAACAGGGAAGGGAAGAGAATGGAAGAAGGAAAGTGGGGGTTGGAAGGGTATAGGCAGAGACAAGGAAAGGCAGGGAAGGGAAATGGAGGGAAGGGAAGGGAAGTGGAAAATGAAAAGAGGAAAAGGGCAAAGGAAAGGGGAAAGAGCAAAGAGAGAAGGAGAAAGAAAAGAGGGAGGGGGAAGGGAAGGGGAGGGGAGTGGAGTGGAGGGTTGGATAAAGGAAAGGAAAGGTAAAGGAAGTGAGAAGAGAAGGGAAAGGAAGGGAAGGGATACGCACGGGGGAAGGGATATAGGAGGAGACAGGGAAGGGGTAATGGGGAGACAGCGAAGGGAATGGGTATAGACAGGGAAGGGAAGGGAATGGAAGGGAAGGTATAGGAGGAAACAGGGAAGGAAAGGGGTATAGGAGGAGAAAGGGAAGGGAGGAAGGGAAGGGGTATAGTAGGAGAAAGGGAAGGGTGTATGTGGAGACAGGGGAGTGGTATAGTAGGAGACAGGGAAGGGAAGGGAAGGAAAGGAATAGAGGAGACAGGGAAGGCAGGGGAATAGGAGGAGATAGGATATGAAAGGGAAGTGGTATAGGAGATAGGGAAGGAAAGGGTATGGGTATGGGAGGAGACAGGGAAGGGAAGAGAAGGGGTATAAGAGGAGGCAGGAAAGGGAAGAGGAAGGAGTAGCAGAAAAGGAAAGGAAAAGAGCAAAAGGTCAAAGGAAAGGGGGAAGGGGCAAGGGGAAGGAGAGGGGAGGGGAAAGGGAACGGAAGGGGAAGAGAAAAGAAAAGAAGGGAGAAGGGAAGGGAAGGGGTATAAAAGGAGACAGGGAAAGGAAGGGGTATAGGAGGAGACAGTGAAGCGAAGGGGTATAGGAGATGGGAAGTGCAGGGGTATAGAAGAAGACAGTGATGGGAAAGGGTATAGGAGGAGACAGGGAAGGGGTATAGGAAGGCGCAGGGAAGGGAAGGGGTATATGAGTAGACAGGGAAAGGAAGGGAAGGGGTATAGGAGGAGACTGGGAAGGGTAGGGATAAAGGAGGAGACAGGTAAGAGAGGGGAGGTGTATTGGAGGAGGCAGGGAAGGGGTATAGTGGTAAGGTAAGAGAGGGAAAGGGTATAGTAGGAGGCAGGGAAGGGGTAAAGGAGACCGGGAAGGGATGGGGTATCGGAGGGAAAAGATTATGAGTATGGGGAAAAAGAGAGGAGACAGGGAAAGGAAGGGTAATATGAGGAGACATTGAAGAGAAAGGAAGAAGAAAAGAGAGGGAAAGTGGAGGTTGCAAGGGTGCAGGCGGGGATAGGGAAGGGCAGGGTAGGGGAAAATGAAAAGGGGAAATGGGGGAAGGGCAAAGCAAAGGGAGAAGGAGAAAGGAAAAGGGGTGGGGAAAGGGAAGAGGAGAGGGAAGGGAAGGGGTGGAGGGATACATTGAAGGAAAGGTAAAGGGAGAAGAGAAGGGAAGGGGAAAGGCAAAACAGGTAAGGGGAGGAAAGGCATAGGAGACAGGGAAGGAAATAGGTATAGGAGGAAGCATGGGAGGGAAGGGGTATAAGAGGAGACAGGGAAGGGGTATAGGAGGAGAAGGGGAAGGGAAGGGGTATAGACAGGGAAGGGAAGGAAGGGAATGGAAGAAAAGGGTATAGGAGGAAACAGGGAAGTGAAGGGGTATAAGAGGAGAAAGGACGGGTATTGGTAGAGACAGGGAAGTGGTGTGGGAAGAGATAGAGGGAAGGGATAGAGGAAGAGACAGGGAAGGCAGGGGAATAGGAGACAAGGAAGGGACGGAGTATAGGAGAAAAAAAGGAAGGGGAATAAGGAAACAGGGAAGGGAAGAGTGGGGTATAGGATGAGACAGAGAAGGGAAAGGGTATAGACAGAGATAAGGAAGGCGTATAGGAGGAGACAGGGAATTGAAGGGTAATAGGAGGAGACTGGGAAAGGAAGAGAAGGGAAGAAGGAACAGGAGGTAAAGTTGGTTGGAAGGGTATAGGCGGACACAAGGAAAGGGAAATGAAGGGCAGGGAAGGCAAATGAAGGGAAGGGCGATATGAAAAAGGGGAAAGGGCAAAGGAAAGGAGGGAAGGGCAAAGGAAAGGGAAGAGAAAGGAAAGGGAGATAGGAAGGGGATGGGAGCGGAGGGTAAAGGGAAGGGAAGTTGAGTGTTTGTGAAGGGAAGGAAAGGAAAGGTAAATGGAAAGGGGGCGGGAAGAGAAGACAAAAGAGAAGAGAAGAGAAGAGGAGAGGGGTATAGGAGGAGACAAGGAAGGGGAGGGAAGGCCTGTGAGACAGGGAAGGGGTATAGGAGACAGTGAAGTGGTATAGGAGGGGACAGGGGAGTGGTATCGGAGGAGACAGTGAAGGAAAGGGGTAGAGTAGGAGACAGGGAAGGCAGGCGTATAGGAGGAGACGTGGAAGGGAAGGGGTATAGGAGGAGACACGGAAGGGAAGGGGTATTGGAGGAGACAGGGCATGGGTATAGGAGGAGACAGGGAATGGAAGATAAGGGGTATATGAGGTGGCAGGGAAGTGAAGACAAAGGAAAGGGTACAGGAGGAGACAGGGAAGAGGTATAGGAGGAAACAGGGAAGGCAAGGGGAGGGGTATAGGAGGGACAGGGAAAGGAATGGGCATAGGAACACAGGAAAGAGGAGGAAAGGGAAGGGGTGTAGGAGGAGATAGGGAAAGGAGGGTTATAGGAGGAGACAGGGAAGGGAAGCGGTATAGGAGGAGAAAGGGAACGTATATGGGAGGAGGGAGGGAAGGGGTATAGGAGGAGAAAGGGAAACGTATGGCAGGAGGAAGGGAAAGGCTATGGGAGGAGGAAGGGAAGGGGTAAAGTAGGAGGAAGGGAATGTAAGGGGTTTATGAGGAGGAAGGGAAGGGTTACAGGAGAAGACAGGAGCAGGTATAGGAGGAAATAGGGAAGGGGTTTAGGAGGAGACAGAGAAGCGGATGGGTTGGGTTAGTTTGGAGGGGTATACAAGAGGAGGCATAATGAAGGAAAGGAAAGGAAAGGAAAGGAAAGGAAAGGAAAGGAAAGGAAAGGAAAGGAAAGGAAAGGGTGAGAAGGCAGAGCATGGTGGGGCAGGATGGCAAGGCAGAACAGGGAAGGAGGCCAGGATTGGAGGGCAGGGGGGCAGGAAGGCAAGAGGGATGGGCAGGAGGGCAGTGGGGTAGGGGAGAAGGGTGGGGCAGTGGAGCAGGGTGGGAGAACAAGAGGGCAGAGTGCAAGGAAGCAGGGCAGGGGAGGAGGGCAGAGCAGGGCAGGGGGCAAGGCAGGGTAGGAGGGCAGTATGGGTGGTAGGGCTGAGGGGCAAGGCAGGAGGTCGAGGGGCTGGGGGCAGGGCAGGAGGTCAGGGCAGGCGGCAAGGGAGGAAGGTAAAACAGGTGTCAGGGCTCCAGGAGTACAGGGTAGGCCAGGAAAGCAGAGCAGAAGGGAAATGCAGGGCAGGGCACGAGGGAAAGGAAGGACAGGAGGGCAAGGAACTGCAGGAGGGCAGGAAAGGACAGGAGGGCAGGGAATGGCAGGAGGGAAAGGAAGTCCAGGAGGGAAAGCGCAGAAAAGAAAGGAAGAGGAGGAGAGAAAGAGAGAGGGGTGGTGTGGGGGGAGGAAGGTAATGGAAATGAAAGAAAGGAAAAGAGAAAAGAAGAAAAGAAAAGGAAACGAAATTAAATGAAATGGACGGAAAAAGAGAAGATGAAAAGGGGAAAGGGAATTGGAATTTCAAGTCAGTTTCAAGTTTGGTTTCAAGTTCAGTTTGGTTTTCAGGGGAAAAGGTATTAGAATTTCAAGTCAGTTTCAAGTTCAGTTTGGTTTTCAGGGGAAAGGGTATTAGAATTTCAAGTCAGTTTCAAGTTAGTTTCAAGTTCAGTTTGGTTTTCAGGGGAAAGGGTATTAGAATTTCAAGTCAGTTTCAAGTCAGTTTCAAGTTAGTTTTCAGTTTGATTTCAAGTTCAGCTTTCAGTTTGGTTTATTCACTCACCTTGTCTCCTTATTCCGTCCTACCCCTCTCTCTCTCTGCCCCGCTCCGTTTTCGGAGCCTGCTCAGCCCCTGCAGCTTCGCCCTCTCCCTGCCCGAGCTCCAGCCGCCAGCAGCGCTCCTCTCCGTCCGATGTCCCCGAGTGCAATGCTGCAGCTGCCTGGTTACCAGCCTCTCATACCAAGAACACGGCACAGTGGAGGCTTTTCAGCGTGTCATCCTACATCACTGCTGTGTGGGTGATGCCATGTGTTTTAAGATTAACGGGGGAGCTGGCAAGGCACGGGTATTACGGGATTTGTTAAGTAAATCAAACTATTTAAATACAAAAGCTCCTGCGATGAACCCGAAAGAAGATCCCCCCCTACCCGACACCCTTCCTCAACAGTGGTCTCTTCTTTCCACTTTACTGGGAAGACGCCCCCACCCCTGCCCTGCATTTGCCCTGGGTCTGGTGACATCACAGTGAAGTTACATCATAAACGTTCCATTCACAGGATTCTGCTTCCGGTGCCGATGGGATGGCACGCGCCTTTCTAATCAATATAAAATGCAGGTTTTTCTAAGTCTTCATTTAAAATAAATGAAACTTTTTATCATAGGCCGCATTCTCACCACTTGCTCAAACAGCGCTCCTTCATTGTACAAATTAAATGATTTTTACTAGGCCACATCACCGTCTCCAAGAGGGGACGGGGGTATAACGGTTAGAGCGGCCGACCTTGAAGCTCGGGGGCGAGGTTCGGGTCTGGCAGGAGGCTCAAACGTCCTGTGGTTTTGGTCAACTCTCCCCGTGCTTTAATAGTGAATGTGTTTCTCTGTCATGTAACTGGTGCTCAAGTGTAGCGCTCTGATGCCTTCGGGTTGATTTAGCGATATAAAAAACTGCAACAACAACATCTCCCCGTCTGCCCTGCTCCTCCTCTCGAGTACTGTCCATTAATCCACTCCTTCCTGCGGAGAAATTACCTATTTAAATTTTATGAATTGCTCGAAGAATATTTACAATTTACACTTTCTACTGTTTCAAATCCGTTGTACAGAAATGTAACGGGATTAAAAAAGCCATTCCACTCATTGACAAGTAGAAGCACTTCCCGGCCCACTGCCCGTCCCCGCACATTAATACATTGATTCCTGCCCCTCCCCAGGGATGGACCTCCCGAAACCCCCTCAGTCCAAAGCCTCCAGGCATGACTTCCCTTCTAGCCTCTGATCCCCCGTCGCTGTGACATCTCCCGGTCCCCATCCCAAGGCGTGACATCATCATCAGACCCGGAAGTCCTCGAGCTTCACTCATGAATACAAACCCCCTCACCTCCTAGGAATGCAGCCTCATAGTGCCCACACCGCCATCGCTCGCTCCACTTGTACCCACTACATTCACACCAAGAAGACTCATGAGACATAATTGTGGGAAAACGGTGGTGCAGGTTTATTTGCATACAACAGCAGATAGGTGGGTCATCTTACAGGCGATCCAAGACGGCAGCCCCTCGCTGACCCGCCTGCCTAATTAGCCAATTTGCACGGTAAGTCGATGCTCTTGACGGTGCAATACCTTTAATAGTTATCTCGTTTACTCCCGCCCCCCCTGTCGGGGCGGAGCGATGAGGCACACCCCCGGTCGGTTTAGGCCCCCCGACCGCCCGAAGGACTAACGGGGCGCCGACGTTGTTTCCTGGAACCCCCTCGGCTCCAGGTTCTTGGCTCGGGCACCCCTAATGTGCCAGGCAGAGGTATTGCTGTCTCCTTCTGCCGCAGAGGTACCCTTACTGTCCATCTGCTTCCAGATCGCCCTGTGACTCCGCCTGCAACACAAAACAGACCATTATTTGTTCACACCAACCTGCTGCTCTGCCGCTGGGTCTGGGCCAGGGCGGGAACAGCGCAGAGTAGTCCAGATAAAACGCGGCGGAAAAGAGGAAGTACTGAACCGGGCTGGCCTAGATAAAGGCCCTAGGCCCGCCCACCACCTTACATGCTTGCGCCTGCATTGGCCACCCCTAAAGGGGGGCGGCGCCCTGACTGTCGCGCTGATGACGTTTTGCTCGCGAGGCATGTGTCACTAGGACGCTGTCTCGCGTTATCTCCCCTTCGCGTCGCGCGGCCAGCGGCATAGTGCCCACACCGCCATCGCTCGCTCCACTTGTACCCACTACATTCACACCAAGAAGACTCATGAGACATAATTGTGGGAAAACGGTGGTGCAGGTTTATTTGCATACAACAGCAGATAGGTGGGTCATCTTACAGGCGATCCAAGACGGCAGCCCCTCGCTGACCCGCCTGCCTAATTAGCCAATTTGCACGGTAAGTCGATGCTCTTGACGGTGCAATACCTTTAATAGTTATCTCGTTTACTCCCGCCCCCCCTGTCGGGGCGGAGCGATGAGGCACACCCCCGGTCGGTTTAGGCCCCCCGACCGCCCGAAGGACTAACGGGGCGCCGACGTTGTTTCCTGGAACCCCCTCGGCTCCAGGTTCTTGGCTCGGGCACCCCTAATGTGCCAGGCAGAGGTATTGCTGTCTCCTTCTGCCGCAGAGGTACCCTTACTGTCCATCTGCTTCCAGATCGCCCTGTACTCCGCCACAGCTCTGGATGAGGCCCCCGACGATGACAGAGCCCCCCACCACCTAGCACCTTGTACTTAACCTAGCACCTGTATGTCAAACGCAGCCTGCTGCCGCTAAAGTTTCCTGTAAGTCAAGGAGAAACACATCCATCCCCGTCTCAGACAAGTGAACCCCATCCTTTTCATAGTAACCCACAGTCCTGTCCTGTATTAATGAATGCCTAATTAACCCCATACCCCTCTTTTCGGTGAATTTCTGCATAGCCCTGTTCACCCTTCTCCTGCCCTGCTCGATAGCAAGCGGTGACCGCGCTCCCCTCCATGTCCTGCGTGGGACAATTTCTGACCATACCAATTCCGTTGTTCCCAACTCGTTCGCTATCGCCGTGAATTCCCGCTGCATGGTATCCACTAAGGCTCGCCTCCCCATGGTTACCAGGTCGTTACCACCCAGATGTATTACTAGAATGTTGGGTGGTCCCCCCAAGGCTGCCACACCCTGCGCCAGTCTGCGCTTCAGCTGACCCCACTTCATTCCAGGAGAGCCCATCCATACTATCCGGGTCTTTGCAAAGGCCAACTCCCATTTCCTGAATGCCGCCCATCGCTCGAGTCTGGAAACATACGAATGCCCCATCACCCACACGCAGACGCCGACTGTAAGAAAAGACACCGTTGGTATTACGCTTTTATTTGAAACTTCACTGCAAGCAACAAACAAACAATAGCACACCAAAATTCAATGGCACAAAATACAAGGTTCAAAAGGGAAAATGACAGCTCGGCATTGCCTTGAAGGAGCAAATGGTCTCAACCCTATATTAAGGTCTCCAACCCGGATATGCAACGCCAACATTCAAGTTCGATGCCCCAATAATTATGGGCGTACATATCTTTGGTAACATGCTGATGACCATCTCCCCACTCTTTTGACCCCTTCTTCCCCCAGGCCCGCCTTGTATGCTGCTGTGGCTGCCCCTATTCTGAAAGAATGGCTGGAAAATTTTTTGCCATCCCCAGCTGCTGCCAACCCCGCCTTTGCCAACACTTTCTCCATCACCTTTTCAAATTGAAACTTAGTTAGAGGCATGCCATCTGCGTGGATCAGAAAAGGTCCCGCCAGCAGAGGTCTAATTTTCAAGTATTCCCGCACCAAGGACACCGGGCAATACCTGGGGTCCTCAAAAGCATGCAATGTTATAGCTACTCCTCTCCCAGCCTGATCGGTCTTGGATTTGCGCAACCATAAGACCAGGGAATCCCTGGCATTCACATCTAGCATGTCCAGTGCTCTCCCCGACCTGTCGTTTTTGGACCTGACTACCAGCTCACTGGTCCGGAATGCCCCGAAGAAGGCCAGGCAGAACGCTGTTGCAAACAGATGAGCCTCAAAGGCCGAACTGGCCACCGCAGGCACTGTGTCTACCATGCATTTTAGGGTAGGAAACTCTATCCCGGCTCTCTTATCAGGGCTCCTGATCTCTTCCCGCGCCCAGCCCTTCAGCGCCGCCCTAATCCTAAATGCTCCCGTGGGGTCGTCTTCACCATTCAGCTTAGTATCATGCCTGAGTGCGGCCAGGTGGCTGCACACCCAAGAATGGGACTTGCCGGATTCGTTCGCCCAAACAACAAAACCCTCAACCTGTCCCTTCAAGCCCCCCTCCGTTGCACCAAGGTACTTCGTCACTGTTCGGAAAGTGTCCAGCTGGGACGCATATCTCCTCCTTGTCGATTGTGCCAGGGAACGCTGACCCATCTGTTTTAAGCGTTCCCCCACCGAAGGAGTCGCCAGTACACTGCCGGGAACGGTGTCATCTCCTCGCTTGCCTGCGGCCATGCCTCCCGGAAACGTGACAGCTGAAAGCGAGAGAGAGCGTCAGCTGCCACATTTTTGACACCTTCCACATGTCTAGCTCTAAACTCGATGTTGTAGCGCAACCCTGCCCTGACCAACTCTCTCAGTAGGCTAAGAACCAACGGGCAGCTTGCACTCAGGCCGTTAATCGCCTGGACTACAGCAAGGTTGTCAGACCAGAACACCATCTTCCTGTTGCCCAGTTCTGCCGGCCATAGGTGCAAAGCTACCACGATGGGAAAGAGCTCGAGGACAGTGATATTCGCCGTCACCCCTTTCTTGCGCCATGCATCTGGCCATTTCATCGCACACCATTTCTCACGAAATATTACACCAAATCCTACTCTCCCTGATGCATCAGAAAATAAACAGATGCCTTGGCTGCTCTCCCAGGGGGCCCTCCAGATAACTGTACCGTTAAAATTACTCAGAAATTCATCCCACATGGTCAGGTCAGCTCTCAATCCGGGTCCCAGACGAACTAGGTGGTGCTTTTTTACCATCCCTGCCGTAGCCTTGGCCAACCTGCGTGAGAACACCTTGCCTGCCGGTATAACCCTTGCGGCGAAGTTCAGCTTGCCTAACAAGCTCTGCACCCGTTCCAGTGTTGCGCTGCCCTTACCCAGCATTGCAGCAATCTCCTGTCTCAAGTCACACACCTTGTCAGCTGGTAACCTGGATTGCCCATTGACAGTATCTAGCTCTACACCCAGGAATGTTAGCACCTGTGCGGGCCCTTCAGTCTTCCCTGGTGCCAGGGGGACCCCCAAATGCTTAGACAAGTCCTCAAAAGCTCGCAGTGCTTCATCGCACTCCTGAGAACCGTCCCTGCCAAAAAAGAGGAAGTCATCCAGGTAGTGAGTGACTTGTGAAATACCGTACCTGTGCGTGAGTGCCCACTGTAGGAAAGAGCTGAAAGTCTCAAAAAAGGCGCACGACACCGCGCAACCCATTGGCATGCAACGGTCAAAGTACAGTGCCCCTCCCCAGCTGAAACCCAGCAGATGCTGACTGTCGGGGTGGACCGGCAAGAGGCGAAATGCTGACTCTATATCTGCTTTTGCCAACCAAGCTCCCCTACCTGTCCTCCTGATCAAATCGATGGCCATGTCTAGAGAGCAATAAGAAACCGTACATGCCCCTTCATCCAGCCAGTGGTTAACTGAATTGCCCTCTGGGTACGAAAGATGGTGGATCAGCCTGTAAGAGCCCTGCTGCTTCTTCGGGACTACACCTAACGGGGAAACTAGAAAATTCGGGAGAGGAGGGGAAGAATATGGCCCGGCCACCCTCCCCAAGTCAACCTCCTTCTTTATTTTCTGGGTAACCACTTGAGGTAGGTCCCTAGCTGATCTCAAGTTCAGCGCATCCCTGTGGCCCAAGGGGCCCTTATATGGAATCCTGAAACCATCCATAAAGCCCTCGGTCAGTAGCTCGCGCTCCTTTTTAAGCGGGTATACCCTGAGCAACGGCAGCATGTTCAGCAGTCTTATGGGGGAAGGACCCTTGGAATGCACCATCCCCTCACCCAGCTGGGGGATTACCAAATCACGTTCAGAAGCTAAGTCATCACATACTAAACGTCCTGTCTGCCCTTGGATTACCTCATTGTCTGGCCCCATCTGAACCCTGTGCTGTGGTGGTGGCTGAGTTCTGGACAGTGGTGCAAGAGATTGCCGCGTGTTGGGACCCACACTTGCTGCACTCGTGTGCGAACTTACATGCCCTCCCCCATGTGCAAGCGCCATTGTTGAACAGCCTACAAGTCCCTGAGTTGAAACGCCTTGGTCCTGCTCCATAGCCCCTCCCTCGACCTCCCCGAAAGGGCTGCTGAAAGGACCGCCTCGGGTATTGTTCCCACTTCCTATCCTGGTCCCACCGCTTGGCCTCCTGGCCCTCACTCTGTGACCTGTGCGATGCCTCCCTTTTACCATTACCCGTCCTGCACATATGCTTGAACCATAGCTGTATGTCGGTGTGGTCCCACCCTATGTCAGGGCAGCTGGCCATGGACTTCCTGAACTCCTGATCGTAATAAAACCATCCCATCCCTCCAGATTCTCTTGCCCCTTGCTGGATGGAATTGGCATACTCCATCAAAGCCTCGCTTTGACCCGGGTCCTTCTGTACGATTATGGCTGCCAAGATGTTGAACGCCTCCGTCCAATTTTCGATGGTCTTTTCTGGCCACCGCTGAAACCTGACCTTATCCTCCTCCTTCTTACCCATCCTCCTCGTGTCAGCCCCCGAGTTTTCGTGCATAAGCAAGGTCAGGATGTCTATGTATTCCCTTCTCCATATGCCCTCCTTTGCCGCCTGCGGCACTTGCCTTGCCAATGAACAACCACCTTTATTTTTGAACCCTGGTTTCCCCATACCTGTCGGCTGACCCACACCAGCGGGACTTGGAGCTGCCCCGCCCCCTACCCCCACAACCGCAGGACCAGGAGCTGCCCCGCCCAAGGCCCCCCTGCACATGAACCAACACCTGCTACCCCTTCTGTGGCCGGCACCCTTCCAGCAGTATGCAATCCTGAAGCGGCGCCAGGCAGAGACACTGCCGGGGGGACAATCACCGGTGTACCAGGAGGTCCGCTCTGAGGGACACTGGGGGGCACACTTAGCTGATTCACTGCTGACACATCCTGCGAGTTAAGTGCGTTGACAATTTGTGGGGCTCCAGTCAGAGGAAACCCGTGACCCATGCTCGGCTGAATCGCAGGCGCACTGATCTGCTGCGTCACGGCCGATACACTTTGTGAGTTGATAGCATTAATAATCTGCGGAGCGCCCGAGAAAGTGTTGGGCCCCGCCTGTGAAACGTTGTTGACAGCGCCCTGTTGACTGACTGGTACGGCATTCTGTCCCGCCTGTGAGTTGGCACCCAGACAGGCGGGCATCGATGACGGTATGACCACTGACGACGGCCCCCCTAACGGCGGCGGTCCTGCTTGAGCCCATACCTGGCTCACTGGATCAGAAGCTACTGCCCCCAACAAAGGAGCCAACTTCTCATGTGCAACAGTTATGGAGTCTAAACGCTTCTGGAACATAGCCATTAAACCCATCATGTCCTCCATTGTCTTACCCAGTTGGGACAAGTCATTCAACTCCGCCACAGGCACCGCCGTGGGTATTACTGCAGTGTTTGTTGTGTTGACCACAACCTCAACCAGGAGCGCTGGTGCTGCCGCCTCGACCCTACGTGGCGGTGAGACTGGGAAGTCCTTCCGTGTGGCTTTCCTTTTGCGGGTGGACCGACGCGTCCCCTCTCCTGACGTGCCCGGTGCGTCGTCGCCTGCACCCTGTCTGCCCGCCTCTTCCAGACGGCGTGCTTCGATAAAGCCCTGTGCCCATGCCGGCCCCTTCGACTGTGCGACCGCCAAGAATTCTGCCCATAATCCATCCTGTGGCAACGCGTCATCGCGGGAGCTCATCGTGGCTGCTCCTGCTTCTTGGACCCTACAAGCGAAAGGTACACATCAAGCACGGCCTTGCTAAGTCATCTACCTACAACCATGGCGGGACTACGTCCTGAGCCTTCATTGGGGTAATAACCATGTTTCTAGCTTGGCGATAACCCTCCCGCAACTACCCCGGTGTCGTGTACGAAGTGAGTGTTACCTGATGTTCTTTGAAACGTCCGCTGTCACGCACTCCGAGAACCGCCCGCGCCGAGCCGAACCTGTACCTAGCCAAACCTGTAAAACAGCACGTGTTACTTCACCTGTATCCCTACACGACCTCCTCCTACCGAACACGAAACCCGCGTTCCCGCTGCACGTATTATGACACTTTGGCCAAATATATTACCTGGCGTCCTTGAATATGGCCACCTGATCACTGCCCGCAATCCCAGCGTATCTGTGAAACCTGTAAAACATAATGGATTTAACCGACTGCACCTGGATCTGTCCTGCCCTGTTGGAAGAAAAGGGTCTTACCCAAATGTCCCACCCCGCCTTGCCTAGGCGGCCCCATCTCACCTGAATGCCCTGTGCAGTTGCTGCTGCCGACCCCTGCCCGCGCACTCGCCGGAGCTAATCTCGACACTTGGTCCCCCTAACAAAGCGGACAAGATGAAGGAAATGGCAAACAAATGATTAGAACATAACATATGGGCTCGTGACAAGTGTTCTCGAACGTTAAATGGCACAGCGAATCTGAAACCTTCATCACATGCAGGGAAGAAACGACATCGCAACAAAATACATGAATGAAAACTTAACAAGCCACGCCACCTCCTTATTGCTGGAGCCCTCTACAAATCTTTCAGTGAATGTGTTTTATTTGCAATGGCAGCAGTTTTCCTTCCTTACTCATTTTAGCTTCGCGTATCTCCTTTACTGACAAACCAACCCTTACAGACATGATTGATACTATGTTAGAATTACTAGTGTGATAAAGTTTTGCAATACATATAGCAAGCTAGTACTAATTATGTTCTCCGTTCTCAGCTCTTTAATAATGATTTGTGGTATGACCTGGGGAAAATGTAATCACGTGAACATGTAAGTCGCATATCATATTTTAGCCTTTAGTATCATTTGGGGCCCTGTCCTGCGGTATCATTTCGAAAGAAAACAAGATCACACGATTTGAACATTTCTTCAGATCATCAGATCATTAACCAAACTTCTGCTTAGCTGGCTGTGAGCGTGGAGCCCAAGAAAACGTTGCTGGGATATCGAGACAACACGGATACAAGATATCCTAGCGCAACTCGTGCAGACATCTCGAGTGAACCTATGCACATGAGTCTTTCACATTAAATGTGACATCATCAAGATGCTTCAGCTTAACGAGGTCACACACCGGAGGCTAAAATAATGCCCGGGGCGGTTTGGCTGCGAAGCTGCCTGTGGCGTACCCAGTTGATCGTTTACCACTCGCAGAGGAGAATTCCGAATGGATGCGTGCCCGAAGGACGGATACCCTCATTCATAGCACGCGCAGACCTAGGGAGTTGACTGGATACCTTGAATCAGAGTGCGTGCAGACACAATAAGTTTCTGGTTACCCGGACCGATGCAGGCAGCCGGACACGTGTGACCCCGCCGGAACAGCACTGTCCGGCCCGTCCCCCTCAGACCCCCCAGGCCGCAGGACACATTGGAACCCGTCGTAACAGCCACTGCCCGGCCCGCTCAGACCCCTCGGGCCACCCAAACCGCCGCTGCGCGACACAATTACAGATACGGTATCTGCCAGTAGGGACTTCATTATTCTCGGCCTTATTCATGGAGCAATCTTTATAGATTTTCAAGTAAAGCCGTCCGCATTCCATCATGGGCGCACGTTCCAGGATCCGTCTTGCCAAAAGGCGAGCGTGAGACCCGAAGAGCCCCGGATAAATAGACACATTACAATTATATAAATGCCGACACGCGAGGCCACGCAGAACCGGCCGGCAACACAACCGCTCAACCCCCGTCCGAAAAGCACCATCAAGGCGCCCCCCAGCCAATGCAGCCCAGGCCAGGACAAGAGCGGCAAAGGTCCCGCGACAACCGAGCCCCCAAGACAAGGAACCCCGGTTCAACACTCTAACCCGTCGCTCAATCTCTTGTTCACGCTGTTCTGTGCACACATTTAAAACCCTGATTGTTAGATACCGTCCCTGCTGAGAACGGGCAGGCGACGGCTCGGCTCCCGAATCTGCATGGCGACCATGTCTGGTGGTGCCAGAGCGTGTGCTCGGTTGTTTCCTGGGGAAGGATAGCTGCCGAGTGGGCTCGGGTCATTCGCGACGATGTCAAACAGCCAAGAGCGCTTTGCGTGCTGGGAATTTTATGCGTTAGA
Source organism: Lissotriton vulgaris (assembly GCF_964263255.1). Lineage (NCBI taxonomy): Eukaryota > Metazoa > Chordata > Amphibia > Caudata > Salamandridae > Lissotriton > Lissotriton vulgaris. The sequence continues at coordinate 1,174,456,304 of NC_141696.1, forward strand.
ACATGCTATGCCCCCAAAACGGGAATCGAACCCCTGACCCCTCGCTTTACAGCCTAATTAACCTAAGCGAAGTAGCTACCTGGGCTTCAGTGCACAGCTCGCTATACGCTGGCACAAGATGCTTTCAAGCCCGATTACGGAAGTGGTGACCGGTAACTCCGATCTAAGGGGGACCGAATCCGCACCCGTTCGCTGTACAGCCCCGTGCTCACCCACTGTAACCCGCTCTCCCCACCAGTTCTCACACATCTCCCGGGCCTCCGGCCTACACGCGGCTGAGCCGCCGACAGCCAACCAAACGTTCCCACCATCGGCCCGCACACCTAAACAATCCACGAACCTACAATGCTCTACCCGCCGCCATATTCCTGCGCTCCCTCCAGAACTAACCCTAACCCGGCCGTCAAGGTGCTACGCAACCCCCCCCGTGGACAAGCCACTGGGCCCTATCAACCTGGTCATGCCCAGGGACGGGGCCGGGGGGAGGCCGGTAGCACGCATACCTCGGAGAAAGAAATCCCACGACGAACAGCGCAGAGTAGTCCAGATAAAACGCGGCGGAAAAGAGGAAGTACTGAACCGGGCTGGCCTAGATAAAGGCCCTAGGCCCGCCCACCACCTTACATGCTTGCGCCTGCATTGGCCACCCCTAAAGGGGGGCGGCGCCCTGACTGTCGCGCTGATGACGTTTTGCTCGCGAGGCATGTGTCACTAAGACGCTGTCTCGCGTTATCTCCCCTTCGCGTCGCGCGGCCAGCGGCAGACCCCTGTGGCCTTATTTATGAAGGTCTTGCGCCACTTTTACGTGACTTTTAAAATGGGAAAAAGACACGCACCGGTGGCGCAAGGCCTTCATAAATAAGGCCCCTGGTACCTATCTAGCAGCAGTGGTAAGGTCTGTGCGGAAAGCCTCATTGCACTCGAGGCGATTGGTGTTATTATGATTTCAGTGAAAGTGAGAAAAAAAACGAGCACTGACATAGAATGTCTTTGGGAAACAAGTCTTTCTCCTTCCCTGACAACATGATTAGCAAGTGAGTGGTAAAAGCGTGAAAAAGTCAATGTTTGGATGAATGATTGAGCGCCTCTGGTGGATGAATGAATGAATGTGTGTATAGATCAGTGCTTCTCAAACTGTGCGCCGCGGCACCCCGGTGCGCCGTGATTAGAATCCATGGCGCCGCGCCACCACGCACAATGAAGAAATTGGAGCCTCAGAAACTTGCAGGGCAGGGTTTGAAATGCCACCTTAAAATGTTTTGGCCGAAGAGCGCACTGCTGTACATGCGTCTGTATGAACAATTGAACATGCGTTTAGATGGTAGTCTTCACATTACTCTGCCGACGCAGCTCAGAGCGTTTCAGTCGCGTTGTTCCTGCCCGCAGTGTTGTGCAGTGCCAGTGCCTTGCCTCGTGGGACCCTCTTCCCAGGGAAATGTAAATGTAAATGTATAGGCATTTATATAGCGCACTACTTACCCGGAGGGTCCCAAGGCGCTTCGACCGCTGCGAAACCCTTCCTGGCTTCCCTGAGAGATGGTCCCTTAATGGGTATCTCCAGGGTGAGACCAGGCATCCCCGGCAGTCTGGTGGGGCCGTTAGTGAAGATGAGGCAAGCTAATGCCCAGAGTTGCCGAGTGTGATCGCTGATCAGAGTGGGCACCGAGGCGAGAGAATTATCGAGTCCGCTGACCCTGGTCCAGAAACCTGCAGCGCCGGGAATCGAACCCTGGTCCCGGGCCGTCCTCTGCTCTCGGGTCTGCCGCCTCTAACCAGTGAGCCACACTACTTCGGTAAGTAAGTGCTTGTAGTGAAAAGCTAATTATGACCAAGGGCCGTGACAAATCTCACTCCATTTAGTATTGTGCCTTGCTATGGTTGATACTTGTACTATGGGCATGAGTTTATGATATGACACGTAATCAGTTACAATCGTATGAAATAAATGTTTGCATGTACTTATGTCTTATAGCACAACGTTCATGAATGAACCTGTGTGCCACAAATAGGGGAGGCGGTTTACTCTGTTTTTTCTTCATGAGCAAAGGTGCAGTTTGATCAGTGTTCAACAGGATGCATATATGTCATGTGCCTGTCCAGAAGAAGCACTGTTGGAGTGTCTTACGATGAACCATGAACATAAAATCGCCATTATTAAACAACTATTTACTAGACTGCACACCAGCTGCAAGTAATTAGCTTACATGATTTTTTCATAAGCACATTTTAGCAGTTCCATTTACTAATAAATAAAATATTTTGCCTGCAATCAATTGATTTTGGTGCCATCACAGAAATGGGACTAGGACCCAGGACTGCAGGTTCCAAGGTCAAAATTAAGACCTTTTGTTTCAATGCTAATAAAAAGATGTTTCTCAAATTTTGGTTCCCCAAGCCAAATTAATCTCTTACCTATTTTGCAACTTCCCTAACCCTCAATAGAAAAAAGGTGCCTTTCAACATTTACAAAATTGATTTTTGTGATGAAGAAGCTAAAATTTAAACACTTTCACAAAACGATCTTCTTGCTCGCGCGTGGCAGGTTTAAAGTATGAACTGATGTATTGTGGACTGTAAGTATATTTCTTACTTTCGTCTCTGCAAAGAAACTTACATGAAGAGATATGATATACTCTTTCCTATTGTCTGCTACGTCTGCTTTCGTCTTCCTCATTGTATCGTTTCTCACTTAACAAGTTTTTATCAAACAAATGTTATCTTTTTATTTTGTTAGAAATATGATTATAATACCTTGATTGCATCCCAATTAAATTAAGGAAGACAACAGGAAGTACTCCCGAGGTTGGGCTTACATCTCCCCCACCCGGCTACCAGTGAAAAAATGGTGGGGAGCCACGGCCAACTGCCAATTAGGTCAAGGGAGCCACGGGTCAAAAAAGTTTGGGAACCACTGGTATAGATGGATCAATGGGCACCACGTGCACTGAGTGACTCAGTGCATTAATAGAGGGCCCGATAGGTGTAAGGATGGATGGATGGTAGAGGGGCGAGTGAGTGAACGGGCAAATGAAGGAGTGAGTGCATCGACGGATAATGTGGTGGGGAATGGAAGGCTCCGGTAGCTGTCATTCCTTAAATGGGTTACAGGGCTCTGGTGGGAGTGCCGTGCCAGCACTTGTTAAATGATTCCATGCCCCGTGACAGTCTGTTTCAAATCATGCCCTGTCATTTAACAAAGCAGTGCATTCTGGGAGATATTCCCATTGAACTGGACAAACACACAGAAATAAAACAAGACATCCCAGAAAAGCCCAGGACTGGAGAAGTTATTTCTGGTCACATAGAGTCACACTTATTCTTCCTGCCCCATCTCTGCTGTGTCCATTAAGGCAGCCGGAAATGACACACAGCTTGCTCTGGCTCTAATTTGTCATGGCTGCCCTTGTGAGAGAGGCCGGGAATGGCCTGGCATCTTAATCCTCCAAAAAAACAGGTAACAAGTGCCAAACTGTTCCTCGCAATATACTATATGGGTTAAAGGGTGTCTTCAGTCTTTGCATATAGCCTAGAACCGCCAGATGATCAGCAGGATTGTTGTACGGCAGGTGGGAGATTGGCATCTCACTCCTACCTATATAGCCTTCTAGCCAGGCTCGACTGGCGCTGAGCATTGATGAAACCAATGAGCCAGCATCCGAGCTGCATGTTACCTGGATGAGGTAAGTGTGCAGGAACGAGGTCTGTGGTGGGTGTTGGAAATTTGCTCTCTCTTCAGCGTCACCCGGATTTATTGGCCTTATTGCTGAACCCTATTCTTGCTGGCTATGCAACTCTGCGCACTTTACCCCTGCTAACCAGTGGTAACATGCTTGTGCTTCTCTTTTCAACATGGCAACATTCATATACTCCTGATTGGCATTTTTAACATAGCTATAAGTCCCTAGCATATAGTACCCAAAGTGTACCCAGGGCCTGTAAGTTGAATGTCACCCGTGCGCTGCGGCACTCATTGTGTCAACCACTGCAGTGATGGAGTAAAGCATGTTTCCATAGCTACCACTGTAGCCTGGCTGTGCAGTTTTAACCTGACAATTCAACCTTTCAAAATAAACCCCTTTGACAGGCCCAAACCTTCCTTTTAAATATGAATACGTCACCCTTAATGTAGGCCCTTTTGTCCATTGGGCAGGATGCCAGCTATTTAAAAGCAGGATATGTAGAAGTTTAATATTCTGCATGTTCTTCCAGTGAAAAAACATAAAAGCTATTTTCACTGTAGCGAGGCTGGCTGCTTCCATAGGGAAGTGCTGGATTACATTAAAACACCTTATAATGCTAATTTCAAGTTTGTAGCAACTAGCAGAATAATTCAAGGACTCTTTTTAATAGTTAAACAAACTACAATTTAATGGTAAAGTCACATTTTTGTCCAACTGTTACAGGAAAGACACGTTGGAAAAGTTACTGTTTACCTGCCTAAGGCCTCGGTGATGCACTTCAAAGGGGCCTCCCTTGTCACAAGGAGATGTATCTCGCACCTGGGCCTGCCACTCCACTTGTCCTTCTAGTTGCAAGGGGGCACCAACCCCAGAGGGAAGAGGGGCTCCCCCAGACCTGGTTTAGAGGCTGTGAGCATCCCCTTTGAGATTAGAATGTGAAATTCTGCTTGAATGTCACATCCTGCTTGACAGGTCTGCTGGAGTTTTACATATAACATTTGGGGTGCACTTCAAAGGAGGACAAGAGAATGATAAAACACTTTATGTGTACCCACTGTCTGGATGCCAAAAGCTCAGCTTAGATTTTATCAGAATTTTGTCTCTGCGTTTGTTGGGGGTGCAGGGGCTGTTCAGAACTGGATTGTAATGATAGATGTGTGAGGGCACAAGGATTACCCTAGTATACTCCACACTTAACCCCAGCCCACAGAATCCAAGTTTAGTGTGGCTGAAGACTTTACCCATTTTGAAAATGTTCACATTTGTAGGGTTAGCTCTGGGAACCTGTCTCCTATTGTTTAGGGCACCCTCAGGGGTCATTTCCGCCCACTAGGTCATGCCAGTAATACATGTGGCATCGATTGGCACACACTTCAGGACAGTCCCGGACGAGGGGAAGATCAAAAGAGAACTAAATCTGCTGTCTGAGAAGAGCGTAGAAGACTGGAACCTTCCCTTCCTCTAGTACCCTCATTAGCGAAGTGGACACCAAGAGTCAAAATGCTGACCTCTTGTTCAATCTACAGGGACACAACAAGCTCCAAGCGGCTTATCTTCAACTGACCAGCTGATCAGTAGCAACTAGACCTGGGCTTGACTCCACCTGCCACCCTATGAGTCTCTAAGTCAGTGGTTCCCAAACTTTTTAGAACCACAACACACTTTTTTGAACAACAAACTTTCGTGACTCATCTACCTTTAGTGGACTTCAGACAGACTGATTTTTTTTAATGTGCCTAAAGCATTGTTTAGTACCACATTATCATTTACAGATGGCACATTTTCCCATTGAAATGGCCTCTAACTTTGCACAGACATACTGTTTACTGATAAAACTTTATAGCGCACAAGTGATAATGTGTGGAATGTGTACTGTGGTTGTCTTGTTTGTCTATACTTTTATGATCCACAGCAATCAAAACAAAGTTCTATGATGATAATGTGTGTGGAAATCTGGTTTCTGGTATTATTTATCATTTGTGCATCGCAATGTCTTGATTTGTTTTGATCCTATTAAAATCGTAGTTTCCAGCACACTGCAGAATTACAAAGTAATGTGCTTAATTTTGGCTTTTCCTAACAGCTGAATGTATACAGTCCATTTACAGGTATTTATGTTTTGGTGTGTGGTGCAAAAAAAAACCAATATCACACTTTGCTGTGCTCCAGCAAGATTGACACATAATTCACTTTAAAAACTCCTCCGACTTTTCAGTCAGAGAAAGAAAAATACACACGAATTCCATGTTAAAAGAATCAGCAGCAATTTGTCGGAATACATAGCCTGAGATTTGATCTTTGTGTTTGAAGCACAGCAAATGCGACATGATAAACACAGCATTTAAAGGCATCTTTATTTATTGCATGGACTTTCCCAACCCACCAAAAATCGGTAGGTCCCGAGCCACAGTTTGGGAAATGGTGCTCTAAGTGTCTCCCTTGGGGTCCTGGTGGGCTTTAGAAGTGTTCTCCTGTGGTGGATTGGGACTAAAGTCAGAAGATAAAATGTTTGACCAGGACAAACTTTGTTAGTGTGTCTGACCCGCACTCAATCGTGGTCAGTGTCAAATTGCACCTAGGACCCGTTCTACGGTGACCATTAACTATTATTGTCACTTTGGGCTCAGTCGCGGCAGGCAAGACTCGGGAGTGGTGGGGCAGGAGGGTTGCGTGCATGGGGTGGTTAATTTAAAATTGAAAACTTACCTTCACCGGCAGCCTACATGGAGAAAATGGAGTGCACATGACTGGTTTGGTCGGCCCAAAGGGCTGACCAAACAGTCAGCGCCACAATAGTGGGTAAGCCACTCCTCCCCTCCCCTAAAGCAGGCCCGCCCACCCGCCAGCCCCCAACCAAACACTCTGCTTTCTCGCAGAGTGAGAAGCAGAAACCTAAAATCCCAACTCAGATCCTCCAATCTAGCCCTCGCCGAAGTTCCGCGCATCCACAGATCCACCATGGGAGGAAGATCCTTCTCCTACTTGGCGGCCAAGACCTGGAATTCTCTCCCCACTCACCTCCGCCTTACACAGAACCACATTTCCTTCAGAAAGGAACTTAAAACCTGGCTATTCGATAAATAATGCACCCCCTCCCCCAAGCGCCTTGAGACCCTCTGGGTGAGTAGTGCGCTATACAAATTCCTGAACTTGAACTTGAACTTGAACTTCTCGCACTGTGAGAAAGCAGTGGGATGACGCTCCTCCGGCCACATGGAAGTGCCACCCCTGTTGGGAGTTCTTGGTTCAATTCTTACTTAAAACTTTGAAAATTCATATCTCCTGTTTCCCTTATTGGATGTTTGCCATTTTGTTTATTAAATTGTACTCTGTTTTTCTAATTTGTTTTGGAATTTTGTATTGTTTTGCATTTTGACTTTGATACTGTGTAATATTGCATAAATACTTACACATTGCCCCTTAGTTAAGCCTGTTTGCTTTGTGCTATAGTTACCAGGCGATTGAGCTGGGGTTTAATTAGTGACTTTTGTGGTTCACCCTGACAAGGATTCTGATTATTACTTGAGATGGGTACTTACCTCCCTCAACTAATAATTCAATTTCTTGCAGTGGTGATAATGTAGTTGACAAGTTAAAACAAAATAGATCCAGCTTGGGTGTTGGGTTGTGAGATATTTTCAAAAGCACAGAGTACATATTTGGAAAGTGGATGCCAGCAGAAAGAGTAGGTGTAATCCTCATTGAGGGGTGAATGGGTGGATACCAGCAGCCTCAAGGCAGGTTTGACACTGCAGATTAGTGACCAGTTGCCCTTGTTTCAGTGAAGTAAGGGAGGTCAGAGATGCAGGAGGGACATTATTAGCATCTGGTTCACTTCAATGCAGGGTATAGTGACAGGCTCACCCATGGAGGGGGCAAGTGGAAAGTGAGAGGGTGGAAGTGACAGTGAACCATTGTGGAGGAGCGATACACCCAGATAATTGCCAGTCAGGGAGTTAAATGGTCATCCGTGATGATAAGGATCGGCTTGAGTGCTCTGAAGTCATTGATAAGAGGCAACAAGGGACAAAACAGTGGCTGCAATTACTGCCCGGGGTAACGTTAAGGCTTATGGTCCCTTGTTTTGGAGGGGATTAGCGGTGATAACCGGTTGCACTGACTCGAAACAAGCAAGAGCTGGATCCACAGCATGGACAGCCCAGGGACAGGCAGCAGCACAGGGGGGTTCAAGCGAAGTCATTTACAGGTGGATTTTTACAGCAAGGCTGAAGGGAGGTAGTAACCCCTTCGCTCTGTGCACCTTTGATAAAAGTTTCATCTCAATAACTGGAGGGCAATGAGAATTGAGAGCAGATCTGGAGCGACCAACAACAGGTGACACTCCAGATCACCACCAGGTGACATGTACCGCTCCGTTTAGGGGTCTCCCCAAATTAGATATCAAACCCCACGGAGACAGATGGGCACTTCCTACCCCATCCTTTGGGCTCTGCTCATAGGAATGCCAAGGAAGTTAGAAGTAAGACAGGCTTCCAAGGAAGTGCATTGCAGGTTATGGATGAGGAACCATAACCCAGATTCCACCCCCACACACACAACATTTAGAATAACTGCTGACTCCTGCAACAATCCCTCTCCCTCGTCTCTAACAGAGGGGGTCTTATCTAGACTTCATTCTACAGCGGCTCTGTGGGGCTGGTGAGGGCCCCTCTCAAACTGAGAACCCTATGTTGGCAATAGACACACTTTGATGGACACAAAACTATTATTCTAAGCATCATAAGTGCTCTTGTAAGTTGCATTTGGAGCCCAATTATTCCCGAAACTGGCGAGCTCATAAGATTGTTCTGCAAGTAAAGTTTTACTTCTTAGATGCTTTTAATATTAATCTGTGCAGACGTATAACGTTCTCTTTAAGAAGGGTAGTTTAGAACTGGAGGCATGTGGCAATATGCACATAAAAAAGAAATTATTCTGCAGAGTCTGAACAAGCAAAACTCATGGTAAATAAACATTATGTTAAAGTCTACTACATATGTTAATCTATAACACCGCCAGAATACACCACACCAGGATGTGCAGTTTTCATTGCATAAATATAGTTTTGCATAGTTTGCAATTACTGGTTTGCAAGGTGTTTGCAGATTTTCCTGATTGCCTTTCTTCTGCCTTGAACATAACATCAGCTGGTACCAAGAACTCGTAGGCATCTTGTTTGCTAGTGCATAACTTGCTCAGCTTATTCCTCGAGTACTCTGAAACATTGTCACATGAGTAACTTGCAGTCATTTTTAGGTCTCGCTGAGCTAGCACATGCGCTGCTCTGCGAGAAATTTAGTAAACAGGCTTTTAAAAGTGCTACCATAGGCTTTTCCTGGCCTAAATCTTGTGTGCACATGTGTGTGCACACGTGCAGCAGCCATGTGGGTTTCTGTCAAGCCTCATTAAGCCTTCCAGACTTCCAGCACGTGAATCCCCTCCCCTACCCCCTCTCTTCTTCCACTCCCTCCTCGTCAGTTTCATTTTCCTTTTCACTTTCAGGGGTGGCCGCATCACTTTTGCTTGTTTTTTAAATTTCCTTTAGTTGCTCCTCCACTCGCGGACTTAGGCTTGTTTTCTAAATTCTCTGGGCGAGAGCAAACCCGAGGACAAAGCCGAGCCCCATGGCTGCTGATTGAGCAGGAAAGGCTGGCTCGCGCCGACCGGTTCAAGGCATTTATTCCCACAAGGACAGCAATTCACTGTGAAATATATACTGCCATCAGCACTGTCCCACTTAGCCGCCCCCCACGCAAAGCTGGACAAATGTTCTCACCTTCATTTTTCCGACAGAGGAACGCTATCAGGGTAGACATAGGATTTCAGCTTTTTCCTGTCTGCAGCTACCATTGCTCCCAGCATGCCAATGCGCACAGCTGTCAACCGACCCTACATAGGCCTCGAATGGAACACACTGCCAGTCATTTATGCAACTCCCAAAGCGCGCGGGCAATTGTATGACTGCATATTTAAGAAGAAAGGGCTTGGCGCTCACCTCTTTCTACACCTGTAGTACGCTGTATTTCCATACAGTCGAACCTACGGTAAAAAATGAATATAATTACTGGGAAATATAATGGTAAACGGAATTTTGTGGTGAGGTCTGTGTAATTATGTATCGTTCCTTGGTTTTGGGGCACTGCTGCTTCATTCGTTTATTTCTCATTCCGAGCCCAAGCTCAATCATTCTCTCTTTTAGGGCATGCTTTCTAAAGAATAGCAGCTAACCAAAAATTTCCCCCAAAAAAACGAATGGTATCTGCAGGAAGGAGAATACAAAAGGACACTCTGCATTATATAAGCATTCTTATTCTTTTTTGTTCAACAAATATGTCTAGTGGAACGAAACACGATGAAATAGTTGACATAATGAGGATTTTCAATGAAGAAACTTAGAATGAAGAATTGTAGTTCCTTTTATTTAGTTTTGTGATGATGTATAAAGACTGCATGGCACCAACTGATGCCTTCAAGCCACTAGGACACTTCAGCTCAGATGCCCCATCTGAGAGAAGCGTTAGGGAGTCGTCTTTCTCCAGATGAAGTAGAATACTTTTTAATTGAGTAACTGGGCTGGAATTTTCTCCATTCAATTTGAGCAAAACCTTTACACTTTTAGGTACTTCTACGTACACAAAATGCTAGGATCAGTATTACATTCCACAGCCATTAATAGATCATCAGGTTACAACATAAGTATCAATACCACCTCAACTACCTTCCAAAAAATTTATTCTGTATCACTGCATTTCAATCATTTACAGTCGTTCAATATTTGCCTATTCCCTCTATAAACAATTAAAAGTCAAAACAAAATGGAGCCTCTGAAACGACAATCGGGTGCAACTTTATTGTCGTCTTTTATTTTGCCTTCCAAGCAACATTATAATATTGGAGTTCCTTAAAATATACATTATCTGGGGAGGTGGCCAAACAAAGAGAACTGAAGACACACCGAAGGGCTGCTCTCAGGGACCTAACTTCCACCACAATGCTTTCAAAGAGAAAATTAAGTTATGAAAAACAGCAAACCAATGGTAACATAAACAAGCATTGGCATAGCCAATAGGTCTCGCATTTGGGACCTTATAAGTATTTAGTAATGCAGCACAATATCCTTGGTGCAACAACATTAACTGTTGCATGGCTAAACACGTATAAGGTCCCAAAGGCGAGACCTAGTGGCTATGTTATGGAAAGGCACATGCTGCTTGGCCCTTTCTCATGAGCCCCCTTCAACATATTCGCACCAGTAACTTGCATGGATTTTGTGCACAAGTGCATAATTTGCTTAGAAGTTCACAACCACTGCACATTTTTCATAGTTTTTGTGGAAAATATTTGAAGTTCACATGAAAAAAAAGAAAACTATTCTTATAGTCCCAGTCAGCACATATATCACTGGTGGATTGGGGTGAGCCGGTGGGGAGAATATGTCCAGAGAAGGTGCCAAGATCTCTTACATGGACTGTTTGTTGGTAGTGTGGCACTAGTTTGCAGTTTCTCTTATGCTTTCTGTTGGCGTTTAGATTTGGGGTGGAAGATTTTTGCAAAAGAGTAACATTCCAAGTTGTGTGGCTTATGGAGCAGAATTCCTAATTTAGCATTCTTCAGAGCCGCCATCTTGGGTTCTAAGTGTCTGTCCTTCTTTCAAGTATTTTAGCGGACAACAAATTGCTAAGCAGAAACGCAGGTGGTCCTACAATATATGCTAATGAATACACTAGAACCCACAGTGATGCAGCTAGCCATGATGTGAATCAGGGGCACAACTAGACCTGAACTTGGGGGTGGGTGGAGGGGGGGGGGCTACTAGTACTAAAAATGATGGTGGAGCCATTTGTCACACTGGGAACCATTCAGGTTTGGAAGGCCAATAGTTCAGGGTTTAATGTGGTAATGCATGGAAAAGGCATGTGTGCATGCCTGTTCTATCATGCTGTAAGCACATTAAAGCCAGATCTTTTATCTTCAATGCATTCCCCTGACACACCAACCACTGTTGGAGCGCAGAGTGTGAACACCAGACCTGCAAGCATCAGATTTCTGCAAGATGGTTGCTAGCAAGCAGGTCCTATGCATGTCTGAGGAAGCAGCTTAGCAAGAATGCCATAGGCCTGGTGCAAGCAGAAGAAATGGCCACTTTTAATGCTGGTGTGGTAGTAAATACAGCAATTGTCAGGGTTCAACGGGCCAGCCGGGCTCTGAGCTCCGGTGCCACTGCACCTGCTGCACCAATGATAGCTACGCCCCCTGTCCGATGCACAGAAAAGAAAAGTGTCTTATCTGATTAAAAGAAGCATGAATTGCATAATGATAAAATGCTTCTAAGGAACAAGAAGATGAGTGTGGGAGGAATCTCCCAATGTGCCCACAAATGTGCTCCCACATTCACTGAAAAGCAGACTTGAGGTGTGAAGAATAAACTGGAATAAAGAAAATTGTAGGGAGCTTCCATCTGGCTGTCACAACATGAGAGGGGCCCACAAACAGCTCAACAGGAAGGAGTATACACAGAGAATAATAAGCGAATTACCTCTTCACATAGTATAAGCACGCATGTGTTGGTATTTCTATAGCATGAACCTAGCCCAAGAGCAACAGAACGTTGCACATTATGGGAAGTGATGGAAAATGATGCTAGACTGTATTCATCAAGTGGTAGCTTAAATCTTTTTGTTGCACACACTTACAGCAATATCTCCCACATTTAAATTTTATGGAACAAATTTTTTATTGAGTTAATTGGTAGGTGTCTCGACATTTGTACACATCCATTTGCCTACAGCCACAGGGGCCGGCGGCTAACAAATGAGGCATTAAGTGAGAATAGAACACTATTGCATTAATGCCGACATCCCAGAGGCTGGTAGCGCTCAGAGTTAAGTCCAGCAATTAGATAAAGCCTACTCTGTCAAGGACCTCATAAGTCCAGAAACGAGCACCCACCTAGAAAGAGAACAACAAATAAATAAAGAAAACCACCCACCCAATCGCCTCCCATGAAGAAGGAAAACAAAGGGGAACCCGACCCATGCCCCCCACCATGCCCACCCTCCAGTCCTCCCTCTCACGTACACAGGGCATCACCTACTCCGCAGTTGATGGTATTAGACGTAACACTTGCAGGAATTTGGGGCAAGTGACCTCACGGAGGTCCTTCGACAGCAACGTTATGAAAGGAGCCCAAAGCTCTGCGTATTTCTCACTCTTCTGATTTTGGACCAGCGAGAGTCGCTCCATGGCAAGGGTCATCCAGAGCCTGTGGAGCCAGGCCATATGATCCGGGACCGTGGGAGTACCCCAGTGGACTAAGATCGCCTGGCGAGCTGCGATTAGTGCCAATGCCATCTGCCTGCCTCGAAATGACCGTAATGGGAAGGTGAGTGGATTCGATAGCCCTAGCAAAGTGTAAGCTGGGAAACGAGGGAATCTCAGTTTCAAATGCAGTGTCAATATCATTAAGTACCTGTTCCCAAAAACGCTCTAGCCTCAGGCAGTGCCAAAGAAGATGTGTGTGAGAGCCTGTCAAGCCACAGCCCCGCCAGCATTTTTCAGTGTGGTTTTTGTCCCATTGGTGGATCTGTGCTGATGTGAGATACCAATAAGATGCAACTTAAATGTAAATTCAGTCCCTGCAGTGTTGTATGCCGTGTGGCGAGCCCTATAATTAATATTGTCCCACTCTTTGAATTTGAGAGCCCGACCCAGTTCTTCTTCCCACCGGAGTTGGCCGCAAGACGACTACCTGTGTGTGCGCTGAGTGAGGAGAACATAAAGTTCTGCTATGAGGTGCTTATCATCGATCTTGTTCGCTATCCATTTCTCGAAAGGGGTAAGCTTACGAGAGACGTGTGGCAGATAGGCCTTAGTGATAGCCCAGTGGTGGAGCTGCAAATAATAGAACTCATCAGTGTGGGGAAGATCATAGTCTTGTCGAACCCGATCAAACGGGATGAGGCCCTCAAGATCAAATAAGTGGCCAAAACGCTTACACCCAGCTTTCCTCCATCTCTGAGCAACTGCAGTCTTAACTCCCGGGGGAAAATCTGGGTTGTTTACCATCAGCGTCATCGGGGATGGAAAGGTGGTAAGACCTTTCAAGACTGCCACCTCGTCCCACACCTTCATTGTCGCCGCCGTGACCGGGGAGGAGTATAAGCCCCATGAACGTGACCGGCGGGGAAGCCAGATTTCACGTAAGACATTCATGCCAGCACCTGCCTGGTCCATAAAGGTCCAGGGCTTCTTTGAAAGTGGGTGATTCCACTCCAGCACGTAGTGAAGGTGCGCTGCCTGGAGGTATCTGTGAACTAGAGGCAGATTCATCCCTCTGTCCCCTTTGGGGCGCGATAGCTGCACTACCAAAAGGCGTGCTTTCTTATTGCCCCAAATGAATTTATTCATGGCAAGCTGCAAGGTCTGCAGCGCTTTAGGTGGCGGAACTAACAGGAGGGTCTGAACTAGGTATAGTATGCACTGCAGGATCGTCATTTTCACCACGGCGATGCGCCCAAACCAGGATACACTGTGTTTAGTCCACCCGTCCAGCACTTTGTACGTCTGAGCCACTAAGGTTGAGTAGTTCAGCTCTAGAGTACGTGGGAGTGAGTGGGTCAGAAGAATGCCCAAATAGGGCACAGGGTCACTAGACCAGTGTAGGGGAAGAGTCTGCCTGAGGTCTTCCACCTGTATTTGCGGTAAGGACAAGTTGAGGACCTGGGACTTGCTAAGGCTGAGCTTGAAACCGGAAAGCCGACCAAAGGACTCAAGCTTGTCAACCAGCGTGGGGAGGGAGGTAAGAGGTTGTGCGAGGGAGAGGATGGCATCATCTGCATAGAGGCTTATCTTGTGGATGTCACCTCCGAACTTGAGATGCTGGATTCTCGGGTGATTGTGGATTTTCTGCGTAAGGGGCTCCATATAAAGTGCAAATAAGAGGGGCGAGAGGGGGCACCCCTGCCTCGTACCCCAGGCGATCTCAAAGGGGGAGGAAGCCCATTAACTCTAACAAATGCCCGGGGTCACAGTAGATACACTGCACCCATTGAATAAAGCGGGCCCAAACCTGAAGCCCCGCAAGATGTCGAAGAGATATGTCCAACATACTCAATCGAACGCCTTTTGAGTGTCGATGGAAAAAAGCACATCTCCTACCTGGGAGCGGTGAACACTGTCTATGAGATAGAGAATGCATTTGGTGTTAGGAGGGGAGCTAACTCGTGACAGAATGTTTTATTAAACAGGGCAGGATAACCGTCAGGACCCGGAGATTTGTCAAGCTTCAATCGAGAAATGGCTGAGATAACCTCGTCCAGCCATATTGGGTCTCCTAAGGGGTCTGCCAGCGCCTTTGGGAGATGAGTAAAGTTGCTAGAATCCAAATAGTCTTGAGCGTCAGGGGAGTCAGGTGTATCTCCTCTAAAGAGAGAGTGGTAGAAGCACCGGAATTCCTCAATGATCTGGGAGTCCAGGTGGATCTCCCCGCCTGTAGGCTGCTTGAGGGAGGTAAAAGTCCCCGCCACTGCCCTGGCACGCAATCACTGTGCCAACATTCTCCCACATCTGCCATTACCTAAGTAAAACGAAGGCGAAGTAGGGCATATTCCGCCCTGTCAAGATCTAAGCGTTTAAGAAGCATCCGCTTCTCTAGTGACCGCCACACCCTCGGGGCTCTGGTACCTTTATATATATATCGCCTCCAATTCTGCCACTTCTTTTTCGAGGCCCGAACGGACTTCCTTGCGTCTCCGAGCGTCAGTAGATGAATTCGCAATGAATTCCCCACGAATCACTGCTTTGAGGGTTTTCCAAACAACAGACAGGCACTTCTCACCAGTGTCGTTGTGTTGGATGTATTCTAAGATCTCAGCCCGAACCCCATCTACAGTGGCAGGTGAGTGTAAGAGTCCTACGAGCAGCCCCCATCTGGCAGGGATGTGCCCGCCCCTGTCAAGGCGTATAGAAAGAGAGATATGTGCATGGTGGGAGACTGAGTGCATGGCGATAGAGGCATCACTGATTCTGAGGAGAAGCGTCTGCGAGAACAAAAACATATCTATATGCGTATATGTCTTGTGTGCCGCCGAGTAGTGGGTGTAATCGCGCATGTCCGCGTGCTAAAGGCGCCAAACATTGTGAAGGCCGCACTCAGCCAGCCATTGCTTACCCTCTGGAGAGATAGCTTCCACGTGCGTGGAGCACTACCCCGTGCGGTCTCAGTCATTGTCTATGACCAAGTTGAGGTCCCGACTCACCACCAATGCAGAGTCAGGGGAGGCCAAGCCTTCGGTAATATGTCAATGGAGAAAAGGCTCCTGCTGTGTATTGGGTGCATAAATGTTAATTAGAGTGAGAAAAGTGGACCCCCACTGAATACGGAGAGCCAGAACCCTGCCGCTGGACTTATAGAAGGTAGTCAGCACCTTACCATCAAATTTAGCCCCCGGAAGGATTGCTACCCCATTCTTTTTTGCTTGCACCAGATGACCAGAATTGCTGAGGGAAGCAAGCAGATGAGTCTCTTGTAGCATGCAGATGTCGCCATATGCCTGTTCGAGTAGGGAAAGAATCGCAGCGCATTTGGTAGGGCGATTCAGGCCCCGAAAATTGAGGCTCACAAGTTTTAGGTCTCTAGTCATAACCAATGGGGTTAGCACACAAGGCACACCCATAGGGTTGAGGAAACAGAGCGCAAATAGGGGCCAGAGAGCGTGTGGGCAGACAAGGCAGGGACGCAAGCGCAGGTCCTGGTACGGGAAACCCCTTAAAGAAACCCCTACAAGTGTACATAAAAAGGCAACCCAGAATAACTCAACCCCATGAAGGAACAGTAGACATAAGTCCATCTGCAAAGAAAAACCAAAGAGGTTCAGGCCACTGGTGGCAGACCACTGAACAGAGTACCTGGCGAACCAAGAAAAACAGAAGGGCATTCCATTGGGCAAGGAAAGGTAGTCGACCCAGGAGCCCCTCCTACCTCGCTCCATGACATCCATCCCGTATGCTGAACTGGGGTGCTAAAGGGGAACACGGGCGGTCATGGGGTTGCAAAAGGGAGGAGATCACCGCTTCCCAGTCCTTCGCCATCTCCTCCGGGTCTGGTTTCTCAGAGGCCATCGCTTTCCCAACTGTATGCCATTGTGACAGTCTTCGTGCGACCCGGCCTTTGGGGCTCTCCCTCCGCTCTGCATCCACCGTGTTGTCCAGCTCCAGCAGAGCAAGAGCCTCTGCAAGAGAGCGGATCTGTCCCAATTGCTCTTGGCACTTGAATATGATGCGAAAGGGATGGCCTACATGTTGGGAATTCCATTGTCACAGAGGTAGTAGGTGACCACTCGGAATTCTCTTTGTTTGGCAAGATCCTGGAAGAGGGCCGGGGAGTGCCCCTGGGAACTGGATCGGCTGGGCCGCTCGAGCCCTGCGTAGGATCTACTCCTTAAGCTGGATGTCATGCACGCAGACAAGCACATCTGGTGGGGAGGCCTTCCCTCCTCTGGGCAGGCCCACGCGATGCACCCTGTTCATCTGAATTTCTTGCGGGCCGTCGTCTCCTAAGATCTGCCAAAAGAGAGCCAGGACATAGAATCGCGGGTTATCTCCCTCCGCTCACCATGGGATTGCTTGAATGCAGATATTATTCCGTCATGAGCGATCCTCCAAATCCTATGCATGGGCTTGGAGGTCCAGATTTTGATCCTGCAGCCGGATTACTTCCTGTTGTAGCTGGTGCAAGTACTCTTTGCGGCGTAGTTCGTGCTCCTTGAGGGCGGCCACCCTCTCTCCTACCTCATCCACGTCTCGCCGGACTTCTTTGAGGTCAGCAGAGAGTTGGCCCTTCAAATCCAATATGTCCTCTTTGATGGCAGAGAATAGCTCCATCATGAAGGCCTTCATGGCTGGTCCATCTGCTCCGTCTATTTGCTCCGGGTGCCCCGAGTTCTGGGGTGTTGCGTTCGCTGCGTCAGGGCCAGTTGTCTGCTTTGATAGCAAGTCCTTGAGGGTCTTCTCCCTCTTCGCTCGGGCTGACACCATGGTGCTGGGCAGGGCTCACGGGGGAGGCAACAAGGGATCCACTAGGATGTCACCCAGCAGCCCTCCAGGCTCGGAAGGATGACAGTGTCGGAACTCAAGCCGGAGCATGCTCCGGGGGACCACCTGGCCGACGCTACGTTGCTGTAGGTCTGCGGTACCCGGTCACTCGCCTCAATCAGGCCTCGTGCATTACCGAGGGAGAGCCCCGCAGCCGCCAGAGAATGCCCCCACCCACCGCAAGTGCCGAGCCGAAGAGACGCCGCGGAGAGGAGACGCCGCCTCCCAGCCATCCGGTGAGTGTGGGCGTCCCCGCGGGTCACTCCCCAGCGCTTCTGCTGTTCCTGAGTCCACGAGGGACTCCAACGCCGGGGGCAGTTGTTTCTTTCTGAGTCCCCAGAGGAGGGACTCCACCGAAGGCGCCAGCATTTATCTCGAGCCCCCGAGGGGCTCCAGGGCGCAATTATTGTTAGAGCCAGAGAGGCTCTTGGCTGGCGTTTAGTTCTTTTTGAGTCCCCCACGAGGGACTCCCACGATCCCGGGCATTCTGGGTGGTAGAGCGGCCCCGGCAGGCAGCGGGCCGCTCCCCCCACACTGGGCCCAATTCCTCCAGAGTCCACAAGACTCCAACGACTGGCATTGTTGTTTTAGTGCCCACGAGGGCTCAGGGGGCACAGTTGTATGTCCAAACCCCAAGGCTCCAAGGCCCACATTTGTTTTCAGAGCCTAGAGGGCTCCCAGGTGTGCAGTATTTGTCCTAGAGCCTAGAAGGCTCCCAGTTTGCGCAGTGTGGGTTCCTGAGGGGCTAGCGAGAGCCCCTGTTGCAATTTGCTACAGCTGCCCAGCAAGTATTGGGCAGCTGCACCGTTTATGGTTCTTTCCTTTCTAGGGACTTGTTCTTGGACTTAGGAGTGAGACGCACTCCTTCATCCCTACCTTGGCGTTCCCCAGCTGCGCAGCACTTAGTGCCAGCTGCAGCGTTTAGGCCCTGTCCTGTCTTGTCCCTCAGCTGCCCAGCAAGTAGTGGGCAGCTGCTACGTTTAGGTTTTGGCGCAGTGGCGCAACCTGGACTTTGATGTAAGTTCTGTGCTAATGTGATTTCTGCGAATTATTCTGTGCTGCACCTCTGAATGCGTTTTAATGCGTCATGTGCCTTGTTCCTTACACCTCTGAATGTGTTGTTTATGCATCATGTGTTCTCCTGTGCTGCACCTCTGAATGTGTTTTGATGCGTCATGTGCCTTGTTCTTACACCACTGAATGTATGTTTATGCATCATGTGTTTTCCTTCCCTACACCTCTGAATGTTGTGATGCATCATGTGTAATCTGTTCATGCTTACCCCTAAATGTATGGTGATACTTAGGTGGTTGTTTTCTCCTAGTACAGGTGATGCTAGTGAGGTCCTGGTTCCCTGCGTAACATTCTCCTAAGGTGGTTAGGGTTGCGTGGGTGGTACTTACCTCTTACCAGTAGTTACTGGTTGTGTGTTCTATTTGCTATTTGGTGCTACAGTGATTTTATATTCTAAGTGCTAATTTTAACAAGTATCCTAGTTCTAAAAGTGCATATTCCTGACAGTGGCCCATGTGGCCCTGTCCTGTACATATCCCCTGTAAATTCTGCCCGTGCCTGTTGGCACATTGTAAAGTGTGTGTTTCTATTTAATGTGTTTTGCAATACAAAGGCTATTTTTACATATACTTTGTGTGGAGTTCTTTTTGTGGGGGGCCTTGGATGTTGTTGCTGGTGGGTGCGTGCGCAAATGCTTTACACATCGCCTCTGAGATAAGCCTGACTGCTCGTGCCAAGCTACCAAGAGGGTGAGCAGGGGTTGTCTTGGCGGGTGACTTCCTTACCCTGACTTAGGAATGCTGGTTTCTGCCTGGCTTTGGCGCAAGCCTTAGCCAACCAGAAATCCCATTGTTAACACCCGCCATCTTCGCTCCCCTCCGGCGTGGTCTGAGTACGCAATCCGGGAGCCGCTGAGCGGGAGGACCTGCCGGACATGCTGCACAGGGCACACAGGAGAGACCAGCCCCAAGGACTGTCTGTCACATTTACATTTTAGTCAAATTTTGATTAAGTGATTTTCCACAACTATTCTATTCCATTCTGCAGATTTTATATTGTGCACGGCTACTCCGGGGCCTCCCAGTGTTGCAACAGAAACCGTAGATCATCGTGGGCTGCAAAGGAATAATCCCTAAACAGCCAGGCCTTCAAGGCTTTACAGAAGGTCAATTGGTGCTCCACTAGACAGAAGTTCAAGAGGTAAGGTATTCCACAGTTTGGATGCCAGAAAAGAGGTGGAGCGTCCACCCCAATCAGCTCTACGAATCCGGGGAACCTTCAATAAATGAGGAAGATAGAAGAAGTCTCCCAGGCAGATATTGGGATGCCAATGGTCTTAACAATAAAGGGCTTTTACTATTAATTCCCCTATGCATAATGCAGTGGCAATTGAACTGAACTTGGCATTACATCGGAAGCCAGTGGAGGTCTTTTAGAGCCTTAGCAGCAGACTGATGTTCGGTATGTTCATTAGAAGTCGGGCAGCAGCATTTTGTACAATCTACAACCTTCTGACAACGTAACTGGGTGAACCAGGATATATGGCATTCCCGTAATCAAGGCCTGATAGGACAAGGGCCTGTATGATCACTCTTCTGGCTGTAGATGAAAGAAGGTTCTTCACCTTCCTCAATAATGTCAAGATGCTATAGCAGCTGGCAGCAACCTTTTTTACTTGATGGTCCATCTTGAGATTGGGGTCCAGTCACATCCCAAAGCTCTTTATTGAGCTTTTTGGAGAAGGCAACTTGCCAGTCTGGTAAGGGGCTTGGGGCATTACTGCAGAAGTTATTACCCAGCAGCATACCTTTCATCTTATCCTCATTGAGTTTATGGAACCAATCTTATTATTAGTATTAAGTGACAATCCTGAGGCAATACACAACTGTGTGCTTACAACCATATTGGCCGGCAGTGTGGGGTCAAAGAGAGAGTTACATTTACACAGCTTCAGTGCCTACAACCCCGGGGCTGGCAGCGATGTCTGGATTGTGTAGAAAACCTAACTTCAATAATGAGAACAAATCTAGAAACAACACAGAACTGAATGAAGAGATAAGCAAAAGTCCCTCCCTCCCACCCCTCAAAGGAAAAGAAAAAAGATCTGCACCTGTCGTGGATTCATTAGCGTTGATACTGCCCTCCATGAGCTCCTAGACTTCTTATAAGGTCTGCCCCACTACATGCGGGACGTCTTCGCCCCTTCTACCTCAGGAATCAAATGCAAAATTTGGAGATATTTGGGGCATGTTACCTTCCTAAACTCCTTCGACAGTAGCTGGATGAATGGGGCCCATAATTCGGCATAGGGTCTCGCCCTTGTGATCTTTAACTAGTGAGAGGCGTTCCATGGCGAGAGTCAGCTAAAGTCTATGCAGCCAGGCCATGTGGTCAGGGACATTCGTGGAGCCCCATTGCGCAAGGATCGTTTGTCGCGCTGCTAGCAATGCCAGTGCCATCTGTCTACCCCTCAGTGAGTGAAGGGAAAATGTCAGCACGTTTGATAGCCCCAGTAGTGTGTATGCAAGGAAGCGTGGGATCTCAGTATCAAAGGCTTTGCCAATATCATTCAACACCCCCTCCCAGAAGGGCACCAGCCTTGGACAGTGCCAGAGTAAGTGCACTAAGCAGCCGCAAAGGCCACACCCCCTCCAACATTTCTCAGTATGATTTTTGTCCCAGCTATGAATGCTGGCTGGAGTGAGATACCAATAGGATGTGACTTTGTATGATGATTCGGTCCATGCAGTGTTATCGGCTGTGTGGTCTGCCCTGTAATGGATGTTCTCCCAGTCTTTGTCCGAGAGGACCCTCCCCAGCTCCTCCTTCTATCGTAGTTGATCCTTTGTACGCCCCCCCCCCCCCACTTCTGCCCTGTGGCAAGCATAACATACAGTTCTGAGATCATATGCGTTTCATCCTGTTTGCACGTTAGCCACTTCTCGAAAGGGGTAAGCGGCCGAGAGGCTTTCACTAGATAGGTCAGTGAAGTGACCCAATACCTAAGTTGCAGGTAGTGGAAGTCGTCCGACTTGGGCAGACCATAATCCAATTGCAGTTGTTCATAGGAAAGTATGCCCTCTACATCAAACAGCGAAACCACCCTTTAACACCCCACTTTTCTCCATCTCTGAAAGACCTCAGATTTACAGCCTGGTGGGAAGTCTGGGTTGTCCACTATTGGGGGCATCGGCAAGGGGAATGTTGTCAGGCCTCTCCTAAATGGCATGGCATCCCATACCTTTAGAGTCGTCACAGTGACAGGGGAAGAGTAGAAACCCCAGGCCCTTAAATTATGCGGGAGCCACGCCTTCCTCCATATATTTGCTGCAGCTACCGCCTGGTCCATAAAGGTCCAGTGTTTTTCAGAGAGCGGACGATTCCACTCCAGAATATACCGGAGGTGGGAGGCTTGAAGATATCTATGCACCAGTGGGAGATGCACCCCTCCGTCCGGCTTAGGTTGTGTCATTTGGGAAATGGGTAATCGCGCCTTCTTCCCTCCCGAGACAAATTTGTTAATAGCTAGTTGCATAGCGCCTATAGCTTTCGGAGGGGGGTGGCCAGGGGTAGAGTCTGGAAAGCATATAGAATCCACTGTAGCACATCATCTTTACCGCTGCTATACTCCCAAACCAGCCTAGTTTTAGTCTCAACCACCTATCCAGGGCTTCGTCGTTTGTTCCACCAGAGCGGAGTAGTTCATCCCCAGGGTTTTCGCTATCGCTGGAGCCAGGAAGGTGCCCAGGTTAGTTATCGGTTGCTTGACAGATTTTAGGGGGAATCTCTCCCTTAAAATCTCTTCATGTGCCTTGGGGGAGGAAAGGTTAAGAATCTTAGGTTCACTTTAAATCCTGACACTTTCCCAAAGGCCTCCAGCTCGGCCACGAGGATGGGCAGACAGGTGAGTGGAATGGAATTACGTTGTCTGCATTAAGGCTTATCTTATGGACATCACTTCCAAATTGTAGCCCCTGTCTCTGCGGGTGGTCCAGAATCCGTTGGGCGGTATACAGAGACTGGTAGAATTGACCAAAGGTCGCTGCTATCTGAGATCCCAGTGCACCTCCTCGCCTGAGGGCGTCTTAATCGATGGTATAGCCGCCGCCAGAGTTTAAGCTCTAAGCCTCTGAGCAAGCAACATGCCACATTTGTTGCTGCACAGGTAGAATTTATGGCGGAGATGGAGTAGGGCGTACTCAACCCTATTCATATCTAGGGGCTTTAGGAGGAGATGTTTCTTCTCCAGTTCTCTCCATACCCTTGGAGCATCTGTGCGCTTATGTACAGTTTCCTGCAAAAAGTACTATCGGGTGTAACCAACTATTTCTTATGAATGCAATTCAATTCAAAACAAGTTATTTTCTGCACAAGTTAAATGTTAAAGCGTTTTTAAGGAACACAGCGTAGAAACACAAAAACCACAAAGAAATCAGGTTTTTAAGGAATTGGGATATTTTATATAAATGATGCAATTGATATAAAATATCCCAATTCCTTAAAAACCTGATTTCTTTGTGGTTTTTGTGTTTCTACAGTGTGTGCCCTGAAAACGCTTTAACATTTAACTTGTGCAGAAAATAACTTGTTCTGAATTGAATTGCATTCATAAGAAATAGTTGGTTACAACCGACAGAAACACTGTACTTTTTGCATTACTATACCCATGTTCTGAGGGAGATAGGGTCACCCCATTGTTTACTGAGTATGTATAGTTTCCAGCTCTCCCACCTCTTGTTCAATGTTCTGACGGATCTCCTGATGCTTTCTATTGTCAGCGGAAGAGCCATAAATTCCCCCCTCGTTACTAATTTCAGGACCTCCCAAAATCGCTGCCGACGAGGTGTCCTCCCTTTCATTATGTTGTATGTATTCTACAATTATTGACCAGATCACCTTCACCGTCTCCGGTGACTGCAACAGGCCCTCCCGGCGGCGCCATCTCGTGTATTTGTGGCTGGCCTCAACTTGTTGAATGGTGACAGTGATCAGCGCATGGTCCGACAGGGACCGGGGCTCTATATTTGCTTCACGCACCCTATGCAGAAGCGCTGTGGAGGCTAGAAAGTGGTCTAGGCGCGCATAAGATTTGTGTGTAGCTGAGTAGTATGTGTAATCCCATGTTTCTGGGTGGTGGTGGCGCCAGACATCATGCAGCCCATTATCTTTGAACCATTGTTTACCCACTGGGGATAGTGCCCCTATCTGAGCTGACCGCTGGTTGGAACGGACCTTGGCATCATCCATTACTAAGTGAAAGCCACCTCTCACCAGGATCGCTACGTCAGGAGATGCTGGACCTTTTGAGAGGGTCCTCATAATGAAGGGGTATTGGTGCGTGTTTGGCATGTAGATATTAATTAAGGTGAAAGGAGTGGAGCCCCATTAAATTCTACGTGCGAGAACCCTCCCCTTCACCTCATAGGGTAGAGAGAACTTTCCCTTCGAATTTTGCTCTAAACAGGATAGCACTCCATTATTTTTTACTGCCACTCAAGGACCAGTACTGGTGTGGGAATCGGCATGTTCTCATGCGGGCAGTGTCTCTAGCTAATAAGTGGGTTTCTTGTAACATGCAAATGTCATTGTCTGCATTCTCCAGTAGGGAGAGGATGGCAGCGCGTTTCACAGGGTGGTTGAGGCCCCGTACATTGAGGGATACGATCTTTACATCCTTACCCATGTGGTGTATCCGATGTTAAGTGGTATATGGGGGTGTACGCATAGTAGGATGGGCGAAGTGGGGTGGGCCAGGGAGTGTGCGGCGCTACCCTTGCATATCTGGCTTCCCTATGACCGGTGCAGAATACACAAAAAAATAAACCCCATGCAAGAAATCATTATAAACGTTCCCATCAGACTGGGTGGAACAAGAGCAAGCATTCCTAGAGACAAAAGTTTGTCTCGGTAGAACTGGATAAGGGGGCAAGTGCCCACGGCTAAGCTCTAGGGGAAGGTGAGGGCGGTCTCCGACTCCACCACTTAGTTGTGCTCATCGTGCTTCCTGTAAGCATTCAGCTGGGGGACGAATGGTACGGGCTAGTGGCCAGCGAGGAAATAACTGCTTCTTGTTCCTTCACTTTAGTCGCTGTGTCCAGTCTGTGGAAGAATTGGTTCCTAACCATCGTCTGCCAGCGAGGTTGAGTGTGCCTCGATCCCTCCAGGGATATACGTTGCATTTCCGTGGACATGGGCTTCGCAATTCCCAGGACATCCCTGGCCTCCTGAAGTGAACGTATCTGTCGCAGCTCACCCTGATAGCGGAATATAATGCGGAAGGGATGACACCAGGAGTATGTGATTCCTTTCTCTTTTAGGTGCATCGTAATCAGCCGAAATTCACGTCGCTTGAACAGGGTGTCAGTCGGCAGATCTTGGAAAAATGTTGGAGAGTGACTGTGGAACTGCAAGGGGTGAGCGGCTCTCGCCTTCTTAATAATCAGTTCCTTCAGTCGTGTGCACAAACCAGAATATCCGGCGGTGGAGCTTTACCACTTCTCGGCAACCCCAACCAATGGACCCTGTCAATCTGGATGTCAGCTGTGTGGTCGTCGCCCAACACCTGGCGAAAGAGGGCCACAACAAACTCCCTAATGTCCTCTTCCTCTGCACCTGATTTCACACCTCTGATGCACCCATAGTTGCAGCAGTAACAGTTTTGCAGTTCTTCCGCATGTCCCTGTTGCTCAATATTCTGCTCTTTAGGCTGGAGGATTTCTTGCTGCTTCATATTCAGTTCCTCATCCCTTCTGTTTTCATGCTCTTCAAGGGTCGCTACATGGTCGCCTATTTCCTCAACATCACGTTTAACTTCTTCCTCATCGAGTTTAGATTTACAACCAGCCATCTAACTGGCTGCTTCCTGGAGACATGGAATCAAAAACAGCTGTCTGGAGTTGGGGTCAAGGGAAATTGACATGACCAACTGGGTGTCATCGGCATTTGAGACCAATGAAAGCCCAAATGAGAGCACGATGTTGGTAAGGAGGAGCATATAATGATTAAAAGGGTGAGGCTCAGGGAGGAGCCCTAAGGAACCCCACAGCTAAGGGGAAGTCTGATGAGTTATAGGACTGATCCAAGACCTGAAAGGTTTGGTTCCCCAGAAAAGAGTTGAGCCATTCTAGTGCCCGGCCCTTGACACCGGCCTTTGAAATTCTCTGAGTGAGAGTTAGATGGTCCACGGTGTCAAAGGCAGCACTGAGATCTAAGAGAATAATGGCTGCAGATCCTCCTTGATCAAGGAGCCGTCTCAGTTCCTGGTCCACCTCCAACAGCGCTGTTTCAGTGTTGTGGGCGGACGCCCATTTGAGTTGGATGAAGCACTTCCTTGGATTCGAGGACAGGGGAGAGATTTTATTAACATGTTTTTCTAAGAATTTGTAGACTCCAGGGGCCTCATTTATGAAAAGTGACGCATCGCTGCGTGAAAACAGCGATGCGTCACTTTTCACTGCGCACTCCTTGCGACACCAATGATGCGTCATATTTAATGTATGACGCATCATGTCGCAAGGACTTACAGATACGTCAGTATTTCTGACGCATCTGTAAGCGCAAAAGTGACGCATTGCTGGAGTGTGTCACAAAAGTGACGCATCTCCAGCAATGCATCCTTTCACATGGGGAAAGCCCCATGTGAAAGGGCTTGCGTCAGTCTTACGCCTGCTGTGAGGCAGGCGCAAGATTTTGACGCAACCGCATCCTAAAAGTGACGCAGTGAAATCTCATAGATTTCACTGCGTCACTATTACGAGGCTTTTTGCGGGGGAACGCCCCCTCTGCATACATTATACCTGACGCAGGTATAATGTGGCGCAGGGGTTTAAAAAGTGACGCATCTACCTAGATGCGTCACTTTTTAAATATGGCGCAACAAGGCGCATGTTTTACGCCGCAGATGCGTCACAAAAAGTGACGCATCCGCAGCGCAAAACTGACGCAAGGCCTCATAAATGAGGCCCCAGGTAACAAGGAGATAGGCCAATAATTACGGAGACAGAGATGGTGAAAATTCCTTTTTTTTAAAATTGGCCTGACTATTGCATGCTTTCATTGGTGAGCGGCCTGTTCAGAGGAGAGGGAGATGTTGAGTAACTGTCAGCATAGGAGCGACATATTTAGTGAATAATATGGAGAGGGGGCTGGGTCCAAGGGAGAGCCTGATCTTACTTTGTTTAGAAGATCATTTACAAGATTCACTGTGAGACTGGAAAGGCAGTAAACAGACCCTCTCGTTGATCCAGTGTTAGATTACTACCTACAAGGAGCATCAGCCAAGTTAATAGTGTCAGAGAAAGAGGAATATATAGCCATGATTGTTTTCTGAAAGTAACAGGCCAGATTATCACTGTGCTCGACTAAGGCATCCGGAGTGAGACTAATTGTTGGGGGCTGAGTAATGTATTAAAAATCTCTTTAGGAGGGTTAGAGGAGTTAGCAATTTTGGAGAAGAAGAAGAAGGCTTGAGATGCTTTAATTTCTGTGTGTCTTATCGTCTGATGGATTTCCTATATTCAGATTTGCAGGACTCATCCTAAGTCTTTCTCCATCTTCTCTCCAAATGTTTGCACTCCTTTTTCAGGGACATCAAGTGGGCATTAAACGAAGGAGATGTATGGGCCAGCTGGATATCTGTTTTGCCATCTGACTGGTAGAACTCTGTCCAGTGATTTAGTAATTTACTCACTAAACTGGTGGGTGGCCAGGGCAACATGTTCCGAGAAGTTGGGTTATGATGTTTACATGACATCTAACCAATTACACAGATTATGTTTGGGACAGGCACGGTCCAGCAGCACAACTGCACTATTTTCAGTCAATGCCAAGTTGCATTCAAGCCAAGGTCCTCAGATTGACAGTTTAGGAACTAGATCACACCTCCTTCCTTAGTTGGCATATTAGAACTTTCAAAAAAAGCCTTAACATTTGATTTCACCACTCCTTGTAAATGCTCATGTTCTGTTGATGTTTTGACTTTAATAAATACATATAGAAAACCTGGGTCTCTTTAGGAAAGACGTAGAACAAAGACAACAAAACAAAACCTAGCTGTACAGGAATGCTCCATGTTGGACAGGCCACATGACGGGCCGCTCTCCCCCAGCTCGACCAGGCCCGAGCCCAGTCACGCAAGCACCACACACCACCATTGCACGCCCTGCGTCCCCTCAGGGACACCTGCCCCCGAGCATGATAACCTCGTGGGTCCGATCCACGGCCGACCCACGCGCCCAGCCCGGGCCGCCATCTTGGACTCTTCGCCACGAGGCCGCCTGGCCCCCGATCGACCTCAACCCTGGGCCTAGCCCGGCCTCAGACATTCCGGCACCACCCTCCACCCAGGAGGTGAGCGAGCTACTTGGCCAGTCAATGGGAGAAAGAGGTGTCGATGGTTCTCCCCCGGCCAGTGCCGCTCGCCCATCGCCTCCCCGGGCGCTGGCTCCACCCCCCTGCTGGGTGTCTGGACTCCCTCATCCCGGACCTCCCGACCTCCAAGTGCGAGGGTCCGGACATCAAAGCACGCCAGCCCTATAACTGGGGCAGCTCCAGAACAGGAAGGCAGTTGTATCTTGGAGTCGAGAGACGAAAGAAGAACTCATCCTGGACGGACTACTGGCGCTGCCGTAGCTCTGTCCTGTGCACCATCATCCTGCCTGTTGGCGCTGCCACAGCCGTCGTAACCTTCATCCTTCACCGTCGTCCGGATCTGCTGGCGAGGCCGCGGACCGTTGTAACCGTCATCTGCATCGGGACCTGCTTGGCTTCTCCACGGCCCGTCGACCATCCTTCATCCATCCCGGGACCTGCTTGGCTCCTCCACGGCCCGATCAGCAAACCCACCGAGCTCGAGGATTGAGAGCTATTGAACTCATTGGTAACTAAGACTGACCCGCTACCCTTTTCCTCAACCAGAGATCAGAACCGAGGGGACCCCTGAGTCCAGACCTCCTTGTATTATATCAACGTAACCTAAGAAGTGCATATAAAGTCTCGTTAACCTTCAATCTTGTGTGGTGTCCGTCTGTGGGGGGGAAGTTACTTATCTGTACAGTCGTTGGAGACGGCTCTCCCTGGAGACCTCTCCCCGTAATCTCGGCCGACCCTCCCGGTCCGTCTAACATTGGTGGGCAGCGGCGGGATCCGAATCACCGCATAACGTACAGAGAGTAGCTCACCCCACAACGAACAACAATGTCGACTAAAGAGAGCGGAGCAACTGAGAAGTTCCAAATGGAAAAACTAGAGGAATACAGCCATCGTGAACTAAAGCAGTTCTGCATCGAACTAGGTATCGCTACCACCGGACTAAGCACCAAGGACGATTTTAAGCATGCCCTAGAATCTTGGGCAGAGACCGGGGATGTCGAAGCCCCTGAGCAAAGCACCGCGAAAAAGACCAACACGGCCCCTGAAGAGCAAAGAACGGGTCTCTCGCAAGACGAGATCCAAGAAAGAGAAAAAGCCCGACTACACGAACTCGAAATGGCCCGACTCAAGATGGACGTAGAACTCAAATTGGCCGAGCAAAAAATAAACTTAGAGCACCTTCGCCTCCGAGAAGAAAGAGAGGAGAAACAGAGGCAAAGGGAGCTCGAGGAAAAAAGACTAACGTACGAGCACGAGCGGAACCTAGCCGAGATCAACCTGCGCAAACAGAATAAAGAGTTAGGGGTGCCCGACAGACCGTCCACCCCAGGGACCACGGACAAAAAAGTGCACATCCCCAAGGATGTGGTCCGAGAATATTTTCGAGAAGACGACATCCAGCAATGGTTTAAGGCATATGAAATCGCGATGACTGCGCACCGGATCGATAGAGCCGACTGGGGAGCCGGCCTATGGGGCAAATTCCTCAATGAGGGCCGCGATACTCTGTTACAGCTCCCAGACCACCAGATGACCTCCTACGACCATATGAAAGCGGCCCTCCTCACTCGCTATGGCCTCACGCCCGAGATGTACCGTCAGAGGTTCCGAGACTGCACACGCATTCCAGGTACAACTTGGGTGGACTATGTAACGTACTTTAGCCGAGCCTTCGAAGGCTGGATCAGAGGGAACAACGTCACGACCTACGAGCAGTTGTTCAATCTGATGGTATGGGAGCATCTGTCCAACAATTGCTTCATTGAACTACGCCAACACCTCCTCGACAGCAAGCTAACCGATCCCCGGCAGCTCGCAGCTGAAGCTGACCGGTGGGAGATCACCCGAGTGGGCCGGAATGGGTCCTACGAGCAGAACAGGAACAACAATGGTCACTACCGACCCAGAGGAGGAGGAGGGGGCCAAGGACGAGGAAGAGACAATACTCCGGCCGCCCCCGCTACCAGCACCACCCCCCCGGCCAACCGGGGCAGCACCCCGGCGCGACCGGGATACAGAGCCAATGTTACCTGTCACCGATGCCAACGAGTCGGCCACTATGCAAACGACCCCAGCTGCCCGCAGTATCAGAGTCCAAAACCCCGCCATGTGGCCGCCGCGGCACTAGGGGAAGAACAGATCTCCGAGGAACAAGAAACAGACGAGCAAGAGTATCAAGAGTGGGAGCCAGCCGCCATGACTCTCGCGTGCTTAGGGGGAAGAGACATGGTTCCGCGGGTCCCCCTACCCGCTAACACCCAGAAGTACAGCCAATGGGTGAGCATCAATGGACAGCGGGCCGAAGCCCTTCGAGACACCGGGGCTAGTGTGACAGCCGTCCGCTGCCACCTGGTGACCCCAGAACAATATCTACCGAACATTCTCTGCCCTGTACGATCAGCCGACAACTCGGAGAGTCTGTGTCGGATGGCCTGCGTCCCCTTTGAGTGGGGAGGGGTCTCCGGCATGTTGAAAGTAACGGTCCGAGACGACGCCCCCGTGGACTGCCTCCTCGGAAATGACCTGGAAAGCTCCCCGTGGGCAGCCGTGGAGCGAAAAGAACACTTGGGGATGTTGGGCGTCCCAGACTGGGCGTGTGTCACCACCCGGTCCATGGCCGCCCGTGCCAACCATCACCCGGAAGAACCAGAATGGCCGGCGCCTCCGCCTCCGGTCGCCCCCGCCGAGACCCCCGACCAGGACATCCCCCTCGAACCTGCTCAACCTTCCGACCTTGCTAATCTTGACCAGTGGGCTCAAGAAGGGGGACCCACACAAGAACAATTTCGTCAGGAGCAGAAGACCTGTCCCTCCCTTGAGGGACTCCGACAACAAGCGCTCGCCCAAAGCGCAGGGGATACCTCCGGAACTCATTGGGTCTACTGGGACAATGACCTACTGTACAGCGAGCAACGAATCGCCGAGCTGGGGGCCAACCGAGTACTAGTGGTGCCACTCCGCTTTAGAGACTTCCTGCTAAATCTGGCCCACGATGTCCCCCTGGCAGGGCACCTGGGACAAGATAAAACCTACAGCCGCCTAGTGACCCACTTCTTCTGGCCAAAAATGAGAAACGATGTGCACCAGCATTGCCGATCTTGCCCCACGTGCCAAGCCAGTGGGAAGAGCGGCCGCAAATTAAAGGCCCCCCTGCAACCCTTTCCCGTAGTCACGACCCCATTTGAGAGGGTCGGAATAGACATTGTGGGACCCCTAGACCCACGTACAAGACAAGGCCATCGCTTCATCCTAGTACTAGTGGACCACGCCACCCGCTACCCTGAGGCTATTCCTCTCCGGACCGTCACAGCCCCAGTGGTCGGCAGGGCCCTGATGGGGATCTTCTCCCGTGTGGGGTTCCCCCGAGAAGTCGTCAGTGACAGAGGCACGAACTTTATTTCCAAATACATGAAGTCCCTCTGGCAACAGTGTGGGGTCACCTACCGCTTCACGACCCCCTATCACCCCCAAGGAAACGGACTTGTTGAGCGGTTCAATCGCACACTAAAAGGGATGATCGGGGGATTGGAAGAACCCCTCCGTCGCCAGTGGGACGTGCTGCTGCCGTGCCTCCTCTTCGCCTACCGGGAGGTCCCACAGAAGTCCCTAGGCTTCAGCCCATTCGAGCTGCTCTATGGGCACCCAGTACGGGGGCCACTCAGCCTGATCAAAGAAGGCTGGGAGTTGCCTCCGGCCAAGAGTCCTCCAGATGTCTTCCGGTACCTCCTCACCCTCCGCAACCAGTCCCAGCGGTTCAGAGACCTAGCGAAAGCCAACCTAGAGGCCAGTCAAGAGGACATGAAGAGATGGTATGACCAGAACGCCTCATCTATTGAATTCGAGCCGGGGCAACAGGTCTGGGTAATGTCCCCCACAGAACCGTGCGCTCTCCAAGACAAATGGACGGGACCCTTCAAGGTAATCGAGCGCAAGGGACCCGCCACCTATCTGATCGATATGGAGTCCGCCCGGAATCCGCTCCGAGTCCTCCACACCAACAGACTGAAACCCCACTTTGCACGAACAGAACTCAGCCTCTTGATGGCCACAGACAACGGGGTTGAGGACGACTCCGAGCCTCTCCCTGACCTCTTGCGGACCCAGGAGCAAGACGGCTCCGTGGATGGGGCCCGACTCTCGGAGACCCTCACCCAGGAACAACGCCAAGAGTGCCAAGCCCTCCTATCACGATTTGCCAGCCTGTTCTCCCTCACCCCAGGTGTCACTTCCTGGTGTGTGCACGATGTGGACACCGGAGACAGCCCTCCTATCCGCCACCGGGCCTACCGCGTACCTGATCGGGTACGGGCCTGCATCCAGGCGGAAGTAACTAAGATGCTCACGCTCGGGGTCATCGAGCCCTCCGACAGTCCATGGGCCAGCCCGGTCGTACTGGTCCCCAAAGCAGCCGCCCCCGGAACCACACCCGAACTCCGGTTCTGTGTCGACTACCGGGGCCTGAATGAAGTCACCAGAACGGACGCACACCCCATCCCCCGGGCAGATGAACTGGTCGACCGAATGGGCGCTGCCCGCTACCTCAGCATCTTTGATCTAACGGCAGGCTATTGGCAGATCGGCCTCACACCCCGAGCACAAGAACGTTCTGCCTTCTCCACCCCCGATGGCCACTATCACTTCACGGTCATGCCCTTCGGCATGAAAAATGCCCCAGCGACTTTCCAACGGCTCGTCAATCAGGTCCTGGCGGGGCTCGAAGAGTTCAGCGCCGCCTACCTGGACGACATCGCGGTGTACAGCCACCACTGGACCGAGCACCTCCACCACCTCCAAGCAGTGTTGCAAGCCCTTCAGCGAGCTGGCCTCACGATCAAGGCCAGCAAATGTCAAATTGGACAAGGGTCAGTGACCTACCTCGGACACCAAGTGGGAAGCGGTCTAGTGGCCCCTCTTCAACTGAAAATTGCCGCCATCCAGAACTGGCAACCCCCTAACACTCAAACTGAGGTGCGAGCCTTCCTGGGCCTCACGGGCTACTACCGAAGGTTCGTGAAAGACTATGGTACCATCGTGGGGCCTCTCACCGAACTCACGTCGAAAAATCAGCCCAAGAAGGTGAACTGGACCCCAGAGTGTCAAGCGGCCTTCGAACAGCTAAAGGCCGCCATGTGTTCCGCTCCTGTACTCCAGGCCCCAGACTACAGCCGGGAGTTCATCGTCCAGACGGACGCCTCCGACCAGGGCATTGGGGCGGTCCTGTCCCAGGTGAACACCGAAGGCCTTGATCAACCGGTGGCCTTCATCAGCCGGAGACTCCTACCACGGGAGCAACGCTGGAGCACCATAGAGAGGGAAGCCTTCGCTGTGGTATGGGCCCTCAAGAAGCTCCGACCCTACCTTTTTGGCACCCACTTCCGGGTGCAGACTGACCACCGACCCCTGCAGTGGTTGATGCATATGCGGGGGGAAAACCCAAAACTGCTACGCTGGTCCATCTCCTTGCAAGGTATGGACTTTACCGTCGAACACCGGCCTGGGTCTGACCACGCCAACGCGGATGGCCTGTCCCGGTTTTTCCGCCTCGACGAAGAGAGTCCCCAAGAGGATGGGTAACTCTCCCCGCCTTCAGCTGGGGGGGACGCATGTTGGACAGGCCACATGACGGGCCGCTCTCCCCCAGCTCGACCAGGCCCGAGCCCAGTCACGCAAGCACCACACACCACCATTGCACGCCCTGCGTCCCCTCAGGGACACCTGCCCCCGAGCATGATAACCTCGTGGGTCCGATCCACGGCCGACCCACGCGCCCAGCCCGGGCCGCCATCTTGGACTCTTCGCCACGAGGCCGCCTGGCCCCCGATCGACCTCAACCCTGGGCCTAGCCCGGCCTCAGACATTCCGGCACCACCCTCCACCCAGGAGGTGAGCGAGCTACTTGGCCAGTCAATGGGAGAAAGAGGTGTCGATGGTTCTCCCCCGGCCAGTGCCGCTCGCCCATCGCCTCCCCGGGCGCTGGCTCCACCCCCCTGCTGGGTGTCTGGACTCCCTCATCCCGGACCTCCCGACCTCCAAGTGCGAGGGTCCGGACATCAAAGCACGCCAGCCCTATAACTGGGGCAGCTCCAGAACAGGAAGGCAGTTGTATCTTGGAGTCGAGAGACGAAAGAAGAACTCATCCTGGACGGACTACTGGCGCTGCCGTAGCTCTGTCCTGTGCACCATCATCCTGCCTGTTGGCGCTGCCACAGCCGTCGTAACCTTCATCCTTCACCGTCGTCCGGATCTGCTGGCGAGGCCGCGGACCGTTGTAACCGTCATCTGCATCGGGACCTGCTTGGCTTCTCCACGGCCCGTCGACCATCCTTCATCCATCCCGGGACCTGCTTGGCTCCTCCACGGCCCGATCAGCAAACCCACCGAGCTCGAGGATTGAGAGCTATTGAACTCATTGGTAACTAAGACTGACCCGCTACCCTTTTCCTCAACCAGAGATCAGAACCGAGGGGACCCCTGAGTCCAGACCTCCTTGTATTATATCAACGTAACCTAAGAAGTGCATATAAAGTCTCGTTAACCTTCAATCTTGTGTGGTGTCCGTCTGTGGGGGGGAAGTTACTTATCTGTACAGTCGTTGGAGACGGCTCTCCCTGGAGACCTCTCCCCGTAATCTCGGCCGACCCTCCCGGTCCGTCTAACACTCCTTGTTTGGGATGAATTCCCTTTCCCACCAGAGGTGTATGATTCTTCAGTGGGAATCTCCTCACACCATGACAGCTAATCACCTTGGGGGTTACAACTACCTCTCTAAGAGGGAGTGTTGGAATTGAAAATGTTATTGCCCCTTGCCCATCCATGCTTATTACTGTGTTATGCTCTGGATTCAAGCAAGCCGGGCTGAAGACGGCTGGAATGCCAGAAACCGGTGTGCATGAATGTGTGAATGGTAGTGGGATGACTGTGATATGTATGATTAGCGACTATATGATGGTTTGATAGTGATTTTATCCTGTTTTGTGTCCTTTCTCATTATTTGTACTAATTCATTAATGATGTACTGAGGTTCATCCAATATATCTAGCAACCTAATTTGGTTAATAAATAGCTATTAAATAGTATTTCCCAGTCTTGAATAGAATTCTTTATTTGGAAGACATTAAGAGATATGAGTTGTAGTATCAGTATTGGCGTTTCTCTCCTGTTGTTTTACTTTCAAAGATCAGCAGCTACTCACGCCAATACCAATCGGCGAGATGTGGTCTAACAGCCTGAGCTGCTGACTTTGGAACTGGGTAGTTTGAATCCCAGCGTCAGCTCAGTGTCCTGTGATCCTGTGCAGATCACTTATCCTGCCTGTGCTTAAAAAAAATCTGATTTTGTGTTATTTAATCTGGTGCTTGTGTAAAGCGCCATGATGCCTTTGAGCCCCAGCCCCCCACCATGAAAGATGCTATTGGCAGATGAGTCTGGTCGCTGCATTTAAAAGACAAAATGTATTTCTTTACCTTTTTAGAATTTATTTAGTGCTTATTACTCATCATATGGGTAGTAAGCACTATATAAATGCAATTCCAAAGCAAGACAATTTGCTACTTCTACCTTGCTTACTTGAAAGCAGAGGAAGACGGCAGAAATTGCTTTTGAAGTGTAGACGCAGTCCCTTAAATAGAGCGTTAAAGAGCACACATTGCTTCTCTTTAAAACAATAGTGATCAGTAAAGCACACTGCCATACACATTTGAACCCCCACTGTGAGGTTTTTGTCCTGGGTGTTGTGGTTCATCTGTGACCCCTATCGCCTCCTTTAAGGACACTGTAGATGCAAGATAAGCTGAAGGGGTCTGTTGGAGAAAATGTTTGTTCAAACGCTCTCTTCTTCATCTGTAGTTTTCCCGGACTTTCCCTGGGACAGACACCCACACAGCTGCAGGCCTGCAGCCTAGGCTACGGAACACATAGGGGAGGAGGGCTGAAGCCCTTACAGCCCATTGAGCGTTGCTCGCCTGAAAAAAATTATATCTCAGTTATTTCACCAAACACTCGTGCACCACGCCTGGAGTGTATTCTGCAAACCATGTTTGGTTTGGTTTCTGTCACATGCCATGCGCCCCCTAAATGTTACCCGGAGGTCCCGGCACAGCTCATCTGTGTCCCAGTAGCTGCCTGGCTGTTAACATAGTTACATCATGGCAACAGGACCCCCCCGATCCACAACATACTTACAAACCCGCAAATAACACACAAGACACAAGTGTTATGTTGGGAAAAACTTGCTGCAGGTTTATTACATACAACATTATGTAATCATGATGGGTTATCTAACGGGCGATCCAAGGGCAGGCCGCATTCTCGCCACCTGCCCGCCTGATGAGCCAAGCAGCACCGTGGCGAACCACCTTAGTGCTGCCCCTAATGGTAATTATTTTACTCGCGCACCTAGTGGGACGGAGCGCAGTTAGGCAAGACCCGGTTGCACAGGCCCACAACCACCCGAAGGACTACTGGGGCGCCGACACAGGTTCCCGGACCTCCCCTGAGGTCCAGGTCTTAGGCTCTGGCACCCCTATGTGCCTGCTGAGGTACAGTGCTGCACCTCTCTGCTTCCAGATCGCCCTGTAACTCCGCCTGCAACCAAAAAAAGGATACATTATAAAGTTCAACCAATTTCCCCCCAGCTGACACTCAGGGTAAGAGGTAGGGAGGGAAAAGAGTGTCCTAGTAGCATCTGGAGGTGTCCGGGGCAGCAAAGAGGCATCTAAAATGGCGATGGGAACTTAAATACCCCTCGCCCTGCCTACAGCCCCGGGCGCACGTCACTGGCCCAGCCCTCTCCCTGCCGGGACTCCTCCTACACCCAGATGAGTGAGTGGCCAAGCAAGACAGAGGGCGCGGGGGGGAGGCCCTCTGTAACTACGGTGCCGCCCTCCTGATGGCCACCGGGTGGCCTCGGGCAGCCGCATAGTTACATCATGGCAACAGGACCCCCGCCCCACAACATACCTACAAACCCGCAAATAACACACAAGACGCAAGTGTTATGTTGGGAAAAACTTGCTGCAGGTTTATTACATACAACATTATGTAATCATGATGGGTTATCTAACGGGCGATCCAAGGGCAGGCCGCATTCTCGCCACCTGCCCGCCTGATGAGCCAAGCAGCACCGTGGCGGACCACCTGAGTGCGGCCCCTAATGGTAATTATTTTACTCGCGCCCCGAGTGGGACGGAGCGCAGTTAGGCAAGCCTCCGGTTGCACAGGCCCACAACCGCCCGAAGGACTACTGGGGTGCCGACACAGGTTCCCGGACCTCCCCTGAGGTCCAGGTCTTAGGCTCTGGCACCCCTATGTGCCTGCTGAGGTACAGTGCTGCACCTCTCTGCTTCCGGATCGCCCTGTAACTCCGCCACAGCCCGGCCGGTGGCAACTGCCGCCGCCCGGGCCCCCTACCACCTAACTTCCTATACTATTTGCAGCCTTTGCACTGCAGTGCTTCCTGTAAGTCCAATAGAAACAGGTCCATACCGACTGGAGAAAGGTGGACACCATCAGGTTCAAAGTAACCTTTTATCTTGTCCTGAATCATTTCATGCCTGATGAAACCAATGCCCCTCTGCAAGGTGAATTTACGCATGTCGCCGTTCATTCTCCTCCTCGACTTCTCTATTGCTTCGCCTGACTTAGCGCCATGCCATATCCTGCGTGGTACCAATTCGGACCACCATACTTCACAACTTCCCATTAATCTGCAAACTTCTCCCAGGTCCACTTTCATTTTTTGCAAAAGCGGTGACCTTCCCAGGTTGGTGATGTCATTGCCCCCCAGGTGGATGACCAGATGATGGGGAGGTGCCCCCCTTGAAGCTAGGGAGTCTTTGAGCCTAGGCAAAAGGCAGTTCCATTGCATGCCAGGGAAACCCATCCACATGCACTTCGTGTTGGAGAAAACGCGCATCCAGTTCCTTATGGCCGCCCATCGGCCTAACCTTGCGACGGTTGAATGCCCCAAAACCCACACTCTTGAACCTGTTAAAACAAAGGACACAATTTCACCTTTTGTTCTTTATTAACACAAATGGTACAACACAGCAAACACTGCACACGAAAATATCACTTAGACCATCACTGCAAACTTAAAATCGACCCATATCTTATGGACGTATGTAACGCTTATAACAAAGGGATTCCCAGCGCCCAACTTTTTGTATGCTTGCCACTGGCATGCCAGCGCAGGAAGCCGCAGTGGCCGCCCCTATTCGAAAAGAATGGCTGGAGAACTTCTTTCCCTTATTTACAAAACCTGCTCTGGAGAGACAATCATAATTTTGTCCATCTGGTACCTGGTGAGCGGGCTTAGATCCTCATGCATGAGGAGGTAACCTGCTGCTTTTGGTCGAAGGGCGAGGTAGGCACGGATCGCTGAGACTGGACAACCTATCTGGTCCTCTAATGGAGCCAGCAAAATGACAACCCCTTTCCTAGCCTGATCTGTCTTTGACTTCCTGAGCGTGATAGTCAGGTTGGTGTCTACATTGACGTCATCCCTGCCCAGAGCATCCCCTGAAATGTCACTCTTGGATCGTGCAACCAGCTCGCTACTACGAAAAGCTCTGAAGAAAGCTAGGCAGAAAGCTGCCGCAAACAAAGAGGATTCGAAATGAGAGTGTGCCACGGCTTGCAACGCCACCAGCATAGACTGCAGAGTGCGAAAATCAATGGGGGCTCTATTGTCCGGAGTCCTAGGTTCGTCCCTTGCCCACCCCTTTAGGGCTGCCCTGATGATGAAGGACTGGGCTGGATCACTCAAACCCTTCAGCTTGGCATCATTGCTAACAGCGGCTAAGTGGCAACAAATCCAGGAGTGAGATTTGCCCTGCTTCTTTGCCCAGACAGTGAAAGCCTGTACTTTGTCTACAAGGGGTACTCCCGCCAATCCCATGCCTATGACTGCCTCATTGAAAATCGCCAGGTGCCTCCCATAACGCTTCCTGGTACCTGGCGCCAATGCTCTCTCCCCCATTGCTCTCAATTCTTGCTCCACTCCAAGATGCGCCATAGTGCCGGTGGGAAGGGGGTCATCTCCTTTCTCGCTTGTGGGCAGGCCGCACGGAAACGGTCCCACTGGAAACGAGAAAGAGCATCAGCTGCAACGTTAATGACCCCAGGAATGTGTCGCGCCCTAAACTCCATGTTGCAGCGCAGGCTCCTTCTCGCTAACTTCCTCAGCAGGGAGAGGACCAACGGGCAACTGGCCGTCTGCCCATTGATAGCTTGGACAACCGCCATGTTGTTCGACCAAAAGAGGACCTTTCTGTCGGACAAAAGGCCGGGCCAGAGATGCAGAGCAATGACAATAGGGAAGAGCTCCAAAACTGTGATGTTGGCAGTGATGCCTCGCTTGCGCCAGGCGTTGGGCCATTCTTGAGCACACCATTGTTCGCCCAGGATTGCACCAAAGCCCTCCCTGCCTGAAGCATCCGTGAACATACTGAGTTCAGGACTGTCAGCCCAAGGTGCCCTCCAGATGACCGTGCCGTTGAAGTCATCCAGGAACTCCCCCCACATTTTCAAGTCCTGCTTCAAGCCCGCTGACAATTTCACGAAGTGGTGGCGTTTGACTACTTTTGCAGTTGCCCTAGCTAATCACCTAGCAAAGACCCGGCACGCAGGGATGACACGTGCTGCGAAGTTGAGTTTGCCAAGGAGGCTCTGGATGACGCCCAGCGGTGCCTTGTCCCTCCCCAGCAGATCGCGGATGTCCCGTTGCAGGTCCTGCACCTTCCCGGCAGGGAGTCTTGACACCCCATTAACTGTGTCTAGCTCGATGCCCAGAAACATGAGAATCTGTGCCGGGCCCTCGGTCTTGCCTGGAGCCAAAGGTACACCAAGGTGTCTTGCCAGATCCATGAAGCATGAAAGCCCTTTGCTGCATTCCTCAGTACCTTCCCTCCCAATGAATAAGAAATCGCCCAGGTAGTGAGTCACCGCCCTGACCTCATATCTCACCGAGAGTGACCACTGCTAGAAAGAGCTGAATGCCTCAAAGAATGCGCAGGATACAGAACAGCCCATGGGCATGCACTTGTCCAAGAAATACTGGCCTCCCCACTTGAAACCCAGCAGGTGATGGCTCTCAGGGTGAACCGGCAAGAGTCTGAATGCTGCCTCAATGTCGGCCTTCGCCAACCACACCCCCCTCCCTGCTCTCCTGATGATGTCTATGGCCACGTCTAGTGAACAGTAAAATACAGAACATGCCCCCTCATCCAACCAAGAGTTAACAGAGTCCCCCTCCGGGAAGGATAGGTGATGGATGAGCCTGAAAGTCCCCTGTTCCTTCTTAGGGACCACTCCTAAGGGGGACACCACGAAATCCGGAAGGGGGGGAGGTCAAACGGGCCTGCAACCCTCCCCAAAGCCAGTTCTTTTCGGCTCTTCTCAGACACTACCTCGGGGAGGTCCCTAGCTGATTTCAGATTCTCTGCGTCCCTGCTGACCCTCGGCCCCAAGTAAGGGATTTTGAAACCTTCTATAAACCCTTCCGACAATGTAGCCCTGTCTTTCGCATTGGGATACATCCTCAGAAGGGGCAGGAGGTTGGGAATAACAATTGGGGAAGGGCCTTTCGAATGGAGGGAACAAACAGTTGTGGTAACCCAAACAGAAGTGACGGCTGACATGTCGAGTTGCAACACAGGGTCATGTGGAGGCGCAGGAGACGGGTCGGTTGGCAATGGAGAATGGGCTGGAAAGGAATTGTCGGGCTGTTACTTTTCTTGTTTCTGCTGGCCCCCAGCTGAATCCCGCTTGTCGCATGACAAGGCAGGATGGGCGCCGCTGCACTTGCTGCATGTGTGAGCGAATCTACAAGCCTTGCCCCATGTACAGTTCCCCGCATTAAACAACCTGCAAGTTCCAGCCGAAGGATCTTTTGCCACTCCTGTTGTAACCACCTCCTCCTCGCCCCCCCGAAAGGACTGTTTGAAATGACCTTTTTTGTCTTGTCTCTGGCCTTTCCCTGCCTCCACTTTCTTATCAACGGAGCTGGCTTTAGCAGTGACTTCCGCCTTACCCTTGCCCATGTACTGCATCCATAGCCTAACCTCCATTTGATCCCAATCCAGTTCGGGACACACTGCCATCTTTTTTCTAAATTCGCAGTCGTACTTTTACCAACCCATGCCCCCGCTCGATTCCGCCTCATCAGTGATGACGCTTGCGTATTGAAACAGGCCCTGCGCATGCTCTGGGAAACGCTCTGTGATGACTGCGGCTAAGATAGAGAATGCCTGCCTCCAATTCTTGATAGATTTCTCAGGCCAGGCCTGATAGCGTACCTTCTTCTCCTCATCCTTAGCCCCCATCTTCCTAATGTCCACCCCATCGGCCCGATCATGAGGAGGGAGAAAATATCAATAAATTCCCTACGCCAGATGCCTTCCTTTGCCGCCTGGGGCACCTGCCAAGCTAAAGAGCACTTCCCTGAAAGCATGGGAGCCATGGACATTTGTGGTGCTGCTGGCACGCTGGGCGATGATGTGCTTGCCACAGGGGTGGATGCTACAGGTGGCGCGGGAGGCGCTTGTACGGCGGGGGCAGGAGGAGACAATGCTGAAGTGAGGGGCGCTAGCGCTTCGCTTTGCTGCTCGGCAGGGGGCGGAGGGACCGGTAGGACTGCTCGCTGGGGAACCGCGACGTTGCTTCTGCCGGTTCCTACTTGTGAAATTTCGCTTCCCCACACTTGTGTAAAATTTGCCTCTGCTACTGCCACAGGAGCAGGGGCTGGTGCCCCTATCCCGCCCCCCGCAACCATATTTTCGCCGCCTGCCTGCTGCCCAGCTGTCTTTAGTCTTGCTCTAATCTCAGCCATAAAGTCTGTGAGGGTGCTGGTGAGCTTACCCAACTCGTCATGTGTAGCAAAGTTCGTGGGTGGGGCCACCGCTGCCCTGGGGGGAAGCGCTGACCACAGTGGGAGGGGACACCGCTGCATGGACTATCACATTCCTGACTGGCTCGGTAGTGCGGCTTTTGGCAGGAGCCGGTTCCGCTGGAAAGTCTTTGCATGTGGGCCTCTTCAATCTCTTGGACCTCGTGGTCGACATGTCCTCTGTTATCTCGGGTTCTGCCACTGGTGGCGACAAGACAACCCCGGAATCCCCTGGACCGTTATCACTCAACCGCTCACTGGCCCAAGCCACCCCTTTGGCCTTTATCAGGTCCATGAGTGCCTTCATTTGTGCATCCTGAGAAAGTCCTGCTTGAGACTCGTCAACTTGGGACATCTGGGAGAAGAGCGGGGGGGATCCCTGGCTATCCATTCCGTCTCTTCAAGCTCGGATCCTGAAAAAGAAAGGCTCCATGAGCTTGATATAGGGATAACGGTGTGCGGCCTAGAGCAAGGACAACCCTAGCTGGTGATAAAAACCACCGGCCTACCCCCCCATTCAATGAGAATCACCCCAGCCGCTTCCTGTTCCTGCCGCCTTGAGCTAACCCCGTGAGCAATGATACATACCTCTAGAAATGTCTCACTAGAATGCAGTGCAGATGCGTATGCGAATGTTTCGGTACGACAGGTGTCTGAAAGGAAAAGGAATCCATGAATATGACGCTGAGACCTTGTGTGCCAATGTGTAAACAGCCATGGCCTGCTAGATGAACACTATACTACACATCTCACATGGTCGGTAACTGGGCGCCACCTGATGGTCCCATTGCACCTACACCTTAGGCCCAACTTCACCCGCATTACCTGTACTTTTGTTAATTACTGTGTGTCCCTGCACACCCAGCATGTCACCTCCTTCTACACCTGAAACAGAAGAGACCATGAGCACAAGCAACGAAAATTATATGCTGAAATTACAATGCCTGTACTGAACATACTGTCCCTTTCCGCCCTTTACATTGGCGTGCCGCCCATTCCTTGACTTTGACCGCAACTACCGATAGTTTCTATACCATGTTGATAACCATAACGTGTGGAAAAGGCATTTTGTCCACATAACTCTGAGCTTCCCTTGATCCCAATTGGCCCCGTGCCCCCTATTAAAGCAGTGTATCGAGCACCGCCATAAATACTGTTGTGACCGAAAAAAGGGGGGGGGTTGTATGGGGGGGCACCCATCCAAACCCAAGGTGCTCGCATGTCGTGGCAGACAAAGACCACACCATCATGCACCGCAAGCTGATTGTTCGGGTGCCATGGACCAACCACCCAACCCCCAGCAGCGTGTAGACTCCCGCAGGAGCGAGGCCACCCGTGGGGGAAACGATCAACTTGTAACTTGCTCACACCGATGACCCCCGATACCGACCAGCGAGGCGCTCAGAATG
The DNA here is from genome assembly GCF_964263255.1 of Lissotriton vulgaris. Taxonomy (NCBI): domain Eukaryota; kingdom Metazoa; phylum Chordata; class Amphibia; order Caudata; family Salamandridae; genus Lissotriton; species Lissotriton vulgaris. The sequence goes on from NC_141696.1 coordinate 1,174,499,752, forward strand.
GTGAGCGCCCGCCCTACCCCGAACGCCCTAGCGACCCCCAGGGACCCCTCAGCGAACACGGTGAAGTCTGGCACCCCCACCTCCACAGCGGCCTGCTAACTAAGCAGGCCGCCTAGCCTCGCTCAACCTCTACAAAGAGGGAGTAGGCGGAGTTTGGGGTACCGGCCAGCTAGGCCTGCACTTACCGGTGAAAGTTGCAAAAAGAGTGTCCTAGTAGCGTCTGGAGGCGTCCGGGGCAGCAAAGAGGCATCTAAAATGGCGAGGGGAACTTAAATACCCCTCCCCTCCCTACCGCCCCGGGCGCACGTCACTGGCCCAGCCCCCTCCCTGCCGGGACTCCTCCTACACCCAGAGGAGTGAGTGGCCAAGCAAGACAGAGGGTAGGGGGGAGGCCCTCTGTAACTACGGTGCCGCCCTCCTGTTGGCCACCGGGTGGCCTCGGGCAGCCGCAGATTTGCAGGGCAGGGAGGAGATGGAGAACAGGTGGGAATAATAATAATATTTTTTTTTAAAACACCTGCTTGCCACATCGCCCCCCTTGCTTTTTCAGGCACAAACTCCCAGAGTGCACTGCGGCCAATCCTGTTGCTGCTTTCATGCTGCTGAAAGCAGCATCACAATTGGCCTGAATGCTGATGTTTTGTGCTTTCAGTTAGACTGGGAGCCTGTGCCTTCTCTCTCCATCCTGGCAACGCACCTGGGGTTGAAGAGAGCTTCAGTGCGCATGCCATGATTAGATTAGATTAGAATACTTGTATAGCGCATGGCTGCCCCAGCAATGAGGCGACCGAGCACTGAAGCAGAGCACAGCGTAAGGAAGCAAGGCAGAGAATTAGCAGTGGGAGAAAAGCCAGGTCTTTACCAGCCTTCTGAAGGCCAGGTGATCAGGATTGCTATGGATATGTAGAGGGAGGGAGTTCCATTAAGCGGGAGCCGGCCATTTAAAAGATCAACCACCTGATCTGGTCCTTTGCATTCGTGGAATTCTTGCAAGTAGCAGATCCACCGAGCAAAGCGCTTTTGAAGGTACCTAATGGGCGCATAGATCACTCAGGATTCCTGGGCCGATGCCTGTAAGCATCTCATGTGTGATACAGAGTGCTTTAAAATGAACTCTGAGTAGCAGTGCCCAATACACCCTCTCCAGCCTGTCATCACCCTGGCCCCTCCCCCAAGCCTCGGCTCCGCGAGAAAACTTAAACAATGATAAACAAAGGTTCATTATTGTTTTATTTTTCATTTTTTCAGCCGCCGGCAGGTGGGGTGACGCTCCTATGCCATTATGTAGGAGCCGCCGCTGCTGTGTCCACCTACCAATGTCCACTGTAGAAGGGACCTATTTGTGATGCATGTGTCTACAGTGCTTGGGGGGTTGATTGCAGTCTCCAGACAGTGGCATGCTCCAGAAACAGCTGTTACTTGAAATAAACACTTCCTTTGAATCTAGGATTTACTCTGTGGCCTCAAGATGACATCATGCCTGGAGAAGAGATGGTGCAAGGATGTCTGTGCGATTAAGCAAATGGTGAGCACACAAAGTTCCACTGTGGAGTGGAAACACGTCTTGTGTAGTTCAGTTCACCAGCAGAGAAGAACATCTGTGAACTTTTCAACTGTATTCACTCTTTTTTTGCACTTTTCAACTGCATTCACTCAATATTCAATCAGGCAATTTCAGCAATCACATCTGCAGGATCTGCCCTGGGCTAGGTTCCTAGATGACTTCCTTTCCTCAACAAGTTTCCTTCATCAAACAACTGAATCAGCTCTTCAAAACTAAGGGGCAACTGTTGATTAATCACAAAGGCCAATCACTCAGTGCTGCTGAGAGTATGACATCATCCTGGGTCCAATTAACAGTCAAGCGAGCAAAATTGATCCATCGTTTTATGTATGAATTTAGCTCTGCCTGATTACTACTGTTTACGTTTTTCTTGGTTTTACTGGTTGCGGAAGAACCCAATTTCTCCGGCAGGTAAAACCATCTGGAAAACTACCTGAGTCTTTGGCTGCAGCAGAGCCAAGTTTTATTGTGCTTTTTTTTAATGGAGTAAGAATACAATGCTTCCGCCAGGTAGAAAAAACCTTCCTTTTACTTCCCTACTCCACCCACTGTACAAGGGCAATTATGCCGCAAGTAAATTACTGTGCAGTAAATCCTCTTCAATAGCATGAAATCATAATCAGAGCCCCAGATGTTATACCTTTGGTGACTCGCGGCAAGTGTGGGCCCGTAGAGCCTTGGAATTTCCAGTGCTTAATTTGAGCAGATGGTTTCCGGTGCTCAGCACCAGCACTTAATTGTCAGCACCAGCACCTATGACAGTCTGCCACACAGTTGATCTGTTTTATTACATTCAGAGATGAGCACAACAACTGTTGTTTATTAATTCAGTATACATTAAGAATGAGCAATACCTGCTGCCAAAGCCATTCTATTAACTTTGGGGGCCTAAAATTGTCAGAATTCTCATACTTGTAGGAGTGTGACTTATTACTTATGCAGCAATGGGCAGTGCAAGAGGAAATGTCCTGCTGAATAAAGGCCTGGCATTTTTTTTTACAAATTAAGCACTGGATGGGGTTCTCTAGTTGGCAGAAGTAGGTACCTTTGACCAAATAGGGAGCCCTTCTTCTAGTCAGGGCAACGGGGATACACACTTTAGATAACCCCTGCTCACCCCCTTGGTAGCTTAGCATGAGCAGACAGGCTAATCCCAAAGGCAATGTGTAAAGTATTTGTACCAACACTCTCAGTAACACAGTGAAAACACCACAAATGGACACCAAACCAGGTTAGAAAAATAAAATATCTTCATCTAAACTAAACAAGACCAAAACGACAACAAATCCAGCATACAGAAACTCAGTAGAATGTCTTTAAAAAGGGTTGTTGCAAAAATTAACTTGTAGATGATAAATTCGACACTTTAGTTTTAAAGTACCTGGGATGCGTAACACAAAAACAAAAGGGGTGCAGAGAAGGCGATGCGTTGATTCTTGCTGCGCGCCGATGCGTCAAGATGGCGCCTCGATGCGTTGTGTTGCGATGATACGGTGCGGTGTGAAACAATAGCGACTTTACTGCAATGCGACAACGTGGATGCGATGAGTGCACGCCAGACGGCTGTGCGGCAAATTTGGTAGTTTTCCAAGCAGCGACAGGCCCCGGGACACGCTTCCCCAATGATGCGACAGCCCTGCAACACGTTTCTCCAGTGATGTGACGACACCCTCTGACGGCGAACAGCGGCAGTGGCAACACACTTCCTCTATGATGCAACAGGTACTGGCGAGGAGGAATGATACCCCTGTTTCTGTTGTTTTTTCCCCTGTTTTTTATTGTTGGTCCAAGTCTGTTTAGGACCCTTGTGGCGATCATCTTTGTCAGACTTCGCCGCCTGCGTTTGCTTTTGCGCTATCTTGGCAAAAGGCTTAACACCTAGACTATTACGGCCAACGGTTTTATAAGCCGCCGTGATAATTCTCGGTAACTGACGGGGTTTCTCTGCATCGGGGACATCACAAAAGCATTCGACACCTGGAAGCTTACTGCATCTCCCTTAACGTTAGCAAGGACAAGTTCAGAAACTACGTCAAACACTCCCACGAGTCTCATTCCCAATTCAACAGCCGCCTCCGGCCCATGCTCATCCTGAACATGCCTAATGACAGAGGGAAGGACAGACATTGACGGGGTGCTGAAGCATCTCTTATAGACTGCCGCAAAAATCATACCCCATGTAGTACAGTCAGTCACTTCAGGCACTTGTCTTTCTGCAAACTAATTGTCAGAATCCTGTGTTTGTCCACAGGAGTAGTATTGGGAAATACTGCCTCCAGTTGGTCAAACTTCTCGGCAAGCCAGAAAGGCATTTCATCCTTATCTTGGGGACGCTTGCCCACAACCGCATTAACCATGACAGGACTAAGCTTCAACCCGTTCAGCCCAACTGGATGCGCCGCAACGCCAGGACCCCTACCTGGAATGTTGCGGGAAATATAATGAACCAAAGCCCTAATAACCGCTACTGCAGAGACATAAAGGGGCCTCAATTCAAGTAAGGGACATTTCCCTGCACGTGGGTGCAGGGTAAATACAGCCAAAACAGGCCAAGAAGAGCCTGGAATGGACAAAGGACCTAACCTAATTGGTGTAAGAGGGTGGGAAAGGGCGCCATCAAACCAAACGCGGTGCTGCCAAGCAGAAATCGGAACCTCCTGTGTCCTATTAGGAGTGTACTCCGCAGGCAGGGCAGTGGGAGTGTAAGTATGAAACACATTAGTGTCTGCATTAACCGCAGGACACGTAACCCACGAGTAGAAAAGCTCAAATGGGTGTGCTGCGTCTGCCTCTACTACAAAAACCACTGCCATGCCTTCTAGGTCAACGGTGAAACCCTGCAAATGATTGCGTACAGCCAAACAACTGTACACTGGGATATCAACTGCCATTATGACACAGAAAGAAAAGAGAACAATGCAATGTAATAAAGCACAACTGGGTAGCAATTCAAACAGAAACCGTTTATAATGTATCAAGCTTGAAAAGACCTATTTAATTATAGGTAGGTTTATCCGTCACCACTGTCAACCGGAAACAATAGTGAGGGGGTCGTGGACTGATACAAGCACTACTCGAGAGTCTCACTATAAGACCACAACGTTAGGTGTGCCATATCGCAAGGATTCTGCTCCTACACAGAACTGTGCACAGAGACCCAGGACCTCAGTGAAATGTGGTGTACCAAAAACTCACCCTAGTGCCTAGAAAACCCCAACCAGCTAGCATCAGTGTCACATTAGCTCTTCGTCCTATAGCAAAGCAACCAATGATTAGACAACCCAGAACATGCGATCTAGGATAAGCTCAGGAATGGTGGGATGTAAGAACACTCTTTTGTTATACTCTCATACCAGTCCACAACAGGAGTAAAAAAGAGACAAGGGTACAGTTTAAATATTTACTTTAACGACGTGCTCTAAGGTGCAGTATCTTTGCTAACATAAACAGACATATTACACAAAAGGCGAATCATATTAAAATGATGGTGAAAACAGGTACAGTAGCGCCTAGTGAATCACCCTCCCTAGCTAGGAACTATGTTTTATAAATTAAAGAAGGCCTCTTAGGCTTGCTTGGGGGACCCCATTACCTCTCAGCTCAGCAAGAGTGTATCACATCAGGATCAGCCAAGGCTCTCTGCATCACTGGAAATCGAAAATCTTCCAAGTGTCTAAAATCATGACTGCAGTGTGATAATAAAGGCGTCAGGATCTCGGCTGGCCTGCAGCTGCCATTTGCTGTGGCTTAGACTGTCAGCCGATCAGTACGAAAAACAGTTTCTATGTTATGATAACCTTGATGGCTTCAGCACTCACTGTGAAGACTAAGGCCACGATGTAAGTCTAGGGATGTCGAAGACAAGCTCTTCTCATGTAAAGCATTTCATGTAGCCTAACTTACAACAACAAATATATGTTGGAGCAGATTTATGTCGGACTTGCGGCACTTTCTGTGCCGCTGTTGCGTCACATCTGTGACGCAGCGGCGGCGTAAACCCTGCGCCACATTGCGACATACTTACTTCGTGATGCATCTATGGAGATGCGTCACGGTGCAAGGCCCTGCACCACATGAAACCTGCGTCAGGTTTCATGTGGGCGTTTCTACCCGGGGGGGGCGTTCCGTCGCAGGAATGCCCCTGAAAAGTGACTCAGTGAAATCTGCAAGATTTCACTGAGTCACTTTCCCAACGCTGATGCGTCAAAACCCTGCGCCTGCTTGAAGCAGGTGTAAGGCTTGACGCACCACGTTAGAGATAGGGCAAGTTGGAATAGTGCTGGAGTTGCGTGCTGCACGCAACACAACTTCAGCACTGCGCCAACTTCCCCCCCTAGATGCGACACGCATCTGTTCATTCCTGCGCCATGGTGCGCCGCATTGTAAATGCGGCGCATCATGGATGGCGCAAGGATAAACTTGCGTGCCCTATCTTTCCTGGTGCATCTCTGCCGATTTGCAGAGATGCGCCAGGCAACATAAATCTGCCCTGTACAGTTGTGTGCAAAAGGGGCAGAAATGTAAAATGGCGTTTAAACTTCTAATAAGCTCATGCTAACATAACTGGGAACACAACTAGGTTCAGACTTCACTACAAACACTTTGAAATTTGAAGTTTTATCTTCTCATAATGATTGTCAGTGTTTTAATATGTTTCCCCTTAAAGGGTTTGATGGCAACACTATATTATTGATTAATTTTTATAATAACTCATTTGGAAGTGAAATGTTTAAAGTTGTTGCAATAGTGGAGGAATATATGAATAAGATAATAGGGCTAAGCACGAAGGAACCAATGGTTCTTTGGATAGGAGACTTTAACGTACATCATTGTCCTGCTGCATTAACCCCAATGTGTGGCTTTGTAGATGAAGATGGGGAATAAAATATGCATTTTTCTCATAACGCTTATGAGAAATGCATTTTTCTAAAAGATTTGGAGATCATGAACCCACGATCTGAATCAACAGGTCTTCCGCTAAATACCTTTTGCTCCCCTACATGTTGTTCCTCAATTGATGTTATAATAGCCTCAGCTAGACTGGTTGATAAGCTCAACAACAGGAAAGTTGAATTCCTGGGCTTCAGTGACCATGCAGCTATAACATGGCATGTGAACTGCCCGGGTATTTTTGGCTCCACTATGTCACATATGAAACCCTATATCGCGAAAAAGATTGGGATAACATTGAAGTGGGGGAATATTGATAAGGCTGTTGTTATTCCTCATGTAGTTTCAAACTCAATGAAAGAAAGAGAAATATGTCTTGACTCAAATCAGGACCCAGGGTCCATCATTAAGGCTTTTGAAACTATTTTGCGAGAAGTAAAAAGGAATCTCCCTTAAAATGGAAATGCAAACCTAAGGGACCGAAGTGGTTCGATCGTGATTGCACTAAAGCACATTTTAACCTACGCCAATTACTTAAGACCGTACCTAAAAACCTCCAATTTGTAAAACAGGCCCGCTTAACTTATACGGTGGCGAGGAAGAGCAGGTTAAAGAAATTGAAACTTGGGATAAATTATTGGTTGCATCCATCACAAATAATGTAAGGGATTTTTGGTTAACGATTAAACGCCCCATTTTTAAAATCAAACTCTGAGCCGAATTTGGATACGCATGTGGACAAGGACTCTTGGGTGGCGCACTTCAGTAATTTTTTTAATGCCCCACCTGTAAACGCTGAGCTAATGGATGTAGAGCTGATCCCATCCTCTAGCACTATTCTTACTATTAATATAGGGGAAGTATGCTTGGCATGTAGCAATGTACAAGTAATAAAGCATAGGTTTTGATGGCGCTCCAATAGACTTTTTTACAGATTGCCCTGATTTATGGAGTCCTCTGCTTACTAATATTTTTAACTCTTTAGCAAGAGAGGGACCTCCTGCCTCTTGGTTTAAGGCCATTTTAGTACCAATTTTGAAAAAAGGAGATAAGCAAGACCCTAGGAACTTTAGACCTATTTCTCTCTTAGATAGCACAGTAAAATTGATGGGTATTGAATCAACTTGAGACGTGGGCTTTGACTAATAAGATTTTGATACCAGCACAATACGGTTTCAGAAAAGGGAGAGGCACTCAAGATCAATGCCTGAATTTGAGTCTGCTCATAGCAAAGTATACCCACGCAAAGCAGGGCAATTTATATCTAGCCTTTATCGATCTTAGCGCGGCTTTTGATTATGTGTCTCATCCACAGCTGTGGAGAATTATGAGGGAAATGGGGTAGATCAGGCAGTGATAAAATTCATTAGACGATTCTATTCAAGAGCTGAAGCATGTGTCATGTATGGGTCACAGGGAAAATTTACTAGGGGGTTTCCTGTAACAAGAGGAGTTCGCCAAGGGTGCGTTCTCGCCCCTTTTTTATTCTCGCTTATACTAACGGGAGAGAGTCTAAATTGTTAGATTCAAATATAGATGTGCCAAGAATAGGAAAGTTGCATATGCCAATTTTATTATATGCAGACAATGCAGTTTTAATTGCACGAACAAGAAAAATCCTACAAAAATTGTTAAATACCTATGTGGATTTTATGAAAGGCCTTGATCTCCAGACAAATTAATCTAAGTCATTTGTTTTAATTACAGGGCCAAAGCTGAGCAAACCTCCTTCTTTTTTTATCTCAAAACGTAAAGTGACACAAACAGAGTCCTTCTCATATCTAGGAGTCACGCTTGATTCTAAGACCTCTTAGAGAAATATGGTAGTGAATCGTGTGGTCTTGTTGGAGAAAAGTACAAATGCAATACGCTCATTTTCAAATAAGCTGGGAACGAGGAACCTAGATTTTTTAAAGAAAGGTTTATGGGGCGAAATCTAGGACAGTCGCTACGTATGGTGGAGGGGTGTGGGTCCATGTTACAGTAAAGAGGATACAAACAACAGAGCATTTGTTTTGAAAATCAATGATGAGTCTCCCAATTGGTTGTTCTAATTTTAATCAACATGAAGAATTAGGTATCCCTTACATAACTGATTGGATAAATGTTGCACCTATTCTTTTCTGGCACTCAGTATGGTATAGAGACACAGTGTAACTTAAGCAACAAATAATACGGGATTGCTTATCCCTCGAGCATAGGGATAATATTTTATGGTTAAAGTATGTGAAAGATACTTTATATACTCTTGATCTCAGAAGCTGATTTGTATCCCCAGAAAAATGTGCCTCTGTCTCTAGAAAAGCATTAAAGGCCCGCTTAACAACCACTGCTAAAGATGGGACATTGACTGTCTACCGTAATAAATCTACAGTCAAAGAATATATTGAAGGTCCATTGCAGATTGAGGGTTGTTAGACCTGGCATCTTTGGCGTGGTTTCCACCTATCTTTTTACCTCTACCTCCTGTATTTTTGATGCTGTGCTGGATTTCGTTTTGCTGGTTTAGATGCTTGGGACACTCTGCCACTGCTGATCAGTGCCAGAGTGTAAGTGCTCCCTATGTAAATTGTTATCATAATTGGATATACCCGATTGGCATATTTGTATCACCACGAAGTCCCTTGTAAAGTGCACAGGGTGTGCCAGGGCTGGTGATGACAAATGCTACTAGTTGGCCTGCAGCACTGATTGTGCCACCCACATGAGTAGCTCTAAAATGGTATCTCGGGCCTGCCACTGCAGTGCCTGTGTGCAGTCTAGGAACTGCTGTGTCCTCCTGGTCAGTGTCCCCACTGATCAGGCCTAACCCTTCCCTTTTTGTGCACATTAGTCACCCCTATGGTAGGCCCAAGGTACCCCACTGGGCAGGGTGCAGTGTAAGTGAAAGGTAGAGCATGTACTGGTGCAGGTGACATGCTCTGGTAGTGAATGGCAGCCATTTTCGTTTTTCACTATTGTAAGGCTATCTTGCTCCATGGATTAACATGGGGGATGCCGGCTACAGTGGCTACCAGCATTTCTTCCCATAGGAACAAGATAGGACATAAGAGTCTAGTATCCCTGAACTCAGAATTTAATCACACATCTTTTAGGAAAGGTTGTTTTTAAATCCTGTGTTTGAGAACAGCACTTTTAGAAAGTTTCTGTTCTCTTGTCTGACCCTTCTGTGTGCCTTGGCTGTTTGTGTATTGACTGTCTGGTTTGAAAATGACAGGGGCTGGGGATTCCCCGGGAGGCTGGCTGAGTCAGACCTAGGCTGAATGACTGCACTTGCAACCTGAGTGGTGGGAGGAGTTAGCACCTGGGCCTGAATAGGGCTGTGCCTGCCTGCCACAATGCTGTCTCCACCTCCTGTTGGGCGTCTGACGACCCTGCCCCTCACTCTGAAAGGAAAGGAGAAGCCAGGAAAACAAAGTACTCAAGAAACACCCAGAACTGGTTTAGACCGGGCTCAGGGCCCACATGCACAAAGAGAACAAATACTTTAAGGGGTATAAGTACAGGAACCCTGACAACAGAAAATTTGATCATCCTGGAATCAAGAAGGAACCTCTGCCAAGGAGAAAGCTGAATCTGAAGAAGGAAGACTGTCTTGCTGTTGCTCTGCTGGACTGACCTGTTGCTTTACTGCCAAGGATAGGGGAAGGACTTTGCTGTTGTGCTGTGTACCCTGTCTTGAAGGAATCTCTAAGGGCCTGAGAAGAGCCGGCTCCCTGTTCTGAAGTCCCAGGAACAAAAGGACTTCACCCCCAACTTCCCTGAACTCTGCTGAGAGAGTTCTGTCCTTCCTAGAGTGCTTGATCCAGTTGTGGGGCCTCTGGAAGTTGTACTTGTGCTGGGAAGCTAGAAACTAAGCTTGAGAGACTTTTGGCAATTGAAATGTTATCGCATCGCTCGTTGCGGAGCGCATCCCCGACAGTGCGAGGAAATTCCCGCCTCTACGAAGGCCGAGATCGTCGCAGCGCCTGTTGCCGCTGCAAGAGCCGTCGCATCCTTCGTTTGCGGGACGCACCAGACGGGTGCGGGAAAGTCTAACATCGCTTGGAGTGTCGTCGCAGAGCCTGTCGTCGCTAGGTGAGATCGCCGAACTGCTTGCTCGCGGACCACATCACATCGCTGCGAGTGTCGTCGCAGGAGCCAACACATCGAGGAGCTGCGAGAGAGAAGATCACCGCTGGTTCGCGCATAGTCGCCCCGGAGATCGTCGCAACTCCAGAGATCGTCGCATCGTGCCTTTGCGAGAACAAACTTCCTACGGAACCTACGCACCAGAATCCATACAAGTGGCCTTCCTCCTCATACAGACCAGATTCGTCGCAACACGCCCGCTGCTGCAGCGGGGCTGTCGCATCGCATCCCCAGGGTCTCGGGAGCAACGCATCGCTTGTTTTCTACCGCACCAGCTTCTGCTTTTGGAACTTTGTCGCAACTAAAAGGTACTGTGAGTAAACGTGACGCAACTGTGAACTTTTCACGCATCCGTAGATTAATTTATCGCAACCTAAAGAACTTACATTACAACCTTAAGAACTCTTTTGAAACCATATCCTTGAACTGTGTATGTTGGATTTTTGTTGTTTTGGTCTTGTGTAGTTTAGATTAAATACCTTTATTTTTCTAAACTGTTGTGGAGTCAGTTTGTGGTGTTTTCACTGTGTTACTGTGAGTGTTGGTACAAATACTTTACACATTGCCTCCTGAATAGCCTTGACTGCTCATGCCAAGCTACCTAGAGGGTGAGCAGGGGTTATCTCAGAGGGTTTCCTCCTTTTCCTGACTAGAATCAAGGGTCCCTATTTGGACAGTGGTCCCTACCTCTGCCAACTAGAGACCCCCAGTTCTAACATTGTTGGTCAGCGGTGTGGATTTGAACTTGTATTTGTACTAGACCCACAGTGATTGGTGTACATCACTAGTGAGGGCAGACCACTACCCCACCGCATACTGCTGCTTTTTGATTTTTTATTCGATTTTTGAGTAACTCTTCAAAGCATCATGTCTGCGAAAGGAAAGGCACTCAGTGAGGGGGCAGAAGTAGAATTGGAGTTTTCCATTGGAGATCTGTATTCATACAAAGTTGAGCAACTTAGGAAATTCTGCCTTGAGTTTGAGTGCCCCATAAAGAGCGCCTACAGAAAGGAGGAGCTGCAGAGAATCTTGAAGGCCCATTGGGAGGCACAAGAGGGAAATGATGATGTGAATGGAGAGAATGGTTTTCAAGTCACAGATCTGCCAGTGGGCAGAGTAGGCTCAGGAGCTGGCAGCAACCACTCCGGTAGGGGCCTCACCCCAGAAGAGTTACAAGAAAATCAGAGAGTAAGAGAATATGACTTGGAAGTCATGAAAATGAAGCAATTGGAAATGGATAAAGAGAGAGAAAAGGCGGCGGAGGAGAGCAAAAGTGCCAGCGCCTTGGAAGAAAATAAATTGCTTTTGGCTCATGAGTTGAGCATGAGAGATCTGAATCTTAAAGCCAAGGAGGGGGATGCCAGTTCAACTGGTGGCAGCGCACAGCCAGTGCATGGGGGTAAAGTATATATTCCCAAGGATCTGGTACAGAATAATAATAGGAGTGAGGATATTTATGCATGGTTTACATACTATGAGATTGCTTTGAGAATGAATGGTGTGCCTGAAGAGCATTGGGGGGCGGGCCAGTGGAAACATTTTGAGGCTTCTGGGAGGAGTGCTCTAGAGCCCTTAGAGATGGCAGATGCCATGACCTACCCCAATATGAAGGAGGCCTTATGTCTCCGGTATGGCATTTCTCCAGAGCAGTATAGACTGCAGTTTAGAAACTCTAAGAAGAGAGAGTCTGAGACTTGGATGGAGTGTGTGAATTTGTACTCGCGTGCACTGGAAGGTTGGATGAAGGGCAGTAAAGTAACTGATTTTAAGGGGTTGTTGCATTTAATTAGTTGGGAGCACTTGAGTAGTCTTTGTGTTCCAGAGCTGCGCCAGCATCTTTTAGACAGCAAGCTATCAGACCCCATTGAGTTTGCTAAGGAGGCAGACCGCTGGACCAGTACCAGAGTCCACAGAGGAATTGTGGGTACCACATCCAAAGGTGGGCAGGGTCCCCAGCAGAAGAGTGGGGGGGCAAGGGTAACCAAAAGGAGTTCTCACAAGGGCCCCAAAATAGTTCCCAGGGAAAGGAATCCCAACCCCCCAGACCTAGACAGCCATGGCCCCCGAAGGGCAAGTGGGACAATATAGATAACAGAAACAACAGGGGTCCACCTACCTGCTATCACTGCAAAGAGGTGGGCCACATTGCCCCCAACTGTCCCAAAAAGAACACAGCACCCACTGGTGCTCAAGCCCCAGGGTTATCGAGTATAGCTTTGGGCGGGGATTTGATTTCCAGTGGGGAAGAGGGCTTAGCAGTTATGTCCCTTGTCTCTCTAGGAGACCAACAGATGGCCCAGGAAACCTTACTGCCCCTGAACACTAAGAAATATGGCCAGATGGTGACCATCAATGGGAGAGAGGTCGAGGCTCTGAAAGACACCGGCGCCAGCGTGACATCTGTGAGGTGTCAGTGGGTGTCTGAAGAGCAAATCATCCCTGATGTACTCCGCCCTGTAGTGGCAGCTGACAGCTCAGTGCGCCTCTGCAAGCTGGCGCATGTTCCCTTTGAATGGGGGGGAGTCTCTGGTCTTTTGGAAGTTGTTGTCAGTGATGCCTTGCCGGTAGACTGTCTGCTAGGTAACGACCTGGAGAGTTCTCCATGGAAGGATGTAGAACACAGAACTCACTTGGAGATGTTGGGGTTGCCTGCGTGGATCTGTGTGACCACGCGCGCTATGGCAGCCAGTAAGGGTGACTTAGCAGAGCTGGAGCCTGAAACAGTGGCCCAGAGACCTGCCAGGAGAGGAAGAGGCAGGAGGCACGGGAAACCCGCCCCAGCAGTTCCCACGGTCCAGGAAGGAGCAGAACCTGAGGGGGATGCCCTGGAACCTACAGGGGAACAGGTGGCCGAACTGGGGGACCTCTCCGAGCTGACCCATTGGCAGCAGGAAGGTGGTCCCTCCAGGGAGGAATTCTGCCAGGCGCAGAAGGAATGCGCTTACCTCATTGGTCTGCGGCAACAGGCTGCAGATCAGGCAGCAGGTGGAGCAGCCAGAGATCACTTTATCTACTGGGAAGATGACTTATTGTATAGTGAGCCTAAGTTTGCTGAGCCCAGTGCAGCCCGTGTGCTGGTGGTACCCGAGCGCTTCAGAAACTTCCTAATGGGTCTGGCTCATGACGTGCCTCTCGTAGGATATCTGGGGAAAGACAAGACCCTAAACAGGCTTGTCAACCACTTCCACTGGCCCCAGATGAAGAAGCACGCTGGTTCCTTTTGTAGGTCTTGCCAAACCTGTCAAGCCAGTGGCAAGACTGGAATGAAGTTGAAGGCACCCCTCCAACCCTTTCCAGTGGTGAGCACCCCTTTCGAGCGGGTTGGCATAGACATTGTAGGGCCCCTGGACCCCAAGACAGCCTTAGGCAACAGGTTCATCCTGGTCTTGGTGGACCATGCCACCCGGTACCCGGAAGCTGTCCCTCTCAGGACAATCACAGCCCCCGTGGTGGGCTGTGCATTGATGGGGATCTTTTCCCGTGTGGGGTTCCCCAGTGAGGTGGTCTCCGACCGGCGTACCATCTTCATCTCTAGGTACATGAAGTCTCTGTGGGAGGAGTGTAGGGTAACTTATAAGTTCACCACTGCTTACCACCCTCAAGGAAATGGGTTGGTTGAAAGATTCAACCGGACCCTAAAAGGTATGATTATGGGCCTACCGGAGCCCATGAGACGGAAATGGGACGTCTTGTTACCATGCCTGTTGTTTCCTACAGGGAGGTGCCTCAGAAGTCCTTAGGGTTCAGTCCCTTTGAGCTCCTGTATGGCCACCCTGTTAGAGGACCTCTCACACTGGTGAAGGAGGGGTGGGAGAAATCCCGTGGGAAAACCCCCCAGGATGTGTTCAGCTATGTGCTGGCCATTCGCAACCAGACACAACGCTTCAGGAAGCTCGCTCAGGAGAACCTGGAAGCTAGCCAGGAAGAAATGAAAAGATGGTACGACCAGAATACCACTCTGGTCGAATTTCAACCTGGGCAGAAAGTGTGGGTGATGGCGCCAGTGGAGCCTTGTGCGCTCCAGGACAAGTGGACTGGGCCATATGAGGTGGTGGAAAGGAAAAGTGAGGTAACCTACCTGGTTAACCTGAGGACCCCCAGACAACCCCGGAGAGTCTTGCATGTGAACCGCCTCAAACCACACTTTGAGAGGTTTGAAGTGACAATGCTCCTGGCTACAGATGCAGGAGGGGAGGAGGATAGTGATCCTCTCCCTGACCTCCTGGCAGCTAAGGAGCAAGACGGGTCAGTAGATGGTGTGGTCCTCTCGCCCGCCGCATGAAAGATGGGACCCTCTCTATGTTTAGATTAATGACCAGGGGAAAGAGAGAAAAACGACAATATGAGCATACAAAAATCCCCCCTTGGCCAGTTCCTACTTACACAACTTGTATCATCAAGCAATTTTATTCACCTTCTTAATAGCATAGGTAAGGCAACGACAAAAATTTCATTTTATATATTTTGTTTATTTTTCTTTTTTTTAAAGTGTATCAAAAGATATATATATATTTTTATTCTATATTTTACTATTTTAAATCATTTTTTGTATATACATCAAGTTCATAAATATCATTCTCAATTCAGTTCAATTTAAAATTGTAGTACACAGTACCATGATCTTCACAGAGTTGTTAGAATTTCAATCATTTATATAAAGCAAAAACAATATATCCCTGCCATTCACACATCAACCAACAATCACACTGACACATTCATACATACTCCACATTTATTCCAATCCTAGCAAAAGGCTGATTCTAAGGTTAAAGTGACACAGATGTCATTTGTGTCTTGTCCACGCCAGGTCTACGCGCGTTTCGGTGGATTGAAACCACCTTCCTCAGGACCAGACAAGAGAGAGTATTGACTCTCTCTTCCGTAAGTGTGTGCAGGGTACCTTAAATTCTGATGGTAGCCTGAACTATCTGGATTCTTTTATAGATAAATATAAGTTTATCTTCAAAGTCAATTTAGTGAGAAGATAAAACCCCCGAGTTATATCATGGGTACCTCACACAGGTAATGTTCCTTGTCTCCAGTTGCAGAGGGGAGGCAAGCGATTCGTGGTATAACTTTCTTGAAGAGACGTCCTGTTATTTAAAATGGTAAGGTATACTCTTCAGTCCTTTTTAATGTGATGCCTTTTTCAAATCGATTTAATTCTTCTCTTCCTTGGTAGCTGCAGTCTTGCTGTGTTATTTTTCCAAGTCTGTTCGGTCGTCTTGCCTCATGACGCTCGTTCAGATTAATGCTTAATGGTCCTCTCGCCCACCCTGATCCAAGAACAGCAAAGAGACTGTCGCCAAGTGTTGGGTCAATTCTCCTCTCTGTTCTCCCTGACCCCAGGTGTCACCAACTGGTGCGTCCATGATGTGGACACTGGAGATAGTCTGCCTGTGAAACAGAAATTTTACAGGGTAGCTGACAAGGTCAGAGCCAGCATCAAGGAAGAAATTTCCAAGATGTTGGCGCTAGGGGTGAGTGAGCCAGTGAGCCCTCCAGCAGCCCCTGGGCAAGCCCAGTGGTCTTGGTACCCAAAGCTGCTGCGCCCGGTGCCACTCCAGAACTCCGGTTTTGTGAGGACTACCGTGGGCTCAATGCGGTCACGAAGACTGACACACACCCCATCCCCAGAGCTGATGAGCTCGTGGATCTATTGGGAGCTACCCAGTACCTCAGTACCTTTGATTTGACCTCTGGGTACTGGCAGATTGCCTTAACTGATGGGGCCAAAGAGAGGTCTGCATTCTCAACGCCAGAGGGGCACTTCCAGTTCCGAGTCATGCCCATTGGGTTGAAGAATGCCCCTGCCACCTTCCAGAGACTGGTTAACCAGGTACTGACCGGGCTGGAGGAATTCAGCGCCGCATACCTGGATGACATTGCAGTGTTCAGCTCCACGTGGGAGGAACACTTGCAACACCTCTGTGAAGTGTTGAAGGCTCTGCAAAGGGCAGGCCTCACTATCAAGGCCAGCAAGGGCCAGATAGGGCAGGGATCTGTGGTGTATTTGGGGCACCAGGTGGGGAGCGGCCAGGTGGAGCCCCTACAGGCAAACATTGATACCATTCTGGCTTGGGAGCCCCCCAAAACCCAGACAGAGGTGAGAGCCTTTTTAGGACTCACTGGGTATTACAGACGATTTGTCAAGGGATATGGCACCATTGTCACCCCCTTGACAGAACTCACTTCTAGGAAGTTGCCCAAGAGAGTGGACTGGACTGAAGCCTGCCAGACTGCTTTTGAAACCCTGAAAACTGCCATGTGCACAGCACCGGTGCTCAAGGCACCTGATTTTTCCAGTGAGTTTATAGTGCAGATAGACTCTTCAGAGCATGGTGTGGGAGCAGTACTCTCACAAGTCACTGAGGAGAATGGAGACCAGCCCGTCGCTTTCATTGGTAGGAGGCTACTCCCCAGGGAACGGAGGTGGAGTGCAATTGAAAGGAAAGCTTTTGCTGTGGTCTGGGCTCTGAAGAAGTTGAGGCCCTACCTGTTTGGGACTCACTTCCGTGTTTGGGCCGACCACAGGCCCCTCAGGTGGTTAATGCAAATAAGGGGTGAGAACCCAAAACTGTTGAGGTGGTCCATCTCCCTACAGGGAATGGGCTTTACGGTGGAACACCGCCCTGGTACAGAGCACGCCAACGCTGATGGTCTGTCCAGGTTTTTCCGCCTTAGTGAAGAGAACCCCCAAGAGGGTGGGTAGTTCTCCCCACTTTCAGCTGGAGGGGACACGTGTTAGACCTGGCATCTTTAGTGTGGTTCCCCCTATCTATTTACCTCTACCTCCTGTATTTTTGATGCTGTGCTGGATTTCGTTTTGCTGGTTTAGATGCTTTGGACACTCTGTCACTGCTGATCAGTGCCAGAGTGTAAGTGCTCCCTATGTAAATTGTTATCATGATTGGATATACCCGATTGGCATATTTGTATCACCACGAAGTCCCTAGTAAAGTGCACGGGGTGTGCCAGGGCTGGTGATGACAAATGCTACTAGTGGGCCTGCAGCACTGATTGTGCCACCCACATAAGTAGCTCTAAAATGGTGTCTCTGGCCTGCCACTGCAGTGCCTGTGTGCAGTCTAGGAACTGCTGTGTCCTCCTGGTCAGTGTCCCTACTGATCAGGCCTAACCCTTCCCTTTTTGTGCACATTAGTCACCCCTATGGAAGGCCCAAGGTACCCCCCTGGGCAGGTTGCAGTGTATGTGAAAGGTAGAGCATGTACTGGTGCAGGTGACATGCTCTGGTAGTGAAAGGTAGCCATTTTCGTTTTTCACTATTGTAAGGCTATCTTGCTCCATAGGTAACATGGGGGATGCTGGCTACAGTGGCTATCAGCATTTCTTCCCATAGGAACAAGATAGGACAAAAGAGTCTAGTATCCCTGAACTCAGAATTTAATAACACATCTTTTAGGAGAGGTTGTTTTTAAATCCTGTGTTTGAGATCAGCACTTTTAGAAAGTTGCTGTTCTCTTGTCTGACCCTTCTGTGTGCCTTGGCCTGTTTGTGTATTGACTGTCTGGTTTGAGAGTGACAGGGGCTGGGGATTCCCCGGGAGGCTGGCTGAGTCAGCTCTAGGCTGAATGACTGCATTTGCAACCTGAGTGGTGGGAGGAGCTAGCACCTGGGCCTGAATAGGGCTGTGCCTGCCTGCCACAATGCTGGCTCCACCTCCTGATGGGCGTCTGACGACCCTGCCCCTCACTCTGAAAGGAAAGGAGAAGCCAGGAAAACAAAGTACTCAAGAAACACCCAGAACTGGTTCAGACCGGGCTCAGGGCCCACATGCACAAAGAGAACAAAGACTTTAAGGGGTATAAGTACAGGACCCCTGACAACAGAAAATTAGATCATCCTGGAATCAAGAAGGAACCTCTGCCAAGGAGAAAGCTGAATCTGAAAAAGGAAGACTGTCCTGCTGTTGCTTTGCTGGACTGACCTGTTGCTTTACTGCCAAGGATAGGGGAAGGACTTTGCTGCTGTGCTGTGTCCCCTGTCTTGAAGGAATCTCCAAGTGCCTGAGAAGAGCTGGCTCCCTGTTCTGAAGTCCCAGGAACAAAAGGACTTCACCCCCAACTTCCCTGAACTCTACTGAGAGAGTTCTGTCCTTCGTAGAGTGCTTGATCGAGTTGTGGGGCCTCTGGAAGTTGTACCTGTGCTGGGAAGCTTGAAACTAAGCTTGAGAGACTTTTTGCAATTGAAAAGTTATCGCATCGCTCGCTGCGGAGCGCATTCCCGACAGTGCGAGGAAATTCCCGCCGCTACGAATGCCGAGATCATCGCAGCGCCTGTTGCCGCTGAAAAGAGCCGTCGCATCCTTCGTTTGTGGGACGCACCAGACCAGTGCAGGAAAGTCTAACATCGCTGTGAGTGTTGTCGCTGGGTGAGATCGGCGCACTGCTTGCTCGCGGACCGCATCACGTCGCTGCGAGTGTCGTCGCAGGAGCCATCGCATCGAGGAGCTGCGAGAGAGATCACCACTGGTTCGCGCATCGTCGCCCCGGAGATCGTCGCAACTCCAGAGATCGTCGCATCGTGCCTTTGCGAAAACAAACTTCCTACGGAACCTACGCACCAGAATCCATACAAGTGGCCTTCCTCCCCATACAGACCGGAATCGTCGCAACACGCCCGCTGCGGCAGCGGGGCTGTCGCATCGCCACCCCAGGGTCTCAGGAGCAACGCATTGCTTGTTTTCCACCGCACCAGCTTCTGCTTTTGGAACTTTGTCGCAACTAAAAGGTACTGTGAGTAAACGTGACGCAACTGTGAACTTTTCACGCATCTGTGGATTATTTTATCGCAACCTAAAGAACTTACATTACAACCTTAAGAACTCTTTTGAAACCATATCCTTGAACTGTGTATGTTGGATTTTTGTTGTTTTGGTCTTGTGTAGTTTAGATTAAATACCTTTATTTTTCTAAACTGTTGTGGAGTCAGTTTGTGGTGTTTTCACTGTGTTACTGTGAGTGTTGGTACAAATACTTTACACATTGCCTCCTGAATAGCCTTGACTGCTCATGCCAAGCTACCTAGAGGGTGAGCAGGGGTTATCTCAGAGGGTTTCCTCCTTTTCCTGACTAGAATCAAGGGTCCCTATTTGGACAGTGGTCCCTACCTCTGCCAACTAGAGACCCCCAGTTCTAACATTGTTGGTCAGCGGTGTGGATTTGAACTTGTATTTGTACTAGACCCACAGTGATTGGTGTACATCACTAGTGAGGGCAGACCACTACCCCACCGCATACTGCTGCTTTTTGATTTTTTATTCGATTTTTGAGTAACTCTTCAAAGCATCATGTCTGCGAAAGGAAAGGCACTCAGTGAGGGGGCAGAAGTAGAATTGGAGTTTTCCATTGGAGATCTGTATTCATACAAAGTTGAGCAACTTAGGAAATTCTGCCTTGAGTTTGAGTGCCCCATAAAGAGCGCCTACAGAAAGGAGGAGCTGCAGAGAATCTTGAAGGCCCATTGGGAGGCACAAGAGGGAAATGATGATGTGAATGGAGAGAATGGTTTTCAAGTCACAGATCTGCCAGTGGGCAGAGTAGGCTCAGGAGCTGGCAGCAACCACTCCGGTAGGGGCCTCACCCCAGAAGAGTTACAAGAAAATCAGAGAGTAAGAGAATATGACTTGGAAGTCATGAAAATGAAGCAATTGGAAATGGATAAAGAGAGAGAAAAGGCGGCGGAGGAGAGCAAAAGTGCCAGCGCCTTGGAAGAAAATAAATTGCTTTTGGCTCATGAGTTGAGCATGAGAGATCTGAATCTTAAAGCCAAGGAGGGGGATGCCAGTTCAACTGGTGGCAGCGCACAGCCAGTGCATGGGGGTAAAGTATATATTCCCAAGGATCTGGTACAGAATAATAATAGGAGTGAGGATATTTATGCATGGTTTACATACTATGAGATTGCTTTGAGAATGAATGGTGTGCCTGAAGAGCATTGGGGGGCGGGCCAGTGGAAACATTTTGAGGCTTCTGGGAGGAGTGCTCTAGAGCCCTTAGAGATGGCAGATGCCATGACCTACCCCAATATGAAGGAGGCCTTATGTCTCCGGTATGGCATTTCTCCAGAGCAGTATAGACTGCAGTTTAGAAACTCTAAGAAGAGAGAGTCTGAGACTTGGATGGAGTGTGTGAATTTGTACTCGCGTGCACTGGAAGGTTGGATGAAGGGCAGTAAAGTAACTGATTTTAAGGGGTTGTTGCATTTAATTAGTTGGGAGCACTTGAGTAGTCTTTGTGTTCCAGAGCTGCGCCAGCATCTTTTAGACAGCAAGCTATCAGACCCCATTGAGTTTGCTAAGGAGGCAGACCGCTGGACCAGTACCAGAGTCCACAGAGGAATTGTGGGTACCACATCCAAAGGTGGGCAGGGTCCCCAGCAGAAGAGTGGGGGGGCAAGGGTAACCAAAAGGAGTTCTCACAAGGGCCCCAAAATAGTTCCCAGGGAAAGGAATCCCAACCCCCCAGACCTAGACAGCCATGGCCCCCGAAGGGCAAGTGGGACAATATAGATAACAGAAACAACAGGGGTCCACCTACCTGCTATCACTGCAAAGAGGTGGGCCACATTGCCCCCAACTGTCCCAAAAAGAACACAGCACCCACTGGTGCTCAAGCCCCAGGGTTATCGAGTATAGCTTTGGGCGGGGATTTGATTTCCAGTGGGGAAGAGGGCTTAGCAGTTATGTCCCTTGTCTCTCTAGGAGACCAACAGATGGCCCAGGAAACCTTACTGCCCCTGAACACTAAGAAATATGGCCAGATGGTGACCATCAATGGGAGAGAGGTCGAGGCTCTGAAAGACACCGGCGCCAGCGTGACATCTGTGAGGTGTCAGTGGGTGTCTGAAGAGCAAATCATCCCTGATGTACTCCGCCCTGTAGTGGCAGCTGACAGCTCAGTGCGCCTCTGCAAGCTGGCGCATGTTCCCTTTGAATGGGGGGGAGTCTCTGGTCTTTTGGAAGTTGTTGTCAGTGATGCCTTGCCGGTAGACTGTCTGCTAGGTAACGACCTGGAGAGTTCTCCATGGAAGGATGTAGAACACAGAACTCACTTGGAGATGTTGGGGTTGCCTGCGTGGATCTGTGTGACCACGCGTGCTATGGCAGCCAGTAAGGGTGACTTAGCAGAGCTGGAGCCTGAAACAGTGGCCCAGAGACCTGCCAGGAGAGGAAGAGGCAGGAGGCACGGGAAACCCGCCCCAGCAGTTCCCACGGTCCAGGAAGGAGCAGAACCTGAGGGGGATGCCCTGGAACCTACAGGGGAACAGGTGGCCGAACTGGGGGACCTCTCCGAGCTGACCCATTGGCAGCAGGAAGGTGGTCCCTCCAGGGAGGAATTCTGCCAGGCGCAGAAGGAATGTGCTTCCCTCATTGGTCTGCGGCAACAGGCTGCAGATCAGGCAGCAGGTGGAGCAGCCAGAGATCACTTTATCTACTGGGAAGATGACTTATTGTATAGTGAGCCTAAGTTTGCTGAGCCCAGTGCAGCCCGTGTGCTGGTGGTACCCGAGCGCTTCAGAAACTTCCTAATGGGTCTGGCTCATGACGTGCCTCTCGTAGGATATCTGGGGAAAGACAAGACCCTAAACAGGCTTGTCAACCACTTCCACTGGCCCCAGATGAAGAAGCACGCTGGTTCCTTTTGTAGGTCTTGCCAAACCTGTCAAGCCAGTGGCAAGACTGGAATGAAGTTGAAGGCACCCCTCCAACCCTTTCCAGTGGTGAGCACCCCTTTCGAGCGGGTTGGCATAGACATTGTAGGGCCCCTGGACCCCAAGACAGCCTTAGGCAACAGGTTCATCCTGGTCTTGGTGGACCATGCCACCCGGTACCCGGAAGCTGTCCCTCTCAGGACAATCACAGCCCCCGTGGTGGGCTGTGCATTGATGGGGATCTTTTCCCGTGTGGGGTTCCCCAGTGAGGTGGTCTCCGACCGGCGTACCATCTTCATCTCTAGGTACATGAAGTCTCTGTGGGAGGAGTGTGGGGTAACTTATAAGTTCACCACTGCTTACCACCCTCAAGGAAATGGGTTGGTTGAAAGATTCAACCGGACCCTAAAAGGTATGATTATGGGCCTACCGGAGCCCATGAGACGGAAATGGGACGTCTTGTTACCATGCCTGTTGTTTCCTACAGGGAGGTGCCTCAGAAGTCCTTAGGGTTCAGTCCCTTTGAGCTCCTGTATGGCCACCCTGTTAGAGGACCTCTCACACTGGTGAAGGAGGGGTGGGAGAAATCCCGTGGGAAAACCCCCCAGGATGTGTTCAGCTATGTGCTGGCCATTCGCAACCAGACACAACGCTTCAGGAAGCTCGCTCAGGAGAACCTGGAAGCTAGCCAGGAAGAAATGAAAAGATGGTACGACCAGAATACCACTCTGGTCGAATTTCAACCTGGGCAGAAAGTGTGGGTGATGGCGCCAGTGGAGCCTTGTGCGCTCCAGGACAAGTGGACTGGGCCATATGAGGTGGTGGAAAGGAAAAGTGAGGTAACCTACCTGGTTAACCTGAGGACCCCCAGACAACCCCGGAGAGTCTTGCATGTGAACCGCCTCAAACCACACTTTGAGAGGTTTGAAGTGACAATGCTCCTGGCTACAGATGCAGGAGGGGAGGAGGATAGTGATCCTCTCCCTGACCTCCTGGCAGCTAAGGAGCAAGACGGGTCAGTAGATGGTGT
Organism: Lissotriton vulgaris; assembly: GCF_964263255.1. Lineage (NCBI taxonomy): Eukaryota > Metazoa > Chordata > Amphibia > Caudata > Salamandridae > Lissotriton > Lissotriton vulgaris. The sequence continues at coordinate 1,174,523,040 of NC_141696.1, forward strand.
GGTCCTCTCGCCCGCCGCATGAAAGATGGGACCCTCTCTATGTTTAGATTAATGACCAGGGGAAAGAGAGAAAAACGACAATATGAGCATACAAAAATCCCCCCTTGGCCAGTTCCTACTTACACAACTTGTATCATCAAGCAATTTTATTCACCTTCTTAATAGCATAGGTAAGGCAACGACAAAAATTTCATTTTATATATTTTGTTTATTTTTCTTTTTTTTAAAGTGTATCAAAAGATATATATATATTTTTATTCTATATTTTACTATTTTAAATCATTTTTTGTATATACATCAAGTTCATAAATATCATTCTCAATTCAGTTCAATTTAAAATTGTAGTACACAGTACCATGATCTTCACAGAGTTGTTAGAATTTCAATCATTTATATAAAGCAAAAACAATATATCCCTGCCATTCACACATCAACCAACAATCACACTGACACATTCATACATACTCCACATTTATTCCAATCCTAGCAAAAGGCTGATTCTAAGGTTAAAGTGACACAGATGTCATTTGTGTCTTGTCCACGCCAGGTCTACGCGCGTTTCGGTGGATTGAAACCACCTTCCTCAGGACCAGACAAGAGAGAGTATTGACTCTCTCTTCCGTAAGTGTGTGCAGGGTACCTTAAATTCTGATGGTAGCCTGAACTATCTGGATTCTTTTATAGATAAATATAAGTTTATCTTCAAAGTCAATTTAGTGAGAAGATAAAACCCCCGAGTTATATCATGGGTACCTCACACAGGTAATGTTCCTTGTCTCCAGTTGCAGAGGGGAGGCAAGCGATTCGTGGTATAACTTTCTTGAAGAGACGTCCTGTTATTTAAAATGGTAAGGTATACTCTTCAGTCCTTTTTAATGTGATGCCTTTTTCAAATCGATTTAATTCTTCTCTTCCTTGGTAGCTGCAGTCTTGCTGTGTTATTTTTCCAAGTCTGTTCGGTCGTCTTGCCTCATGACGCTCGTTCAGATTAATGCTTAATGGTCCTCTCGCCCACCCTGATCCAAGAACAGCAAAGAGACTGTCGCCAAGTGTTGGGTCAATTCTCCTCTCTGTTCTCCCTGACCCCAGGTGTCACCAACTGGTGCGTCCATGATGTGGACACTGGAGATAGTCTGCCTGTGAAACAGAAATTTTACAGGGTAGCTGACAAGGTCAGAGCCAGCATCAAGGAAGAAATTTCCAAGATGTTGGCGCTAGGGGTGAGTGAGCCAGTGAGCCCTCCAGCAGCCCCTGGGCAAGCCCAGTGGTCTTGGTACCCAAAGCTGCTGCGCCCGGTGCCACTCCAGAACTCCGGTTTTGTGAGGACTACCGTGGGCTCAATGCGGTCACGAAGACTGACACACACCCCATCCCCAGAGCTGATGAGCTCGTGGATCTATTGGGAGCTACCCAGTACCTCAGTACCTTTGATTTGACCTCTGGGTACTGGCAGATTGCCTTAACTGATGGGGCCAAAGAGAGGTCTGCATTCTCAACGCCAGAGGGGCACTTCCAGTTCCGAGTCATGCCCATTGGGTTGAAGAATGCCCCTGCCACCTTCCAGAGACTGGTTAACCAGGTACTGACCGGGCTGGAGGAATTCAGCGCCGCATACCTGGATGACATTGCAGTGTTCAGCTCCACGTGGGAGGAACACTTGCAACACCTCTGTGAAGTGTTGAAGGCTCTGCAAAGGGCAGGCCTCACTATCAAGGCCAGCAAGGGCCAGATAGGGCAGGGATCTGTGGTGTATTTGGGGCACCAGGTGGGGAGCGGCCAGGTGGAGCCCCTACAGGCAAACATTGATACCATTCTGGCTTGGGAGCCCCCCAAAACCCAGACAGAGGTGAGAGCCTTTTTAGGACTCACTGGGTATTACAGACGATTTGTCAAGGGATATGGCACCATTGTCACCCCCTTGACAGAACTCACTTCTAGGAAGTTGCCCAAGAGAGTGGACTGGACTGAAGCCTGCCAGACTGCTTTTGAAACCCTGAAAACTGCCATGTGCACAGCACCGGTGCTCAAGGCACCTGATTTTTCCAGTGAGTTTATAGTGCAGATAGACTCTTCAGAGCATGGTGTGGGAGCAGTACTCTCACAAGTCACTGAGGAGAATGGAGACCAGCCCGTCGCTTTCATTGGTAGGAGGCTACTCCCCAGGGAACGGAGGTGGAGTGCAATTGAAAGGAAAGCTTTTGCTGTGGTCTGGGCTCTGAAGAAGTTGAGGCCCTACCTGTTTGGGACTCACTTCCGTGTTTGGGCCGACCACAGGCCCCTCAGGTGGTTAATGCAAATAAGGGGTGAGAACCCAAAACTGTTGAGGTGGTCCATCTCCCTACAGGGAATGGGCTTTACGGTGGAACACCGCCCTGGTACAGAGCACGCCAACGCTGATGGTCTGTCCAGGTTTTTCCGCCTTAGTGAAGAGAACCCCCAAGAGGGTGGGTAGTTCTCCCCACTTTCAGCTGGAGGGGACACGTGTTAGACCTGGCATCTTTAGTGTGGTTCCCCCTATCTATTTACCTCTACCTCCTGTATTTTTGATGCTGTGCTGGATTTCGTTTTGCTGGTTTAGATGCTTTGGACACTCTGTCACTGCTGATCAGTGCCAGAGTGTAAGTGCTCCCTATGTAAATTGTTATCATGATTGGATATACCCGATTGGCATATTTGTATCACCACGAAGTCCCTAGTAAAGTGCACGGGGTGTGCCAGGGCTGGTGATGACAAATGCTACTAGTGGGCCTGCAGCACTGATTGTGCCACCCACATAAGTAGCTCTAAAATGGTGTCTCTGGCCTGCCACTGCAGTGCCTGTGTGCAGTCTAGGAACTGCTGTGTCCTCCTGGTCAGTGTCCCTACTGATCAGGCCTAACCCTTCCCTTTTTGTGCACATTAGTCACCCCTATGGAAGGCCCAAGGTACCCCCCTGGGCAGGTTGCAGTGTATGTGAAAGGTAGAGCATGTACTGGTGCAGGTGACATGCTCTGGTAGTGAAAGGTAGCCATTTTCGTTTTTCACTATTGTAAGGCTATCTTGCTCCATAGGTAACATGGGGGATGCTGGCTACAGTGGCTATCAGCATTTCTTCCCATAGGAACAAGATAGGACAAAAGAGTCTAGTATCCCTGAACTCAGAATTTAATAACACATCTTTTAGGAGAGGTTGTTTTTAAATCCTGTGTTTGAGATCAGCACTTTTAGAAAGTTGCTGTTCTCTTGTCTGACCCTTCTGTGTGCCTTGGCCTGTTTGTGTATTGACTGTCTGGTTTGAGAGTGACAGGGGCTGGGGATTCCCCGGGAGGCTGGCTGAGTCAGCTCTAGGCTGAATGACTGCATTTGCAACCTGAGTGGTGGGAGGAGCTAGCACCTGGGCCTGAATAGGGCTGTGCCTGCCTGCCACAATGCTGGCTCCACCTCCTGATGGGCGTCTGACGACCCTGCCCCTCACTCTGAAAGGAAAGGAGAAGCCAGGAAAACAAAGTACTCAAGAAACACCCAGAACTGGTTCAGACCGGGCTCAGGGCCCACATGCACAAAGAGAACAAAGACTTTAAGGGGTATAAGTACAGGACCCCTGACAACAGAAAATTAGATCATCCTGGAATCAAGAAGGAACCTCTGCCAAGGAGAAAGCTGAATCTGAAAAAGGAAGACTGTCCTGCTGTTGCTTTGCTGGACTGACCTGTTGCTTTACTGCCAAGGATAGGGGAAGGACTTTGCTGCTGTGCTGTGTCCCCTGTCTTGAAGGAATCTCCAAGTGCCTGAGAAGAGCTGGCTCCCTGTTCTGAAGTCCCAGGAACAAAAGGACTTCACCCCCAACTTCCCTGAACTCTACTGAGAGAGTTCTGTCCTTCGTAGAGTGCTTGATCGAGTTGTGGGGCCTCTGGAAGTTGTACCTGTGCTGGGAAGCTTGAAACTAAGCTTGAGAGACTTTTTGCAATTGAAAAGTTATCGCATCGCTCGCTGCGGAGCGCATTCCCGACAGTGCGAGGAAATTCCCGCCGCTACGAATGCCGAGATCATCGCAGCGCCTGTTGCCGCTGAAAAGAGCCGTCGCATCCTTCGTTTGTGGGACGCACCAGACCAGTGCAGGAAAGTCTAACATCGCTGTGAGTGTTGTCGCTGGGTGAGATCGGCGCACTGCTTGCTCGCGGACCGCATCACGTCGCTGCGAGTGTCGTCGCAGGAGCCATCGCATCGAGGAGCTGCGAGAGAGATCACCACTGGTTCGCGCATCGTCGCCCCGGAGATCGTCGCAACTCCAGAGATCGTCGCATCGTGCCTTTGCGAAAACAAACTTCCTACGGAACCTACGCACCAGAATCCATACAAGTGGCCTTCCTCCCCATACAGACCGGAATCGTCGCAACACGCCCGCTGCGGCAGCGGGGCTGTCGCATCGCCACCCCAGGGTCTCAGGAGCAACGCATTGCTTGTTTTCCACCGCACCAGCTTCTGCTTTTGGAACTTTGTCGCAACTAAAAGGTACTGTGAGTAAACGTGACGCAACTGTGAACTTTTCACGCATCTGTGGATTATTTTATCGCAACCTAAAGAACTTACATTACAACCTTAAGAACTCTTTTGAAACCATATCCTTGAACTGTGTATGTTGGATTTTTGTTGTTTTGGTCTTGTGTAGTTTAGATTAAATACCTTTATTTTTCTAAACTGTTGTGGAGTCAGTTTGTGGTGTTTTCACTGTGTTACTGTGAGTGTTGGTACAAATACTTTACACATTGCCTCCTGAATAGCCTTGACTGCTCATGCCAAGCTACCTAGAGGGTGAGCAGGGGTTATCTCAGAGGGTTTCCTCCTTTTCCTGACTAGAATCAAGGGTCCCTATTTGGACAGTGGTCCCTACCTCTGCCAACTAGAGACCCCCAGTTCTAACATTGTTGGTCAGCGGTGTGGATTTGAACTTGTATTTGTACTAGACCCACAGTGATTGGTGTACATCACTAGTGAGGGCAGACCACTACCCCACCGCATACTGCTGCTTTTTGATTTTTTATTCGATTTTTGAGTAACTCTTCAAAGCATCATGTCTGCGAAAGGAAAGGCACTCAGTGAGGGGGCAGAAGTAGAATTGGAGTTTTCCATTGGAGATCTGTATTCATACAAAGTTGAGCAACTTAGGAAATTCTGCCTTGAGTTTGAGTGCCCCATAAAGAGCGCCTACAGAAAGGAGGAGCTGCAGAGAATCTTGAAGGCCCATTGGGAGGCACAAGAGGGAAATGATGATGTGAATGGAGAGAATGGTTTTCAAGTCACAGATCTGCCAGTGGGCAGAGTAGGCTCAGGAGCTGGCAGCAACCACTCCGGTAGGGGCCTCACCCCAGAAGAGTTACAAGAAAATCAGAGAGTAAGAGAATATGACTTGGAAGTCATGAAAATGAAGCAATTGGAAATGGATAAAGAGAGAGAAAAGGCGGCGGAGGAGAGCAAAAGTGCCAGCGCCTTGGAAGAAAATAAATTGCTTTTGGCTCATGAGTTGAGCATGAGAGATCTGAATCTTAAAGCCAAGGAGGGGGATGCCAGTTCAACTGGTGGCAGCGCACAGCCAGTGCATGGGGGTAAAGTATATATTCCCAAGGATCTGGTACAGAATAATAATAGGAGTGAGGATATTTATGCATGGTTTACATACTATGAGATTGCTTTGAGAATGAATGGTGTGCCTGAAGAGCATTGGGGGGCGGGCCAGTGGAAACATTTTGAGGCTTCTGGGAGGAGTGCTCTAGAGCCCTTAGAGATGGCAGATGCCATGACCTACCCCAATATGAAGGAGGCCTTATGTCTCCGGTATGGCATTTCTCCAGAGCAGTATAGACTGCAGTTTAGAAACTCTAAGAAGAGAGAGTCTGAGACTTGGATGGAGTGTGTGAATTTGTACTCGCGTGCACTGGAAGGTTGGATGAAGGGCAGTAAAGTAACTGATTTTAAGGGGTTGTTGCATTTAATTAGTTGGGAGCACTTGAGTAGTCTTTGTGTTCCAGAGCTGCGCCAGCATCTTTTAGACAGCAAGCTATCAGACCCCATTGAGTTTGCTAAGGAGGCAGACCGCTGGACCAGTACCAGAGTCCACAGAGGAATTGTGGGTACCACATCCAAAGGTGGGCAGGGTCCCCAGCAGAAGAGTGGGGGGGCAAGGGTAACCAAAAGGAGTTCTCACAAGGGCCCCAAAATAGTTCCCAGGGAAAGGAATCCCAACCCCCCAGACCTAGACAGCCATGGCCCCCGAAGGGCAAGTGGGACAATATAGATAACAGAAACAACAGGGGTCCACCTACCTGCTATCACTGCAAAGAGGTGGGCCACATTGCCCCCAACTGTCCCAAAAAGAACACAGCACCCACTGGTGCTCAAGCCCCAGGGTTATCGAGTATAGCTTTGGGCGGGGATTTGATTTCCAGTGGGGAAGAGGGCTTAGCAGTTATGTCCCTTGTCTCTCTAGGAGACCAACAGATGGCCCAGGAAACCTTACTGCCCCTGAACACTAAGAAATATGGCCAGATGGTGACCATCAATGGGAGAGAGGTCGAGGCTCTGAAAGACACCGGCGCCAGCGTGACATCTGTGAGGTGTCAGTGGGTGTCTGAAGAGCAAATCATCCCTGATGTACTCCGCCCTGTAGTGGCAGCTGACAGCTCAGTGCGCCTCTGCAAGCTGGCGCATGTTCCCTTTGAATGGGGGGGAGTCTCTGGTCTTTTGGAAGTTGTTGTCAGTGATGCCTTGCCGGTAGACTGTCTGCTAGGTAACGACCTGGAGAGTTCTCCATGGAAGGATGTAGAACACAGAACTCACTTGGAGATGTTGGGGTTGCCTGCGTGGATCTGTGTGACCACGCGTGCTATGGCAGCCAGTAAGGGTGACTTAGCAGAGCTGGAGCCTGAAACAGTGGCCCAGAGACCTGCCAGGAGAGGAAGAGGCAGGAGGCACGGGAAACCCGCCCCAGCAGTTCCCACGGTCCAGGAAGGAGCAGAACCTGAGGGGGATGCCCTGGAACCTACAGGGGAACAGGTGGCCGAACTGGGGGACCTCTCCGAGCTGACCCATTGGCAGCAGGAAGGTGGTCCCTCCAGGGAGGAATTCTGCCAGGCGCAGAAGGAATGTGCTTCCCTCATTGGTCTGCGGCAACAGGCTGCAGATCAGGCAGCAGGTGGAGCAGCCAGAGATCACTTTATCTACTGGGAAGATGACTTATTGTATAGTGAGCCTAAGTTTGCTGAGCCCAGTGCAGCCCGTGTGCTGGTGGTACCCGAGCGCTTCAGAAACTTCCTAATGGGTCTGGCTCATGACGTGCCTCTCGTAGGATATCTGGGGAAAGACAAGACCCTAAACAGGCTTGTCAACCACTTCCACTGGCCCCAGATGAAGAAGCACGCTGGTTCCTTTTGTAGGTCTTGCCAAACCTGTCAAGCCAGTGGCAAGACTGGAATGAAGTTGAAGGCACCCCTCCAACCCTTTCCAGTGGTGAGCACCCCTTTCGAGCGGGTTGGCATAGACATTGTAGGGCCCCTGGACCCCAAGACAGCCTTAGGCAACAGGTTCATCCTGGTCTTGGTGGACCATGCCACCCGGTACCCGGAAGCTGTCCCTCTCAGGACAATCACAGCCCCCGTGGTGGGCTGTGCATTGATGGGGATCTTTTCCCGTGTGGGGTTCCCCAGTGAGGTGGTCTCCGACCGGCGTACCATCTTCATCTCTAGGTACATGAAGTCTCTGTGGGAGGAGTGTGGGGTAACTTATAAGTTCACCACTGCTTACCACCCTCAAGGAAATGGGTTGGTTGAAAGATTCAACCGGACCCTAAAAGGTATGATTATGGGCCTACCGGAGCCCATGAGACGGAAATGGGACGTCTTGTTACCATGCCTGTTGTTTCCTACAGGGAGGTGCCTCAGAAGTCCTTAGGGTTCAGTCCCTTTGAGCTCCTGTATGGCCACCCTGTTAGAGGACCTCTCACACTGGTGAAGGAGGGGTGGGAGAAATCCCGTGGGAAAACCCCCCAGGATGTGTTCAGCTATGTGCTGGCCATTCGCAACCAGACACAACGCTTCAGGAAGCTCGCTCAGGAGAACCTGGAAGCTAGCCAGGAAGAAATGAAAAGATGGTACGACCAGAATACCACTCTGGTCGAATTTCAACCTGGGCAGAAAGTGTGGGTGATGGCGCCAGTGGAGCCTTGTGCGCTCCAGGACAAGTGGACTGGGCCATATGAGGTGGTGGAAAGGAAAAGTGAGGTAACCTACCTGGTTAACCTGAGGACCCCCAGACAACCCCGGAGAGTCTTGCATGTGAACCGCCTCAAACCACACTTTGAGAGGTTTGAAGTGACAATGCTCCTGGCTACAGATGCAGGAGGGGAGGAGGATAGTGATCCTCTCCCTGACCTCCTGGCAGCTAAGGAGCAAGACGGGTCAGTAGATGGTGTGGTCCTCTCGCCCACCCTGATCCAAGAACAGCAAAGAGACTGTCGCCAAGTGTTGGGTCAATTCTCCTCTCTGTTCTCCCTGACCCCAGGTGTCACCAACTGGTGCGTCCATGATGTGGACACTGGAGATAGTCTGCCTGTGAAACAGAAATTTTACAGGGTAGCTGACAAGGTCAGAGCCAGCATCAAGGAAGAAATTTCCAAGATGTTGGCGCTAGGGGTGAGTGAGCCAGTGAGCCCTCCAGCAGCCCCTGGGCAAGCCCAGTGGTCTTGGTACCCAAAGCTGCTGCGCCCGGTGCCACTCCAGAACTCCGGTTTTGTGAGGACTACCGTGGGCTCAATGCGGTCACGAAGACTGACACACACCCCATCCCCAGAGCTGATGAGCTCGTGGATCTATTGGGAGCTGCCCAGTACCTCAGTACCTTTGATTTGACCTCTGGGTACTGGCAGATTGCCTTAACTGATGGGGCCAAAGAGAGGTCTGCATTCTCAACGCCAGAGGGGCACTTCCAGTTCCGAGTCATGCCCATTGGGTTGAAGAATGCCCCTGCCACCTTCCAGAGACTGGTTAACCAGGTACTGACCGGGCTGGAGGAATTCAGCGCCGCATACCTGGATGACATTGCAGTGTTCAGCTCCACGTGGGAGGAACACTTGCAACACCTCTGTGAAGTGTTGAAGGCTCTGCAAAGGGCAGGCCTCACTATCAAGGCCAGCAAGGGCCAGATAGGGCAGGGATCTGTGGTGTATTTGGGGCACCAGGTGGGGAGCGGCCAGGTGGAGCCCCTACAGGCAAACATTGATACCATTCTGGCTTGGGAGCCCCCCAAAACCCAGACAGAGGTGAGAGCCTTTTTAGGACTCACTGGGTATTACAGACGATTTGTCAAGGGATATGGCACCATTGTCGCCCCCTTGACAGAACTCACTTCTAGGAAGTTGCCCAAGAGAGTGGACTGGACTGAAGCCTGCCAGACTGCTTTTGAAACCCTGAAAACTGCCATGTGCACAGCACCGGTGCTCAAGGCACCTGATTTTTCCAGTGAGTTTATAGTGCAGATAGACTCTTCAGAGCATGGTGTGGGAGCAGTACTCTCACAAGTCACTGAGGAGAATGGAGACCAGCCCGTCGCTTTCATTAGTAGGAGGCTACTCCCCAGGGAACGGAGGTGGAGTGCAATTGAAAGGAAAGCTTTTGCTGTGGTCTGGGCTCTGAAGAAGTTGAGGCCCTACCTGTTTGGGACTCACTTCCGTGTTTGGGCCGACCACAGGCCCCTCAGGTGGTTAATGCAAATAAGGGGTGAGAACCCAAAACTGTTGAGGTGGTCCATCTCCCTACAGGGAATGGGCTTTACGGTGAAACACCGCCCTGGTACAGAGCACGCCAACGCTGATGGTCTGTCCAGGTTTTTCCGCCTTAGTGAAGAGAACCCCCAAGAGGGTGGGTAGTTCTCCCCACTTTCAGCTGGAGGGGACACGTGTTAGACCTGGCATCTTTAGTGTGGTTTCCCCCTATCTATTTACCTCTACCTCCTGTATTTTTGATGCTGTGCTGGATTTCGTTTTGCTGGTTTAGATGCTTTGGACACTCTGTCACTGCTGATCAGTGCCAGAGTGTAAGTGCTCCCTATGTAAATTGTTATCATGATTGGATATACCCGATTGGCATATTTGTATCACCACGAAGTCCCTAGTAAAGTGCACGGGGTGTGCCAGGGCTGGTGATGACAAATGCTACTAGTGGGCCTGCAGCACTGATTGTGCCACCCACATAAGTAGCTCTAAAATGGTGTCTCTGGCCTGCCACTGCAGTGCCTGTGTGCAGTCTAGGAACTGCTGTGTCCTCCTGGTCAGTGTCCCTACTGATCAGGCCTAACCCTTCCCTTTTTGTGCACATTAGTCACCCCTATGGAAGGCCCAAGGTACCCCCCTGGGCAGGTTGCAGTGTATGTGAAAGGTAGAGCATGTACTGGTGCAGGTGACATGCTCTGGTAGTGAAAGGTAGCCATTTTCGTTTTTCACTATTGTAAGGCTATCTTGCTCCATAGGTAACATGGGGGATGCTGGCTACAGTGGCTATCAGCATTTCTTCCCATAGGAACAAGATAGGACAAAAGAGTCTAGTATCCCTGAACTCAGAATTTAATAACACATCTTTTAGGAGAGGTTGTTTTTAAATCCTGTGTTTGAGATCAGCACTTTTAGAAAGTTGCTGTTCTCTTGTCTGACCCTTCTGTGTGCCTTGGCCTGTTTGTGTATTGACTGTCTGGTTTGAGAGTGACAGGGGCTGGGGATTCCCCGGGAGGCTGGCTGAGTCAGCCCTAGGCTGAATGACTGCATTTGCAACCTGAGTGGTGGGAGGAGCTAGCACCTGGGCCTGAATAGGGCTGTGCCTGCCTGCCACAATGCTGGCTCCACCTCCTGATGGGCGTCTGACGACCCTGCCCCTCACTCTGAAAGGAAAGGAGAAGCCAGGAAAACAAAGTACTCAAGAAACACCCAGAACTGGTTCAGACCGGGCTCAGGGCCCACATGCACAAAGAGAACAAAGACTTTAAGGGGTATAAGTACAGGACCCCTGACAACAGAAAATTAGATCATCCTGGAATCAAGAAGGAACCTCTGCCAAGGAGAAAGCTGAATCTGAAAAAGGAAGACTGTCCTGCTGTTGCTTTGCTGGACTGACCTGTTGCTTTACTGCCAAGGATAGGGGAAGGACTTTGCTGCTGTGCTGTGTCCCCTGTCTTGAAGGAATCTCCAAGTGCCTGAGAAGAGCTGGCTCCCTGTTCTGAAGTCCCAGGAACAAAAGGACTTCACCCCCAACTTCCCTGAACTCTACTGAGAGAGTTCTGTCCTTCGTAGAGTGCTTGATCGAGTTGTGGGGCCTCTGGAAGTTGTACCTGTGCTGGGAAGCTTGAAACTAAGCTTGAGAGACTTTTTGCAATTGAAAAGTTATCGCATCGCTCGCTGCGGAGCGCATCTTCGACAGTGCGAGGAAATTCCCGCCGCTACGAATGCCGAGATCATCGCAGCGCCTGTTGCCGCTGAAAAGAGCCGTCGCATCCTTCCTTTGTGGGACGCACCAGACCAGTGCAGGAAAGTCTAACATCGCTGTGAGTGTTGTCGCTGGGTGAGATCGGCGCACTGCTTGCTCGCGGACCGCATCACGTCGCTGCGAGTGTCGTCGCAGGAGCCATCGCATCGAGGAGCTGCGAGAGAGATCACCACTGGTTCGCGCATCGTCGCCCCGGAGATCGTCGCAACTCCAGAGATCGTCACATCGTGCCTTTGCGAAAACAAACTTCCTACGGAACCTACGCACCAGAATCCATACAAGTGGCCTTCCTCCCCATACAGACCGGAATTGTCGCAACACGCCCGCTGCGGCAGCGGGGCTGTCGCATCGCCACCCCAGGGTCTCAGGAGCAACGCATTGCTTGTTTTCCACCGCACCAGCTTCTGCTTTTGGAACTTTGTCGCAACTAAAAGGTACTGTGAGTAAACGTGACGCAACTGTGAACTTTTCACGCATCTGTGGATTATTTTATCGCAACCTAAAGAACTTACATTACAACCTTAAGAACTCTTTTGAAACCATATCCTTGAACTGTGTATGTTGGATTTTTGTTGTTTTGGTCATGTGTAGTTTAGATTAAATACCTTTATTTTTCTAAACTGTTGTGGAGTCAGTTTGTGGTGTTTTCACTGTGTTACTGTGAGTGTTGGTACAAATACTTTACACATTGCCTCCTGAATAGCCTTGAGTGCTCGTGCCAAGCTACCTAGAGGGTGAGCAGGGGTTATCTCAGAGGGTTTCCTCCTTACCCTGACTAGAATCAAGGGTCCCTATTTGGACAGTGGTACCTACCTCTGCCAACTAGAGACCCCCAGTTATAACAAGGGTTTATCTTCCTATTTGGAATTTGTAACAATCCCACGGCACAGGTTTATTCTGTTAAGATTTCGGCTTACCTTTATTACCTGCATGTTTGGCCATTCTGCTGGTATCTTCGCCCAAATGAACTCCTGTGTTGCCCATGTGATGACACTTCCCAACAATCTGATTTGCACATTTTCTTCTTCTGTAAATTTTATTGTAAACAAAGGAAAAGGTTTCTAATTCCGCTTTTAAGTACGCACAATTTTAGACAATGTCGCCTGGCCTTGAATTTTTCACGTATGGTGTCTGATCATTTGACTTGTAATACTGTTGCCTCCTTTTTATGCGTGTGTTTGAAAACGAGGAAATTGTGTATTGACTAACATTTATGAAATGCTTCTTTCCAGTTTTAATCTGAACTTTTTTATCTGTGATGTATACTTGTACTTTTATGATTAACTTTGTTTTAATCAAATAAAATACGTTTGATTGATTGAAGTGGACAAACTTGGCATTCAGGATTATGATAGCAGGCAAGCTCAAGATAGAATTGGTTTTAAGCCAATGGCACAAGCCAGGGTAAAGTCCCCGCTGTCTCTAGAGAAGGGCTGGTGATGTCCACTGCAGCTATCATCCATACCCCATGGATAATCCTTCTTGTATGCTACTTCAGCAAGCCTTTCTAAATATGAGAATGCATGGGGGTTGATGGCTGCACCAGAGGGCCATGGATTGGTCAGGTTGCCCATGCCCAACTGCATTTGGGTGCCAGGAAAGTCCCTCTTTTTTGCCATATGCAAATCAGTCTTGACCCTGTTCCCCATAGGAACAGTCCACCCCAAACTGCAGAGCCAGGTCTTCCCTGGACGGGAAACAATCATCCTGGGTCCAGTTTTGGGGTAACACCCCTCATGAGCCAGGGTAGCTTGAATCCAGTGGCAAAGTGAGCAAGGGAAGCACGTCCGGGCATATCCTGCTAACTTAGGGCAAACAAGGCAAAAACCAGGAGATGACGGACGGAGCACTGAAACTTTTTAGACACTCACCCCTGCCACAAATCTAGGTTGAATCTATCATCGTTCGTTAGCTCACGTCGCCACCCCAGTTCAGACCCAGCCATATGCAAATCAGTCTTGACCCTGTTCCTCGTGGGAACATTCCAGCCCGAACTGCCAAGCCAGGTCTTCCCTGGACTGGAAACAAGCATCCTGGGACCAGTTTCGGGTTAACAATCCTCATCAGCCAGGCTAGCTTAAGTCCAGTGGCAAAGTGAGCAACGTACCCACGTCTGGGCATATCCTGACAACTTAGGGAAAACAAAGCAAACACAACGGATGATGGATGGAGAGCTGAAACTTTTCAGACACTCACCCCAAGTCACAGATCCGGGTTGAATCCATCATCGTTCTTCAGCTCACTGCGCCCCCCACCCCCTCCACCAGTTCAGACCCAGCATAAGCAAATCAGCCTTGACCCTATTCCTCTTGTGAACATTCCAGCCTGAGTTGCCAAGCCAGGTCTTCCCTGGACTGGAAACAATCATCCTGGGACCAGTTTTGGGGTAACACTCCTCATCAGCCAGGTTAGCTTGAAACCAGTAGCAAAGTGAGCAATGTACCCACGTCTGGTCATACCCTGCCAACTTAGGGAAAACAAAGCAAACACAAGGAGATGATGGATGGAGCGCTGAAACTTTTTAGACACTAACCCCAAGTCACAGATCTGGGTTGAATCCATCATCGTTCTTTAGCTCACTTTGCGTCCCCCCCCCCCCCCCCCCCCCCCCCCCCCAGTTCAGACCCAGCATATGCAAATCAGTCTTAACCCTGTTCTTCGTGGGAACAGTCCAGCCTGAATTGTCAAGCCAGATCTTCCCTGGACTGGATACAAGCACCCTGGGACCAGTTTTGGGTTAACAATTCTCATCAGCCAGGCTAGCTTAAGTCCAGTGGCAAAGTGAGCAACTTACCCACGTCTGGGCATACCCTGCCAACTTAGGGCAAACAAAGCAAACACAAGGAGATGGTGGATGGAGCTCTGGAACTTTTCAGACACTCACCCCCAGTCACAGATCTGAGTTGAATCCATCATCGCTCTCTAGCTCACTTCGCCACCCCTGTTCAGTCCTAGCCATATCCAACTCAGTCTTCTTGACCCTTTTCCTCATGGGAAAGTTCAGCCTGAACTGCCAAGCCAAATCTTCACTGAACTGGAAACAAGCTTCATGGGACCAGTTTTGGGGTAACACTCCTCATCAGCCAGGCTAGCTTGAATCCAGTGGCAAAGTGAGCAACTGACCCATGTCTGGGCATACCCTACCAACTTAAAGCAAACAAATTAAACACAAGTAAATGATTGACAAAGTTCTGAAACTTTTCAGACATTCACCCCCAGTCACAGATCTGGGTTGAATCCATCATCGTTCTTTAGCTCACTTCGTCACCCCAGTTCAGATTTAGCCATATGAAAATCAGTCTTGACCTTGTTCCTTATGGTAACAGTCCAGCCAGAACTGCCAAGCCAGGGGCCCGATATCCCTCATTGGATAACATTGGGAATCAGCACTCTGCACCCGGCCGCCCTGGTGCCGGCTGAGGGTTCTCTAGGAGTGCATCCTTGACCCTGGGGGGACCCTTGTTCTAACCCCAGAAAACCAACTCCCAAACCTAAGTACTTACCTGTAAACCGATAAGTTAATTTCCTCCCCCATAGGATTACACTGTCTGCTTTTCTGTGAAAAAAATGTTGTGTGGAGCAGGAAAATTGTATGAAACCTAAAGAAACTGTGTACTCACAAAAACTGCTTTACTTACCTTTTATTTAGGAAATGTCCCAGTGTGACATCTAGGCATATCCCAATGAGTAGAAAAAGTAATCTAGTAAGTATTCAGACAGTTACTGCAAAGTAATTTCAATTGTTTCTGAATAATTAACCTATGTGTATCCAAATCAATTACATACAACTGCATTCAACTGTGTTATTCCTGCAAAGTATTATTTCACTTACCTGCACCAGGTCTGGCTTGGCTCTTGAAATAAAATAAAATAATATTGTTACAAAACAAATTGGTCAGAGTTCAGTGTTTGAGTGTGTGAAATCCTCTCTTGCCTGAGTGTGTACAATAAAGGGGAATATCCCGAACAACGGCTCTGGAACAACGAGATCTGGAGTCATGCAAGCCGAACAACGACTTGCCCGAACAACGACTCAGCCTTAACCACGCATGTGCGTGGTTAAGGCTGATTCTGTCTAGGTTTTTTGTAGGTTGGGTGTGCTCCTTTATAGGACTAGCATGTGATACTCACAATGTCAGGGCGCTCCTATAATGTGTTAGGGATAGGTAACTGAAATACTAATCGTGGTGCGTCTAGAGAAGGGGCAAGTACCCAACACCCCTGATTTTCTGTACACACAGAAATGAAAGACTTAGAATCTGATTTATTAGATAGATGGGAGAAGGAATTGACATCTTCCTCCAGGAACCTAATGAATATCCTGATCGAGAATGCGGAACGTAGAATTAAGAAATTACTGGAGGAGATTCAGAAAATTGAGGATGAGATTAAGGAATTGAATATGCCTGAGGCTACTATAAAGAATTATACGATATTAGATAATTACTTGAATGACCTCCAGGCGGACATCAAATGTAGGAAGGCAAGGAAACTACAACGAGATGAGAGGGATTATAAGTCAGGCCGTGTCTTCACATTTGCTAAGCGATTTGATTACTTAATTCAGCAATCCCGTGGCTCCAAACAGAAGTCTACTCCAACACCTACTATGAGTGGATGTGAAACAGAAGCATCCTCGCTGGCTAGTAGTGAGAATGAGGAGGTGGATGGTTCATTGCTATCTGAGGCAAATGCAGAAGATAACAGTAATTTTTTAGAGGAGGTAAAACGAGTCAGAATAGGGAATCGGGACAGTACCTTCAGTGGCAGAGGTGGGGGTCTGTCAAGACAAGGAGAGGATCAAGGGGCAAGGGGTCAACAGGCACCAAGAAGAGGAATGAGGCTCAGGTCGTGGAAAGAGTAACTGACAGTCCTGATACTGCGGACTGTGAACTAGAGATTGTTAACCTATCGCATTTGACTCTCACAGATGATATGATTTCTTTGTTAAAGAAGGGTCTTGGTTTTTGTCCGAATGTATTACCGGATTGGTATCAAACGAAAATTGACATATACAAATTTGTAAGACTGCTTAAAATTAAGAAACATTTTGTGCATGTACCAATTAAAGATAAGAGTTACGAGCATCTACAGACTATTAATGACCTGAGTATAGAGGGGGCGAATGCAACTAAGCTACTGCTATCACTCACGGAGAATGAACATGACCCGATTACTATGGCTAAGTTACTGGATGATTTAGAGATCAACAGATTTGAGAGTGTGAGCAGTGGCCTAAAATTGAAATCTAAGTGGACACCGCAACTTGGAACAGGCAACACTATAGATACTTTTCATAAAATGGTGGAATTGGACATTAATAAGATACTTGACAAGGGCTCTAAACGTGGACTACATAGTAAGCCAGATAATTTGACCACTGCAGAAAGAATAGCACTCAGAACTCTGAGAGACAATGACAATATTACCATCCGTATTGCTGATAAGGGGGGTAATATCGTCGTCATGGATACTGAACAGTATAATGCAGAAATTTACTCTCAGCTAGACGATGCGAGGTACTATGAACTACTGAACAGTAATCCTCTGGAAACATTAAAAACTAATATTAACAAGAAACTGAGAGAGTGGTATGACCTGACACTACTAGATATTGACGAGTATAACTATCTTACTATTATGACACCAAAGGCACCTTGTCTCTACACGCTACCAAAAATTCATAAGAATAGGGACAATCCACCGGGGAGACCAATAATTTCCGGGATCGGTGGTCCAACTGAAAGGATTTCACAGTATATTGATATATTTTTAAGACCTTATGTACAGTCATTGCCCTCGTATATTCAGGATACCAAACACGTGTTGAATATTATGTCAGATGTCGCATGGGAGGAAGGGATGTATCTAGTGACACTAGATGTGGTCTCACTTTACTCGAATATTGAACACTCCCTTGGCATAGCAGCAGTAGAGACCTTTCTTAACAAGAGGTCGGTAGAATTTTTTGAACACACTCAAATGTTGTTAGATATGACCGATACTGTATTGAAGAACAATGTGTTCCTCTTTGATCGAAAATGGTACAGACAGCGCCTCGGGACCGCGATGGGATCCAGATTCGCTCCGTCTTTTGCTAACCTCTTCATGGGGTGGTTTGAGGCGGAGTGGGTCTGGGGCCACCGTGGTCAGAGATGGATTGACAATATCCAATACTGGGGCAGATTTATAGACGACTGCCTCATGATTTGGACGGGCTCACTTGTGGATCTTCTTGACTTCTTTGATCACTTGAACAACAATGATGTCAACTTACGGTTTACAACTAAATATGATACAAAGAAAATTGAATTTCTAGATGTAGAATTGTTTGTGAAAGATATGAAACTCTGTTCTAGGATGTTTAGGAAAGATACGAGCTGTAATGCAGTACTATATGCAACAAGTTGCCATCCTAACTACCAGAAGAGATCTATTCCCTATTCAGAGATGGTCAGAGCAAGGAGAAACTGTTCTGAGCAAGAGGACTTTGAGTATAACCTATCAGATATGTCGAACAGATTTATAGCCCGTGGCTATAACACTGATTGTGAAGGCTAGGAGGCGAGCTAAGAACTTACGTAGGCAGCAAACCTTAGCATGTAAAGAGAAAGGTGGTGAAAATATTGATAAAGTACGACTAATCACATAATATAATACGGAATCTAGGGTATTATACTCTATTGTGAATAAACACTGGCACTTACTGCGAGCTGATAATGATCTACTACCTTTTATAACGGAGAGACCCTCTATTACGTACAGGAAAGGTAGGACATTAGCTAATGACTTGAGCCCTAGTTACCCCAATAAACTCAAGAAAGGAGATTGGCTAACTGATGCAAGGAAGGGCTTCCATAAATGTGGCCGCTGTAACTCATGCAGATGGGCCAGGAAGAAGGTACTACAATTTAGTTACAATGGCTCTGATGTATATGATATCAATGTATTCATCAACTGTGACACAACATATGTCATATACGTTATATCCTGCTCGTGTGGCCAAATATATGTTGGTAGCACCATTAGGAGGCTCAGGGATAGGATGATGGAGCACTTTCGAGCCTGGAAGAATGGTGATACAAGATACCCCATTGCTGCCCACAGTGTACAAAACTGTGACAAACAGAATCAACATCAATTTAGCTACCATGCTATTGATCATGTTGCTCCAGACCCGAGGGGGGGCAACAGACAGCTCAAGTTGAGAAGGAGGGAAGTGATCTGGATTATGAAATTGAGGGCAGTAGAGCGGGGTTTGAATATTGACAATGAATATCAGTACTATCTTGGGCAGGATTAATGTGGATTATATGCTGTATAGAATGTGATAATATGAAGCTAATGTCCCATAGCACACATAGTGCTCTCTTATATATGAGGCAGTGAAGTGTATGTACTATAATATTGTTGATACTGGATGTGCCTCCATGGGTGGCCTATTTGGGTTCTGATGCTATACTCCGTATATAGCCTTTGAAGATGATTTTGTGCAGATATATGCCCATGTGTAATGAATAACCACATATATTGTATGCTTAGATATCTGCGATGGATGGTAATCTACTAATTCACTTCTATTCCCACTTTCACACTATTACATTACTAATACCCTATGACACTGGGTGACATAATTCACTCTTATGACGAATCTGTACTTTACTTTGGCTCTGTCAGGGTTTACGTGTGTGCACTTCAGGAATGTAGTACATCTATTTGTTTACATGCATTTATGTTTATGCATGATAGTGAGAATACTGACTGTGATGAGCGCTTCTATCAATACCGCAATATGTGTGGACCACAATCAAATCTGGGTACAACCTTGATGATTGTAATTCTCTTACAAGAGACACAGCTTCAGACGAAATACTTAGTAGAGATTATTAAAATAATAAGATACTAATAGCGCAAGGTTGCGATAATATTCGACAAAAACTTGTGAATGATAGGATTGACACGAGGGATTTAAAATATATTGCGGTCTGTATACTACTATAATGACTATAATATTGGAGGGGCGTGGCTTGGGCGCCGATGGCGATGGTCGCCTGAGAGCTCGGCTCCGGGACTGAGCCCGGATTTATCCTGTAAATCGGAGGCTGCGGGGCACCCCAGACCCCGCATTCGGCTGAGCGGACCGACGGAGACTTGCCGGGGCCCTTGGTGGGGCTTGGACGAGGGTTGCTCCGGAGTGCAACCGAAGTTTGCGGAGTCGCGGAGTGCGACCCAACATGGCGCCCGGACTTCTTTGTCCCCCTGGCCGGACCCACTGACTTGGAGGAACGTCGCAAGCAGCGACTTGCGCCCGGCCTCGCCATCCCCGACTGCTCTGTACACTGGCTGTCTATTGGATCGGATTTCTCACGACGAGTTTGCACTCGGTTGGGTGGCCGGGCGGATGCCCACGTTATAGGGGACCCCGGGAGCGGACGCCCTGTGATCCAGGCGGTGGCCCGTCTCGCGACTCCGCACCTAGCTACGTCTTCCCGGCCAGCCCACTTCCATGGGAGGCGCGACACCTTGGCGCTACACATAGTCCGGTGGAGTTGGAGACCCTCACCCTGGATCTCTAGCGGGTGAGCGGGCCTGCCTGGCACGGCGACGGTTGTCTCCGCCCCCTCATCGGTGCCCTCGGACGCCGTGGCGGTGGCGTGAGTCGAAGCGGAGAAGTCTCCACAGGCCCTGGAGACGGAGGTCTCCCGTACTCGATCTGAGGACCAGTAGCCGGGAGGGTCGTGGTCGACGCCTGCACCCGGAGACGCCTACTCCGGGACCTTCACGGAGTGCCCCCGGCGACATGGGGAAACCTAGAGGAGCCAAGGGGCCCACCCCGACCGCCTCGGACTCGGAAGCCCAGGACAAAGAAGAGCTTGGGGACCCAAAGAGTTCTGATGGCGCGTCGATGCAACGGCAGTTCGACCGCGTCCTAGAGGCAATAACGACCACGAGATCGGCCCTCCAACAGGACATTGCCCAGGTGGCGACGAGCCTAGGTCTCCTCAGAGCGGACCATGGCAAACTTTCGGACCGGGTCAAAGAAGTGGAGAGCTCGGTGAAAACCTTGGAGCCGGCGCAGCGAACCTTGGCTGCGACAATGAAGGATGCCCTGTCCCGAATTGCGTCCCTGGAGCAGAGGGCGGAGGATGCGGAAGGCCGCAACAGGCGGAACAACATTCGTGTGGTGGGCCTCCCGGAAAAAATCGAAGATGGCGACATGGTGACATACTTGGAGGCCTGGCTCCGTGACACGGTGGCCCCGGAGGGGCTGTCCTCCTTCTACACTCTGGAGCGTGCCCACAGAGTCCCGGCGCGGCCGCCGCAACAGGGACGCCCCCCGAGGCCGGTGGTGGCGCGATTATTGCACTTTCGGGACAGGGATTTAATCCTCAACGCCGCCAGGCATAATGGTCCATTCAAAGTAGCGAACAGTCAGGTGAACATCTTTCCGGATTACACCTACGAGACTCAACGCAAGCGTTTCTCCTTCCTGGCGGTCAAGCGCGAGCTCAGGAGCGAGCGCATCCAGTACTCGCTTCTCTACCCTGCAAGGCTCCGCATCATAGTCGACGACAAAACTCAGTTCTTCGACACCCCGGAGGATGTCTGTGCCTGGCTCGAGCTTTATAGGGCGGGGAAAGATGGCTTCGGCTCCTCGTCCCAACAGGCAGATGAGCCGGAACAGAGACGGCGATCCAGGAGGATCAGGAATCGCCGCGGCCGCACGGGAGGGCCCTCCACTGCAGAGACGTCGTCGGAGCGGAGGGGAGTGCTGGAAGTGTTGTCGGAGTTGTCGGGTGCACGGGACGAAGCCATCGAGGAGGAGGAAAACCTGGGTGAAGAGGTGGCACCATCGGACTCGGAGGACTCAGTGACTGATAGTGCCCATACACCGGTGATCACACCGAAATCGGTGGAGGACCTTTTGGATGGACAAGGGTAACGGGGTGTGCTGCCTTATTTTGGGTGGGGGCCCGGCAGGGGGGGAGGCGGTTGCCGTCCGTAAGCTGCTGACAACGAGGGGGGGGGGGTGCCCCTGTTTCTGCCCCGGGAGAGGTTGTCGACACTGTTTGGGGCTTGCTATGGTCCTGGTGGCCGAAACGTCGAGGGCCCACTGCCTCCGCCCGGCCCGCACCTGGCCCTTAAGGCCTTCCCACGGTGGCGACCGTGGGATTAGTTGGGGTTATTGGGTTGATGGAAGGCGAGGTTTGGATGGGATCTAGATGGTATAGTTTGGGTCCTGTTCTGGGGTGGGTGGGTGAGGGTTTGGTTCGTTCTTGGGTGGTTTGGTTTTGGTTGGGGGAAATGGCCGCCATCAGTGCTGGGAGGAATGATGTCTTTTCTTTGTGGGGACCCGGATGGGGAGATTGTGCGAGAACGTTATGGGACAATGGCTGATGTTGCTAACTTGAAATGTGTCACTTGGAACGTAAGGGGGCTTCATACTATGTCCAGGCGCCACAAGGTCCACGCTTATTTAGTGCGTAGGGGAGTGCAAATGGCGCTGCTGCAGGAAACTCATCTGAACAAGGCGGAAGGGGCGGCGCTACAGCGTAGATGGCGGGGGCAGGTCTTTTCCACCTCGTACTCCGCTTATGCCAGAGGGGCGCTAATATGGATCAGGGCGGGGGTCCCCTTCCAGGTCACGAGAACAGTGATAGATCCGGAGGGGCGATACGTGGCCATCTCGGGAACTCTGGGAGGGAGGGACTTGAACGTTTGCTGTGTGTATGCTCCTAACATGGACCAGACTGCCTTCCTTTCCAGGTTATCGGGCTCGTTGGCCCACTTCTTCTCCGGGCCCCTTCTGCTTGGCGGAGACTTCAATTCCGTAGTGGACGTAGACATTGATCGCTCGCATCCACCGCTTCCCGATTCTCCGGTTCGTCGCACAGCTAAGGGTCGTCAGGATTGGCAGACTCGCTGGGGTTTGACGGACATCTGGAGGGCGCATCACCCCGCAGCTCGGGATTATTCATATTTCTCGAGCCTTCATGAGTTACATGTCAGACTGGATGGCTTTCTAGGGTCGCCCGAACTGGTCTCGGCGGCGGTCCGATCCGAGTACTTATCCAGGACCGTCTCGGACCATAACCCCCTCCTGCTGGACCTTCGCTGGTTCCCCGGGAGGCCGGCGGTGCCCACCTGGAAGCTGCAACCCGAGACCCTTGAGGACAGTGTTTTCAGGGCGGACCTAGGGGACAAGGTGGTGGAATTTTTTGCATCCAACGGTGGCACCGCGAGTACCAGAGCGTTAGAGTGGGATGCTTTTAAGGTAGTGGTGAGGGGTTACTGTATCTCTAAGAAGGTGGGCATGAGGCGTGTTATCCTAGCTGACTTAGATGCAGCGGATCGGACACTCCGCGAGCTTGAACTTCGGCGCCCCGGACACCCGGAATTGCAAACACGGACGGCGGAGGCGAGGGAAAAGGTGGCGGCAGAGGTCGAACGGCTCCGCTGTTTTGACTATAAGGCCTACACGGTCCGATCCATCGCAGAGGGGGACAGATCGAGCGCGTTGTTGGCGTGGTTGGCGAACCCTACGCGCCAATCCCAATCGACGACGAGTATGCGACAGGCAGACGGCACCGAGGTATACACCCAACCGGAGATTCTTAGCTGCTTCCGGCATTATTACGAATGTTTATACCGTAGTCGCTCCGCACGAGACCCTGACCGACTTGAGGATTATTTACGTCCACTGGAGCTCCGCACGGTGGAGCAGGAGGTGGCGAAAGCCCTGGGATCCGACATTGAGCTGGGGGAGATCCGCGGGGCCATCAAACGGATGGCGAGGAACAAGACCCCGGGCCTAGATGGCCTGCCGGTGGAGTTTTATGCAGCTTACGCTGACCTCCTAGCCCCTCGACTATTGGTGGTCTACAGGGAGGCGAAGAGGCTGGGGCGACTCCCGAGCTCGATGTGTGAGGCGTTGGTGGTTCCTCTCCTTAAACCAGGCCGAGACTCGTCCGACCCGGGGTCTTACCGTCCCCTGTCGATGCTGACGGTGGACTATAAAATACTGAGCAGCATATTGGCCTCGAGGCTGCTGGGACACATGAGTTCCCTGGTGCATGTGGACCAAGCTGGTTTTATCCCACGACGGAACACGACTATGAATATCCGCAGGTTGTTCCGTTTGCTAGGGGAACCATTTGTGGATGCCCCGTCCCCGGTCGTCCTGTCGGTGGACTTAGAGAAGGCTTTTGATAGCCTGGAGTGGGACTACCTCTGCACGGTGCTGCGGAGATTCGGCCTCGGGGAGGGCTTTATCAGGTGGACCACGGTTCTATATGCCTCCGCGTCGGCCAGGGTCCGGGCGGGACCGCTGATCTCCTCGAGGTATCCGGTAGAACGAGGCACGCGACAGGGGTGTTCACTGTCCCCACTTCTCTTTGCGCTGGCGGTGGAGCCACTCGCGCTGCACCTTCGATCGGGAGCCCATTATACGGGCTTGTGGACGCCTGCGGGCCCGCATTATGTTTCACTATATGCAGACGACCTGTTGCTCTTCCTGGAGGACCCGCTCGACGCTTTACGTGGAGCGGCGGTGGCGCTCACAGAGTTCGGGGAGGTCTCGGGTCTCCGTGTGAATTGGCCCAAGACCTGTCTTTTTCCGGTACGCAGGGGCACTCCTGCCCCTGCCCTAAGTAGGGAGATTAGGTGGGAACCCGACTGCTTTAAGTACCTCGGGGTATTTGTTTATCACGACCAACCTGACCTCCTAGATGGGAACATTGCCCGCAGCATTCGGGCACTCCGAGGCTGCATGGCCTTTTGGGCCACGCTGCCGCTTTCGGTGGCGGGACGGATCGCCCTGCTTAAAATGGTGGCGCTTCCCCGGCTATTATACTATTTCCGGACTCTACCGATCTGGGTCCCACCGGCCACGTTTCGACTGTTACGCTCCATGGTGGTCGGATTCCTCTGGGGATCGGGCCGCCGGCGGGTGGCCCTCAAGACCCTGATGAGACCGAAAGACGAGGGGGGGCTCGCGGTGCCGGACTTTGAAAAGTATTATCTGGCGGCGCAGCTCCAGACCTTCACCCAGGAGGTCGCCAGGGAATTCCGGGGCCCGGAAGACGGGAGGGGAACGGGCATGGCCAGGCATGTTCTATCCTTTATATCGCTGCGACAGCGATTGGCCCTTCGGGACTTGTCGATGGAGGAGCGGACTATCCGCCTGTGTTGGAACCGGGCCCACGCCCGGGGCCAACTGAGGATCCCCTATGTGCCTGAAATACCGTTGGGGATGTTGACGGCCCTCCCCCATGGAGGGGATTGGTCACGCTTGGCGGCCTGGGAGGATGCCGGTTTACAGCTGGTTGGGGATCTATACGAGGACGGAGCGCTCTTGTCCTTCCAAGATCTTATTGACCGCTTCGAGATCCCCCGTGGCGACTTTCTGCTACACTCGGCCATTATGAGAGCGATCCAGGCACACTGGAAGAATGGGCAGGAGGAACCCCCCTTATCTCAGGTGTGCCAGTACGTGATGATGTCGGCGGGCACGGTGAAGGCGGTCACTTGCCTCTACGGCAGGTTGATTAACGAAGGGTTAGCTCCTCTCACCACTCTCAGAAACCGTTGGGAGGAGGACATTGGTAGGGAGATCCCGGAGACGACTTGGTCCCAGTTGGTGAGACGAGCCTGGAAGGGCACACGCAACGCCCGTTTTCAGCTGGTTCACTATTACGTTCTCCATAGAGCGTACCTAACCCCGGTGAAAATCAGGCGATATTTTGCCACGAATTCGGCGGCATGCCCTAGGTGTCCGGCTCCGGAAGCGGACCTCCTACATATGTTATGGGCCTGTCCAGGTCTGTCATCTTACTGGCGGGACGTAGAGACGACCCTGGAGGAGGTGACGGGGAGAGCCTTATCATTCGATGCGGCGGTGGGGCTCCTGCACTGGTTCCCCCATACCCCCAGAAATAAAATTTCTAGCAAATTTATCGACCTAGGGCTCCTCCTGGCTAAGCGAGAGGTGACCAGGAACTGGAAGGCACGGGTTGGTCCGACAGGCAGCAGATGGCACAGTGAGCTTTTGAAATGGGCGGCGGGGGAGAGCGCGCTGAGGTATCAACTAGCTTGGAGGCAGCGTAATGAGAAGGCGCAGGAGGCCGCGTTGGAATGGGAAATGTTGGTGCAGGCCCTCAGGGATTATTGTGCCCCCAGCGACTCTGAAAGTGAAGAAGCGACTCGCCCTGAGTCCCGGTAAACGTTTGTACTGTTGGTCCTATTGCTTTCCCCGTGGGTCCCAAGGCAGATCCTGTATAGGTGGCTCCCTGGCCCTGGTGGTGGGGTTGGGTGGGTTTTCTTTGATTAGTAGTCCTTTGTGGGTGGGGGTTTTCTTTTCTTTTGGGTTTATAGGCTTGTTTAGAAAAGCAGATGACGGACAGTGAATCATCCGGACCAGCTCAAGCATCCTACTGATCCCCCTCTGTATTTCGCCGCCCGACCCCAGGGTTGTGGGCCGGATGGCTGTGTTCGGGACTGAAGGTGGGGGGCCAATGGGTCTTATTCTGTTGATACTGCTTATGATACAAAGCTGGTCGATACTGTAACGATTTACTAATTCCTGCAATAAAAATATATTTAAAAAAAAAAAAAAAAAGAATGACTATAATATTAACAAAATGATCGAAGGCGACATTGCCCACTACAATATGGCGCCTGAGTAGAGACTCTAAGGACACGTAGTTACCCATGACGCTATGATGCGATAAAATGTCGTATATACTCGTGAATGATAGATTTAACTCAAGGGACATGATATATCACGGTCTATATACTAATACAGACGTGATAGAATGCGTATATTTTTAATAAAATGATCGAAGGCGACTTTGATCACTACAATATGGCGCCCGTTATTTTTGCACATAAATAGGTCCTTAAAGATGGCGCCCACGCAGAACGCCGAGAAACAGCGACGACACTTGCCGCTGTAATATGGGTGAGCTAAGCTATAGGCAGACCGCTATTATGGCTGACCTAGAATCTTGTTGCTTTATTTACACCCAATTTCCTCGTGTTTGTAGGTAAAGATTTGTGAACCTGAAGTCAACCAGACTACACTTATGGACGGTAAGGTTCGAGTCAGAACACTATTGTTTATGTACTCAGTTCGAATGTTGCCCACTTTAGCTTTACAAGCTTTATTGCAATTTACAGATTGGACTAAAATTTAAAGATTGACGCTGGAAAATACGTGACTGGGGAATAAGATTGGACGTTAGAATACGAGGGTAAGAACAGTTAGAGTGATGACCTGATTATATATATGAAGGTCATTTATTAGACGAGTGAACATTACTTTTTTGTTACAGTGTCCCCAGCCAAAGAGTTATTAACCTTGGAGTTGGTGAGTGGAGGCGCTTCGTAATTTTGGTATTTTACGTAGGTGTTATGTTATCAGTGTGGAACTGATTGAGTTTGATTTACTTGCAGGATGCTCTTTTGATTTTTGAGAAGAGCACAATTCGGTGTGAGACGCAATTTAGGAGATTACTTGGTGAGTGTAGTGTGTTTACCCCAGCCAGGGTAATGAAATGTACACGCGTGTGACTTGGTTTGAACCAAATTATCTAGTTGGATTTATACACTAGGGCTACACTTTAATACAAATTATGTTAACTTCTTAAGTGAGCGAAGGTATTGCTGACTATATGAACTAGAGTGTAACTTTTCATTGTCTGGCCTTTATTATACAGACATTTGTTATAATTACACCGGAAAGGAGATTGGACTTGGAGAGGATTGGAAAATATCTCAGGTGAATTAAGACACTTTCTCCTTTTTAGTGCCTTTGGGTTATAAGGTAGTCGGACTCTCTAGAATTGGTTTATCACCCTTTTTGGTTTTGGTGGTGAGATATGTCTACTCTTATGTCTCTCCTGTACTATGCCTACATTTATGTTGCACGTGATGCAGTGCTCGTGTGGTGGTAGGGACTATGTTTATCTCTCCTGACAATTCTTAATTTGTTCTGTAAAATTGTAATATAGGGCTTTGTATTTCCTTGTTACAGCCCTGAGGAAGTCAATGTGTGACATTAACACACGACGAAACACGTGTCGGCAAAAGTATTGACAACAGTACCAACATTATTGGAATGATGTATTGAAGAAACTGTGAAATTTGGAAATTACATGGAACTTTGAAAATAAATCCTAAGAGAATTAAGAGACACTATTCAGTTGGATTTTACTTGGACTTGCCAGAATACTGTGGGCTACTGGAATATGTGGAGATATTTGTACTGATTTTGTTATAATGAAATGTTATTGTATTTGAGTGCTCAGAGACATATCTGACTTTTCATTTCTGTGTGTACAGAAAATCAGGGGTGTTGGGTACTTGCCCCTTCTCTAGACGCACCACGATTAGTATTTCAGTTACCTATCCCTAACACATTATAGGAGCGCCCTGACATTGTGAGTATCCCAGCCTATTAGTTTATATTCCAGAACAGGTGCAGCCCTTGGGGGAAAATACACTATGAATAGAGATCAGGAAGCACAGGACCTGTTTAGTAATTTCCAGACAGGCAGAAGCAGTAAGCCCACAAATGTGCAACAACAGACTAAAAATGTAGGACTCAAGGAGAAATTTAAGAAACTAGAATATTTGAAGAAACAAGAATTGAATAAATGGTGGGACGCAGCTACCCTTAAACAGTATCTGGCCCTTAACAGGATACCTAGGGGACTCCGATCTCAAATAATGCCTACCTACGAAGACTTAGAATCTGATTTATTAGATAGATGGGAGAAGGAATTGACATCTTCCTCCAGGAACCTAATGAATATCCTGATCGAGAATGCGGAACGTAGAATTAAGAAATTACTGGAGGAGATTCAGAAAATTGAGGATGAGATTAAGGAATTGAATATGCCTGAGGCTACTATAAAGAATTATACGATATTAGATAATTACTTGAATGACCTCCAGGCGGACATCAAACGTAGGAAGGCAAGGAAACTACAACGAGATGAGAGGGATTATAAGTCAGGCCGTGTCTTCACATTTGCTAAGCGATTTGATTACTTAATTCAGCAATCCCGTGGCTCCAAACAGAAGTCTACTCCAACACCTACTATGAGTGGATGTGAAACAGAAGCATCCTCGCTGGCTAGTAGTGAGAATGAGGAGGTGGATGGTTCATTGCTATCTGAGGCAAATGCAGAAGATAACAGTAATTTTTTAGAGGAGGTAAAACGAGTCAGAATAGGGAATCGGGACAGTACCTTCAGTGGCAGAGGTGGGGGTCTGTCAAGACAAGGAGAGGATCAAGGGGCAAGGGGTCAACAGGCACCAAGAAGAGGAATGAGGCTCAGGTCGTGGAAAGAGTAACTGACAGTCCTGATACTGCGGACTGTGAACTAGAGATTGTTAACCTATCGCATTTGACTCTCACAGATGATATGATTTCTTTGTTAAAGAAGGGTCTTGGTTTTTGTCCGAATGTACTACCGGATTGGTATCAAACGAAAATTGACATATACAAATTTGTAAGACTGCTTAAAATTAAGAAACATTTTGTGCATGTACCAATTAAAGATAAGAGTTACGAGCATCTACAGACTATTAATGACCTGAGTATAGAGGGGGCGAATGCAACTAAGCTACTGCTATCACTCACGGAGAATGAACATGACCCGATTACTATGGCTAAGTTACTGGATGATTTAGAGATCAACAGATTTGAGAGTGTGAGCAGTGGCCTAAAATTGAAATCTAAGTGGACACCGCAACTTGGAACAGGCAACACTATAGATACTTTTCATAAAATGGTGGAATTGGACATTAATAAGATACTTGACAAGGGCTCTAAACGTGGACTACATAGTAAGCCAGATAATTTGACCACTGCAGAAAGAATAGCACTCAGAACTCTGAGAGACAATGACAATATTACCATCCGTATTGCTGATAAGGGGGGTAATATCGTCGTCATGGATACTGAACAGTATAATGCAGAAATTTACTCTCAGCTAGACGATGCGAGGTACTATGAACTACTGAACAGTAATCCTCTGGAAACATTAAAAACTAATATTAACAAGAAACTGAGAGAGTGGTATGACCTGACACTACTAGATATTGACGAGTATAACTATCTTACTATTATGACACCAAAGGCACCTTGTCTCTACACGCTACCAAAAATTCATAAGAATAGGGACAATCCACCGGGGAGACCAATAATTTCCGGGATCAGTGGTCCAACTGAAAGGATTTCACAGTATATTGATATATTTTTAAGACCTTATGTACAGTCATTGCCCTCGTATATTCAGGATACCAAACACGTGTTGAATATTATGTCAGATGTCGCATGGGAGGAAGGGATGTATCTAGTGACACTAGATGTGGTCTCACTTTACTCGAATATTGAACACTCCCTTGGCATAGCAGCAGTAGAGACCTTTCTTAACAAGAGGTCGGTAGAATTTTTTGAACACACTCAAATGTTGTTAGATATGACCGATACTGTATTGAAGAACAATGTGTTCCTCTTTGATCGAAAATGGTACAGACAGCGCCTCGGGACCGCGATGGGATCCAGATTCGCTCCGTCTTTTGCTAACCTCTTCATGGGGTGGTTTGAGGCGGAGTGGGTCTGGGGCCACCGTGGTCAGAGATGGATTGACAATATCCAATACTGGGGCAGATTTATAGACGACTGCCTCATGATTTGGACGGGCTCACTTGTGGATCTTCTTGACTTCTTTGATCACTTGAACAACAATGATGTCAACTTACGGTTTACAACTAAATATGATACAAAGAAAATTGAATTTCTAGATGTAGAATTGTTTGTGAAAGATATGAAACTCTGTTCTAGGATGTTTAGGAAAGATACGAGCTGTAATGCAGTACTATATGCAACAAGTTGCCATCCTAACTACCAGAAGAGATCTATTCCCTATTCAGAGATGGTCAGAGCAAGGAAAAACTGTTCTGAGCAAGAGGACTTTGAGTATAACCTATCAGATATGTCGAACAGATTTATAGCCCGTGGCTATAACACTGATGTGATTGTGAAGGCTAGGAGGCGAGCTAAGAACTTACGTAGGCAGCAAACCTTAGCATGTAAAGAGAAAGGTGGCGAAAGTATTGATAAAGTACGACTAATCACACAATATAATACGGAATCTAGGGTATTATACTCTATTGTGAATAAACACTGGCACTTACTGCGAGCTGATAATGATCTACTACCTTTTATAACGGAGAGACCCTCTATTACGTACAGGAAAGGTAGGACATTAGCTAATGACTTGAGCCCTAGTTACCCCAATAAACTCAAGAAAGGAGATTGGCTAACTGATGCAAGGAAGGGCTTCCATAAATGTGGCCGCTGTAACTCATGCAGATGGGCCAGGAAGAAGGTACTACAATTTAGTTACAATGGCTCTGATGTATATCATATCAATGTATTCATCAACTGTGACACAACATATGTCATATACGTTATATCCTGCTCGTGTGGCCAAATATATGTTGGTAGCACCATTAGGAGGCTCAGGGATAGGATGATGGAGCACTTTCGAGCCTGGAAGAATGGTGATACAAGATACCCCATTGCTGCCCACAGTGTACAAAACTGTGACAAACAGAATCAACATCAATTTAGCTACCATGCTATTGATCATGTTGCTCCAGACCCGAGGGGGGGCAACAGACAGCTCAAGTTGAGAAGAAGGGAAGTGATCTGGATTATGAAATTGAGGGCGGTAGAGCGGGGTTTGAATATTGACAATGAATATCAGTACTATCTTGGGCAGGATTAATGTGGATTATATGCTGTATAGAATGTGATAATATGAAGCTAATGTCCCATAGCACACATAGTGCTCTCTTATATATGAGGCAGTGAAGTGTATGTACTATAATATTGTTGATACTGGATGTGCCTCCATGGGTGGCCTAT
The DNA here is from genome assembly GCF_964263255.1 of Lissotriton vulgaris. Classification (NCBI taxonomy): domain Eukaryota; kingdom Metazoa; phylum Chordata; class Amphibia; order Caudata; family Salamandridae; genus Lissotriton; species Lissotriton vulgaris. Next base: position 1,174,554,483 of record NC_141696.1, read on the forward strand.
TTGGGTTCTGATGCTATACTCCGTATATAGCCTTTGAAGATGATTTTGTGCAGATATATGCCCATGTGTAATGAATAACCACATATATTGTATGCTTAGATATCTGCGATGGATGGTAATCTACTAATTCACTTCTATTCCCACTTTCACACTATTACATTACTAATACCCTATGACACTGGGTGACATAATTCACTCTTATGACGAATCTGTACTTTACTTTGGCTCTGTCAGGGTTTACGTGTGTGCACTTCAGGAATGTAGTACATCTATTTGTTTACATGCATTTATGTTTATGCATGATAGTGAGAATACTGACTGTGATGAGCGCTTCTATCAATACCGCTATATGTGTGGACCACAATCAAATCTGGGTACAACCTTGATGATTGTAATTCTCTTACAAGAGACACAGCTTCAGACGAAATACTTAGTAGAGATTATTAAGATAATAAGATACTAATAGCGCAAGGTTGCGATAATATTCGACAAAAACTTGTGAATGATAGGATTGACACGAGGGATTTAAAATATATTGCGGTCTGTATACTACTATAATGACTATAATATTAACAAAATGATCGAAGGCGACATTGCCCACTACAATATGGCGCCTGAGTAGAGACTCTAAGGACACGTAGTTACCCATGACGCTATGATGCGATAAAATGTCGTATATACTCGTGAATGATAGATTTAACTCAAGGGACATGATATATCACGGTCTATATACTAATACAGACGTGATAGAATGCGTATATTTTTAATAAAATGATCGAAGGCGACTTTGATCACTACAATATGGCGCCCGTTATTTTTGCACATAAATAGGTCCTTAAAGATGGCGCCCACGCAGAACGCCGAGAAACAGCGACGACACTTGCCGCTGTAATATGGGTGAGCTAAGCTATAGGCAGACCGCTATTATGGCTGACCTAGAATCTTGTTGCTTTATTTACACCCAATTTCCTCGTGTGTGTAGGTAAAGATTTGTGAACCTGAAGTCAACCAGACTACACTTATGGACGGTAAGGTTCGAGTCAGAACACTATTGTTTATGTACTCAGTTCGAATGTTGCCCACTTTAGCTTTACAAGCTTTATTGCAATTTACAGATTGGACTAAAATTTAAAGATTGACGCTGGAAAATACGTGACTGGGGAATAAGATTGGACGTTAGAATACGAGGGTAAGAACTGTTAGAGTGATGACCTGATTATATATATGAAGGTCATTTATTAGACGAGTGAACATTACTTTTTTGTTACAGTGTCCCCAGCCAAAGAGTTATTAACCTTGGAGTTGGTGAGTGGAGGCGCTTCGTAATTTTGGTATTTTATGTAGGTGTTATGTTATCAGTGTGGAACTGATTGAGTTTGATTTACTTTCAGGATGCTCTTTTGATTTTTGAGAAGAGCACAATTCGGTGTGAGACGCAATTTAGGAGATTACTTGGTGAGTGTAGTGTGTTTACCCCAGCCAGGGTAATGAAATGTACACGCGTGTGACTTGGTTTGAACCAAATTATCTAGTTGGATTTATACACTAGGGCTACACTTTAATACAAATTATGTTAACTTCTTAAGTGAGCGAAGGTATTGCTGACTATATGAACTAGAGTGTAACTTTTCATTGTCTGGCCTTTATTATACAGACATTTGTTATAATTACACCGGAAAGGAGATTGGACTTGGAGAGGATTGGAAAATATCTCAGGTGAATTAAGACACTTTCTCTGTAGGAAGGGGGAGTCTCTAGTTGGCGCAGTGCAGCACTAGCGACAAGCAGGGACAAATAAACTTTACTAAAAGAAGTATTTTATTATTCTGAGTTCAGGCATACTAAACATGACTCTCTACCATGTTCCCTGAGCCTGCTGGGATTATAGAGTGTAATAACTCCAGCAGCCCATCCTGGCCTAAAGGGAGCAGGTAGCCTTACAATAGTGAAAAACGAATTTGGCAGTAGTTCACTATTAGAACATGCCACACACATCAGGGCTTGTCCTACCTTACACTTACAATGCACCCTGCCCTCAGGCCTACCATAGGGGTGACTAATATGAAGTTAAGGGAAGGTTTAGGGGCTGGCAAGTGGGTGCACTTGCCCAGCCAGCATGACAGTACCAGACTGCACGCAGGTTCTGCAATGGCAGACCCTAGACACATTTTAAGGCTGCTTCTGTGGGTGGCGCAACCAGCGCTGCAGGCCCACTAGCAGTATTGGCATTTACAAGCCCTGGCACTCCTGGTGCACTTTACTAGGGACTAACAGTAAATCCAATGAACCAATCATGGACATCAATCACATGTACAATTTTCAGTAGGGAGAGCATATGCACTTTAGCACTGGTCAGCAGTGGTAAAGTGCCCAGAGTCATTAAACCAAACAAAATAGGTCAGAGAGAGTATTGGAGGAAGGCAAAAAGTTTAGGGATGACCCTGCCAAGAGGCCGAGGTCCAACACAACCCCCTTCCAGCCAAAACGCAGGGTAGACCAATCACCACTGTGATGGGCTTCCCTGCTTGGGGCGATAGAACATGGACCTGGCCCGCAACAGCAGGGGCACATTCCAGTTCTACGCCAATCAGAACCTATTTTAAATCCTCTGTACATACTCTCAGGGTCCACCCAGCTACTCCATGGGGCACCCTTCTCTTCCTCTGTGGACACCACCTGTGCAGCCTCTAACCTTAACTTGCTCACAGGTGTGTCCCAACAGACAGTCATCAAATCACAGTGGCCACTGACAGTAGTCAGGGCTGAGACCCAGGCCTCATGCCTCTCAGGGCTCCCAAACCTCTGTGGCCTCAGAGAGTGGGGGGCGGTAGCCCCAGGTGCTTGGCACCCTTTGTCCACTTGCCCTCCTGTCAGGTCAGGTATGTCATCCTGGCACTGACCCACCAGCTCCAGGCCTGTACCTGGCAGCTGAACCAAAAACTGGGGTGGGCTCTCCCACACCCGGTCTTCATCCTTGGGGCTCTGTACCCTCCCACCTGGAGTGGTACCCCCTTCCAGAATTGTCAGGGCACCTGTGGCAGGTGACCTGCACAATCCGCCCACCAGTTCAGGGGTGCTATCCTGCAACTGGGGCACCAGGTCAGGGGGGACACCCTGCACCTGGCCCTTAAACCTAGGGTCTAGACCCTCTAGTTGAACCGGGGTCAGAGGCGATGACTTCCTCCCTCTGCACCCCCTTCCAGAGTACTGCCCACTCCCAACTGGAGTGGTACCCCTAGAAGTGACATGGGTTAGGACACTGATTACAGTGGTCCTGCCCTCCAGATCAGACAACACCTGAACCTGGCTCTCCAACTCAGGGACCCAACCCTGCAGTTGAACTCTTGCCTGGCGCACCAGGACTTCCCGGGGAGCACGCATGCCCCCCCTGAGGGTGGCACATAGCTCATGTGCTGTGCGACAGTCTGCCTGGCGCAGATCTCCCAACCCCTGTCCATCTGACAGTGCGGGAAGATCCCCCAGGACAGAAGTGGTGTCCCCATGGTCATTCACTGGGGACGCAGCCCTGCTGGCTGGCCCCTGACCCACTGGTTCTTCCACTGGGGACTGTTTCCCCCTCTCGCCCCTCCTTCTGGACTTCTGCACCCTCCCAACTGGAGTGGTACTGCCAGACACCAGAACTACTGGAGCTCTGTTTACAGAGCCTCCACGTTCTCTAGCCACTGGGGGATCCCCCTCAGCGGGTGACTCATCCGGACAGCCTAGGCTCCCCACCTGGTGTTCCCTTAAAGAACCATCCAGGCTCTGAGACTGAGGTTGGGCACTACCGGGACAAAACCCGTTCTCACTCCTTCCCCTCAAGGACAGGACGTGAGGCCCTACACCCCTCTCACCATCACAGGACCTAGCTGGGCTACTCTGCGCCACTCCCACCGCTCTGGGCTGGAAGATACCTGAGCCACTCCCCACAGGATCACACCCCAATGCCTCTCCAGACCCTCTGGAATCCACCACAAGGTCTGCCTCCAATGTGAGCTCCCTGGGGTCAGAGAACTCACTCTCAAACAGGTGTTGGCATAGCTCTGGAAAACTGGGACTTAAAGTATGCTCTCCCACAATTGGATTACACAGCCCCCTAGCAGGGTTAACCAAACTATCCTTCACCTCACCATCCAGCGCCTCACACACATACTCCACACCATCCTTCTGAGACTGGCCAGACAGTAGCGGACTGTCTCTGTCACACAACCCACACTCTTCTGGGCGGTCTTTACACTCACCCACCAGGACCTCAACCATGGGGGAATCCCTCCCACCACTAGGACCATGAACTCCTACGCCAGCTACCCTATTCCCTTCAGGGACGCTGCGCACTACTGGAGCTACCTCATGCCCTTGAACCTCCTGGTGTAAGTTAACCCCCTCCAAGTCAGGTGCCATATCTCTAGGTGCGCGCACTATGCTGTCAGCACTAGATACCTGAATGTTGCTGCCACCATCTGAGCTGGACTCCACCTCCAACTCAGCAAAGCTCAATCTCTGAGCTACACATATTTCTTGTTGCTGGGCTGAAGCCCTCCTGGCCTCAAGCCCCTCGAGCTCCAAGTCAAGTTTCCTCATTCTTAAGTCATGCGCAAGCTCCATTTTCATTTCTTCCAGGGCTAACTTCCTAGATTCTAGCTCCAGTTGGCAATTCCATTTCAGCTCCGCCAACTTCATTTCATGTTCTCGGATGGCCTATCTGTCCGCCAGCTCCTCTGGTGACAGACCTCGGCCAGAAACACTGCTACCCAATGGGGAGGTTGCACCCCTTCACTCTGGAGTCAGGGGTCCCTCCAGCTGCTGTTCTGCATCCTCAAATTCAAAATCCTTTCCAGGGGCATTCCTTGCCTTGACCCAGGCCCTCAGCGCCTTTTGGAACTGCTCCCTTCTGGAGAGTCCGGTCATGGAAATGTTCAAATTTTTGCAGAAGCTCTTGAGCTGTTTCCCGGTATAGTTTCTAGTTTCTCCCAATCACAGTCAATAGAAGAAATGGATGGTGCCTTTTCCATTTTCACTGACACAGGCATGACTTCAAAAACACATGGAGATCTCTTCTAGCAAAACATAGATCAAAAAAAGTATGTGGCTAAGTTACTGGACTGTAATCACCGTGCAATGGTCAGAAGTTAAGGTAAAACACTGCAAATGTAAATTCGCGATCCTCACCGCTGCGTCCAATGTAGGAAGGGGGAGTCTCTAGTTGGCGCAGTGCAGCACTAGCGACAAGCAGGGACTCTACCTTCCTCGTCAGGGCTGAGGGTTACCTTCAAGACAACCTCTGCTTACCCTCTAGGTAGTGTGGCTTAAGCAGTCTTAGGCTAATCTCTGGGGTATCTGGGGTTAAACATCTGCAGTATCACACCCTTAACCACCAACCCACCACACAATGACACCAAACTGTATTGTATTCAAAATATATTCTCTTTATATATTCTTAGCAGCAGGCTTGTAAATACAGTTCAATTACTTTAAAAATGTCAGATTTCAATTACTTGTAAATAGGCCACAGTTCTTGTTCAGTTTGTAATTAAAAAGTAGTCTTTACCCTTCAAAAAGAGTGTCACAGTTCCTGAATGCGATCTTTGGGGTCTTTTGCCCCGTTCCAGGACAGTACAGCGCTTTCTAGGGCTTCTGGGCGCTGTACCCGGCTTTGGATGCAAGTCCCTATCAACCCTCACGCCTTCCGCGTGAGCAGGGGTGCGCGGCGTTCACTCCGATGGCCGAGAGGAGGCGTACCGGCCTCCCAGTCACCGTTACAGGCGCACAATTCTTAGCGCACAGGGTTTGGCAGCCAAAGAGCGGACCTTCGAATGTGGCACTCTCAGGGAAGGGGCCCTTCAAAGATGGGGCAAGGTTGGCAGAGTACTGACTCCCCTTAGGGCGTTAGGGCACCTCGTAAGCTGAGAGGCGTTCCGCTGGCAGTGCGTCTCGAACTGAGCTGCGGGACGGCTTCCCGGAGTCTCGCAGTTCAGAGCGCACAGAGCGGGGGCCAGCAGGGGACGAGGCGTGCGCGCCTCACGGACTCCGTGTCCAGAGCGCGGCGCACTTTAGCACAACAGTACCTTGTAATCCTTGAAGGCGGGGGTCCGGGCGGACGATGCCGGGGTTGATCGCAGGTCCCTCGTCGCGGTGTCTTCCTCGGTCGATCCGAGCGGCGGCTCGGCTCAGGAGGGCGGCGTTGCGGTGGGGGGTCAGATCTTCCGGCGAGGTGCTCCCGGCCTGGCAAGAGGGGGGCAGGGCCCCGGACAGCAGTGAGAGGCGCGAACACAGCCTCTGGGCGCACAGCGGGTCGTCCTTCTCTCCCCACGCCGCTGCAGCTTGCAAACGGCGGCGGCTGGGGCTTCAGGGCAACTTCTTCTCCTGTGAAGCAGGCAGGCACAAGGCAGGGTCCGTTCTTGCGGTGCAGACCGCAGTTAGGCAGGCGACAGGCACGGTGCTGGGGCCAGCGAGGCTGGTCCTGGCGATGTCAGCTGGGGCCGGCCAGGTAGCAGTTGCGGTGCTCGGCTGGACGGGGGTGCCAAGAGCCTTTCAGAGGGCACAGTGATTCTCTCACTGCGTACTCCGCTTCTCCTCAGTAGTGGTGCAGGACAGATGCACGACTCACGGCAGCTTTCTCTTCCAGGGTAGCGCCCACTGTTCCTGGGGCGCTGGTCAGGGGGCAAGTTCACAGCAAGCCCTTGGAGATCTTGGTAAAAGTTTGGCACAAGTTGAATAAAGGCAAAGTCTTTCAGTCTTTCTTCTCCTGCTCTCCTTCAGCAGCAAGGCACCCACCACAGGCCAGTCTCTTGGGGTCAGAGTCAGTATTTCTCCTTGCAGCTCCCAGGGTCCTTCTCTTCAGGCAGAGCTTCTTCTTTGCGCAAACTGGATCTAATTTACAAGGAGCAGGGCTCCTACTTTTATACCCAGTTTCTTTTGTTCTTACAGGCCAGGGGGGCCTTTGCATAACTGCTCTCAGCTCCTGAGCACCTGTGGTGGGTACTTCTGCTTCTGCATTCAGTGTGAGGGCAGGCACATCAGCCGCTCCCCAGGGGGGCGGAGCCGGCATTGTGAAGACAGGGGCAGCCTGAGCACTTTGTTGACAAGCTTCGGTCCTTCCTGGGCCAGGTGCAGGCTGAGTCATCAGTCGCTCCCCAGGAGGGCGGAGCCAGCATTGTGGAGGCAGAGCACAGCCTGATGCATCATTCAGGGGAAACTCCCACCTCCCACTAAGGTGTCATCCTGCTATTCACAACCTGTCAACTCCTAGCCCTGTCACTCACACACTCAGACAGTCAGATCCACACAAGAGCAGAGGCGGGCTGAAATGGTTAGACAAGCAAATGCTAACTTTCTAAAAGTAGCATTTGCAAACCCAGGATACTAAAATAAACTTTACTAAAAAAAGTATTTTATTATTCTGAGTTCAGGCATACTAAACATGACTCTCTACCATGTTCCCTGAGCCTGCTGGGATTATAGAGTGTAATAATTCCAGCAGCCCATCCTGGCCTAAAGGGAGCAGGTAGCCTTACAATAGTGAAAAACGAATTTGGCAGTAGTTCACTATTAGAACATGCCACACACATCAGGGCTTGTCCTACCTTACACTTACAATGCACCCTGCCCTCAGGCCTACCATAGGGGTGACTAATATGAAGTTAAGGGAAGGTTTAGGGGCTGGCAAGTGGGTACACTTGCCCAGCCAGCATGACAGTACCAGACTGCACGCAGGTTCTGCAATGGCAGACCCTAGACACATTTTAAGGCTGCTTCTGTGGGTGGCGCAACCAGCGCTGCAGGCCCACTAGCAGTATTGGCATTTACAAGCCCTGGCACTCCTGGTGCACTTTACTAGGGACTAACAGTAAATCCAATGAACCAATCATGGACATCAATCACATGTACAATTTTCAGTAGGGAGAGCATATGCACTTTAGCACTGGTCAGCAGTGGTAAAGTGCCCAGAGTCATTAAACCAAACAAAATAGGTCAGAGAGAGTATTGGAGGAAGGCAAAAAGTTTAGGGATGACCCTGCCAAGAGGCCCAGGTCCAACATTCTCCTTTTTAGTGCCTTTGGGTTATAAGGTAGTCGGACTCTCTAGAATTGGTTTATCACCCTTTTGGTTTTGGTGGTGAGATATGTCTACTCTTATGTCTCTCCTGTACTATGCCTACATTTATGTTGCACGTGATGCAGTGCTCGTGTGGTGGTAGGGACTATGTTTATCTCTCCTGACAATTCTTAATTTGTTCTGTAAAATTGTAATATAGGGCTTTGTATTTCCTTGTTACAGCCCTGAGGAAGTCAATGTGTGACATTAACACACGACGAAACACGTGTCGGCAAAAGTATTGACAACAGTACCAACATTATTGGAATGATGTATTGAAGAAACTGTGAAATTTGGAAATTACATGGAACTTTGAAAATAAATCCTAAGAGAATTAAGAGACACTATTCAGTTGGATTTTACTTGGACTTGCCAGAATACTGTGGGCTACTGGAATATGTGGAGATATTTGTACTGATTTTGTTATAATGAAATGTTATTGTATTTGAGTGCTCAGAGACATATCTAACAGGACTAGCATGTCCTTCCTGACTCTGCCGTAGAAGCGAACGCAGGTCTGAAATGTCACTCTGGTGCATTCTTCAACAATGTCTTTCTGCGATTCTGGCCTAAACCCTTCTGCAAGGCTGACATGCAACAAATCAGACATTCGTATTTGGCTCCATGGGTCAGCGTACCAATTATCACCTATTACACAAGCACAGTTTAAAGAAGAATTAGCCACCCCCCCCCCCCCCCCAATTTCACTCTAGTTGTGCATCTGAGTGCCAACTATCTATCTGTGCATTCATCATTCTCACACCACAAATTCCATTCAGACGTTATATGCCCGGATCTTAAACTACACACAACACTGACACGTTTCTTTCCAGGTGGAGTACAACTTAAAGAGCTGCAACAGTGTGAATTCACAGCACTTCCACTCCATTATTTGTGATTTTCAGTCCACCCCAACTCTGAGTTCTTAATCACAATAGATGCTTCTGCCCTCATGCTGATAATATATAAGCGCTCATTCTGTCATCAAGATACAGGATAAAGAAAATGACCACTAGATGGCAGGCTAGCATTCTGCATGATCGAACTTTATCATCATAACATGAACTTTATAAAGTGCGCTCCAAACAGTTGAAGCTCCGGATAAGTAATCAGACACAAGGAAGTGGGGCAGGTGATGCTGTGATAGGTCGACCTAGTGACAGGCAATGCACTAGCACACACCGGCAATGTAGCATCACGTGTCACAATTACAGTACATGCAGGCATGGCTTGTGTGTGGGTGATTGTGCTTATTTTTAGGGTGGAGGGAATTGGTATTTAAGGAGTGGGGGGGATCGGCTTACTAGTTGGAAAACATTTTTTATAACACGCATTCCTTTACCATGAAAAATCGTGGTACATGAATGCGTGTGAAAAAATATTCTGGTTTCGACGGGGTCGTGGTTATGACCTCAATGTTAGGGAAGTCGTGGTTGGGGAACTCGTTCAAACATACAACCTACAATAAATGCTTAACACTAGTGTTACTGCTCACCCACACTACCACAGATAGAGAGTAAGGTATTATCTATGTTTACCTCTGCCTACCTTTGGGGATCCATTGGACTCCGTGTATACCTTACTTTGGTATACTAGATACAGAGTTAGCTTCTTACAAATACTACCAGTTGGTATGGGCCCTCTTCCTTCAACTGTGCTAAGACCATTCCTATGCTATTCTCTGAAGCATCCGCCTGCACTATTAATTCCTTGGAGAAGTCAGGAACCTTGAGTACAGGTTTAGGTGAGTACAAGTTAGGGGAGAGGAGTTGGCCTAATGGCTAGGGCGGTCGGCCTCAAATCTGGGGAACTGGGTTTGAGTCTCAGCAATGAAGCTGAACATCCTGTGATTCTGGGCAAATCACTTAATCTCCCGTGCCTAACAAAAATGAATGTGTCCTCATGTAATGCAACTATAGCTATGTAAAGAGCTCTGATGCCCGATTCGGGTCAAGTTTGCGCTATATAAAACACTGTTATCTTTTGTAGTATCCTGTGAGGCCTAGGAAGGTAATCACCTCAGTCTGTGTTTTAGGTGGTTGCCAGGTCATGATAGACCCAATGATGGTTTGGAGAGGCTGACCTTGCCCCCGTTCAGCAGGTGGCCCAGACAAACCAGATAGACCCTACCCTATCTCGTACTTACTGACCTTGATAGTCAGGCCTGCCTGTTGCAGAGCCTGAATCACATCCTGGAGATGTTGCAATTGCTCCTCCCAGCTGGAGATGTAGATCGTAATGTCGTCCAGATTAGTGGCACAGAAGACCTCCTTTCCAGCTAGGATGCTCGCAACCAATCTCTTGAAAGTGGCAGGGCATTCTGCAGGCCAAAGGGCGATACCCGAAATTGGAAGTGGGCCTCTAGGGTTGAGAATTCTGACCTCTTTTTTGCTCCTTCAGTCAGAACAACTTGCCAGCATCCTGATGCCAAATCAAAAGTTCTGAGGAATTTGGCAGTGTCCAGCCTGTCAATGAACTCATCAGCTGAGGGGATGGGGTATGCATCAGTCCTGGTGACTTAATTGAGACCCATGCAGAACCTACGTTCAGGGGTTGTGCCCAGTGGGGCAGAGGTTGATACTAGCACCACAGGGCTGGACCAGGGACTGTTGGAGGGCTCAATCACCCCTAACGCCAGCATCTTGGAGACCTCCATGATGCTGACTCGCACTCTGTCTGACAATCTGCACATGTTGATCTTTACAGGTAGGCTGTCCTCAGCATCCACATCATGGGCGCACATGTGTGTGTGTGTGTGAGTCCCGGTGTGAGGGAGAAAAGAGAGGTAAACTGCCCCAATAACTGATAGCAGTCATTCTCATGCTCTGGGGCCAGGGTAGAAGAGAGAAGAACACCTTCCACTGACCCATTGTGCTCCTGGAAAGAGGAGGTCTGGGAGAGGCTCACTCTCCTCTTCCACACCTTCATCTGTCACCAGGAGCATGCCCACTTCGTACCTATCAAACTGTGGCTGGAGGCGATTCATGTGGAGCACGCTTAGGAGGTTCCTAGGGTCTGAAGATCTACCAGGTAGGAGACTTCTCCTTTTGCTCTTTCACATCATATTGGCCCGCCCAGCAATCCTGGAGAGCTCTGGGCTCCATAGGATCCATGGCACATATTTTCTGGCCAAGCTGAAACTCCACAGAGTGGCCGGCTGGTCATACTAGAGCATCTTAACCTCTTGACTGGCCTCAAGGTTACTTTTTACTTTTTCCAGAAGCGGTGCATCTGGTTGCAGAGGGCCAGCATGTAGATGACCACATCCTGGGGAGGTTTCCTGGGAGCTTGCTCCCACCCCTAGCTCACAAAGCTCATAAGTACCCTAACGGGGCGGTCATAGAGGAGTTCAAAGGAGCCAATAAGTAATTGTTTCTGTGGCACCTCCATGGAGGCAAAGACATGGCATAGATAGAGGATGTCCCACTCATGCCTCATGGGCTCAGGAAGGCCCATTATCATGTCTTTCAAGGTCTTGTTGAATCTCTCCACAAGACCATTGATTTGGAGCTGAAAGTGTATAGTGAACTTTTAGGTTACCCCACACTCATCCCACTTGGACTGCATGTTCACTGACATGAAGGCAGTACCTCAGTCAGACACTACCTCCTTAGGGAACCCCACACAGGTAAAAATCCCTATCAGAGTTCTAGCCACTCAGAGTTCTGGCCAACACAGGTACAGTCACGGACCTCAGAGAGATGGCCTCTGGCTAGTGGTGGTATTTCCCACCAAAATGAGCACAAACCTGTTGTTAAAGGCTGTCTTGGGGTCTAAGGGTCCAATAATGTCGATGCCTATCCTTTCAAAGGGAGTGCCAACAACAGGTAGTGGAGTCAGGGGAGCTTTGTGCTTTTTCCCAGACTTCCCACTGGCCTGGCAGGTTGGGCAGAACGCACAGTATTCATCTGAGGCCGTCTTGATCCAGGGACAATAAAAGTGTGCAGAAAGCCTGGCAAAGTTATTGTCTTGCCCTAGATGTCCTGCCAGAGCTATATGATGAGCCAAACCTAGTAGGAAGGTCCTGGAACACTGGGGGACCACAGCATATGGGCTTCCCCAGAATCAGGACCCTTAGGTTCGCTGTATAGGAGGTTATTCTCAAAATAGATCAGGTGATCCCCAGAGTTGTCGCCTTCTGCCTGGGCTTGGGCTTGCTCCCTCAAGAGTGGGACAGTCTCTCTGCATCTTGCAGAACTGGTGGGCCCACCCTCAACTTGCCAACCAACAAGCTCAGACAGGTCACAAAGGGTGTCAATGTGCTCCCCACTTGTTTCGGGCCTCCTCCTCAGGTGCCCTGTCAACCTAGACCATGTGGAATTCAGGGGCTGGTTTTTCACACCCTACCTCTCCGTTTCATGGCAGTAGTCTGGGCCATTGTTTTAGGCTGCAGACACCCTTGACTCCCTTCACAGGCAGGCATAGGCCGTGTGATCATACAGACCCATTTAGGCAATCCCAAAATCTCCAAGTGCGACCTGAGCTCTACTCACCTCTAGATAGTGTGCTCCATGTCATTGCCTAACTGACCATTTACAGGCATGGAAGGGCTCACAGCTACTTTCAGAGAAACTGAGACCCGCCCAGCACTCAAAGGGAACAGGAGCTATTGGTAGATGGCTCTCACGATTGTCAGTGACTATGACTTGGTGAAATGTGTTAGGAAGGACCTGCTCTGATGACACCAGCTGATTCCTCACAGTAGTCATACTGGTTTATGTGTCTCTCAGAGCCTCCAACAGTTGGCAATTAATGGTGCGCCACTGCCAGTACTTCAAAGTATCTTCAGGCAAATGGGGATTTGGCAGTACTTTTGAGGGGTCAGCCCAAACTTTACATTAAAATAGCCTTCGTTGATTTGGTCCCCAACCTTTAGAGTCAGAAGTGTGCTTACAGGTGTGGTTTTAAGATCCAATCTGTAGAGAGATAATTTGGGAAATCAAAAATGACAATCAGGGAGAATTTGAAATTGAAAGTGGTCCTAGGTGTGGTATGGTAGTGTATACCAAATCACTGAATGGCACTGCACAAACACCTAATCTCACCGCTGATCACCATTGTTAGAAATTGGGCTACTGGATGACAGAGGGATGAGCCTTGGTCAAGCAGGAACCACAATTCTATTCACGTGAGAAGTAGGCTACACTAAATTAACCTATGCTCAACCTCTGGCAGCTTGGCACAGAGTAGTCAGGTCTAACTTTAGAGGCAATGTTAAAAGTATTTGTGCAACACTACTTACAGTAAAATGGTGATAACGCCAAATGATCCCTTACCAGTTTAGAAAATTAGCTCTGAACAAAAACAACAAATCTCCAATTAGTAGACTCGGTGATATCAAAATGTAAAATGTATAGTAGAAAATAACAGCAAGAAGCAAAAAGCACCATTGAGGATATCTGGTCACGTCCGGCCGGGACAAAGTCACCAGTTTAGGCTGACCATAGTGGTGCACGGGCGAGCTAAGAAATCCACCAGGAGACTGTTCAGATATTTCTCTACCACTGTCCACAGAAAGGGAAGGAGAGAAATGGGTCGATCGCTATCAGGTAGGAAGGGACTAGAATAGATTTTTATTAAAGCTGGATGACTTTAGCAAGTTTCCACCCAGCACGCACCACCGCAGTGGACAAAGAAAGGTTAGTTAGGGTCACAAAGATGGGGATAAGAATCTCCTCAGCTTTATGTATCAGATCTGGTTTAGTCGGATCATCGGGGGAGCCCTACTTTACTGTACACATAAGGGCTTTGAAGGAAGCGTTATCAAGCTGTTCGAATTCCACCATCTTGAACCCCTGTGACAAGTCTTTGATGTCGGGCATCCAGAACTGGAACTGGGGTTGTCACTTAAAAAGTGTGTTTAAATATCATTAACATTTAAATGTAATGCATGTGTGCTGTGAACACAATAAACAACAACAAAATAAACAAGCTTTGGGCAAGTCAACAGATCTGGAGTTGGCTGCCAGTCTTTTGGCTTTTCAATGCTTATTTTGTTTTCTCATGGCTTCTCTAAAACATTATTGTTAAGGGAGTTGCCAGGCCAAAACGAATTAAAAAAATTGCCTAAAAGGAAAAAACATTTGTGGTTATAAAAAGCACTCAAAGTAGTCCCTGGCAATGAAGTTAACTACTTTGTCTGTGCATGTACTCCCTGTGAAAGAGCAGAATGCTGTCATTCATCGATAACATAGCCAATGGCTGAAGTGGGCTGAACCATTACCTCATGTTGTTTGCTGTAGTGGACAGAAGACTATATGAATGACATAACAAGAGACCAATGGGCGAGAAGGGCTGACTGAAAGACCCTATAATTGAGACTATAATAAATATAATTTTTATAAAATCAAAAGGCCTTGGATAATCAGACCTAACAATAATAAAAACAAGAAAATATACTTTTCATGGCCCAGTCACACCGCGCAGTACAGTGTCATGCTACTAGCAGTGCAAGGGAGCCACAACACACGTGTCCCCAACGTTACCCATGTTCTAGTGGCGATGGAAATTATATAAATGGACTGCGTCAGATAAAAGAGTTTCATCACCCATCCTAACTTGGCTCCCAGGTCAGCACAAGACAGGATAAGAACCTAATAATCAAAACAAGAATAATCACCGTGATGCAGCCGTGTGGAGGGGGCCCAAAGGATGCAGAAGTTGGCAAAAGCGGGAACAGAAAGATAAATTATTAAAATGGCTAAATCAAAAAAACGTATGACACAAATGGAGTGAGAAAACGAAGGACGAAACTGAGTATGGGCTATAAAACAGATTAAACATAAAGGAAGGACAAGAGGATGATCAAATGAAAAAAGGAACAAAAAAATTAATGTGAATATGGAATAGGGAAATATGAAAATAAAATATGAATTTAAAGAATAGAGAGAAAAGAATTATATAAATAGATTATGATCAAATGAATTCCCACAAAAAGAACTGCAGTTGCTCAAAACTGCGTGCATACTGATAAACCATGAAGTGCACGATCGTCTCAACATAATATGAACTTTTTTTGACTCGTAGTTATTTTGGTTGTCAATTAACTTATTCATATACTATTGCGCGACCTCCTCTGATTTGCCTTTACATGAATTTTGACCTTCTGTCCTGAATTTTTGTACTGAATTTTAACCCGTTGTCCTGAATGTTCACATCCACCATCCTGAATATGCACCCGTGCCAGTTGGTCACCCTAATCATTCCTCTTTCACAGCAGTCCAGACGTGTCAGTCATTCCCTGGTCTTATCTCCTGGTGTTCGAGGTGGCAAAATGTTCACGTTTATTCCAACCATGCGTATATATGAAACATTAGCGCCCCCTTCCGGCACAGTTTGTAAAGAACTGAGCCTGTACTTCTCAATCAGACACTTACACATTCGCTCGTCTGCAAAGACGCGCACTGTTTCCTGCAGGACACCAGAACAGTTTTCAATTGTTAACAATTAGACCCACATAAACCGCATCTACGGACGCACTAAGGACGACCTGACCGAGCGGCCAGCATTGCACAGGGTTCGAACTACAGGTCTCCTGAAGCGAGACTCGAAGGCTGGCCCCTTCTGTTCACTATAATATTCACCGTATGAGAACAAGTACGTTTGTATTTATATCAATACAAACATTTCTCAAAAGGTATAACGCGGTTTACTGGACTAGGGGAGAAACTGGACAGAGATGCGGATATGTCCCAGTAAAAATCATTTAACTTGTACAATGTAAGGAAAGGGCGCCATGCAAGCAAGTTGTGAGAATAAGACGTACAATTAAAATGTAATTGATTTTAAACGAAGACTAAAAACAACCACGTTTGACATACGCTTGAAAGGCGCGTGCCTTCCCAGCGGCACCAGAAGCAGAATCCTGTGAATGGAACACTTATGACCTAACAGGCGCTCCAATGCGATGTCACGAGGCGCAGAGTAAATGCAGGGGGGAGGCCGTCACGGCAGCGGAGAGAAAAGGAGAGACCCCTGTTGGGGAAGTATATCGGGTAGGATTGGATCTTATTCAGGTTAATCACAGGATCATTTTGTGACAAAAAAGTTAAATTATCTCAATAAAATGCACAATAACCGTGCCTTGCCTGCTCCCCCTGTTGAACTGAAACACATGGTATCACCCACACAGCAGTGATGTATGATGACACGCTGAAAAGCCTCCAGTGTGACGTGTTCTTGGTATAAGAGGCTGGTAACCAGGCAGCTGCAGCATTACACTCGGGGACACCGGACGGGGAGGACCATTGCGGGCGGCTGCAGCTCGGGGCAGGGAGAGGCCGAAGCTGCGGGGGCTGAGCAGGCTCCGAAAAGGAAGGGGAGCCCTCCGTCCCTCTTCCTTCCTTTCCCTCCCTCCCTCCCTCCCCCTTCCTTCTCTATATTTCTTCTCCTCTACCCTTCATTCTTCTACCCTTTCCTCTCCTGTCCCCGCCTCCCATCCAATGCCCTTCCCTTCCACTCTACCCTATCTCTTATAACCGTTCCCCTTCCCTCCCGTCTCCTTTCTTCCCTTTCATTCCTTTTCCTCTATATCCCTTTGCTATTTCTCATCGCTTCCCTTGACTATCTCCTCTTCACTTCCCTTCCCTTCCCTTCCCTAACTCTCCTCTCATCTCCCCTTCCTTTCCAATTTCTTCTAGCCCCTTCTGTTCTCTTTTCCTTCTCCTAATTTCCCTTCAAATGTCCTTCCCCTTCCTTCTCTGCATCGCCTCTCCCTTACCTTTCTTCTCCTTCCTTCCTCTCCCCTCCACTCGCCTTCCTTCCTACCCTTTCTCTTTTATCCTTTCCCCTTCCATCCTCTTCATCTCCTTCGCTTCTCCTCCATTTGCTTCACTTCACTTCCCTTTCCATTTCCCTTCAATTCCCTTCCCTTTCTTCTCCCTCTCTCCTCCACTCTCCCTCCCCTTCCTCTTAACCCTCCCTTTCATTGCCTTTCCTCTTACTTCCATCCATTTCCATCTCCCCTTCCATTTCATTCCCTTCCCTATCTTTCCATTACTTCCTTATCTCTCCTTCCTCTACCATTGCCTCCCCTTCTTACCTTCCCCTCACTTTCTTCCTTACATATTGCTTGTCTCTTCTTTAGGCCTCTTGCCTATCTCTCTTTTCCTCTCCTCACCTTCAATTTCCATCCCTTCCCCTGTTCCATATCCTTTCCTTACCCGTCCCTTTCCCCCCGGCCTCTCCATTCCCTATCTCTTGGCTTATCTTCTCTTGCCTCTCCTTCCCTTCTGTCCTTCCCATCTCTCCTCCCCTCCCCTCTCCCCTCCATTCATTTCCTTTACCCTTCCCCTACCCTTCTCTAGCTTATCTCTCCCCTCACTTCCTCCCTCCTTCCCTTCTGTTCCTTCCTTCCCTATCTCTCCTCTCCCCTTCCCTTTATGCCTTTACCTTGCTCTCCTCTCCCTTTCCCAAACATTCTTTGCTTTTCTATCCCTTCCCTTTCATCCCCCTACCCCTCCCTTCGATATCTATCCCTTAACCTTCCCTTTCCATTCCCTCCCATGTCCTTTCCCTTCCTTCTGTCTCTGCTTTTCTTTGCCCTTCCCTTTTCTCCCCTCGCCTTCCCACCATTCACCTTTCCTTCCTTGCTACCCCAATTTTTGTATCATATCCCATTCTCTACCCTTCCTCCGCTCTCTTTCCCATCACGTACCTTCGCTGTCTCAACTCTCCCCTTTCCTTCACCTCACTCCCCATTTCTTAATCCCTATCCCCTCCCTGCATCTTCCATTTCCTTGTCTCCCCTACGCTTCACATTCCTTTCCATCCCTCTTCCCTTCCCTTTCCTGTCCCTTCCGTATAGCTCCTCTCCCTTCTAACCCTTTCCTTCTCTTCCACTGCTTATGTATCATCTCCTTTCCTTTCCTTTCCTCTTCCCTTTTATCCATTTCCCTCATTGCCTCTCCTCTCCCATCTGCTCTCCTAACCTTCCCGTCCACTATCCCCTTTTCTTCTCTTCTCTATCTTTCCTGTTTCACGTCCCCATATCTCTCCTTCCCTCCCTTGCCTTCCCTCTCCCCTTAGCTAACTCTCCTATCTTCTCCCGTTTACTTTCCCCTGCATCCCTTCTCTCCTGCTTTTCTCTCCTCTCGGTTCTCCTCACCTTCCCTCATTTTTCTTCCCTGCCCTTTCTTTTCTTTCTACTCTATCCCTTCCATATCTTTCCTCCCTACCTTTGCCTCCCTCCTTTGCTTCCCTATCACTCCTCTCATCTGCCCTTCCCTTCCTTTCCCTTCCCATTGCTTCATTTCCCTTCCCTAACTTCTTTCCTTTTCTGTCTTTTCTCTCCCCTACTGTCCCCTTCCCCTAACTCCCATTACCTCCCTCGACTATCCTCTACTCGAGCCTTCCCTCAAGTACCCTCCCCTCCCCTCCCACTCCCTCGCTCCTTTTTTCTCCCCTTCCCTCCCCTTCCCCATCTTCTCATACCTCCTTTTCCTTTCACTTCACTTTTCTTTTTTACCATTTCTTTCCCCTCTCCAAACTCTCCGTCCCTACCCCCCTCATTCCCCCATTCCCTATCTCTCCACTTTCCCCTTCCTTCCCTATCTATTCTCTCACCGTCCCGCCCAATACAACCCTTCCCTTCCTCTCCTTTCCTTTCCCATTAGTTTCTTTATCTCATCTATCCCCTCCGCTTCTCTTCCCATTCCCTTTCTTTTCTTCTTTCCCTTCCTTTCTTTGCCAATTTCTTTCCCCATCTACCCTTTCCAGACTTTTTAGCTATCGTTCCACCCTTTCCTCTTCTCTTCCCTTCCCTTCCCTTCCCTTCCCTCCCCTATCTGCACACTCCTCTTTCTCCCAAACCTTTCCTTCTCCGCCACTCCCTGTCCTCTCCTATTCTCTCCCCCTCCTTTCCTCTCTCCTCCTTTCTCCTCTCCTCTTCTCTGTTCTCCTCTCTCTTTTCCTTTACTTCCATTCCTTTCCCCTTCATTTCTCTTCCTTACTTCCCTAACTCTTCCTTTCCCTTTCCTAGTTGCTCTCTCCCCTTTACCTCCCTTCACTATCTCTCCACACTTCTCATCTCCTCAGCGTCTCTTCCTCTTTACATACACTTTTCATGACGTTCCACCCTCCCCTCACCTTCTTTCCCTTTCCCAGTCACTTAATTCTTTCGTTACCTCTCCTTTCCCTTCCTACATTTACTTCCCTTTCATCATATCCTTCCCTTCCCTTCCCTGTCTCTCCCCCCAAACCTCTCCCCTCTCCCTCCATTCCTTTCATTCTTCCCTATCACCTCTAGTGTTACCCTATTACCCTCAATTCCATTCTCTTCCTTTCCCATTTCTCCACTTTCCTGCCTTGCCTTCTCCTCCCATCCGCTTCTCCTCACCTTTCCTTGCCTTTAACTCCCCTCTTCCGTTCTCTTCTAGTTCCTCTGTTTCCCTTCCTATCTTCTCCCCTTCCTTCCCTTGCCTTTTCTCATCTCCCCTTCCATCTCCTCCCCATCTCTTCTCTCCCTTTTCTTTCCCTCCTCGTGCCTTCTCTCCTGCCCCCCTTTGTCTCTGCTAATCCATTCCCTCTTCCCATTCCTTTCCTTCTCTTTTTTCTCCTCACTTCCATCCTTAATTGCTCTCCCCCTTTTTCCCTACCACTCCCAACTTTTCTACCTATTGTTTCTCCTTCCTTTTCCTCCTCCCCTTCTTGCCTTCACTTCCCATTTCCCTTACACTCCTTTCCCTTACCTTTTTCTACTTTCCCGTCTAACCCTCCCTTCCCCTCCCTCTCTACTTCTATTCCCTTCCCTCTTCTCTTCAATTCCCTTTGGTTCTCTTCCTTACTTATCTAGCTCTCCTCCCCCCTTTCCTTTCACTTCCCCTACCTTCCTTCCCCATTTTGGCTCTCCCTTTCACTTACCTTACCTATCTCTCCACTCTTCTCTTCTCATATCCACTCTCCTCAGCTTTCCCCTTTCCATGCACTCTCCTCTAATCCCTCCCGCTCCTTACCCCTTCCCCTCCATCGCCTGTCTCCTTCCCCACCCCTTTCCTTTATTCGCGCTCTCCTCTCCCTACCTCTTTTCCCCCTTTTTATACCTTCCCTTCCCTTTCGCCCTCTCTCCTGCCCATCTTCACTATCAAGTGTTCCCCCTCCCTGACCTTCCCTCATTTCCCCTTCCCTCCCATCCCTAATTCTACTTTACCTTCTCTTCCATTCCCACCATTTCTGCTAGCTCAAAGACACAGCATCTTGGAGAGCAAACTGAACTGAGCATGGAAAACACAAAACATCCAACCCTTTAACAAGAAAAGTTTAACAAGATAGACATTCATTTTTTTGTGTTCACATTTTTTTATTAAACGTATTTTTCATAAATACTAAACACAATAACAGCGAACTGTGAATTTTAAAAACTCATTGCAAGGAATATAAACATCCATTTGCATCTAAATTTATTATTTATAACATGAATGGGGTGCTAATGGTAATTTTATGTATGCGTTTTGGGGTGCAAAGGGTAATTTGAGATTTGAAGGTGGGTATGGATTTTGAAGTGACAAGTGTAATTTTAGGGTTCAGTGTGGGTATGGGTTTTGGGGTGCAAAGGGTAATTTTAGGGATCAGGTAGGTATGGGTTTATGTGCGCCAAGGGAAGTTTTAGGGTTATGGGAGGTATGGGTCTCTATGGTGCGAAGGATAATTTAGGGGTTCAGGGTGGGTATGGGTTTTGGACTGTAAAAGGTTATTTTAAGGTCCAGAGTGGGTGTGGGTTTTGGGATGCCAAGGGTAATTTTAGGGTTCAGGGTAGGTATGGGTTTAGGGGTGCCACATGTTTTTTTTAGTGTTCAGGGTGGGTATGGGTTTTGGGTGACAAGGGTGAATTTAAGGTTCAGGGTGTGTGTGGGTTTTCGGGTGCCAAGGGTAAATTTAGGGTTCAGTATGGGATGGGTTTTGGCGAGCCACGTGTAGTTTTAGGGTTCAGAGTGAGTTTGAGTTTTTGGGTGCTAAGGGTACTTTTAGGGTTTGGGGTGGGCATGGGTTTTGGGGTGCCAAAGTTAATTTTAGGGTTCAGGGTGGGTATGGATTTGGGGTGCTAAGGGTCATTTTAGGGTTGAGCCTGGGTATGGGTTTTGGGGTGTCATGGGTAATTTTGGGGTTTGGGGTGGGTATGGGTTTTGGGGTGCCAAGGGTAATTTTGGGGTGCAAGGGTAATCTTAGGGTTCAGGGTAGGTAAGGGTTTAGGGTGCCAATGGTAATTTTAGGGTTCTTTGTAGGTATGGGTTTAAGGGTGTCAAGGTTATTTTTGGGGTATGGGGGATATAGGTTTTGGGGTGCCACAGGTAATTTTAGGTATTGGTTTTGGGGTGCAAAGGGTCATTTTAGGGTTCAGGGTAGTAATGGGTTTTGGGGTGCCAAGGGTAATTTTAGGTTTCAGGGTGGGTATGTGGTTTGGGGTGCTAAGGGTAATTATAGGGTACATTGTAGATATGGGGTTCCAAGGTTTTATGGGGGTATGGGTTTTGGGGTGCTATGGGTAATTGTAGGGTTCAGGGTGGGTGTGGGTTTTGGGGTGTCGAGATACTTTAAGGGTTCCTTGTGAGTATGGGTTTTGGGGTGCTAAGAGTAATTTTAGGGTTCATTGTAGATATGGGTTTTGGGGTGTGAAGGTTATTTTTGGGGTATGGGGATATGAGTTTTGGGGTGCCACAGGTAATTTTAGGTATTAGTTTTGGGGTGCAAAGGGTAATTTTCGGGTTCAGGGTAGTTATGGGTTTTGGCATGCCAAGGGTAATTTTAGGTTTCAGGGTGGGTATGGGTTTTGGGGTGCTAAGGGTAATTTTAGGGTACATTTGGTATGGGGTGCCCAGGTTTTTTGGGGGGTGTTTTTTGGGGGGCTAAGGGTAATTTTAGGGTTCAGAGTGGGTATGGGATTCTGGGTGCTAAGGGTACTTTTAGGGTTCAGGGTAGGTATGGGTTTTGGGGTGCCAAGGGTCATTTTGGTGTTGAGACGGTATGGGTTTTGGGGTGCCAGGGGTCATTTTGGGGTTCAGGGTGGGTATGAGTTTTGGGGTGCCAAGGAAAATTTTGGGGTTCAGGGTGGGTGTGGGTTTGGGGGTGCCAGGGGTAATTCTAGGATTCAGGGTGGGTATGGGTTATAGAGTGCCAATCGCAATTTTAGGGTTCAGTATGGGATGGGTTTTGGGGTGCTAAGGGTAATTTTAGGGTTCAGGGTAGACGTGGGTTTTAGGGTGCCAAGGATAGTTTTAGGGTTCAGAGTGAGCATGGGTTTTGAGGTGCTAAGGGTCCTTTTAGGGTTGAGCCTGGGTATGGGTTTTGTAGTGCAAGGGTAATTTTGGGGTTCAGGGTGGGTATGAGTTTTGGGGTGCCAAGGGTAATTTTGGGGTTCAGGGCGGGTGTGGGTTTAGGGGTGCCAAGAGTAACCTCAGGGTTCAGGGTGGGTATAGATTTTGGGCTGCCAAGGTTAATTTTAGGGTTCAGGGTGGGTATGGGTTTTGGGGTGCTAAGGGTCATTTTAGGGTTGAGCCTGGGTATGGGTTTTGTAGTGCAAGGGCAATTTTGGGGTTCAGGGTGGGTATGGGTTTTGGGATGCCAAGGGTAATTTTGGGGTTCCGGGCGGGTGTGGGTTTAGGGGTACCAAGGGTAACAGTAGTGTTCAGGGTGGGTATGGGTTTTGGGGTGCTAAGGGTAATTTTGGAGTTCAGGGCGGGTGTGGGTTTAGGGGTGCCAAGGGTAACCTTAGGGTTCAGGGTGGGTATGGGTTTTAGGGTGTCAAGGATAATTTGAGGGTTCAGGGTGGGTTTTGAGGTGGCAAGGGTAATTTTAGGGGTCAGGGTGGGTATGGGTTTAGGGGTACCAAGGGTCATTTTAAAGTTCAGTGTCGGTATGGGTTTTGGGGTGCCAGGGGTAACCTTAGGGTTCAGGGTGAGTATGGGTTTTAGGGTGTCAATGGTAATTTTAGGGCTCAGGGTGGGTATGGGTTTTGGGGTGACAAGGGTTCTTTTAGGGTTCAGGGTGGGTGTGGGTTTTGGGGTGCCAAGGGTAATTTTAGGGCTCAGTATGGGATGGGTTTTGGTGAGCCAAGGTTAATTTTAGGGTTCAGGGTGGGTATTGGTTTGGGTTGCTAAGGGTCATTTTAGGGTTGAGCCGGGGTATGGGTTTTGGGGTGCCAAGGGTAATTTTGGGGTTCAGGGTGGGTGTGGTTTTTGGGGTGACAGGAGTAACCTTGGGATTCAGGGTGGGTATGGCTTTTGGCGTACCAAGGTTCATTTTAAAGTGCAGGTTGGGTATGTGTTTTGATGAGCTAAGGGTAGTTTTAGGGTTCAGTGTGGATATGGGTTTTGGGGTGCTAAGGGTAATTTTAGGGTTCAGGTTAGGTATGAATTTTGGGGTGTTAAGGGTAATTTTAGGTTTGAGACTGGGTATGGGTTTTGGGGTGCAAGGGTAATTATGGGGTTCAGGGTGGGAATGGGTTATGGGGTGCCAAGGAAAATTTTGGGGTTCAGAGTGGGAGTGGGTTTTGGGGTGCCAAGGGTAATTATAGGGTTCAGGTTGGGTATGGGTTTTAGGGTGCCAATGGTAATTTTAGGACTCTCAGTGGGTGTGGGTTTTGGGGTGCCAAGGGTAATTTTAGGGCTCAGGGTTGATATGGGTTTTGGGGAGCCAAGGGTAGTTTTAGGGTTCAGAGTGAGTATTGGTTTTGGGTTGCTAAGGGTAATTTTTGGGTTTATTGTAGGTATGGGTTTTGGGGTGCCAATAGTCATTTTAGGGTTCAGGGTGGGTATGGATTTTGAGCTGCCAAGGTTAATTTTAGGGTTCAGGGTGGGTATGTGTTTTGGGGTGTTAAAGGTAATTTTAGGGTTGAGCCTGGGTATGGGTTTTGGGGTGCCAAGGGTAATTTTGGGGTTCAGGGTGGGTATGGGTTTTGGGGTGCCAAGGGTAATGTTGGGGTTTAGGGCGGGTGTGGGTTTTGGGGTGCCATAGGTAACCTTAGGTTTCAGGGTGGGTATGGATTTTAAGATGTCAATGGTAATTTTAGGGCTCAGGGTGGGTATGGGTTTTGGGGTAACAGGGGTGATTTTAGGGTTCAGGGTGGGTGTGGGTTTTGGGGTGCCAAGGGTAATTTTAGTTTTCAGTATGGGATGGGTTTTGGTGAACCAATAGTAATTTTAGTCTTCAGGGCGGGCATGAGTTTTGGGGAGTCAGGGGTAGTTTTAGGGTTCAGATTAAGTATGGGTTTTGGGGTGCTATGGGTAATTTTAGGGTTCAGGGTGGGTATGGGTTTTGGGGTGACAAGGGTGATTTTAGGGTTCAGGGTGGGTATGGGTTTTGGGGTGCTAAGGGTCATTTTAGGGTTGAGCATGGGTATGGGTTTTTGGGTGTCAATGGTAATGTTAGGGTTCTGGTGTGTATGGGTTTTGGGGTGCCAAGGGTAATTGTAGGGTTCTGGGTGGGTGTGGGTTTTGGGGTGCCAAGGGTAACCTTAGGGTTCAGGGTGGGTAGGGGATTTAGGGTGCCAATGGTAATTTTAGGGCTTTGGGTGGGTATGGGTTTTGGGGTGCCAAGGGTAATTTTAGGTTTCAGCGTGGGTGTGGGTTTTGGGGTGTCGAGGATAATTTAAGGGTTCAGGGTGGGTGTTGGTTTTGGGGTCCCAAGGGTAATTTTAGGGCTTGGGGTGGGTATGGGTTTTGGGGTACCAAGGGTAATTTTAAAGTTCAGGGTGGGTAGGGGTTTTGGAGAGCCAAATGTAGTTTTAGGGTTCAGAGTGAGCATAGGTTTTAGGGTGCTAAGGGTAATTATAGGGTTCATTGTAGGTATGGGTTTTGGGGTGCCAAGGTTATTTTTGGGGTTATGGAGGGTATGGGTTGTTGGCTGTCACCGGTAATTTTAGGTATTGGTTTTGGGGTGCAAAGGGCAATTTTAGGGTTCAGGGTGGTTATGGGTTTTGGGGTGCCATGGGTAAGTTTTGGTTTCAGTTTGGGTATGGGTTTTGGTCTGCTAAGTGTAATTTAAGGGTGCATTGTAGGTAGGGTGTGCCAAGATTATTTTTGGGGTTATGGGGGTATGGGTTTTGGGGTGCAAAAGTTAATTTTAGGGTTCAGGGTGGGTATGGGTTTTGGGGTGCTACGGATAAGTTTAGGGTTCAGGGTAGGTATGAATTTTGGGGTGCTAAGGGTCATTTTAGGGTTGAGACTGGGTATGGGTTTTGGGGTGCCAAGGGTAATTTTGAAAACACAACAGGCGATGGACCGAATGCGGATCAATGTCACACACTCACCCCAGTCAAAAGATCTGGGCCCAAATCCATCGTTTAAACGATGGATTTGGGCCCAGATCTTTTGACTGGGGGAGTGTGTGACATTGATCCACATTCAGTCCATCACTTGTTGTATTTGCAATTGCCGCCCTAAGTGCGCTGGGGATGCCCAGACGTGGGTCCCAGGCACTCCACACCACTTGGAGACAAGCTAGCCGGGCTGATGAGAGGTGTTACCTCGAAACCGGTCCGGTCCTCGGATGCTTGATTCCGTTCTGGGAAGGACATGGCTTTTGTAGTTCGGACTGGACTGTTCCCATGGGGCAACAGGGTCAGAGCTGATTTGCATATCGCCATTGTCTAACCCAGGGTGGTGTGGAGTGCAAAAAAACGATGGATTTGGGCCCAGATCTTTTGACTGGGGGAGTGTGTGACATTGATCCACATTCAGTCCATCACTTGTTGTTTTTGCAAGGGTAATTTTGAGGCTCAGGTTGGATATGGGTTTTAGGGTGCCAAGGGAAATTTTGGGGTTCAGGTTGGGTGTGGGTTTTGGGGAACCAAGGGTAATTCTAGGGTTAAGGTTGGGTATGGGTTTTAGGGTGCCACTGGTAATTTTAGGGCTCACGGTGGGTGTGGGTTTTGGGGTTCCAAAGGTAATTTTAGGGTTCATTGTAGGTATTGGTTTTGAGGTGCTAAGGGTAATTTTTGGGTTATGGGAGGTGTGAGTTTCGGGGTGCCAAGGGCCATTTTACGTATTGATTTTGGGGTGCAAATGGTAATTTTAGGGTTCAGGGTGGGTATGGGTTTTGGGGTGCCAAGGAACATTTTAGGTGTTAGGGTGGGTATGGGTTTTTGGGGTGCTAAGGGTAATTTTAGGGTTCAGGGTAGCTATGGGTTTTGGGGTGCCTGGGGTTATTTTAAAGTTCAGGGGGTATGAGTTTTGGAGTGTCAAGGGTAATTTAGGGGTTCAGTATGGATATGGGTTTTGGAGTGCTATAGGTAATTTACGCTGGGTATTGGGGTGGTAAGGGTATTTTAGCAATTTAAGGGGGTATGGGTATGGGGGTAGTATGGGTTATCTTAGAGTTTTAGGTCGATAAAAAAATGATATATATATGAGAGAGAGAGAGAGAGAGAGAGAGAGAGAGAGAGAGAGAGAGAGAGAGAGATAGGGAAGGGCACAGGACAGTAGAAGGGGGTGTGTGGAGTTAGAAGGGTATAGGACTGAAGATAGAGATAGGTAAGAAGATAGAAAGGAAGGGTATAGGAGGAGAGAGAGAAAGCATGGAAAGAGAAGGGAAGGAAAAAAAGAGAAGAGGAGGGACGGGAAGGGGAGGGGGAAAGGGGAAAAAGGGAAGGGGAAGTGAAACGGGGAGGGGAAAGACAGAGAAGCGGAAGCATAGGAAAGGGGAGGGAAGGGGAAGGTTAGGAAAGGAGAGAAACAGGAAGGAAAGGGATTAGGATGGGAGGGGTTGGAAGGGGATAGGACAGAGGACAGGGAAAGGAAGGGAATGGACTGAAAGGAAAGAAAAAGGAAAGGAGTGGAAGGGAAGGGAAGAAGAAGAGGGATGGAAAGTTGGGTTTGGAAGGGTAAAGGGGGAGACAGGGAAGGGCAGGGAAGGGAAAGGGCAAAAGTCAAAGGAAAGGGAGAAGGGGAAAGGAAATGGGAAGGAGGAAAGGGGGAGGGAAAAAAGGGGTAAGGAAAGGGAAGGATAAAGGGAAAGGAAATGGGGAATGGAAGATAAGAGGGGGAGAGAAGGGAATGGAGAGGTAACGTATGAGAGAAGGAAGGGGTATAGGAGGAGACAGAAGAGGTGGGAAGGGGTATAGGAGAAGACAGGTAAGATATGGGGTATAAAAGGAGACAGGGAAGGGTGGGGGTATAGAAGGAAACAGGGAAGGGGTATAGGATTAGACAGGGAAGGGAAGGGGTACAGGAGGAGACAGTTAAGGGAAGGGAAGGAGTATAGGAGGAGGCAGGGAAGGGGCATAGGAGACAGGGAAGGGAAGGGTATAGGAAAAGGCAGGGAAGGGGTATAGGAGGAGACAGGGAAGGGAATGGGTTTAGAAGACACGGAAGGGGTATAGGGGAAGATGTATAAGAGGAGACTTGGAAGGGAAGAGATACAGAAGGAGACGGGGAAGGGGAGGAGCATAGAAGGAGGCAGGGAAGGGGTAAAGGAGACGGAAAGACGGGTTTAGAAGGAAAAAGGGAAAGGGTATGGGGAAAGGGAAGGGAAGAGAGGGGTATAGGAGGAGACGGGATGGGTATAGGAGGAGGTATAGAAGGGGTATAAAAGATGGGGAGGACGGGTTTAGGAGGAAAAAGTGAAAGGGCATGGGGAAAAGGGAGAGGGGTATCGGAGGAGATAGGGAAGGGACGAGAGGGGCATAGGAGGAGTTAGGGAAGGGAAGGGAAAGGGTAATAGGAGAGAGGGAAGAGAAGGGAAGAAGGAAAGGGAGGGAATGTGGGGGTTGGAAGGGTATAGGCAGAGACAGGGAAGGGAAGGGAAAGGAAAGGCAGGGAAGGGAAAGTAAGGGATGGGGAAATGAAAAGGGAAAAAGAAAGGGGCAAAGGAAAGGGGAAAGGGAAGGGACGAGAGGGGTATAGGAGGAGTCAGGGAACGGAAGGGAACGGGTAATAGGAGAAGAGAGGGAAGAGAAGGGAAGAAGGAAAGGGAGGGAAAGTGGGGATTGGAAGGGTATAGGCAGAGACGGGGAAGGAAGGGAAGGGGAAAATTGAAAGGGAAAAAGAAAGGGGCACAGGAAAGGGGGAAAAGGAAAGGGGTAAGGGAAGGGAGGGGAAGGTTAGGGGGAAGGGGAGGGGAGATGAAGGGAAGGAAACGTAAACAAAAAGGGGAAGGGAAGGGAATGGCAGAGGAGAGAAGGGAAGAGAAAGAGGAAGGGGGAAGTAGAAGGGAAGGGGGAAGGGGTATATGAGGAGACAGGGAAGGGAAGGGGTACAGGAGGAGACAGTTAAGGGAAGGGAAGGAGTATAGGAGGAGGCAGGGAAGGGGCATAGGAGACAGGGAAGGGAAGGGTATAGGAAAAGGCAGGGAAGGGGTATAGGAGGAGACAGGGAAGGGAATGGGTTTAGAAGACACGGAAGGGGTATAGGGGAAGATGTATAAGAGGAGACTTGGAAGGGAAGAGATACAGAAGGAGACGGGGAAGGGGAGGAGCATAGAAGGAGGCAGGGAAGGGGTAAAGGAGACGGAAAGACGGGTTTAGAAGGAAAAAGGGAAAGGGTATGGGGAAAGGGAAGGGAAGAGAGGGGTATAGGAGGAGACGGGATGGGTATAGGAGGAGGTATAGAAGGGGTATAAAAGATGGGGAGGACGGGTTTAGGAGGAAAAAGTGAAAGGGCATGGGGAAAAGGGAGAGGGGTATCGGAGGAGATAGGGAAGGGACGAGAGGGGCATAGGAGGAGTTAGGGAAGGGAAGGGAAAGGGTAATAGGAGAGAGGGAAGAGAAGGGAAGAAGGAAAGGGAGGGAATGTGGGGGTTGGAAGGGTATAGGCAGAGACAGGGAAGGGAAGGGAAAGGAAAGGCAGGGAAGGGAAAGTAAGGGATGGGGAAATGAAAAGGGAAAAAGAAAGGGGCAAAGGAAAGGGGAAAGGGAAGGGACGAGAGGGGTATAGGAGGAGTCAGGGAACGGAAGGGAACGGGTAATAGGAGGAGAGAGGGAAGAGAAGGGAAGAAGGAAAGGGAGGGAAAGTGGGGATTGGAAGGGTATAGGCAGAGACGGGGAAGGAAGGGAAGGGGAAAATTGAAAGGGAAAAAGAAAGGGGCAAAGGAAAGGGGGAAAAGGAAAGGGATAAGGGAAGGGAGGGGAAGGTTAGGGGGAAGGGGAGGGGAGATGAAGGGAAGGAAACGTAAACAAAAAGGGGAAGGGAAGGGAATGGAAGCGGAGAGAAGGGAAGAGAAAGAGGAAGGGGGAAGTAGAAGGGAAGGGGTATATGAGGAGACAGGGAAGGGAAGTGAAGGCGTATGAGGAGACAGGGAAGGGAAGCGATACAGGAGGAGACAGGGAAGGGAAACAGTATAGGAGACAGGGGAGTGGTATATGAGGTGACAGGGAAGGATAGGGGTAGAGGAGGAGACAGGAAAGGCAGGCGTATAGCAGGAGACATGGAAGGGGAATAGGAGAAGACAGAGAAGGGATAAAGGAGACAGGGAAGGAAAGGGCAGGGGCATGGGGAGACAGGGAAGGGAAGGGTTTTATGAAGAGGCAAGGAAGGGAAAGGGTACAGGAGGAGACAGGGAAGAGGTATAGGAGGAGACAGGGAAGGGAATGGAAGGGGAAAGGGAAAAGAGGAAAGGGGAAAGGAAAGGGGAAGAGAAAGAAACGGGGGAGGAAAGGGAACAGACAGGGAATGAAAGGGAAGGAAGAAGGGGAGGGAAGAATGGAAGAGGATGGGTAAAGTAGGAGACAGTGAAGGGGTATAGTTGGAGACAGGGAAGGGATATAGGAGGAGGAAACAGTGAAGGGAAAGTGTATAGAAGGAGACAGGGAAGTGAAGGGGTATAGAAGGAGACGGAAGGAAAGGGGCAAAGGAGACAGGGACGGGAGGGGTATAGGAGGAGACAGGGGAGGGGTACATGAAGAGGTAGGGAAGGTAAGGAGTATAGGAGCAGTAAGGGTAAGGAATGGAAGGGAAGGGGTATAGGAGGAAACAGGGAAGGGGTATAGGAGACTGGGAAGGGTTAAAGGAGGAAACAGGTAAGAGAGGGGAGGTGTATTGGGGGAGGCAGGGAAGGGGCAGAGGAGACAGGCAAGGGAGGGAAGGGGTATGGGAGGAGGCAGGGAATGTGTATAGGAGACAGAGAAGGAATGAGGTATAGGGGGAAAGAGAAGGGGTATGGGAAAAAGAGAAGGATATAGAAGGAGACAGGGAAGGGAAAGGTAATATTAGGAGACAGGGAAGGGAAGAGCATGGAAGAAGGAAAGAGGGGGAACGTTGGGGTTGTTAGGATATAGGCAGAGACAAGGGAGGGCAAGGAAAGGAAATGAAGAGAAGGGGAAAATGAAAATGAGAAACGGGCAAAGGAAAGGGGAAAGGGCAAAGCACAGAGAGGATGAGAAAAGAAAGGGGGAGGGGAAAGTGAAGGGGTAGAGGAGGGGGTGAATGGGAGGAATGAAGGAAAGGTAAGGAGGGAGAAGGGAAGGGGTATAGGAGGAGAGGAGGAGACAGGTAAGGGGAGGAAAGGCATATGAGACAGGAAAGGGAAGGGGTATAGGAGGAGACATGGATGGGAAGGGCAGGGGTATAGGTGGAGATAGGTAAAGGAAGGGGTATAGGAGGAGACAGGGAAAGAAAGGGAAGGGGTACAGGACACAGGGCAGGAAAGGGCAGGGGTATAGGAGAAGACAGGGCAGGGAAGAGAAGGGGTATAAGAGGAGGAAGGGAAGAGGAAGGAGAAGCAGAAAAGGAAAAAGGCAAAGGAAAGGGGAAAGGCAAAGGAAAGGGGGCAGGGGAAAGGGTAAGGGAAATGGGGAAGGAGAGGGAAGGGGAAGGGAAAAGAAGGGTGAAGGGAAGAAGGGGAGGGGTATAAAAGGAGACGGAAAGGAAGGGGTATAGGAGGAGACAGTGAAGGGAAGGGGTATAGAAGGAGACGGGGAAGTGAATGGGGCGTAGAAGGAGATGGGAAGACGTATAGGAGACAGGGAAGGATAGGGGTAGAGGAGGAGACAGGAAAGGCAGGGGTATAGGAGGAGACATGGAAGAGGTATAGTAGACAAGGAAGGAAAGGGCAGAGGTATGGGGAGACAGTGAAGAGAAGGGGTATAGGAAGATGCAGGGAAGGGAAAGGGTACAGGAGGAGACAGGGAAGAGGTATAGGAGGAGACAGGGAAAGGAAGGGGAAAGGAGAAGGAAAAGAAAAGAAAAGGGGGAGGAAAGGGAACAGACGGAGTATGAAAGGGAAGGAGGAAGGGAGAAGGGAAGAAGGGAAGGGGGAAGAATGGAAGAGGATGGGTAAAGTAGGACAGGGAGGGGGTATAGTTGGAGACAGGGAAGGGGTATAGGAGGAGGAAACAGTGAAGGGAGGGGGCATAGAAGGAGACAGGGAAGTAAAGGGGTATAGGAGGAGACTGGGAAGGGATAAAGGAGGAGACAGGTAAGAGAGTGGAGGAGGCAGGGAAGGGGCATAGGAGACAGTTAAGAGAGGGAAGGGGTATAGGAGGAGGCAGGGAAGGGGTATCTGAGACAGGGAAGGAATGGGGTATAGGAGGAAAAAGATAAGGGGCATGGGGAAAAAGAGAAGGATATAGAAGGAGACAGGGAAGGGAAACATGGGGAGACAGGGAAGTGAAGAAAAAAGGAAGAAGGAAAGAGGGAAATTGGGGGTTGGAAAGATATAGGCAGAGACAGGGAAGGGCAAGGAAAGGAAGAGGAGAAAATGAAAAGGGGAAAGGGCAAAGGAAAGGGGAATGGGCAAAGCAAATGGATAAGGAGAAAGAAAAAGGGGAGGGGGAAGGGGAGTGGAGGGGAGGGGTGGGGGATGAAGGGAAGGAAAGGTAAAAGAAGGGAGAAGGGAAGGGGGAAGGGAAAACGGAAGGGGTATAGGAGGAGACAGGTAAGGGGAGGAAAGGCATACGAGACAGGGAAGGGAGGGGATAAAAGAGAAGACATTGAAGGGAAAGGAAGGGGTATAGGAGGAGGCAGGGAAGGGGTATAGGAGGAGAACATGAAGGGTATAGGTGGAGACGGGGGAGTGGAATGGGAGGAGACAGGGAAGGGATAGAGGAGACATGGAAGGCAGGGGTATAGGAGGAGACAGGGAAGGGAAGGGGTATAGGAGGGCACAGAAGGGGTTTAGGAGTTGACAAGAAAGCGGTTTGGAGGAGACAGGGAATGAAAGGGAAGGGGTATCGGACACAGGGAAGAAAGAGCAGGGGTACAGGAGGAGACAGGGAAGGGAAGAGAAGGGAATAGTATAGAAGGAAACAGGGAAGGGGTATAGGAGGAGAACATGAAGGGTATAGGTGGAGACGGGGGAGTGGAATGGGAGGAGACAGGGAAGGGATGGAGGAGACATGGAAGGCAGGGGTATAGGAGGAGACAGGGAAGGGAAGGGGTATAGGAGGGCACAGAAGGGGTTTAGGAGTTGACAAGAAAGCGGTTTGGAGGAGACAGGGAATGAAAGGGAAGGGGTATCGGACACAGGGAAGAAAGAGCAGGGGTACAGGAGGAGACAGGGAAGGGAAGAGAAGGGGTATAGGAGTAGGCAGGAAGTGAAGAGGAAGGAGAAGCGGAAAGGGACAAAAGGGCAAAGGAAAGGGAAAGGGAAAGGGGAAAGGGAAGGAGAGGGGGAGGGAAAGGGAACGTGAGGGGGAGGGAAGAGAAGGGAGAAGGGAAGAAGGGTAGGCGAGGGGTAGAGTCGGAGATAGGAAAGGGGTACATTTGGAGACAGAAGGGGAGGGAAGAGATATATGAAAAAGGGAAGGGGTATAAAAAGAGACAGGGGAGGGGTATAGGAGGAGAAGACAGTGAAGGGAAGGGGTAAAGTCGGAGATAGGAAAGGGGTACATTTGGAGACAGAAGGGGAGGGAAGAGATATATGAAAAGGGAAGGGGTATAAAAGAAGACAGGGAAGGGGTATAGGAGGAGAAGACAATGAAGGGAAGGGGTATAGAAGGAGACAGGGAAGTGAAGGGGTAATAAAGGAGACAGGGAATAGGTATAGGAGGAGACAGGGAAGGAAATTGGTATAGGAGGAGACAGGGAAGGGAAGGGGTATAGAAGGAGACAGGGAGGGAAGGGGTATAGGAAGAGGCAGGGAAGGGGTATATGAGTAGACACGCTATAGGAGAAAACTGGGAAGGAGTATAGGAGGAGATTGGGAAAGGAAGGGATACAGGAGGAGATAGGTAAGAGAGGGAAGGTGTATTGGAGGAGGCAGGGAAGGGGTATAGGAGACAGGTAAGGGATGGGGCATAGCAGGAAAAGATAAGGGGTATCAGGAAAGAGAGGGGTATAGGAGGAAACAGGGACGGGAAGAGAAAGGAAGAAGGAAAGTGGGGGTTGGAAGGGTATAGGCGGAGACAAGGAAAGGCAGGGAATGGAAATGGAGGGAATGGGGAAGGAGAGGAGAAGGGAAATGGAACGAGAGGGGAAGGGAAGAGAAGGGAGAAGGGTAGAAGGGTAGGCGAGGGGTAAAGTCGGAGATAGGAAAGGGGTACATTTGGAGACAGAAGGGGAGGGAAGAGATATATGAAAAAGGGAAGGGGTATAAAAAGAGACAGGGAAGGGGTATAGGAGGAGACGACAGTGAAGGGAAGGGGTATAGAAGGAGACAGGGAGGGAAGGGGTATAGGAAGAGGTAGGGAAGGGGTATAGGAGCAGACACGGTATAGGAGAAAACAGGGACGGGGTATAGGAGGAGATTGGGAAAGGAAGGGATACAGGAGATAGGTGAAAGAGAGGGGATGTGTATTGGAGTAGGCAGGGAAGGGGTATAGGAGACAGGTAAGAGATGGGGTATAGCAGGAAAAGATAAGGGGTATCGGGTAAGAGAGGTGTATAGGAGGAAACAGGGAAGGGAAGAGAAATGACGAAGGAAAGAGGAGGAAAGTGGGGGTTGGAAGGGTATAGGCGGAGACAAGGAAAGGCAGTGAAGGGAAATGGAGGGAAGGGAAGTGGAAAATGAAAAGAGGAAAAGGGCAAAGGAAAGGGGAAAGAGCAAAGAGAGAAGAGAGGAGAAAGAAAAGAGGGAGGGGAAAGGGGGAAAGGGAAGGGGGAGTGGAGGGTTGGATAAAGGAAAGGTAAAGGAAGTGAGAAGAGAAGGGAAGGGGAAAAAGCAAGCGGGAAGGAATATAGGATGAGACAGGGAAGGGTAATGGGGAGACAGCGAAGGGAATGGGTATAGACAGGGAAGGGAAGGGAAGGGTATAGGAGGAAACAGGGAAGGAAAGGGGTATAGGAGGAGAAAGGGAAGGGAGGAAGGGAAGGGGTATAGTAGGAGAAAGGGAAGGGTATATGAGGAGACAGGGGAGTGGTATAGTAGGAGACATGGAAGGGAAGGGAAGGAATAGAGGAGGAGACAGGGAAGGCAGGGGAATAGGAGGAGATAAGATTTGAAAGGGAAGTAGTATAGGAGATAGGGAAGGAAAGGGTATGGGTATAGGAGGAGGCAGGAAAGAGGAAGGAGTAACAGAAAAGGAAAGGAAAAGAGCAAAATGTCAAAGGAAAGGGGGAAGGGGCAAGGGGAAGGAGAGGGGAGGGGAAAGGGAACGGAAGGGGAAGGGAAAAGAAGGGAGAAGGAAAGAAGGGGAGGGAAGAAGGGGAGGGGTATAAAAGGAGACGGGGAAAGGAAGGGGTATAGGAGGAGACAGTGAAGCGAAGGGGTATAGGAGACGGGAAGTGCAGGGGTATAGAAGGAGACAGTGATGGGAAGGGGTATAGGAGGAGACAAGGAAGGGGTATAGGAAGAGGTAGGGAAGGGAAGGGGTATATGAGTAGACAGGGAAAGGAAGGGAAGGGGTATAGGAGGAGACTGGTAAGGGTAGGGGTAAAGGAGGAGACAGGTAAGAGAGGGGAGGTGTTAGGGGGAGGCAGGGAAGGGGTATAGTGGTAAGGTAAGAGAGGGAAGGGGTATAGTAGGAGGCAGGGAAGGGGTAAAGGAGACCGGGAAGGGATGGGGTATAGGAGGAAAAAGATTATGAGTATGGGGGAAAAAGAGAGGAGACAGGGAAAGGAAGGGTAATATGAGGAGACAGGGAAGAGAAAGGAAGAAGGAAAGAGAGGGAAAGTGGAGGTTGCAAGGGTATAGGCGGAGATAGGGAAGGGCAGGGAAGGGAAGGGGAAAATGAAAAGGGGAAATGGGGGAAGGGCAAAGCAAAGGGAGAAGGAGAAAGGAAAAGAGGTGAGGAAAGGGAAGAGGAGAGGGAAGGGGAGTGGGGGGATACATTGAAGGAAAGGTGAAGGGAGAAGAGAAGGGAAGGGGGAAAGGCAAAACAGGTAAGGGGAGGAAAGGCATAGGAGACAGGGAAGGGAATAGGTATAGGATGAAGCATAGGAGGGGATGGGTATAGGAGGAGACTGGGAAGGGGTATAGGAGGAGAAGGGGAAGGGAAGGGGTATTGACAGGGGAAGGAAGGGAATGGAAGGAAAGGGTATAGGAGGAAACAGGGAAGTGAAGGGGTATAGGAGGGGAAATGGAAGGGGTATAAGAGGAGAAAGGGAAGGGTATAGGCGGAGACAGGGGAGTGGTGTGGGAGGATATAGAGGGAAGGGATAGAGGAAGAGACAGGAAAGGCAGGGGAATAGGAGACAGGGAAGGGATGGAGTATAGGAGAAAAAAGGAAGGGGAATGAGGAAACAGGGAAGGGAAGAGTGGGGTATAGGAGGAGACAGGGAAGGGAAAGGGTATAGGCAGAGACAAGGAAGGAGTATAGGAGGAGGCATGGAATGGAAGGGTAATAGGAGGAGACTGGGAAAGGAAGAGAAGGGAAGAAGGAATAGGAGGTAAAGTTGGTTGGAAGGGTATAGATGGACACAAGGAAAAGGAAGGGCAGGGAAGGCAAATGAAGGGAAGGGGAATATGAAAAAGGGAAAAGGGCAAAGGAAAGGGGGGAAGGGCAAAGGGGAGAGAAGGGAAATTGAGATGGGAAGGGGATGGGAGCAGAGGGTAAAGGGAAGGGAAGTTGAGTGTTTGTGAAGGGAAGGAAAGGAAAGGTAAATGGAAAGGGGGCGGGAAGAGAAGACAAAAGAGAAGAGAAGAGAAGAGGAGAGGGGTATAGGAGGAGACAAGGAAGGGGAGGGAAGGCGTATGAGACAGGGAAGGGCAGGGGTATAGGAGACAGTGAAGTGGTATAGGAGTGGCATAGGAGACGACAGTGAAGGAAAGGGGTAGAGGAGGAGACAGGGAAGGCTGGTGTATAGGAGGAGACGTGGAAGGGAAGGGGTATAGGAGGAGACATGGAAGGGAGGGAGTATTGGAGGAGACAGGGCATGGGTATAGGAGGAGACAGGGAATGGAAGATAAGGGGTATATGAGGAGGCAGGGAAGTGAAGGCAAAGAAAAGGGTACAGGAGGAGACAGTGAAGAGGTATAGGAGGAAACAGGGAATGCAAGGGAAGGGGTATAGGAGAGACAGGGAAAGGAATAGGTATAGGAACACAGGAAAGCGGAGGAAAGGGAAGGGTGTAGGAGGAGATAGGGAAAGGAGGGTTATAGGAGGAGACAGGGAAGGGAAGCGGTATAGGAGGAGGAAGGGAAGGTTTATAGGAGGAGGGAGGGAAGGGGTATAGGAGGAGAAAGGGAAACGTATGGCAGGAGGAAGGGAAAGGCTATGGGAGGAGGAAGGGAAGGGGTAAAGTAGGAGGAAGGGAATGTAAGGGGTATATGAGGAGGAAGGGAAGGGTTACAGGAGAAGACAGGAGCAGGTATAGGAGGAGATAGGGAAGGGGTTTAGGAGGAGACAGGGAAGCGGATGGGTTGGGTTAGTTTGGAGGGGTATACAAGAGGAGGCATAATGAAGGAAAGGGAAAAGAAAGGAAAGGAAAGGAAAGGAAAGGAAAGGAAAGGAAAGGAAAGGAAAGAGGAAGGAAAGGAAAGGAAAGGAAAGGAAAGGAAAGGAAAGGAAAGGAAAGGAAAGGAAAGGAAAGGAAAGGAAAGGAAAGGAAAGGAAAGGAAAGGGTGAGAAGGCAGAGCATAGTGGGGCAGAGTAGGGCAGGATGGCAAGGCGGAACAGGGAAGGAGGCCAGGATTGGTGGGCAGGTGGGCAGGAAGGCAAGAGGGATGGGCAGGAGGGCCGTGGGGTAGGGGAGAAGGGTGGGGCAGAGGAGCAGGGTGTGAGAACAAGAGGGCAGAGTGCAAGGAAGGAGGGCAGGGCCCCCTGCCCTGCCCTCCTTCCTTGCACTCTGCCATACTCTGCCACCCATACTGCCCTCCTACCCTGCCTTGCCCCCTGTAAGGCAGGGTAGGAGGACAGTATGGGTGGTAGGCCAGAGGGGCAAGGCAGGAGGTTGAGGGGCTGGGGGCAGGGCAGGCGGCAGGGGAGGAAGGTAACAGAGGGATCAGGGCTACAGGAGTCCAGGGTAGGCCAGGAGGGCAGAGCAGAAGGGAAAGGCAGGGCAGGGCACGGGGGAAAAGAAGGACAGGAGGGTAAGGAACTGCAGGAGGGCAGGAAAGAACAGGAGGGCAGGGAATGGCAGGAGGGAAAGGAAGGCCAGGAGGGAAAGGGCAGAAAAGAAAGGAAGAGGAGGAGAGAAAGAGAGAGGGAGTGGTGTGCGGGGAGGAAGGTAATGGAAATGAAAGAAAGGAAAACAGAAAAGAAAAGGAAACGAAATGAAATGGACGGAAAAAGAGAAGATGAAAAGGGGAAAGGGAATTGGAATTTCAAGTCAGTTTCAAGTTTGGTTTCAAGTTCAGTTTGGTTTTCAGGGGAAAGGGTATTAGAATTTCAAGTCAGTTTCAAGTCAGTTTCAAGTTCAGTTTGGTTTTCAGGGGAAAGGGTATTAGAATTTCAAGTAAGTTTCAAGTTCAGTTTGGTTTTCAGGGGAAAGGGTATTAGAATTTCAAGTCAGTTTCAAGTCAGTTTCAAGTTACTTTTCAGTTTGATTTCAAGTTCAGCTTTCATTTTGGTTTATTCACTCACCTTGTCTCCTTATTCCGCCCCACCCCTCTCTCGCTGCCCCTCTCCGTTTTCGGAGCCTGCTCAGCCCCCCGCAGCTTCGGCCTCTCTCTTCCCCGAGCTCCAGCCGCCAGCAGCGGTCCTCTCCGTCCGGTGTCCCCGAGTGCAATGCTGCAGCTGCCTGGTTACCAGCCTCTCATACCAAGAACACGTCACAGTGGAGGCTTTTCAGCGTGTCATCCTACATCACTGCTGTGTGGGTGATGCCATGTGTTTTAAGATTAACGGGGGAGCTGGCAAGGCACGGGTATTACGGGATTTGTTAAGTAAATCAAACTATTTAAAGACAAAAGCTCCTGCGATGAACCCGAAAGAAGACCCCCCCGACCAGACACCCTTCCTCAACAGTGGTCTCTTCTTTCCACTTTACTGAGAAGACGCCCCCACCCCTGCCCTGCATTTGCCCTGGGCCTAGTGACATCACAGTGATGTTACATCATAAGCGTTCCATTCATAGGATTCTGCTTCCGGTGCCGCTGGGAAGGCACGCGCCTTTCAAATCAATATAAAATGCAGGTTTTTCTAAGTCTTCTTTTAAAACAAATGAAACTTTTTATCATAGGCCGCATTCTCATCACTTGCTCAAACAGCGCTCCTTCATTGTACAAATTAATTGATTGTTACTAGGCCACATCACCGTCTCCAAGGGGGGGAGGGTGGATGTGGTATAACGGCTAGAGCGGCCGACAGTGAAGCTCGGGGACGAGGTTCGGGTCTGACAGGAGGCTCAAACGTCCTGTGATTTTGGTCAAATCTCCCCGTGCTTTAATAGTGAATGTGTTTCTCTGGCGCTCAAGTGTAGCGCTCTGATGCCTTCGGGTTGATTTAGCGCTATAAAAAACTGCAATAACAAAAAGTCCCCGTCTGCCCTGCTCCTCCTCTCGAGTACTGTCCATTAATCCACTCCTTCCTGCGGAGAAATTACCTATTTCAATTTTATGAATTGCTCGAAGAATACTTACATTTTACACTTACTACTGTTTCAAATCCGTTGTACAGAAATGTAACGGGATTAAAAAGCCATTCCACTCATTGACAAGTAGAAGCACTTCCCGTCCCACTTCCCGTCCCGGCACATTAATACATTGATTCCTGCCCCTCCCCAGGGATGGACCTCCCGAAACCCCCCTCAGTCCACAGGCTCCAGGCATGACTTCCCTCCAAGCCCTTCTCTCTGATCCCCCGTCTCTGTGACATCTGCCGGTCCCCAACCCGAGGCGTGACATCATCATCAGACCCGGAAGTCCTCGAGCTTCACTCATGAATACAAACCCCCTCACCTCCTAGGAATGCAGCCTCAGACCCCTGGTACCTATCTAGCAGCAGTGGTAAGGTCTGTGCGGAAAGCCTCATTGCACTCGAGGCGATTGGTGTTATTATGATTTCAGTGAAAGTGAGAGAAACAACGAGCACTGACATAGAATGTCTTTGGGAAACAAGTCTTTCTCCTTCCCTGACAACATGATTAGCAAGTGAGTGGTAAAAGCGTGAAAAAGTCAATGTTTGGATGAATGATTGAGTGCACTGATGGATGAATGAATGAATGCGTGTATAGATGGATCAATAGGCACACACGTGCACCGAGTGACTCAGTGCATTAACAGAGGGCCCGATAGGTGTAAGGATGGATGGATGGTAGAGGGGCGAGTGAGTGAACGGGTAAATGAAGGAGTGAGTGCATCGACCGATAATGTGGTGGGGAATGGAAGGCTCCGGTAGCTGTCATTCCTTTAATGCTTTACAGGGCTCTGGTGGGAGTGCCGTGCTCCACTTGTTACCTGATTCCATGCCCCGTGACAGTCTGTTTCAAATAATGCCCTGTCATTTAACAAAGCAGTGCATTCTGGGAGCTATTCCTGTTGAACTGGACGAACACATAGACATAAAACAAGAGATACCAGAAAAGCCCAGGACTGGAGAAGTTATTTCTGGTCACATAAGTCACACTTATTCTTCCCTGTCCCTGCTTTGCAGGGTCCATTAAAACAACCGGAAATGACGCACACCTCGTTCTGGCTCCAGGTTGCCATGGCTGCCATCGT
This sequence comes from Lissotriton vulgaris, assembly GCF_964263255.1. Taxonomy (NCBI): domain Eukaryota; kingdom Metazoa; phylum Chordata; class Amphibia; order Caudata; family Salamandridae; genus Lissotriton; species Lissotriton vulgaris. The sequence continues at coordinate 1,174,594,479 of NC_141696.1, forward strand.
GAGAGTACCTGCGAATGGCCTGGCATCTTAATCCTCCGAAAAACCAGGTTAAACGTGACAAACTGTTCCTCGCAATATACTCTATGGCAGAGGTCTTCAAACTTTTGGGTGCCGAGACCCCCCTGTCAACATTTTCAGTCATAAGGACCCCCTCCTGACAAACATTTCTAAACCTGTAGGCAGGGCTTCCTGAATTACGAGGTAGGTGAGGACCAAATTACACGGAAGGCTTGACTAAATTGTGTGAGAGGAAAATGTAAATGTTATGTGATGCCACGTTATTTTGGGATAGAATTGCTTCATTATTTTGACATTTTTTTGCTCACAATAAAACAGTACCAGTTTACAACCAAAATACAGCAATTAACATCAGAAAGATGTCTAGTCAACCTCTGTGATGGGCCTTCCACTCCGCAGGAATACGTGCTGCCACATTAGAAGCTCACCTGGCCCTGTCCGGGAGCAGCAGGGGTCCCTAAAACCCTGCCCTCTGTGGATGAGAAGAGTGCCCATGTGAGTGCACGGTGAGCGATGCAACAATATGAGAGTAGGGAAAGAGGAGTGACTGCAGGGTGATTGAGGTGGCCATATGAATTTGAGTGTGGATATAAGTGATTGCAGAGTGATCACTGCTAGTGCAGGGTGAGAGGGTGAATGATGTGAGTGCATGGTGATCAGTGTGAGTGCATTGTGATAGCTGTGAGTGCAGGGTGAGCATGAAAGTGAAGTGCTAGAACGAGAAGGGAGTTCTCTGAATGCAGGGTGCATTTCCAGACACTTGAAGTAACTCAACATATTATTGACCGCGGCGTAGGGTTTAAGATATAGGTTAAACTATTGCTATTATGACATTAATCAGGGATCGAGGGTGGAGGAAATAAATATTCTGACCTTGCAACATACTTCCAGTTCTATGATTAGAGTTGCCTGCTCAATATTTTGATGTCCCAGACGGTACAAAAATAAGCAGTCACGTAAAACTGTATATTTCAGCACTCATCTGTGCATACTTGGAACAGCAAATATAAATAGAAAGCACTTTTAATTGTGTTCTAGGGCTGCCTCAATGATCCATGACTGATAAAGGGAACAAAGACCGAAAAAGTCACATTACGAATGTATTTATTTATGCGTTTTTATATAGCGCGGACTTTACCCGAAGGTGTCAGAGCGCTTCACAATAGGAACAGTAATGTTACATGAGGAGAAAACAAAGTACAAAAGCAAACGTTAAGTTACATGAGGCAAAAGTGACAATAGCGAGCAACCAAAATACAAGAGGTAGCAAACGGTACGTTACAGGAGGAAAAAGTGATGTGTGCAGGTTACAAAGCATACAAAGTAAAAGTAGAGGTATAATAATGCAATAAATGGCACACTCAAACACAAGAACAAACGTTACGTAGGCAATGGTGGCACTTGTGCAAGTATCTAAAGCAAACAAAATGTGAGAGGTAGCAAACAGTGTGTTGAAAAATGGCTGTTTTTTATTTCTTCTGGCAACTCTACTTTTTATTATTTCTTTTCATGAAATACATTCTCACACTATTGCAGTAAATGTAAAATACAAATGTAAGAGAAAGGCTGAGTTGGGGCCCAGGGGGTACTGGAACTATAAAAAAAAAAACCTAAGCCTCAGTAACCAGTTTTCAAAAGGTATGTAAATATGCAAATGGCCGTTAACGACCTGTGAAACTCAGGGATGCCGGGCTGTGCTGGAGATAAGACTGCAGACACAGCCCAGCGGAGGTCACTGCAGCTCGAGCTGAGACACACTACGGGGGAGGAGGGGGGCTGAATCCCTGTAGTCAGATGGGCCCCGGGCAGAAGTATGATCGGGAATGCGCGACCCCCTTTCAATCACTCCGTGGCCCCCCTGGGGGTCGCGCCCCACACTTTGAAGACCCCTGCTCTATGGGTTAAAGGGTGTCTTCAGTCTTTGCATATAGCCTAGAACCGCCAGATGATCAGCAGGATTGTTGTACGGCAGGTGGGAGATTGGCATCTCACTCCTACCTATATAGCCTTCTAGCCAGGCTCGACTGGCGCTGAGCATTGATGAAACCAATGAGACAGCATCCGAGCTGCATGTTACCTGGATGAGGTAAGTGTGCAGGAACGAGGTCTGGGGTGGGTGTTGGAAATTTGCTCTCTCTTCAGCGTCACCCGGATTTATTGGCCTTTTTGCTGAACCCTATTCTTGCTGGCTATGCAACTCTGCGCACTTTACCCCTGCTAACCAGTGGTAACATGCTTGTGCTTCTCTTTTCAACATGGCAACATTCATATACTCCTGATTGGCATTTTTAACATAGCTATAAGTCCCTAGCATATAGTACCCAAAGTGTACCCAGGGCCTGTAAGTTGAATGTCACCAGTGCGCTGCGGCACTCATTGTGTCAACCACTGCAGTGATGGAGTAAAGCATGTTTCCATAGCTACCACTGTAGCCTGGCTGTGCAGTTTTAACCTGACAATTCAACCTTTCAAAATAAACCCCTTTGGCAGGCCCAAACCTTCCTATTAAATATGAATACGTCACCCTTAATGTAGGCCCTTTTGTCCATTGGGCAGGATGCCAGCTATTTAAAAGCAGGATATGTAGAAGTTTAATATTCATAAACAAAGTGGAATCCACTCAAGGTGGTGGTGATCCTTAAAGTGATGGGAAAACACACAGTGTTGTTTAAATGCCCCTCACACACCAACAGGCCCCTTGGTGTCATGCTTCATCATTGGGGCCTTCGCACCCCTCTACGGGATGCGGCGTGCTACGACTCGCGAGTACGCAGGAGCACTTTGAAGTGGACTATGTGTGGGGGTGTGTGTAGGATCAGAAATGTGAGTGAGGTGAGGTGAAAAAAGTGAAAAGTTAAAAAATACCTGGCACGTGGGAGGAATTTTTATTTTTAATTTAATCCCCGGCTGGTATTATTAAAAGAAGTGCAGGGCGTGGTTAGATAGATACGAGTTAAGGTATCAACAACCACTAGTATAGTGTCAACATGTTTCGGAGGTCACAGCCTCCTTCTTCAGGACAAGGGTTATGCACTTACCCTCCCCTTACTCACATGCAGAATGTAAAAGTGTATTCAAAAATTAATAAAATTACCACAATGTGTAATATTCCTAACAGTGTTTTTTGTGTTAGCGAATGCAGTTGCGCCCAGTTGGCGAAAGAACCTGCGGAAAGAAATGCATAAGTAAATACATGCAGATGTCACAAGACCCTCATTGGAGGAGAAGAAAAAACCTTCTCTGAGTATCACCAGGTCATACCAAAAATAATGGGACCCTGTAGATAAAAGAAAAAAGCACACAAGTGGACATGACAATACTGACACACACACATATACAAAACACATAATCACTCTCTGCTCTGATTGAGAAGAGCACATGAAAAGAAAGAGAAAGTCTTACTTAGAGTTCTAAAATATAAGACCTCATGAGCCTAAGCGTATATTGGGGATCCTTCCTTCCTGCTCAGAAAAGACCTAAAAATATGAATGAACGAGGTTCAGTTGGAAACAGGGCACAATATTCAATCTACCAGGCTACAGGGAAATGCTAGTCATTGACACCCATAAACTCACGGTTACTGCATCAGCAATTCGCCTGCCTTCCCTCAACGCGGCTCCGATGAAGTGAGCCTGTGTAGCGTCAGGGTCCTGATATATATACTCTATCCCTCCTACTAATTAGAGATGGTAAATTGGTTAATTGGGATCGGTGTATGCCCAAATACGGGAAAAACAAACACCGAAGGTCCGGTACTGCGCTCTAACTGAACGCTGATGGCGCACATGCGCACTGCCGCCTGTCAGGTGCGCATGCGCGGACGAAAGGGACGTCCGCGCATGCGTGAGGCAGACACGCTACTCATTATGCCATGAAAGACGCGGAGGAGCATTCTACAGTGCCTTGCGCCTTATTGGCGAATTGCTGATGCAGTAACCGTGAGTTTATGGGTGTCAATGACTAGCATTTCCCTGTAGCCTGGTAGATTGAATATTGTGCCCTGTTTCCAACTGAACCTCGTTCATTCATATTTTTAGGTCTTTTCTGAGCAGGAAGGAAGGATCCCCAATATACGCTTAGGCTCATGAGGTCTTATATTTTAGAACTCTAAGTAAGACTTTCTCTTTCTTTTCATGTGCTCTTCTCAATCAGAACAGAGAGTGATTATGTGTTTTGTATATGTGTGTGTGTCAGTATTGTCATGTCCACTTGTGTGCTTTTTTCTTTTATCTACAGGGTCCCATTATTTTTGGTATGACCTGGTGATACTCAGAGAAGGTTTTTTCTTCTCCTCCAATGAGGGTCTTGTGACATCTGCATGTATTTACTTATGCATTTCTTTCCGCAGGTTCTTTCGCCAACTGGGCGCAACTGCATTCGCTAACACAAAAAACACTGTTAGGAATATTACACATTGTGGTAATTTTATTAATTTTTGAATACACTTTTACATTCTGCATGTGAGTAAGGGGAGGGTAAGTGCATAACCCTTGTCCTGAAGGAGGAGGCTGTGACCTCCGAAACATGTTGACACTATACTAGTGGTTGTTGATACCTTAACTCGTATCTATCTAACCACGCCCTGCACTTCTTTTAATAATACCAGCCGGGGATTAAATTAAAAAAAAAATTCCTCCCACGTGCCAGGTATTTTTTAACTTTTCACTTTTTTCACCTCACCTCACTCACATTTCTGATCCTACACACACCCCCACACATAGTCCACTTCAAAGTGCTCCTGCGTACTCGCGAGTCGTAGCACGCCGCATCCCGTAGAGGGGTGCGAAGGCCCCGATGATGAAGCATGACACCAAGGGGCCTGTTGGTGTGTGAGGGGCATTTAAACAACACTGTGTGTTTTCCCATCACTTTAAGGATCACCACCACCTTGAGTGGATTCCACTTTGTTTATGTATACATTAAGGGAGACTGAATCCACTGACTCTCTCTCTCCCCCCTTCTGTTATAATTCGAAGTTTAATATTCTGCATGTTCTTCCAGTGAAAAAACATAAAAGCTATTTTCACTGTAGCGAGGCTGGCTGCATCCATAGGGAAGTGCTGGATTACATTAAAACACCTTATAATGCTCCCTTCCTTACCTTCCTTACCTCATCTCTTTATTATTATTATTATTATTCTTTATTCTTTATCTTTATCATTATTAACCCCTTTAGTGCTTCGAACGTCCAACGGTCGTCGTGTGCACTACCTCGCTAGTGCTGCGCACGACCGTTGAACGTCCGAATCCCGTTAGCGCAATCGAACGTCCGCACTGGGGCGGAATGTTTGCAGCGCGCTTAACGGGTTAATATCATCAGTCACAATCCGTTATGTTTGGAAGACAGGAAGCGTGAGGAGCGCCATCTGTGACTCAAGGTACCATGTCATGTATATTCTGTGTTTTATGTATATTGGCATATTAATGATTCAATTTTATCAATGTATGTAATTGCTCATATTATATTAATTATTCCTTATTCCTCATTTGCCGATGTAATACCCCCATCTCATGTATTCACTTCGTGCTTTATTGTGACGGTCACAGATGATGATTTTCTTGTTTTATAGCTCTTATTCTTCTTCTTATTTTGTATTCTTGGATTTTTTTTCTGTATTGTGTGTTGTATCAATCTTCAAAAAAAAGGATTTGAAATAAAAAAAAAAACACCTTATAATGCTAATTTCAAGTTGGTAACAACTAGCAAAATAATTCAAGGACTCTTTTTAATAGTTAAACAAAATACAATTTAATGGTAAAGCCACTTTTTTGTCCAACTATTACAGGAAAGACACGTTGGAAAAGTTACTGTTTACCTGCCTAAGGCCTCGGTGATGCACTTCAAAGGGGCCTCCCTTGTCACAAGCAGATGTATCTCGCACCTGGGCCTGCCACTCCACTTGTCCTTCTAGTTGCCAGGCACCAACCCTAGTGGGAAGAGGAGCTCCCCCAGACCTGGTTTAGAGGCTGTGAGCATCCCCTTTGAGATTAGAATGTGAAATTCTGCTTGAATGTCACATCCTGCTTGACAGGTCTGCTGGAGTTTTACATATAACATTCAGGGCGCACTTCAAAGGAGGACAAGAGAATGATAAAACACTTTATGTGTACCCACTGTCTGGATGCCAAAAGCTCAGCTTTGATTTTATTAGAATTTTGTCTCTGCGTTTGTTGGGGGTGCAGGGGCTGTTCAGAACTGGATTGTAATGATAGATGTGTGAGGGCACAAGGATTACCCTAGTATACTCCACACTTACCCCCAGCCCACAGAATCCAAGTTTAGTGTGGCTGAAGACTTTACCCATTTTGAAAATGTTCACATTTGTAGAGTTAGCTCTGGGAACCTGTCTCCTATTGTTTAGGGCACCCTCAGGGGTCATTCCCGCCCACTAGGTCATGCCAGTAATACATGTGGCATCGATTGGCACACACTTCAGGACAGTCCCGGACGAGGGGAAGATCAAAAGAGAACCAAATCTGCTGTCTGAGAAGAGCGTAGAAGACTGGAACCTTCCCTTCCTCTTGTACCCTCATTAGCGAAGTGGACGCCAAGAGTCAAAATGCTGACCTCTTGTTCAATCTACAGGGACACAACAAGCTCCAAGCGGCTTATCTTCAACTGACCAGCTGATCAGTAGCAACTAGACCTGGGCTTGACTCCACCTGCCACCCTATGAGTCTCTAAGTCAGTGGTTCCCAAACTTTTTAGAACCACAACACACTTTTTTGAACAACAAACTTTCGTGACTCATCTACCTTTAGTGGACTTCAGACAGACTGATTTTTTTAATGTGCCTAAAGCATTGTTTAGTACCACATTATTATTTACAGATGGCACATTTTCCCATTGAAATGGCCTCTAACTTTGCACAGACATACTGTTTACTGATAAAACTTTATAGCGCACAAGTGATAATGTGTGGAATGTGTACTGTGGTTGTCTTGTTTGTCTATACTTTTATGATCCACAGCAATCACAACAAAGTTCTATGATGATAATGTGTGTGGAAATCTGGTTTCTGGTATTATTTATCATTTGTGCATCGCAATGTCTTGATTTGTTTTGATCCTATTAAAATCGTAGTTTCCAGCACACTGCAGAATTACAAAGTAATGTGCTTAATTATGGCTTTTCCTAACAGCTGAATGTATACAGTCCATTTACAGGTATTTATGTTTTGGTGTGTGGTGCAAAAAAAAAAACAATATCACACTTTGCTGTGCTCCAGCAAGATTGACACATAATTCACTTTAAAAACTCCTCCGACTTTTCAGTCAGAGAAAGAAAAATACACACGAATTCCATGTTAAAAGAATCAGCAGCAATTTGTCGGAATACATAGCCTGAGATTTGATCTTTGTGTTTGAAGCACAGCAAATGCGACATGATAAACACAGCATTTAAAGGCATCTTTATTTATTGCATGGACTTTCCCAACCCACCAAAAATCGGTAGGTCCCGAGCCACAGTTTGGGAAATGGTGCTCTAAGTGTCTCCCTTGGGGTCCTGGTGGGCTTTAGAAGTGTTCTCCTGTGGTGGATTGGGACTAAAGTCAGAAGATAAAATGTTTGACCAGGACAAACTTTGTTAGTGTGTCTGACCCGCACTCAATCGTGGTCAGTGTCAAATTGCACCTAGGACCCGTTCTACTGTGACCATTAACTATTATTGTCACTTTGGGCTCAGTCGCGGCCGGCAAGACTCGGGAGTGGTGGGGCAGGAGGGTTGAGTGCTTGGGGGGGGGGTTTAATTTAAAATAGAAAACTTACCTTCACCGGCAGCCTACATGGAGAAAATGGAGTGCACATGACTGGTTTGGTCGGCCCAAAGGGCTGACCAAACAGTCAGCGCCACAATAGTGGGTAAGCCACTCCTCCCCTCCCCTAAAGCAGGCCCGCCCACCCGCCAGCCCCCAACCAAACACTCTGCTTTCTCGCAGAGTGCGAAGCAGAAACCTAAAATCCCAACTAAGATCCTCCAATCTAGCCCTCGCCGAAGTTCCGCGCATCCACAGATCCACCATGGGAGGAAGATCCTTCTCCTACTTGGCGGCCAAGACCTGGAATTCTCTCCCCACTCACCTCCGCCTTACACAGAACCACATTTCCTTCAGAAAGGAACTTAAAACCTGGCTATTCGATAAATAATGCACCCCCTCCCCCAAGCGCCTTGAGACCCTCTGGGTGAGTAGTGCGCTATACAAATTCCTGAACTTGAACTTGAACTTCTCGCACTGTGAGAAAGCAGTGGGATGACGCTCCTCCGCCCACATGGAAGTGCCACCCCTGTTGGGAGTTCTTGGTTCAATTCTTACTTAAAACTTTGAAAATTCATATCTCCTGTTTCCCTTATTGGATGTTTGCCATTTTGTTTATTAAATTGTACTCTGTTTTTCTGATTTGTTTTGGAATTTTGTATTGTTTTGCATTTTGACTTTGATACTGTGTAATATTGCATAAGTACTTACACATTGCCCTTTAGTTAAGCCTGTTTGCTTTGTGCTATAGTTACCGGGCGATTGAGCTGGGGTTTAATTAGTGACTTTAGTGGTTCACCCTGACAAGGATTCTGATTATTACTTGAGATGGGTACTCCCCTCCCTCAACTAATAACTCAATTTTTTACAGTGGTGATGATGTAGTTGACAAGGTAAAACGAAATAGATCCAGCTTGGGTGTTGAGTTGTGAGATATTTTCAAAAGCACAGAGTACATATTTGGAAAGTGGATGCCAGCAGAAAGAGAAGGTGTAATCCTCATTGAGGGGGGAATGGGTGGATACCAGCAGCCTCAAGGCAGGTTTGACACTGCAGATTAGTGACCAGTTGCCCTTGTTTCAGTGAAGTAAGGGAGGCCAGAGATGCAGGAGGGACATTATTAGCATCTGGTTCACTTCAATGCAGGGTATAGTGACAGGCTCACCCATGAAGGGGGCAAGTGGAAAGTGAGAGGGTGGAAGTGACAGTGAACCATTGTGGAGGAGCGATACACCCAGATAATTGTCAGTCAGGGAGTTAAATGGTCATCCGTGATGGTAAGGATCGGCTTGAGTGCTCTGAAGTCATTGTTAAGAGGCAACGAGGGACAAAACAGTGGCTGCAATTACTGCCCGGGGTAACGTTAAGGCTTATGGTCCCTTGTTTTGGAGGGGATTAGCGGTGATAACCGGTTGCACTGACTCGAAACAAGCAAGAGCTGGATCCACAGCATGGACAGCCCAGGGACAGGCAGCAGCACAGGGGGGTTCAAGCGAAGTCATTTACAGGTGGATTTTTACAGCAAGGCTGAAGGGAGGTAGTAACCCCTTTGCTCTGTGCACCTTTGATAAACGTTTTATCTCAATATCTGGAGGGCAGTGAGAAATGAGAGCAGACCTGGAGCGACCAACAACAGGTGACACTCCAGATCACCACCAGGTGACATGTACCGCTCCGTTTAGGGGTCTCCCCAAATTAGATATCAAACCCCACGGAGACAGATGGGCACTTCCTACCCCATCCTTTGGGCTCTGCTCATAGGAATGCCAAGGAAGTTAGAAGTAAGACAGGCTTCCAAGAAAGTGCATTGCAGGTTATGGATGAGGAACCATAACCCAGATTCCACCCCCACACACACAACATTTAGAATAACTGCAGACTCCTGCAACAATCCCTCTCCCTCGTCTCTAACAGAGGGGGTCTTCTTTTGACTTCATTCTACGCGGCTCTGTGGGGCTGGTGAGGGCCCCTCTCAAACTGAGAACCCTATGTTGGCAATAGACACACTTTGATGGACACAAAACTATTATTCTAAGCATCATAAGTGCTCTTGTAAGTTGCATTTGGAGCCCAATTATTCCCGAAACTGGCGAGCTCATAAGATTGTTCTGCAAGTAAAGTTTTACTTCTTATATGCTTTTAATATTCATCTGTGCAGACGTATAACGTTCTCTTTAAGAAGGGTAGTTTAGAACTGGAGGCATGTGGCAATATGCACATAAAAAAGAAATTATTCTGCAGAGTCTGAACAAGCAAAACTCATGGTAAATAAACATTATGTTAAAGTCTACTACATATGTTAATCTATAACACCGCCAGAATACACCACACCAGGATGTGCAGTTTTCATTGCATAAATATAGTTTTGCATAGTTTGCAATTACTGTTTTGCAAGGTGCAGATTTTCCTGATTGCCTTTCTTCTGCCTTGAACATAACATCAGCTGGTACCAAGAACTCGTAGGCATCTTGTTTGCTAGTGCATAACTTGCTCAGCTTATTCCTCGAGTACTCTGAAACATTGTCACATGAGTAACTTGCAGTCATTTTTAGGTCTCGCTTAGCCAGCACATGCGCTGCTCTGCGAGAAATTTAGTAAACAGGCTTTTAAAAGTGCTACCATAGGCTTTTCCTGGCCTAAATCTTGTGTGCACATGTGTGTGCACACGTGCAGCAGCCCTGTGGGTTTCTGTCAAGCCTCATTAAGCCTTCCAGACTTCCAGCACATGAATCCCCTCCCCTACCCCCTCCCTTCTTCCACTCCCTCCTCGTCAGTTTCATTTTCCTTTTCACTTTCAGGGGTGGCCGCATCACTTTTGCTTGTTTTTTAAATTTCCTTTAGTTGCTCCACCACTCACGGACTTAGGCTTGTTTTCTAAATTCTCTGGCCGAGAGCAAACCCGAGGACAAAGCCGAGCCCCATGGCTGCTGATTGAGCAGGAAAGGCTGGCTCGCGCCGACCGGTTCAAGGCATTTATTCCCACAAGGACAGCAATTCACTGTGAAATATATACTGCCATCAGCACTGTCCCACTTAGCCGCCCCCCACGCAAAGCTGGACAAATGTTCTCACCTTCATTTTTCCGACAGAGGAACGCTATCAGGGTAGACATAGGATTTCAGCTTTTTCCTGTCTGCAGCTACCATTGCTCCCAGCATGCCAATGCGCACAGCTGTCAACCGACCCTATATAGGCCTCGAATGGAACACACTGCCAGTCATTTATGCAACTCCCAAAGCGCGCGGGCAATTGTATGACTGCATATTTAAGAAGAAAGGGCTTGGCGCTCACCTCTTTCTACACCTGTAGTACGCTGTATTTCCATACAGTCGAACCTACGGTAAAAAATGAATATAATTACAGGGAAATATAATGGTAAACGGAATTTTGTGGTGAGGTCTGTGTAATTATGTATCGCTCCTTGGTTTTGGGGCACTGCTGCTTCATTCGTTTATTTCTCATTCCGAGCCCAAGCTCAATCATTCTCTCTTTTAGGGCATGCTTTCTAAAGAATAGCAGCTAACCAAAAATTTCCCCCAAAAAACCGAATGGTATCTGCAGGAAGGAGAATACAAAAGGACACTCTGCATTATATAAGCATTCTTATTCTTTTTTGTTCAACAAATATGTCTAGTGGAACGAAACACGATGAAATCGTTGACATAAAGAGGATTTTCAATGAAGAAACTTAGAATGAAGAATTGTAGTTCCTTTTATTTAGTTTTGTGATGATGTATAAAGACTGCATGGCACCAACTGATGCCTTCAAGCCACTAGGACACTTAAGCTCAGATGCCACATCTGAGAGAAGCGTTAGGGAGTCCTCTTTCTCCAGATGAAGTAGAATACTTTTTAATTGAGTAACTGGGCTGGAATTTTCTCCATTCAATTTGAGCAAAACCTTTACACTTTTAGGTACTTCTACGTACACAAAATGCTAGGATCAGTTTTACATTCCACAGCCATTAATAGATCATCAGGTTACAACATAAGTATCAATACCACCTCAACTACCTTCCAAAAAATTAATTCTGTATCACTGCATTTCAATCATTTACAGTCGTTCAATATTTGCCTATTCCCTCTATAAACAATTAAAAGTCAAAACAAAATGGTGCCTCTGAAACTATAATCGGGTACAACTTTATTGTCGTCTTTTATTTTGCCTTCCAAGCAACATTGTAATATTGGAGTTCCTTAAAATATACATTATCTGGGGAGGTGGCCAAACAAAGAGAACTGAAGACACACCGAAGGGCTGCTCTCAGGGACCTAACTTCCACCACAATGCTTTCAAAGAGAAAATTAAGTTATGAAAAACAGCAAACCAATGGTAACATAAACAAGCATTGGCATAGCCAATAGGTCTCGCATTTGGGACCTTATAAGTATTTAGTAATGCAGCACAATATCCTTGGTGCAACAACATTAACTGTTGCATGGCTAAACACGTATAAGGTCCCAAAGGCGAGACCTAGTGGCTATGTAATGGAAAGGCACATGCTGCTTGGCCCTTTCTCATGAGCCCCCTTCAACATATTCGCACCAGTAACTTGCATGGATTTTGTGCACAAGTGCATAATTTGCTTAGAAGTTCACAACCACTGCACATTTTTCATAGTTTTTGTGGAAAATATTTGAAGTTCACATGAAAAAAAAGAAAACTATTCTTATAGTCCCAGTCAGCACAAATATCACTGGCGGATTGGGGTGAGCCGGTGGGGGGAATATGTCCAGAGAAGGTGCCAAGATCTCTTACATGGACTGTTTGTTGGTAGTGTGGCACTAGTTTGCAGTTTCTCTTATGCTTTCTGTTGGCGTTTAGATTTGGGGTGGAAGATTTTTTCAAAAGAGTAACATTCCAAGTTGTGTGGCTTATGGAGCAGAATTCCTAATTTAGCATTCTTCAGAGCCGCCATCTTGGGTTCTAAGTGTCTGTCCTTCTTTCAAGTATTTTAGCGGACAACAAATTGCTAAGCAGAAACGCAGGTGGTCCTACAATATATGCTAATGAATACACTAGAACCCACAGTGATGCAGCTAGCCATGATGTGAATCAGGGGCACAACTAGACCTGAACTTGGGGGTGGGTGGAGGGGGGGGGCTACTAGTACTAAAAATGATGGTGGAGCCATTTGTCACACTGGGAACCATTCAGGTTTGGAATGCCAATAGTTCAGGGTTTAATGTGGTAATGCATGGAAAAGGCATGTGTGCATGCCTGTTCTATCATGCTGTAAGCACATTAAAGCCAGATCTTTTATCTTCAATGCATTCCCCTGACACACCGACCACTGTTGGAGCGCAGAGTGTGAACACCAGACCTGCAAGCATCAGATTTCTGCAAGATGGTTGCTAGCAAGCAGGTCCTATGCATGTCTGAGGAAGCAGCTTAGCAAGAATGCCATAGGCCTGGTGCAAGCAGAAGAAATGGCCACTTTTAATGCTGGTGTGGTAGTAAATACAGCAATTGTCAGGGTTCAACGGGCCCGCCGGGCTCTGAGCTCCGGTGCCACTGCACCTGCTGCACCAATGATAGCTACGCCCCCTGTCCGATGCACAGAAAAGAAAAGTGTCTTATCTGATTAAAAGAAGCATGAATTGCATAATGATAAAATGCTTCTAAGGAACAAGAAGATGAGTGTGGGAGGAATCTCCCAATGTGCCCACAAATGTGCTCCCACATTCACTGAAAAGCAGACTTGAGGTGTGAAGAATAAACTGGAATAAAGAAAATTGTAGGGAGCTTCCATCTGGCTGTCACAACATGAGAGGGGCCCACAAACAGCTCAACAGGAAGGAGTATACACAGAGAATAATAAGCGAATTACCTCTTCACATAGTATAAGCACGCATGTGTTGGTATTTCTATAGCATGAACCTAGCCCAAGAGCAACAGAACGTTGCACATTATGGGAAGTGATGGAAAATGATGCTAGACTGTATTCATCAAGTGGTAGCTTAAATCTTTTTGTTGCACACACTTACAGCAATATCTCCCACATTTACATTTTATGGAACACATTTTTTTTATTGAGTTAATTGGTAGGTGTCTCGACATTTGTACACAGCCATTTGCCTACAGCCACAGGGGCCGGTGGCTAACAAATGAGGCATTAAGTGAGAATAGAACACTATTGCATTAATGCCGACATCCCAGAGGCTGGTAGCGCTCAGAGTTAAGTCCAGCAATTAGATAAAGCCTACTCTGTCAAGGACCTCATAAGTCCAGAAACGAGCACCCACCTAGAAAGAGAACAACAAATAAATAAAGAAAACCACCCACCCAATCGCCTCCCATGAAGAAGGAAAACAAAGGGGAACCCGTACCAAGATATTAGGGGTCGCAGGGCGACCCATGCCCCCCACCATGCCCACCCTCCAGTCCTCCCTCTCACGTACACAGGGCGTCACCTACTCCGCAGTTGATGGTATTAGACGTAACACTTGCAGGAATTTGGGGCAAGTGACCTCACGGAGGTCCTTCGACAGCAACGTTATGAAAGGAGCCCAAAGCTCTGCGTATTTCTCACTCTTCTGATTTTGGACCGGCGAGAGTCGCTCCATGGCAAGGGTCGTCCAGAGCCTGTGGAGCCAGGCCATATGATCCGGGACCGTGGGAGTACCCCAGTGGACTAAGATCGCCTGGCGAGCTGCGATTAGTGCCAATGCCATCTGCCTGCCTCGAAATGACCGTAATGGGAAGGTGAGTGGATTCCATAGCCCTAGCAAAGTGTAAGCTGGGAAACGAGGGAATCTCAGTTTCAAATGCCGTGTCAATATCATTAAGTACCTGTTCCCAAAAACGCTCTAGCCTCAGGCAGTGCCAAAGAAGATGTGCGTGAGAGCCTGTCAAGCCACAGCCCCGCCAGCATTTTTCAGTGTGGTTTTTGTCCCATTGGTGGATCCGTGCTGATGTGAGATACCAATAAGATGCTATTTTAAATGTAAATTCAGCCCCTGCAGTGTTGTATGCCGTGTGGCGAGCCCTATAATTAATATTGTCCCACTCTTTGAATTTGAGAGCCCGACCCAGTTCTTCTTCCCACCGGAGTTGGCCGCAAGACGACTACCTGTGTGTGCGCTGAGTGAGGAGAACATAAAGTTCTGCTATGAGGTGCTTATCATCGATCTTGTTCGCTATCCATTTCTCGAAAGGGGTAAGCTTACGAGAGACGTGTGGCAGATAGGCCTTAGTGGTAGCCCAGTGGTGGAGCTGCAAATAATAGAACTCATCAGTGTGGGGAAGATCATAGTCTTGTCGAACCCGATCAAACCGGATGAGGCCCTCAAGATCAAATAAGTGGCCAAAACGCTTACACCCAGCTTTCCTCCATCTCTGAGCAACTGCAGTCTTAACTCCCGGGGGAAAATCTGGGTTGTCTACCATCAGCGTCATCGGGGATGGAAAGGTGGTAAGACCTTTCAAGACTGCCACCTCGTCCCACACCTTCATTGTCGCCGCCGTGACCGGGGAGGAGTATAAGCCCCATGAACGTGACCGGCGGGGAAGCCAGATTTCACGCCAGACATTCATGCCAGCACCTGCCTGGTCCATAAAGGTCCAGTGCTTCTTTGAAAGTGGGTGATTCCACTCCAGCACGTAGTGAAGGTGCGCTGCCTGGAGGTATCTGTGAACTAGAGGCAGATTCATCCCTCTGTCCCCTTTGGGGCGCGATAGCTGCACTACCGAAAGGCGTGCTTTCTTATTGCCCCAAATGAGTTTATTCATGGCAAGCTGCAAGGTCTGCAGTGCTTTAGGTGGCGGAACTAACAGGAGGGTCTGAACTAGGTATAGTATGCACTGCAGGATCGTCATTTTCACCACGGCGATGCGCCCAAACCAGGATACACTGTGTTTAGTCCACCCGTCCAGCACTTTGTACGTCTGAGCCACTTAGGTTGAGTAGTTCAGCTCTAGCGTACGTGGGAGTGAGTGGGTCAGAAGAATGCCCAAATAGGGCACAGGGTCACTAGACCAGTGTAGGGGAAGAGTCTGCCTGAGGTCTTCCACCTGTATTTGCGGTAAGGACAAGTTGAGGACCTGGGACTTGCTAAGGCTGAGCTTGACTGGGCTTGAGTGTCGACGGAAAAAAGCACATCTCCTACGTGGGAGCGGTGAACACTGTCTATGAGATAGAGAATGCATTTGGTGTTAGGAGGGGAGCTAACTCGTGACAGAATGTTTTATTAAACAGGGCAGGATAACCGTCAGGACCCGGAGATTTGTCAAGCTTCAATCGAGAAATGGCTGAGATAACCTCGTCCAGCCATATTGGGTCTCCTAAGGGGTCTGCCAGCGCCTTTGGGAGATGAGTAAAGTTGCTAGAATCCAAATAGTCTTGGCGTCAGGGGGGTCAGGTGTATCTCCTCTAAAGAGAGAGTGGTAGAAGCACCGGAATTCCTCAACAATCTGGGAGTCCAGGTGGATCTCCCCGCCTGTAGGCTGCTTTAGGGAGGTAAAAGTCCCCGCCACTGCCCTGGCACGCAAACACTGTGCCAACATTCTCCCACATCTGCCATTACCTAAGTAAAACGAAGGCGAAGTAGGGCATATTCCGCCCTGTCAAGATCTAAGCGTTTAAGAAGCATCCGCTTCTCTAGTGACCGCCACACCCTCGGGGCTCTGGTACCTTTATATATATATCGCCTC
Organism: Lissotriton vulgaris; assembly: GCF_964263255.1. Classification (NCBI taxonomy): domain Eukaryota; kingdom Metazoa; phylum Chordata; class Amphibia; order Caudata; family Salamandridae; genus Lissotriton; species Lissotriton vulgaris. The sequence continues at coordinate 1,174,610,907 of NC_141696.1, forward strand.
CAATTCTGCCACTTCTTTTTCGAGGCCCGAACGGACTTCCTTGCGTCTCCGAGCGTCAGTAGATGAATTCGCAATGAATTCCCCACGAATCACTGCTTTGAGGGTTTTCCAAACAACAGACAGGCACTTCTCACCAGTGTCGTTGTGTTGGATGTATTCTAAGATCTCAGCCCGAACCCCATCTACAGTGGCAGGTGAGTGTAAGAGTCCTACGAGCAGCCCCCATCTGGCAGGGATGTGCCCGCCCCTGTCAAGGCGTATAGAAAGAGAGATATGTGCATGGTCGGAGACTGAGTGCATGGCGATAGAGGCATCACTGATTCTGAGGAGAAGCGTCTGCGAGAACAAAAACATATCTATATGCGTATATGTCTTGTGTGCCGCCGAGTAGTGGGTGTAATCGCGCATGTCCGCGTGCTAAAGGCGCCAAACATTGTGAAGGCCGCACTCAGCCAGCCATTGCTTACCCTCTGGAGAGATAGCTTCCACGTGCGTGGAGCACTACCCCGTGCGGTCTCAGTCATTGTCTATGACCAAGTTGAGGTCCCGACTCACCACCAATGCAGAGTCAGGGGAGGCCAAGCCTTCGGTAATATGTCAATGGAGAAAAGGCTCCTGCTGTGTATTGGGTGCATAAATGTTAATTAGAGTGAGAAAAGTGGACCCCCACTGAATACGGAGAGCCAGAACCCTGCCCCTGGACTTATAGAAGGTAGTCAGCACCTTACCATCAAATTTAGCCCCCGGAAGGATTGCTACCCCATTCTTTTTTGCTGCGCCAGATGACCAGAATTGGTGAGGGAAACAAGCAGATGAGTCTCTTGTAGCATGCAGATGTCGCCATATGCCTGTTCGAGTAGGGACGCAAGCGCAGGTCCTGGTACGGGAAACCCCTTAAAGAAACCCCTACAAGTGTACATAAAAAGGCAACCCAGAATAACTCAACCCCATGAAGGAACAGTAGACATAAGTCCATCTGCAAAGAAAAACCAAAGGGGTTCAGGCCACTGGTGGCAGACCACTAAACAGAGTACCTGGCGAACCAAGAAAAACAGAAGGGCATTCCATTGGGCAAGGAAAGGTAGTCGACCCAGGAGCCCCTCCTACCTCGCTCCAAGACATCCATCCCGTATGCTGAACTGGGGTGCTAAAGGGGAACACGGGCGGTCAGGGGGTTGCAAAAGGGAGGAGATCACCGCTTCCCAGTCCTTGGCCATCTCCTCCGGGTCTGGTTTCTCAGAGGCCATCGCTTTCCCAACTGTATGCCATTGTGACAGTCTTCGTGCGACCCGGCCTTTGGGGCTCTCCCTCCGCTCTGCATCCACCGTGTTGTCCAGCTCCAGCAGAGCAAGAGCCTCTGCAAGAGAGCGGATCTGTCCCAATTGCTCTTGGCACTTGAATATGATGCGAAAGGGATGGCCTACATGTTGGGAATTCCATTGTCACAGAGGTAGTAGGTGACCACTCGGAATTCTCTTTGTTTGGCAAGATCCTGGAAGAGGGCCGGGGAGTGCCCCTGGGAACTGGATCGGCTGGGCCGCTCGAGCCCTGCGTAGGATCTACTCCTTAAGCTGGATGTCATGCACGCAGACAAGCACATCTGGTGGGGAGGCCTTCCCTCCTCTGGGCAGGCCCACGCGATGCACCCTGTTCGTCTGAATTTCTTGCGGGCCGTCGTCTCCTAAGATCTGCCAAAAGAGAGCCAGGACATAGAATCGCGGGTTATCTCCCTCCGCTCACCATGGGATTGCTTGAATGTGGATATTATTCCGTCATGAGAGATTCTCCAAATCCTCTGCATGGGCTTGGAGGTCCAGATTTTGATCCTGCAGCCGGATTACTTCCTGTTGTAGCTGGTGCAAGTACTCTTTGCGGCGTAGTTCGTGCTCCTTGAGGGCGGCCACCCTCTCTCCTACCTCATCCACGTCTCGCCGGACTTCTTTGAGGTCAGCAGAGAGTTGGCCCTTCAAATCCAATATGTCCTCTTTGATTGCGGAGAATAGCTCCATCATGAAGGCCTTCATGGCTGGTCCATCTGCTCCGTCTATTTGCTCCGGGTGCCCCGAGTTCTGGGGTGTTGGGTTCACTGCGTCTGTCTGCTTTGATAGCAAGTCCTTGAGGGTCTTCTCCCTCTTCGCTCAGGCTGACACCATGGTGCTGGGCAGGGCTCACGGGGGAGGCAACAAGGGATCCACTAGGATGTCACCCAGCAGCCCTCCAGGCTCGGAAGGATGACAGTGTCGGAACTCAAGCCGGAGCATGCTCCGGGGGACCACCTGGCCGACGCTACGTCGCTGTAGGTCTGCGGTACCCGGTCACTCGCCTCAATCAGGCCTCGTGCTGCCGGGGCGATTCTCTTGCTCTACGACTCCCAGTGCCCGCTTGGCGTGTGCAGAAAACCAGGCCTTTCTCTGCCCGGTAGACCAGTGAGGGCCCCAGTGGTGTCGCAGGCGGGAAAGGGGCCTATACAGCGCCCAGTTTCCTCTCCCAGCCCCCCGGCAGTGGAGCAGGTCTCTCCCTATCCTAGCAACAGTCTCTGAGGCTGTGTCCACTGACAGTTGTTGGGGCTTCAAGGGGGGGGCACGATGATCAGCTAAACTACCCCCACAGTCAGTGCCAGGCGTGTGATATGGCCACTTTGCAATCGGGCCATCCGCTCTGTGCAGACTTGAAGATGGCTGACAGGCCTTCCCTCAATGAATATGACAAAGTCCCATGCAGCACTGACCGGAGATCTGTTACTGCGGCAGTGTGTTTTCGTCCCTCCGGCCTCGCCACTACATCACTTTGTAATTGCTACATCCCCTGTCCCCAAACAGCTATATGGGGACCGAACCTGAGTAGACCTTCCTACGGTGACGGTTCGAAAAAGTCTGGCAGCTGTGGCGGTGCTCTTTGCACCGGTTTCGGACCTGACCTGAGGGCCCTGCAGAGGCGGAGGAAGCGGGGGTTGCCGCGCACCTAGATGGAACTGCGATCTGCCCTAGACGGCGCTGATTCGGTGGGCCCCCGAGCCCTTGCATGGCTGGTACGTGGCCTGGGGGGTGTGAGTGGGCCCGTTGCTGAAGGAAAGCTGCCCGACGTGAAGATTTGCGGATCTTTTGGCTAGGCCTCCGTGGACCACCCGCCATCTTGTCTCCTTCCAGGCCGGGATCGTGCTCTGGGGAGCACCTGGTCCGGGACCTGTCCTCGCTCCCCCACTGAGGCCTGGAAACGGGCAGACCGGGCGATTATTTCCCCGGCGCAGCAGCTGGCCCCCACCTTGACTGTAGACTTGCAGTGAAGCGCAACAGATCTTTAGATCGCCCGCTGCTGGACTTGGCCCTTCTGGCAGGTTCACCCCTGAACTTTTTGCTTTTTACATGTGACCTAGGGATGGTGATTCTTGCTTTCTGTGCACTTTCACTGTGTCCCAGTGGAATGTGCGTGCGCACTCTGAGAGCGTGGAGTAAGGTTGGCCTGCCCTCCCATAGGAATGCATGGGGAATGTCTGTGTGACTGGTAGTTCCTGATGCGTGAGGTGTGCAGGCTCGAGTTTGGTATGTGCGGACTAGTGTGATTGAATGCTGCGCAATGATGCGTGCAGCGTGTTTGTGTCTAATATGGAAGTGCCACTTCTAGAAGTGTGCCTGTCTGTGCAGTGAATGTGCTGGCTTGTGATTGGCTGGAGCTGGCTGGTGTGCCAGGCTCCATGGGTCTGCCCCGGTGGTGAGTGTTGAGATTAGCATGTGTGATGTGAGGGAGTGGTGCACCTGGGACCTGAATAGGGCTGGACTTTCCCACACACAATGCTGGCTCCACCCCCTGTGGTGCGGCTGATGACCCTAGCCTGGCCAGTGAAAGGAAAGGGTGGCTGAGCACATCAACAGTGCTCCAAAAGTAGCTGCGACTGGTTTTTCCCCCACCCTGAGACAAATGAATTCACTATATAAAAGGGGGCTGTGTCCCCTTACAAAATGTTCTTGTTCCTGACTTGAATCTACCAGGGGCGTGCTGCTGCTGGGGCCCAGGGGAAGGCTTGCCTCCATGGGCCCTGCCCAGCTCCTGGTTGCCTGGAGGACCCCTCTACTTCCTGAACCCTGGCAGAGGGGGCTTTGCTGATGGTGGGGCCCAGGAGGGACCGCCATGGGGGCTGTCTCCTTTCTGGACTGCCCTGTGTGCTGGCCTCTGGGCCCTGCTTTGCCTCCCTGACCTCCAGGACCTGTTTCTGTTCTGTTCCCCTTGCCCCAGGACTTTATGCTGCCTGTGGGCGCCCTGGGAGCGCGGGGCTTCTCTCCCCTGTGGCCGTGTGTGAGGGAATCCCGAGCGCAGGGATTCTCCCTGTGGTGGCCCCTTCATCGCAGGTGCCCACCCTGCATTATGCTCGTTATGGTATTTTTTTTATATACGGGAGCCCACCCTGTTTATGTGTTCCTCAGCGAGTGCCCACCTCCCTTAAATCTCTTAATTGGGTGTCGAGGGTGCCCACCCCTCCTTTTGGCCCCCGAGATTCACCGCCGGCCTGGGAGAAGCACCGGAAGCCGATATCTGGCCAGCCGCCTGGTAGTGGGTGGGACCTGGACGACGTTGTTTCCGCTTCCCCCTGCCTGGGGGAAACCATGGTCTGCTGTTAGCCCGGAGCCTCGCGGGCTCCATTTCCAAATCCCGGCCCCGAGATGGGGGGCCGGGTGAAGCCGGGCAGCTGGTCAGGCGAGGCTCCCATTACCGAGGGAGAGCCCCGCAGCCGCCAGAGAATGCCCCCACCGCAAGTGCCGAGCCGAAGAGACGCCGCGGAGAGGAGACGCCGCCTCCCAGCCATCCGGTGAGTGTGGGCGTCCCCGCGGGTCACTCCCCAGCGCTTCTGCTGTTCCTGAGTCCACGAGGGACTCCAACGCCGGGGGCAGTTGTTTCTTTCTGAGTCCCCAGAGGAGGGACTCCACCGAAGGCGCCAGCATTTATCTCGAGCCCCTGAGGGGCTCCAGGGGGCAATTATTGTTAGAGCCAGAGAGGCTCTTGGCTGGCGTTTAGTTCTTTTTGAGTCCCCCACGAGGGACTCCCACGATCCCGGGCATTCTGGGTGGTAGAGCGGCCCCGGCAGGCAGCGGGCCGCTCCCCCCACACTGGGCCCAATTCCTCCAGAGTCCACAAGACTCCAACGACGGGCATTGTTGTTTTAGTGCCCACGAGGGCTCAGGGGGCACAGTTGTACGTCCAAACCCCAAGGCTCCAAGGCCCACATTTGTTTTCAGAGCCTAGAGGGCTCCCAGGTGTGCAGTATTTGTCCTAGAGCCTAGAAGGCTCCCAGTTTGCGCAGTGTGGGTTACTGAGGGGCTAGCGAGAGCCCCTGTCGCAATTTGCTACAGCTGCCCAGCAAGTATTGGGCAGCTGCACCGTTTAGGGTTCTTTCCTTTCTAGGGACTTGTTCTTGGACTTAGGAGTGAGACGCACTCCTTCATCCCTACCTTGGCGTTCCCCAGCTGCGCAGCACTTAGTGCCAGCTGCAGCGTTTAGGCCCTGTCCTGTCTTGTCCCTCAGCTGCCCAGCAAGTAGTGGGCAGCTGCTACGTTTAGGTTTTGGCGCAGTGGCGCAACCTGGACTTTGATGTAAGTTCTGTGCTAATGTGATTTCTGCGAATTATTCTGTGCTGCACCTCTGAATGCGTTTTAATGCCTCATGTGCCTTGTTCCTTACACCTCTGAATGTGTTGTTTATGCATCATGTGTTCTCCTGTGCTGCACCTCTGAATGTGTTTTGATGCGTCATGTGCCTTGTTCTTACACCACTGAATGTATGTTTATGCATCATGTGTTTTCCTTCCCTACACCTCTGAAGGTTGTGATGCATCATGTGTAATCTGTTCATGCTTACCCCTAAATGTATGGTGATACTTAGGTGGTTGTTTTCTCCTAGAACAGGTGATGCTAGTGAGGTCCTGGTTCCCTGCGTAACATTCTCCTAAGGTGGTTAGGGTTGCGTGGGTGGTACTTACCTCTTACCAGTAGTTACTGGTTGTGTGTTCTATTTGCTATTTGGTGCTACAGTGATTTTATATTCTAAGTGCTAATTTTAACAAGTATCCTAGTTCTAAAAGTGCATATTCCTGACAGTGGCCCATGTGGCCCTGTCCTGTACATATCCCCTGTAAATTCTGCCCGTGCCTGTTGGCACATTGTAAAGTGTGTGTTTCTATTTAATGTGTTTTGCAATACAAAGGATATTTTTACATATACCTTGTGTGGAGTTCCTTTTGTGGGGGGCCTTGGATGTTGTTGCTGGTGGGTGCGTGCGCAAATGCTTTACACATCGCCTCTGAGATAAGCCTGACTGCTCGTGCCAAGCTACCAAGAGGGTGAGCAGGGGTTGTCTTGGCGGGTGACTTCCTTACCCTGACTTAGGAATGATGGTTTCTGCCTGGCTTTGGCGCAAGCCTTAGCCAACCAGAAATCCCATTGTTAACACCCGCCATCTTCGCTCCCCTCCGGCGTGGTCTGAGTACGCAATCCGGGAGCCGCTGAGCGGGAGGACCTGCCGGACATGCTGCACAGGGCACACAGGAGAGACCAGCCCCAAGGACTGTCTGTCACATTTACATTTTAGTCAAATTTTGATTAAGTGATTTTCCACAACTATTCTATTCTATTCTGCAGATTTTATATTGTGCACGGCTACTCGGGGGCCTCCCAGTGTTGCAACAGAAACCGTAGATCATCGTGGGCTGCAAAGGAATAATCCCTAAACAGCCAGGCCTTCAAGGCTTTACAGAAGGTCAATTGGTGCTCCACTAGACAGAAGTTCAAGAGGTAAGGTATTCCACAGTTTGGATGCCAGAAAAGAGGTGGAGCGTCCACCCCAATCAGCTCTACGAATCCGGGGAACCTTCAATAAATGAGGAAGATAGAAGAAGTCTCCCAGGCAGATATTGGGATGCCAATGGTCTTAACAATAAAGGGCTTTTACTATTAATTCCCTATGCATAATGCAGTGGCAATTGCACTGAACTTGGCATTACATCAGAAGCCAGTGGAAGTCTTTTAGAGCCTTAGCAGCAGACTGATGTTCGGTATGTTCATTAGAAGTCGGGCAGCAGCATTTTGTACAATCTACAACCTTCTGACAACGTAACTGGGTGAACCAGGATATATGGCATTCCCGTAATCAAGGCCTGATAGGACAAGGGCCTGTATGATCACTCTTCTGGCTGTAGATGAAAGAAGGTTCTTCACCTTCCTCAATAATGTCAAGATGCTATAGCAGCTGGCAGCAACCTTTTTTACTTGATGGTCCATCTTGAGATTGGGGTCCAGTCACATTCCAAAGCTCTTTATTGAGCTTTTTGGAGAAGGCAACTTGCCAGTCTGGTAAGGGGCTTGGGGCATTACTGCTGAAGTTATTACCCAGCAGCATACCTTTCATCTTATCCTTATTGAGTTTATGGAACCAATCTTATTATTAGTATTAAGTGACAATCCTGAGGCAATACACAACTGTGTGCTTTCAACCATATTGGCCGGCAGTGTGGGGTCAAAGAGAGAGTTACATTTACACAGCTTCAGTGCCTACAACCCCGGGGCTGGCAGCGATGTCTGGATTGTGTAGAAAACCTAACTTCAATAATGAGAACAAATCTAGAAACAACACAGAACTGAATGAAGAGATAAGCAAAAGTCCCTCCCTCCCACCCCTCAAAGGAAAAGAAAAAAGATCTGCACCTGTCGTGGATTCATTAGCGTTGATACTGCCCTCCATGAGCTCCTAGACTTCTTATAAGGTCTGCCCCACTACATGCGGGACGTCTTCGCCCCTTCTACCTCAGGAATCAAATGCAAAATTTGGAGATATTTGGGGCATGTTACCTTCCTAAACTCCTTCGACAGTAGCTGGATGAATGGGGCCCATAATTCGGCATAGGGTCTCGCCCTTGTGATCTTTAACTAGTGAGAGGCGTTCCATGGCGAGAGTCAGCCAAAGTCTATGCAGCCAGGCCATGTGGTCAGGGACATTCGTGGAGCCCCATTGCGCAAGGATCGTTTGTCGCGCTGCTAGCAATGCCAGTGCCATCTGTCTACCCCTCAGTGAGTGAAGGGAAAATGTCAGCACGTTTGATAGCCCCAGTAGTGTGTATGCAAGGAAGCGTGGGATCTCAGTATCAAAGGCTTTGCCAATTTCATTCAACACCCCCTCCCAGAAGGGCACCAGCCTTGGACAGTGCCAGAGTAAGTGCACTAAGCAGCCGGAAAGGCCACACCCCCTCCAACATTTCTCAGTATGATTTTTGTCCCAGCTATGAATGCTGGCTGGAGTGAGATACCAATAGGATGTGACTTTGTATGATGATTCGGTCCATGCAGTGTTATCGGCTGTGTGGTCTGCCCTGTAATGGATGTTCTCCCAGTCTTTGTCCGAGAGGACCCTCCCCAGCTCTTCCTTCTATCGTAGTTGATCCTTTGTACGCCCCCCAACCCCCCACTTCTGCCCTGTGGCAAGCATAACATACAGTTCTGAGATCATATGCGTTTCATCCTGTTTGCACGTTAGCCACTTCTCGAAAGGGGTAAGCGGCCGAGAGGCTTTCACTAGATAGGTCAGTGAAGTGACCCAATACCTAAGTTGCAGGTAGTGGAAGTCGTCCGACTTGGGCAGACCATAATCCAATTGCAGTTGTTCATAGGAAAGTATGCCCTCTACATCAAACAGCGAAACCACCCTTTAACACCCCTCTTTTCTCCATCTCTGAAAGACCTCAGATTTACAGCCTGGTGGGAAGTCTGGGTTGTCCACTATTGGGGGCATCGGCAAGGGGAATGTTGTCAGGCCTCTCCTAAATGGCATGGCATCCCATACCTTTAGAGTCGTCACAGTGACAGGGGAAGAGTAGAAACCCCAGGCCCTTAAATTACGCGGGAGCCACGCCTTCCTCCATATATTTGCTCCAGCTACCACCGGGTCCATAAAGGTCCAGTGTTTTTCAGAGAGCGGACGATTCCACTCCAGAATATACCGGAGGTGGGAGGCTTGAAGATATCTATGCACCAGTGGGAGATGCACCCCTCCGTCCTGCTTAGGTTGTGTCATTTGGGAAATGGGTAATCGCGCCTTCTTCCCTCCCGAGACAAATTTGTTAATGGCTAGTTGCATAGCGCCTATAGCTTTCGGAGGGGGGTGGCCAGGGGTAGAGTCTGGAAAGCATATAGAATCCACTGTAGCACATCATCTTTACCGCTGCTATACTCCCAAACCAGCCTAGTTTTAGTCTCAACCACCTATCCAGGGCTTCGTCGTTTGTTCCACCAGAGCGGAGTGGTTCATCCCCAGGGTTTTCGCTATCGCTGGAGCCAGGAAGGTGCCCAGGTTAGTTATCGGTTGCTTGACAGATTTTAGGGGGAATCTCTCCCTTAAAATCTCTTCATGTGCCTTGGGGGAGGAAAGGTTAAGAATCTTAGGTTCACTTTAAATCCTGACACTTTCCCAAAGACCTCCAGCTCGGCCACGAGGATGGGCAGACAGGTGAGTGGAATGGAATTACGTTGTCCGCATTAAGACTTATCTTATGGACATCACTTCCAAATTGTAGCCCCTGTCTCTGCGGGTGGTCCAGAATCCATTGGGCGGTATACAGAGACTGGTAGAATTGACCAAAGGTCGCTGCTATCTGAGATCCCAGTGCACCTACTCGCCTGAGGGCGTCTTAATGGATGGTATAGCCGCCGCCAGAGTTTAAGCTCTAAGCCTCTGAGCAAGCAACATGCCACATTTGTTGCTGCACAGGTAGAATTTATGGCGGAGATGGAGTAGGGCGTACTCAACCCTATTCATATCTAGGGGCTTTAGGAGGAGATGTTTCTTCTCCAGTTCTCTCCATACCCTTGGAGCATCTGTGCGCTTATGTACAGTTTCCTGCAAAAAGTACTGTCGGGTGTAACCAACTATTTCTTATGAATGCAATTCAATTCAAAACAAGTTATTTTCTGCACAAGTTAAATGTTAAAGCGTTTTTAAGGAACACAGCGTAGAAACACAAAAACCACAAAGAAATCAGGGGGCATATTACCAAGCAATAGCGATAATTATCGCTATTGCTTGGTTAGCGGGAAAAATTTACTGCTGAGCTGCGGCGATTTTTACCGCAAATAAACCTTGGTATTACCAAGGTTTAACGCAAATGCGATAAAAATCGCAGCAAAGCATGAATATCGCTGAAAAGTCAGCGATATTCATGCATTACCGAGCTAGTGCTCTTAGCCATGTTATCCACCTCCCATTGGATAACATGGCTAAGAACTGCTCAGGGCAGGTGTTAGCTTTTGGAGATATTCGCGCTTAGCGCGAATATCTCCAAAAGTTGGTAATAGGAGATAGCGATGTTAGCAACTGTTTTCAGTCGCTAACATCTTGGCACGCCCACTTTGCATCTCATTAGTGATAAATATCACTGATATGCAAAGCGGGGCCCAAGATGGTCGCTATCTCCTACTAGCTGTCGCTAACTGGTGTTAGCGACAGCTAGGTAATAGGGAGATAATGTTATCTCCGCTTTCTTGGCTTTTAAAGCCAAAAAAGCAGAGATAAACCCCCTTGATAATATGCCCTCAGGTTTTTAAGGAATTGGGATATTTTATATAAATGATGCAATTGATATAAAATATCCCAATTCCTTAAAAACCTGATTTCTTTGTGGTTTTTGTGTTTCTACAGTGTGTTCCCTGAAAACGCTTTAACATTTAACTTGTGCAGAAAATAACTTGTTCTGAATTGAATTGCATTCATAAGAAATAGTTGGTTACAACCGACAGAAACACTGTACTTTTTGCATTACTATACCCATGTTCTGAGGGAGACAGGGTCACCCCATTGTTTACTGAGTATGTATAATTTCCAGCTCTCCCACCTCTTGTTCAATGTTCTGACGGATCTCCTGATGCTTTCTATTGTCAGCGGAAGAGCCATAAATTCCCCCCTCGTTACTAATTTCAGGACCTCCCAAAATCGCTGCCGACGAGGTGTCCTCCCTTTTATTATGTTTTATGTATTCTACAATTATTGACCAGATCACCTTCACCGTCTCCGGTGACTGCAACAGGCCCTCCCGGCGGCGCCATCTCGTGTATTTGTGGCTGGCCTCAACTGATTGAATGGTGACAGTGATCAGCGCATGGTCCGACAGGGACGTGGGTCTATATTTGCTTCACGCACCCTATGCAGAAGCGCTGTGGAGGCTAGAAAGTGGTCTAGGCGCGCATAAGATTTGTGTGTAGCTGAGTAGTATGTGTAATCCCATGTTTCTGGGTGGTGGTGGCGCCAGACATCATGCAGCCCATTATCTTTGAACCATTGTTTACCCACTGGGGATAGTGCCCCTATCTGAGCTGACCGCTGGTTGGAACGGACCTTGGCATCATCCATTACTAAGTGAAAGCCACCTCTCACCAGGATCGCAACGTCAGGAGATGCTGGACCTTTTGAGAGGGTCCTCATAATGAAGGGGTATTGGTGCGTGTTTGGCATGTAGATATTAATTAAGGTGAAAGGAGTGGAGCCCCATTAAATTCTACGTGCGAGAACCCTCCCCTTCACCTCATAGGGTAGAGAGAACTTTCCCTTAGAATTTTGCTCTAAACAGGATAGCACTCCATTATTTTTTACTGCCACTCAAGGACCAGTAGTGGTGTGGGAATCGGCATGTTCTCATGCGGGCAGTGTCTCTAGCTAATAAGTGGGTTTCTTGTAACATGCAAATGTCATTGTCTGCATTCTCCAGTAGGGAGAGGATGGCAGCGCGTTTAACAGGGTGGTTGAGGCCCCGTACATTGAGGGATACGATCTTTACATCCTTACCCATGTGGTGTATCCGATGTTAAGTGGTATATGGGGGTGTACGCATAGTAGGATGGGCGAAGTGGGGTGGGCCAGGGAGTGTGCGGCGCTACCCTTGCATATCTGGCCTCCCTATGACCGGTGCAGAATACACAAAAAAATAAACCCCATGCAAGAAATCATTATAAACGTTCCCATCAGACTGGGTGGAACAAGAGCAAGCATTCCTAGAGACAAAAGTTTGTCTCAGTAGAACTGGGTAAGGGGGCAAGTGCCCACGGCTAAGCTCTAGGGGAAGGTGAGGGCGGTCTCCGACTCCACCACTTAGTTGTGCTCATCGTGCTTCCTGTAAGCATTCAGCTGGGGGACGAATGGTACGGGCTAGTGGCCAGCGAGGAAATAACTGCTTCTTGTTCCTTCACTTTAGTCGCTGTGTCCAGTCTGTGGAAGAATGGGTTCCTAACCATCGTCTGCCAGCGAGGTTGAGTGTGCCTCGATCCCTCCAGGGATATACGTTGCATTTCCGTGGACATGGGCTTCGCAATTCCCAGGACATCCCTGGCCTCCTGAAGTGAACGTATCTGTCGCAGCTTACCCTGATAGCGGAATATAATGCGGAAGGGATGAACCCAGGAGTATGTGATTCCTTTCCCTTTTAGGTGCATCGTAATCAGCCGAAATTCACGTCGCTTGAACAGGGTGTCAGTCGGCAGATCTTGGAAAAATGTTGGAGAGTGACCGTGGAACTGCAAGGGGTGAGCGGCTCTCGCCTTCTTAATAATCAGTTCCTTCAGTCGTGTGCACAAACCAGAATATCCGGCGGTGGAGCTTTACCACTTCTCGGCAACCCCAACCAATGGACCCTGTCAATCTGGATGTCAGCTGTGTGGTCGTCGCCCAACACCTGGCGAAAGAGGGCCACAACAAACTCCCTAATGTCCTCTCCCTCTGCACCTGATTTCACACCTCTGATGCACCCATAGTTGCAGCAGTAACAGTTTTGCAGTTCTTCCGCATGTCCCTGTTGCTCAATATTCTGCTCTTTAGGCTGGAGGATTTCTTGCTGCTTCATATTCAGTTCCTCATCCCTTCTGTTTTCATGCTCTTCAAGGGTCGCTACATGGTCGCCTATTTCCTCAACATCACGTTTAACTTCTTCCTCATCGAGTTTAAATTTACAACCAGCCATCTAACTGGCTGCTTCCTGGAGACATGGAATCAAAAACAGCTGTCTGGAGTTGGGGTCGAGGGAAATTGACATGACCAACTGGGTGTCATCGGCATTTGAGACCAATGAAAGCCCAAATGAGAGCACGATGTTGGTAAGGAGGAGCATATAATGATTAAAAGGGTGAGGCTCAGGGAGGAGCCCTAAGGAACCCCACAGCTAAGGGGAAGTCTGATGAGTTATAGGACTGATCCAAGACCTGAAAGGTTTGGTTCCCCAGAAAAGAGTTGAGCCATTCTAGTGCCCGGCCCTTGACACCGGCCTTTGAAATTCTCTGAGTGAGAGTTAGATGGTCCACGGTGTCAAAGGCAGCACTGAGATCTAAGAGAATAATGGCTGCAGATCCTCCTTGATCAAGGAGCCGTCTCAGTTCCTGGTCCACCTCCAACAGCGCTGTTTCAGTGTTGTGGGCGGACGCCCATTTGAGTTGGATGAAGCACTTCCTTGGATTCGAGGACAGGGGAGAGATTTTATTAACATGTTTTTCTAAGAATTTGTAGACTCCAGGTAACAAGGAGATAGGCCAATAATTACGGAGACAGAGATGGTGAAAATTCCTTTTTTTTAAATTGGCCTGACTATTGCATGCTTCAAAATCAACTTTTTACCATCATACAAGAAGGTTTTGACCTTGGCTTTGTCGGACCTAAAGAGCTAGAATACCTTAAAAATTTACATCCTAAGGTGCCGATGTTTTACGTATTGCCTAAGGTTCATAAGGATCCACATCACCCCCCTGGCAGACCCATCGTTGCCGGATGTGGCTCTTTATTGGAGCCGGCAGCTAAATATGTAGACTGTTTCTTAAAAGAATTCATGATCAGTGTCAAGTCCTATCTTCAGGACACCACTGATTTTATCAACAAACTCGAAAGCATTGCGTTTCGTGAAGACAGAGACAGACTAGTGACGCTGGACGTTACTGCGTTATACACCCAGATCCCTCAAGATGAGGCGATAGCAGTTCTGACACACTACCTTGATTCCAGACCAAGACCCATGCAGGTGCCCACCAAATTCATTGTTGACTTAGCAGCATTTGCCTTAAAGAAGAATTATTTCTGCTTTAATGGAGATTACTACTATCAGACCAAAGGAGTAGCCATGGGCTGCCCCTTTGCGCCTGAATTGGCGGTACTATTTATGGCAATGTATGAAGAGGCGTACATCTATCATAACAACCCTTTCATTCAATACATCGGAGCATGGCTCCGGTTCATTGATGATGTTTTTATGACGTGGACGGGTGATAGTAACACCCTTGATCAGTTCTATCAATGGTTGAATGATAGAACTGCGGACATAAAGTTCAGCATTTCTAGCTCAACCACAAAGATTGCGTTTCTGGACGTGGAAGTCTTCCCTTTTGAAGGTAAATTGGCAACGACCCTATACAGCAAGCCGACTGATAGAAACAAGTCGCTCATGTTTTCAAGTAACCACCCTAGGAACCTCAAAGAGAAACTCCCATATGGGCAGTTCCTGCGAGTCCGTAGGAACTGCACATTTAAAGAGGACTTTCAAAATCACTCAGCCAAATTGACATCGAAATTGTGCGAGAGAGGTTATCCAAAAAAACTCGTGAAGAGCTGTATGAGGAGAGCACAATGGACACCACGTGAGACCACCTTAGAACGTAAGATTAAACCTGAATTAAAAAGACAGGTTTGTGTTACGACATATTGCCCTAATGCCAACCATCTGAAGAAAGTCATAAAACAGAACTGGCATCTAGTGAAAGATTTGGATAATAGCCTAGCAGATATCCCCTTATTTGCCTTCAAAAAGGAAAACAACATTGCGAACTATTTAGTTCGGGCTGCCATGCCAACATCTAAACCTGCCACGTTGCGCCAAATGATGGGGATGCCCCCCATCCTTGGACATCACAAATGTGGCACATGCCTCTGTTGTGAATCCTCGATTGAGGGCTCACTGTTTCAGCATAACGGAATTTTCTGGAAACATGAATCGTTCAGCAACTGCAAAAGCAAGTTTGTTGTCTACGGTATCACATGTCCTTGTCACCTATTGTATATAGGTAAAACCAATCAAGAAATCCGGCAACGGATCTCTCAGCATAAATCGAGAATTAAAAGGAAGGTTGAAAATGCCCCTTTGGTGCTCCACTGGACGCGGATGCAACACTCTGTAAGTGACCTGAAATGGACAGTAATTTCCAAAGTGAAAAAAAATCCACGAGGTGGCGATCAGAACTTAGCCTTGTCAAAACGAGAAGCTCTTTTAATAGTGAAATTCGACACTGCGGTGTCAGGCTTGAATGAACTAAGTGAGATATTCAAGTTATAATCATTCTCATCCTGACCCTCTATGCTTGCTGAATCCGGGCACATTATAAACCTTTACAAGTTACCATGGACCTCCCACTCCGGCCCTGGTTTTCCTGTTCTCTTTTCCAAAACCGGCCAGGTTAATTGGTGGGTGTGGACTTTTCCATGACCTGTATATAAGGGCGTGTGTATGGCAGCTCATTCAGCTAAGGTGCTCACCTGAGTGCAACCGCTTCGTTTCGCTGTCGCCAAAAGTTCCCTGATTGAAGCTTTTAAAGTGAGTATTCCAACAATGCTTGCCCTGCGTTAGCAGTTCGCCTAAGTCTATGGTTGCATAACTAATTACTATTCTCCTGCTTTTGTTGCAGTAACAAATTACTCCCCCGCTGCGTGCTTTACAGCACTGACGGTAAAATCCACTTTGTTTGTTAAAAATCGTATTTGCTAAACCTGCCAATAACGGCCCGCTGACAATTTGTCATGTTATATTACTGCAGGAACGCCGAATTGTTTGAACGCTGGTAGCCGCGTTTGGCGGACTACGCCCTTCGCCACTAAACCACGGTAAGCCGCTGCGTATTCTCCAACGTGTACGCAATTAAACGGCCAGCAAGATTTTGAATAGCACTGACAGGCGCCCTTGTTGGCTTTTTTGCAGGTACTTCTAAGTCTAGTGTTGGTTACATCATATTGCCACACTACGTGTTTACCTCTGCCGGTAAGATATCCAAGCAGTTTGTTATTGCGCTAAAAGTTTGAGGCAACCCTTTACAACTGTAAATCGTGCTTACTCTTGTTTTGTAGGGCACGAAATTAATCTACTTCTACCCTAATGGCGACAGCGACTTAAAAGATAGAGGCTCTAGAATATTGGGTAAGGCCATTTGCTGCCTTTCCATTCCTTTCCCGTGCAGTAGCTGCAAGAAATCTGCCCTAATGCCTTGCATGTCCACTACTTTTTAGGTATCACCATTGCCCCTCCAAGCGATCACCGCCTCAGGTACAGCATCGTCTGTGTTTATCTCAGCAGGTAACATTAAAAGTCCTTGTCTCAGTTCTCTCAGTCACCTCCATCCAAGTCCTGTATATAATTTAGGTCTGCTTTTCGGTCATTTTCAGGTACAAATCATTCCCCAGCCTAGATGCTGTGAAAAGTTATATTTGAATGCATTTGCTCCTCTTCTTGGTAAGCTGTGTAGGAGGGGGTGTTAACTGAGTTTAGATTCTGATGTTGATCAGTCAAATGCACATTTGGTAAAACCACTTTTTTCTCACTATCTTTTTTCTTTCTGTAGAATCAAAGGCCCTGATGAGAATCCTCTTAGACCAGCAGGATTCGAAACGCGTAGGCCCATCACCACTCTCAAGTCTGCGTGGGTGATAAGTTTATCTGAATTGCTCCGCTGCTTATCATCCGTTGTACATTACCGTGTTTATTTTGTCACTTTATCCCACCAAAAAAACTGTGATTATTTAAATTTTGATTAGGAATGTACATTTTTATGTAAATCATTTTTCAGTTAAAACTTTTCGAAATATATTGCAGACTGTGGCCTTTTCCAGCATCTTTGTGTTCACTGTAAATATCGTTCACTGTAAATATATCACTTCTTATTCTCCCCATTGTTCCTGAATGGTTGATTGTTGTATGCTTGTGATATGTCTGACATAATGAAAGATTGTTTCTTCCCTTAATTTTGTACCTAGCATGTAATATTGTTTACTTTTGAACCAATTCGTTTTTGATAACATTAAGCAAATAATAAAAGCTACTAAGCAGCTCCAAGCCTTGAATCTTACTTCAGGTTTAGCGTTTTAATAAGTATTCATGTGTATCAGTACTGGCATCCTCATTTTGTTGTTCTAGATACCGGCTCAGCCATACTGATTAGAGCCACCCCTTTGTAGTTTTCTGGTGTTAATAGCGGGCGCGGGCTCGCGAGGCTTTGTGGTTCATTCGTTTGAAGTAAGGATAGACCTTACGCTACCCTTATATGTCACATTAATTGAGAAATTGCGTTTCATGTACATGCTAATTTTCCAACTTTTCCCTATATAGGTTTTTAAACCTTTTCTTTTTTCCACTATTTTCCTCAGAGTAATGGCAGAAAAAGACACCTTTGCCTATACGGAGGATCACATCAGAAACTTCCTCAGTGACCCACCTGTCTTCTCCTCAGTTACCCTAAGTGAAACAGCCACAACATCTAATGAATCTGACAAACTAATCCGCCTTAAGAAGAAGCAGATAAGGACTGACCTCCATGGTCACTTCCTGTTGCAACACCTCCGGGAAGGCACCATTCCTGCCGGTTTGCAAATTAAAAACATACCTGTAATCTTCACAGAGGATCCGATATTCAAGAAAGGTTTCTCTATGATTGAAACCAAATGCAGTAGAGATTTGATGGTTCTAACAGTAGAGACAGCTGCTCGTATATCAAAAGAAGAATTGGCTGAAATCTCCAAACTAGAGTCAGATATTAGTATTAACCCCACCATAGCTGATGCTAAGGCTCTCTTGGACAAAGTTAATAAAGAAGTCCAAGAGTTTAAAGACTATACGATAACTCAAAAATCAAACCAATTTGAGAAGGATAAAAAGGGTTTCTCATTAGATCATATATACCCCTACTTGCAGGCTGATTTTTATTCCAAGGCAGAATCGAGACGTTTCCTTCAAGGAAACCAGGGGAGATCACGTAAGCAGTTTATTTCCTTCAGTGATACATCTTCATCAGGAACTGACAGTGAGTCCACCAGTAATTATAACCGTCCAAATAGGAACCGTAACTGGAACGCCAACCAACAACAATCAAATCAAACATCAAATCCTCATTTTTTAGGGAGAGGTCAATCACTACCCAGGGGTCGAGAATCAACACCCCTTGGGAGATGAAAACCAGACGACAACATTACAAAAACTAGACATGTCGCCGATTTTCAATTTATCCAAGAGAGTATTGACAGCTGACGAGGAAAACGTGTTGGCTAAAGGCCTGTCATTTGTCCCTTCCAAAAAGACTGACTTCGTTAAAATGAAGTCAGAATTTATTGAATTCTGCAGGAAATTAAGACTGACTCTGTTTTTCAAAGATACCCCCAGTAACCAGTCCATGGAGGTAACTGGCCTTAGGAACAAATCCACTTTTTGTCCCCCGGCCAGCAAAGTCCCAAAAAACCTTCTGACATTTGAGAAGAGTGTATTGTCAGCGATATCAGCTATGGAAAAGGAAAGGAAATACGTTAAATTTAATACCTCTAAGGCACAGATGACAGCACTGAACAATCTTAAAACTGACAGTACTGTCATAATAAAACAGGCCGACAAAGGCGGAGCAATTGTAGTATGGGATATCAATGACTACACTACCGAAGTCATGAGACAGCTGGCTGACAGCAGCTGTTATCGTAAAATAAATAAAGACCCAACCTCTGAGCTTCAAAATCAACTTTTTACCATCATACAAGAAGGTTTTGACCTTGGCTTTGTCGGACCTAAAGAGCTAGAATACCTTAAAAATTTACATCCTAAGGTGCCGATGTTTTACGTATTGCCTAAGGTTCATAAGGATCCACATCACCCCCCTGGCAGACCCATCGTTGCCGGATGTGGCTCTTTATTGGAGCCGGCAGCTAAATATGTAGACTGTTTCTTAAAAGAATTCATGATCAGTGTCAAGTCCTATCTTCAGGACACCACTGATTTTATCAACAAACTCGAAAGCATTGCGTTTCGTGAAGACAGAGACAGACTAGTGACGCTGGACGTTACTGCGTTATACACCCAGATCCCTCAAGATGAGGCGATAGCAGTTCTGACACACTACCTTGATTCCAGACCAAGACCCATGCAGGTGCCCACCAAATTCATTGTTGACTTAGCAGCATTTGCCTTAAAGAAGAATTATTTCTGCTTTAATGGAGATTACTACTATCAGACCAAAGGAGTAGCCATGGGCTGCCCCTTTGCGCCTGAATTGGCGGTACTATTTATGGCAATGTATGAAGAGGCGTACATCTATCATAACAACCCTTTCATTCAATACATCGGAGCATGGCTCCGGTTCATTGATGATGTTTTTATGACGTGGACGGGTGATAGTAACACCCTTGATCAGTTCTATCAATGGTTGAATGATAGAACTGCGGACATAAAGTTCAGCATTTCTAGCTCAACCACAAAGATTGCGTTTCTGGACGTGGAAGTCTTCCCTTTTGAAGGTAAATTGGCAACGACCCTATACAGCAAGCCGACTGATAGAAACAAGTCGCTCATGTTTTCAAGTAACCACCCTAGGAACCTCAAAGAGAACCTCCCATATGGGCAGTTCCTGCGAGTCCGTAGGAACTGCACATTTAAAGAGGACTTTCAAAATCACTCAGCCAAATTGACATCGAAATTGTGCGAGAGAGGTTATCCAAAAAAACTCGTGAAGAGCTGTATGAGGAGAGCACAATGGACACCACGTGAGACCACCTTAGAACGTAAGATTA
Source organism: Lissotriton vulgaris (assembly GCF_964263255.1). Classification (NCBI taxonomy): domain Eukaryota; kingdom Metazoa; phylum Chordata; class Amphibia; order Caudata; family Salamandridae; genus Lissotriton; species Lissotriton vulgaris. The sequence continues at coordinate 1,174,630,713 of NC_141696.1, forward strand.
AACCTGAATTAAAAAGACAGGTTTGTGTTACGACATATTGCCCTAATGCCAACCATCTGAAGAAAGTCATAAAACAGAACTGGCATCTAGTGAAAGATTTGGATAATAGCCTAGCAGATATCCCCTTATTTGCCTTCAAAAAGGAAAACAACATTGCGAACTATTTAGTTCGGGCTGCCATGCCAACATCTAAACCTGCCACGTTGCGCCAAATGATGGGGATGCCCCCCATCCTTGGACATCACAAATGTGGCACATGCCTCTGTTGTGAATCCTCGATTGAGGGCTCACTGTTTCAGCATAACGGAATTTTCTGGAAACATGAATCGTTCAGCAACTGCAAAAGCAAGTTTGTTGTCTACGGTATCACATGTCCTTGTCACCTATTGTATATAGGTAAAACCAATCAAGAAATCCGGCAACGGATCTCTCAGCATAAATCGAGAATTAAAAGGAAGGTTGAAAATGCCCCTTTGGTGCTCCACTGGACGCGGATGCAACACTCTGTAAGTGACCTGAAATGGACAGTAATTTCCAAAGTGAAAAAAAATCCACGAGGTGGCGATCAGAACTTAGCCTTGTCAAAACGAGAAGCTCTTTTAATAGTGAAATTCGACACTGCGGTGTCAGGCTTGAATGAACTAAGTGAGATATTCAAGTTATAATCATTCTCATCCTGACCCTCTATGCTTGCTGAATCCGGGCACATTATAAACCTTTACAAAATACCATGGACCTCCCACTCCGGCCCTGGTTTTCCTGTTCTCTTTTCCAAAACCGGCCAGGTTAATTGGTGGGTGTGGACTTTTCCATGACCTGTATATAAGGGCGTGTGTATGGCAGCTCATTCAGCTAAGGTGCTCACCTGAGTGCAACCGCTTCGTTTCGCTGTCGCCAAAAGTTCCCTGATTGAAGCTTTTAAAGTGAGTATTCCAACAATGCTTGCCCTGCGTTAGCAGTTCGCCTAAGTCTATGGTTGCATAACTAATTACTATTCTCCTGCTTTTGTTGCAGTAACAAATTACTCCCCCGCTGCGTGCTTTACAGCACTGACGGTAAAATCCACTTTGTTTGTTAAAAATCGTATTTGCTAAACCTGCCAATAACGGCCCGCTGACAATTTGTCATGTTATATTACTGCAGGACCGCCGAATTGTTTGAACGCTGGTAGCGGCGTTTGGCGGACTACGCCCTTCGCCACTAAACCACGGTAAGCCGCTGCGTATTCTCCAACGTGTACGCAATTAAACGGCCAGCAAGATTTTGAATAGCACTGACAGGCGCCCTTGTTGGCTTTTTTGCAGGTACTTCTAAGTCTAGTGTTGGTTACATCATATTGCCACACTACGTGTTTACCTCTGCCGGTAAGATATCCAAGCAGTTTGTTATTGCGCTAAAAGTTTGAGGCAACCCTTTACAACTGTAAATCGTGCTTACTCTTGTTTTGTAGGGCACGAAATTAATCTACTTCTACCCTAATGGCGACAGCGACTTAAAAGATAGAGGCTCTAGAATATTGGGTAAGGCCATTTGCTGCCTTTCCATTCCTTTCCCGTGCAGTAGCTGCAAGAAATCTGCCCTAATGCCTTGCATGTCCACTACTTTTTAGGTATCACCATTGCCCCTCCAAGCGATCACCGCCTCAGGTACAGCATCGTCTGTGTTTATCTCAGCAGGTAACATTAAAAGTCCTTGTCTCAGTTCTCTCAGTCACCTCCATCCAAGTCCTGTATATAATTTAGGTCTGCTTTTCGGTCATTTTCAGGTACAAATCATTCCCCAGCCTAGATGCTGTGAAAAGTTATATTTGAATGCATTTGCTCCTCTTCTTGGTAAGCTGTGTAGGAGGGGGTGTTAACTGAGTTTAGATTCTGATGTTGATCAGTCAAATGCACATTTGGTAAAACCACTTTTTTCTCACTATCTTTTTTCTTTCTGTAGAATCAAAGGCCCTGATGAGAATCCTCTTAGACCAGCAGGATTCGAAACGCGTAGGCCCATCACCACTCTCAAGTCTGCGTGGGTGATAAGTTTATCTGAATTGCTCCGCTGCTTATCATCCGTTGTACATTACCGTGTTTATTTTGTCACTTTATCCCACCAAAAAAACTGTGATTATTTAAATTTTGATTAGGAATGTACATTTTTATGTAAATCATTTTTCAGTTAAAACTTTTCGAAATATATTGCAGACTGTGGCCTTTTCCAGCATCTTTGTGTTCACTGTAAATATCGTTCACTGTAAATATATCACTTCTTATTCTCCCCATTGTTCCTGAATGGTTGATTGTTGTATGCTTGTGATATGTCTGACATAATGAAAGATTGTTTCTTCCCTTAATTTTGTACCTAGCATGTAATATTGTTTACTTTTGAACCAATTCGTTTTTGATAACATTAAGCAAATAATAAAAGCTACTAAGCAGCTCCAAGCTTTGAATCTTACTTCAGGTTTAGCGTTTTAATAAGTATTCATGTGTATCAGTACTGGCATCCTCATTTTGTTGTTCTTCATTGGTGAGCGGCCTGTTCAGAGGAGAGGGAGATGTTAAGTAACTGTCAGCATAGGAGCGACATATTTAGTGAATAATATGGAGAGGGGGCTGGGTCCAAGGGAGAGCCTGATCTTACTTTGTTTAGAAGATCATTTACAAGATTCACTGTGAGACTGGAAAGGCAGTAAACAGACCCTCTCGTTGATCCAGTGTTAGATTACTACCTACAAGGAGCATCAGCCAAGTTAATAGTGTCAGAGAAAGAGGAATATATAGCCATGATTGTTTTCTGAAAGTAACAGGCCAGATTATCACTGTGCTCGACTAAGGCATCCGGAGTGAGACTAATTGTTGGGGGCTGAGTAATGTATTAAAAATCTCTTTAGGAGGGTTAGAGGAGTTAGCAATTTTGGAGAAGAAGAAGAAGGCTTGAGATGCTTTAATTTCTGTGTGTCTTATCGTCTGATGGATTTCCTATATTCAGATTTGCAGGACTCATCCTAAGTCTTTCTCCATCTTCTCTACAAATGTTTGCACTCCTTTTTCAGGGACATCAAGTGGGCATTAAACGAAGGAGATGTATGGGCCAGCTGGATATCTGTTTTGCCATCTGACTGGTAGAACTCTGTCCAGTGATTTAGTAATTTACTCACTAAACTGGTGGGTGGCCAGGGCAACATGTTCCGAGAAGTTGGGTTATGATGTTTACATGACATCTAACCAATTACACAGATTATGTTTGGGACAGGCACGGTCCAGCAGCACAACTGCACTATTTTCAGTCAATGCCAAGTTGTATTCAAGCCAAGGTCCTCAGATTGACAGTTTAGGAACTAGATCACACCTCCTTCCTTAGTTGGCATATTAGAACTTTCAAAAAAAGCCTTAACATTTGATTTCACCACTCCTTGTAAATGCTCATGTTCTGTTGATGTTTTGACTTTAATAAATACATATAGAAAACCTGGGTCTCTTTAGGAAAGACGTAGAACAAAGACAACAAAACAAAACCTAGCTGTACAGGAATGCTCCTTGTTTGGGATGAATTCCCTTTCCCACCAGAGGTGTATGATTCTTCAGTGGGAATCTCCTCACACCATGACAGCTAATCACCTTGGGGGTTACAACTACCTCTCTAAGAGGGAGTGTTGGAATTGAAAATGTTATTGCCCCTTGCCCATCCATGCTTATTACTGTGTTATGCTCTGGATTCAAGCAAGCCGGGCTGAAGACGGCTGGAATGCCAGAAACCGGTGTGCATGAATGTGTGAATGGTAGTGGGATGACTGTGATATGTATTATTAGCGACTATATGATGGTTTGATAGTGATTTTATCCTGTTTTGTGTCCTTTCTCATTATTTGTACTAATTCATTAATGATGTACTGAGGTTCATCCAATATATCTAGCAACCTAATTTGGTTAATAAATAGCTATTAAATAGCATTTCCCAGTCTTGAATAGAATTCTTTATTTGGAAGACATTAAGAGATATGAGTTGTAGTATCAGTATTGGCGTTTCTCTCCTGTTGTTTTACTTTCAAAGATCAGCAGCTACTCACGCCAATACCAATCGGCGAGATGTGGTCTAACAGCCTGAGCTGCTGACTTTGGAACTGGGTAGTTTGAATCCCAGCGTCAGCTCAGTGTCCTGTGATCCTGTGCAGATCACTTATCCTGCCTGTGCTTAAAAAAAATCTGATTTTGTGTTATTTAATCTGGTGCTTGTGTAAAGCGCCATGATGCCTTTGAGCCCCAGCCCCCCACCATGAAAGATGCTATTGGCAGAAGAGTCTGGTCGCTGCATTTAAAAGACAAAATGTATTTCTTTACCTTTTTAGAATTTATTTAGTGCTTATTACTCATCATATGGGTAGTAAGCACTATAAAAATGCAATTCCAAAGCAAGACAATTTGCTACTTCTACCTTGTTTACTTGAAAGCAGAGGAAGACGGCAGAAATTGCTTTTGAAGTGTAGACGCAGTCCCTTAAATAGAGCGTTAAAGAGCACACATTGCTTCTCTTTAAAACAATAGTGATCAGTAAAGCACACTGCCATACACATTTGAACCCCCACTGTGAGGTTTTTGTCCTGGGTGTTGTGGTTCATCTGTGACCCCTATCGCCTCCTTTAAGGACACTGCAGATGCAAGATAAGCTGAAGGGGTCTGTTGGAGAAAATGTTTGTTCAAATGCTCTCTTCTTCATCTGTAGTTTTCCCGGACTTTCCCTGGGACAGACACCCACACAGCTGCAGGCCTGCAGCCTAGGCTACGGAACACATAGGGGAGGAGGGCTGAAGCCCTTACAGCCCATTGAGCGTTGCTCGCCTGAAAAAAATTATATCTCAGTTATTTCACCAAACACTCGTGCACCACGCCTGGAGTGTATTCTGCAAACCATGTTTGGTTTGGTTTCTGTCACATGCCATGCGCCCCCTAAATGTTACCCGGAGGTCCCGGCACAGCTCATCTGTGTCCCAGTAGCTGCCTGGCTGTTAACATAGTTACATCATGGCAACAGGACCCCCCCGCCCCACAACATACCTGCAAACCCGCAAATAACACACAAGACACAAGTGTTATGTTGGGAAAAACTTGCTGCAGGTTTATTACATACAACATTATGTAATCATGATGGGTTATCTAACGGGCGATCCAAGGGCAGGCCGCATTCTCGCCACCTGCCCGCCTGATGAGCCAAGCAGCACCGTGGCAAACCACCTGAGTGCGGCCCCTAATGGTAATTATTTTACTCGCGCCCCTAGTGGGACGGAGCGCAGTTAGGCAAGCCCCCGGTTGCACAGGCCCACACCCACCAGAAGGACTACTGGGGCGCCGACACGGGTTCCCGGACCTCCCCTGAGGTCCAGGTCTTAGGCTCTGGCACCCCTATGTGCCTGCTGAGGTACAGTGCTGCACCTCTCTGCTTCCGGATCGCCCTGTAACTCCGCCACAGCCCGGCCGGCGGCAACTGCCGCCGCCCGGGCCCCCTACCACCTAACTTCCTATACTATTTGCAGCCTTTGCACTGCAGTGCTTCCTGTAAGTCCAATAGAAACAGGTCCATACCGACTGGAGAAAGGTGGACACCATCAGGTTCAAAGTAACCTTTTATCTTGTCCTGAATCATTTCATGCCTGATGAAACCAATGCCCCTCTGCAAGGTGAATTTACGCATGTCGCCGTTCATTCTCCTCCTCGACTTCTCTATTGCTTCGCCTGACTTAGCGCCCTGCCATATCCTGCGTGGTACCAATTCGGACCACCATACTTCACAACTTCCCATTAATCTGCAAACTTCTCCCAGGTCCACTTTCATTTTTTGGAAAAGCGTTGACCTTCCCAGGTTGGTGATGTCATTGCCCCCCAGGTGGATGACCAGATGATGGGGAGGTGCCCCCCTTGAAGCTAGGGAGTCTTTGAGCTTAGGCAAAAGGCAGTTCCAGGGCCAGGGAAACCCATCCACATGCACTTCGTGTTGGAGAAAACGCGCATCCAGTTCCTTATGGCCGCCCATCGGCCTAACTTTGCGACGGTTGAATGCCCCAAAACCCACACTCTTGAACCTGTTAAAACAAAGTACACAATTTCACCTTTTGTTCTTTATTAACACAAATGGTACAACACAGCAAACACTGCACACAAAAATATCACTTAGACCATCACTGCAAACTTAAAATCGACCCATATCTTATGGACGTATGTAACGCTTATAACAAAGGGATTCCCAGCGCCCAACTTTTTGTATGCTTGCCGCTGGCATGCCAGCGCAGGAAGCCGCAGTGGCCGCCCCTATTCGAAAAGAATGGCTGGAGAACTTCTTTCCCTTATTTACAAAACCTGCTCTGGAGAGACAATCATAATTTTGTCCATCTGGTACCTGGTGAGCGGGCTTAGATCCTCATGCATGAGGAGGTAACCTGCTGCTGTTGGTCGAAGGGCGAGGTAGGCACGGACCGCTGAGACTGGACAATCTATCTGGTCCTCTAATGGAGCCAGCAAAATGACAACCCCTTTCCTAGCCTGATCTGTCTTTGACTTCCTGAGCGTGATAGTCAGGTTGGTGTCTACATTGACGTCATCCCTGCCCAGAGCATCCCCTGAAATGTCACTCTTGGATCGTGCAACCAGCTCGCTACTACGAAAAGCTCCGAAGAAAGCTAGGCAGAAAGCTGCCGCAAACAAAGAGGATTCGAAATGAGAGTGTGCCACGGCTTGCAACGCCACCAGCATAGACTGCAGAGTGCGAAAATCAATGGGGGCTCTATTGTCCGGAGTCCTAGGTTCGTCCCTTGCCCACCCCTTTAGGGCTGCCCTGATGATGAAGGACTGGGCTGGATCACTCAAACCCTTCAGCTTGGCATCATTGCTAACAGCGGCTAAGTGGCAACAAATCCAGGAGTGAGATTTGCCCTGCTTCTTTGCCCAGACAGTGAAAGCCTGTACTTTGTCTACAAGGGGTACTCCCGCCAATCCCATGCCTATGACTGCCTCGTTGAAAATCGCCAGGTGCCTCCCATAATGCTTCCTGGTACCTGGCGCCAATGCTCTCTCCCCCATTGCTCTCAATTCTTGCTCCACTCCAAGATGCGCCATAGTGCCGGTGGGAAGGGGGTCATCTCCTTTCTCGCTTGCGGGCAGGCCGCACGGAAACGGTACCACTGGAAACGAGAAAGAGCATCAGCTGCAACGTTAATGACCCCAGGAATGTGTCGCGCCCTAAACTCCATGTTGCAGCGCAGGCTCCTTCTCGCTAACTTCCTCAGCAGGGAGAGGACCAACGGGCAACTGGCCGTCTGCCCATTGATAGCTTGGACAACCGCCATATTGTTCGACCAAAAGAGGACCTTACTGTCGGACAAAAGGCCGGGCCAGAGATGCAGAGCAATGACAATAGGGAAGAGCTCCAAAACTGTGATGTTGGCAGTGATGCCTCGCTTGCGCCAGGCGTTGGGCCATTCTTGCGCACACCATTGTTCGCCCAGAATTGCACCAAAGCCCTCCCTGCCTGAAGCATCCGTGAACATACTGAGTTCAGGACTGTCAGCCCAAGGTGCCCTCCAGATGACCGTGCCGCTGAAGTCATCCAGGAACTCCCCCCACATTTTCAAGTCCTGCTTCAAGCCCGCTGACAATTTCACGAAGTGGTGGCGTTTGACTACTTTTGCAGTTGCCCTAGCTAATCGCCTAGCAAAGACCCGGCACGCAGGGATGACACGTGCCACGAAGTTGAGTTTGCCAAGGAGGCTCTGGATGACGCCCAGCGGTGCCTTGTCCCTCCCCAGCAGATCGCGGATGTCCCGTTGCAGGTCCTGCACCTTCCCGGCAGGGATTCTTGACACCCCATTAACTGTGTCTAGCTCAATGCCCAGAAACATGAGAATCTGTGCCGGGCCCTCGGTCTTGCCTGGAGCCAAAGGTACACCAAGGTGTCTTGCCAGATCCATGAAGCATGAAAGCCCTTTGCTGCATTCCTCAGTACCTTCCCTCCCAATGAATAAGAAATCGCCCAGGTAGTGAGTCACCGCCCTGACCTCATATCTCACCGAGAGTGACCACTGCAAGAAAGAGCTGAATGCCTTGAAGAATGCGCAGGATACAGAACAGCCCATGGGCATGCACTTGTCAAAGAAATACTGGCCTCCCCACTTGAAACCCAGCAGGTGATGGCTCTCAGGGTGAACCGGCAAGAGTCTGAATGCTGCCTCAATGTCGGCCTTCGCCAACCACCCCCCCCCCTCCCTGCTCTCCTGATGATGTCTATGGCCACGTCTAGTGAACAGTAAAATACAGAACATGCCCCCTCATCCAACCAAGAGTTAAGAGAGTCCCCCTCCGGGAAGGATAGGTGATGGATGAGCCTGAAAGCCCCCTGTTCCTTCTTAGGGACCACTCCTAAGGGGGACACCACGAAATCCGGAAGGGGGGGAGGTCAAACGGGCCTGCAACCCTCCCCAAAGCCAGTTCTTTTCGGCTCTTCTCAGACACTACCTCGGGGAGGTCCCTAGCTGATTTCAGATTCTCTGCGTCCCTGCTGACCCTCGGCCCCAAGTAAGGGATTTTGAAACCTTCTAAAAACCCTTCCGACAATGTAGCCCTGTCTTTCGCATTGGGATACATCCTCAGAAGGGGCAGGAGGTTGGGAATAACAATTGGGGAAGGGCCTTTCGAATGGAGGGAACAAACAGTTGTGGTAACCCAAACAGAAGTGACGGCTGACATGTCGAGTTGCAACACAGGGTCATGTGGAGGCGCAGGAGACGGGTCGGTTGGCAATGGAGAATGGGCTGGAAAGGAATTGTCGGGCTGTTACTTTTCTTGTTTCTGCTGGCCCCCAGCTGAATCCCGCTTGTCGCATGACGAGGCAGGATGGGCGCCGCTGCACTTGCTGCATGTGTGAGCGAATCTACAAGCCTTGCCCCATGTACAGTTCCCCGCATTAAACAACCTGCAAGTTCCAACAAAGGATCTTTTGCCACCCCTGTTGTAACCACCTCCTTCTCGCCCCCCCGAAAGGACTGTTTGAAATGACCTTTTTTGTCTTGTCTCTGGCCTTTCCCTGCCTCCACTTTCTTATCAACGGAGCTGGCTTTAGCAGTGACTTCCGCCTTACCCTTGCCCATGTACTGCATCCATAGCCTAACCTCCATTTGATCCCAATCCAGTTCGGGACACACTGCCATCTTTTTTCTAAATTCGCAGTCGTACTTTTACCAACCTATGCCCCCGCTCGATTCCGCCTCATCAGTGATGACGCTTGCGTTTTGAAACAGGCCCTGCGCATGCTCTGGGAAACGCTCTGTGATGACTGCGGCTAAGATAGAGAATGCCTGCCTCCAATTCTTGATAGATTTCTCAGGCCAGGCCTGATAGCGTACCTTCTTCTCCTCATCCTTAGCCCCCATCTTCCTAATGTCCACCCCATCGGCCCGATGATGAGGAGGGAGAAAATATCAATAAATTCCCTACACCAGATGCCTTCCTTTGCCGCCTGGGGCACCTGCCAAGCTAAAGAGCACTTCCCTGAAAGCATGGGAGCCATGGACATTTGTGGTGCTGCTGGCACGCTGGGCGATGATGTGCTTGCCACAGGGGTGGATGCTACAGGTGGCGCGGGAGGCGCTTGTACGGCGGGGGCAGGAGGAGACAATGCTGAAGTGAGGGGCGCTAGCGCTTCGCTTTGCTGCTCGGCAGGGGGCAGAGGGGCCGGTAGGACTGCTCGCTGGGGAACCGCGACGTTGCTTCTGCCGGTTCCTACTTGTGAAATTTCGCTTCCCCACACTTGTGTAAAATTTGCCTCTGCTACTGCCACAGGAGAAGGTGCTGGTGCCCCTATCCCGCCCCCCGCAACCATATTTTCGCCGCCTGCCTGCTGCCCAGCTGTCTTTAGTCTTGCTCTAATCTCAGCCATAAAGTCTGTGAGGGTGCTGGTGAGCTTACCCAACTAGTCATGTGTAGCAAAGTTCGTGGGTGGGGCCACCGCTGCCCTGGGGGGGGAAGCGCTGACCACAGTGGGAGGGGACGCCGCTGCATGGACTATCACATTCCTGACTGGCTCGGTAGTGCGGCTTTTGGCAGGAGCCGGTTCCGCTGGAAAGTCTTTGCATGTGGGCCTCTTCAATCTCTTGGACCTCGTGGTCGACATGTCCTCTGTTATCTCGGGTTCTGCCGCTGGTGGCGACAAGACAACCCCGGAATCCCCTGGACCGTTATCACTCAACCGCTCACTGGCCCAAGCCACCCCTTTGGCCTTTATCAGGTCCATGAGTGCCTTCATTTGTGCATCCTGAGAAAGTCCTGCTTGAGACTCGTCAACTTGGCACATCTGGGAGAAGAGCGTGGGGGATCCCTGGCTATCCATTCCGTCTCTTCAAGCTCGGATCCTGAAAAAGAAAGGCTCCATGAGCTTGATATAGGGATAACGGTGTGCGGCCTAGAGCAAGGACAACCCTAGCTGGTGATAAAAACCACCGGCCTACCCCCCCATTCAATGAGAATCACCCCAGCCGCTTCCTGTTCCTGCCGCCTTGAGCTAACCCCGTGAGCAATGATACATACCTCTAGAAATGTCTCACTAGAATGCAGTGCAGATGCGTATGCGAATGTTTCGGTACGACAGGTGTCTGAAAGGAAAAGGAATCCATGAATATGATGCTGAGACCTTGTGTGCCAATGTGTAAACAGCCATGGCCTGCTAGATGAACACTATACCACACATCTCACATGGTCGGTAACTGGGCGCCACCTGACGGTCCCATTGCACCTACACCTTAGGCCCAACTTCACCCGCATTACCTGTACTTTTGTTAATTACTGTGTGTCCCTGCACACCCAGCACGTCACCTCCTTCTACACCTGAAACAGAAGAGACCATGAGCACAAGCAACGAAAATTCTATGCTGAAATTACAATGCCTGTACTGAACATACTGTCCCTTTCCGCCCTTTATATTGGCGTGCCGCCCATTCCTTGACTTTGCCCGCAACTACAGATAGTTTCTATACCATGTTGATAACCATAACGTGTGGAAAAGGCATTTTGTCCACATAACTCTGAGCTTCCCTTGATCCCAATTGGCCCCGTGCCCCCTATTAAAGCAGTGTATCGAGCACCGCCATAAATACTGTTGTGACCGAAAAAAGGGGGGGGGGTTGTATGGGGGGGCACCCATCCAAACCCAAGGTGCTCGCATGTCGTGGCAGACAAAGACCACACCATCATGCACCGCGAGCTGATTGTTCGGGTGCCATGGACCAACCACCCAACCCCCAGCAGCGTGTAGACTCCCGCAGGAGCGAGGCCACCCGTGGGGGAAACGATCAACTTGTAACTTGCTCACACCGATGACCCCCAATACCGACCAGCAAGGCGCTCAAAATGGTGAGCGCCCGCCCTACCCCGAACGCCCTAGCGACTCCCAGGGACCCCTCAGCGAACACGGTGAAGTCTGGCACCCCCACCTCCACAGCGGCCTGCTAACTAAGCAGGCCGCCTAGCCTCGCTCAACCTCTACAAAGAGGGAGTAGGCGAAGGGGGGGGTACCGGCCAGCTAGGCCTGCACTTACCGGTGAAAGTTGCAAAAAGAGTGTCCTAGTAGCGTCTGGAGGCGTCCGGGGAGGCAAAGAGGCATCTAAAATGGCGAGGGGAACTTAAATACCCCTCCCCCTGCCTACCACCCCGGGCGCATGTCACTGGCCCAGCCCTCTCCCTGCCGGGACTCCTCCTACACCCAGAGGAGTGAGTGGCCAAGCAAGATAGAGGGTAGGGGGGGAGGCCATCTGTAACTACGGTGCCGCCCTCCTGATGGCCAGGCAGGGAGGAGGTGGAGAACAGGTGGGAATAATAATAATATTTTTTTTTAAAACACCTGCTTGCCACATCGCCCCCCTTGCTTTTTCAGGCACAAACTCCCAGAGGGCACTGCGGCCAATCCTGTTGCTGCTTTCATGCTGCTGAAAGCAGCATCACAATTGGCCTGAATGCTGATGTTTTGTGCTTTCAGTCAGACTGGGAGCCTGTGCCTTCTCTCTCCATCCTGGCATTGCACCTGGGGTTGAAGAGAGCTTCAGTGCGCATGCCATGATTAGATTAGATTAGAATACTTGCATAGCGCATGGCTGCCCCAGCAATGAGGCGACCGAGCACTGAAGCAGAGCACAGCGTAAGGAAGCAAGGCAGAGAATTAGCAGTGGGAGAAAAGCCAGGTCTTTACCAGCCTTCTGAAGGCCTGGTGATCAGGATTGCTATGGATATGTAGAGGGAGGGAGTTCCATTAAGCGGGAGCCGGCCATTTAAAAGATCAACCACCTGATCTGGTCCTTTGCATTCGTGGAATTCTTGCAAGTAGCAGATCCGCCGAGCACAGCGCTCGTGAAGGTACCTAATGGGCGCATAGATCACTCAGGATTCCTGGGCCGATGCCTGTAAGCATCTCATGTGTGATACAGAGTGCTTTAAAATGAACTCTGAGTAGCAGTGCCCAATACACCCTCTCCAGCCTGTCATCACCCTGGCCCCTCCCCCAAGCCTCGGCTCCGCGAGAAAACTTAAACAATGATAAACAAAGGTTCATTATTGTTTTATTTTTCATTTTTTCAGCCGCCGGAAGGTGGGGTGACGCTCCTATGCCATTATGTAGGAGCCGCCGCTGCTGTGTCCACCTACCAATGTCCACTGTAGAAGGGACCTATTTGTGATGCATGTGTCTACAGTGCTTGGGGGGTTGATTGCAGTCTCCAGACAGTGGCATGCTCCAGAAACAGCTGTTACTTGAAATAAACACTTCCTTTGAACCCAGGATTTACTCTGTGGCCTCAAGATGACATCATGCCTGGAGAAGAGATGGTGCAAGGATGTCTGTGTGATTAAGCAAATGGTGAGCACACAAAGTTCCACTGTGGAGTGGAAACACGTCTTGTGTAGTTCAGTTCACCAGCAGAGAAGAACATCTGTGAACTTTTCAACTGTATTCACTCTTTTTTTGCACTTTTCAACTGCATTCACTCAATATTCAATCAGGCAATTTCAGCAATCACATCTGCAGGATCTGCCCTGGGCTAGGTTCCTAGATGACTTCCTTTCCTCAACAAGTTTCCTTCATCAAACAACTGAATCAGCTCTTCAAAACTAAGGGGCAACTGTTGATTAATCACAAAGGCCAATCACTCAGTGCTGCTGAGAGTATGACATCATCCTGGGTCCAATTAACAGTCAAGCGAGCAAAATTGATCCATCGTTTTATGTATGAATTTAGCTCTGCCTGATTACTACTGTTTACATTTTTCTTGGTTTTACTGGTTGCGGAAGAACCCAATTTCTCCGGCAGGTAAAACCATCTGGAAAACTACCTGAATCTTTGGCTGCAGAAGAGCCAAGTTTTATTGTGCTTTTTTTAATGGAGTAAGAATACAATGCTTCCGCCAGGTAGAAAAAACCTTCCTTTTACTTCCCTACTCCACCCACTGTACAAGGGCAATTATGCCGCAAGTAAATTACTGTGCAGTAAATCCTCTTCAATAGCATGCAAATCATAATCAGAGCCCCAGAGGTTATACCTTTGGTGACTCGCGGCAAGTGTGTGCCCGTAGAGCCTTGGAATTTCCAGTGCTTAATTTGAGCAGATGGTTTCCGGTGCTCAGCACCAGCACTTAATTGTCAGCACCAGCACCTATGACAGTCTGCCACACAGTTGATCTGTTTTATTAAATTCAGAGATGAGCACAACAACTGTTGTTTATTAATTCAGTATACATTAAGAATGAGCAATACCTGCTGCCAAAGCCATTCTATTAACTTTGGGGGCCTAAAATTGTCAGAATTCTCATACTTGTAGGAGTGTGACTTATTACTTATGCAGCAATGGGCAGTGCAAGAGGAAATGTCCTGCTGAATAGAGGCCTGGCATTTTTTTTTACAAATTAAGCACTGGATGGGGTTCTCTAGTTGGCAGAAGTAGGTACCTTTGACCAAATAGGGAGCCCTTCTTCTAGTCAGGGCAACGGGGATACACACTTTAGATAATCCCTGCTCACCCCCTTGGTAGCTTAGCATGAGCAGACAGGCTAATCCCAAAGGCAATGTGTAAAGTATTTGTACCAACACTCTCAGTAACACAGTGAAAACACCACAAATGGACACCAAACCAGTTTAGAAAAATGAAATATCTTTATCTAAATTAAACAAGACCAAAACGACAACAAATCCAACATACAGAAACTCAGTAGAATGTCTTTAAAAAGGGTTGTTGCAAAAATAAACTTGTAGATGATAAATTCGACACTTTAGTTTTAAAGTACCTGGGATACGTAACACAAAAACAAAAGGTGTGCAGAGAAGGCGATGCGTTGATTCTTGCTGCGCGCCGATGCGTCAAGATGGCGCCTCGATGCGTTGTGTTGCGATGATACGGTGCGGTGTGAAACAATAGCGACTTTACTGCAATGCGACAACGTGGATGCGATGAGTGCACGCCAGACGGCTGTGCGGCAAATTTGGTAGTTTTCCAAGCAGCGACAGGCCCTGGGACACGCTTCCCCAATGATGCGACAGCCCTGCGACACGTTTCTCCAGTGATGTGACGACACCTTCTGACGGCGAACAGCGGCAGTGGCAACACACTTCCTCTATGATCCAACAGGTACTGGCGAGGAGGAATGATACCCCTGTTTCTGTTGTTTTTTCCCCTGTTTTTTTATTGTTGGTCCAAGTCTGTTTAGGACCCTTGGGGCGATCATCTTTGTCAGACTTCGCCGCCTGCGTTTGCTTTTGCGCTATCTTGGCAAAAGGCTTAACACCTAGACTATTACGGCCAACGGTTTTATAAGCCGCCGTGATAATTCTCGGTAACTGACGGGGTTTCTCTGCATCAGGGACATCACAAAAGCATTCGACACCTGGAAGCTTACTGCATCTCCCTTAACGTTAGCAAGGACAAGTTCAGAAACTACGTCAAACACTCCCACGAGTCTCATTCCCAATTCAACAGCCGCCTCCGGCCCATGCTCATCCTGAACATGCCTAATGACAGAGGGAACGACAGACATTGACGGGGTGCTGAAGCATCTCTTATAGACTGCCGCAAAAATCATACCCCATGTAGTACAGTCAGTCACTTCAGGCACTTGTCTTTCTGCAAACTAATTGTCAGAATCCTGTGTTTGTCCACAGGAGTAGTATTGGGAAATACTGCCTCCAGTTGGTCAAACTTCTCGGCAAGCCAGAAAGGCATTTCATCCTTATCTTGGGGACGCTTGCCCACAACCGCATTAACCATGACAGGACTAAGCTTCAACCCGTTCAGCCCAACTGGATGCGCCGCAACGCCAGGACCCCTACCTGGAATGTTGCGGGAAATATAATGAACCAAAGCCCTAATAACCGCTACTGCAGAGACATAAAGGGGCCTCAATTCAAGTAAGGGACATTTCCCTTCACGTGGGTGCAGGGAAAATACAGCCAAAACAGGCCAAGAAGAGCCTGGAATGGACAAAGGACCTAACCTAATTGGTGTAAGAGGGTGGGAAAGGGCGCCATCAAACCAAACGCGGTGCTGCCAAGCAGAAATCGGAACCTCCTGTGTCCTATTAGGAGTGTACTGCGCAGGCAGGGCAGTGGGAGTGTAAGTATGAAACACATTAGTGTCTGCATTAACCGCAGGACACGTAACCCACGAGTAGAAAAGCTCAAATGGGTGTGCTGCTTCTGCCTCTACTACAAAAACCACTGCCATGCCTTCTAGGTCAACGGTGAAACCCTGCAAATGATTGCGTACAGCCAAACAACTGTACACTGGGATATCAACTGCCATTATGACACAGAAAGAAAAGAGAACAGTGCAATGTAATAAAGCACAACTGGGTAGCAATTCAAACAGAAACCGTTTATAATGTATCAAGCTTGAAAAGACCTATTTAATTATAGGTAGGTTTATCCGTCACCACTGTCAACCGGAAACAATAGTGAGGGGGTCGTGGACTGATACAAGCACTACTCGAGAGTCTCACTATAAGACCACAACGTTAGGTGTGCCATATCGCAAGGATTCTGCTCCTACACAGAACTATGCACAGAGACCCAGGACCTCAGTGAAATGTGGTGTACCAAAAACTCACCATAGTGCCTAGAAAACCCCAACCAGCTAGCATCAGTGTCACATTAGCTCTTCGTCCTATAGCAAAGCAACCAATGATTAGACAACCCAGAACATGCGACCTAGGATAAGCTCAGGAATGGTGGGATGTAAGAACACTCTTTTGTTATACTCTCATACCAGTCCACAACAGGAGTAAAAAAGAGACAAGGGTAAAGTTAAAATATTTACTTTAACGACGTGCTCTAAGGTGCAGTATCTTTGCTAACATAAGCAGACATATTACACAAAAGGCGAAATCATATTACAATGATGGTGAAAACAGGTATAATAGCGCCTAGTGAATCACCCTCCCTAGCTAGGAATTATCTGGCAGATGCATCATTGTCCTCTTTTGCGAGTCCTTAATAGCGAATTTTAAGGAATCGCTATTAAAGACTCGCAAAACGGGATGCATGTAGGAATCGCAATGTTATTAGCGATTCCTACATATTCCTTATTAGCGATTCGGTAATAGCTAATCGCTAATAAGGAATGGCTTTCCCATTCATTCCTATGGGCCTAAAGACCCATAGGAATGAATGGGAAAGCCATTCCTTATTAGCGATTAGCTATTGCCGAATCGCTAATGTTTTGCTATTTCAAGAGTGCCAGGGTGTCCAAAGGACACCCTGTTGTACCCCTGAAATGGACCTGCGCACAAATGTTACACACACACATGCTCTAAGGGCATGTGTGTGTGCAACATGTAACTTTGAAAAGTGCACAAAAGTGCATTTTTCAAAGTTTTAGCAAATTACCACGAAGTTCAACTTCATGGTAATTTGCTCTCCCTAGTAGTGAATTCGCTATTATTTTGGGTTTCATGCATTGCATTTAAGGAATCTCATCTTGGGATTCCTTAAATGCAAGAGCAATTTAAGGAATCGCTATTTAGAGATTCCTTAAATTGCGATTTCTGCATTTGGGATGATGCATCCCAAATGCAAAAATACCGGGAGCAAACGGACAGATTCTGAGAATCTGCCCGTTTGCTCCCGGTATTTTCTTTGATTCATCTGCCAGTAAGTCTTATAAACTAAAGAAGGTCTCTTAGGCTTTCTTGGGGGACCCCATTACCTCTCAGCTCAGCAAGAGTGTATCACATCAGGATCAGCCAAGGCTCTCTGCATCACTGGAAACGGAAAATCTTCCAAGTGTCTAAAATCATGACTGCAGTGTGATAATAAAGGCGCCAGGATCTCGGCTGGCCTGCAGCTCCCATTTGTTGTGTCTAAGACTGTTAGCCGATCAGTACGAAAAACAGTTTCTATGTTATGATAACCTTGATGGCTTCAGCACTCACTGTGCAGACTAAGGCCACGATGTAAGTCTAGGGATGTCGAAGACAAGCTCTTCTCATGTAAAGCATTTCATGTAGCCTAACTTACAACAACAATTATATGTAGTGTTGTGTGCAAAAGCGGCAGAAATATAAAATGGCGTTCAAACTTCTAATAAGCTCATGCTAACATAACTGGGAACACAACTAGGTTCAGGCTTCACTACAAATTTTTTAAAGAACACTTTGAAATTTGAAGTTTTACCTTCTCATAATGATTGTCAATATTTTAATATGTTTCCCCTTAAAGGGTCTGATGGCAACACTATATTATTGATTAATTTTTATAATAACTCATTTGGAAGTGAAATGTTTAAAGTTGTTGCAATAGTGGAGGAATATATGAATAAGATAATAGGGCTAAGCACAAAGAAACCAATGGTTTTTTGGATAGGAGACTTTAACGTACATCATTGTCCTGCTGCATTAACCCCAATGTGTGGCTTTGTAGATGAAGATGGGGAATCAAATATGCATTTTTCTCATAACGCTTATGGGAAATGCATTTTTCTAAAAGATTTGGAGATCATGAACCCACGATCTGAATCAACAGGTCTTCCGCTAAATACCTTTTGCTCCTCTACATGTTGTTCCTCAATTGATGTTATAATAGCCTCAGCTAGACTGGGTGAAAAGCTCAACAACAGGAAAGTTGAATTGCTGGGCTTCAGTGACCATGCAACTATAACATGGCATGTGAACTGCACGGGTATTTTTGGCTCCACTTTGTCACATATGAAACCCTATATAGCGAAAAAGAATGGGATAACATTGTAGTGGGGGAATATTGATAAGGCTGTTGTTATTCCTCGTGTAGTTTCAAACTCAATGAAAAAAAGAGAAATATGTCTTGACTCAAATCAGGACCCAGGGTCCATCATTAAGGCTTTTGAAACTATTTTGCGAGAAGTAAAAAGGAATCTCCCTTAAAATGGAAATGCAAACCTAAGGGACCCTAGTGGTTCGATCGTGATTGCACTAAAGCACATTTTAACCTACGCCGATTACTTAAGACCGTACCTAAAAACCTCCAATTTGTAAAGCAGGCCCGCTTAACTTACACGGTGGCGAGGAAGAGCAGGTTAAAGAAATTGAAACTTGGGATAAATTATTGGTTGCATCCATCACAAATAATGTAAGGGATTTTTGGTTAACGATTAAACGCCCCATTTTTAAAATCAAACTCTGAGCCGAATTTGGATACGCATGTGGACGAGGACTCTTGGGTGGCGCACTTCAGTAATATTTTTAATGCCCCACCTGTAAACGCTGAGCTAATGGATGTAGAGCTGATCCCATCCTCTAGCACTATTCTTACTATTAATATAGGGGAAGTATGCTTGGAATGTAGCAATGTACAAGTAATAAAGCATAGGTTTTGATGGCGCTCCAATAGACTTTTTTACAGATTGCCCTGATTTATGGAGTCCTCTGCTTACTAATATTTTTAACTCTTTAGCAAGAGAGGGACCTCCTGCCTCTTGGTTTAAGGCCATTTTAGTACCAATTTTGAAAAAAGGAGATAAGCAAGACCCTAGGAACTTTAGACCTATTTCTCTCTTAGATAGCACAGTAAAATTGATGGGTATTGAATCGACTTGAGACGTGGGCTTTGACTAATAAGATTTTGATACCAGCACAATATGGTTTCAGAAAAGGGAGAGGCACTCAAGATCAATGCCTGAATTTGAGTTTGTTCATAGCAAAGTATACCTACGCAAAGCAGGGAAATTTATATCTAGCCTTTATCGATCTTAGCGCGGCTTTTGATTATGTGTCTCATCCACAGCTGTGGAGAATTATGAGGGAAATGGGGTAGATCAGGCAGTGATCAAATTCATTAGACGATTCTATTCAAGAGCTGAAGCATGTGTCATGTATGGGTCACAGGTAAAATGTACTAGGGGGTTTCCTGTAACAAGAGGAGTTCGCCAAGTGTGCGTTCTCGCCCCTTTTTTATTCTCGCTTATACTAACGGGAGAGAGTCTAAATTGTTAGATTCAAATATAGATGTGCCAAGAATAGGAAAGTTGCATATGCCAATTTTATTATATGCAGACAATGCAGTTTTAATTGCACGAACAAGAAAAATCCTACAAAAATTGTTAAATACCTATGTGGATTTTATGAAGGGCCTTGATCTCCAGACAAATTAATCTAAGTCATTTGTTTTAATTACAGGGCCAAAGCTGAGCAAACCTCCTTCTTTTTTTTATCTCAAAAAGTAAAGTGACACAAACAGAGTCCTTCTCATATCTAGGAGTCACGCTTGATTCTCAGACCTCTTAGAGGAATATGGTAGTGAATCGTGTGGTCTTGTTGGAGAAAATTACAAATGCAATACGCTCATTTTCAAATAAGCTGGGAACGAGGAACCTAGATTTTTTAAGAAAGGTTTATGGGGCGAAATCTAGGACAGTAGCTACGTATGGTGGAGGGGTGTGGGTCCATGTTACAGTAAAG
This sequence comes from Lissotriton vulgaris, assembly GCF_964263255.1. Taxonomy (NCBI): domain Eukaryota; kingdom Metazoa; phylum Chordata; class Amphibia; order Caudata; family Salamandridae; genus Lissotriton; species Lissotriton vulgaris. The sequence continues at coordinate 1,174,650,643 of NC_141696.1, forward strand.
AGGATACAAACAACAGAGGATTTGTTTTGGAAATCAATGATGAGTCTCCCAATTGGTTGTTCTAATTTTAATCTACATGAAGAATTAGGCATCACTTACATAACTGATTGGATAAATGTTGCACCTATTCTTTTATGGAACTCAGTATGCTGTAGAGACACAGTGTAACTTAAGCAACAAATAATACGGGATTGCTTATCCCTCGAGCATAGGGATAATATTTTATGGTTAAAGTATGTGAAAGATACTTTATATACTCTTGATCTCAGAAGCTTATTTGTATTCCCAGAAAAATGTGCCTCTGTCTCTAAAAAAGCATTAAAGGCCCGCTTAATAACCACTGCTAAAGATGGGACATTGACTGTCTACCGTAATAAATCTACAGTCAAAGAATATATTGAAGGTCCATTGCAGATTGAGGGTTGTTAGACCTGGCATCTTTGGCGTGGTTTCCACCTATCTTTTTACCTCTACCTCCTGCATTTTTGATGCTTTGCTGGATTTCGTTTTGCTGGTTTAGATGCTTTGGACACTCTGCCACTGCTGATCAGTGCCAGAGTGTAAGTGCTCCCTATGTAAATTGTTATCATGATTAGATATACCCGTTTGGCATATTTGTATCACCACAAAGTCCCTAGTAAAGTGCACGGGGTGTGCCAGGGCTGGTGATGACAAATGCTACTAGTGGGCCTGCGGCACTGATTGTGCCACCCACATGAGTAGCTCTAAAATGGTGTCTCGGGCCTTCCACTGCAGTGCCTGTGTGCAGTCTAGGAACTGCTGTGTCCTCCTGGTCAGTGTCCCCACTGATCAGGCCTACCCCTTCCCTTTTTGTGCACATTAGTCACCCCTATGGAAGGCCCAAGGTACCCCCCCTGGGCAGGGTGCAGTGTATGTGAAAGGTAGAGCATGTACTGGTGCAGGTGACATGCTCTGGTAGTGAAAGGCAGCCATTTTCGTTTTTCACTATTGTAAGGCTATCTTGCTCCATAGGTTAACATGGGGATGCCGGCTACAGTGGCTACCAGCATTTCTTCCCATAGGAACAAGATAGGACAAAAGAGTCTAGTATCCCTGAACTCAGAATTTAATAACACATCTTTTAGGAAAGGTTGTTTTTAAATCCTGTGTTTGAGAACAGCACTTTTAGAAAGTTGCTGTTCTCTTGTCTGACCCTTCTGTGTGCCTTGGCCTGTTTGTGTATTGACTGTCTGGTTTGAGAGTGACAGGGGCTGGGGATTCCCCGGGAGGCTGGCTGAGTCAGCCCTAGGCTGAATGACTGCATTTGCAACCTGAGTGGTGGGAGGAGTTAGCACCTGGGCCTGAATAGGGCTGTGCCTGCCTGCCACAATGCTGGCTCCACCTCCTGCTGGGCGTCTGACGACCCTGCCCCTCACTCTGAAAGGAAAGGAGAAGCCAGGAAAACAAAGTACTCAAGAAACACCCAGAACTGGTTCAGACCGGGCTCAGGGCCCACATGCACAAAGAGAACAAAGACTTTAAGGGATATAAGTACAGGGCCCCTGACAACAGAAAATTAGATCATCCTGGAATCAAGAAGGAACCTCTGCCAAGGAGAAAGCTGAATCTGAAGAAGGAAAACTGTCCTGCTGTTGCTCTGCTGGACTGACCTGTTGCTTTGCTGCCAAGGAGAGGGGAAGGACTTTGCTGTTGTGCTGTGTCCCCTGTCTTGAAGGAATCTCCAAGGGCCTGAGAAGAGCTGGCTCCCTGTTCTGAAGTCCCAGGAACAAAAGGACTTCACCCCCAACTTCCCTGAACTCTGCTGAGAGAGTTCTGTCCTTCCTAGAGTGTTTGATCCAGTTGTGGGGCCTCTGGAAGTTGTACCTGTGCTGGGTAGCTTGAAACTAAGCTTGAGAGACTTTTTGCAATTGAAAAGTTATTGCATCGCTCGCTGCGGAGCGCATCCCCGACAGTGCGAGGAAATTCCCGCCGCTACGAAGGCCGAGATTGTCGCAGCGCCTGTTGCCACTGCAAGAGCCGTCGCATCCTTCGTCTGCGGGACGCACCAGACCGGTGCGGGAAAGTCTAACATCGCTGTGAGTGTTGTCGCTGGGTGAGATCGCCGCACTGCTTGCTCGCGGACCGCATCACGCTGCTGCGAGTGTCATCGCAGGAGCCATCGCATCGAGGAACTGCGAGAGAGAAGATCACTGCTGGTTTGCGCATCGTCGCCCCGGAGATCGTCGCAACTCCAGAGATCGTCGCATCGTGCCTTTGCGAGAACAAACTTCCTACGGAACCTACGCACCGGAATCCATATAATTGGCCTTCCTCCCCATACAGACCGGATTCGTCGCAACACGCCCGCTGCTGCAGCGGGGCTGTCGCATCGCCTCCCCAGGGTCTCAGGAGCAACGCATCGCTTGTTTTCCACCGCACCGGCTTCTGCTTTTGGAACTTTGTCGCAACTAAAAGGTACTGTGAGTAAACGTGACCCAACTGTGAACTTTTCACGCATCTGTGGATTATTTTATCGCAACCTAAAGAACTTACATTACAACCTTAAGAACTCTTTTGAAACCATATCCTTGAACTGTGTATGTTGGATTTTTGTCGTTTTGGTCTTGTGTAGTTTAGATTAAATACCTTTATTTTTCTAAACTGTTGTGGAGTCAGTTTGTGGTGTTTTCACTGTGTTACTGTGAGTGTTGGTACAAATACTTTACACATTGCCTCCTGAATAGCCTTGACTGCTCGTGCCAAGCTACCTAGAGGGTGAGCAGGGGTTATCTCAGAGGGTTTCCTCCTTACCCTGACTAGAATCAAGGGTCCCTATTTGGACAGTGGTACCTACCTCTGCCAACTAGAGACCCCCAGTTCTAACAAGGGTTTATCTTTCTATTTGGAATTTGTAACAATCCCACGGCACAGGTTCATTTCGTTAAGATTTCGGCTTAACTTTATTACCTGCATGTTGGGCCATTCTGCTGGTATCTTTGCCCAAAAGAACTCCTGTGTTGCCCATGTGATGACACTTCGCAACAATCTGATTTGCACATTTTCTTCTTCTGTAAATGTTATTGTAAACAAAGGCAAAGGTTTCTATTTCCGCTTTTACGTACGCACAATTTTAGACAATGTCGCCTGGCCTTGCATTTTTTACGTATGGTGTCTGATCCTTTGACTTGTAATACTGTTGCCTCCTTTTTATGCGTGTGTTTGAAAATGAGGAAATTGTGTATTGGCTAACATTTATGAAATGCTTCTTTCCAGTTTTAATCTGAACTTTTTTATCTGTGATGTATACTTGTACTTTTATGATTAACTTTGTCTTAATCGAATAAAATAAGTTTGATTGATTGAAGTGGACAAACTTGGCATTCAGGATTATGATAGCAGGCAAGCTCAAGATGGAATTGGTTTTAAGCCAATGGCACAAGCCAGGGTAAAGTCCCCACTGTCTCTAGAGAAGGGCTGGTGATGTCCACTGCAGCTATCATCCATACCCCATGGATAATCCTTCTTGTATGCTACTTCAGCAAGCCTTTCTAAATATGAGAATGCATGGGGGTTGATGGCTGCACCAGAGGGCCATGGATTGGTCAGGTTGCCCATGCCCAGCTGCATTTGGGTGCCAGGAAAGTCCCTCTTTTTTGCCATATGCAAATCAGTCTTGACCCTGTTCCCCATAGGAACAGTCCAGCCCAAACTGCAGAGCCAGGTCTTCCCTGGACGGGAAACAATCATCCTGGGTCCAGTTTTGGGGTAACACCCCTCATCAGCCAGGGTAGCTTGAATCCAGTGGCAAAGTGAGCAAGGGAAGCACGTCCGGGCATATCCTGCTAACTTAGGGCAAACAAGGCAAACACCAGGAGATGATGGACTGAGCACTGAAACTTTTTAGACACACACCCCTGCCACAAATCTAGGTTGAATCTATCATCGTTCTTTAGCTCACTTTGCCACCCCAGTTCAGACCCAGCCATATGCAAATCAGTCTTGACCCTGTACCTCGTGGGAACATTCCAGCCCGAACTGCCAAGCCAGGTCTTTCCTGGACTGGAAACAAGCATCCTGGGACCATTTCCGGGTTAACAATCCTCATCAGCCAGGCTAGCTTAAGTCCAGTGGCAAAGTGAGCAATGTACCCACGTCTGGGCATATCCTGCCAACTTAGGGAAAACAAAGCAAACACAAGGGGATGATGGATGGAGAGCTGAAACTTTTCAGACACTCACTCCAAGTCACAGATGTGGGTTGAATCCATCATCGTTCTTTAGCTCACTGCGCCCCCCCTCCACCAGTTCAGACCCAGTATATGCAAATCAGCCTTGACCCTATTCCTCATGTGAACATTCCAGCCTGAATTGCCAAGCCAGGTCTTCCCTGGACTGGAAACAATCATCCTGGGACCAGTTTTGGGGTAACACTCCTCATCAGCCAGGTTAGCTTGAATCCAGTGGCAAAGTGAGCAATGTACCCACGTCTGGTCATACCCTGCCAACTTAGGGAAAACAAAGCAAACACAAGGAGAAGATGGATGGAGCGGTGAAACTTTTTAGAGACTCACCCCAAGTCACAGAACTGGGTTGAATCCATCATCGTTCTTTAGCTCACTTTGCGTCCGCCCCCCCCAGTTCAGACCCAGCATATGCAAATCAGTCTTAACCCTGTTCCTCGTGGGAACAGTCCAGCCTGAATTGCCAAGCCAGGTCTTTCCTGGACTGGATACAAGCATCCTGGGACCAGTTTTGGGTTAACAATTCTCATCAGCCAGGCTAGCTTAAGTCCAGTGGCAAAGTGAGCATTGGACCCATGTCTGGGCATACCCTGCCAACTTAAAGCAAACAAAGCAAACACAAGGAAATGATTGACAAAGTTCTGAAACTTTTCAGACATTCACCCCCAGTCACAGATCTGGGTTGAATCCATCATCGTTCTTTAGCTCACTTCGTCACCCCAGTTCAGATTCAGCCATATGAAAATCAGTCTTGACCTTGTTCCTTATGGTAACAATCCAGCCAGAACTGCCAAGCCACGGGCCCAATATCCCTCATTGGATAACATTGGGAATCAGCACTCTGCACCCGGCCTCCCTGGTGCCGGCTGAGGGTTCTCTAGGAGTGCATCCTTGACCCTGGGGGGACCCTTGTTCTAACCCCAGAAAACCAACTCCCAAACCTAAGTACTAGCCTGTAAACCGATAAGTTAATTTCCTCCCCCATAGGATTATACTGGCGGCTTTTCTGTGAAAAATGTTTTAAGTGTGGAGCAGGAAAATTGTATGAAACCTTAAGAACTGTGTACTCACAAAAACTGCTTTACTTACCTTTTATTTAGGAAATGTCCCAGTGTGACATCTAGGCATATCCCAATGAGTAGAAAAAGTAATCTAGTAAGTATTCAGACAGTAACTGCAAAGTAATTTCAATTGTTTCTGAATAATTAACCTATCTGTATCCAAATCAATTACATACAACTGCATTCAACTGTGTTATTCCTGCAAAGTATTATTTCACTTACCTGCACAAGGTCTGGCTTGGCTCTTGAAATAAAATAAAATAAAATAATATTTTTACAAAACAAATTGGTAAGAGTTCAGTGTTTGAGTGTGTGAAATCCTCTCTTGCCTGAGTGTGTACAATAAAGGGGAATATCCCGAACAATGACTCCGGAACAACGAGATCCGGAGTCACGCAAGCCGAACAACGACTTGCCCGAACAACGACTCAGCCTTAACCACGCATGTGCGTGGTTAAGGCTGATTCTGTCTAGGTTTTTTGTAGGTCGGGTGTGCTCCTTTGTAGGACTAGCATGTCCTTCCTGACTCTGCCGTAGAAGCGAACGCAGGTCTGAAATGTCACTCTGGTGCATTCTTCAACAATGTCTTTCTGCGATTCTGGCCTAAACCTTTCTGCCAGGCTGACATGCAACAAATCAGACATTCATATTTGGCTCCATGGGTCAGCGTACCAATTATCACCTATTACACAAGCACAGTTTAAAGAAGAATTAGCCACCCCCCCCCAAAAAAATTTCACTCTAGTTGCGCATCTGAGTGCCAACTATCAAGTTCAAGTTCAAGAATTTGTATAGCGCACTACTCACCCAGAGGGTCTCAAGGCGCTTGGGGGAGGGGGTGCATTATTTATCGAATAGCCAGGTTTTAAGTTCCTTTCTGAAGGGAATGTGGTTCTGTGTAAGGCGGAGGTGAGTAGGGAGAGAATTCCAGGTCTTGGCCGCCAAGTAGGAGAAGGATCTTCCTCCCATGGTGGATCTATGGATGCGCGGAACTGAGGCGAGGGCTTGATTGGAGGATCTTAGTTGGCGGGTGGGAGTGTAGAAGGACAGTCGTGTGTTTCAGGCATTCGGGTCCCAGTTTGTAGAGGGCCTTGTGTGCGTGGGTGAGGAGACGGAACGTTATTCTCTTGTTGACGGGAAGCCAGTGGAGGTCTTTCAGGTGACCAGTAATGTGGTCTTGGCGAGGGATGTCCAATATGAGTCTGGCTGATGCGTTTTGGATGCGTTGGAGTTTTTTCTGTAATTTGGCTGTGATTCCGGCGTAGAGGGTGTTTCCATATTCCAGTCGGCTAGTGACCAGTGCGTGGGTGACAGTCTTTCTTGTCTCGGAGGGGATCCAACAGAAGATTTTTTTGAGCATACAAAGTACGTTGAAGCAGGAGGATGAGACGGCGTTGACTTGTCTGGTCATCGAGAGGGAGGAGTCTAGGATGAAGCCCAGGTTACGTGCGTGGTCTGTGGGTATGGGTGCTGTGCCCAGGGCCGATGGCCACCATGAGTCGTCCCAGGCAGAGGGGGATGATCCGAGGATGAGGACCTCCGTTTTGTCTGAGTTAAGTTTTAGGCGGCTGTTTTTCATCCATTCGGCTACTTTTTTCATGCCTTCGTGAAGATTGGTTTTGGCGGTGTTAGGGTCTTTGGTGAGGGAAAGGATCAGCTGGGTGTCTTCGGCGTAAGATATGATGTTAAGGTTGTGTTGTCGCGCGATGGATGCGAGTGGACTCATGTAAACGTTGAAGAGGGTGGGACTGAGCGATGATCCTTGTGGTACTCCGCAGATGACTTCGGTGGCCTCTGATTTGAATGGGGGAAGTTGGACTCTCTGGGTTCTCCCGGCGAGGAACGAGATGATCCAGTCCAAGGCTTTTCCTTGTATGCCGATGTTGCTGAGGCGTTGTATGAGGGTGCTATGACAGACTGCGTCGAAGGCGGCGGAGAGGTCGAGTAGGATGAGGGCAACTGTTTCTCCGTTGTCCAGTAGTGTTCGGATGTCGTCTGTCGCTGCAATGAGGGCGGTTTTGGTGCTGTGTTTGGCTCAAAAGCCGGACTGTGAGGTGTCGAGGGAGTTGTTGGATTTAAGAAAGGCGGCGAGCTGGCTATTGACGGCTTTCTCAATGACTTTGGCAGGGAATGGGAGGAGGGAGATGGGGGGGTAGTTCTTAAGTTCAGAGGGGTCTGCTGTGGGTTTCTTCAGGAGGGCGCTGAGTTCGGCGTGTTTCCAGCTTTCTGGGAAGGTAGCGGAGTTGAAGGAACAGTTGATGACATCACGGAGATGGGGTACGATGATGGAGTCTGCTTTGTTGAAGATGTGGTGGGGACAGGGATCGGTTGGCGAACCTGAATGAATGGAGTTCATTAGGCGGGTGGTGTCTTCAGTGGTGATTGGGTTCCAGGCGCTAAGGTTGTTAGAGGGCGGTTTAGGTTCGGAGGTGGGTGGAGTTGATTGATCTTTGGGAATGTTCTCAAAGCTGTTATGTATGTCGGCGATTTTGTTGTAGAAGAAGGAGGATAACGAATCGCAGAGGTCTTGGGAGGGAGTAATGTCGTTTGAGGCTGCGGTGGGGTTGGTAAATTCTTTGACGATGTTGAATAGTTCCTTGCTGTTACGGGCGTTGTTGTCGAGTCGATCCTTGAATGCTGATTTCTTGGTGGATCGGATCATTTGGTGGTGTTTGCGGGTGGCTGTCTTGAAGGTGGTCAGGTTGTCAGTGGTTGGGTTTTTTCTCCATGTTTTCTCGAGAGTGCGGCACACTTTCTTGGATTTCTTAAGGTCATCGTTGAACCAGGGGGCTTTTTTGCTACCCTGTTTGGTTTGGTGGTTTTTCAAGGGTGCTAATTCTTCAACGTTGTGAGTGATCCATTGTTTGAGTTTGGTGGCAGCTTGGTTTGGGTCCGATGAGAGGGCGGGAGGGTTTTGGTTGAGCGATGTGAGGAGTTGGTCGGTGGTGATTTTGTTCCAGTTTCTTCGCGGAATAGGTTGTGGGGGGTTGTGGGTCGAGGTAGTTTTGTAGCTGAAGTGAACACAACTATGGTCCGTCCAATGGAGAGTTGTGGTGCGATCGAAGGAGATGTGTTTGCTGGAGGTGAAGATTGGGTCGAGCGTATGTCCGGCTACATGGGTGGGGGTGTCAACAAGTTGTTTGAGTCCGAGATTGGCCAGGTTGTCCAGAAGGGTGGTGGTGTTGCTGTCGTTTTTCTTTTCCAGGTGGAAGTTGAAGTCTCCCAGTAGAATGTAGTTCTCGGAGGCGAGGGCATGTGGGCTGATGAATTCAGTGATGTCTTCGCTGAATTGTGTGCGGGTTCCTGGTAGCCTGTAGATGAGGGTGCCTCTAAGTGTGGTCCTGGGGTCGGTGTGGATCTGGAAGTGGAGGTGTTCGGTGGTTGCAAGTTTATCGTCAAAGCTGGTCGTGATTCTGATGGTGTTCTTATGGACGATGGCGATGCCTCCTCCTGTTTGGTTGGTGAGGTCTTTTCGGATGATCTTGTAAGCTTCCGGGATGGCTATGGCGATGTCGGGTGTTGATGATGCGTTCATCCAGGTTTCTGTAAGGAAGGCGATGTCCGGTGAGTCAGTGTCGAGTAGGTCCCAGAGTTCAGTGGCGTGTCTGTGGACCGAGCGGGTGTTCAGCAGGATGCACTTCAGGTGGTTAGAGTCTGGGCTGTGTTTGGAGTTAGTGGAATTGGTGTGGGTCTTGATGCAGGCGAACTTGCAGGATTGGCAGGTGAATGGACCGTGGGTACGTCCTGGGGCAGCTTCGTAGCATTGTGGTGTGCGTCCGGGGTTAAGGGCTAGGAGGGTGATGGCATCATATGTTATGCGGGCGGGGTGGATAATGCGGGGGCCAGGGGGTCAGGCGCTGGGTGTGGTCCAGGCGCGGACGGGCTTACCTTTGGCGCACCTTCGGCGCGACCGCTGCGCGTGAACGCTGCACGGAAATGCATCTGTCATATGTGGATAGTGGAGGGGGAGGGGCGAGTGAGGGTCAGCTGGGAGGCGGGGGGCGGGGTGTAGAGACGGGCCAGGAGGCAGAACAACAACAGCAAAATGGCCGCAAAATAAACAAACACCAAAGCAGGACGATACGCGAGCGATTCTAGACAAGCAAACAAATGTAGTTACAGCAATGAGCACTGGGAGCAATGAAGCGCTACGAATACATTAAAGCACAGAGGAATATGATCTACAAAGCGACGCTTACGATTTTACACAGGCACAGCAGATGCAGTTACAACAGTGAGCAATGATCGCAATGAAGTGCTGCGATTCAAATCAATCAACAAGAAGATGCCAGTACTGCACTTCAATTTAATATTTTTCTAATTGAGTAACAATCCTCAATTATAAGAGAAACAATCTTCTAGTCTTATTTTTTGAATGGTTCTTTTTATTATTAGAACATTATTCTTTCTGTTTTTTTAAATTATTTTTGTTGAACCTTGTTTCACAACAAGAATGATATCACAAACATGGAGACTTACAAAATACACACAATATGTCAATATGTCAAAAGAATTGTAACTATTCCACAATGAATGTATCACATTGCAAGCAAAAATAAACGAGATAAACATTCAGAAGACAACATTACATGAACTTAGAGACACAAACATAAAAATGGACAAATAGACACAAAAAATTGACCTATAGGCTGGTTACGCAACTGGTGTACACGCCCTGTATTGAATGAAAGTTTTTTTGGCAAACAGGTGCGGGTACTAATGGTTAGTAAGAAATGTTATTTCTACTTATTTACACATAATAGACCATCTAATAATTCAGCTTTCAAATTTGTGATCCAGGGAAGATTGGTCTATTAAAGAACATAATGGTGAAGAGAAAGGGGTCGACGCGTTTCGAATCCCTTATGGGTCAGGGATTCTCATCAGGACCGTGGAGAATCAATCTGTATTGAAGAATCAGAGGTCGGTCTCTCTACAGGGTAACTACTCCGGTAAATTCATTGGCGGTGTAGCCGCGTGGTCAGAATGATTTGGTTATGTTGAGCACTCCGGTGGCGTATCGTTAAGTGTCCTCCATACGCTGCTCCGTTTAGGTATTGCGGCGCAGGATGCCTTGGGTCTTGTTCGAGTTTCGGTGCTCTCTAGTCGAGTCTCCTCCGTGGCTCCGTTCAGTGAAGCGGTGTGTGTGTCAAATCAGGCAGAGAGGATTTGAGATTAAAAGCGCCGCTTACGATTTTAAATTAAACACAGGAAATGTAATATCAAGCAGTGCGCGATGAGAGCAAACAAGAGCAGTGATACTTAAGTGGCCAGGGAGCGTAGTGGAGCGACCGCTTCTGAACGAGTCAGGACTGTGCATTCATCATTCTCATACCACAAATTCCATTCAGACGTTATATGCCCGGATCTTATGTAGTGTAGTTCCTATTTTCCCAATAGGCTCTGCACATTGGAATAACATAAACAGCAGTGTAAACGTAGGACTGTGGTCATCTAGGTCTCTACTGACTATGTTAGACTTAATTTGGGTTTGCCAGCTAGCTCAGAGGTCACTAGAAACTTTCTCGAATGAATAGGGAGGGGTTAACTTCCCTGATTCAGACAAGAAGAGATTCAGCTCCTGACAACCGCATAAACATGACAACTTGCTCCCTCAGAATAAAGAGTGTATCTCTAGAGTCGTGTAAATACAATAGACAGCTATTTCACTCAGTCAATCGTGCATACTTAGTTTCACCAGAGTGCAGAGAAATAGAGAGACGGGTGTTTTCACTAAAAAGGTGTTATTTTATTGAGCAGTCTTCTTTCTCATGCAAGAGAAATGAATTGCCACAATTGCAATACTTATTATGAAGTAAAGTGCGTACAGTAAAAGTAGTATTACGAAATAATACTGTAAAAGCATAGATATGGTTTCTTAGCCATATGATACTTAAAATAGAAAAAATATATATACATACATAAAACCATTGACTAACGTACTCAACTGGTGCTTCTAACTACGCCTACCCCGATGTACCTGACCTAGGCCTAATACTTGGGAAGGAGTAAGTAAGTAGCAGTTTAAGTTATGTTGGTTAAGATTGCTTTTGCCAAGGATCTGATTCAAGAATTCTCTTTAAGGGTTTAGTCAGCTTCGTACCTTAGTAATAGAATGTGGGAGGTCTGGTATCTCGTTCTTCAGGACTCGATCTCCCAGCAACCCGCAAGGGGGACTCAGGAACACCGGAGCTGGATTTTCTCGGCGTGAGAAAAAGTAGCTTCTCCAGCGCGTCAAAGGGGAGGGGCGGCTTCCGTGGGCTCTCGCATCAGCTGGGCTCTCGGGCAAGTAGATAGCCGCTCTGCTCCAAACCACCGCGTGTTTGTTTAAGGCAACTGTTGGTATTTTATACCTGAAAGGTGCCGGGTTTGACGTAAGGTTGGACATAAGACGTCACTAAGAACTAACAGTTCTTGCTGGACTCCAGGAGGTCTTGTACAAATCAAAACAAAAGCAGGGGGGAATTTCCCGGGCTGCTGGAGGCTTGGTTTGTTTAAAGAACGCGTTGTGCTTTCTAGGAGTCGATGGGAGTAGCCGTGCTGTGCTTTGGACTGCATGGGCTATTACTGAATATCGATATGATTCTTATGCCTTTGTAGGGATATTATTGATTATGACCGCACAAGGGCATGAATCGGGAATATCGAATTAGGGTCCTAGATAGAAATACAACACCCACTCCATGGATTAATGTCCATCATTACTAAAAAACTAAGCAATAATAAACATGTAACAATGCATGTGTGTTTTCCAACCCACCCCAAAATACATATCGCATTTGAAATGGTACATGGTAAATACACGAAAATGAGTATTGGTACTGTACGCTTTTCAAGCAGTGTCATCATTCATAAAAATGCATATATATATTTAGCTGAATGATTTGCGAAAATTTACACATGAAATGGCTCTGAATACAGAAAAGAAGGTCGAGACCATTCCATCACATATTTATACAAAATACTGTATGTGCTAGAGGCTGAGGTAAAATATTGTCTCTAGTATCCTAAAAATAGAAGCTCTGTTCTCTAAGAATAGTTCTACTTTAAGCAGAGTACCTTGTGCCAAAAAAAGTAAATATTTTGGAAGTGGAAAAAATAATTTGGTTTTCAGGGGAAAAAATAGTTCATATTTTTTTTCAGTAGCTTTGTTTATCAAAACTGAAGGCTGAATTCAGAGTTCAGGGAACGCTGTGTGATCATTGTTTTTTAAGAATTATTCTCGTTGACTGGAGAGAACATCATATCAGACAGACTCGCAAAAAAATGGTCTACAACATCAGGTGAAAGTTCGACCAAGTTCGAAAATGCTGCGACTGTGCAGTTTGGAGCGTGATTGCTATCATCGATGTTTGGATCAGCAATGCTCACAGAAGGTTGTACCTGTATGGTGCTGCTTTCCTCTCGTACCTCACCGCCACCTACTCGTAGTGGTGAAGTCTCAACGATTGCCGTCATCAGAATAGGTAGCCGCTGGGGACAACACGATGCATTAGTCGTTACCGGACCTAGCAAAGTATCGATATCCTTTGGTACTGCTGATGGTAGTGTAAGACAGATGTCTAACACGCATTCTTCTCCGCATAGCAGACATCGAAGCACAGGTAAGATGCAATCCTGCCAGATTGGTCTGAATGAAAGAAACCAGGTTGTAGTTAGATCTCTTAGCCGGGCCAATCCGAGGACCTTAGTGATACGGTCTCGGTATCGTATTGCTAGGATCGTTTCTTCCATCATTGCTAGAGTCTTGTCTGTGGATTGGCTTGCCATATCGGAGCAGAAGGAACAAAAATAAAACTCCTGCCACGAGTCCCAAGATTAATGGTAGGCCGCCAAAGACAGAATGGACAAAATTCGGGACGATGCCCAGAACTGTTTCAAAGCGTGCTAACAGTCCCAAAAAAACTGTCTTAAATACATGTGCGATGCCACTGGTATCAGACATGTTTAAGATTAGGCTTAACATTTCTGCGAAATGCGCGGGGCAGTTTGTCGATAAAAGAGAATGTATCTCTGCCGATGTCCTTGCCATTTGCAGATCATACGTTTCTTTTGATGACGTTAGAGGCACAGTTGTCTGTAAAAAAATAGACTTCATTCTGCTTAAAGTTTCAATTCGAATAGAAGAGATATTCAACGAAGGCCATAACCCAGCCCCCGTATCTGGATTGCTGTGTGGATACAATACTTGCATACAGCAAACGACCCTGGAAGTTACAGTCACGAGATAAGCTTTCCCTGGCACCATCCCACAACAGCTGTGGTCACTTATTAAAATGTAACTCCCGTTACTAAGTTGTTTGAAAAATGGCTCTATCTGTTTTGCAGGACTGCCATGCAGGTGACATGAAAGGTTATTTGAAGACCCTTCGCAGGTTCCATGCAAGTTAATACCTTGACACAGAAGTGTACCGCTTAGTGATTTTTTACATTTGTTACCACTAAGGAATACATCCCTTTTCCCTTCACTATAACATCTGTGTGTATAGGGTAAATCCCATGTTGATTTGATGTATTCTTTACCCAACTTTTCATACTGGCCTGCAGGTATATACTCTTGGCAGTATTTAAACTGGAAAGTTGTTATCGGAATTGAAATTGTTCAGTGTATTATCCATTCAATGACAGGTCTCTCTGACATTGTCAATGGTAATCTCTCAAGTTTTTCAATGCTCAGAATCCTATAATCTGCTCTTTTTTGTGCCAAACTGATTTGTTTATCAGTAAGGTTAAAGATACCGAATAATGACGTTGTGTTGATTAAACGCCATGGTACGTAGCCTGAACGCAGATTTTGCAACGTCCAACCAAGCTGTACAATAGGAAGTAATTGAGACTGTCCATGTTGTAACATTAGTAATTCCTGTTCTATTATATCAATAGCAGATGATACAATGCTGTCCAATGAATATATTCTGGAGGACAGAGTCGTTAACCCATTGTCCACTACAGAAAGTGATTTTTCCAAATTAATACGATCAATTTCTCGTATTTTCTCTGCTGTTTCAATTTTCATTACTTTCCAAGCTTCGTTGTACGCAGCGTATATACCGGCCGCTATGAAACGTTTTTGAAGCTGTTTGCGCGGTCCCATTATGAAATCACTCAAGTCGGCACCGTCTTTAAGTAAAGTCAAGTGTTGCTTAATTTCAGCCAGTGTGGATTTCTGTAGCCACTCAAGGCATAGCTTCCCTACACTGTATGTTGTAACTATCCCTGGATGTTGTCTCTGGGAGTATCTTGGGTCTGGCCTGGTCATTTTGAACCCCTGTGTTTTGTTCAGGAATCTATCTTGACAGTTGTTTGTGTCTGATGGCCAGATCAACCACTTTTTCCATTCAGGATGTGTTCTGTTTTGGTTAAAAATATGGGTTATGTCTATCTCCACATCTGTAGTGCTATCACTATCAGTTATGGGTTTTGGAATAGACGGTGTATTTAAGTCTTTTATCTTATCTAAGCCAAGACAAGTAGTTTGTTCAATTGTGTCATTCAAAAATATCATTTGTTCCGGGATCATGCAGGCCCTAAATAATGCTTCTAGGCCTTGTACTTGCCAATCTGTGGTGCCCCAGATTGTTTTTGTATCAATGTTGTTTTTCCAAAATTTGAAACCAAATGTAGACATTTTGTTATAAAAATTTTCAGAATAAATCAATTTAGTATTTGTCAACATTGTTTTCATTCCTGTCCTATTTAACATTTTAAAATAAAACGTTTTCGGATCACTGATGTTAAACCCTGAGAAGTACTGGAATTTCTCATAAAATGTTTCCGAGCTGCCTTTTGGCGGTGTTGGACAGTGTTCCCATTGGTTATAAGATAAAACATTTCTAGGCCGTGCAGTTTTATGCAAATAGTAATCACCAAAGTGGTTATAACAGTATAGCTCTTCATAATTCGATGAACCCTGTAGGTAATCATGTTCAGTAAATTTGGCTGACATCTGACATCATATTATTAATGTTTTCAAAGTCCCAATCATCAGAGAAAGTACTTGGTGTCACAAAGTCACTTAATGAAACCTTGAACTGGTGTGGATACTTCAAGAGCTCAACCGGGCCAAAAATGTCATATTCAGTTCTGTCCCATGCTACCCCACCGGGTATTGGTTTGGCTGAGATGTTTACTGATGATAGTTCTCTTTTCTCGATGTGGGAGGATGTGTGAGGCTTTAGGACCAAGTTGATGTTCTGACTTGCTGTGTCCATTGTACTATATTTTCCATCAATGAATTTTCCGAAACATAGAACCATGATGAGCCAAAGCAGGAGAGTAAGTACACCTAACACAATCCATAATTCAATCCATGGTGAAATCAGATATGTTTCTTTTAGTTAGAGACAAAGTTCCATTATTTTGTCTTTTAAAGTTTTTGTTACATGCATTTCTTCATGCTCACTTGGATCTTCTGAGAAGTCGTTGAAGTTGATGAAGTAGCCAGATGCAGTTCTGTCAATTGTTGGGATTTTTTCCGGATTTTCATTTCTTTTGCATTTTTCTTTGTTTCATTAGAATAGTCAGAGGCTACATCATTGTAGATTGGTGTTTCTTGACAAACTGTTACTATTTGGGTTTCAAGAGGCACAAGTTCCATGGCATTATTGCATAGTCCGTTTTTATTCACTGCAGGTTTATCAAATTTGATTAGTCTCTCAGCATGAGCCTCTTGGATTGTAGCAAATTTTGGTATTCTGCTATTTCTTGGGAGTCCACTGGGCCTACTACTTATTATTGGCCACATGATTGTGGTTTTACCAGGTCGATGGATACAACTCGGCTCTCCTTTTTACCAGCAAGGGGTGGTAGTACAACTGATCTCGTTCCGCTGATGGCTAAGACAGGTACAGCTTTTCTGTAAGAAGGCCCAAATTCCTTCTTCACAGCGATCTTCTCTCTGACCAGATCCCCAATTTTTGGAATCCAGACAGGTCTTGCTGGGACAGGTGGTTTTTCTTCAGTGGTTGTCGGCTGTTGTTTCAATTTTATGTTACTCAGGCTTTTTCTTGTTTCATTTAGATCCTGTAAAACAGCCAAATGGTCTTTGATATCAAAGCATCTTTCTTCTACCACTGAAGTGTGACAGTCAAGATCCTGAATTAGCATTCTAGTACCGAGCAATAGTTTGTATGGAGTGAGACCTTTTAGAGAATTTCTTGGCAGATTATTAAGACTACGTTGGACACTTGTTAAATGTTTGACCCACCCATCACCCGAACCTAATACCTTCGCCGTTATAGATTGCTTTATGTCCCGTTTTTTTCTTTCCACTACCGCATTTCCCTCAGGATGGAAGGGAGAAGAGTACCGCAATGCGATGCCCATGCTGTTCATGGCCTCTTTGTAAGCTCGAGAGCTAAACGCAGGACCCTGATAAGAATGTAGCATGCCAATTGCGTATGTGCCGATAAAGACTCGCAAATCTTTTATAACAGTTCTGGCGCCAGCAGAATGCTGCTGGTCTACATATTCAAGTTAATTTGTCTTAATAATTATTGGGACGTATTCTTCTGGTTGGATTTCTGTATCATAGAAAGCCTGAAGCTTCCTAACAAAGATGTCAGGGCAGTATTCTGGTCCGGTTCACAGCTGCGATCTCTGTTGCAGTCTGGACAATCCATTGCAAATTTGTAAATTTGCACGCTCATTCCCGGCCACCAGTACTCTGATTGTAATTCTATTAAAGATTTCAAGATCTGTTGGTGCCTCGAACCCAGTCCCATGTGTGCGCTTTCAATCAAGAAAACTCTCCGGTTCGTGTTTGGAATTACTCTATCCCCCACTCCAGGGATTTGAGCAAACGGAACGGAGTTTGCATCAATTATGTATGTATTACTGAGTGGATAGTTGAGAGGTAATGCTGCATAATTGCCTTTTAATGAGGCTTTTACCGCCAGCATGGTTTCCCCATCTATGTGTTCTTCTGAACGCTTTTCAGTGGCTACGGAAGCCGGTTGAACCGCTTCCGCTGCGGCTGAGTTAGCCAATGAATTCCCTGCAACGTGAACGCCATAACATTGATGACTCAGTGCGTGTATCACGTGAGTCTTCTGTAGTTCTTTCTTTAAAAGAACTACTTGTTCCCAAAGCGATTTATGCATTATTGTGGCACCTGTGTCATCTTATTAACCGTTTTTGCTCCATGTCTGCATGTCACTGTTGTAAGACTTGACGCAGAAATGCGAATCGCACACTATTAGTGTCGGGAATTCACGATCGGCATTTTCAAGCGCCATCTTTAACGATCTTATTTCAGCTTGTCCAGCTGAACAGTTTCTGATTGATTCAGTTTTGGTAATCATTGGTCTGAATTTACCAGAGCGCCAACGACCTTTAACAATCGCGCACACTGCTTTGTATGATTTTTCCACTACATTGTAGTGTTGTGCAAATCTGTCCATGTACATTACACAAGTGTACTTTTCTAGAGACAGAATTTCGATTGGCAGAGGATATTCTTGTTCGTACTCTAGATCACCCAGTTTCTTCAGTTTTGGGTCAAAATAGTATTTCACGTCTTCTGCAGCAAGAATATTTTCCCATTGTATCCATTCTGGATCTAATGCCACAGCATTTAAATTGCGTGTAGATGTTAATGCCTCAAGGGCTGATTCTGCTGTAAAAACAGTTATCCTTCTGCCTTGGGCTTGGGCTCTTTCTTTTGCTACAGCAGTTTGAACCGCCATCAGAATTTTTTCTGTAAAACTGGATTTCATTTCAGCTTTAGTGTACAAATGTGATTTGTAAGCTATAGGTACCGTTTCTCCCTCATTAGAGGTCAGGTATGTGAATCCGCATCTTCCTGGGATGACTCGGATTACAAGATTGTGTGTGTTTTCACGTGTTTGCAAATTTGTTTTAGTTAACATGTCTGTTTGTAGTGATCTTAAAATTTCTGTGTGTTTCTGAGTCCAATTTATTGATTTGAAATCAGGTCTTATTAATTCATAGAGAGGTTTAACTCTCTCTGCATAATTTAGTATGTATGTTCTTCCGAAATTCAGGAAACCTAGTATTGATTGTAAGTTCTTCAGCGTTTTTGGTGCTTGGAATACAGCACATTTCTCTAAGAAATTGTCTGCCAGGCTCTTGCCTTCACTTGCTAACTCATATCCTAAAAATAGGACTGTTAGATGGGCAATTCGTGACTTTTTAAAGTTGAATTTGTAACCCTCTGAAGCGAACCCAAGTATTATGGTGTTCACTCTTTTTAAGTGAGTCTCCAGGTCATCATCTGTGAGGTAGATGTCATCGACATAGGATAATGCCTCATCGTCGTAGATTTGTAGTAACTCTGTTACCCTTGCTGAGAATAATCCTGGGCTATTCTTGAATCCCTGTGGGAGTCTACAGAAGTGTTTTTGTGACCCCATTATTGAGAAAGCGGTCAAATACCTGCTTTCAGGTGCAATGTTTTGACAAAAGAATCCATTAGAGATATCTAAGGTCGTTTTATATTTTTTGCGTATAATGTTATTCATTAGTGCTGCACTGTGTGAGTTTTTTACTGCAAATGTTTTACAACAGGAGTTAAGGTGTCTGTAGTCCAAAACTAGACGATATGAGTCGTCTGGCTTGGAGACAGGAAACAAAGGATTGTTCATTTGTGAGGTGGATGTTTCAATCACCCCTTGATATTCAAGTTGATCTAAAATCTCTTTGACTTGCTTTTTAGCTTCTTGTTTAACTGGGTACTGCCTTTGTGCAGTGGGCTGATTTTTTAACTGGATTTTGTGGTGAGGTGAATCCTCATCCCATCCTACATGGTTTTTATATAAAGCTGGAGCTTGGGCTACTGCCCATTTTCTTGCAAGTGTATATTTTTTATGAATTGGTATATGATTAGAGAAGGCAGGCATAATTATTTCTTCACAATAAAGATGCGGATTGCGCACTCCTCTGTTTAATCCTAAACTGAAAAAGTGTGGTGTGCTCCAGGGATATCACTCCCCGACATCAGAAGTGTGGTAATCAAATAAATGTCTGTGGCACTTAGCGTAAGCGCCAGCTCCTTGGGCACAACCTTTTAGAACATGTTTCTCTTTGTTATTCCAAAATAAAGAAATTTTTTCACATAAACTCTTGTTTCAGATTCTTCTTTTCATTTATTTCATGTTGTCTTCACATGAAAACGATTTTTCTCAGATGAATATAATCAACAAATTTCATGCTTTAAAGCTGATACAACACATATAGGTAGATCACTACCCAATGCATTTCGGACGGTCTGTCCTTCGTCAGGGGTATTCTGTAAACAAAATTAACATTCTATGTATCAAATCCTCTGAAAAAATGTCTAATTACATGTATATACAACATAAGTGCAGCGAGTTTTAAAAGTGCTTTTAAATCGCTTTTCACATCCCAAGTTATATTCAGTGGTTATTCAATGTGCTCTGTGTAGTGCCCGAGTGTTTATAAAAAATGATAGACTCAATTATGTGTCTAAGATAGAGTATAACCCATAGTCTCGGCAACTCAAACATTAGGGTGATCATTCAACGTGGTTGCGTGCAAAAAATAACGAACGTAGCAAAGACCTCAAAAGGAAACTGTGACATGCATTCGTGCACATTCTTTCAAGAACTTACTTGTGAGATAGTATAGACCCATGCGTCTACTTCGTTCGCCCCTCGCTACCGAGTGTAGAAAGTACCGGCGTATATACGGAAGTGAAATCACCCGTGTGCTATCAACATTAAAAAAGGACTCTGTATACGGCGGCCATCTTATAGTGGTGTAAATCCCCAATCGGATAAGAATATGAAAAACGTGATGTGTAAATAATGTAACTGACGAGTGATTTAAAAAAGAAGTGATTTAAATGAGTGAAGGATGTTAATCCTGGGGTGCAAAATCAGTATGGTACATTGCATTTTCAAACATACACTTTATCACACAAATGTTTCTCAAAGATAACATAAAAACTCCATCCGGTCATTTAAACCAAAAGGTTTGGAAGATTGCAGGAACTTAATCCAGTGATTTTCGCGTTTCAATAGAAAGTTGTTATTGTCTCTGTCATCACGCTTTTCCACGACCTCTACAGCAGCAAATCTGAGTTGGCTGACGTTGTGTTTGTTTTCCTTAAAGTGTAATGCTAGAGCAGATTTTGTATTTTCAGTTCTTATATTGCTCTTATGTTCATTGATGCGTACTTTCAGTTTACGTGATGTTTTTCCAGTGTAAACCAGTCCGCATGGGCATTTGATTATGTAAATTACATTTTCTGTGTCACATGTAGCATTCAATCTTAAATTGATGTTAGTGCCCTTCATTGGATGTTTCATCGATGGCCCTTTCATCATGTTGTTACAGTTTTTGCAGTTCAGACATGGTTGGTTGCCTTTGAAGGTGACAGAAGAAGTTGTTTTGGGCTTCTTGATAATTTCTTTCAAATTGTTCACCCTAGTATACGCAAATAGTGGTTGGTCTTTGAAAATTTGATTGAAATCCTGTTCAGTACTGACAATTTGCCAATGTTTCAATATTGAGGTTTTGTATGCTTTTGAAACAACTGAAAATTTAGAGACAACTACAGGTCTCTTCATTTCATCTTTTCTTCTGACCGCTAAAGCGTCTTGTCGGGTGATCTTGTCACATCGTTCCTTGGTATTGGTTAGGATTGATTGAGGGTAACCTCGTTGTCTGAAACGTTCCATCATGTTGGTAGCTTGTTCTTCATATTTATCTGAATTAGATACTATCGTCTTGACCCTGAGTAGTTGGGAGAAAGGAAGATGGTTCTTAAGAGGTTTTTGATGGAATGACGTATAATGCAGTATGTTATTTTTATCTGTTTCCTTTCTGTATATGTTGGTTTCCAAACGATTGTTTACTCTTGTGACACTCACATCCAGGAAAGTGATTGTATTTTGACTCCTTTCAGCAGTAAATTGTATCTGATCATTGATGTGATTGAGTTGTGTTAATGCTGTTTCCAAAGATGTTTGATCGCCTTGCCATAGGACAAATATATCATCGATATATCTCAAGAACACCCTGGCGTGTGTATCCCAAGGATGACAATTCAAGATATAGTTCTCTTCAAAATGTTTCATGAATGCGTTCGCATAGACCGGCGCTGCACAGTTGCCCATGGAAGTTCCGGACAACTGTGCATAACACTGGCCCTCCCATGAGAAATAACTTTGATACAAAGTGAAATGCATCAATTGCAAGATGAAAAGCTGGAAATCCATCTCTAAATCAGAGTTTAGTCAAATGTTCTCTATAGCTTCCAAGCCAAGATCATGTGGTATACTGGTGTATAACGCTTTCACGTCTATGGAGCATAACCAGATGGGTTCATTGTCTTCAAAAGTGATGCCATCTATCTGATGCAAAAAGTCTGTCGTGTCTTTCACATAAGTGCGAGATAGTTGGATCAAGGGTTGTAGGTATTTGTCAATCAATTTGCCAGTGTTCTCATGGATGCTACCTCGAGTTGAAACGATTGGTCTAAATGGTGGGTGTCTTAGATCTTTATGAATTTTCGGTAGCATGTACATGCTAGGGGTTCTTGGATTACTTGGAGTCAAATACTGTTTGGTTTTTTGATTGATGACACCATTTGCATGTGATGTGGTTAGAATGTTAACCAATACTTCCATGTATTGTCGAGTTGGATTTTGTTGCATCAGACTATAGGTGTTGGTATCTGAAAGATGCTCTTGTACTAGTTCTCGATAGTAGGTAGTGTCCATCAGGACTAGGGCACCCCCTTTGTCTGCTGACTGGTATGTAATCTCCTCTCTTTTGGCTAAGTTGTTGAGAACCGAGTATTCCTTGTTAGACATGTTGATCAATTTTTTCTTCCTTGTATAGTTGAAGCTCGAGATGTCATTTTTTACTAGGTTTTCAAAGATATCCAGAGATTTGTGGCTCGCAGGTGCCATGAACGTACTTCTTGTTCGTAAACCTTTCAGTTGGTCAACTTGATTACTATCTGTTGTTGGTGCGATGTTCTCAAAGAAATGTCTTAAGCGCAAGGTGCGCATGAATTTGAATAGACTAACCTCAAGCTCTAGTTCGTTGGTGTGGCTGGTTGGAATAAAGGAGGTGCCTCTTTGTAATACTTTCATTTCTTGTTCTGACAGAGTGTAAGATGAAATGTTCACAACTAGGTTGGTTTCTTCTTTGGTTTCTCCACTCTCTTGCTGAGTGTTGCGTTCCTGAGATCCCTTTCCGTCAGACCGTCCGAAATGCATTGGGTAGTGATGTACCTATATGTGTTGTATCAGCTTTAAAGCATGCGAGATGTGGCAGAGGAGACCTGCACGATTTTCTACCCCTTCCCCGGTCACTTACCTGTGTCATACATGTGGTGAATGACTAGTGTGAGGCAAACTGCGGAAATCCCTGTATCCATTCCCGTGGCTCCCACGACCTGATGGAGGACCTCAAAACGAGACCCGAGTGGCCGCCCATCGACTCCAATGCAGCTCAGAGGCTGCCTCTATTCACACGCTAATGCCACATTGGAAGGCTTCCTCGGCTCCTGCAGAGCAGATCCTCCCTCTCCCAACCCCGCATGTGGAACATTCCAGCAAACTCTCAATCTGGGCAGACTGGTAAATTCCCCTATCCTAAATTAAGTCTATCGAACATTTGGCCATTTGTCTTAGGGGGTGTGTGCACCTATTCTTGCTTTCTCCCTAGAGGTCTTGGTTGCTCCCTACCCCATGTTTCCCTCCTAGCCTTAAATAGGTAGGTTTGTATGCATGCGTAAGAGTACAATATTTGTGTGCTTGTGAATCCGGTAAGTGGGTTGAGGTTTTGTGGCTCTCATATTTTCTTAAACTATAACATTCCATTATTATTCATGTTTCTGAAGGCTACTTGCTTTATAGATCAGATGGGTGTACACCATTCTTCATTACTGTACCACACCTTTGTTTTATATTATCATATTAGGGGCAACCACAGATGGGTAAGCAATGCAGAGGATTCAAATTATGTTGAAGAAGGGCACTCTAATAAAGTAGATTCCTAGTTAAGTACGGGGTTAGTAAAAATGAAGTGCATTAATCAGTACCTCAAAGCCCTCTCCATCGTGACTGTACGTGGTTGCAAATGTGCCAGAGGAATCCATAGGAAGGTCAGCCTTGAAATACACCAATATACTGTTACATGTAATGAGACGTTTGCAGTGGGTTGAAATGTGGAACCATATTAATGCAGATGCTTATGTGGATACTGGTGCAGGCCTCATCTGAAAAGCTTTATGATGTGAAGCCTTTCCATACAGTTTGTAGTTCACCAGTAAACTTTGATGGGTCCATCAGGTAACCTCCATGAAAGTGTCGAGAAGAGGCGCCGCCTAGGTTTATGCCTGTAATGCTGGTGTAGCAGTCAATTTCATTTATTTCGGACTTTTCATTTATAACATCAATGTAGCGCATTGTATATGTTCTTTTCCAATACCAAAATAGAATAAAGCTCAGATACATAAAATATCTACTGCACTGTAAAACAATTTTTTAAACTCTACTTAAAAACCTTCCAGCTAAAAAAAATTATACAGCCTTAGTATGTTCCTGAGCTCTCAATTATTCAATGTCTTTGCACGAGTGGCTCGTCTAGGCTTTTTTTGTGTCTTGGACATTCCAGTATAGATGTTATTGTGGGATGAATATAACTACAAGTTCCAGAATGCAAAGCAAAGACTTGGAGAGGATGCAATACACATTCATTAAACATACTTCATTCTTCAATGTAAATTCTGCACATTGTATTTAAAAAATAATAATTTGGTAAATAATAAAATTTTTGGGTTAGCACCACCATAGGTAGTAGCCAACTTTCACTCATACAGAGCATCTTGGAAATTGTGTTTGGACTGATATTATTGACCACAGAACTTGACTCCGAAATTTCAGATCTCTGAGATAAGCTGGTTCTCTGAAGACTAAGTGATGACTTTAGTGACGCACATCGCTTGTCCAGATTATTTTTGCAATAGCACTACCCTCGAGGTCCAGAACAGTAACAAGTGACCAGGAATAATTAAGCTGAATGTCCTCTAGAGAAGCAAGAATACCAGTGTTAACAGTTCACTTCAACAAGGACTCATCCCCGACTCCCTCAAAATTGGACAAGTTACACCTATACTCAAGAAACCAACAGCTGACCCTACTGACCTAAACAATTGCCGTCCTATTACCAATATTCCCACCCTTGCAAAACTGTTGGAAAAATGCGTACAACTCCAACTGACAAAACACATTGATCAGTTAGACCTCCTCAACCCTCATAATCAGGCTTCCGAGCAGGGCACAGTACTGAAACTGCTATGACACACGTAATTGATGACGCACTCCAAATCCTAGATCAAAATGATACCTGCCTCCTCATCCTTCTTGACCTCTCCTCAGCATTTGACACTGTCAAACACGTGAACTTACTCGAGCTGTTACACACCAAAATGGGTCTATATGGGACTGTTCCCAAATGGTTCACCTCCTTTCTGCATAACAGGTCTCAGAAGTTCAAGAGCAACAACTTGATGTCCCCACCAGTGCCTGTAACATTAGGCGTCCCACAAGGATCTTCTCTATCCCCAACATTGTTCAATCTGGTCATGGAACCTCTCACCACCTTGTTACAAGCATCTAATGTACACTTTCACGTGTACGCCGACGACACCCAACTATATCTCAAATTACAATCCCACAAAGACATCAAACTTCTGAACTCAACTCTCAGAAACACCCAATCCTGGCTTGCCGATAATCACCTCAAACTCAATGCTCTGAAAACTGAGTTCCTTCTGATCTCACCTCCCGCGAAAATCTCCACCACTCAAACTTGGCTTAAGCACCTAACTGCACTCAATGTCCAACCTACCATCGTGGACTCAGCGAAATCCCTAGGCATTACACTTGACGCCAACCTCAACATGTAGCAGCATATCAGCAAGGCAACTAAGGGAGCAAATTTCCAAATCAATACCCTGAGGAAACTTAAACCCTTCCTACCAGCCAAGGACTTCCAATCTGCAGTACAAGCCCTAGTCATTCCTGCTTAGACTACGGTAGCGTCGCCCTTTGCGGACTCCCTCTATCTACAACTGCACCCCTGAGAGCCTCTTTGAACGCTGCAGCGAGACTCATCACTGGATCAAAAAAACACTCACATATTTCCCCTGACCTAAAATCCCTGAACTGGCTACCTTTTGAAGCCAGAATACACCTGAAAATTGCCTGCATGACGCACAGAGCTTTACACTACAACTCACCCGGCTACCTCACTCAGAAGCTGACAATATCTGGTGGCACAAGAACGACTAGAAGCACAAAGAATCTTCTTCTGAAACCTCGTAGATTCCAGAAGGTTAAAACATATAAACGCTCCTTTTCAGGAATGGCACCCAGGATCTGGAACTCACTCCCTCCAGAAACCACACATATCTCCTCCACTACATTCTTTAAGAAAGAAGTAAAAGCTATCCTCATGACTAAATTCACCTGAACTTGTACTTTGGATCTATTTGAGACTCTGCACCTATCTGCACTATTGTTTGTCTGATTGTCGATTTGTATCATTGGTTTTAGTTGATTATTATGCTCCCCCATGTACCTACCCTATTTTGCTATTCATTTTTTACCTGAAACTATTCTTTGCTCAAAAGTCTGTTAATCACCCCCTTGTTTCCTTACCCCCTGTTTTTGTAAAGCGCTCTGATATCTGCAAAGATCTTGTTTGCGCTATATAAAACTTTCAAAATAAATAAGCAGGTATTCGTTGACTGATAATTGTTTGGGATGGAGGCATTCCCCTTCCACTACTACAGTGCAGAATGACATTCAGGACAAAGAGATGACATGTAATGTCTAGGGAGCCTCGAATTTCTTAAATATATAAAATTTCAAAGTTCTGATCCCACATTGGATAACTACGCCCACAACAGCAAAGAACTATTCAACATCGTCAGAGAGTTCACCAACCCCACCGCCGGCACCAACGACATCACTCCCTTCCAAGACCTCTGCAACTCCCTATCCTCATTCTTCCACAACAAAATCGCTGACATACATAACAGCTTTAGTGACCAGTCCACCCCACCCACCTCCAAACTAAAACCCCCCTCCAACAACCTTTGCAACTGGAACCCAATCACCACTGAAGACACCATCCGCCTGATGAACTCCATCCACTCAGGATCACCAACCGACCCATGTCCCCACCACATTTTCAACAAAGCAGACTCCATTATCGCACCCCATCTCCGAGACGTCATCAACTGCTCCCTCAACTCCGCTACCTTTCCGGAAAGCTGGAAACATGCCGAACTCAGCACCCTCCTGAAAAAACCCACAGCAGACCCCACCGAACTTAAAAACTGCTGCCCCATTTCGCTCCTCCCATTCCCTGCCAAAGTCATTGAGAAAGCCGTCAACAGTCAGCTTGCCGCCTTCCTCGAATCCAACAAATCCCTCGACCTTTCACAGTCCGGCTTCCGAGCCAAACACAGCACCGAGACCGCCCTCATCGCAGCAACAGACGACATTCGAACCCTACTGGACAACGGAGAAACAGTCGCCCTTATCCTACTTGACCTCTCCGCAGCCTTCGACACAGTCTGTCATAGCACCCTTATACAACGCCTCAGCAACGTCGGAATACAAGGAAAAGTATTGACCTGGATCGTCTCATTCCTCGCCGGAAGAACCCAGAGAGTCCGCCTCCCCCCTTTTAGATCAGAGGCCACCGAAGTCATCTGCGGCGTACCACAAGGATCATCACTCAGTCCCACCCTCTTCAACGTATACATGAGTCCCCTCGCATCCATCGCGCGCCAACACAACCTCAACATCATCTCCTACGCAGACGACACCCAGTTGATCCTCTCCCTCACCAAAGACCCAAACACCGCCAAAACCAACCTACACGAAGGGATGAAAGAAGTAGCCGAGTGGATGAAGAACAGCCGTTTAAAGCTGAACTCGGACAAAATGGAAGTCCTTATCTTAGGATCATCCCCCTTCGCCTGGGACGACTCATGGTGGCCACCGGCCCTGGGAAACGCACCCATACCAACGGACCACGCACGTAACCTGGGCCTCATCCTGGACTCCTCCCTCTCGATGACCAGACAAGTCAACGCCGTCTCATCATCATGCTTCAACATCCTACGTATGCTCAAAAAAATCTTCCGTTGGATCCCTACCTAAACAAGAAAGACGGTCACTCATGCACTGGTCACAAGCCGACTGGACTACGGAAACACCCTTTACGCCGGAACCACAGCCAAACTACAGAAAAAACTCCAACGCATCCAAAACGCCTCAGCCAGACTCATCCTAGACATCCCCCGCCAAGACCACATTTCCGGTCACCTGAAAGACCTCCACTGGCTCCCCGTCAACAAGAGAATAACGTTCCGTCTCCTCACCCACGCACACAAAGCCCTCTACGACCTAGGACCCGAATTCCTCAACACGCGCCTGTCCTTTTACACCCCAACCCGCCAACTACGATCGTCCAATCAAGCCCTCGCCGCAATCCCACGCATCCAAAGATCCACCATGGGGGGAAGATTATTCTCCTACTTAGCGGCCAAGACCCGGAATTCTCTCCCCACCCACCGCCGCCTTACACAGAACCACCTCTCCTTCAGAAAGCAACTAAAAACTTGGATATTCGATAAGTAAAGTACCCCCCCCCCCCCCCCCCCCTCCCTCAAGCGCCTTGAGACCCTCTGGGTGAGTAGTGCGCTATACAAATTTTAAACTTGAAACTTGAAACTTGGGCAAGTTGATGAGCGATAAGTAAAAACATGGCAGGCTAAAACTATTGTTCCGATCGTTCTGGCCTAATGACGTTGTCTCTTTGCCGGTTCAGTGAACCAATGCCTAGTATGCTAAAATGTATGGCTAATGAATGTCCACATTTCTTTTGGTTCTGGTTGTGGTAAATGGCAAAATATGAAACTACTTCAGAATGAGGCGATATCCATAAAAACAGTCCTACCTAATTTAGTCGCACTCAGACTACACTAAATAGGCCACCAGCTAGATCCAGGATATGCTTGTTTCTCCCCCCTCAACCACGTTAAGCGTAAATTGTCAAAAATCTTAGTGTCCATTCTTGAAAGGCTTGGGTGGTTTTTTAGCCAGCTGAGTCGCAAAGTCCTTTGGAGGACTTGAGATAAAAAAGCAAAGCTACAGCAATGTCTTCAATACCAAAGATATATACAGAAGGTGGTCATAAAGATGTGCAGTAGTGCCATGTCAAGACAGTGAATCTGGAATTAGAGTGAGGGTGGTAGTAAGTTTACAGTTGTACATCAACGTACAGTATTTATGGATATTTTATACCTTCCATTTGATGTACTCTGCACCTATGTAGTGCAAGTAGGTCTTATTGTGATGTAAAATCCAGCATCATTTTAACATCCATTAAAATGTAGTGTGGAGCTGTTATGGCTTGGGAATACTGTAATCTGACTTGGAGTTGTAAAGGGTTTTGGAAAAGATAAAGTCAATGCCACAGCTTCAGTATGCTTGGAAATAGCATCACAACAAGCAACCAGGGCATGCAGGCGAATCACTCTGATGTTCACGTATAGCGGATAACCTTGTAGAACCTAGAGTGATGCTGGCTGTGTGTCGTGCACAAACTCTGTGGAGAATCCTTGTAACATACTGATGTGCATCAGAAGCTGATGCTCAAGGGCCACACTTAGCTACAGTCGATTTATTCCATCATCCGAACATTGCTTCTCTTTTGATGTACATCTCGCTTGTAGTCCCGAGTTGTGGTGTGGGAGTACAGCACAAGGAAATCTGTCTTCATCTCCAGAGTGGTAGCACAGTTGAAGGATCATTGTAGTGTTCTGACTTCTCAAGCGTATTAACTATTATAGTTAAAGGGGCATTAGCAGAAGAATACACAGGTTATGGGGACAACCATTCAGGTTAGGGAGACTCACATTTAGCACTTAATACCATTAATATCGTAATCGATCTGAAATTGTCATTATGCATTACAAATCTTTGAGTAACTCCGTATTCCCAGTACTTTATTGGAACCAATCCGCTGATGTCTTCGGTAGACTGCCACCGTACCTTTGGATATACCACTTGGAGGCGTCATATTTTCCATAGTAAGTCTACTGAGGACCCCATATGTGACTGTTCGGGCGTACAAGCATCTGCCTTCGGTTCTGTGGCTGGGAGATCACAAACAACACCAGGTCTTAGCACTTAAAGTAATTACTGGTGCGCCCCTGGAGTCCCTGAACATTTCTCTGCTCCTAAGGATACAAATTATCTGCTCTCGGCTGTACTTCTAAATGGGGCGATATTGAGTCATTAGAATGTGCTGCAAGTCCACGGTAGTTACCGGCTTTGCTAACTCCAATTTAATGCTCTAAAATTGAAGTCTAACCGGTGAAGAAAATGCTTAATAATGCTGCCACGTCCAAACAAGCATTGGCATAGCCAATAGGTCTCGCTCTTGGGACCGTATAAGTATTTAGTTATGCAGCACCATATCCTTGATGAAACAGCACCAACATTTGCCTGGCTAAACACTTATAAGGTCCCAAAGGCGAGACCTATTGGCTATGCCAATGCTTATTTAATATATATATATGACATCCATATGTTTTTTTGCACAGTTTTCATAGGGATGATTGATAGTACGATGTAGTGTGTAAGTGGACCTATTGTGTGTGTATTGCTCAGCACTTTAGGGAGGGTTTTTTGCATTTGGTAAACCCTCCCCACTTTCTACATTAGTATATGTAACATATTACGCTCTGCACAACTGCATACATGCTTTATATTGGATTACTAAATAATATTTCATAAAGATAACTATTAGTATATAAAAATTCATTTGTAACCTTAGCAATATGGGCATGAAATGTGATATTATTTAAGTATCCTTTTTAACAGACTCCACTGT
This sequence comes from Lissotriton vulgaris, assembly GCF_964263255.1. Lineage (NCBI taxonomy): Eukaryota > Metazoa > Chordata > Amphibia > Caudata > Salamandridae > Lissotriton > Lissotriton vulgaris. The sequence goes on from NC_141696.1 coordinate 1,174,680,820, forward strand.
CTTGCAGGGGGGACACTATTGCCATTGCATCCAAAAGACTATGTGGAGGAGGAGGAGGAGGATGAAGCAGATATGTCTTCTGAGATTGATTTGGATGAAGAGAGACTTGAGCCAAGATCTGATGATGATGACACGTAAGGCCGCAACATATGGCTATGAGTATTTGAAGCACAGAAAAGTTATTCTATCAACAAAGATGTTCACCAATGAGGTGCTCCTGCAAGACAGTTATTTTTAAAGTTTAAATATTTTCTTGGAAGTATGCACTTGCAGCACAAATAATCAGGTTACACAAGATATCAAGTGCTACGTTCAGTATATATATCACCTAATCAATACCAACATTTCAAATCAAAATGTTGTCCAAAATGAAACCCATCCAACCAGAGGGTGCTGACACCTAGCGACTAATGCCAGCTCACTTCAGTTTCTCTCCTCCTTTGCACAGAAACTCGTGAAAAACACTCTTCGGATGCACGAGGAACATGGACACTCAGCCTCCTCACCATTTCACCATTAAATAGATCACAATGGCGTACTGTGGCCCTCAGTTTGACCCATAACATTGCTTGCTGAACACACTCATTCTGAAATATGGCAAAGTGCTGCTTCAATTCTAATATTGGCTTGTCCTACTTAACAGCATTATCACATTCAGCCTTCAAAGATGCAAAATATTCATCTTGCTTCTTGATCTGTTTCTGTAGAGTGTACAACACATTTTCTTTGTCCTGTAACCCATCTTGCACTTTGCTCAACTCACCATAGCTTGCATACCATTCTGTAATTTATCTTGAAGCAACTGCCTCTCAAACGTATGCTTTTTCTCTAACTCAACCAACTCAAAAACAGTTCACCTAGATTAATTGACCGTTTATTCTGCTTAGCTTCAGCAGTCGCCAGGATTGGTTTAGCCAAATGTCAATATGCTAAATATAATTGGCTGGCGCAACATTGGGATCATATGTTGTGCCCACTATTATAGGACTTAGGATTCAGTCCCCAACTCCTGAAAAAAAGTTGAGAAAGGGTGTAGCCCAAATGGACTCCTGTTGATTAAAAAAAGAATGAGGGGATCTGCAGTACAACAGTGAGGCTCCCGTGTCATTTCACAGACTTACTGTGGTCCTGCCAGAGCAAGCATCCCTACCATGGTGCTGCAGCTCCATAAAAGCTTCCATACCATGGTGCAGGATCCACAGTACCGGTTCTTGTACTGAGGGCTGGCACCAGGGAAGGAAGTCTGCAGTACACTGTGACAGGTATGTAATGTTTACCACACAGTTTTTACTAACATGATTGGTACAACGTAGGTCAGTAGAATGCAGGTAAGTACCACACAAGCCTTTTTTGGCCTGTTTATGATGCAGTACTTTACAATGCAGGCAAGTGTTTTTTTGAAATGACATTTTTAATGTCATAAAAAGAAAGGGTAAGGAATGGTTAAGGGATAGGTACGTGTAAATGGGGGTAAGATTTTAATTAGGGGTTTGTGATCAGTAGAGGTTAAGGAAGGGTAGACTTTTTAAAGATTCGGGTGGGTACAGATAGAGAGGATAAGAGGTGTTAGGGTTCAGGGCAGGTCGAGGTAAATGGGGTAAGGAGTTTTTATGGTCCAGGAGTTTGTAGATGTAAAGGGATTTAAGGGTTAGGGGCAGGTAGAGGTAAAAGGATGTGTCTTTTACATTTGATGGCCAGGTAGAAGTAAAGGGAGGAAGGGTTTTTAGCGGTCAAGGGTGTGTAGAGGTAAAGGTAATACGAGATATTTAGGGTTCAAGTGCAGGTAGATGTAATGGGTAAGGTTTTTTTAGGGATTCAGGGTTTGGTAGAGATATAGGGAGGTAAGAGACTTTTAGGATTCAGTGGCACGTAGAGGTAAAGGGACATAGGGTTTTTAAGGGAGAATATATATGTGTGTGTATGTATATTTTTATAAAAAGGGGTATGTGTGGGCTCTTTAACAATCTCTCTCTCGCTATATATATGTTTATGTACACATTTAATCATATATAAAATATCAGCTGTTAGAACACATAATGTGCTTCAAAATACCACGTTGTAAAACAACATAATGTTGACAACAATGTGTTGTAAACATCCATGGTAAAGGCATGCATTATTAATGAAGTGTATTATAACAGCTGATATTCCCGTGGCACCATCCTCTGGAGAAGCCCAGTAGCCAACCCCTGCTGTGCATGGGCAAAGGCAATGTGAACCAGTGGCTGGTCACCCACAGAATGTATGGTGAAGTATCTGGCCAGGGGCCGGTCACTGTGGCCAACTCCTGCTGCTCATGGCAAAGGACGTGCACAGCAGGGTTTGGACGCCTGCTGAGGGTTGGCCACCTTGAAGAGTTGGGCAGAGGGCTTCGCTTGACATTATCCATAAACAGAGGTGAGATCCCAAAAAATATTGAGTTTAGGATATAATAAAAAAAACAAAGAAACTCACTCAAAAACCAAATGTCAAAGTGACATTAGAGTTAGGCTTGGTAATAAGATTGTAACATACATTAAAAAACACTCCAGAAATCCACACAAAAAATCCTGTTAAAATGCAGTTACAGTTACAAAGCAAAAACCTCAAAAACACTGAAATTTGCCAAATAAACTTCTGTGAACTAATTATAACTTGCACCCTGTCACTCACAGCTTAAGACTTCACGTGTTATATCACTCATTACACGTTAAATTACATCATTGGTGACATCACTGATCACATTTTAATTGACGTAACAAATTACATCATCTATGGTACTACCTACAAACTAGAAACAGTTATTATCTCACGACTCGAGGGCAGAGATCCACAGACAAGCCCTTCTTCAAATTCCACAAACGTGTACCTCCAGATTTGGACGGAGGTCTTTTTCCTACCTGGCCCCATTCTATTGCGATAAACTTCCCCTAACAATTTGCTTATGCAGAGAGCTGGGTACGTTAAAAAAATTCCTAAAAACCTGGCTGTTTTAGTCAGTTTTTCACTAGTCTTATACTTCAGCAGAAGCGCCAAGATATTTCTTCAGGGATGATTTGTTGCGCTATACCAAGAGAGCATAACATAACCAACTCAAATATCATTTTAAAAAAGAAAATTGGTGGGGAAAGCCCTAAAGTCATGTACCACATAAAATTACTATGTGTACATGTGAGGCAACAGAATGGACATTAGCAATTTCTGTTTCTTGAGAAGACTTGCTCAGTTTTGTGCCTAGCACCTGTTTTGTTTGTTTGATTTTTGGTCTCACAGAAAACCTTTATTAAGATTCTGCTTAGATGAGCTCAGAAACAGGTGCCCTTTATGCTAAGGCAAAAAATCACAAATAGGTAGTAAATTGTCATTGCTTATTTTGACAAGACCAGCACATTCTACCTTTTCACCACAAAAGAAATGTCACCAAAGGTGACATGAGATGATAGGAATTTGAAAGAATTAATGAATTTCCTGCCAGCTATCACGGGAAAATCTACATTTTCCATAACAACATTTCCAAAGGACGGCAATGCGGCTGATACTTTTTCAGTAGCAAGAATCTTCCTTTGCAGCGTACTTTACCTTACCATCCTCCAATCCACTTGTTTTTCTGGAAATTGAGATAATCATGGATTTTAATTATTCTCATTAGCTATGATTGGTGCTACTTGGTTTAATGCTTCGCTCTTACATTAGCATTACTACTACAAAATGTATCTTTATACACAAATTACTGAAATATTATCAAGTTTTTTTTTAGAAAATGGAGCATATTATCTTAGCGTTAACCTTCCTCTGTCACTGATAACCTTAACATCCAATTTATTTGAACATGTATAATTGGGAGTGAGAGAGGGATTGTATGAAAGCTAGCTCTTGTGAGAGGTGCCTTAATTCTGAAAACATTTTTCAAAATAAATTCAATGTTCCTTCTGACCTATATCATCGCATTATCTCCTATGTTAAGCTGATTTTGTAATATTTTGTTAATGTAAGTTAATAGTCTAGTCAATCAAGATAATTATATATTTTATGACGGTGACTTGTTATACTAAAATCCCATTTACAAATTCATGCATTACCATACATAGAACTATCAGTCAATCTATTGTTCTGTACAGTTCTATCAAGTTATGTTATTTTCTTTCTTTATGGCATTGAATTGTAATATAGCTATTGGAATCAACAGCATCCTTAATAATACAGAGTTTGACCCCTTCTTATTTAAACTAAACTTAAAAAATCTCAAACATATAACCGAATTGATAACATAATATTTTAAAACAATGATTGCAAAATCCTTTTACAAAGAATTTTTGGTATTTTGGTAAGAGTAGTTCAGTTTTAACTGCTTTGATTATCATTGTTCTTTTCTTCAGAAATTTTGAAGACTCTGATGACGAACTGAGAGAAGCGTTGGTGGAGTCTTTGGAACAAGTTATACTTCCCAAAGAAGAGATATTGAACGACGAAGTAAAAACAGAAGAGATATGCCTAGAAGAGCAGAAGTCCAGAGAAAAGCAGAATTTCCCAAATTCCCCAGAAGAAAAAGTGCAAAAAGAGGACATGTTACAAGAAGAAAAGAATGAGGCCATACCCATCAAAATACCTTTAACAACTGGGGCAAATTTACAAAATAACTCTGCTTCATCTCGCATCTGTGCCGTTGAATAGAAATGGAGGGATTTGATTATATATTACACAGTGGTTTCTCTTTCTTTTTTAAAGGAAGAAACATTTTTGAAAGTTGTACCTAGCCAATGTGTTTGGGGTAAAATATTCACTGTGTAATAATGCTGTGAAGCATTCCTATGTCAGCTGATAGGTGGGTGTTGTGAAATCCACAAACAGAAGATGTGTGGCTTACAAAGATGTGAGTGTTAAAAAAGTACAAACCTACATTTCCCAGTGTTTAAAAAAATCTTTTTATTGTATTTTCTCACAAGCAAACAGTATGTAAAATGATACATGGAGCAACCAAACCCCCAGCTTGCTGCAGCACACAGATACATATGAAACGGCAAGTCACAGAGTCAGCCTGAAATCAGATTAAAGGCAGTTAACACTCAGTTCAGAAAGTCGAGGATTCCATCCCAGAAGGCCCTCACTCTGGAAAAACGCCAGAGTGTATGGAGCAGTGTTTCTTACTGTCCACAGCCCCTCGGGCAGCAGTTCGTGTCACTCATTCTCCTTAACGCAGAGCTGAGTACGCGCATAGTATGCCTGGTGTAGAAGCTTCAAATGAATGAGCCAGAACCCCATCCGGATAGCAACCTTCATGGGGCATTTACAATATACCCCCACTCATTGTCCTCTGAGTGGGGGTTGCAGCCTCTGTAACAGGCCTGGCTGTTGCTGAGAAGTGTGGAATACATCTGCGCAATATAGCATGCCTGCATAGCGGGTGACCAGTGCCTGATACTCCAATGGGCTTTTGTCCTCTATATCGTAAGGGCAGGGGATCCGCCGAGTCAAGATGGACCTAATCAGTAGATATCATAAAAATGACCATCCCCTTCCCAGTCCACCCCAAAAACATTTAATTCTGGATTTGAACGTCCATGAGCGTCAGCCACCCTTTGCCTCTCCAGAGATCACCCACTTTGAAGATGCCAATCATATATCAGCACCGGTGGCCCGACACCCTTTGCGGCCCCGCCATCGTACCCGTGTCCCACAGCGGTGTCTCCAGTGTCAAACAACCCGCCCATTCCAGCCTGTGTGTCACAAGCTCAAACCACCAAGACGGTCAGTTTCAGGAGGGTGGTTACTGTCTATGCCCCGTAGATTCACCGTGTGATCCCATGGGGCTCCAGCGGCCACCTGTAGGCCATCAGGGCTGACTCCCTCTGATGCGCAAAGGTTCAGTTATTGACCAACAGCAGGTGAGCGGCCCAGTAGTACAGTTATAGATCCAGCAGGGCAATGCCCCCTTCCGACTGACTCCTCGTCAGTGTTCTAAGAGTGATCCTCAGGCACCACCATCCCATGAAATTTCCCTAACCTCTGCCTCCACCCTTCATAAGAAATGATCGGGGATCTCTAAAAATGAATTCTGCACCAAATAAAAGAAGATAGATCATCTTATACAAGGCTACCCTGCCCAGCAGGGGCAGAGGGAGGTGACACAAGTGTTCCACATCCCTGTGGAAGTTCCTGCAATATCCGTCCTGTATTTTTATCATAAAACAGATTACGGTCTTCTGTCACGTAATTTTCCAGGTAAATGAACCCAAGGTCAGCCCATACCAACAGCTGGAACCAGTAGCCCTGAGGCGCCCAACGGGACAATGGGTATGCTCTGGACTTACCCCAGTTAATAGCTATGCTGAAGAAGAAACTGAAGATTTGCAGGATCTCCATGACACTCGGTAAGGAGCAATCCACATTTGCTAGGTAGAGCAGGACATTGTCCACATACAGGGAGATCACATCCTCCCAGTCACCATCCCAGAGGAGATCCTGCAACACTATGTCCCGCCGAACCCAATTCGCCAGCAGCTCAATCGCCACCGCAAAGAGCAACAGAGAGAGGGGCAACCCTGTCGGGTGCCCCTACCCAATTTATTTTCCTCTGACTGCAAGCCGTTCAGCCACACCCTGTCTGTCGGCCCATGGTGAAGGAGGCTCACCCATGCCCGATACATGGGCCGAAGCCCATACAGTCAAGAAGAACCTGCAGATAGAGCCAGTCCCAGGAATCAAATGCCTTCTCAGCATCCAATGCAAAGAGAAGTGCCAGCCTCTGTATGTGGAGTCACCTGGCCAGACAGCCGAAGAGCCGCTAGAGATTGTGACGCATAGATCTATGCTGCATGAATCCTGATTATGTGCCACTACGACATCTATCACCTGCGATAAGCAATTCAACGAAAGTTTAGCAAGTTTACTTTCCACATTTAGAAGAGGAATAGGCCTGTACAAGGCACAATTCTCTGGGGGCTTCCTGGGATTTTGAAACAACACTATCTGCGCTTGCAGAAAATCCAGGGTCCTGGGGAAGTTCGCACCTCATCTGAGCCTCACAGTACAGAGAATGCAAAGGCTTGATCACCCTACTCTTAACACTTTTGAAAAACAGCGGGGGAAGCCAGTGGGACCAAGGACCTTCCCACTTTCGATTTGGGCTAGGGCTTCAGGAATTTTTCTCTCTGTGATCACGACCTCAAGAGAATCCCTAGCTTCCCTACTCAGTTAAGGCACTGGGAGCTCACTCACAAAACCTTGCATACCCTCCACCACCTCCTCAGAGAGGCTGGAAGTATAAAGAGCGCTGAGGTAGCACGCAAAGGTCTGAGCAATCATCACTATTCTACTCTGCCGTGCCCTATAAAGTTTCCTTGCCTCCTGATGAACAAGCAGCCTATATTCCTCCCTGAGCTGCACCAGACTCTGAGCTTGTTCCAGGTACGACCGCTCCACAGGTGGCTCCTGAAATGTGGCCCCAACTGCCCATCTCTGGCCTCTGCGGCTCCTCACGAGCACTCCCCATCGCCCCCAGTCAACTGCAAGGAGATGTTGGGCTGGGACGGATGATGCAGGATACTAGCACCCGCAGTCCAGTGGTGTAAGGGCTCTGGGCTATGCATCCGACTCTGTTGCCACTGCTACGCTGCCTAATTTCCTAGTGTTGTACATAAATACAGTGTAGTACTGTTGCCATTCTAAGACACTTAAAGTGAGTCAAATAGCATAAAATATTTACTAAAGCATCCCGAAGTATTAGCCAAGAAAAGCAATAAGAATAAAAACAAAGTAGATACGTCCAGAATATATTATGAACCTCAAGTGACTGGGTTCCATTCACAACCATAGGTTTTGTATTGATGTTATTAAGGTAGCAAACACAAGATGATGGACGAAGTGCTGAAACGTATATATACTGGTTTGAAAAAACAAGTAGGTCACAGAAATCAATAGTAAATCATTAATTTGCCCATATATTATTTCCATTATTTTTCCCCATCTCCAAAGTAGGCGAGGTACACAAATCACCCATATGCAAAGCAGTCTTGACCCAATCCCCATGGGAATAGTCCAGCCCGAACTGCCAGGTCAGGTCCTCCCTGGACTGGAAACAAGCCTCCAGAGACTGTTTCCGGGGTATCTCCCCTCATGAGCCAGTCTAGCTTGAATCCAATAGCACAGCAAGCAAGGGGCCCTCGCATGGACATACCATTGGCCACTTGGGGCGAACATAGCAAACGCAAGATGATGGACTGAGTGCTGAAAATTTTCAAACACTCACCACCAGTCAAGAGATCTGGGTTAAATCCATCATTCTTTTGCTCACCATGCCACCCTAGTTTAGAGCCAGCCATATGTAAATCAGTCTTGACCCTGCTCCCCATGGGAACAGTCCCGCCCGAATTGCCAGGCTAGGTACTCCCTGGACCAGAAACAAGTATCCTGGGACCGGTTTCGGGGTATCACGCCTCATCAGCCTGGCTAGCTTGAATCAGTGGCACAGCGAGCATGGGACCCACGTCTGGGCATACCCTTGGCCACTTAGGGCAAACATAGCAAACACAACAAGATCATGGACTGAATGCTGAAACATTTCAAACTCTCAAACCTAGGCAAGAGATCCGTGTTAAATCCATTGTTCATTTGTTCACCATGCCACCCCAGTTTGGAGCCAGCCATGTGCAAAGCAGTCTTGACCCTGCTCCCCATTGAAATAGTCCAGTCCAAACTGCCAGGCTAAGTCCTCCGTCAGCCAGAAACAAGCATCCTGGCACTGGTTTCAGGGTATCCCCCCTAATCAGCCAGGCTGGCTTGAATTCAGTGGCACAGCGAGCAAGGGATCCACATCTGGGCATACCCTTAGCCATTTAGGGTAAACATAGCAATTAGGGTACCAGCTACTTATATCTGCACTTTTTAAAGGCAATTTGAAACTAGGCAATGATTAGATGGCTCTTAGCTGGTTCAAGGCTTTCCTGTCAGATAAATCGTTTAGGGTCTCTATTCCACCGTATCTCTCCAAGGAATGTCCCGTTGACAAGGGAGTACCTCAGGGGTCTGCCCTCAGCCCCACCCTGTTCAACGTTTATGTCCTTCCTCTGGCAGAGGTAGCCAGGAAGTGCGGGCTCTCACTGGTGTCCTACGCCGATGATACCCAGCTGGTGGTAGCACTAAAAGACGAGAGCGGCCTGAGTGTGCAGAATTTTAAAAAGACTCTCGCAGATATCACCAGCTGGATGTCATCAAACTACCTCCAACTCAATGCCGGCAAGACGGAGGTCCTGCAGCTAGGTAAAGATACAACAGCCTGGGGAAATAATTGGTGGCCTGAGACTCTGGATCAACCACCTGTGCGCAAAAATGTGGTAAAAAACTTAGGAGTATGGGTGGACTCTGCCTTGAACTTTACCCATCATACTAAAAAAGTGGCTGCCACATGTTTTGGTATTTTACGAAACCTACGGCCTATTTTAAAATACTTTGACCACCATACCCGCCAATTGGTGGTACAATCAGCAATTCTCTCGCGGTTGGACTACGCTAGCTCCTTGCTGCTGGGAACTAACGTAGCCGAGAAAGCCAGACTACAGCGAGTTCAAAATGCCGCCGCAACAGCTCTGACAGGTCTTCCGCGTCACAAATCTGTCACTACTACCCTCAAGAGTCTACATTGGCTCCCTGTAGAAAAGAGGATCCATTTTAAAACCTTATGCCTTGCTTTTAAAATTCTGAAACTTGCTTCCCCCCCATGCTATGTCCACTCCTCTCATCCTACGTTCCTCGACGCACTTTACGGTCAGAGGGACAGAACCTGGCCACTATTCCCCGCATTAAATTAAGTCGAATGGGCGGTCGCTCATTTAGATACCTAGCGGCCAAGCTCTGGAATGGACTCCCAGCCCAGATTCGTGAGATGAAGGATCTTCTATCCTTCAGAAAAGCCATAAAAACTCACCTCTTCTGTTAGTTATGTTGTGTCACCTACAGTCTACATCTTCAGCAGTCTCCTTTGGATACAGACAGCTAGCGCCGGGACGCCCCTTGGCTGGGGCAGCCGTGCGCTATACAAACACCTATAACATAACATAACATGAGAGTTTTTGAAAATTGCAGACACTGCTGGATGGTCACACTTTTCTATGATTAATGTGTGAACGCAGCTGCCATTGAGCATATATTATAGTCAAAATTAATATTTTGTTTGCTATGTAATACTGAGTTCAAGGCATTGGAGTGCATGAAACTGACCATTCTTAATATAGCAGTAGTCCATGGAACATGAGGCACAATACAAAGAGCTGCATGGTTATATATCTGAAATACACTTACCTTTCCCAGATTAGAACCCAGGCCTGAAGGCTCATTGACCAGGAATGTGTCCACGAGACCCTACCTTTCTAGTCAATGGCTGCGATTGAAAGCACTCCCTGACATGATTAGTGTGATTACCCCCGAGGGCAGAATTCTGGACTAGTTGTTAACAGATAATAATGGGGAATTGTTGTTCAGTTTGGAATTCACATTAACTGCCACCTTTAGTAACATGGGATTCAAAATCTGGTAATGCCAAGATATTTGTGTAGAACCTGAGACTTCTAGGGTAATGACTTACTCAAAAAATCCCAAAATATCTTATGCAGTTAGACTGATGGATGTTTCTGCATGGCATTTCTCTTTTTAGAAACTTGACAAATATTTTAGATATTGTTCTATTATTGTGCTATTATATTTTAAATTATTTTATGTATGGGGTCTATACTTCCGTCACTTTGCTAGTTCAGCTATTTTAAGTAAGAGGCCATATATTTATATTTTATAGGACTCAAAATTGTGTGTTCATTTGAGGACTGGGGACCACCTTAGCTGTTTACACTTTTTCTCGGGGAATAATTGCACTTTCACCATATTCGTGATTCAACTTACTCAGGGAATTCGCTACTGCTACAAAATGTCTGCTCATGATTTGGGACATTGGGAGCAGGGTAGTCTAGAATCAAAATATACCCCTAGATATAATTAGGATTGTGAGTTTGGCAAGGAGGGGAATCCTTCACGTTGTACCCTGCCAAAGTCTGTGTGCCCTTATTTAGAGACGAATAGACCTTAAGTAATCCATTAACATAGTCACATTGGCTCAGTCAACAGAATACTTCCTCTGACAGTCCAAATGAAGTAGGGGAGAAACAATACAGCAATTGCCCTAATTAGGGGGCATGGTGAATTTTGTTTTTCCTGTCCATCACTGCTAGGAAAAACCTGGTGGTGCGGGACAGGAAAAAAACTGGAATGACTCCCCACAACATGGAAGAAAACTACCCGGGTGTGGGGGAGGGGGGCATTTTAGGACATTGAAAGGAACCAATGTGATGAGGCATTCTTTCAAGATACAAAGCTGCCACCACTGGGGCGAAAGTATCTCTAAATGTGTTGGCTGGAGTATCATCAGCATGAGTGAGGTAGTGTCCTCATACATCCCGGTAGAATCGACTCCATCTGTCAAAGACTAAACCCGGACCGTATCTTCTCACGTTTTTCTTCTTGTTAGTACAAGTCGCATATGTGAAGATCTTTATGTCTTTGTATCTATTAAAATCTATGGCAATTCTAGCACAGTAAGTGTACAATTAATTGATTGTCGTAAGCCCACAATTGTGTGATCACACAATATGGTGCCATCTGCATAATGCAGAGCTGGGATACACTTGCTGCCCAAATTGGGAGAGGACAATTGGGATTATTGCAATATCTCTGCAAAAGATAGACATAAACATTTAAAACCAGTGTGGATAGCTGAGGCATTGTTTCTTTTCCTGATAGTACACCACTTCATATTTACACATGTACCAAACCTCTGGGTGTATTCTAAAATAATTTGTTGGCACCTTCATTATTTTCCTTTGACCTTCATTTATGTGGGGTGTTTACTGGGTTTTCAGAAGGCTGATTGATGACTAAGCACGGATGCTTTATACATTTAAATCCACCAAAACATGTTCAAATACCCAAGTGACCATCTCTTGGTCTTTTAGGTGGAAGTTTAATTTCATTTCATTTAAGTTGTTGCTATTTGGGCTATCTGCCATTTTAATTTTCAGTTAAAGGGGCTTATGAGTACTGGACAATGCCATTCCCTGTCAGGAATTTACTAATTGTTTATTGATTCTGGACCAATCACTTAAACAGACATATTACACTGCAGATGGTTTTTAAAAGTCTCCCTCTGTTTTCATTTTCTGGGTTCTCTGTCACTTCTGGAAGTAACCACTCCAGTTAATCTCTCTCGCCGGTCTGTATCAGGAAAGGATAACCTCTACCTATTGCTTTGCCACCTTCTTGCTTAGATAGATGCATATTGCTTCCTTGAGGGCAAGTATAACCAACTTATCTCATTAATTTTAGAAGGACACAACATCGTTGAGCTGTTATTTCTGTTGCCATCAGTCAAGCAGTCTATTGTCTTATAACACCCATAATGAGATCACAACAAACAGTGACGCCCTGACCTGCTCCATTTTTCAACACTGTTTAAGCAAAAATTACCCTGCCACCATCATGACTGTTAGAAAGAAGTCTTGCATTACATTTGACAACTTCAGAATTGGGATATGGCATCTTTTGACCACTTCATGCCACGGCCATTAGATCGTTTTAATTAACCAATCGAGTCTATTTAGCACATCCATCCAGAAAGTGGTGATCTACTGCATAGCTATTGCATATGGGAGAGAAAACCTACTTGTTGATTACAGAGCTAGTGCATACTATTTATTCTAAGTAGTGCCCCTTATTTTTGGTGAGATATGTTTTGTTGGATCACTCTTAATAAACAGCATTTATGTAAAGTTCAACATCACTGTTGTGTCCAATTGATATATATGTATTTCTTGGTGTAGTTGCTTTGACTCCTGAGGATCAAAGTGTTCAAGCCATGACATGAGCCAGTGCATTTCCTGTATACCACTTAAATAAAATGTATTATACCTGATTAAAAGATAAAGCATATCATGAAAGTCCATTGTCAAGTAAGGTGTAGTTAAATTAAGATTGTCAGATTCTCCAATGAATTAATTTTCCGAGTTATTATCAATACTGAGGTAGCTGGTTGAATCCAAATTTTTAATATGGACTGCTATGATTTATCTAAATATTATGAATGTCCTCAAATAGGGGAGTTTTAAAATAATTTTCTAAAAGACTTTGAATCGCACCTGATTTTGTTTTGGCGCTCTTTGGGTTTTGTTACAATCAGTATATTAAACAGCATTCATATTCCTTTGTTTATGACTGATAACAATTGAGCATATTTCACATTGTGGAGTTTTGATAATATTTGTATTTGAATCAATTGTAGTCATAGTTTCGTTTTCATATACGATATTGTGAATTTATGATGTAATCTAAAAAGGTACGTGTAGCAATTTTTTTTCCTTTTGGAAAAGTTAACAATTGACAATTATCAACCATATATTGGGGTCAATGGATAAACTTCCTGAATTACATGATTTTAATACTTTTTTGTGTAAACGGTTTTCTTACAATATTATCGATGACCATATTCTGAGATGTAGCTTAAAAGAGGCTGAATATGTGAACAGTCTGCAGTGGTAGGTGGACTTACAGGTGCCAATGTCATGGTGCCAGGCATTTATCTGCCTGCACTACACCACGGTTTTACACATCACATTGTAACAATTGCTTGTAGAAAAAACAAAAAAGGAAGAGAGATGCAGGCGTATGAGTGAGAAGTACCACCCGTAAACAAGTACAGAGGCATCAGGGCTACTCTCATGTAAAAAAAAATAGAAAAACAAACAAGGACATGTGCTACAACATGGGGTCATGCTGCGGAAACTGATCACCGCTTCTTCTGTGAATAGCTCATCCTTATAGAACACCAACAGAGATCCCACTGAAGGTGACCCATGAAACATGGTGGTATAGAGGAGTGGTAGGAGAAAGGGAGCCCATAAACAAATGATTACAAAAATAGATATGTATTTTACTTGTGAATGGGCATAGGAGTGTTCTGTGCATCGATTAAACTTCCATGGTGAAATATCCTAGAACTGCATAAAGTATATACCTCTCTCAAGTTCAATATTACTTTAGAGGAAATGCAAACACTGCAAGTATATTAGTGCAAAATTAATAAATCTCCTTTAAAATAGGAATGTGAATTTTAGGAACAGCTAAATGGGTGAAAGTGGTTAATTGGCTAGAATGACCTAAGATTCACAAATGTCCATCCAGCTCAGGGCTGTGCTCATCGCGATTGAGGAGTCAGGCAGCGGGTCTAATTCAGGGGCTATTTCTTCGGGTCAGGCAGAAACAACATAACGCCCAGTGTATTTGCCCATGAAGGACAGAGGGGAAGACAAAAACATTGGAGCCCTAGGGAACACCTAATCTGAGGCAGGCGCCATACATCAGCAGCGAGGCTGTGTGGCCTGAAAGAAGAATAAGAACAAGCATCCCCGGAATCTACAACTGTTTGGTTTAGACAGGCATCAACTTTGGAGAGCCTTTTTCGTGGAGGTGCAGAGTGTGTTCTCTTTTCTTGGACTAAGAATATTTTGCTGGGCAAACACATTTGGGTTAAGGCTTTGGAAGTGGGTTCAACAAGGGTAATTGGTGACTGTGTCTTTGGATCCTAGGGTTTACCTGTGACTATTTGTGATTCAGAGCTGGACAGATAAGGTACTCCATCACAAATGCAATGGAGTACCCTGTCCGTCAAACGCTTGGCTTGTCCACCACATGTAAGGACATGGAGCCCTGAGCTTTCCACTGATGGAGCTGTCCTTTTCTCTGTAGATGGAAAGCGTCATCCAACTGTGTGATGAAGTAGGGGCTCTCAGAGGAAGGGCATTACACTGCCCACCCTATTTAGGGATTGTGTAATGTCCTTTTTTTCTACCCTTTACCATGAGGAAAATTAAATTTTGGCCATGTTGTGTTCCCTAGCGCGTACCCCACCGACTCCATGTACCAGCTTAAAGTGCATGTAACTTCCCTCCTGTGCCAGCTATGAAGACGCAAATACATTTGTGTCCACCGTTAACTTGTCCTCTTTCAGATCCACCATGAATGGATTATGTAGTCCGTTCCTAAGTATGCTATGCCACCGTCTCTTTGTAGTACACTTTTCATGTATTCCTGCTCTAGCAAGAGTAGGCCCTGAATTCCTGCCATCTGAACCTCTTTTGTGGCTCCTGACTCTGCCCAGGCTACCTCTGTACCCGTGAACTCTGTCCTACTTTCAGCGCGGCCCCTCGCGCTCAGCTCAGCCTGCTTTCTGCCAAGACTGACTATAACCTTCGAGTTATCTGTTCCGCTCCCCGAGAATACATTCCTGCCTACTAGATCCTGTAAACATCCTCTCCAGCTGCAGAGCCAAAAGGCCGACCTGTCTTAATGCAAGTAATTCATAACCTCTGTTGCCATGCTTCCATGGAAGGCCCCGTGCCCCACGCTTCACATGTAGACACTTAGGCGCTTATACACGCATCCACAGTTAGCATAGAACAGCTTCTGCCCTAGAGACCTTTCCGCCCAGATAGTATAGTTCCTAAACACCAGATATCAGATATGATAGAAGTACAAGTTGATCTGACATGCCAGACTCCTGTCTCTTTCCGTCAGTGTAAATGTCAAGTCCCCTGCACCCCGTCAATCACACGTCATGCAGCTGCGCGCGCATCCAAGCTTCCGATTTCTGCTGACATTGCAACATTCTGTTAGCACCACCCCTTGGTGCCCCCCACTTTCGTCACCTATCAGTGACGTTTCTAGCACACACCTCTGGTTCACGCCTAGTTTACGCCTCTTGATGATGTACTAGTATCACGTGTATAATGTTATCTTGTCTTCTCTCAGCTGTTACGCCTCTTACATTGATTCTTATGGTATAAATCAAGTATATAAGCTATGTACTGTCAATAAACGAGAGCGCTCTATCCCTTCTGACACCCCTGTGGTGGTCAGAACATGATATCCTGATTCCTTTATGAGGAATAAAACCCTTAGAAACTCTAACACCACGGACTCTGTCTTTTTTCATTCCGATTGAGTTATTATTGATTAAGTACTTACCTGCATAGAAATTAAGAGAGTAAATTAATTATTTACGTCATTTTGGCGCCCGAACAGGGACCCCTCCCCCACCTCACGCGCCGGTTGGTGCGTTGCAAGCTGTGTCCCCTGCCATCAGTTAGATGGAACACACGTGTACTGGCAGGATTTCCTGCATCTCCCTCTGACCCACGGAGGTGACGAAGACTGCGATCAGTGCCCAGACGAGGCGGTGAGGAGTGCGGAGGATCCCGACCAGAGCCTAGCCGAAAGAAGCAAGGTCCGAGGTGTGAAGAGGCCCACCAGTTTTCCGAAGTTTTCCGAAGTTTCCCGAAATTTTCCGAAGTTTTCCGAAGTTCCGAGTCGAGTCCAGTCGAGTTTTCCGAGGCCTTCTGTTTCCGTGCTTCCCGGTGAGTACCGTTGCTGGGTCGTATCTAGACGGGTTTGGGTACGCAAGTCCGGTCTGCACTGTTTTTAGGCAGTGTATCTGTACTGTTTAGCAGTATATCTAGTATTCCGAATTTCTGCACTGTTACACCAGTGTATCCGTACTGTTGAGCAGTACATCCAGTATAGGGGGGTAGTCATCTATGTCTTCAATGTTTTTATGTGATTAATGTTGTGGTATGAATGTGACTGTTTAAACGTGTATTATTGTGTTTCTCGTATAATCTAGCTGTCAAGAGTATTAAGGAATAAGGATCTAGCATTCAGTAATAAGTAAGCAAGATGCCGTTTTTCAACAAGTTAAAACAGATAGGAACTAGGAAAGGGTTACTGGAGGAAGAAATTCCTATCCCCCCTAGGGACACTCCAGGCAATTTTATGTATCAGAAACATGGCATAGATGCCATATTATATCTAGATTTATGGGCCGATTACACCAAACACCTAGACGAAAGACACAGATGGCCTGTTACCGGAACGTGGGATGCCGAGTGCATCATGAGGGTAGAAGAAGCATTATGGAAAAAGAAAGCTAGACAATCTCAGAAGGACGCCATAGAATTTTGGCGTAAGGAATCACGTAAGCGTGCTGACAAAGCACTCCGTAGAGAAGACAGACTTAAAGAATCAGATAAAGACCAAGAAAACGAATTAGTTACTGAAGGGATCCGAGTAAAAACAGAACAAATAGACCGTGCCCGAAACAATCTTGTAAACGGTATGTATCTTGCAGCAGATGGCACATCTGAAGCCCAATCAGAAACACCGAAAAACTTACCGACATCATTAGTTCCAACTAAAGTAATGCATAAAACTACTAAAGACATATTCCTAAATTCATATCTAGAGGATGTAGCACCAGCTTACACCAATCTGCCTGTTCGTGCCCTGCCTACAGACAGGGATGGGGGTGGCACTGCGCCCCCAGATAATGTTCCGCCAGTATCACAACAGACCTCCCCTGTTCCGCCAGCTCCGCCACTTCCCGCACTCAAAACAGACCTACCGAAACCAGTCCTACCTGATCTTACTAAACGACAAATTCAGACTCAGATCCAGACTCCGCGGAGAGATAATGCTCAAGCATCCGCCTCAGGAGGGGCGACAGCGGGTCTACAGACCCCGCCACCGACACATAGATTAAATTTAAGGGACACGCAGAATCCTTTCCAGTCTCCCCACTTATCCCGGCTTGACGCATTTAAAGAGAAGATGTCAGTTTGCAGATATGATCCAGTACCCGGAAAAGACGATTTAATGATATTAGCATCACTACGATTAAGATCTGCCACCGATAGCTTGCTATGCTATGTAGGAATGCAGGAACGCCTCGACAGACTATATGAGTTTATACAGACAGGGAAAGACCCTGACAGTGTCAAAGATGCCATGCATAAACAGAAAGTTGACATTCAAGCACAGATATTACGATTTTTCATAAATTGTGTAATAAGAGAACGAGACAGGCCCGAGACAGACCAAAGTGAACTAGACGCATTAAACAAGTGGGGAGACAGCTCACTCCCGATCGCATTCAGTTAATTGTAAATATGCCGCGACCCCAGACACAAAAGGAAGTGCGGGCCTTCATAGGCCTCACCTCGTACTGCAGACAATGGATTCCTCAATATGCATTTCTAGCTAAACCACTCATTCAGTTAACGACGCAGGAGGCTGCAACTTCCATTGCCCTCCCTTGGACTCAGGAACACACACAAGCCTTTGAGGAATTAAAGAAAGCTTTATGCCAAGCACCAGTTTTAGCGACACCATGTTACAGCAAACCGTTTACACTTTTTGTTACAGAACGTGACGGTACAGCATTGTCTGTCCTCACTCAAGATCAAGCAGGTTCACATAAGCCTTGCGCTTATTTTTCAAGTACATTGGATTCAGTAGCACAGGCACTCCCTGCATGTTTAAAGTCAGTAGCAGCAACAGCGTTAGCAATCAGACAAAGCGACTCAATTGTTTTAGGTCATCAGTTAACAGTACAAGTTCCACACTCTGTAGAGGTTCTGTTAAACAGAACCCAGACTCAGCACTTGACTATAGCACGACTCACAGGTTACGAATTGACATTATTCCAGCCACACATAGAAATCAGACGCTGCAGTATCCTGAACCCAGCAACACTGTTACCTACAGTTATGACAGATCCAGCTCCACATGATTGTATAGAGATCATTAATGCAGTAACAAAGCCCCGACGAGATTTAACAGATGTTCCATTGACAAATCCAGACCTGACACTTTATGTGGATGGTTCATGCATGAGAACAAGTACAGGAGAGTTAGTGGCCGCGTATGCCGTGACCACTGAAACTGAAGTTAAAGAAACACATCGTATTGATACACTGTCTGCTCAAGCAGCAGAGCTCATTGCTCTGACCCGAGCCTGTATTCTAGCCAAGAACAGAAATGTTAACATATACACAGATTCCCGTTATGCGTTCGGAGTCGTACACGACTTCGGCATGCTGTGGCAAGAAAGAGGTTTTCTGACCTCTCATGGTACAAAGATCCAACATGGTCCTCTCATTCAAGCACTGTTAGAAGCAATACATCTGCCTTCAGCCATATCCGTCATGAAGTGTAAAGCACATACTAAAGCCACAGATTCTGTTTCCCAGGGTAACGACCTGGCAGATCAGACAGCAAAACATACAGCACTGACCGACACTCAGATAAATGATACGACAAAAACAACAGATCCGATAAACTGTATGACAGTCAGGGATCCCACACTAGATGTTATCGACATTCAGACACATGCTACTCCAGAAGAAATAAAGAAATGGATTGAACTAGGAGGGATCCAGACAGATCAAGGTTGGATGACGAAGGGAAAATCTACATGGTTTCTCCCTGACTCTATGGTTCAAGTCATGATAAATACAGCACATAGTCCTGCACATCTAGGAGAGAAAGCAATGCTAGACAGTTTACAAAATCTCTGGAACAATAAACACTTACGAGCAGCCGCAAAACAGAAAGTGCGTACTTGCATGATCTGTTGTCAGTTCAATCCAGGTAAAAGCGTCCCTGTAGAGCAAGGTGGATTTCATCCTCCCGATCACCCTTTTGAAGTCCTCCAGATGGATTATATCCAGATGGACCGTTGTCGAGGATTTAAATATGTTCTCGTAGTTGTCTGTGCTCTGTCCCGCTGGACCGAAGCATACCCAGTCCCAGATTACACTGCTCCGACCACTGCCAAACAGTTGGTTCGTGAATTTTTCCCACGATACGGCCTGCCTCGTGTCGTGTACTCAGATAACGGTCAGCCATTCTCGTCTGCTTTAATGAAAGAAGTTTCCTTATTACTAGGATACCAGTGGAAGTTCCATTGTGTCCGACACCCAGAAGCCGCAGGCCTTGTTGAGAGGCATAACCAGACACTAAAGATCCGCCTTGCCAAAATATGTCAGGAAAAAGGGGTCGACTGGATAGTCGCCCTGCCAGTGGCACTATTCTATATGAGAATGGTCGCCCATTCGAGATCAGGGCTATCTCCGTACGAGGTGGTCTTTGGAAGACCACCGAATATGTGGGGGACGCCCATTCCAAAAAAGATTACTGATGTTGATTCTAATATGTTGACAGATTACCTTGCCTCCTTGATGTCTGCACTCCAATCATGTCGTTCACAGGTTGCCGCAGCCTTCCCTGACAACACTGATGTAAAGCCACATGACGTCCGTCCCGGTGATACTGTCCTCGTCCGCAACTTCGACAGGAAAAGTCCGTTGGAGCCCCGCTGGAAGTCTCCAAAGACCGTTCTTCTAACAACAAGGACGGCGGTGAAAATCGAGGGAAGAAAGGGGTGGGTACACACGAGTCATATAAAGAAATTTGCTGGACTGAAACCTGACCCAGACTCGTCCACCCCCACCAAAGACTGTGTTACCAAAGACTTTACCGAATCGCAACGAGAAAAGACTCCTCAAGAACAATATCGCATGAAATTACGATCTAGCAAGTCAGACAGTTTAATTGTTTAAGTCCTCCCCTAGGTGAATCGGTTAAATAGTTTCTGACATGTATCCCCTAGATCGAGATAGAGAGAGAGAAGCAAAGAAACGTACATATTGCAAATCACTTCGTAGTCACTGCATAGTGACACTAATAATCATGTTTATTCTCAGTATTTTAATTATTATTGCTAGTATCTTATTACCTATCTATTATCCTATTTTCAAGCGTGAACAATCTGCTTACAATGTCTCTGCTGAACACACTTTTAGTGAGTTACCTCCTCATGAGCTTTCCTACAGACTTGCGCTGCGCAACAATACATTCATTAGTATGTTACATCATTCTCATCAAACTAACAATGCTACAAATTGCTGGATATGTGGCCGACTCCCTCCCTACCAGAATTACAAGGGAGCTCTGCCCCTCTTTCCGTACCCGTTCTCTCACAATGGCTCCTGCGGAGCATGGTTCAGAATAATTAATTCTTTAGATCCCGACATTGCTGTTTTCGATGGGGGTTGGGTTTGGGGAAACTTGAACTTGGTCCTGCTAGACGTCTGTTACCCAGATAAGGAGGGACTTCCCACTAGAATAGGAACTGATCTAGAAAATGAAGTATATGGATTAGGTAATTACACAATCAGCCTTATGATTCTTACTGTCGAATCCGAAGCCACACCAGTTCTACCTATTATGTCAGTACTGCCAGTCACTGGTGAATTATGTATCAAGAAGAAAGGTTCAGTACACTTAGGTCATAGTAAATGCACTACTGTGGTCGAATTCAGTGATCATGGAAAGTCATCTTTCAAAGCTGTCAGTCATTCTTACTTTGTTTGTGGTCATACCGCATACATACGTCTACCTCCAGATTGGGATGGTACCTGTTACATTGCATTCCTTCTGCCACCTGTTTTTCCAGCTCCTCCTGATTACCATAGAAATAGCAATCTAGTAAAGAATAGACCCAGAAGAGATGTCCCACTTGTCGACTACACAGAAACGGCATGGGAACAGTACACCGATTTTAATAAAGGATTCTTTTTCTTTTTAGGACCTGTCCAGAATAGTAAATTAATACGCAGATTAACTAGAACACTTGAAGCAGTAGTAAATGAAACTGCCTCCGCCTTAGGTAACTTAACAGAAGAGCAGTCCGCTATGCGGGTTGTTGTCCTTCAGAATCGTCTTGTAATTGACGTCATCTTGGCAGATAGAGGTGGAGCCTGTAAGGTCATCGGGTCAAGTTGCTGTGTTTTCATTCCACAAAACGCACCATCAGTATATCAAGCTATTACCCGTCTTCATAATATTGCAAATCAGATACATCAGAATCCAGGCACCTGGACTTGGTCCGGTTGGTTCTGGACCACGTTAACAGCTTGGGGATGGAAGATCCTATCCTTCCTAGGCATTGGCCTAGTCCTTGTATTCAGTTGCTGCCTGTGCCTACAGTGTGGGCCAGCGATTTGTGGACTGTGTGCCACTTCTTGTATTGAACATTCCAGTTTTCTCTCAAAACGTAACCGAAAGAAAGAAGAACAAGTGATGTTGCAAGAACAGACTGATCGATTCATGAGGATCGATATTTCATGAAGGGTCCGTAGGGAACAAGGAGGGAATGAGGAAAATTAAATTTTGGCCATGTTGTGTTCCCTAGCGCGTACCCCACCGACTCCATGTACCAGCTTAAAGTGCATGTAACTTCCCTCCTGTGCCAGCTATGAAGACGCAAATACATTTGCGTCCACCGTTAACTTGTCCTCTTTCAGATCCACCATGAATGGATTATGTAGTCCGTTCCTAAGTATGCTATGCCACCGTCTCTTTGTAGTACACTTTTCATGTATTCCTGCTCTAGCAAGAGTAGGCCCTGAATTCCTGCCATCTGAACCTCTTTTGTGGCTCCTGACTCTGCCCAGGCTACCTCTGTACCCGTGAACTCTGTCCTACTTTCAGCGCGGCCCCTCGCGCTCAGCTCAGCCTGCTTTCTGCCAAGACTGACTATAACCTTCGAGTTATCTGTTCCGCTCCCCGAGAATACATTCCTGCCTACTAGATCCTGTAAACATCCTCTCCAGCTGCAGAGCCAAAAGGCCGACCTGTCTTAATGCAAGTAATTCATAACCTCTGTTGCCATGCTTCCATGGAAGGCCCCGTGCCCCACGCTTCACATGTAGACACTTAGGCGCTTATACACGCATCCACAGTTAGCATAGAACAGCTTCTGCCCTAGAGACCTTTCCGCCCAGATAGTATAGTTCCTAAACACCAGATATCAGATATGATAGAAGTACAAGTTGATCTGACATGCCAGACTCCTGTCTCTTTCCGTCAGTGTAAATGTCAAGTCCCCTGCACCCCGTCAATCACACGTCATGCAGCTGCGCGCGCATCCAAGCTTCCGATTTCTGCTGACATTGCAACATTCTGTTAGCACCACCCCTTGGTGCCCCCCACTTTCGTCACCTATCAGTGACGTTTCTAGCACACACCTCTGGTTCACGCCTAGTTTACGCCTCTTGATGATGTACTAGTATCACGTGTATAATGTTATCTTGTCTTCTCTCAGCTGTTACGCCTCTTACATTGATTCTTATGGTATAAATCAAGTATATAAGCTATGTACTGTCAATAAACGAGAGCGCTCTATCCCTTCTGACACCCCTGTGGTGGTCAGAACATGATATCCTGATTCCTTTATGAGGAATAAAACCCTTAGAAACTCTAACACCACGGACTCTGTCTTTTTTCATTCCGATTGAGTTATTATTGATTAAGTACTTACCTGCATAGAAATTAAGAGAGTAAATTAATTATTTACGTCAACCATCAGGAAGAACAGGAGAAAACAAAGCATGACCCCCACACCCTGGAGGAAACCTCCAGGGAGTGGGGGTCATTAGTATTTATTTTCAAATACAAACACCCGCTTTGGGAGTGTGTTTCTGAAAAAAAAAAATATATAAAAGTTTGGTGAACGCCTGTCAGAACCTACGGAGGCCGTTCATCTAACTGTACCTTGAGGGTACTGGAGTAACAGCGGTTCCTTTCAAGGTATAAGAGAGGACGGATGGGCCAGCGGTTAACAGTTATCCCTATGTCTGGGGATTTTTCTGTGACTGGCCCCAGAGATGGGGTTACTTGTAGCGATTTCTGGGGATTCTGGCGGGCTCTCAGTAATCGTATTAGGGGTGTATTCCATTATGCTTCTGACCTCTCTACTTTGTCGATTCTCATCCTTTTATGATTGATTGATTGATACTTTATTCGATATTGTCATATCATAAAAGTACATTAATCATAAAAAACATTAGCATTGAGATACATTACATTATACTTATATAAAAATTCCTAAGTACATTAAAAACATGAAACAGCTCAAAAATACATGACAATATTAAGTATCAGACACTTAAAATGAGTTATTATTTACAATCATAATCGTATAGCCTAAGAATCAATAAATTTAGACATTCTTATACGGGTGAGCCAAGCACTTGAAAGGTACTTTGCTACCCCGCAAACCATGAATAGTGGGAGCGTGTTGGTTGTAATAATACGGAGAGCAACCCGAAAGTCTCTTGTTCCAAGCTCCCTACAAACTAGTTTAAGCCATCTCAGCCTTGCCCCCTTATAGCTTTTGCAGCCGAACATAAAATGAGCAAGGGATTCTATTTTACACGGACAACATGGGCATCCACCGTTCAGTGACCTTGAGGCTTTCCATCCTTTGGTAAAATGATTAAGAGGTAGAGTTCCATATCTCATCTTTAGGAAAATTACTCTATCTCTGGGTGTTGTTATCAAGTCAAGAAAGGGTTCCAGCTTCCTTGTCGATTTATGTTCCAAAAATTGCATCGTTTGGGTTCCCCAACTTGGATTTCTCTGATCAAGAGCCTCCACCCACTCCCAGTAGATTTTCTTTATTACTTGCTTTGGGGGTGGTGCCTGGGTAGTCCAGGATTCAATCAGACCCAGCTTTATAGTCATCTCTTTAAGTTTATTTAGCCAGCGTATTTTACCACCCGAGTTCAATGCAATCAGCTCGTCCAGCACTAGGGCATAGTGTGCCAGCTCAGGGGTCCTCCTTAAACGAACCCAGAACAACAGTGGGCGCAAGTGTAGTACGTCTGAGATTGGACGTTTGCCCATATCCAAGTACAATGGTTTCAGTGGGGTGGAGACAGGTAAGGCAACCAGCTCCCTAATAAATTTATTCTCTGCCTTTACCAATAGCTCAACATTTTCTCCTCCCCATAATTCTGCCCCGTAAGTGGCTGAGGGCATCGCCCTTCCTTCATATACAGCTAAAGCGGGGCCAATTGGTCTACTAACTGATAATCGCTGGCTCCTTAATATAGCACCCGACACTCTCCTGAGGTTTAAATGCATCTTAGCTATATGGGAATCCCACCTCATTTTGCTATTTATCCTTATACCCAGGTAGTCAAATTCCTCCACCACCTCAAGAGGACTACCATTAAGGGTGATCTGGGGAATCTTACCATTTTTGGGGGGGTAAAACCATTAACTTAGTTTTGGACGTATACAATGGTGAGACCACGCTCATCACAAAATAGACTAAATTTGTCCAAAAGTTTTTGCAGGCCCACCAGGGTTTTGGCCAACAGGAGGGTGTCATCCGCAAACAGGAGAGTTGGTGTTTTCTCTCCTGCCAGGACCAGGGCATCCGCACTGTCCTCCCTCAGCCGCTCCACCACCCCATTAACAAAGAGAGAGAACAGTGTCGGCGCCATCACACAGCCCTGACGTACCCCCCTATTCACGGCCACCCTCCTCGTTAGCTGCCCCTGGTTTCCCCATCTAATCCTGGCATAGCTATCCTTGTGGAGCTTGACTATCACTTCCAAAAGATAGCGTGGGAAGCCCATGTCCAGTAACACCCTCCAGAGCTTTTCACGAGGTACCAGGTCGAAGGCGCTTTTTAAATCTACAAAAGCCAGGTAGAGTTTTCCCTTTCTAACACTGACGGTTTTCCAGTAGATTGCCGAAAACCTGAAGACCTGGTCCATAGTCCCCACGTTTTTGCGAAAACCTGCTTGGAAATGGGAGAGAATACAACCTTCCTCCGCCCATCTGTCTATTCTGTTCACAATCACCTGTCCAACTACTTTTTGCATAGCATTGATTAAACTAATCGGCCTGTAGTTGGCGGGGTCCTCCTTGTCACCTTTCTTGTGGATTGTGACCACTTCTGCCCCCTTCCAAGAGTCGGGTACCGGATGACCAGCAAGCATTAGATTTATTAGTGGGGCAATGAAGTTGGACCACAGCTTAGGATCATGTAAAAACAGATCACCTGGTATCCCATCCTGGCCGGCCGCTTTCGCTGGAGTTATTTTCCTTATGGCTGCAGCTACCTCTTGTGCTGTAAAGGGCTCATCGGTTGTTGTCCTATCATTACTGGGATATGGCTGATCCAAGTCTAATGGGGGTACTTCCTTCCCACAATTATACAAGTTAGAAAAATGTGTATGCCATTGTTGTTCGTTTATATGGTTGGCTAGGGGATCATTTCCTTTTCTGTCTAACCTGTTTATCATTTTCCAGAATAGTATTGTGTTCTTAGAGGTTGCTGCCACCCTTAATTCCTGCCAATATTCCTCCTCCCAATCCCTCTTAGCCTTTATTATACAGTTTTTACAATCTTTTCTAGCCAGCCGCAAAGCTACATTATCCTTCCTCTTAATTGCCCTTCCAATGCCCCTTCTTTTCTCCCTACATTGCGCCGTATACCAGGGAGTACTAGCTTGTTGGATACCTTTCTTTCTAGGGCCTCCACCCCCATTTATAGAAAAAAGGGATCCAATGTCCTTTACCAGGGTGTTATAGGAGACTTCGAGGCTAAAGTTAATACACTCCATATTAGCAGCCATGTTTACATGAACCATTTCCCTGGTTAATGATTCAACCATCCCTTTAACAGAGAGCAGACTATCCTCTTGGCCTAATATTCTATTCCATTTAAGTTTGCGGTTACCATCTGACGGGATTAGTTCTTTTGTGATTAATAACGGGGTTTCTACAAAATTCCTCTCCCTCCCCCATTTTATTCCCATACACAATGGATTATGGTCGCTGTCTTGAGTCTGCACAACTTCCATATCCATTAAACTGCTCCAGGAATTAGTGTCGAGCAGGATATAATCAATACGGGAGGGACAACTGAGTTTATTGTATGTCATTGCCCCATTTGGGTCAGATGGTGTTCTCCCATTTAGTGCTCGGAGATTGTATTCAACTGTTAGGGCATTCAATTGTAGGACTCTCGGGGTCCACTTTTTTATGGGTGCCAGAGTCAACAGCGGGATAGACCTTGCGCAGTCATCCTCATTCACACACATAAAATCATCCTTATCCAAGGGTTCGTAAGTACAATTGAAGTCACCTCCAATGACAATACTGGATAGTGGACGAATACCTGCCAATGCCCCCTCAAGAAGTGTTATAGTGGGGGACATTTGGCCTCCTGGTGTCCCACGTGCATATACATTGAACAACTCAAAGGTTTTGTGACCCTTAACCGAAATTTGTAATAATCATTTGATAACCACGAACAAATGGTAATGGCCAAATTAAGTGATGTTTTAGTCCAAATATGTAGGCCCCCAGATGGCCGACCCCACCCAGTACTAATAGCCGGTATAAAGTGAGTTGTATATCCACATTTATACTGGGGGGATATGCTCCAGGTCTCTTGGAACAAACAGATGTTGAATTTATCTATAAATTCGTTCCATTCTGGTTTGGACATATTTTTTGATAGCCCTGCTATATTCCACGAAATTAACTTAATTATACCTGAGTTTGGGTTTACCTTATTTATATTTACTGTATTTTTTGTCTCCGTTATCTCAGATTGGGGTTCTTTTAGTATCGGCACGATCCTGGAGATATCCTCCCTGAGTGGGGGAATTACCTCATCATTATCCTCCCTGTTATTTTTCCCCGGACATTCGATGTTATGATCAGCTATTTTGGCTATATTGTCACTCAAGGTCCCACCACACAGTCAGTCAATCCCTTCCATCCCTTCGAACATGGAATAGCGGTTGAATGTAGAGACATTAAAACCATAGTTAGGAAATTCACGGCTCGGGTTGGTGGGGGATGTACTGGTCTTTTCAGCAGTGATTGTGGGTAGAAATAGGTCAGGTCTCTAGTTGTAATTCCTTCCCTGTCTCTCCCATCATATCATTCCCCAATATATTTGGAGACTCTATGGTCTCTAAAGTTTATGATAATCACATCCCCATTTTGATCCTTTGGTCTACGATCCAACCACCCGACCCTTCTCACATTCAATATTTCCCCATTCAGGTTCGGTGGCAATGGTCTATTGTTTGCCAACCAATGTATAACCTTGTTCTTCAGAGTGTGGACATTTTCTCGTTTGCCATCTTCAAGTTCAGGTACACCTGTCATAATTACTACAAAAGGTGCTGCCTGAGGTGGAAGGTCTACATTCCTCTTAGATACTCTGGGTGGATTATAGTGTAAGTTACTCTTATTTTCTTTTGGGGCAACTGAATTGGTTTGTCTACTATTTGTTTTTTGTTCCGGTACAGATCCTCCCCCTTTTCCACTTACAACATTTATTTGTACCTTGAGTGTATTATTGACAGCCTTGGGTCCCTTTGCTGTTGCTATTTCTACTTCCTTGCTGCTTTTTTTAACTCCCTTAAGGGGCGCTGATGGAGCAGTTAAACCTTTATGGTTTTGATAGGTACTTGTAAGTAGTTCCCTGGTTTGATTAGCATTCCTCTGTATTGAGGTTTCAATCTCCCTCAGCTTTTCTGTTATAATTTCAACCCTATGGCTTAGCTGGATTATTAGGGACCTGACTAAATGTTCTATGTTTCCCAATAGATCTTTTGCAATATCATGAATAGTCGACTGGGGATCACTCTTATTACTATCTAGAGCTGTTCGAGCCACCCCCTTGGTCCTAGATGGATTATGGACAAAACTTGATGGTTTGGTGATTCGACCTTGTCTGGACCCCCCCCCCCCCTCGTTTCCTCTTTTTCGACCGAGTTATAGAAACCAGATTTCTATTTGTAAATGTATCCACTATGAGGGGAGAGAGGGCTTTCTCCTCATCAGAAGAGATTTCTAAAAGAGAGTCTGCATTTGAACTATTAGTGTTACAGTCAGGTGATTTATCTAACTCCCTCAGCTGGAGCGGAATGCTAACATCACCCCCTTTGTCAGCTTCTTGTGGGCTACTGACATGTTTAATCATACCCATAGAAGAACGTTTGGAGTGCAAGGAGGGATGTGCTACACTAGATAGGGTCAAAGGCTGTACATCCTGGGTAATATTATCATTGATATTATCTCTGTTAGAATTACCAGAAACCTGATGTGCAACTGGAAGGGATACAAAAGATGGAACACAGAGAGAGTCCATGGTGGTATTGTCCATCGTATTGTTCGTAATTACTGAGGTCTCAGCTATTGACAGAAGCGGTAGGGATCCAACAGGTAGTGAAAGTCGTTGTTCAGTATGCTCAATGGCATTTGCCACCACTACTATAGTCTTCTGTAGCATGCGGTTTATCGCTGTTAGACTGGGTAAAGTAGTCTTAGTGTCTTTCAGCCTTTTGTTAGGAGGAGCAGGCATTTTAGCAACTACCTAAGGCAGACCCCTTAGTAATAACCACAGCGTCCAAATACCCAAGGCAGATGTTACCCAAGGCAGATGTTACAGGATAAATCTGAATAATGAATAATGGATCTTACTTGGTAGAACTTGCTGACCCGATTGTATTCTTGTGGGTGAGCCAAGGGGGGTGGCCCAGCCCAGCCTCCTTCGGCCACAAAACGGCCCACCCTTGTCCCGGGCTTCTCCCGGGACGCTCCTGCGCAGCGGGCTACTGTGTCAGTTATAAAGGATAGACAGTGGTAGGGGGGGCGTGGCAAGCAGGGAGAGCGGCCCAGGTGCTGGTGATGGAATCCTGCAGGGACTCCTGGTAAACTGAGTCCCTGCGTCACCGCTCGCAGCCCTGCTGTTGGTCCTGCCCCCGCCTCCACCTCCGCCAAACTCGATGCCTCTATCCCAGGTGCGCTGACTACGCTTTTTAGCCGCGATGTGGGCGAGCTGTAAAGCTGAAGCCCTGGAAAATGTTTGATAATCTCCTCGTGGAAAGGTCAGTTCAATCAGAGCGTCCTTTTATTAGTGTCTAAGATTAGCTTTAGTACACGTTTAACCTATGGTTCCCGACCATTCTTTGTTCCTCCCTGTCCTCTTCATACCATTGCCCTGTCTGAAGGTGCTTGGTGTTAGGGGTCCATTGTGGTGTGCTACCATCAGTACTGTTTTTGTGAGACATCTGCAGATCCTTGTAGTTTGTCACATTAACGTTGAGAACGTTTTGAAATTTGATATCTGATGTTAAAACAATCTGCGAATATTTATTTGTTTAAATCCCTAGACATCAAGGAGGTATTGGCAACTATCTTCAGAAAAACTAAGGCCCATATTTGCTCAGGTTTTGTGTTACTTTTTTTAAACAGATTCAATGCAAAATCCTTTTAGTATTTACAAAGAAAGGCAAGTATCTGTTTGTGCTGCTTTATAACAATAAAAGAAAGCAGCGCAGGGCATTGCGCTGCCTGGCATTACTTTGCTTCAGTGAGGTGGTCCATGAGTGGTACATTTTGACACAAGCCCATATGTACAAAGGCTTATGGATTTGCCCTACAATCATGTGCTTTCCTGGTGCTAGCATAACAAGCATTAATATCTTTAATTCTCTGGTTATTTCCTCTTTGCATCTGCGCTGCAATGTGCAGCACCCATCAACGAGGAAATGCCCTCAAAAGATAGTTTCGGTGCAAACAAGCTATCCTGATCACAAGCCAGACACTGTTGCAGAATGGGGCAAAAATGCCCGTGTTAGCGCTAGGCAATACAAAGTGCACCCGCACATAGGGAAAGTAGAATTGCACTATTTCTCTGAAGATATGGTGCAGTTCGTCTCTTTCTAGGTGACGCAACACAGAGCTGCAACTTTTTTTGCTGTACTGAGGTGGGCAACTTTTTATTAAATCTAGCCTCAAGATTCATGTAGGAAGGAGGTGGGTGATAATATTCCATATGACAAGGCGGGCACTTTTATCTAATGAGGAATAAGCCTAAAATTGATGTAGAAAATCTAAGGTTTTAGGTATTATAAATTGAATTTAAATCATGTAGAATGAAGGACTGGTGACATTGGCATGTGTTTCTTAAATATCTAGTACCAAATTGGAAACTATTTTAATGGGCCAACTGCAGCTTTGGTATGAATAAGTCGTGGACCCGGGTGAATCCAGGGGTGGCAGCTCCATAATGGCAGAGAAGCGTCGCCCCACTGCCCAGAGCTAGCAGATCATAAATAAAATGCTAATAACACAATGTTATTATCATTTTATTTATTGCTCTCTGAGCCGCGCAATGGGTATGGGGCGGGCCGGGCATGCCGTGTGCAATTAGACATGCACACTTATGTTTCTCCAACCCAGCTGTGTTGCACAGCAAGGTTGGAGAAAAGCCAAAGGCTCCAAGGCACTGTCTGAGTGGCAAACAAGGCCGCTCAGACCAATCCTGGCACGGCTTTCCTGCTGTAAGAGCAGCGTCTGGATTGGGTGTGGAGCCTGTGCTCTGAGGCCCACCCATATCCGGGCTGGGTCAAAAAAGAAACGGGGCAGCCGGGAGCAGGGCAGCAAGCAAGTGTTATTTTGTATTATTACCCAACCACAACCCCCGCTCCCCCACCCTAGATAGGCGGCTGCCGCCACTGGGTGAATCATCTGGGAGTTGAACTGCCAAACATCTTTGGACAGTCATGGTGCTTTGCAGACCTTCACAGGACAATTTTAGCCCCTGAACTAATTAGCTGATGGGATTCAGGCGCTGCAGAAAATAAGGTGTTCTGGTTCTCTAGCAGAAATTAAATATTGTATTTGTGGGATGAAAAACCCCAGTATGGTAGCAATTTAATTTGAATGCTTGAGAGCCAGCAATGGAGAGGAGGCTCTTATAATGCAACAGTGCCTTTCATTTTTCAAAGTTGTTCTGCATTAAAAGTAGGGGTGGGCGGCCAGCTACGCTCCGTGCACGGAGTGTGCGTAGTGCCGCCCACTCCGCATTTTGCGGAGCTGGCGGAGCCAGGCGGCACTACGCACGCTCCGCAGACGGAGCGTAGCTGGCCGCCACCCGCCTCCCTCCCGCCCTCCCTAAATACTTTAAAATAAAGGAATGCTATAATTTAAAAAGCACTTACCTTGCCGCCGCTGGCCGCCGCGTTCCCCGGGGCTCGTTATCTTCCGTCTTCCGTCTTTATCAGTAATGCGCATGCGCGGGCGGCCGCGCATGCGCATTTTCACGAGAAAATGCGCATGCGCGGCCGCATGCGCATTACTGATAAAGACGGAAGACGGAAGATAACGAGCCCCGGGGAACGCAGCGGCCAGCGGCGGCAAGGTAAGTGCTTTTTAAATTATAGCATTCCTTTATTTTAAAGTATTTAGGGAGGGCGGGAGGGAGGCGGGTGGCGGGGCTGGCGGCCAGTGGTTTTGCGGAGTGGGGCTACGCGGAGTGCGGAGGTGGGCGTAGTTTCTCGCCCACTTCGCGTAGCTCCGCGAAGCCCCACTCCGCGAACTCCGCCCAGGGTTAATTAAAAGTTGCAAGTACAATATGTTCTGCTAAAACAGACTGGTGTTTGCCCTCTGTCAAAGGGGGGACTACACTATGCCTAGCCCAATTGGTCGAAAACGACGTGGATACATAAGTAAAGGTTAGGTTAGGTTAGGCTGATTTATAAAGCGCAACAGCTGCCCCAGCAAAGGGGCGTCCCGTGCTACGAGCAAAGAAGGCAGCTAGCAGCAAAGAATCCATCAAAACAGCAGAAGGAAAAAGCCAGGGAGACGACCACACCTAGAGGGCTGGGAAAAGATAAGTTTTCAGGGCCTTCCGGAATGTCAAGTAATTGTCCATACTCCGGATATAAACAGGCAGGTCATTCCACAACTTAGCTGCTAGAATGCGAAAGGAGCGTCCACCGGCATGGGCCCTCCTAACCTGAGAAACAACTGCGAAGTGTAGACCTGCTGAACAAAGGTGACGGGAAGGGGCATAGGCGGAGAGCAGGTCAGCCAGAATCCCAGGAGCTGGGGAAATCCTAAAAGCAAAACAGAGACTTAAACTGCACCCGTTTTGCCACTGGCAGCCAGTGAAGCTGACGAATGGCAGTGGAGGTGGAACAGCGGTGAGGCAGGCCTAGAAGAGTTCTGGCGGCCACATTTTGGACTCTCTGCAGTCTCGCAATCTCCGTCTTCTTGGCCCCCAAATATAGCGAGCTGGCATAGTCCAATCTCGACAGCACGGATGCCTGGACAATCATCTGTCGGATGGATGCGTCAAAGAAACCCAGCAGGGGTTTAAGCCCGCGCAGAATGCCAAAACATGATGCCCGTACCTTCTTAGTCTAGGTTTGAAAACTCAAGGCCGAGTCCACCCAGACCCCAAGGTTCTTCACCACCTGTTTAGGGGTGGGTGCGGGCCCATGGTGGAGGGCCACCACTGTTAACTCCACAGCTCCCGGTCTTTCCCAACCAGCAGAACCTCAGACTTGCTGGCATTGAGCTGGAGACAGTTGGCCGTCATCCACCCTGCGACGTCCGCTAGACCACTCAGGAATTTTGCAGCGTCATTCAGACAGTCATTGGAGAGGGCGACAACTAGTTGTGTGTCATCGGCGTATGACACTATAGTCAGCCCTCTCCTCTTGGCTGCCTCAGCTAGGGGCTGAACATACAGGTTGAAAAGCGTTGGACTCAACGCCGAGCCCTGCGGCACTCCTTGTTTGATAGAATGGGGTCTGGAGGCGAAGGGAGGGGCTGACACCAGAAAGGACCTCTCCGAAAGAAAGGAGATAAACCAATCCAGGGTGCAACCCATTATGCCAGCCTCCTTCAACCTCTGTATCAAAATCTGGTGAGAGACCGTATCAAATGCGGCACTAAGATCTAATAGGATTAGTGCCAAAGTACGTCCCTCATCCAGTGCTGCTCTTAGTGTTCGATCGCAGCTAGGAGGGAAGACTCTGTGCTCAGACCCGGACGAAGCCCGCACTGGGAGGAGTCCAGTATGTTATTGTCCTCCAAGTAACCTGACAAGATAGAGTTGACATAGGCTTCCGAGAAATTAGTGGACCAAGGAAGTAGGGGGATAGGGCGAAAGTTCTCTGGTTTTGTTGGATGAAGGGTGGGCTTCTTTAATAGTGGCATCTCCCTGGCCTGCTCTATGACCTAGGAACCTTGGCCATTGACAAGGACATGTTAATCACCTTGCTCAAAGGTGTTAATAGCACAGGGAGAAGTCTTATCAACTGGTGAGGCTTCATAGGGTCAGCCGGGGAGCCAGATTTAATCTTACAGCAGAGTGCACGTAGCACATCCTCGGAGATTGGCGGAAAGGTAGTCAGTGTATGAGCGACAGGGGTTGCATTAGATGTAGAGTGTAAATGTAACAATTACTCAAGAGGGGTGTGGCTGGGGATTTGCATTCTAACAGCCTTTATTTAATTGGTAAACTACACATTAGTATAACCTGGTTCGCTTTCAGGTTTACATAATATTATCCTATTCCGCTGGTTCCATCAATCAATCAATCAAAAGTATTTATAAAGCGCACTACTCACCCGCTAGGGTCTCAAGGCGCTGGGGGGGGGGGGGGCTGCTACCGCTCGAAAAGCCAGGTCTTGAGTTGCTTCCTGAAGGAGAGATGGTCCTGGGTAAGTCGTAGGTGGATGGGGAGGGTATTCCAGGTCTTGGCCGCCAGGTAGGTGAAGGATCTTCCTCCGGTGGTGGTTCTGCAGATCCGTGGGGCGAGGGCGAGGCTGGCGGAGCGGAACTGGCGGGTTGGCGTGTAGAACGTGAAGCGGTTGTTGAGGTATTTGGGGCCCAAGTCGTGGATAGCCTTGTGTGCGTGGGTGAGGAGTCTGAACATGATCCTTTTGCTGACGGGGAGCCAGTGCAGGTTCGTCAGGTGGGCGGAGATGTGGCTGTGTCGGGGGATGTCCAAGACGAGTCGTGCTGAGGCATTCTGGATGCGCTGGAGTCTTTTCTGTAGTTTTGCGGTGGTCCCAGCGTAGAGGGTGTTCCCGTAGTCCAGACGGCAGGAGACGAGGGCCTGGGTGAATGTTTTCCTGGTTCCAGTGGGGATCCAGCGGAAGATCTTACGGAGCATGCGGAGTGTGTTGAAGCAGGAGGAGGTAACGGCGTTAACTTGCCTGGCCATCGTGAGGGAGGAGTCAAGGATGAAGCCCAGGTTGCGTGCGCGGTCCGTGGGCTTGGGTGGGGGGCCCAGAGCAGGGGGCCACCAGGAGTCGTCCCAGGCGGAGATGGATGGGCCGAGGATGAGGACTTCCGTCTTGTCTGAGTTCAGTTTCAGGCGGCTGAGCTTCATCCAGTCTGCGATGTCTTTCATTCCGTCCTGGAAGCTGGCTCTGGCGGAAGTGGGGTCGTTGGTGAGGGAGAGGATCATTTGGGTATCGTCGGCGTAGGAGATGATGTTGAGGTTGTGCTTGCGTGCGATGGCTGCGAGGGGGCTCATGTAGACGTTGAAGAGGGTGGGGCTGAGCGAGGAGCCTTGAGGTACGCCGCAGATGATCTTTGTGGCTTCTGCGAGGAAGGGCGGGAGACGGACTCTTTGGGTTCTGTCGGAGAGGAAGGAGGTGATCCATTCCAGGGCCTTTCCTTGGATCCCGGCGTGGCGGAGGCATGTTGTCAGGGTGCGGTGGCAGACCGTGTCGAACGCAGCAGAAAGGTCGAGCAGGATGAGGGCAGCGGTTTCTCCGTTGTCCAGCAGGGTTCGGATGTCGTCGGTGGCCGCGATGAGGGCGGTCTCGGTGCTGTGGTTCGCTCGGAATCCGGACTGCGATGGGTCGAGGTAGCCGTTCGTCTCCAGGAAGGCTGTGAGCTGTTTGTTGACGGTTTTCTCGATAACTTTTGCAGGGAAGGGGAGGAGCGAGATGGGGCGGAAGTTCTTGAGGTCTGTAGGGTCTGCGGTGGGTTTCTTCAGAAGGGCACTGATCTCTGCGTGCTTCCAGCTCTCCGGGAAGGTGGTGGATATGAAGGACTTGTTGATGATGTCCTGAAGTATGGGTGCGATGATGGACTCGGCTTTGTTGTAGATGTGGTGTGGGCAGGGATCGGCTGGGGAGCCCGAGTGGATGGTGTTCATCATGTGGGTGGTATCTTCCGTGCTGACCTGAGTCCAGGCGCACATGGTGGTGTTGGGGGGTGTAGGTTCGGTGGTGGGCTACATGTTCTGAGCGCCGAAGCTGTCGTGTATGTCGACGATCTTACGGTGAAAAAAGGTGGCCAGAGAGTTGCAGAGGTCTTGAGAAGGCGTGATGTCGTTGTCGCTGGCGTTGGGGTTGGAGTGCTCTTTCACGATGTTGAAGAGTTCCTTGCTGTTGTGGGTGTTGTTGTCCAGTCGTTCTCTGAAGGATGACCTTTTGGTGGTGCGGATCAGCTGGTGATGTTTGCGGGTGGCGTTCTTGAGGGCTGTCATGTTATCCGTTGACTGGTTGTGGCGCCAGGCTTTCTCGAGGTCACGGCAGGATTTCTTGGAGTCTTTGAGATCGTTGGTGAACCAAGCGGATTTCTTGCTGTTGAGGTTGCTGGGAGGGTTTTTCAGTGGAGCAAGGGTGTCGGCGCAGTCGGTGATCCAATGTGTGAGGTTGCGGGCTCCTTTGTTGGGGTCCGTGGTGTTAGTGGGAGGGTTTAGGCGCAAGGAGGTGGCGAGTTGGTTGGTGGTGATCTTGCTCCAGCATCTTCGGGGGGGTTTGTTGAGGGCGGTGGTGGGTCGTTGTTTTCCTGAAGTTGAAGTGAACGCAGCTGTGGTCGGTCCAGTGGAGCTCGGTGGTGTGGCTGAAGGAGATGTGGTTGCTGGAGGAGAAGACAGGGTCGAGCGCGTGGCCGGCGTAATGGGTGGGGGTGTTGGCCAGTTGCTTGATTCCGAGGTTGGCGAGGTTGTCTAGTAGGGCGGTGGTGTTGTTGTCCCGGTCGTTCTCCGGGTGGAAGTTGAGGTCTCCTAGGAGGATGTAGTCGGGGGAGGCGAGGGCGAGCGGGTTGATGAAGTCTGCGATGGCCTCGCTGAAGTGTGAGCGTGGTCCCGGGGGTCTGTAGATGAGGGTTCCTCTGAGGGTGGTCTTGGGGTCGGTGTGAATCTGGAAGTGCAGGTGCTCTGCGGTGGAGAGGGTGTCGTCGGTGCTGGTCGTGATGCGGATAGTGTTTCTGTGGGCGATGGTGATGCCTCCTCCGGTCTGGTTGACGCGGTCCCTCCGGATGATCTTGTAGCCGTCCGGGATGGCAATGGCGATGTCGGGGGCTGAGGAGGCGTTCATCCAGGTTTCTGTGAAGAAGGCGACGTCTGGTGCCGTTTTGTCCAGGAGGTCCCATAGTTCGACGGCGTGCCTGTGGATGGAGCGGGTGTTGAGCAGGATGCACTTGAGGTGGTTGTTGCTGGCGGCTGTTTTGGCTGGCGCGGTGCAGGACCGAGTGCAGGTGAAGTAGCAGGCGTGGCAGGTGAAAGCTCCGTGGGTGCGTTTCGGGGTGGTTTGGTAGCAGGCTGGATGTCGGCCGGTGTTGAGTGCCTGGAGGGTGGCGGTGTCGTAGCTCAGTCGGGTAGGCTGGCTCTGGCGGGGTCCAGGGGTTCTGGCGCTGGGCGCGGTCCAGGCGTGGATGGGCGTAGACGGGCTTGCCTTTGGCGCGCAATCGGCGCGCACGCTGCGCGTGGCCGCTGCGCATACGCGCGGTCCCCGCCATTTATGGCGAAGTGGGAGGGAGGAGCAGCTGGGAGGCTGGAGACAGGAGAGGGGGGGCGGGGCCGCAGGAGAGCAGCGGCGGGGAGCAGAGGGGGGGAAAGAGCGGGAAAGCGGAGCGGGGGAGAGCGAGGGCAAGCCTGGGCAAGCCTCGTGATCGGGGCAAGCCTGGAGAGCGAGGGCAAGCCTGGAGAGCAGGGGCCCTAAGGAGAGGCGGCAGCAAGAGGGCCAAGCAGGCAGCGGCAGCAGAATCTGGGCACACGGAGCCGTGCGGTAGTGGAGTGACCGGGTCAAGGGTTGAAAATAATTCTCTAAATCTTGGAAATTTAGAAGACTAGTTTTACAGATCGAGTGACAGCATTTCTATTTTTCCAAGGCATAGGACTTTTGAAAATCTCTCGCTGCTGTGTTACAAGCAAACAAGTATCTGGTGCTCATCTAAACCTCATGTAAACAAACTAAAGTGTTACCGAGATTCTCAAATGTGCACTCAGAGGTATCTTCCTGATTGTTATGTGGTTTCTCTCTCTGAGTTTATTAAGTAAAAGCCAATTGTTTGTCTTTGCAGTTTTCTGAAATAAGGCATGTGCACACTTTGCTGCTAATACATATCTACGGTTACAAGGTTGTCAACCACATGCCTTAAACAGGAGTGTGATTCCTTATTTTTTAGTTGTGTTTTCTTTTTTCAAAGTAACAATGCGTAGGCAAGGAATATTATGTAGTTAATCTGAAAACATGCAATACTCTTATTGTAATGTAAAGATGTAGAGTTGTGGTAATATGTATTGTGTTATGTTTTTCTAATAGAAACACTGTAGGTTGTTAAATAGGCTAACTTAGCTTATTTGGGGACCTCTATAATACTTCAAGAAGCAAGTGGTGTCTTTGTTCAGTTCGTATAGTAACACTCTCTTTTATAGAACCTATGTAGTAATTATTGTGAAGCTATTAAGTTCTTGACTTAACAAACACATTATTTTCCCCATTTGATGTTGCTTGGTTTCTCGGGTACATTTGCCTTGCAATGTGGTATGAATTCTGAGAAGGACTGATGTCAATGTTAGCAGAACAATATTCTATACTCTTTTGTCTTGAAACTTGCATGACTAATAATAAGATACAGCAGATCTCAAAGACTTTTACAAAGTTCAGTAGTCCACTCCCAAATGCCCAGCTGTATATATTTACCTCAAAAATGATAATTCTTTTTGTAGTACTGAAATGGAAAACAATAGGAAAATTGTAGATGTGAAACATACTTGTTTTAGAGTTGGATAATTCACTTATCTGTTACTGTGTGGATCAATAAGAATAGTGCTGCTCCAGGTTTTTAAAAGACACTCCCTCTGGATCATATTGTCTGCTGCTGAGAAGAACGTAGCGGGAGCAACCTGAATCTTTGGCACAGTGGCAATGCACCTTCATCAGATCACCTTGGCAGGTTGGTACCAGTCCCCCATCAGTTCACAGAGCAAAAGTTGGCAGTCCCGGCTTTCAAGAAACTTAAAGAGGAATACACTTTGACACCAGCAAAGGGTCCAAGACCTTGGGGCCAGCACTTAGAGGTCAAGATTCACTCCAGCAGAGGCCAGCAGCAGGGTCCTGGGCAGGTCCAGTTGGAACTGGTCAGCAAGGAATGCAGAAAAAGGCCTCTTGTAGCTTGATGTGTCCCTGTATCCCAAACAAGAGGTCAGCAAAATGACCCTTGGAGTCACTTCCAGGGTCCTAGGTTCAAGGCATGCACGTCCAGTCTACCTTCGGGTTATTCAGACAGAAGGGCAGTCCTTTTCCTGATTCCCCACAAGTCCAGTAATGTTCTGTGGAGGGTACTAGGGTTTCCACATTTATGGCCAGTGCTAGACTGTGGGTGGGGAATCTTCGTGCCCCCCTCCAACCCAATGGGATAAAAGAACCCGGGGACGGTGGTGCTACCCACTTTTGCAGCACTGCCAGTGTGTTTTACAGTAAGCTATCCCACAGTGCTTCTCTCTACCTAAATACAACACAGCGGAAGCATTCTTCTCCTGGTCAAAGCTCCCCATGCCCACCCAGACTTGTGACTATGGAAATGGATTAAACCTCCCTTGTGGTCACTCCAAACCAGTCTGGGGCAGCTACCCCTCTCACTGGGTTTGGAGCCCAAGACAAAGGGAAACAGGCCTAGATGTGAGCTACATCTGCAAGTGACATGGTAGGCCCCCTTTGAAGAGTAGGAAAGGGCTTGGCATTGCTGTCCAGGCCATCCTGCTGAAGATGGAAAAACACCTCTCCACACTCAAACCTTTTCTCCACAGTCTAGGAGCAATCCACATCTCACTGCAGAAGAGCCATTCAACAATTAGGTGACACTGGACACTTCAGAAAGGTCTTTTTGGCTAGGGTAGATATATGACAACTTTCTAAAAGTGTAATTTCTACAATAGCAATATAACATCTGGTGATTCTTAAGTTGGATTTTAAATTACCATGAAAACGAGTCCTTGAATGAATTTTGCGATTTGCACTCTACTCAACTGGAGTACTTTCTACTGGATAATCAGTAAGTGCTACCTCGTTGGGTAAATGTATAGTGCTTTTCCTACACTGCAGCTGCGTAAAGGGCCAGAAGATTTGTCTCCACTGACCATGTGTGCCTGTAACTTTGCCACGCACCAAAACGCGCTGAGGTCCCTTGAGTGAGCTGTCCATCATAGTTGGGAAAGGGCGGGAAGACGTTTGATACCGCTTGTGTGTGGTGCGGGGCCAAACGAGCGAGGCTTCTATGCGTGTCAATATGCCTCTTGTGTATACAGGGTCAGAGAGCGAGCAGGGCAGCAGGTGAGGAGAAAGCAGCCTCCTGATCACAGGAACTACACGGGGTTTGCGCTCGAGAAACTCAGGGATTGAAAGACCTCCCTTGAGTATTACAGCTAATTTTCGACGGCAGATATGGGGTTAAAGCTCACTTGCCCAGCCTCGACCGTGCGCACTAATGTTTTGGGCTGATTAAAACGTTACTGAATTTGAGCTTCAACTCGGGCACCTGCTATATCTGTAAGTGCTTCCTGTTGAGGTTTAATTTTTGTGACAGGAGCCTCATGCCAGAATGAATCCTGCCCTGCATAGTTATCCACGAAGATGCCACCATTTTGTGCAATACCTCTACTCAACTGGAGTACTTTTACTGGCTAATCCAGTAAGTGCTACCTCGTTGGGTAAATGTATAGTGCTTTTCCTACACTGCAGCTGCGTAAAGGGCCAGAAGATTTGTCTCCACTGACCATGTGTGCCTGTAACTTTGCCACGCACCAAAACGCGCTGAGGTCCCTTGAGTGAGCTGTCCATCATAGTTGGGAAAGGGCGGGAAGACGTTTGATACCGCTTGTGTGTGGTGCGGGGCCAAACGAGCGAGGCTTCTATGCGTGTCAATATGCCTCTTGTGTATACAGGGTCAGAGAGCGAGCAGGGCAGCAGGTGAGGAGAAAGCAGCCTCCTGATCACAGGAACTACACGGGGTTTGCGCTCGAGAAACTCAGGGATTGAAAGACCTCCCTTGAGTATTACAGCTAATTTTCGACGGCAGATATGGGGTTAAAGCTCACTTGCCCAGCCTCGACCGTGCGCACTAATGTTTTGGGCTGATTAAAACGTTACTGAATTTGAGCTTCAACTCGGGCACCTGCTATATCTGTAAGTGCTTCCTGTTGAGGTTTAATTTTTGTGACAGGAGCCTCATGCCAGAATGAATCCTGCCCTGCATAGTTATCCACGAAGATGCCACCATTTTGTGCAATACCTCTACTCAACTGGAGTACTTTTACTGGCTAATCCAGTAAGTGCTACCTCGTTGGGTAAATGTAAAGTGCTTTTCCTACACTGCAGCTGCGTAAAGGGCCAGAAGATCTGTCTCCACGGACCATGTGTGCCTGTAACTTTGCCACCGCGCCAAAAGGCGCCGAGGTTCCTTGAGTGAGCTGTCCATCATAGTTGGGAAAGGGCGGGGAGACGTTTGGTACCGCTTGTGTGTGGTGCGGGGCCAAACGAGCGGGGCTTCTATGCGTGTCAACATGCCTCTTGTGTATAAAGGGTCAGAGAGCGAGAAGGGCAGCAGGTGAGGAGAAAGCAGCCTCTTGGTCACAGGAACTACACGGGGTTTGCGCTCGAGAAACTCTGGGATTCAAAGACCTCCCTCGAGTATTACAGCTAATTTTCGACGGCAGATATGGGGTTAAAGCACACTTGCCCAGCCTCGACCGTGCTCACTAATGTTTTGGGTTGATTAAAACATTACTGAATTTGAGCTTCAACTCTGGCACCTGCTTTCTTTATATCTGTAAGTGCTTCCTGTTGAGGTTTAATTTCTGGCCCACAGGAAGCACTTTCAGAGTTAAGGCAGGTGCCAGAGTTCAAGCTATCTTTGTAACCATTTAAAAATGGCGCTGGCAAGCTGCCAGAGTTGAAGTTGCAACTTGCAAGTAAGCAACTTCAACTCTGGCAGCTTGCCGGTGCCATTCTAAAATGGTTACAAAGTTAGCTTCAACTCGAGCACCTGCCTTAACTGTACGTGCTTCCCGTGGGCCCAAAAAAAAATCCGCCCGCGAGCGGATTTGCGGATTTTTCTGCAATTTCGCGAGATTTGCGGATCGCGAAATTGCCGAAATTCCGCGAGCGGAACGGATTTTTGGCCCACAGTTACTTAATGCCTTTTTCAAGGCTGTGAAATGCTTGATTATTGATGTTTATCACATACTGGGCTCTCTTTTGGAGGTGTTGGGGAGAATACAGAGTTGCATGTGCGCGAATCAAAATACTAGTCAGTAAGCATCAAAGCTATTAGTTTGTACTTGTAGTACTGCAAAGGGCCAGATGTAGGTGGCCCAATACCGGTCGGTAACGGCCGAAATTACCGAATTTGGGCATTTGGGATGTAGGTAGCCTAAATTGCAAATTAGGTAATTTACTGATTCGGTATTTTAAGGAATCAGTAAATTACTGATACCTTAAAATACCGAATCGCTAAATTACCGAATTTGCAATGTAGGGAGTACTCAAATGAGTGCTTTTCCCATTTTAGGATTCGTTATTTACCACCAACTATAAGTTGGTGGTAAATAAGGAATACCTTTGAAAATGCAAATCTGTGCATTTTCAACTGTGCCATGTGGGAGACATACATGCCCTTAGGGCATGTATGTGTGCCACATCTGCACACAAGCACGATTCAGGGGTGCAACAGGGTGTCAAAGTGACACCCTGGCACCCTTGAATGTTTCCCTCATTTTACTGAATCAGTATTTACCGAGTCGGTAATTGCCATTCATTCCTATGGACCTAT
This sequence comes from Lissotriton vulgaris, assembly GCF_964263255.1. Taxonomy (NCBI): domain Eukaryota; kingdom Metazoa; phylum Chordata; class Amphibia; order Caudata; family Salamandridae; genus Lissotriton; species Lissotriton vulgaris. The sequence continues at coordinate 1,174,723,417 of NC_141696.1, forward strand.
TACCGAATCTTACCAATTTGGTAATTTTTCCTGAAAATGTATCTACATCCCATTTACCTTATTTAAGAATAGGTAAATTGGGATTACCTACATCTGGCCCAAAGTGATTAATGCTTTCTAGGAATGAAGGTAATTATCAGTAATCTCTTTTCTGAAAGGCATTAAAATCCAGAGTTGGTTGTCTGGACAGAGAAGTTGATTTCATTGTGTGGACTCTCTCTGAATGAAGGTGCCATCAATAATGGGGGAAGCCTTGGGTGCAGAGAAATTATTTTGTGATCTGAGTGTAGTTTTTGGTGTAAGAATAGTAGTTCCACTCCATGTACTGCTCTGTGAGTTGTGCTCAATACTTTGAACATGATCTTTCACACCACTGGGAGGTAGTGTAGGGGGAAAACAGGTGTGATGTAGCCTGCATAGGTAGGATAAGGAGTTGTATTGCTATGGCTTTCAGATTTCTTTCTAGCTTCCTCAGCTGTAATAGGGGGTGTTACTAGATAGAGTCCATTGGCAGACTGAAAGGGCAGTAGTACTAGAGCGACCGCAGTCTGGATCTTTTGCTAGAACCTAAGGTATGGGGAAAAACTTCAAAGACATTTAATCATGTAGAAGCTTGATTTGGCAACTTGATTGACTTGTGGTTTAAGGAATAATTTAGAGCACATGGTCATCCCTAATTTACTAATTTCAGAAGAGTACAATGGTTGGGTCAGCTCCTGAAGCCAAATGGTGATGGTTTTTCCAATTGCCATATACAAGAATCTTTTCGCGTGTTGCCTTTAAAATGGTTAGCAAACATCTACAGTCAGTGGCCCGAAAACATTTCCCCATGGTACATGAATGAAGATGGGCTAAAATATCTTTAAAATGACTGAAGTGTCATCTGCATAAATATAGTAGTAAAAATTGAAGGCGCATAGGAGCTCTGGTAATTGTCTTAGGTAGATATTGAGCAGGAAGGGGGCAATGGCAGATAGTTGTAGTTCACCAGCTGATAAAGTGGGAAGTAATAAGGGAAGCATCTTGACAGCAAGAGTACATGTAATCTCTTTCAGGATAGTTCCTCGAATATCAAGGTCATGTAGTCTTTTAAGGAGGGAAGGTCGGCAAGCAAGGTCAAAGGCGGACGAGAAATCAAGTAGAGCCTCCATTCCCTATATTTTGTGGTCATTTTGATATCATCCCATGTTGTAGTAAGTGATCCCTTACTGCCACAAACAGAACAGAATCATTTTGATAAGCAATTGTGATGATTTGAACTGCAAAACAATACACAAAATACAGAAACAAACATTCCTCAAACAAATACAAAGATGATTGAATATTTAATTTAAGCCACACAAAAAAATCTAAATTTTAATGAGAAGTTTGTCACTTTTATATACTCAATTGAGGCCTCCCATCTTCCATACTATATTCTGTTTGATGCCCATCCAATGCTGCTACAAATCACTCGGAGAATACCAACATTTTTTTATAACTTTATTTATCATTTTGACAGTACACGAAAAACATAGGATACATTGATATGCAGTTACATCATTTCACCAATCCTCCATCATTATTTCTTTAACACATATGTAAATCATTGTGCCGCTATTGTAGCTTTTATCAAATACACTTTGCATAAGTTGTTCCCTCCTTTACCTCCCGTATGCCTTATTTCTAGCCGTTAGCCCTAGCTCATTCCTTTGGCATTATCTCCTTGTATAATTCCTGTAATTATACCACATTATTTATGAACTTCATTCTGGAAGCTGTCTCCCCTGGCTAGGTCGTGTGTCTCCTTCCTCCTGTTGTTGAAGGTTTTCTCGTAAAGGCTGCCATACGTCCTTTGGGCGACATGTGGGTGGTTGTAGCTCAGCATATAGCTCACTCATAATGTTGCAATATGACATGCTCTTGAGCCACCCTTTAATTGTTGGTTTCTGTCTGCTACCCCAGCGTATAGCTATTTTGCGCTTCGCTAGAATCAGTGCCACTGCTGTGAATCTGCAATTACTTTTGGGCAGCGTGTCCACATAACCCATCAGCGCCAATTACTGGGATGGGGTCAGTTGTAGCCCAGTCATCTGCTGCATTATGCTAAATTTGTCTTGCCAATAGGTGTTTATTATATTACATGTCCAGGTCATGTGTATGAAAGAGGCTGCTAACGCGTTGCACTTAGGTCATCTGCTGTGGTGTAACGTAAGCCAGTCTAAGTATCTTGAAATGAATAAGCTTGTGTATATGATTACACGAGACAAGCTTAGTCTGCCTACAGCATCCTTCCCATATCTTGTCGGTGAGTGGCTGCCCTATGTCAGTCGACCAGGCGTCCCTAACTTTGGTAATATACAATATAGAGCACAGCAAAATTGTTTAGGAGACTGCCTCTATTGTCAGTTAATTTTAATTTCAAAACAATTGAATAGAAAAATACAACTATGTCCATGGTCTTATATGGTCCAAAAGTTAAACAATCCAATTGAAATATTGTCCATTTATACAAATTTCAATAAAGCTTCAAATATCATTGAAATGTTGTAGTCACATTGGTGCAGACAGCTTACACACGTTTCGTTGTGTATACGACATCTTCAAGGCTCGAACGCGGTCTCAAGTGGGCATATAAGTAGAGTACTAATTCTTCTTAACGTTTTGTGGAAGAGAAAAGAAAATCTTTGGAAAGGATCGCACTGTCAAGCGTCCAAGGAAAAAATAGTGCTTTACGACAGTTGGGAGGAATGTGTCTCGTAAGGTCTACGAGACCAAAGATAAGTATCTAGAAGGCACACTGCGTGTCAATAGTTGTCTGTGCATTCTTAGGGCCCGTCTGTAGCACACTAAGGAACGGGAACAGTCTTAAAACAATTAGAATCAGAGAGACTGTAGACGAATCCGTAAAGAACCCCGATGTATAGTAGCATCAGTGGTCTATGAATGCCCCAAATGGGAGGCATGCTGTGGCATCAAGGTGAGACTGTGGCAACAAGGTGAGACATGCCTTGTATAGACAAGAAGCAACATGCTCCCCGCTATCTTTAATGACTGATGTAAGCGGCTCAAACTCTTCAGGCTCAGTAGGGTAGGTTGGGTTTACATTCCTAAGTGTGTTTTGTATACGGGCCAGTACAAACTGATCCATTTAATTTGCGGGTTTCTAACGCGCTAGAATCGACTCCCGAAGGAGTATCTCTGCGCAATAGACCGCTGGGGTTGCCCCAATTAGTGTGAAGGCTGGATAGGGCTCCGAAATCTTCTATTTCCCCTACCAGCGGCTGGAGGTTAACCTCTAGTGTGCAAACATACAGCACCACATCATCCGTATATAAGGTCACTAGTACCGGCCCCATGTTTTAACTGGAGCCCTCTGTTAGTGATCCTTCTGGCAGTAGCGTATGAGCGGGTCCATTGTAATTATAAAAAGTAATGGAGATGAAGGGCATCCCTGCATGGTGCCTCTAGTTATTAGAAAAGGTTCTCTTATCGTGCCAATGAATCGAATACGGGAGGTCGGTGCAGTGTACAGTAGTTTAATCAAGTGTTCAAAGCCCTTCGGAACGCCCATCTTAGCCAATATAGCATGTAAGAAGGGCCACTCCACCGAGTCGAACACCTTCACCGCATCTAAAAATGCAGCTACTGCAGGGGTAGCCAGATTTATTGTGTTAACCACAGGAAAAAAAGTTCCTTAAGTTTAGAGCTGTGGATCTGCCTTATAAATCCGGTTTGCGCTGGTGCTATAATTTGCTCCAAAAGTAGGGACAACCTAGTCGGCAGCATTTTTGCTTACATTTTATACTCAAAATTGAGCAAAGAGAGCGGCCGATATGAGCACACTTTTCAGGATCTTTTCCAGGTTTAGGCAATAATATCAGGACTGCCTCTTTGAACGAGGATGGAAGTATTCCTTTCTCTAAGGCTTCTGCATAAACCTCTAGTAAGTAGGAGGCCAACAGCCTCTTATATGCTTTGTAGGAGGCACCAGAGAACCCATCAAGGCCCGGGGCCTTGGATCCAGCACTAGCCTCAATAGCCTGTTCTATCTCATTGGTTGAGAATGGTTCACTTAAGAATTGTCTGTGCTCATCAGGGAGCCAAACCATAGCTATCTCGCTTACGTATTCCTTAATCCCATCTGCACTAGTTGCTGCCTTTATAGTGTAAAGATCCATGTAGTATTGCAATAATGTCTGCTAAATGGCAGCCGTTCCCAAAGCCATCCCTCCGTCTGGCTCTTGCAGCTTGGTAATATAGGTCTGCTTATAATGTGGCCGGAGCAGCCGTGCAAGCATGGGAATTGGTCGCTCCCCCTCCCCATACCTACGGGCCTTCCCATATTTCCCCTGTTCTGCTGCTTCAGTATATTCTGCCAATAATTCTGTCCTGCGGTTTATATAAGGTGTGTTATCTCGGGGCTGTCTTGCCATGTTCTTCCTACCTAGTTTGGCTAGTTCTTCCTCTAATCTAGCTAAGCTGCGTTTCAGGTCCCTTAGCACCGCCGTCTGTGTGGACATGCATACCCCTCTGATACATGCTTTAAAGGCCTCCCATAGAGCACTCTGCATGGAGACCGGCCCCGTATTCAGTGCAAAGTAATTCACTATTGCTGTACGCAGTTCCTCTCTAAGGACCGTGTCTCTCAACGCCATGGTAGGGAACCTTCAATGCCTCTCAAACCTTCCCTCAGCCGGTACTTAACTGACAGGAGTACTGGGGAGTGGTCTGATAGGGTGCGGGGCAAGTTTACTACTGTTTGAACCCATGGAAGCACCGGTCGCAATAACAGCCAGTAATCTAGTCTTGTCCATTTGTAATATTGTTGTGCATAATGAGTATATTCAGTGCTCTGAGGGTCAAGGTGTCGCCATGTGTCCTTCAATTCCCAATTGTTAAAAATTTCTGTTAATACCATGTGGGACCGGGGCTTGCTTACCGGGGACTCAGCAGGATTGTCCAATCTGGGCTCCAGCAGAATATTCAAATCCCTTCCCAAGAGAATATAATCGGCTTCTAGAGTGTCTAATTGCGAGTGGAGCTGTTCATAGAAGGCTGGATCATCTGTATTTGGGGATTATATATTGGCCAGCATGACCTTGTGCCCTGCCAGGACCCCTATTACCAGAAGAAAATGTCCTCCTGGGTCTGTAAACGTTGCAGTATGTACAAAGGACAATCGTTTGTTAACCAGTAGCACTGCTCCTCGAGCGCATGTGGTATAGTTTTAAAAGAACCTGTGGGGACCCCAGGCAGATGCAAACTTATGTAGAGAAGAAGGTGGTAAGTGGGTTTCTTGTAGATAAACGATGTCTGCGTTGTGTTGACGCGCATATTGAAGTACTAGTCTACATTACTTTTGATTGTTAATGCCTCGTACGTTCCATGTCAGTAGGGCGACTTTCGTGCTGTGGTGTATTTCTACCTAATGTGCCATTGTGAATAGTAAAGCATACTATGTCTTCTCTGTAGGATGTGGGTAACGCATATGACTGTCAACTGAACTGGTGTGAGTGCATATTTTAAACTTTTCTATACCTCTCCCCCCTACCCCACCCCCACCTAGTGGCTGCCCAGGTGCTTCCCTATGTTCCCAAGGATTAAATGTTGAATAATACAACGCTAACATGGCAAACTTTCCTATTTCAATACCATTGTGAGCCCACTGAGGTAGTGGCAACGCCACAAGGGCACCCCGTGCACTAGCGCTATTCTGTAACATTAGTCCCACTACGCATTCTTCTCTGTATACTCAGGCTGGCCCCCCTCTCCACAACCCCACGCCACTTATCTTCAGTTAAGGCAATATCAACAGTCAGTTCACACGGCTCCATTCTTCCAAAAGGACAAATCAACTAGCTGTGAACAGGTCTGCACTCGTGCCCGATTGGGCTCCCTTTGATGCTCCTCCTGGGGAGGTGCCACCATGTAAATCGCCTGCCCCCGCATGCTGCTTGCAGAAGATCTGGACATATTCAGGATTATTGAATATTTTCGTCTTCCCATTCACATCTACTTTTAGAGTCTTGCAGGACATAGCATCCCACAGCGAAGGCCTAGCTTCTGCACTGCAGCCTTCGCTCCTGCAAACTTGCTCCTGCAAACTTGCGCCTGGCGTCCTGCACCAATGCAGTGACGTCCGGATATATGGAGACATTTGATCCCTGCCAGAACAGAGTTTCAGCTTCTCTGGCGAGACGTAGCGCCATGTCTCTGTCTTTGAAGTTTAGCAGTCTTGCCAATATAGGTCTTGGTGGGCACCCAAGACTTGGCCTGGGCCCCAATGTTCTGTGCGCTTGTTCAACTACAAATGTGCTTGTAAATTGGTCAGACCCGAACAAGTCGGTCAGCAGGCCCTCAACAAACTGGTGTAACCTCCCTGTGTTGGTGGATTCAGGAATTCCCATGATGAACACGTTATTGCGGCGGCTCCTGGCTTCCAAATCCTCGTTCTTGACTGCGACTGTCTTCATTATACGGTCAAGGTGCTCCTCCCGCTTAGTAGTTTGGGCTGCTCCATCTTCCAGATCCGATATACGCCCTTCCGTTGTGTCCAGGCGGGTTATGTGGTAATCAATCCGCTCACCCAGCCCATCAAACTGTCTGTCTAGGGCGTCAAACCTTTTGTTTAGGGCCTTAAATCCTGAACACAGTTCCAGCAGGAGCACAGTGGTATCTGGGGAAGCAGTTCCTCCCATCACGCCGACTGACATTTTGCCTCCCATACCTGTAGTTTGTCGCCCTATGGTGCCTTGGACGCTTCGAACTGCAGTAGTTTAGTGGCAGTTCCCAAAGATTTGCATCTATAGCGTGCTTGATTAGGGTCGGAGCCTGGCCCTATCGTGCTCAGGGGTGCTCCCAGTTATGACCTGCATTTCTTCCGCGGATCCGACAGTGTGGCCCAGTCGAACAGGGACATGCTGGAAAGGGAGACCGCAGTCCCTCCGGGCTCACCCCTCGTCCACAGAGCGCCGCCGTTACAATCTTGTGCCCTGAGCGGGCAAGGCTTACGTGACACTGATTGCACTGGTGCTTTTCCATGCACTCTGCAAGGCTGAGGAGAGGGTGAATCCGCTGCTCGCAGTCGTTCGTCGCTGCTTCCAGGGAACCCGCGCTGAACAACGCCTTTCCCTCTCTGCCGACTCGGTGTGCGAATCCATCACGCCCCAGGTGCTATCTTGCAGTGCGACCGGCGGGTATTTCTTCAGCCGGTTACTCAGTTAAATGGCTGTTAGACCTGGCACCATTGGCGTGGGTCACCCTTCCATTTTTGCTGTTGCCTCATGTGCTTTTCTGGTGTTAGATGCTTTGGGCACTGTGCCACTGCTGTCCAGTGCCACAGTGCGAGTGCTCCCTACTGTAAATTGATGTATTGATTAGTGGTTCCATGATTGGATATTTGGTTTACTTGTCAGACCCTAGTACAGTGCACTGAGTGTGCCCAGGGCTTGTAAATCCAAATGCTGCTAGTGGGCTTGCAGCACTGGTTGTGCCACCCACAGAAGCAGCCTTGTAAAATGTGTCTAAGGTCTGCCATTGCAAGAGCCTGCATGCAGTCTGGTACTGTCATGCCGACTGGACAAGTGCACCCACTTGCCAGTCCCTAATCCTTCCCTTGTCTTCATATTAGTCACCCCTATGGTAGGCCCAAGGGCAGGGCACATTGTAAGTATAAGGTAGGACAAGCCCTGATGTGTGTGGCATGTCCTAATAGTGAATTACAGCCATTTTCGTTTTTCACTATTGCAAGGCTATCTGTTCCCCATAGGATAAAATGGGCTGCTGGATTGTTACATGTTTATAATCCTAGCAGACTCAGGGAACATGGTAGAAATTCGAGTTTAGTATGCCTGGACTCAGAATAATAAAATACATATTTTAGTAAAGTTTATTTTAATATTCTGTGTTTGCAAATACCACTTTTAGAAAGTAGGTATTTGCTTGCCTAACCATTTGAGCCCGCCTCTGCTAGGTTGTGGATTCCTTGTCTGGGTTTGTGTGTGACAGAACTGGGGAATTCCATAAGACAGGCTGGGGCTGCCCGGTGGTGAATAGGGAGATCTGCATCCAAGATGGGAGGGAGGAGTTGCACCTGGGACCTGAATAGGACTGTGCCCGCCCCCCACAGTGCTGGCTCCACCCCCTGTGCTGCGTCTGATGTCTCTGCCCTGCACACTGAAAGAAGAGAAGGAAGACTGTCAACAAAGTGCTTCAGGACTGTACTTGCCTTCCACAATGCTGGCTCCACCTCCTGTGGGGCATCTGATGTGCCTGCCCTGCACTGTAAAAGGAAAGGAGAAGTCTGGTAAACAGAGTGCTTCAGAACTGGTTTTGACTGGGTACAGGCCCCTCTCCCCTCAGAGAACAAAGGATTTGGGGGTATAAATATTGGGACCCTGATCCCAAGAAATTAGATCACTCCTGGAACTGACAAGAAGAAACCTCTGCTGAGGAGAAGGAACCTGAAGAAACTGAGGAAAGACTATTCCCATGCTGAAGTGCTGTTTGGGGGATTGGCCTGCAGTGGTTGCCTGGCTGCCTAGAAAGGAGAAAGGACTTTGTGGATTTTACCTTTGCTTTTCAACTTGTACTAAAAAAATCTCCAAGGGCTTGGAAGAGAGCTTGCCCCCTGACCGAAGTTCCACGACCAGTGGACTTCACCAGCCTTTGTGAATTGCTACTATTCTAGTGGCTACAGAGGCAGGAAGCTGTGACCGACTCTCACGACCGACCCAGTGTCCTGTTGGCACCGCACTGAGCAACGTCCGCCTCGAACAATGCAAGCTCTGCGCTCATCGACTCCATCTCGACACCGTCAACGTGCCGTAGCCTGCACCGCGACTGGAAGGACACCGCAACGTGCAAAGCCTTGCTACACTGAATCGAACTGGTCTGACCGACGCAGTCACTGCTGCTGACTTCAAGTCCTGTGACCGCACCGGAGTTGGGCACCGCCTCGCACACTTCGCAACGCACCGCCCGACTCGCACCGCTGTCCGGACTGACTGATGCCAGCTCCCGAACTCCGGCTCGAACGCTGCACCGTAAAGCTTGAAGCAGCGCAAAGAGCAACGTCCACCCCGAACAACGCAAGCTCTGAGCTCATTGAAGCCGTCAATGAGCCATAGCCTGCACCGCGATAGAAGGGACACCGTGACCTGCAACGCTTTCTTTTTCTACACCGCGACAAATACCGGAACTGGCTCGCACATCCGTGCCGGCCGCCTCAAGGGAAAGGCACTGTGTTTGAGTCTGTCGACATTTGAGTGGTCCCGGACCACCGCGGTCCACTGGATTTGTTAGACTCTGTTCTTTCAGCACACTGTAGCCAGACAAGGCTACCGACTCGCACAGAACTTTGATTTACACCGTTTTAACCAGAACTCTTGAAATTTGATAGTACTGTGGATTCTATTTGTCGTTTATTGGTCTTGTGGTAACTCTATATAAAGTATAACTTATTTTTTATACAAAACCTTGTGTGGTGTCCATTTGTAGTGTTGTCACTGGGTTACTGTATGTGGTCACAAATGCTTAACTTACATCGCCTCTGAACTAGCCTTGACTGCTCGAGCCACGCCGCTTAGAGGGTGAGCAGGGGTTATTTTAAGAGGGTAATTCCCTTGCCCTGATTAGAGGAGAGGGTCCCTGCTTGGCACAAGTACCTACCTGCGCCAACCAGAGACCCCCAATTCAAACAATGGCGTTGCAGGAAAACAGCCCTCAGTCCGGCAGACGCTTTGGGTGTTCCGATTTCAGGATAGCTTCACTGTAGTGGGTTTTGTTGCGGTTTAGCTCCGTGTGGTGATGTTGTACGCGGGGCTTCCACAGAGCTTCAGCTCTGAGGAGCCATTACGGTCGCTGTTCCGGCCACACCCCGGAGAATACCAACTTAATTTTTAGCCTCCAATCTCAAATTCCTTACATTTACAGAACATTTTAAATTGTGGAATTTTGCTTCGTAATTTATACACCCATAATGAATCTGTGAATAGTGTTTAATCTTGTAAGCAGTTGCAGAAACCCTCAGTAGGCATTGCGGAGCCCAGACCACGACCATAGGTAAAGAACTAGTGGTATAGGCAGTTTAGTTGAAGGATTCCTCTTCTGGCATTGGGGAAAAGAAAAAATCTTTCCACCAGTCTTGTGAGGGGAAGCTGTCAACAGACCTGGGGCCATAATATAGAAGTGCCCCAGGGGTGCAACAGGTTTTTGTGTCTGCTTTGCGCCCCCCAGGCCCTTTAGTATTAAAGAAGGGGTCGCCTGTGCTTCCCTTTTGTAATACTGAAAGTGCTGGTGCACATGCAGCACCAGCGCTTCCTCTAGAGGGCGCTTCCTCATTTGCATGGGGGCATGGCCCCTTCAAATGAGGGAATCCCTTTACCTCTGCGCCCGTTCTGTATTACAGATGCAGGCGCAGAGGCAAAGAAGCTCTCAGGAGGCGCACTGACAGTGCACCACCTAAAACATGGCACACTATCAATGCAACCCCTGATGGCATCCCTCTTATGAGGGAAAGGGTTTCCCATGGACCCCCGAAACATCCCGATGCAGACGGGAGCTGTCACTCACTGCACCTGCGTGTAAGGGGATCTCTAAACCCTAAAAGTGCAGGCGGGTGCCGCCAGCATTATGAAAACACGGTACAGCTTCAAAGCAGCCGCTCTGTTGTTCACATGAATGCACACGGCCCGTCTGCAGCTGCCCTGAGGGTAGAGCATTCACCCTAATACAGTGCATTTTCCTTGATTGTGCCAGGAGCACATTTTAATAGCTGCGCTCGGGCGAAATCAAGTAAAATGAACTGTATGTATAATATGGCCCCTGGACTCTCAGTGGAGCCCGGCCATGAGCTGGAGGCACACCTCCGGCTCATGGCCAGGCTCAAGTGAGTGCCCACAGACCCACACACATCCTACTCTACTCTTCCCATCTATCCACTTCTTGGGATGAAGTAGAGCTGAGCCTGGGACCATGGTTCCTAATTGCGGTGTTTACTGCCTCTTGATGCACTGTACTCCAGACATGATAGGAGCCACATAGAGTTGCCAGCAGTAAGACAATCTAGGGAGCATTTTCCCTCAGAACTAGTGTCTCTGAGGTAATATAAATACATTTCAGAAAGCAGATTTCCATAGACCATATTTCTCGCATGGAATGGTACCTGCACATATTAATAACCTGCTCAGCTTGAGCAGCTTATTAATGCTGGCTTCAGAGCAGCAAAACTGCTGTCACTCATTAAGCCTGCAAACTGGCTGCACTGTGGTCTGCCAGCGAGTGTGGGTAAGCTGCGACTGGGTTAGTGGTAGAGTGTAGAAGGAGGTACTTAATTTGCAATCAGAGGCAGAGGTCACTCCCCACCTAATGAGTGTAACTTGGGTTGAGGAAGCTCTGCTTGTTCTTCCCTCTTCCCACCCCAAATAAATGTCAGCGTTCCTGGTCACGAGAAGTATAACCCTAAACTATTGCACACTAACCACCACCTGCTCCATAGAGTTGCTCGGGTGTCTATACCAGGGACTTCAAGATAAGTGGAGTGGCTAAGTGTAGGCTGCAGTACTGTCTGAATCTGAAAGAAACAGTTATAGATTCCTTACCTTAGAATTACCCACAGGCATCAGACTGGATCTGGAAAGTTTTTTGTCAGCAGTACCCCTGCGCGTCGGAAGGTGGCGTCGGTGTGCTCCGCAATAGTCGTTGGCTTTGCGGTCGCCGGGATGACATTGCGGTAGCTACTTAGACACTGCCCTTGCACACTGGCGTCAGTTCTTTCCTTTTCTGCGTATCAGCGCAGATCCAGAGAGAGTGGTACCTTCAGTCACTTTTTGATTTACTTTTTAGCAACTTTTGTGTACATCGTTTTTGAGTCCTCGACTCCTGGTGAACGTCAGGGATGCCTGGTTTCAGGGCTTGCGGTTCCTCTAGCCGGCTGATGCCGGTGACTGATCCGCACCCCGTGTGCCTGTTTTGCCTGGAGCGCGACCATGATCCCAAGTCGTGCTCGGACTGCCGGACCATGAATCCCAAGTCTTTGCGGGAGAGGTCCCGAAAGCTTCTCGAGGCCTGGCAGTTGTCTCCATGCCGTTCGAGGTCCCGGTCGCGTGAGAGGTCGACGGACCGGTCATGGAACCACCACCACCAGTCTTCTTCAAAGTCTTTGCACTCCTCAGGTAAGTTAAAGCACAAGAAGAAGTCGAAAAAGCATTGTCGATCTTCGACTTCTCCTCGTCTGGTGGACAACACAACAAGGGATGTGGGTGGTGCCCCTACCGCGGCTCTGCATGCGAAGCCCGAAGGGTCGACTCAGAGTTTGCCTCCCTTTCCGGGACCTAGAGCGACTCCTGCCCATCTTCGCACCTTTTACTAAGCGATGCCAGCCATCTTTGGGCAGCCGGACTCTGCAGGCGTGGCTTCGGGCCTGCGGACTCGGTTGGGAGTCATGCACCTTCGACACCCACAGCTCCAGCACCAGGCCTGGATCCGGATCGGCGCTGGTCGACCTGATTACACCTCCCCCGACGCAGATTCCACAAGCACCACGTCCGCAGCAGACGCCGGTTGTGTCCCCAGCCGGCGTCGACCCGAGCCTCCACCTTGAATTGGACACTGAGCCGGACCGGTGTCGACGGAAGCCGGATCGGGCGCTGATGGATACTTTTGTGCCCTTATTCTACCCTGGTGCTTCAATCAGGCCAGATTGGCACCCAGAGGAGAGTGAGGAGTACTGAGAGGGGTCTGGAGACCCTCTAACAGACCAGTTAGAGTATGACCCGGAATGGCGAGAGGAACTGGGGGAAGCCAGCGGTCTGGATACTTCCCCAGACCTTGGCATGTTTCTCCTTCTACCATGGCTATGGAGGAGGGAGCTTCTTACGCAGTGGTGTTGCGTTGGGGGGCCGAGGCTCTTAACCTCGAGCTACCTACAGTGGCAGTCAGGACTAAACTCCTGACAGAGGTGCTTCAGCCAATTGATGGACAGAATGCAGAACAATGTCATACATTCACCCCAGTACTGAGATCTGGGCCTAAATCCATTGTTTGTTTGCTCACCATGCCATTCCAGTTTGGACCCAGCCATATGCAAATCAGTCTTGACCCTGTGCCCAATGGAACAGTCCAGCCCAAACTGCCAGGCCAGGTGCTTCAGCCGGCAGCGAGCTCTTCGGAGCACCTGCTGACTTTCAATGAAGCCCTATCCGACATCCTTTTGGGCACATGGTCTAGGCCCAACACTGGGGCTCCTGTGGATAGGATGATTACCCGATGCCACTGCCCAGCCCCGGGCGGCCCCACTTTCCTCTCCCAACACTCCACCCCTGGAGCTTGGTGGTCCAAGCCTCCACATCCAAAGGTGCATTCCCTAATGCACCACCCAATAGGGAATCCAAAAAGCTGGACCATCTTGGGAAGAAGATGTTTTCTTCCTCCAGATTTGGATTGCTGTCGGTAAACACTGTATGTCTGTTGGGCCGTTATACCCACTCAGTGTGGGATACGGTGGCGCAGGTGCTGCCCCAGTGCCCGGAGGAGGCCCGGGCCGTACTCTCCCGTACAGTTGCCGAGGGGAAAGACACAGCAAAGTTTACCATCTGCTGTGGACTAGACACTGCCGACTCGCTAGGTAGGACTATTTCAACGTTGGTAGCCCTTCAACGCTAGGCCTGACAGAGATCGACTGGCTTTTCTGGTGATGTCCAAACTACCCTTATGAAACAAAATTAGCGATGCATAGGAAATAATAACAATCTATTTAAAGGAGCGAGAAAAATAAATTATCCCTTCCTACTTGAATTCTACCATATCACAAAATAATCTCTACTTTATATTAATCCAAAATCAAACTGAAGGATACCAAAAAATGACTAATTCGTTTTTTTTTTATTATTATATTTTGAGAACTGTTCTATTTTTTCATAGACAGAAAGAATTTTTTTTTTTGGTTTTACAAAACAATACGCATATACAAACTCTACATACATATACACACATATATATTTCTCACAAAAATATACACAATATTTACATTGACAAACTGACACATATATTCGACCTTTTTATGTGCTATAGCCCAATTGTTTAACAAAGAGGATGCTTTACTCCAGTATAAACCAGCATGCCATGCCACCCCAGTACCATTGGATGTCGGAGGATCATCTGGCCCTTCTCCAACAGGAAGTTATGGCTTTCTTGGCCAAGGGAGCCATTGAGCGAGTTCCTGCCCCAGAAGTAGGTTGTGGTTGCTACTCCAACTACTTTCTTGTGCCCAAGAAGGACAAAGGCCTGCATCCTGTCTTGGATCTCAGTAACGTCAACCGCTTCCTCCGGAAGGAGAAGTTCAAAATGTTGACGCTAGCTCAGGTCCAGTCTGCCCTCGACCATGGAGACTGAATGGTAGCATTGGACTTGCAGGATGCCTAGTTTCACATCCCCGTCCTGCCAGCCCACCGGTGTTATTTGCATTTCACGGTAGGCCACGAGCATTTTCAGTTTTCTGTGCTCCGCTTTGGCCTTACCAGCGCCCCTCTGGTGTTCATGAAAGTGATGGCGGTGGTTGCAGCTCATCTGCGCAGATCAGGGGTTCCAGTCTTCCCTATCTGGACGACTGGCTGTTGAAGGCAGCTCGCCCCAGGCTGTCGTCTCCCACCTCCAGACTACAGCCAACTTCCTGCATTCGCTGGGGTTCTCAATCAACATGCCGAAGTCGCACCTGACTCCCTCTCAGAAGCTCCTATTCGTCTAAGCGGTTCTGGACACAACACAGTTTCTGGTCTATCCCCAACAATGAGTCTGGGATATTCGGGCTATGATTCGGATCTTTCAGCCTCTATCCCGGGTTTCGGTCAGGGTGACTGTCCGGCTACTGGGCCTGAAGGCCTCCTGCATCCTGCTGGTGGATCATGCCAGATGGCATATGTGGGCTCTGCAGTGGGACCTGAAGTTCCAGTGGGCACAACATCAGGGGAACCAGTCCGATTGCATCCTGATCTCGGAGGGCACTGCATACCAATTGCAGTGGTGGCTAACGAACCAGGATTGGATCGCCGGCAGATCCCTCTCCTTTTCCCAACCAGAGTTCACAGTGGTGACTGATGCATCACTTCTGGAATGGGGCGGCCACATGGGGGAGGCGGAGATCAGAGGCCTTTGGTCTCCGGCGGAGTCTGGGCTTCTGGGCTTCTGGGCTCGATATCAACCTTAGGGAGCTTCGGGCGATACGTCTTGCACTCAAAGCATTCTTTCCCTCTGTCCGGGGATGAGTAGTGCAGGTGTTCACGGACAACAACACCGCCATGTGGTACTGCAACAAACAGGGCGGGTGGGGTCATGGACCCTATGTCAAGAGGCTCTCCATCATGGCTGGAACATCAGGGTATACCCCTGGTGGTTCAACACCTGGCAGGTTCGCTGAACGCCATGGCGGACAAACTCAGCCGAAGGGGCAGGATGGATCACGAACGGCGTCTTCACTCGGAGGTGGTGCAAGGTCTCTTTCAACGGTGGGGACAGCCTTGGTTAGATCGATTTGCCATCGAAGAGAACGCGCAATGTCAGCAATTCTGCGCGTTGGAATTTCCAAGGCGACACTCACTCGGCGATGCTTTTCGTCGCGAGTGGAGTTGCCGTCTTCTATACCCCTTTCGCCTTTCCGCCTATACCACTTCTGCCCAGAGTGCTGAAGAAGATCGGACGCGACCGGGCCGAGGCCCGGGCCCAAATCATTCTTGTGGCTCCAGATTGGGCATGAAGGGTCTGGTATACCGAGCTATTACACATGGCCATCTATCCTCTGATCAGGCTGCCTCTTCAGGAGGAACTTCTGTTGCAGCAGCAGGTGACGGTCCTCTACCCGAACCTGTCCAGCCTCCACCTCCTTGCGTGGAGATTGAGCGGCGACAGTAGACCGCTTTGACCTTCCTCCCGAAGTCTGTGATGTTATCTTGGCAGCCAAGCATCCCTCCACAAAGATGGTATACGCCTATAGATGGAACAAATTTATGGCATGGTCCACAGCAAAGGCTGTGGATCCCCCATTCCGCCCCTCTTTCTGAGGTTCTTTTGTTCCTCCTTTCTTTGGCCCAGCAGGGCTCTGCTCTGGGCACTCTAGAGGGCTACCTCTCGGCCATTTCAGCTTTTCTTAGGCTTCCTGATCAGCCTTCTCTTTTCAAGTCCCCTGTTGTAAATTGCTTCCTTAAAGGCTTTACTCATCTTTTCCCTCCTGTTCCCTTCGTAATGCCCCAGTGGGACTTGAACTTGGTTCTTACATATCTTATGTGAGCTCCCTTTGAGCCACTACATAACTGTCCTCTCAGGCTTCCGACCTTAAAAACCGCCTTTCAGTTGGCCATCACCTCTGCGCCCAGGGTGAGTGAGCTCCAAGCACTTTCTTCTAAGCCTCCTTTTCTGACTGGTCATCCGGACAAAGTTGTCCTTCGGACTCGTACTTCCTTCCCAAAGTGGTTACTCCTTTCCATATTGGACAGACCATCACTTTGCCCACCTTCTTTCCCCCTCGGCATCCTTCCAAAGAAGAAGTGAGGCTCCACCATCTGGATCCAAAGCGTGCGCTTTCCTTTTACTTGGATCGCACAAAACAATTCCGGGTGCATGACTAGCTCTTTGTTGGCTATGTGGGCGCCAAAAAAGGTCAGGGCGTGCACAAACTGACCATTTCTAGATGGGTCTTTTTGTGCATTAAAGCTTGTTATTCTTTGGCAAAGAAGGAGCCTCCAGTGGGATTGCGCACCCATTCCACCAGGGCGACGGCAGCTACCACGGGAAACATCCTTTACACTGCGGATGTTTCAAAGCAGTGCTGTCACTACGCGTCCTTTACAACGCAAGTCGTAACCACGACTTGCGCTGGAGGGCGCTACAGGATTAAGAATAGTATATTTACTATTCCAACACCTTCCCTAGTGTCTACGGGGACTGGTGTTAGAATAGTAAATTATACTATTCTCGATCCGCGCCCCCAACGCAAGTCGTTGTCACGACTTGCGTTGTAAAAGACGCGTTGTAACAGCACGCGTTGTGACGGTACGCGTCGTAACGTCATACATCCAGCTACCACTGCTTTGTAACATGGAGTCCCACTTAATGACATATGTCTGTGGTTCTGTGGTTCCGTAGATTCTGAACCTGTTCAATAAAGGTCGTCGGATATAGACGATTTTGGTGTCAGCGGACCGCAAAGGACGAGTGCGGTATGTACGAGTGTTTTTGTAATAATCGATCAATGAGAACACTACACGGCAGCCATTTTTTGTGGTTGCCCTCACATAGGCCGATGACTGCGGCCGAACAAGTCTTTGGGACACGTACACCTTTAGCTGACTTCTGAGTGACCTGAACGAACTGACTCCCTTGCCCGAGGCTGACCTCGTTGAGCCAGTTCCTTGTTAAGCAGCTGGTCAGATAGAGATCAAAGAGCAGGACATTGCTGAGTTTATGGTACATGCACACACCCTTCTATCTTGCTTGTCATCTGCTTCTGTTCCTTCCTTTATGGCTTAATTACTGATATGGGTTGAGGTCTTTATGATGGGTCCGTCCGGCCTGTTCGAGCAGGAATGTTGAATTTTGCTTGGTCATTTCTGGTGGGCTGGACAACAGAAAGTGGGATTGTCGTCATGCGATATGTTTGAAATGTCACCCTCCAATTGGTCAGTTTATATGTAACCGATGCTAGCCAGGAATGTGATTTTTAGCATAAAAGACGATGCTCCGCTCTATGACTTTGTGCAGTCTCTAGCGAACCACCCGTGTTGTGCTTCGTAGACCTCTGTTCCTGGTTGCAGCCAATAAATTTGGTCTTTGACGTCATCAAGAAGTGTCCCGTGTCTCTGTTTGCCAAGGCAGGGTAACTCGAAGACATCTGGCATTTTCCCTGGCGCCGCTGGGTTCTAAAACCCGGTTCTTCAGTTGGCGCCCAAAGTGGGGCGACTTCAGCGGTACCGGTCCAAGCCTGAAGATCGTGAGGAGCTTCGTGTGAAAATTCTGGAGGAAGGCCTGCCACTTCATCGACCCCTGTATGTCGTCGTGGTCCGAAAGTCTTTGCTGCGAGGTTCCCCGCTTTCCGACGGCTACGAAGGACTGCTGCCCTGACTGTCGCCCTGTCTTGGAGCCATTAGATGATTTGTAGAGCGAGACGATAAACGGGTCTTCTGATGACGCCATCGACATTTCAGTTAAGTATGAGTGGAGCTTCTCCCAGTCCTTAGTTTTGTTTTGGTATCCCTTCGGGATTCTTTGATTTGGTACCTGCAGGCCCCAAAGCCGAGGGACTTGTGTATTCATGAGACTATCGTTTTTGATATTCCCTTGAAGTTTGAAGCTAGACTAGTGAGCGAAGATGCCTGGTCTTAGCAGACTTGGAAAGATATTTTGTTGTGGTTGTAAAAGGGATTCCCAATTGGAGGATTCGTGTCCGGTTCCTCCGATTGGAACTCCGACCTATGAACTCTATATAAAAAATGGAGTGGGCCCTATCACGTATAATGAAGTATGGATCAAATATACCAGGAAAGACGGTGTCCTACAGTGGCCCCGTTATGGTAGCTTTGAAACAGAGATTTTAGATAATCTCGAAGTTAAACTGTTCAAGAAGAAAGCCCGGCCGGCGATGTTTGACTCTTTCCGCTTATGGCGAAAGGAAGCCAAACAGAAAGAAATTAAGTTAGCGAAACGAAATAAACGAGAACGTGGTATGTCAATGGTGCAAGTGCTATACAGTTTAGGGATAATGAAGAAGAACAAGAAAGCGAACAGATGCTTAGGCAACGTAAGTTAGCGGTAGACAAGTGCTATCCAACTTTGCCACCTCAACAGCAAGAAGAGAAGAAAGATCTTGCGAAAGATCCTTTAATGTCGCACCTATTGAGTTCGCCACCCCCTTATGTGCAGAGTGCTACAGCACCTCCACAAGCTATAGTTGTGCAACCTCCGGTTGTTTTGCCTCCTGTGGTTCCTCAACAGCCAGCTCCTCTTCCGTTGGCTCCTATACCTTTGGCGCAGCCTTCTCAAGGGCCGCCGACTTTGCTACCTCCTTCGTCTGCTACTCCTACGCCTGTCTTGTTTACTCCCCCTGTTACTGTTCCGACTTTGGTTTCTTCTCATTCTGCTTTGTCTCCTGTTCTTTTGTCAACTTCTCCTTCTGCTCGACAGAGAATGACTGATGCTGTTGCTGGTCTCTTCTCTCCTCTTTTGGGTTCATTGGGTATGTCTCCTGTTGTAGAGCGTAAGCAATTGCGTAGCCAATTGCCTGGTCCTGATGAACGGACAGTGTTAGATCACTTAGCGCGTAAATGGGTTACGTATCCTTTGCACTATGATCTTGAGTGTGTTATGGATGTTTTTCGTCAATGGGAAGCACCGAAACAAAGATATGTTTTCGATATGATGTGTTCTTTCCTTCACGAACAATGGGAAGATGGTGAAGTAGGACAAACTCCGTCTGAGTTGTACCATATACGTTCTGAGTTTGCGAAAGGGACTGTTGTGGGTCTTGGGGTTGAGAAAGCAGTTGCGACGTTGTTGTCGTTTAGGAGTGAGTCTCCTTCTCAGCGACTGTTTGAGCCTGATTCTTCGGTTAGGAGAAAGGCGCGACAATATCCGATGCGAGAGGTTCCTCCAGTTTGAAGACCTGGTGATGCAAATGCTGTTCCAATTATTCCGCCACATTTTCAGCGAGTTTGGGTACATGTTCCATGGAAGCGTGCTGAAGTTTTAGCCCTTAAGCAGACTTTGCCTGATCCACGTAAAAATCCTGCAGGGTACTATAAGGAATTATCTCAAACTGCGGATTCATGTATTATGAATCTAGCCGATATAGACATGTTCTTTGGGAATGTTGTTCCACAGCCTATATGGGGATTGATTCGTCATACGGATCATGCACAGGAATTAGGTGATACATGGAATAATCTTAGAGCCGCAGATAATAGACAAGTAGGTGGTGCTAAACCAGAGGATGTAATTACTGATCTCCCTGGTAGGATTATTGATTATATGAAGACTTTGATGCCTGCTATGCGTGTTAATTGGGACAAGTTGTCTGCGTATAAGCAGAAGAAAGACGAGACTGTGTCTGACTTTTTCACTAGATTCGAAGAGACGTTTACTGACCATAGTGGTCAGGACATGAGTACAGAAGGTGGTCAACGGTTGTTCGTTGACAAGTTTGTGCATAATTTGCTTCCCGACTTGTGTAATAATTTGAACGATTCTGAGAGTGCTTGGGCTGCTTCTACGTCAGCGCAGATTTTGGCTACTGCCCAGTACTATGAGAATAGAAATAAGGATGAGATAGAGAAAGCGGATAGGAAGACTAAGGAATTGAAGACTAAAGTTCTTCTACAGCAAGCTTATCCGCCCCGTAATAATCAGCGCGATTATCAGCAACCTCAGCAATATCAGAGAAACTCACAAAGGTTTGAGTCTTCTCAACAGCGTTTTCCCGTAGGCCCTAATCAGTGTGCGTATTGCAAAGAAGAGGGTCATTTCAAGAGTAGTTGTCCGGTTCTGTTACAGCATGCAAATGGTGCTTCTCGTGTGAGAGATCGTGGTGTTCAGCAAGCTCCTAGAGGTAGAGGACGTGGTGTGTTTCCTCAGAATGCGCGTTCTTTGCCTCCACAGAATTCTATGAATAGCTTTGATCAGCAGAATGGTGCGTCTGGTAGGACGGCACAGTACTATGCGGACGATTACTATGTTGAAGGTGAGAATGTGGATGGTAATGATTGCTAGGACAGCCATAGACAAAGAGAGGGAGTTGTTTCAGTTCCAGTAGATCAGAGTGGACCTTATGTTGAAGTGATTGCATCAGGTGTGTCAGAGCCTTTTCTGTTGGATACTGGTGCTGCGAAGAGTTCTATTATGCACTCTAAACTCCCTGGTGCTCCTTTGTCTGGCTTAACGAATGTTTCAGTAGGTTTTTCTGGCGCCCCGGTTACGAATCCGATTTCTAGTCCATTGTCTATTTCTGTTGGACCTTGTGAATTCGAAGCACCCCTCATTCTAACGACAGGTTGTGGTGAGAACTTGTTGGGATTGGACTTGTTGAAGAGATTGTATGCGACGCTACATTGTTCTCCTTCAGGAGTACATCTTACATTGGGTAAGAGAGTGATCTCTCCGATGTATTTATCTAAAGATCGTCCCTGATTCTCTTTGGGCTACTGGTCCTAATGATGTGGGTCTCCTAGAGATTCTGCCATATGTTGTGACGTTGAAAGCGAATGCTAGATTGCCACGTATTCCGCAATATCGAATTTCCAGTGATGGTGAACGAGCACTTTTGGAGATCATCTATGATCTGATTGTGAAAGGTGTGGTTGAGGAAACGAGAGGTAATGTATGCAATAGTATGGTTTTGCCTGTTCTGAAAAGAACGGATTCTTCACAGCCTCCTGTATATAGATTTGTGATCGATCTCCGCGAGGTGAATAAGATCGTTGTTCCGCAATTTCCTGTTGTGCCTGATATCACCGCTTTACTGACTTTGATCCCGGCTACAGCCACATGGTTTTCGGTGATTGACTTGAAGAATGCTTTCTTCAGCATCCCGATTGCCGTGGAGAGTAGGGATATCTTTGGCTTCTCTTTAGGAGGACGAAGTTTACGGTTTAAGCACGCTCCTCAAGGCTATTGTGAAAGTCCATCGATCTATAGTCAGGCTTTGAAAGCACAACTTGATTTGCTTGTTTTATCTGATGGTGCTGCTCTTATTCAGTATGTTGACGATCTGTTATTTGCTGCTGACAATGAAGAGATCTGTAGAGAGGCTACTTTGTCGTTGTTACGTCATTTATCTGATTTCCATCATAAGGTTTCTCTATCAAAGTTGCAATATTGTCGACAAGAAGTTACCTGCTTAGGTCACCTCTTATCGAAGGAGGGAAGGAAACTGACCCCAGAAAGAATTCAAGCGATTGCCAAAATGAGTGTGCCTACGACACAGAGAGAAGTACGTGCTTTCCTAGGTATTACGTCGTACTGTAGACGGTGGATCCCTAATTTTTCATTGCTTGCGAAGCCTTTGATAGCTCTTACTGTTAAGGATACTCCAAATCCTATTCCTTGGACTGACAAATGTCAGAAGAGCTTTTCAGAATTGTGCGATGCGTTGTGTTCGGCTCCTGTCTTGGGTACTCCCGACTACAGTAAGCCTTTTACATTATATGTCCACGAGAGAGAGGGATGTGCATTGTCGGTTTTGACTCAGCAATTTGGCGATAAGCAACGTCCATGTGCTTATTTTTCGGCGAATTTGGATCCCGTAGCTAGAGCATTGCCGAGTTGTTTGAGAGCTACAGCAGCAGCGGCTGTTTCGATTCGACAGTCTGCTGGTTTGGTTATGGACTATACACTAATTGTGATGGTTCCACATGCAGTGGATACCTTGTTGAATCGTACCAAGACACAGCACTTAACTAGTGCTCGGTTGTCGGGTTATGAATTGACACTGTTAGCATGTCACATACATATAACGAGATGCAACACTTTGAATCCAGCTACGTTGTTGCCGATTTCAGTTGAGACAGATGTTATTGAACAGCATGATTGCTTCCTTAGGACAGAGGAAGAAACGAAAGGGAGGATATATCTTAGGGATACTCCTCTTCCAGAGTGTGGTGGTACCTTATGGGTTGATGGTTCGTGCTTTAAGCTTCCGAATGGTGATACGACTGCGGCATATGCTGTTACGACATTGCATATGATTGTTGAAGCTGCACGTATCCCACATAATTCAGTGCAAGCAGCAGAGTTGATTGCATTAACGAGAGCGTGTGTGTTGTCGAAAGGAAAGCGAGTGACTGTGTATACCGATAGCCAGTACGCGTTTGGTGTGGCTCATAGTTTTGGACGTTTGTGGAAAGAGCGTGGGTTCCTGACTTCGCATGGAACTAAGATTCAGCATGGTCAATTGGTGAATGAACTTCTTGAATCTCTTACTTTGCCGTTGCAAGTCGCGATTGTAAAATGCAGTGTGCATAAGAAAGTTACGGATGATGTTGGTCGTGGTAATGCGTTTGCAGATGAAGTCGCGAAAGAAACTGCGAGAAATGTGATGAGTCGAATGTATGTTGCGGGTCCGGCGAGATGGGTTCCAGATAGAAGTATGTGTGAAGACACGATTGAGAGTGTGAAATCCATCCAAGCTGAAGCTACAGAGAAAGAGTTGAATGAATGGAGAGAAAGCAAGGGTAAATTGGATTCGAATGGTTGTTGGACTGAGTTGTCAGAGCATCAGAGATGGTTGTTACCCGATGCGTATGTACTTCCAGTGGTTACGATGGCTCATGGATTGGCACATATCAGTGTAAAAGGGATTTGCAAGTTGTTAGCTCCAGTATGGCAGAATGCTGGTATTCCTAAGTGTGTGGAGAATCTGGTTAAGAATTGTATGGTGTGTTTGATGTACAATCCTGGTAAGGGAATTCCAACTCCAGCTGGTCATTTTGCTCCTCCAACGTATCCGTTTGAGGCTTTGCAGCAAGATTTCATCCACATGGAGAGGTGCAACAACCTGAAATACGTCTTAGGGGTTGTTTGCTCTTTTTCTAGATGGGTGGAAGCCTACCCTTTGAAAGATAATACTGCCTTGTCCCCAACGAAAGTCCTTATTAAGGAATTCTTCCCTAGGTTTGGTTTGCCGAGAATGATCTGGAGTGACAATGAGAGTGAATTTGTGGGTCAAGTGATGAAGAGAGTATGTGATGGATTAGGTATCAAGCAGAAGTTCCACGCTGCAAATCATCCCCAATCAGCTGGTTTAGTCGAGTGCTATAATGGCACTCTTAAGTTGACATTTTCTTCTTCTGTAAATTTTATTGTGCACAATGGAAAAGGTTTTTAATTGCGCTTTTACGTTCGCACAATTTTAGACAATGTCGCCTGGCCTTGCATTTTTTACGTATGGTGTCTGATCCTTTGACCTGTAATACTGCTTCCTCCTTTTTATGCATGTGTTTGAAAACGAGGACATTGTGTATTGACTGACATTTATGAACTGCTTCTTTCCGAATGGTGATACGACTGCGGCATATGCTGTTACGACTTTGCATATGATTGTTGAAGCTGCACGTATCCCACATAATTCAGTGCAAGCAGCAGAGTTGATTGCATTAACGAGAGCGTGTGTGTTGTCGAAAGGAAAGCGAGTGACTGTGTATACCGATAGCCAGTACGCGTTTGGTGTGGCTCATAGTTTTGGACGTTTGTGGAAAGAGCGTGGGTTCCTGACTTCGCATGGAACTAAGATTCAGCATGGTCAATTGGTGAATGAACTTCTTGAATCTCTTACTTTGCCGTTGCAAGTCGCGATTGTAAAATGCAGTGTGCATAAGAAAGTTACGGATGATGTTGGTCGTGGTAATGCGTTTGCAGATGAAGTCGCGAAAGAAACTGCGAGAAATGTGATGAGTCGAATGTATGTTGCGGGTCCGGCGAGATGGGTTCCAGATAGAAGTATGTGTGAAGACACGATTGAGAGTGTGAAATCCATCCAAGCTGAAGCTACAGAGAAAGAGTTGAATGAATGGAGAGAAAGCAAGGGTAAATTGGATTCGAATGGTTGTTGGACTGAGTTGTCAGAGCATCAGAGATGGTTGTTACCCGATGCGTATGTACTTCCAGTGGTTACGATGGCTCATGGATTGGCAAATATCAGTGTAAAAGGGATTTGCAAGTTGTTAGCTCCAGTATGGCAGAATGCTGGTATTCCTAAGTGTGTGGAGAATCTGGTTAAGAATTGTATGGTGTGTTTGATGTACAATCCTGGTAAGGGAATTCCAACTCCAGCTGGTCATTTTGCTCCTCCAACGTATCCGTTTGAGGCTTTGCAGCTAGATTTCATCCACATGGAGAGGTGCAACAACCTGAAATACGTCTTAGGGGTTGTTTGCTCTTTTTCTAGATGGGTGGAAGCCTACCCTTTGAAAGATAATACTGCCTTGTCCCCAGCGAAAGTCCTTATTAAGGAATTCTTCCCTAGGTTTGGTTTGCCGAGAATGATCTGGAGTGACAATGAGAGTGAAT
Source organism: Lissotriton vulgaris (assembly GCF_964263255.1). Classification (NCBI taxonomy): domain Eukaryota; kingdom Metazoa; phylum Chordata; class Amphibia; order Caudata; family Salamandridae; genus Lissotriton; species Lissotriton vulgaris. The sequence goes on from NC_141696.1 coordinate 1,174,748,440, forward strand.
TTGTGGGTCAAGTGATGAAGAGAGTATGTGATGGATTAGGTATCAAGCAGAAGTTCCACGCTGCAAATCATCCCCAATCAGCTGGTTTAGTCGAGTGCTATAATGGCACTCTTAAGTTGAAATTAGCTAAGATTCAAGCGAGCTCTGGTTTACAATGGCCAGATGCTTTGCCATTAGCTCTTCTCTCCACTAGAATGACTGTGCATTCACGAATGGGTCTTAGTCCGTACGAGGTAGTGTTTGGTCGCCCGGCAAATGTTTGGGGAGTGCTGCGGCCGACAAAGTTTAGTGAGATAGAACATCCTGTGTTGCTTGACTACCTGTATGAATTGACGGCTAAATTGCGTGTTTTGCATCAACAGGTTCATGATTCACTGCCACAAGCTTCTGAAGATCCAGGACACGTAATTGAACCTGGCACCTGGGTGCTGGTGAAGAATTCCCAGCGGACCAAGAACGATCAGCCCCGCTGGAACGGCCCGTATTTAGTTCTGTTGTCCACCCGTTCTGCAGTACGAGTGCACGGTACAAAGAACTGAATCCACGGCGTACATTGTAAGAGGGCTCCTTTGCCTCTGCCGTACGACCGGTGGGTCCAGAAAGGACTTCCTGATTCTGAAACTGAGACCGTGCCTCGTTTTCTGCCTTTCAGCGATGCCCGTTTGATTGGAACGAACACTGAGCAAGAAAGTGACGATCTTCTTCAAGAAGCTGTGCCTCCATTGAATCGTATGAACACTGTTGAACCTGAGTTATTATTCCGTGAACAGACATTGCCTGGCAAAGAGCGTTCTAATTTGCGACCGAGAGTCGCTGGACTAATAAAGCACTGAGATTCTTTCTTTTACTGATATTTTTAAGGTTAGCTCTCCTCCGAGGAACTATTTTGATTTTTGTTTTTCGAACCGCAATCCGGGTTCAGCTGTAGGGTTGCGGTGTCAAGTCTTTGGAGTGCAAGCCGAAGACGTTAGGTCGACGGTTCTGCTTGGTCTAAGGGAGTTGCCCTGGACTGACAGACGCGTTCCTTAGCACAGAACACCCTACCGACGCGAGCAGCAATTAGAGAGGATGGAGTTTTTCGAGATGGAGAGACCTGTTGAAAGAATAAGCTTTAAGAGTAAAATATGTAAATTAATGAGCAGAAAACGTTTTTTAATATTGTGTTTGCTTATATTGCTTAGCTTAATGATATTTTTAATTGGATATGTGACATTCTCTTTTCAAGTGACGTTCATGCCCACTATGCAACCTATGCCTCCTCCTACTGTTTCTTCGCATTCTTTTCACCCTCTGCCCGAACATGAAATTGTTAGAAGATTGGAATTTGCTAATAATTCCTTTGGTCAACTCCTGTATCAACACCAGCTAGTAATGAACACGACAAATTGTTGGGTTTGTGGCCTTATGCCCCATACTACCGATAAAGGTATTCCTTACCTGGTTTTGCCTTTTAGCTACAATGGTTCTATTTGGGCATATAGAACGATGTTCATTTATGCTCATGGAGTCTATCCCCAACGTTCCCTGAAAGATAGTCCGAAGACTAGTGCTCTGGTCAAGGGTATAGTCGATGATTAGGGGAATTAGTTCGTATGAGACTATCCCGAGAGATGAGACACAAGCATACATTGGTTGGAACGTTACTGGATACGTAGTTAGTCTGAGTGTTAACCAGCGAGCGAAGAAATCCCCTCCGATTTGGATAGTGCCCCATCAGGGTCATTATTGTCTGCAAGGTAATGGCAAGAAACCGAGAGCTCAGTAAGGGAAGAGTTTTTGAACTGAGACTTATGTTTTTGCGTCTCAGACTTCCCCAGCGTTCCTAGCAGCTAAGGGTACCTATTTCATCTGTTACGATAAAGCGTACACATGGTTGCCCCCTGACTTTTCGGGCACATGTTTTGTTTCGTTCCTGTTGCCTCCCACATTTACAGCTGCAGCAGATTACCATAAGACGAGAGTTGCTAGAGGTGTCTTCAGTAAGGAAGATACCGCAGGACAAGAATTGGGAGATTTCTTTAAGGGTTTTCTGCCGTTCTGAGGACCTATGGCTAATAGCAGGAACATTCGACAGTTGACGAGAGTGGTTGAGTCCACCATAGTCGAAACTGCCGGTGCCCTTAGTAACTTGACTGCTGAGCTCCAGTCGGATCGACTTATGACTCTTCAGAACAGAGTTGCGCTAGATGTCATACTTGCAGATAGAGGTGGGGTGTGTAAATTGATTCAATCGAGCTGCTGCGTTTTCATTCCAGACAACGCTCCAACAGTTTTCCAGGCCATTTCCAGACTACATAAGATCTCCGAGTTTGTACATATAGACGAGGGAGATTGGTCGTTGATGGGATGGTTTTGGGGATTGTTATCCACGTGGTGATGGAAGATTCTGATGGTCATTGGGATGATCTTAGCTATCCTTTTCCTGTTCTGTCTTTGCGTACAGTGTGCTCCTGCTATATGTGGCCTTTGTGCTACTTTGTGTACGAGGAGACCTGTCCAGAGAGAGTTGCTAAGTACTAGGATGATGCTACAGCAACATCTTGATGATCTGATGAATATAGACCTGGATTCAGACTGACATGGGTTTGGGTTTGTTGCCTTGTAAGGGCAAAAGGAGGGGCTGTGGTTCTGTGGTTCCTTAGATTCTGAACCTGTTCAATAAAGGTCGTCGGATATAGACGATTTTGGTGTCAGCGGACCGCAAATGACGAGTGCCGTATGTACGAGTGTTTTCGTAATAATCGATCAATGAGAACACTACGTATTCATAGATTTTGTCTGAACCCTCGGGTTCCATTTTGTGTACGGCAGCCATTTTGTGTGGTTGCCCTCACAAAGGCCGATGACTGCGGCCGAACGAGTCTTTGGGACACGTACACCTTTAGCTGACTTCTGAGTGACCTGAACGAACTGACTCCCTTGCCCGAGGCTGACCTCGTTGAGCCAGTTCCTTGTTAAGCGGCTGGTCAGATAGAGATCAAAGAGCAGGACATTGCTGAGTTTATGGTACATGCACACACCCTTCTATCTTGCTTGTCATCTGCTTCTGTTCCTTCCTTTATGGCTTAATTACTGATATGGGTTGAGGTCTTTATGATGGGTCTGTCTGGCCTGTTCGAGCAGGAATGTTTAATTTTGCTTGGTCATTTCTGGTGGGCTGGACAACAGAAAGTGGGATTGTCGTCATGCGATATGTTTGAAATGTCACCCTCCAATTGGTCAGTTTGTATGTAACCGATGCTAGCCAGGAATGTGATTTTTAGCATAAAAGACGATGCTCCGCTCTATGAATTTGTGCAGTCTCTAGCGAACCACCCGTGTTGTGCTTCGTAGACCTCTGTTCCTGGTACCAGCCAATAAATTTGGTCTTTGACGTCATCAAGAAGTGTCCCGTGTCTCTGTTTGCCAAGGCAGGGGAACTCGAAGACATCAGGTGTTTTCCCTGGCGCCGTTGGGTTCTAAAACCTGGTTTTTCATGTCAGGCAGCTACGTGGGCATCACTGCACACATTCACAAGGCACTAATGCCTGGACAGCCAAGTCCGCAGAGAGGGCTTATTTGGCTGTTCTGTTCTCCAGGACTTCCTGGTGTGAACTTAGGGTGCAGACCCACCTCCCGGGTTGGTATTGCTGGGGTATCTATTCTAAGGTAAGGAATCTATAACTAACTGTTTCTTTCAGCTGAGCAAGTTACTTACCTTCGGTAACAATATATCTGTAAGAAACATAGGTTAGTTATAGATTCCTTACCGCCCCACCCATCCTCCCCGTTCTGCAAACTGACTTTTAGGGTTAAGGACTTCCTTTCAGGGCCTTAGTTTTGTGCAACAGTGGTCAGTGTCTTGCATGGGTCTGCGCTTCTGGCATGGAAAGTCTTGTACAGAACTGACGTCAGTGCGCGAGGGCTGCCTCTATGTAGCTACTGTGATATCATCCCGGCGACCATGACGCCAACGACGAACGCGGAGTCGACCGACGCCATCTTTCGACGTGCAGGGGTAATGCTGACAAAAAACTTTCCAGACCCAGGCTGATGCCTGGAGGTAATTTGAAGGTATGGAATCCATAACTAACCTATGTTTCTTACAGATATATTGTTACCGAAGGTAAGTAACTTGTTCTTTATGGGGATCTGCTTTCTTACTGTTAAAAATTGGGTCTCTACTTGGCAGTTGTTTGCACCCTGTCCAAGTAGGGACCCACGATCCTAGTCAGGTAAGTGTAGTACACACTAAGTTTACCTGTGCTCATCCTAGAATAGCTCGACACAGAGCAGTCAGGCTAAACTAAAGAGGCAATGTGTAAAGTATTTGTACTCACACACACACACCCACACACAACCACACACACACACAACCACAACCAAACCCCCAACCACAACCACACACACACACAACCAACCACAACCACACACACACACACACACACAACCACACACACACAACCACACACACACAACCACACACACAACCACACACATACTCACAACCACACACACAACCACACACACAACCACAACACCACACACAACCGCACAACCATACACAACCACACACATACAACCACACACACAAGCACACACACACAACCACACTCACAAGCACACACACACAACCACACACACAACCACACTCACACAACCACACAACCACACACAAACAACCACACACACACACAACCACACACACACAACCACACACACACACAACCACGCACACGACCACACACACAACCACAACCACACAAACACACACAACCACTCACACACCCAACCACACACACAACCACACACACACACACAACCACACACACACAACCACACACACACACAACCACACACACAACCACACACACAACCACACACACAACTACACACACACAACCACACACCCACAACCACACACACAACCACACACACACAACCACACACACAACCACACACACAACCACACACAACACCACACACAACCACACACACAAAACCACACACACACAACCACACACAAAACCACACACACACACAACCACACATACACACAACCACAACCATGCACACAACCACAACCATGCACACAACCACACACACAACCACAACCAAACACACAACCACAACCAAATACACAACCACACACACAACCACACACAACCACACAGACACAAACACACACACACACAACCGCACACACAACCACAACCACACACACAACCACATACACACACAACCACGCACACAACCACACACAAAACCACACACACAACCACAACCAAACACACAACCACACACACACAGCCACACACACACAACCACACACACACAACCACACACACACACACAGCCACATACACACACAACCACAAACACACACACACAACCACACACACACAACCACAACCACACACACAACCACATACACACCCGACCACACACACACAACCATACACAAACAACCACCCACACACACACAACCACACACACACACACAATACCACACACACAACCAACCACACAACCGAACACACAACCACACACACAACCACACATGCAACCAGAACACCACACACAACCACACACACAACCACACACACACACACAACCACACACACAACCACACACAACCACACACACACACCACAACCAAACAAACAACCACAACCACGCACACAACCACACACAACCACACTCACACAAACACACACACAACCACACACACAACCACAAACAAAACCACAACCACGCACACAACCACCCAGACAACCACACACACACACACAACCAAACACACAACCACACACACAACCACACACACACAACCATACACACACAACCACACACACACACACACACAAACACACAACCACAACCACACACACAACCACATACACACACAACCACACACACACAACCACACACACACACAACCACACACACACACACAACCACACACACACACAACCACACACATAACCACACACACACAACCACACACACAACCGAACACACAACCACACACACAACCACACATGCAACCAGAACACCACACACAACCGCACAACCATACACAACCACACACACAACCACACACACACACAACCACACACAACCACACACACAGAACCACACATACACACAACCACAACCACACACACAACCACACACACAACCACACACAACCACACACAAACACACAACCACACACACAACCACACTTCTACACACTTACCCACAACCACACCCACAACCACACCCACACAACCACACACACACAACCACACACACAACCAATCACAGAGACACACAACCACACACACACACACAACCACACACAATCACACAACAACACACAAGCACACAACCACACACAACCACACACACACAACCACAACCACACATACAACCACACACACACAACCAACCACAACCACACACACAACCATACACACACAACCACAACCACACATACACAACCGCACAACCATACACAACCACACACACACAAAACCACACACACAACCACACACAACCACACACACACACAACCACACACACACACATACAACCACACACAACCACAAAACCACATACACAACCACACACACACACACGAACACACACACAACCACACACACACAACCACACACACACACAACCACACACACACACACACACAACCACACACACAATCACACACACACAACCACACACAACCACACACACACAACCACATACACAACCACACACAACCACAAACGCAACCACACACACAACTACAACCACAACCACACACACAACCACACTTCTATGCACACACACCCACAACGACACACACACACAAAACCACACACACAACCACAACCACACACACAACCACACACACACACACACACATCACACATATACACAACCACACACACACAACCACACACACAAAACCAATCACAACCACACACACAACCATAACCATAACCACAACCACACACACACAACTACACACACATAACCACACACACAACCAAACACACACAACCACACACACAACCACAGAGACACACAACCGCACACACACAACCACACACACACACAACCACACACACAACACACAACCACACACACAACCACACACAAAACCACACACACAACCACACAAACACACACCCCCGGCCACTCACTGTCTATCAGCCTCCTCTCAGCCAGGTAGCATGATCAGTTTCACTTTCACGCGATCGCAATCAGTTTCACTTTCACAGCCGCGTTCGCTGTGAAAGTGTTCGGGTTTCTAGTTTTATTCATTCACTTTTGTTTCCTAGTGCTTGACAATCCAATCTCTACAATATTTAAGCAGCCTGCACGTCTCCTGTCAACCATACCACTCCATGCATTTTCTCTGATCCACATGGCACTGGTGCGTCTAGCCTGGCACACACCGGGTGATGATCTCCGCACCTCCTTCTAGACCCCAGCTCACTACTGTTTGCAGTCTGTCACTCACCCCTCACCTCCCTTGCACTCACCCTTCACCCCTTAGGCATGGCAGTCACTCCTCACACCTGGCACTCACCCTTCTCCCTCTCTGGCACCCAGCATTGACTCTCCGTGACACTCAACTGTCACCTCCCTGACACCCACCCTCGACCCTCCTGGTGCTCATAATTCCCATCCCTGGCACATATCCTTCACCTCCCTGACACTCATCCATATCCCTCCTGGCATTCACTACTCGCCCCCTTGGCACTCACCCTTCACCTCCATGGCAGTAGCCCTTCCTCCCCCTGGCCTAGCAACTACCCTTCACCCGTTGCACTCACCCTTTCCCTCCCTGGCACTCACCTTTGACTCTCCTGACTCTTACATCTCACCTCCATGACACTCAACCTTCATCTCCCTGGCACTCACCCTTCATCCCCCTGACCTGGCACTCAACCTTCACCTCCGTGGCACTAGCCTTTCACCCCCCTGGCCTGGCAGCTACCCCTCACCCCTGGCACTCATACTTCCCCTTCTCTGCACTCACCCTTCCCCTCCCTGGCACTCACCCTTGACCCTCCTGACTCTTACTTCTCATCTCCCTGGCACTCACTCTTCGCCTCCCTGGCACTCACCCTTCACCCCCATGGCCTGACAGTCACCCTTGTCCCTCCTGGCATTCACTCCTCAACTCCCTACCACTCCCCCTTGACCCTCCTGGCACTAGCCCGGTTTCCCCCAAGAACAAAAAATAACAAGCATTGGCATAGCCAATAGATTGCACCTTTGTGACCGTATACGTGTTTAGCCGTGCAACGGTTGATGTTGTTGCACCAAGGATATTGTGCTGCATAACTAAATACTTAGAAGGTCCCAAAAGCGAGACCTATTGGCTATGCCAATGCTTGTATAATATGTTACACCTTAAAGCAGGGGTCTTCAAACTGTGGGGCGCGACCCCCAGGGGGGCCGTGGAGCGATGCAAAGGGGGTCGCACCTTCACAGTCATACTTCTGTCCAGGCCCAAAGGCTTCAGCCCCCCTCCTCCTTCGTCATGTCTCTCAGCCCGGCTGCTGCTGCAGTGCAACTCGATCTGCTGTGGGCTTGGCTGGGCAGTGTCTGGAGTCATCTCTGGCAGGCCCGAATTTTTCACAGGTCTTTAAAGACCATTTGCATATTTACATGCCTTTGTAAACTGGTTACAGAGGCTTAGTTTTTTTCCTGGTTTGAGTACCCCCTGGGCCCTCAAGGTGCCAGTTCCTTACATTTGTATTTTAAATTACTGCTGTAGTGTGAGAATGCATTTAATGAAAAGGAATATAAAGTAGGGTTGCCAAAAGAAAAATGCCTGCCTGTTTTGTTTAAAGAGCCTGCAAAGACCTCCTCATGACACTAAATAGACTTTTAAATACAAAAGTATGTATGCATTAGTTATGTGACTTTTCTGTCTTTTTTCTCTTTGTCAGTTATGGATCATTGAGGCAGCCCTAGAACACAATTAAAAGTGCTATCTATTTATATTTGCTGTTCGAAGTATGCACATAAGTGCTGAAAATACAACTTTAGGTGACTGCTTATTTTTGTACCGACTTGGCCATCAAAATAATCTGCTGGCAACCCTAACCATAGGACTGTAAGTTTGTTTCAGGATCAGCACATTATTTATTTCCTCCACCCTCGATCCCCGATTAATGCCGCAGTAGTTTAACTTAGATCTTAACCCCTTTGCCGCGGGGCTAATTCCCCCGCGGTGCGGGGGGAGGGGGGCCACGCGCAGAGCTGCGGTGCTTGTGACAAGCTTGGCTCTTCACGCTGCACGGTGGCGCTGTGCTCATGACGAGCTGAGCTGGTCATGACCACGCCCGGTTAATGGAAAGCCCAGCACAGCAGGGGAATTATCCCCACGTGGGCTTTCCGCAGCGGTTATGACGAGCTCAGCTCGTCATGAGCACGGCGCCACTGTGCCTCAGGGCGAGCTGAGCTCGTCATGAGCACTGATGTGGTTAAACCCTACGCCGCCGTCAATAACATGTTACTTCAAGTGTCTAGGAATGCACCCTGCCTTCAGACAACTCACTCCTCAATATCGCCCTGCACTCACACTGATCACCATGCACTCACACCATTCACCCTGCACTCCCAGTGATCACAATGCACTCACACCGATCACCATGCACTCACACCATTCACCCGCTCACCCTGCACTCACAGTGATCACACTGCACTCACAATGCACTTGCGCTGTTCACCCTATACCTCACCCTGCAGTCACATGAGTACACTATTCATCCTGCACTCATGTGACACTTCACTCACCTGACCCCCTCACTGCTCAATATGCAACTCACTCAAACAAGCCCATCAGTAATCATACATTCATTCATCCCATTCTGAACTTGCATCCGCACCCAAATTCATATGCCACCTCACTCACCCTGCAGTCACTCCTCGTAACCTACTCTCGCACTTTTGCATCGCTCACCGTGCATTCACATGGGCACTCTTGTCACCCACACAGTGTGCAGAGGGTTAATGTGCCTGCTACAAAGAACGTGTACCGTGCAGGTCACAGAAATGAGAGTGAGTAAACTATGAGTAGCGCTATAAGAAAATTAAATGTTTGTCAGAAAGGTGCTATAGAGAGATGAGGTGCATTGTTGGTGAGTGGCAGCGAAGGAATTCATGGAGAAGGAGGAAACGGGGGTGGGGCACCAAAAAAGACTGTTGCACCGTGTGCAACCAGTGTTAGGACCAGCCCTGGCTGGAAGTATTAGTCCCCTCCGAATTTCTGAACTAGTGACTTCCCTGCTTCTGGCTATTATTATTCTTTACATTTGTTGTGCGCTACTGTTACCAAAAAATGTCCTGGGGCTAATAATCATCTGCTGCATGTAGGCAAATGAGAAACACACAGAAGGAGAAAGTGAACCAGCCAAATTGGGTAACCTACAGAGCATAGAGAAAGGTTTTTATATCTTCCTAAAGGATAATAGATTCTTGGTGGAGCGAAGCAAAGGAGGGTGCAAGTTCCATAACTGCGCAGCCTGCACCAAAACAGCGAGACAGACAACTCATGCCTTCTTGAATTAGGAACAAAAAGCAGAGTGGCACAGGCAGAGAGGAGCACACGGGTCCGACCGGTGTGCTTGGTGAGGAGAGTTGAGAGGATGAGAGAGGACAGCAAGGGAGTGAGAGAATTCGATTGCAGAGAACAGGGATGAGGAGAAATGTGATTTGCCAAAGAGAAGTGTGGACACGCAAGAAGTGAGTGTGAGTCAAAGGTGAGGGCTTCTGTTAGAACAAAGGGGAGATGTGAAAATTGAATGGGGGACTGGAGAGGTCTAAGATACAAATAGATAAAAATTTCAATGGAGAGACGAGATGAATGAGAAGTGCTGAGGGGCACGGGAGGTGACGGGACAAGAGAGGCCATGAGATAAATGTGAGAGACTGTTCGAGATGAGGGCAGTGAAAAGACAAAATGGCAAGAGATGATTAGAGGTGAAGTGAGAGGTTGAATGAGGATAGTTCAGATGTTGTAAAAAGGGGTGAAAGAAAATGGCCTGCAAAGTGAGAGAGGGATGGAAGGGAGGGGGTGAGAGGAAAGCTGCATAGGTAAACTGCTTTACTCTGCACAAAACCGCCAGGTTTTAAAGGGACCCCTGCTTCTCCTGGCCAGGGCCAGGTGAGCTTCTAATCTGGCAGCACATATTCCTGCAGAGTGGAAGGCCCTTCTCAAAGGTTGGCTAGAAATATTTCTGATGTTAACTGCTTTATTTTGGTTATAAACGGGTACTGATGGGGTGAAATCTTTCCTCAGTGTTACTGTGTGTAAAAAATGTCAAAATAATGAAGCAATGCTATCCCAAAATACGCTGCATCACATAACATCACTTACATTTTCTTCCCACACAATTTAGTCAAGCCTGTCGCGTAATTTGGGCCTCACCTGCTTCATAATTCTAGTAGCCCTGCCTACAGGTTTAGAAATTTTTGTCAGGAGGGGGTCCTTACGCCTCAAAATGTTGACAGGGGGTTCTTGGCATCCAAAAGTTTGAAGACCTCTGCCTTAAAGGGTCTAACGGCAACACTAAATTATTGATTAATTTTTATAATAACTCATTTGGAAGTGAAATGTTTAAAGTTGTTGCAATAGTGGAGGAATATATGAATAAGATAATAGGGCTAAGCATGAAGGAACCAATGGTGCTTTGGATAGGAGTCTTTAACGTATATCAATTCGCGTTAACACCAATTTGTGGCTTTGTAGAAGATGGGGAATCAAATATGCATTTTTCCCATAACGCTTATGTAATGTAATGTAATGTAATGTAATGTAACCAGATTTATAAAGCGCATGGTTACCCGGAGGCATCCCAGCGCTAACATGGGAAATGCATTTTTCTAAAAGATTTGGAGATCATGAACCCACGATCTGAATCAACAGGTCTTCCGCTAAATACCTTTTGCTCCTCTACATGTTGTTCCTCAATTGATTTTATAATAGCCTCAGCTAGACTGGGTGAAAAGCTCAACAAAAGGAAAGTTGAATTCCTGGTCTTCAGTGATCATGCAGCTATAACCTGGCATGTGAACTGGCCGGGTATTTTTGGCTCCACTTTTTCACATCTGAAACCCTATATAGCGAAAAAGAATGGAATAACATTGAAGTGGGGGAATATTGATAAGACTGCTGTTATTCCTCATGTAGTTTCAAACTCAATGAAAGAAATAGAAATATGTCTTGACTCAAATCAGGACCCAGGGTCCATCACTAAGGCTTTTGAAACTAATTCGCGAGAACTAAAAAGGAATCTCCCTAAAAATGGAAATGCAAACCTAAGGGACCGAAGTGGTTCGATCGTGATTGCGCTAAAGCACTTTTTAACCTACGTCGATTACTTAAGACCTTACCTAAGAATCCCCAACTTGTAAAATAGGCCCGCTTAACTTATACGGTGGCGAGGAAGAACAGGTTAAAGACATTGAAAGAGGAAACTTGGGATAAATTATTGGTTGCATCCAACACAAATAATGAAAGGGATTTTTGGTTAACGATTAACGCCCCATTTTTAAAATCAAACTCTGAGCCGAATTTGGATACGCCTGTGGACGAGGACTCTTGGGTGGCGCACTTTAGTAATATTTTTTATGCCCCACCTGTAAACACTGAGCTAATGGCTGTAGAGCTGGTCCCATCCTCTAGCACTATTCTTACTAATGATATAGGGAAAGTATGCTTGGCAATGGAGCAATGTACAAGTAATAATGCACAGGGTTTTGATGGCGCTCCAGTAGACTTTTTTACAGATTGCCCTGACTTATGGAGTCCTCTGCTTACTAACATGTTTCATTCTATAGCAAGAGAGGGACCTCCCGCCTCTTGGTTCAAAGCCATTTTAGTACCAATTTTGAAAAAAGGAGAGACGCAAGACCCTAGGAACTATAGACCTATTTCTCTCTTAGATAGCACAGTAAAATTGATCGGGAGAGTGCTATTGAATCGACTGGAAACGTGGGCTTTGACTAATAAGATTTTGATACCAGTACAATACGGTTTCAGAAAAGGGAGAGGCACTCAAGATCAATGCCTAAATTTGAGTCTGCTCATAGCAAAGTATACCCACGCAAAGCAGGGCAATTTATGTCTAGCCTTTATGGATCTTAGCACAGCTTTTGATTGTGTGTCTCACCCACAGCTCTGGAGAATTATGAGGGAAATGAGGGTAGATCAGGCAGTGATCAATTTCATTAGACAACTGTTTTCAAGAGCTGAAGCATGTGTCAGGTATGGCCACAGGGAGAATGTACTAGGGGGTTTCCTGTAACAAGAGGAGTTCGCCAAGAGTGCGTTCTCGCCCCTTTTTTATTCTCGCTTATACAAACGGGAGAGAGTCTAAATTGTTAGATTCAAATATAGATGTGCCAAGAATTGGAAAGTTGGATATCCCAATTTTATTATATGCAGATGATGCAGTTTTAATTGCACGAACAACAAAATCCCTGCAAAAATTGTTAAATACCTATGTGGAATTTATGAAAGGCCTTGATCTCCAGACAAATGAATCTAGGCCATTTGTTTTAATTACAGCGCCAAAGCTGAGCTAACCTCCTTCCTTTTTTATCTCAAAACGTAAAGTGACACAAACAGAGTTCTTCTCATATCTAGGAGTCACTTTTGATTCTAAGGCCTCTTAGAGGAATATGGTAAAGAATCGTGGGGTCTTGTTGGAGAAAAGTGCAAATGCAATACGCTAATTTTCAAATAAGCTGGAAACGAGGAACCTAGATATTTTAAGAAAGGTTTATGGGGCAAAATCTAGGACAGAAGCTACGTATGGTGCAGGGGTGTGGGGCCATGTTACAGTAAAGAGGATACAAACAACAGAGGATTTGTTTTGGAAATCAATGATGAGTCTCCCAATTGGTTGTTCTAATTTTAATCTACACGAAGAATTAGGTATCCCTTACATAACTGATTGGATAAATGTTGCACCTATTCTTTTATGGCACTCAGTATGGTGTAGAGACACAGTTTAACTAACGCAACAAATAATACGGGATTGCTTATCCTTCGAGCATAGGGATAATATTTTATGGTTAAAGTATGTGAAAGATACTTTATATACTCTTGATCTAGGAAGCTTATTTGTATCCCCAGAAAATGTGCCTCTGTCTCTAAAAAAAATTAAAGGCCCGCTTTATAACCACTGCTAAAGATGGGACATTGACTGTCAACCGAAATAAATCTACAGTCAAAGAATATATTGAAGATCCATTGCAGATTGATCTTCCTATTTGGAATTAGTAACAATACCACTGCACAGGTGGGATTTACTCTGTTAAGATTTCGGCTTAACTTTATTACCTGCATGTTGGGCCATCCTGCTGGTATCTTCTCCCCGAAAGAACTCCTGTGTTGCCCATGTGATGACACTTCGCAACAATCTGATTTGCACATTTTCTTCTTCTGTAAATTTTATTGTGCACAATGGAAAAGGTTTTTAATTGCGCTTTTACGTTCGCACAATTTTAGACAATGTCGCCTGGCCTTGCATTTTTTACGTATGGTGTCTGATCCTTTGACCTGTAATACTGCTTCCTCCTTTTTATGCATGTGTTTGAAAACGAGGACATTGTGTATTGACTGACATTTATGAACTGCTTCTTTCCAGTTTTAATCTGTAACTTTTTTATCTGTGATGTATACTTGTACTTTTATGATTAACTTTGTTTTAATCGAATAAAGTAAGTTTGATTGGTTGATGATTAAAGTGGACAAACTTGGCATTCAGGAGTATGATTGCAGGTGTACTCAAGATGGAATTGGTTTTAAGCCACTGGCACAAGACAGGGTAAAGTCCCCACTGTCTCTAGAGAAGGGCTGGTGATGTCCACTGCAGCTATCATCCATAGCCTGACAGGGTACCCCATGGATAATCCTTCTAGTATGCTACTTCAGCAAGCCTTTCAAAATATGGGAATGCATGGGTGTTGATTGCTGCACCAGAGGGGCATGGATTGGTCAGGTTCTCCAGGCCCAGCTGTATTTAGGTGCCAGGGAAGTCCCTCTTTTTTGCCATATGCAAATCAGTCTTGACGCTGTTCCCCATAGGAACAGTCCAGCCCAAACTGCAGAGCCAGATCTTCCCTGGACGGGAAACACTCATCCTGGGTCCAGTTTTGGGGTAACACCCTTCATCAGCCAGGGCAGCTTGAATCTGTGTGCAAAATGAGCAAGGGAACCACGTCTGGGCATATCCTGCTAACTTATGGCAAACAAGGCAAACACCAGGAGATGATAGACGGAGCGCTGAAACTTTTTAGACACTCACCCCTGCCACAAATCTAGGTTGAATCCATCATCGTTCTTTAGCTCACTTCGTCACCCCAGTTCAGACCCAGCATATGCAAATCAGTCTTGACTGTGTTCCTTGTGGGAACAGTCCATCCCAAACTGCCAAGCCAGGTCTTCCCTAGACTGGAAACAAGCATCCTGGGGCCAGTTTTGGGGTAACACTCCTCATCAGCTAGGCTAGCTTTAATCCAGTGGCAAAGTGAGCAACGGACCCATGTCTGGGCAAACCCTGCCAACTTAAAGCAAACAAAGTACCATATTAAAATCTATCTTCACCTTGCTCCTCATGGTAACAGTCCAACCAGAACTGCCAAGCTAGATGCCCGATATCCTTCGTTGGATAACATTGGGCATCAGCACTCTGCACCCGGCCACCCTGGTGCCGGCTGAGGGTGCTCTAGGAGTGCATCCTTGACCCTTGGGGGGGGACCCTTGTTCTAACCCCAGAAAACCAACTCCCAAACCTAAGTACTTACCTGTAAACCGATGCGTTAATTTCCTCCCCTATAGGATTGCATTGACTGCTTTTCTGTGAAAAATGTTTTAAATGTGGAGCTGGAAAATTGAATGAAACCTTAAAAAACTGTGTACTCACAAAAACTGCTTTACTTACCTTTTATTTAGGAAATGTCCCAGTGTGACATCTATTTTTTTTTTTTGGAGAAGCAATTGACTTGGAAGTCCTTTAGACTAATTAATTCATGTGTGGTCTTATAGAGCGATTTGTTGCTTAGAGTATTTTTTACTTTTTCCCTTGCATTAAGTTGTTATGGATAGTAAATGAACTTGGTGTCAAGATAGGGCACCCCACAATAATTGATTTTCTGTTGATGAAATTGTCTCTATGTGATGAATTCTATCTCTATATATTGTTTAATGTTGTAGAATATATATGTTGTTTTGTACAAATTGTAAATATGTATGTATAGTGTTTTTTCTTAGTTGAAACAATACATAAACATTTAAAAAATAATGAAATAAAATAGGTATGAACAAAGTATACCTTACAAACTCCAATTGATATTGGTTTGTAGTTCTTAAATGTGAGACATGAAAGAAATGTGCAGCTAGTAATTCTTTGTATAAGTATCCAGTGTGACATCTAGGCATATCCCGCTGAGTGGAAAAAGTAATCTAGTAAGTATTCAGACAGTAACTGCAAAGTAATTTCAATTGTTTCTGACTAATTAACCTATCTGGATCCATATCAATTACATACAACTGCATTCAACTATGTCATTCCTGCAAAGTATTATTCCACTTACCTGCACCAAGCCTGGCTTGGTTCTTGAAATAAAATAAAACTAAATAATATTTTGACAAAACAAATTGGTCAGAGTTCAGTTTTTGAGTGTGTGAAAACATCTCTTGCCTGAGTGTGTACGATAAAGGGGAATATCCTGAACAACGACTCCGGAACAACGAAATCCGGAGTCACGCAAGCTGAATAACGACTTTCCCGAACAACGACTCAGCCTTAACCATGCATGTGCGTGGTTAAGGCTGATTCTGTCTAGGTCGGGTGTGCTCCTTTGTAGGACTAGCATGTCCTTCCTGACTCTGCCATAGAAGCGAATGCAGGTCTGAAATGTCACTCCGGTGCATTCTTCAACAATGTCATTTTGCGCGTCTGGCCTAAACTCTGCTGCCTGGCTGACATGCAACAAATCAGACGTTCGTATTTGGCTCCATGAGTCAGCGTATCAATTATCACCTATTACACAAGCTGAGTTTAGTATTAAATGTTTTTATTGATTTCACAAAAGTTAGCAAACAGTAATGCCATATAAGAATCGCAGATCAGTCCGAGGGCCGACCCACCGAGCGATGTTAAGGAAGGTACAAGCCATCGGCCATGTCATGAGGAAGCAGTCTTATACACAGCAAGCCACCTACAACCCAACCTGGGCTGGCCGCGTCATAAACACTGTGAGGCTGGAAAGCATCCCCGGGACCCCATTGCGTCCCCTGCCATTTGGAGACATGAAGACATGTTATCCGAGCTAAGGAAGCTTTATGTCCAACAGTCTCTCTTCGAGCACCTTCTTTTTGCCCTATGGCCTAACAGCCACCCCTAGACATCGTCCCTCGGACGCCCTTAATCAACAAAAAGAAGGAAGACCCCCCTAAACAATCCCAACCCTACCCAGACCCCGACAACCCCTTCCCCCATGTAACCCCACCCCTCCCAACTCCCCCAATCCCGCCCCCTTTGGTCCATGGTCCACCTTTACTCCCACCGCTGGTCCCTCGCAACCTTCAGTGTCGAAGCAGTGTATTTTTGTCTGTTTCGGTGTCCGTCAGCCTCAACAGTCGGAGATACTTAGGACAAGTCACCTCCGTAAACTCAGAAGCCAGCAAGGATAGGAATGGCCTCCACAGCTCGGCATAGCCTGCCCCCTCCCCTGCCCTAGATAGTGATAGTTTCTCCATGCCCAGAACCATCCAGAGGCGGTGAAGCCAGCCCTGATATGTGGGGATGTGTTTTGATCGCCAAAGCGCCACTATATTCTGTACCGCTGACCCCAACGCGATCGCTATCAGACGACCCCTCCGCGATCGCAATGGGTAAGTCAGTGCATTAGGCAACCCTAGGATTACATAGGCGGGAAAGCGGGGAATATCTGTTTCGAAATGTGTGTCTACGTCCGCTAAGATCTGGCTCCAGTATTCTTGTAAAAATGGACAGTCCCAGAGTACGTGAACTAACGTGCCAACCTGACCACAGCCGCGCCAACACCGGGGATCCTGTCCACTATCCATTTCATACAAGCGTTCGGGGGTGTAATACCAGTAGGACGTGACCTTCGTAAGGGTTTCTGTAAGTACCATATGGTAGGCCGAGTGCCGCGCTCTATAGTAGACTCCCTCCCACTCCTTGTGAGTTAGGGCTCTCCCCAGCTCCCGCTCCCAGCGCACCCTGCCTGCGTTGTAGGTGTATCTGTGTTTTTGCATGAGCATTTTATAGAGGTCTGAAATCAGTTGTTTATCATTAGTGCGGGAGATCAGCCAATACTCGAATTTTGTCAAGCGTCTGTCCGCCGCGGACCTTACTGCGGTGTTAGGCGCCCAGTGCCTGACCTGAAGGTAGCGAAGGCCGAATTCCTGCCGAAATTGCTGGAAGGGAATGACACCTTCTGGGCCATAGACATGATGGAGTGCGCGACAACCCGCAGGCTTCCAGCGCGCAAAAGATGTCTCGTCCATCCCCGGGTGGAAGTCTGGGTTCCCGATGATGGGGGTGAGGGGAGAAGGGAGGGTGGTGAGTTCTTGGCTAACCCCCAGAGGTACCCGCGTGATGAGGGACGCATAGAGATTGGGAGGCCTGTGTTCCCGTCGCATAAAGGGGAGTTCCTGCAGAGTCCGTCCAGCGACGGCCTGGTCTTGAAACAGCCAATGTTTCCCAGATTCCCATCTAACCCATTCCACTAGGAAGCGGAGCTGGGAAGCTTGAAAATACGTTGCCAAGTCTGGCATCCCAATCCCGCCTTGTTCTGGTGCCAGCATGGCGATCCTTCGCTTCAGGCGGGGTTTTCTCCCATTCCATATGAACTGCGACAGTTCCGACTGCATCAGTTTTATCCAGCCTCGTGGGGGCGCAAGGGGAATTGTGCGAAAGAGGTATAGTACTTGGGGAAGAACCGTCATCTTAACAGCTGCCACCCTACCCAATGAGGACAGCGGATAGTACTACCATTGTCCCAAATCGCGTCTGATTTTCTGTCGCAGGTTGGAATAGTTGAGTTCTACGGAGGTCTGAAGGGAAGGTGCCAGTTGTATCCCAAGATATGGGACCGCGTCCGTCGTCCACGGCATGGGGAACTCCGCCTGTAAATAGGCACGTGTGGTGGTTTCTAGTGACAAGTCGAGGGCCACTGATTTAGACATGTTGACTTTGAAGCCTGAGACTTGGCTGAATCGCTCGAGGCCTGCAATTCACGCCGGGAGAGAACTCCGGGGGTTAGCGAGCGATATCAGCACATCGTCAGCGTACAGGCTTATGGTGTGAACGTCGCCCCCGAACTTGATTCCCTGCACTTTCGGGTCGGACCGTAGAAGGTGCGCGAGAGGCTCCATATAAAGGGCGAACAATAGGGGGGATAGTGGGCAGCCCTGCCTAGTGCCTCGCTCGATTTCAAACCGGGGAGACGTGCAGCCATTGACTCGGACTGCAGCTGAAGGAAATTTGTAGCAGTTAAACATTCTAGTTCGGAATTTGGGCCCTATACCGGCCTTCAGCAGCATCCTTTCCAGATAAGGCCAATGCACCCTATCAAATGCCTTTTCGGCATCGATGGCCAGCATCATAAATTCACCCTCTGTTCCAGCGGCCTTTTCTAGAAGGTGGAAAGCTCTTTTAGTGTTGTCTGAGGTCTGCTGTTCTGGAATAAACCCAGACTGATCGATCAGTCCCCCATGTATGGTCCCAAGCGAGAGGCGAGGATCCCTGTATAAATCTTAAGATCGACATTTAAGAGGGAAATAGGCCTATATGCTCCGCTCGGCGGGATCCTTACCCGGTTTAGGTATCACCGCGATGGACGCCTCCAGTAGGTCTCTCTGGATCGCTCCCTCCTCCGCGAAGGAGGTAAAGAGTCGGACGAGTAGCGGGGCCACCTGGCCACAAAATGTTTTATAAATGCTCGCCGGGAAGCCATCCGGACCCGGAGCCTTGCCTAGTTTGAGCCGGGAGATCACAGAAATCACCTCTTCCGGTCGGATGTCTCTGTCTAAGCAATCGATCTGATCCTGCGTCAACGCCGGCAGGGGGAGAGCCGCTAGGAAATCTGTCTCCGCCTCCGGGTTTGAGGGGTCGGCCGCATACAATTCCGCATAGAATGCACTGAAAGCCTCAGCTATGGCTTGGTCTCCGTTCACTGTGATGCCATCGATCCCTCTTATCTCACGAACCTCCCTGCGCTGTGTGACCTCGCGGAGCTTGTTCGCCAGCAAGCGCCCACATCTGTCCCCGCCCGTGTAATAGGCGTGGCGCAGTCATAAGGCTGCATATTCTGCTCTATCTAGATCGAAGGCTGCGAGTTGTTGGCGGGCAATTTTTAATTGCCTCCATATTCTCGGAACCCCTGTTCTCCTGTGTATCTGTTCCAGTTCCCTGGTCTGCCATATGAGCTCATCCCTCTTGGATTGTCGTTCCACATTTTCTGCTGTCGAGATAGATATAAATTCACCCCTAAGAACAGCTTTCAGCGCAGCCCACTGTGTAGACAG
Source organism: Lissotriton vulgaris (assembly GCF_964263255.1). Lineage (NCBI taxonomy): Eukaryota > Metazoa > Chordata > Amphibia > Caudata > Salamandridae > Lissotriton > Lissotriton vulgaris. The sequence continues at coordinate 1,174,768,988 of NC_141696.1, forward strand.
AGTGGTGTCACCGTTGCTATTATGGGAGAGGTAGTCAGTGATCACGCTCTGGATTTGAGTGACCACCACCTTCCTCTGCAGCAATGAATCTCGGAGGCGCCAAACCCTACACGAGCGTTGGGCAGCTGGCATGGAAAGGGAGGCCGTGACTGGAGCGTGGTCGGAAAGGGAAGCAGTACCTATGTCGGCTCTAGTGACAAGCGCTTGAGTGGCAGTGGAAACAAGCAGGTAGTCGAGACGCGCATATGTTTTGTGGGCAGCTGAAAAGTATGTGTAATCCCTCTCCCCAGGATGAAGCGTACGCCATAGATCCACCAACCCTAGATCCTGTAATCTAGCTTTGCCTGCTTCTGTAAGCGCCCCCACCTGTGTAGTGTGTTGACAAGACCTGTCCAGTATGTTGTCAAAAAACAGATTTAATTCCCCGCTCAAAACTAAGTGATGGTCAGTCGTGTCAGTGACATCAGTGAGCGGTCTGTGTAGGAACTGTTCTTGGCCTTCGTTGGGCCCATATATCGAGCCAATCGTAAGAGTCCTGTCCCCCAGTGCAAACCTGCCTACTAACAGTCGCCCCTTGGTTTCAGCCAATTTCCCCAACACCTTGCCCCTAAACTTTTGTGCCACCAGGATCGCAACTCCCGCCTTCTTGTCAGGGCACGAGGAAAAGAACTGGTGGGGAAATTTACAAGACCTCAGCCGGTGACAATCCCTGGCCAGAAGGTGCGTTTCCTGCAAGAGGCATATGTCCGCCTGAGACTGTTCCAACTGGAGCAAGATCGCTTTGCGCTTGACAAGGTTGTTCAGGCCGCGCACATTCAGCGTTAGGATAACTAGATCATCCATCATCATCTAGAAGTGTAAAACCTCGACCCGCCCCGCATGCCTCCCCGGGAGATCTAAGTCTGGTGTCCCTGAGTCTGTCCCAGCCCACTAACTCCAAAACCCCGGCGCCTGAACCCACCCTACTGACAGTCAAACCATGGACCAAATTCCCTACCACACCCATTCCCCCCCCCCAACAGACCCCCCCACCCCAGAACTGCAAACTGTCATAGTCCCTCATCTAGAGATGAAAAGGAAAAAACCAGCACAGGGTAGTCTTACTAGTCTGTCCGGGAGCACTCTCCCACCGACGGCCATGTGGCCAAAACGGGCAACCAGATCACCAGGTCTCAGTAGGCTCTTCACCCTGTGGGGCCAGTACCGCCATCCATGGCCACCGCATCCACTACGGCGCGTTGACCTGCTGCAATCTCCGTCGCCGGAGGTTTCTTCACTCGTTTCCGCCGCCGCTCCTGGCTCCACTGGGGCCTGCGCGCCTCCGTCTCGGGTGTGGTTCCCGAGGCCTCGGTGCCTTCCTCTGGTGTTTCTATTCCTAACAGAGTGCAGGCCTCCGAGACCGACCGGAGCTGGTACTGTTTGTTCTCCAGTCTGAAGATGAGATGGAAGGGGTGACCCCAACTGTATGGGATATTGTTCTGTTGGAGATACGATGTGACGGGTTTGAAAAGACGGCATTTGTGCAGCGTGAGGGCCGCCAAATCTTGGTACAGCAGCGGCGACGTGCCCTGAAATGCGATCGGCTGTTTCTGACGTGTCCTCTGTAGTATCTCTTCTTTGGTGCGGTAGTCTTGGACACAAACCAGTATGTCCGGGGGTGGCGCCGTCGCCGCATGGGGCGGCCCGGTCCTATGTGCCCTGTCTAGTTGGAGGGGTGAGTCTAATGGCCGCCCTAGCACGTGGTTGAAAAGTTCTCTAGCATAGCGAAACCCGTCTTGGGTGGCCTCGGACGTGGCCACGTTGCGAATGCGAATGTTATGGCGTCTGGAGCGGTTCTCCAGGTCTTCTAAGTGGAGCTGAAGGTCCACCTGCTGGTCGTGCAGACGGATGATTTCTTGCTGTTGGGCCGCGAGTTCAGTGTCTTTATCGTCGCTTTTAGTCTCCAGGTCTGCAACCCTTTCCCCTATGCCATCCATCTCACGCCGCACTTCTCTGATTTCGCTGGTAAATTCTGTCTTAAAGGTCTGAATATCGTCCCGCAGGGACGCAAAAAGGGATTCCAGAAAGGCCTTTGTGATGGGCTCCGACCCGCAATTGGTGTTTTGTTCCATCTTCTTCGGGGTCGGGACCACTGTGTCGTTTTCGCGAACAGCTCCTTCACAGTTTTGCCCCGGGGGGGCCTGCCCGTAGACATCACACAGCCCCGGTAATCGATCCACCTGGCGGTCCCGCGTTCTTCAGCAAGTCCGTCAGGACCTCCTTCTCACCGTGCCTGCAAGGCAACTCCGGATTTCCGCGGGGCCAATGCACCCTGTCCGCCAAACTTAGCGCGGGCCCCTCCCTCTGGCTTGCCTGCACTCGGGTTCGACCGTCTTCTTGGGCCCTGGCGGGCCCCGCAACAACCAGCCACCTCCGCTCACTCCTGGTAGGCCACACCTGTCCCCTGGCTGTCTGGCCGCTGCTTTATGCGCTGTCTGCGGGGTCCTCCTCACCGCTGTAGAGCCCCTATGCCAGTGATCGCTCGACCTCAGTCCTCCAGAACGGGGAGCGCAGCCCCCAGCCGCTAAATGGCCAACATCCCCACTGGTGCCTCCGACCTCACACAGCTAGGCACTGCACTGCGTCGCAGTCCTCCCCAAGCCAGCAGGGCCTAGGCCTCGCTCGTCTCTGTCGAGGCGTCACCCACACCGCCGGGCCGACCTGCCCGTCGAAGGCGCCCCTCTCTTCCCAGGGCGGCCACTGCCACACTGATCCCGGATTCACGGAGCCGCTGCACGGAGCCTCCGTTCATGTGTCGTGCTCCAGGCCTTGCTTCCGCCGCCCGTCCCCTCCGGTCTCCGGGCCTCCCGGCGCCTCCCGATGGCTCTGCCGTACCCTGGACCTCCGCGGCGATGCCTCCTCTCGTGCGTCCGCCTCCACCGTTGCCGCAGATCTCCGCTCCGCACTCCGGCGATCGCCCAAGGCGTGTGCTGCAGACGACACCACGGCCGCCGGGACAGGGGTCCTCCGCTCGCCTGCACACTGACGCGGGAGCCGGCCTCACTTTCGGCCCTGCGGGGAATGTGCGCCTCGCGCTCTCGGGCTCTAGGCTGCCTGATGCATGGAGCGCCTCGCGTCCGCCGAGCTCCCTAGACCCGTTCCGCTGTGTACTCGGTTCCGGCAGTCCTCAGCCCAACACCGTGGACCAGGGTGCGCCAGAACCGGTGCTGAAAACGGCCGCCGGCGGAAGCAGTGGAAACACACGTCCGCTCACTCCGCCATCTTGGCCACGCCCCACACACACAAGCACAGTTTAAAGAGGGATTAGCCCCCCGCCGAAATTTCACTCTAGTTGCGCATCTGAGTGCATTCATCATTCTCACACCACAAATTCCATAACAGACGTTATATGCCCTGATCTTAAACTACACACAACACTGACACATTTGTTTACACGTGTAGTACAACTTAAAGAGCTGCATAGTGTGAACTCACTGCACTTTCAATCCATTATTTGTGATTTTCAGTTCACCCCAACTCCAAGTTCTTAATCACAATAGATGATTCTGCCCTCATGCTGATAATAAATAAGCGCTCATTCTGTGATCAAGATACATGAAAAAGAAAACGACCACTAGATGGCAGGCTAGCATTCTGCATGATCGAACTTTAACATCATACCATGAACTTTATAATGTGCGCTCCAAACAGTTGAAGCTCCAGATAAGTAATCAGACACAAGGAAGTGGGGGAGGTGATGCTGTGATAGGTCGACCTAGTGACAGGCGATGCACTAGCATACACCGGCAACATAGCATCACGTGTCACGATTGCAGTACGTGCAGGCATGGCTTGTGTGTGGGTGATTGTGCTTATTTTTAGGGTGGGTGGAATTGGTATTTAAGGAGTGGGGGGGATCGGCTTACTAGTTGGAAAACATTTTTTTATACCATGCATTCCTTTACCATGAAAGATTGTGGTAAATCAATGTGTGGGAAAAAAATTGTGGTTTCGACTGGGTCGTGGTTATGACCTCGTTGTTAGGGAAATCGTGGTTGGGGAACTCGTTGTTCAAACATACAACCTACAATAAATGCTTAACACTACCCTCTATAAAGCCTTACTGCTCGCCCACACTACTACTACTCTGTGTATACCTTACTTTGGCATACTAGATACAGAGTTAGCTTCTTACAAATACTACCAGTTGGTATGGGCCCTCTTCCTTCAACTGTGCTAAGACCATTCCTATGCCATTCTCTGAAGCATCCGTCTGCACGATTAATTCCTTGGAGAAGTCAGGAACCTTGAGTACAGGTGCTGTACACATGGCCTCCTTGACGGTATTCAAGTCTTCATGACAGGCCCGTGCCCAGATCGCCAATCTGAGCTGTTTCTTCAATGTCACCTCTGTTACCAGAGCAACAATGGTGCCTTATCCCTTAACAAATTTAGGAGAGAGGAGTTGGTCCAACGGCTAGGGCGGTCGGCCTCAAATTTGGGGAACTTGGTTCGAGTCTCGGCAATTAAGCTGAACATCCTGTGATTCTCGACAAATCACCTAATCTCCCCGTGCCTAACAAAAATGAATGTGTCCTCATGTAATGCAACTGGTGATATGTAAAGCGCTCTGATACCCGATTCAGGTCAAGTTTGCGCTATATAAAACTCTGTTAAAAAAATCATTCATTTGTAGTATCCTGTGAGGCCTAGGAAGGTAATCACCTCAGTCTGTGTTTTAGGTGGTTGCCAGGTCATGATAGTCCCAATCTTGGTTTGGAGAGGATGACCTTGCCCCCGTTCAGCGGTGGCCCAGACACACCAGATAGACCCTACCCTATCTCGCACTTACTGACCTTGATAGTCAGGCCTGCCTGTTGCAGAGCCTGAATCACCCTCCTGGAGATGTTGCAAGTGCTCCTCCTAGTTGGAGATATAGATCGTAAAGTCGTCCAGATCAGTGGCACAGAAGACCTCCTTTCCAGCTAGGATGCTGCTAGCCAATCTCTTGAAGGTGGCAGGGCATTCTACAGGCCAAAGGGCATCACCCGAAATTGGAAGTGACCCTCTAAGGTTGAGAGTTCTGACCTCTCTTTTGCTCCTTCAGTCAGAACAACTTGCCAGCACCCTGATGCCAAATCAAAAGTACTGAGGAATTTGGTAGTGTCCAGCCTGTCAATGAACTCATCAGCTGAGGGGATGGGGTATGCATCAGTCCTGGTGACTTAATTGAGACCCCTGTACTTCATGCAGAACCTACGTTCAGGGGTTGCGCCCAGTGGGGCAGCCGTTGATACTAGCACCACAGGGCTGGACCAGGGACTGTTGGAGGGCTCAATCACCCCTAACACCAGCATCTTGGAGACCTTCTTGATGCTGACTCGCACTCTGTCTGACAATCTGCATATGTTGATCTTTACAGGTAGGGTGTCCCCAGCATTCAGATCATGGACGCACATGTGTGTGTGTGTGAGAGTCCCGGTGTGAGGGAGAAAAGAGAGGTAAACTGCCCCAATAACTGATAGCAGTCATTCTCATGCTCTGGGGCCAGGGTAGAAGAGAGAAGAACACCTTCCACTGACCCATTGTGCTCCTGGAAAGAGGAGGTCAGGGAGAGGCCCGCTCTCCTCTTCCACACCTTCATCTTTCACCAGGAGCATGCCCACTTCATACCTATCAAACTGTGGCTGAAGGCGATTCATGTGGAGCACGCTTAAAGGGTTCCTAGGGTTTGAAGATCTACCAGGTAGGAGACTTCTCTTTTTGCTCTTTCACATCATATGGGCCCGCCCAGCAATCCTGGGGAGCTCTGGACTCTGGCCGGCTGGTCATACTAGAGCATTATAACCTCTTGACAAGAGCATCTTAACCTTTTGACTGGCCTCAAGGTTACGTTTTACATTTTCCAGAAGCAGTGCATTTGGTTGCGGAGGGCCAGCATGTAGATGACCACATCCTGGGGAGGTTTCCTGGGAGCTTGCTCCCACCCCTCCCTTACAAAGCTCATACATACCCTAAGAGGGGGGTCATAGAGGAGTTCAAAGGGGCCAATAACTAATTGTTTCTGTGGCACCTCCCTGTAGGAAAAGACAAGGCATAGATGGAGGATGTCCCACTCATGCCTCATGGGCTCAGGAAGGCCCATTATCATGTCTTTCAAGGTCTTGTTGAATCTCTCCACAAGACCATTGATTTGGAGCTGATAGGGTATAGCACACTCATCCCACTTGGACTGCATTTACACTGACATGAAGGCAGTACCTCAGTCAGACACTACCTCCCTAGGGAACCCCACACAGGTAAAAATCCCTATCGGAGTTCTAGCCACTCATCAGGGTTCTGGCCAACACAGGTACAGTCACGGACCTCAGAGAGATGACCTCTGGCTAGTGGTGGTATTTTCCACCAAAATGAGCACAAACCTGTTGTTAAGGTATGTCTTGGGGTCTAAGGTCCAAGGGTCCAATAATGTTGATGCCTACCCTTTCAAAGGGAGTTTCAACAACAGGTAGTGGAGTCAGGGGAGCTTTGTGCTTTTTCCCTGACTTCCCACTGGCCTGGCTGGTTGGGCAGGACGTACAGTATTCAGCTGAAGCCGTCTTCATCAAGGGATAATAAAAGTGTGCAGAAAGCCTGGTGAAGGTTTTGTCTTGCCCTAGGTGTCCTGCCAGAGCTATATGATGAGCCAAACCTAGTAGGAAGGTCCTGGAACACTGGGGGACCACAGCATGTGGGCTTACCCAGAACCAGGACCCTTAGGCTCGCCATATAGGAGGTTATTCTCAAAATAGATCAGGTGATCTCCAGAGGTGTCACCTTCTGCCTGGGCTGGGCTTGCTCCCTCAAGAGTGGGACAGTCTCTCTGCATCTTGCAGAACTGGTGGGCCCACCCTCAACTTGCCAACCAACAAGCTCAGACAGGTCACAAAGGGTGTCAATGTGCTCCCCAGTTGTTTCGGGCCTCCTCCTCAGGTGCCCCGTCAACCTCGACCATGGGGAATTCAGGGGCTGGTTTTTCACACCCTACCTCTCTCTTTCATGGCAGTAGTCTGGGCCATTGTTTTAGGCTGCAGACACCCTTGACTCCCTTCACAGGCAGGCATAGGCGGTGTGATCATACAGACCCATTCAGGCAATCCCAAAATCTCCAAGTGAGACCTGAGCTCTACTCCCCTCTAGATAGTGTGCTCCATATCATTGCCTAACAAACCATTTACAGGCATGGAAGGGCTCACAGCTACTTTCAGAGAACCTGAGATCACCCCCCCCCACACTCAAAGAGAACCAGAGCTATTGGTAGATCGCTCTCAAGATTGTCAGCGATTATGACTTGGTGGAATGTGTTAGGAAGGACCTGCTCTGATGACACCTGCTGATTCTTCACGGTAGTCATACTGGTTTATGTGTCTCTCAGAGCCTCCAACAGTTGGCAATTAATGGTGAGCCACTGCCAGTACTTCAAAGTATTTTCAGGCAAATGGGCATTTGGCAGTACTTTAGAGGGGTCAGCCCAAACTTTACAATTAAAATAGCCTTCGTTGATTTGGTCCCCAACCTTTAGAATCAGAAGTGTGCTTGCAGGTGTGGTTTTAAGATCCAATATGTAGAGAGATAATTTGGGAAATCAAAAATGCCAATCGGGGAGAATTTGAAATTGAAATTGGTCCTAGGTGTGGAATGGTAGTGTATACCAAATCACTGAATGGCACTGCACAAACACCTAATCTCACCGCTGATCACCATTGTTAGAAATTGGGCTACTGGATGACAGGGGCATGGGCCTTGGTCAAGCAGGAACCACAATTCTAGTCACGTGAGAAGTAGGCTACACTAAATTAACCTATGCTCAACCTCTGGCAGCTTGGCACAGAGTAGTCAGGTCTAACTTTAGAGGCAATGTTAAAAGTATTTGTGCAACACTACTTACAGTAAAATGGTGATAACGCCAAATGATCCCTTACCAGTTTAGAAAATTAGCTCTGAACAAAAACAACAAATATCCAATTAGTAGACTCGGTGATATTAAAATGTAAAATGTATAGTAGAAAATAACAGCAAGAAGCAAAAAGCACCATTGAGGATATCTGGTCACGTCCGGCCGGGACAAAGTCACCAGTTTAGGCTGACCATAGTGGTGCACGGGCGAGCTAAGAAATCCACCAGGAGACTGTTCAGATATTTCTCTACCACTGTCCACAGAAAGGGAATGAGACAAATGGGTCGATCGCTATCAGGTAGGAAGGGACTAGAATAGATTTTTATTAAAGCTGGATGACTTTAGCAAGTTTCTTCCCAGCGCGCACCACCGCAGTGGACAAAGAAAGGTTAGTTAGGGTCACAAAGATGGGGATAAGAATCTCCTCAGCTTTATGTATCAGATCTGGTTTAATCGGATCATCGGGGGAGCCCTACTTTACTGTACACATTAGGGCTTTGAAGGAAGCGTTATCAAGCTGTTCGAATTCCACCATCTTGAACCCCTGTGACAAGTCTTTGATGTCGGGCATCCAGAACTGGAACTGGGGTTGTCACTTAAAAAGTGTGTTTAAATATCATTAACATTTAAATGTAATGCATGTGTGCTGTGAACACAATAAACAACAACAAAATAAAAAAGCTTTGGGCAAGTCAACAGATCTGGAGTAGGCTGCCAGTCTTTTGGCTTTTTCAATGCTTATTTTGTTTTCTCATGGCTTCTCTAAAACTTTATTGATAAGGGAGCAGCCAGGCCAAAACGAATTTAAAAAATTGCCTAAAAGGAAAAAACATTTTGGTTTTAAAATGCACTCAAAGTAGTCCCTGGCACTGAGGATAACTACTTTGTCTGTGCATGTACTCCCTGTGAAAGAGCAGAATGCTGTCATTCATCGATAACTTAGCCAGTGGCTGAAGTGGGCTGAACCATTACCTCATGTTGTATGTTGTAGTGGACAGAAGACTATATGAATGACATAAAAAGAGACCAATGGGCGAGAAAGGCTGACTGAAAGACTCTATAATTGAGACTATAATAAATATAATTTTTATAAAATCAAAAGGCCTTGGATAATCAGACCTAACAATAATAAAAACAAGCACTGGCGTTGCCAATAGGTTTCGCATTGGAAAGTTGGAGCTATTGGCTTTGTTAATGACATTCTATATTTATATATTGTTATTAACAATGCCAATAACGATATATAAATATAAAATGTCATTTACAAAACCAATAGCTCCAACTTTCCAAATGCGAAACCTATTGGCAACGCCAGTGCTTGTTGAAGGACGAGGCGGTGACATCACTTAAAGCGCCCAGCCAGCTGGAGAACAAGATGGCCGCCTGCAAAAGGTCCTCCCCTGCAGGGCTTGGTAACACAGATCCTCATAGTTGTAGTGCGTTATCTTTGCTCAGCAAAACATTCCAGTAGATTTAGCTGTATAGAACAAGGTTTAATGTGTCATGGGAGTGCGTTCTATTGAAGCAATTGCTCCCACTCTGATATTGACAAGTGTTTATATGTACCTTTTTTTATCACTCCCAAGCGTGTCATGCTTGCCTCTAAAAACAATCTGAAAATGTTTATTAGTACACAAAGACGACTTCTTGTTTGAACCGGGTTTTGTACTGATTACGCTCCCCTTCGCTGGTTCTTGGCGTATCTCATCCCATGCCGAAGCTGCCACGCTTACTGGCATGATTCATTGGAGGTTAATTAAATCCATCTTCAAAACAACGAGGGGCCAATGAGCCATATCCTCGTTGCAATAGTAAATTAAATGATGCAATTGTTTCTAACTCCATCATCCAAAGGGGGCGGAGGGAGGGAGGAGGGCAAAGTAAATGAACAGCTCCCGGGCCGCACGCCGCGCGCCCCCAGAGAGCCAAGTAGCATGTGGCCATAAACCTGATTTTAATTTGCGGCTGCAACACAAGATTATGCCGTTATCAGCTGCCGGGCCGCCGCGACGTGAAAAATGACTCTCTCTGAAAATAAAGACGACTCAATTCCAAACACGAATTAGCAGCGCATCCCTGTTTCAAATGTAAATTAGTACAAACAGGGTGACAAAGCAGGACTGGCAAAAAATGTTGCTTTGATCGAAAGTTGGCGCTGCGCATAGAGCAATGAAAGCATGCAGAAATCAAATGCTTGTGTTTTTCGTAGCGGCCCTCGGCGTCATTAGACTAATTAATAATGCCGTCAATAAACTCCGCGCTGCCGCTGTCATTGTTCACACTGTATGTTTTATGCCCTGCGTGGCCGTCGCTGATGGCAGCTGTGGGACTCAGCTGGCACGGAATGACAAAGAGTGACAGCCGTACCAGGAGTGCCTGTCTCTGCCTGGCCCTGGCTGGGAATGGCGGTTGCCACACCTTCCATTCATCACCTAGCTTACAGTGATTGTGACGGATGGGCTTGTTGGAAGCTTGCAGCCCTTAACCTGCCCGCTGCTTGCCACTCAGAGGTACGTCTACTCCCAGCTGAACTGGGGCTATTAGATGCTTCTTTTCTGCGAGTAATCAGGAGGACTAACTAATTTATCACATAGATTACGAGATTTAAATCAATTAGAAGTCAGAACCAAATGACACCGGAGTAAGCTAATAGAGACACATAAAGTTTATGCAATGCACAACAGCAGGACAAGAAGGACATACTGTCCTATAGTTATTTTTTTCTCCCCGACACAATAGTAAAAACAAGTCAGGCCCGGGCCGTGCTGTGATTGGCTGACGTCACGGGGGTGTCCCGGGCCGGCAGCCAATCACAGCGCGGCCCGGGAAATGACGTCACGGGGGTGTCCCGGGCCTGCAGCCAATCACAGCGCGGCCCGGGACACACGGCAACAAGGGGCGGGGCTTAAAAAAAGACCCAGAAACGCCCCCGAATCGCGTTTTCACTGGAAAACGTGATTGATGGCCAATCTCTTCCAATGGCTAGCCTCCATTTATGGAGCTAGCCAATGGAAGAAGGGCGGATTCAAGTCCCCCATAATGTAAACAATAGCTTTCGCCTGGGCTTAGCCCTGCTTCGCAGTGCTACGGCCAGGTCGAAACCTAACAAACAAATATACTTTTCATGGCCCAGTCATACCACGCAGTACAGTGTCATGCTACTAGCAGTGCAAGGGAGCCACAACACACGTGTCCCCAACGTTACCCATGTTCTAGTGGCGATGGAAATTATATAAATGGACTGCGTCAGATAAAAGAGTTTCATCACCCATCCTAACTTGGCTCCCAGGTTAGCACAAGACAGGATAAGAACCCAGGGGCGTAGGAGACACTAAATTTCTGGGGGGGACAAAGACTATTTTTTTGGACTTCCCAGTGACCCTATACAAATCGCTCATTGTCTAGGAGCCATACGCTCGGTTAAACCAATACAATCGCATGGTTTTGTAGTGAAACATTGATAAAGGCAGGCATGTAGTCACAGTTTGCAAGTATGCTTTAATTATTATTTACATTCACAAAGTAATTAGACCAAATGTGAAAAACCTGTTTTTGAACCTTACATTTGAATGCACCAAGCAACAAAGATGGGACGAAAAAAAGGCAGAATAAACTAAATCCTCTTTGTGACATTCCTAAACCTCAAAATGCAATTGGATTAATATTGGAGTTTATTGGAGACAAGCTACAAGCACACACAGCTGTAAGAGCATAGAAATATCCACCTTGTAAAAGTAGCATGTCTAAAATAGTAATATGAAATCCAGCCTTACCAGTAGAGAGGATTTATCATTGCGATTCCAAAGATGTAAACATGGAACAGCTACTCCTTTCTAACCATGAATTGCAGCTTAAAAGAAAGTATTTAGGAATTCCCAATGTTAATCTATGAGAGGATTATGCTTCACAGTAGTGAAAAATGAATGTAGGTGTTTTTCACTACATAGGCATGCAAAACCTAAAAGTACATGTCTTACCTTTTAGTAACGTAGCAAACTGCCCTATGGGCTATCAAGGGCCTACTTTAGAAGTGATGTATGTGTAATAAAAGAGAAGTTTAAGGCTTGGGAAGGAGTTTTTAATACCAAGTCGACGTGGCAGTAAAACTGCACAAACAGGCTCTTCAATGGCAGACCGGAGACATGTTTAAAGAGCTACTTGTGTGTGTTGCACAATCAGTGCTCCAGACCCACTAGTAGCATTAATTTACAGGCCCTGGGTATATGGTATACCACTGCACAATGTACTTACAAGTAAATAACATTTGCCAGTTGTGTATACACCAATGTTACCATGTTTAGGGGAGAAGAACATGCAATATAACACTGGTCAGCAGTGATAAGTTACTCAGAGTCCTATGGCTAACAAAAATAATCAGCAGAAAAAGGAGGTAAGCAGCCAAAAAGTTTGGAGGAAGACCACCCTAAGGCTGACAGGTCTAATAGTATTGTATAGGATTTTGTTTGTCTGTTTAAATATTGAATTCAGTCAGATACATTTTGGAAAACTCTGGTTTAGCAGGGCACAAGAAGGAGAGCGAGAATGGTTTCTCAAACAGTGGAAGATTATCGCCTGCATTCCTGAGGCTGGAGGGTGGAGAAAACCATAATGCATTGAAAAATATACAACACAATACCAAAACTTTTGTTGTCTAATCTATGAGAAGCTTTATTGCAGATGTATGTTATGATGTAGAGTGTACTCAAACCACATTATCTTGCACAAACGTATAAGAAGCCCCATGAGATACATTTGCAATAAGAATTAACCTTGTGTGGGATGCTAAAAAAAATTCGATGTACTGAGTTTGTGTGGAAGATGCTTCCCAATGTAAAAGAAACCATGCATTGTGAGGCGAGACACATATGAGATGCTCACAGAAGATAGATATAGTAAGATAAGCAGGATGAGGTGTATGGCAAAGCTCAGATATGAGTTGTTACTAATGAACACAAGAACCACAGTGTTTGTGTGTGAAGCTTACAAATGAATACAGTGGGTGGAAGGTTACAAACTTTGTTATATGGTAGGCTCACAAAAACTATAAAAAATACTCAAAACTAGCAAATGTGCCTCATGCTAGGATTATTCGAGCCCAAAAAATAAGCATTTAATTGAAACAAGATTGAAGGTGTGGAGGCCTTGCTCAAGACTATGATGATTTATTTACAAATGACATTTGGAGAGTTGCGTATTAACAGTGAAGCAATCTTTGGGGAATAGGTATTGCTACCAAGAAAAAAGGTCATATGGCAGGATAACTTGGATAACGGGATATAGGTAGTGACGCTCCAGAAGATGAGCCAGGGGTGTCCAACACGCATGCCTCTGCTTCTGAGCATGTCCAGGAGGATTCTGAAGACCCCTTACTGGAGAACTCTAGTCCCTCAGGGAATATTTATTTTGACCTGGAGGGATGCATTAGCAGTAGGACCCCTTTATTCCTCCTGGGAGGGTACAAAGGGGTCAGGGGAGGTCCAGGTCCTCCTCAGTTAATTCTACTTCCTCTGTCACTTCAATATGGACCTTCATCTATAGCAAGAGGGAAGATTCTTCAGAAAGGGAATACTACCTCCTAAGAATCAAGTAGGAACAGTTCGCCCAAGACAAGGAACCCCTAAAAGTCCAGAAGGCTGGGAAAAATTTGGGATTAGAATCCCATGGTGTTGGCACTAGTACACCTAGAGTTAGGGAACAATCCTTTGACACTGGGAATTTGAGCTGGATAGTCCCTCCTTACCAGGAGGGTGATGACATTCATAAGTGGATTACTGCTTTATAGAAGGCCTGTAAAGTTCAGAAGGTTCCTCAAGGGCAGAGTGCAGCTATCCCGTGGTTCTCCTTTACTAACAAATGTAGGGACACACTCTTGACTGTAAAGGAAGAATATACAGACAATTACAAAGTCTTGAAGACTGCCCTCGTAGATGGGTTTGGGTTAACCGCTGAGCAATACAGGGTTAAGTTTAGGGACACACAGAAGGTACTCACTCAAGACTGGGTAGGTTTTGTAGATAGTGCTATTAAGGCTCTAGAAGGTTGCTTCAGGGAAGTAATCTGCATGATTATGAGGGACTGAACAATTTACTTGTTAGTGAACTATCCTTAATAACTTTAAAAATCAGCACCTGCTCACTGTGTTACTGGCTGATGAGGGGTTATGCCCCAAATCTGGTCCCAGGATGCTTGCTTCTAGTCCAGGGAGGACTAGCTTGGCGGTTTGGGCTGGACTGGTCCCATGAGGCACAGAGTCAAGCCTGATTATCATATGGCTAGGTCTAAACTGAGGTGGCATGGTGAGCAAAAGAATGATGGATTTAACCCAGATCTATTGACTGGGGTTGAATGTTTGATTTGCTCTGCATTCCGTCCATCATCTGTGTGTCTTTTAAAATCAGCACCTGCGCCAGTACCAGGTGGACTCGGATCTGACCTTTACCCAAGAATTGGGAAAGATGGCAGACATGTGGGTCTGTACCAGGGTGAAACAAAAGTCTCATGTTGGTCGTGGTCAGAAGAGGCAAGGTGCTTCAAAGGCCCAGGCGAAAGGTGGGGAGAAATCTAAAAAAAAAAAGAGTCTTCTGAAGGTCCCCAAAAATCTTCCTCTCCTCTTCCTCCTCTAACACAAAACCTTGGTGCTATTTGTGTAAGGAAAAAGGCCACAGGGCAAGTGATGCCAATTGCTCTAAGTCTAGCACCAATACAGCTACTACTACCCCTCAACCTTCTAGTGCCCCTAGTAATACCACTGGTAGTAGTAGTGCCCCCAAACGTTTAGGTGAGTTAACCTTGGGTACTGAAGTGGGTTCTGGCCAAGTCAGAACAGCCACTCAGACTGATTTAGTCTGTGATATTGGCACTGAGCTTGCCACCCTTATTGTAAGTCCCACTAACTTGGGCAAGTGCAGACAACCGCCTCTCATCAATGGGCAGGACAGATCATTCCATGGCAGTTGTTAATCTCATCTGGAGAAGGGTAACTGGTCCAAAGAGAGTTGTGGTATCCTCAGACCTACCTGTGGATTGCCTACTGGGCAAAGATTGGGAAGCGTCAGCTTGGTCTGACGGGGAGTAATTGACTCATGCAGAATTTTTGAGAAATTCAGTCTGTGTGTTTGCTGTCAGTTGAGCTCAGTCCAAGACGTTAGACACTAGGGGAGCCCTGGATCTTGAGAATAATGGACCAGCCTGCTCCCAAAAGGAGCAGGAAGGGTAAATATTTATCCTCCTCTAAGTCTCCCAGTGAGAATCAGCCTCATGAGGGGGCTGGATCTCAGAACCTTGTCACAGAGGAGCTTAGGGAATTGAAGGGAAGGGAATAGAAGTAGAGAGGGAGGGGAAGGGAGGGTTAGACAGGAAAGTAGAAAAAGCTAAGGGAAAGGAGTGTAAGGGAAATGGGAAGTGAAGGCAGGAAGGGGAGGAGAAGAGGGAAGGAGATACAATGGAAGGAATAGGTAGAAAAGTTGGGAGTGGAGGGGGACAAGGGGGAGAGAAATTAAGGATGGAAGTGAGGAGAAAAAAGAGAGGGAAAGGAATGGTCAGAGGGAAGGGATTAGAAGAGACAAAGGGGAGAGAAGGCATGAGGAGGAAAAGAAAACGGAGAGAAGAGATGGGGAGGAGATGGAAGGGGAGATGAGAAAAGGCAAGGGAAGGAAGGGGAGAAGATAGGAAGGGAAACAGAGGAACTAGAAGAGAACGGAAGAGGGGAGTTAAAGGCAAGGAAAGGTGAGGAGAGCGGATGGGAGGAGAAGGCAAGGCAGGAAAGTGGAGAAATGGGAAAGGAAGAGAATGAAATTGAGGATAATAGGGTAATACTAGAGGT
This sequence comes from Lissotriton vulgaris, assembly GCF_964263255.1. Lineage (NCBI taxonomy): Eukaryota > Metazoa > Chordata > Amphibia > Caudata > Salamandridae > Lissotriton > Lissotriton vulgaris. The sequence continues at coordinate 1,174,784,725 of NC_141696.1, forward strand.
GATAGGGAAGAATGAAAGGAATGGAGGGAGAGGTTTGGGGGAGAGACAGGGAAGGGTAGGGAAGGATATTATAAAAGGGAAGTAAATGTAGGAGGGGAGAGGAGAGGTAGCGAAATAATTAAGTGACTGGGAAAGGGAAAGAAGGTGAGGGGAGGGTGGAACGTCAAGAAAAGTGTATGTAAAGAGGAAGAGACGCTGAGGAGATGAGAAGTGTGGAAAGATAGGGAAGGGAGGTAAAGGGGAGAGAGCAACTAGGAAAGGGAAAGGAAGAGTTAGGGAAGTAAGGAAGAGAAATGAAGGGGAAAGGAATGGAAGGGAAGAGTAAAGGAAAAGAGAGGAGAACAGAGAAGAGGAGAGGAGAAAGGAGGAGAGGAAAGGAGAGGGGAGAGAAGAGGAGAGGACAGGGAGTGGCGGAGAAGGAAAGGTTTGGGAGAAAGAGGAGTGTACAGATGGGAAGGGGAGGGAAGGGAAGAGAAGAGGAAAGGGTGGAAGGATAGCTAAAAAGCCTGGAAAGGGTAGATGGGGAAAGACATTGGCAAAGAAAGGAAGGAAAAGAAGAAAAGAAAGGGAAGGGAAAGAGAAGCGGAGGGGATAGAAGAGATAATGAAACTAATGGGAAGGGAAAGGAAAGCAAGGAAAGGGTTGTATCAGGCGGGACGGGGAGAGAATAGATAGGGAAGGAAGTGAAGGGGAGAGTGGAGAGATAGGGAATGGAGGGGAATGGGAGAATGAGGAGGGTGGGGACGGAAAGAGTTTGGAGAGGAAAGAAATGGTAAAAAGAAAAGTGAAGTGAAAGGAAAAGGAGGTATGAGAAGATGGGGAAGGGGAGGGAAGGGCAGAGAAAAGAAGAGCTAGGGAAGAGGGAGTGAAAGGGGAGGGGAGGACACTTGAGGGAAGGCTCGAGTAGAGGAGAGATAGTCGAGGGAGGTAATGGAAGTTAGGGGAAGGGAACAGTAGGGGAGAGAAAAGACAGAAAATGAAAGAAGTTAGGGAAGGAAAATGAAACAATGGGAAGGGAAAGGAGAAGGGAAGGGCAGAGGAGAGTAGTGATAGGGAAGCAAAGGAGGTAGGCAAGGGTAGGGAGGAAAGATATGGAAGGGATAGAGTAGAAAGAAAAAGGGCAGGAAGAAAAATGAGGGAAGGTGAGAGAGCCGATAGGAGAGAAGAGCAGGAGAGAAGGGACCCCTTCCCCTCCATCACCTGTCTCCTTCCCCACCGCGCTCTCCTCTCCCCAACTCTTTTCCCCCTTTTTATACCTTCCCTTCCCTTTCGCCCTCTCTCCTGCCCACCTTCACTATCTAGTGTTCCCCCTCCCTGACCTTCCCTCATTTCCCCTTCCCTCCCATCCCTAATTCTACTTTTCCTTCTCTTCCATTTCCGCTAGCTCAAAGATACAGCAGACTGAACTGAGCATGAAAAACACAAAACATCCAACCCTTTAACAAGAAAAGTTTAACAAGACATTCATTTTTTAGTGTTCAAATTTTTTATTAAACGTATTTTTCATACATATTAAACAAACGCATTGCAAGGAATATAAACATCCATTTGCATCTAAATATAATATTTATAACATGAATGGGGTGCTAATGGTAATTTTATGTATGCGTTTTGGGGTGCAAAGGGTAATTTGAGATTTGATGGTGGGTATGGATTTTGGAGTGACAAGTGTAATTTTAGGGTTCAGTGTGGGTATGGGTTTTGGGGTGCAAAGGGTAATTTTAGGGATCAAGTAGGTATGGGTTTATGTGCGCCAAGGGAAGTTTTAGGGTTAGGGGAGGTGTGGGTCTCTATGGTGCGAAGGATAATTTTGGGGTTCAGGGTGGGTATGGGTTTTGGACTGTAGAAGGTTATTTTAAGGTCCAGGGTGGGTGTGGGTTTTGGGATGCCAAGGGTAATTTTAGGGTTCAGGGTAGGTATGGGTTTTGGGGTGCCACATTTTTTTTTTAGTGTTCAGGGTGGGTATGGGTTTTGGGGTGCTAAGGGTAATTTTAGGGTTGAGCCTGGGTATGGGTTTTGGGGTGTCAAGGGTAATTTTGGGGTTCAGGGTGGGTATGAATTTTGGGGTGCCAAGGGTAATTTTGGGGTTCAGGGTGGGTGTTGATTTTGGGGTGCAAGGGTAATCTTAGGGTTCAGGGTAGGTAAGGGTTTAGTATGCCAATGGTAATTTCAAGGTTCTTTGTAGTTATGGGTTTAGGGGTGTCAAGGTTATTTTTGGGGTATGGGGGATATAGGTTTTGGGGTGCCACGGGTAATTTTAGGTATTGGTTTTGGGGTCCAAAGGGTCATTTTAGGGTTCAGGGTAGTAATGGGTTTTGGGGTGCCAGGGGTAATTTTAGGTTTCAGGGTGGGTATGGGTTTTGGGGTGCTAAGGGTCATTTTAGGGTACATTGTAGGTATGGGGTGCCAAGGTTTTATGGGGTTATGGGTTTTGGGGTGCTATGGGTAATTGTAGGGTCCAGGGTGGGTGTGGGTTTTGGGGTGTTGAGATACTTTAATTTTCGGGTTCATTGTAGGTATGGGTTTTGGGGTGTCAAGGTTATTTTTGGGGTATGGGGATATGGGTTTTGGGGTGCCACAGATAATTTTAGGTATTGGTATTGGGGTGCAAAGGGTAATTTTAAGCTTCAGGGTAGTTATGGGTTTTTGCGCGCCAAGGATAATTTTAGGTTTCAGGGTGGGTATGGGTTTTGGGGTGCTAAGGGTTATTTTATTGTACATTTGGTATGGGGTGCCAAGGTTTTTTTGGGGGTGTTTTTTGGGGTGCTAAAAGTAATTTTAGGGTTCAGGATGGGTATGGGATTCGGGGTGCTAAGGGTAATTTTAGGGTTCAGGGTAGGTATGGGTTTTGGGGTGCTAAAGGTCATTTTGGGGTTCAGGGTGGGTATGAGTTTTGGGGTGCCAAGGGAAATTTTGGGGTTCAGGGTGGGTGTGGGTTTGGGGGTGCCAGGGGTAATTCTAGGGTTCAGGCTGGGTATGGGTTATAGCGTGCCAATTGTCATTTTAGGGCTCAGGATGGGTATGGGTTTTGGGGTGCTAAGGGTAATTTTAGGGTTCAGGATGGATATGGGTTTTGGGGTGCCAAGGATAATTTAAGGGTTCGGGGGGTGTGGGTTTTGGAGCGCTAAGGGCAATTTTAGGGTTCAGTATGGGATGGGTTTTGGCTGAGCCAAGGGTAACTTTAGAGTTCAGGGTAGACATCGGTTTTAGGGAGCCAAGGGTAGTTTTAGGGTTCAGAGTATGGGTTTTGAGGTGCTAAGGATCATTTTAGGGTTGGGCTTGGGTATGGCTTTTGTAGTGCAAGGGTAATTTTGGGGTTCAGGGTGGGTATGGGTTTTGGGGTGCCATGGGTAATTTTGGGGTTCAGGGCGGGTGTGGGTTTAGGGGTGCCAAGGGTAACCTTAGGGTTCAGGGTGGGTATGGATTTTGGGCTGCCAAGGTTAATTTTAGGGTTCAGGGTGGGTATGGGTTTTGTAGTGCAAGGGCAATTTTGGGGTTCAGGGTGGGTATGGGTTTTGGGGTGCCAGGGGTAATTTTGGGGTTCCGGGAGGGTGTGGGTTTAGGGGTGCCAAGGGTAACAGTAGTGTTCAGGGTGGGTATGGGTTTTGGGGTGCTAAGGGTAATTTTGGGGTTCAGGGCGGGTGTGGGTTTAGGGGTGCCAAGGGTAACCTTTGGGTTCAGAGTGGGTATGGGTTTTAGGGTGTCGAGGATAATTTGAGGGTTCAGGGTGGGTTTTGAGGTAGCAAGGGTAATTTTAGGGCTCAGGGTGGGTATGGGTTTAGGGGTACCAAGGGTCATTTTAAAGTTCGGAATGGGTTTTGGGGTGCCATGGGTGATTTTAGGGTTCAGGGTGGGTGTGGGTTTTGGGGTGCCAAGGGTAATTTTAGGGTTCATTATGGGATGGGTATTGACGAGCCAAGGGTAATTTTAGAGTTCAGGGTGGGCTTGGGTTTTGGGGAGTCAAGGGTCGTTGTAGGGTTCAGAGTATAGGTTTAGGGGTGCTAAGGGTAATTTTAGGGTTCAGGGTGGGTATGGGTTTGGGGTGCCAAGGTTAATTTTAGGGTTCATGGTGGGTATGGGTTTGGGTTGCTAAGGGTCATTTTAGGGTTGAGCCGGGGTATGGGTTTTGGGGTGCCAAGGGTAATTTTGGGGTTCAAGGTGGATGTGGGTTTTGGGGTGACAAGAGTAACCTTAGGAGTCAGGGTGGGTATGGCTTTTGGGGTACCAAGGTTCATTTTAAAGTTCAAGGTGGGTATGGGTTTTGATGAGCTAAGGGTAGTTTTAGGGTTCACAGTGGGTATGGGTGTTGGGGTGCTAAGGGTAATTTTAGGGTTCAGGGTAGGTATGAATTTTGGGGTGCCAAGGGTAGTTTTAGGTTTGAGACTGGGTATGAGTTTTGGGGTGCCAAGGGTAATTATGGGGTTCAGGGTGGGAAAGGGTTTTGGGGTGCCAAGGAAAATTTTGGGGTTCAGAGTGGAGTGGGTTTTGGGGTGCTAAGGGTAATTCTAGGGTTCAGGTTGAGTATGGGTTTTAGGGTGCCAATGGTAATTTTAGGGCTCCGGTGGGTGTGGGTTTTGGGGTGCCAAGGGTAATTTTAGGGCTCAGGGTTGATATGGGTTTTGGGGAGCCAAGTGTAGTTTTAGGGTTCAGAGTGAGTATTGGTTTTGGGTTGCTAAGGCTAATTTTTGGGTTTATTGTAGGTATGGGTTTTGGGGCGCCAATAGTAATTTTAGGGTTCAGGGTGGGTATGGGTTTTGGGGTGCTAAAGGTAATTTTAGGGTTGAGCCTGGGTATGGGTTTTGGGGTGCCATAGGTAATTTTGGGGTTCAGGGTGGGTATGGGTTTTGGGGTGCCAAGGGTAATTTTGGGGTTTAGGGCGGGTGTGGGTTTTGGGGTGCCATAGGTAACCTTAGGTTTCAGGGTAGGTATGGGTTTTAGGGTGTCATGGGTAATTTTAGGGCTCAGGGTGGGTATGGGTTTTGGGGTAACGGGTGATTTTAGGGTTCAGTGTGGGTTTTGGGGTGCCATGGGTAATTTTAGTTTTCAGTATGGGATGGGTTTTGGTGAACCAATAGTAATTTTAGTCTTCGTGGTGGGCGTGGGTTTTGGGGAGTCAGGGGTAGTTTTAGGGTTCAGATTAAGTATGGGTTTTGGGGTGCTATGGGTAATTTTAGGGTTCAGGGTGGGTATGGGTTTTGGGGTTCCAAGGTTAATTTTAGGGTTCAGGGTGGGTTTGGGTTTTGGGGTGCCAAGGAAAATTTTGGGGTTCAGAGTGGAGTGGGTTTTGGGGTGCTACGGGTAATTCTAGGGTTCAGGTTGAGTATGGGTTTTAGGCTGCCAATGGTAATTTTAGGGCTCCGGTGGGTGTGGGTTTTGGGCTGCCAAGGGTAATTTTAGGGTTCAGGGTGGGTTTGGGTTTTGGGGTGCTAAGGGTCATTTTAGGGTTGAGCATGGGTATGGGTTTTAGGGTGCCACTGGTAATTTTAGGGCTCACGGTGGGTGTGGGTTTTGGGGTGCCAAAGGTAATTTTAGGGTTAATTGTAGGTATTGGTTTTGGGGTGCTAAGGGTACTTTTTGGGTTATGGGAGGTATGAGTTTCGGGGTGCCAAGGGTCATTTTAGGTATTGGTTTTGGGGTGCAAATGGTAATTTTAGGGTTCAGGGTGGGTATGGGTTTTGGGGTGCCAAGGAAAATTTTAGGTTTTAGGGTGGGTATGGGTTTTGAGGTGCTAAGGGTAATTTTAGGGTTCAGGGTAGCTATGAGTTGTGGGGTGCCTGGGGTTATTTTAAAGTTCAGGGGGTATGGGTTTTGAAGTGTCAAGGGTAATTTAGGGGTTCGGTATGGGTTTTGAAGTGCTATAGGTAATTTATGCTGGGTATTGGGGTGGTAAGGTTATTTTAGCAATTTAAGGGGGTATGGGTATTGGGGTGGTATGGGTTATCTTAGGGTTTTAGGATGATTAAAAAAATGAGATATATATATATAGAGAGAGACAGGGAAGGGCACAGGACAGTAGAAGGGGATGGGTGGAGTTAGAAGGGTATAGGACTGAAGATAGAGATAGGTAAGAAGATAGAAAGGAAGGGTATAGGAGGAGAGAGAAAGAATGGAAAAAGAAGGGAAGGAAAGCAAGAAAAGAGAAGAGGAGGGACAGGAAGGGAAGGGGAGGGGGAAAGGGGAAAAAGGGAAGAGGAAGTGAAACGGGGAGGGGAAAGAAAGAGAAGCGGAAGCATAGGAAAGGGGAGGGAAGGGGAAGGTTAAGAAAGGAGAGAAACTGGAAGGAAAGGGATAAGGATAGGAGGGATTGGAAGGGGATAGGACAGAGGACGGGGAAAGGAAGGGAATGGACTGAAAGGAAAGAAAAAGGAAAGGGAAGGGAAGGGAAGAAGAAAAGGGATGGAAAGTTGGGGTTGGAAGGGTAAAGGCGGAGACAGGGAAGGGCAGGGAAGGGAAAGGGCAAAAGCGCAAAGGAAAGGGAGAAGGGGAAAGGAAATGGGAAGGAGGAAAGGGGGAGGGAAAAAAGGGGTACAGAAAGGGGAGGAGAAAGGTTAAGGAAATATGGAATGGAATATAAGAGGGAGGGGAGAAGGGAATGGAGAGGTAAAGTATGAGACAAGGAAGGTGTATAGGAGGAGACAAAAGAGGTGGGAAGGGATATAGGAGGAGACAGGGAAGATAAGGGGTATAAAAGGAGACAGTGAAGGGTGGGGGTATAGAAGGAAACAGAGAAGGGGTATAGGATTAGACAGGGAAGGGAAGGGGTACAGGAGGAGACAGTTAAGGGAAGGGAAGGAGTGTAGGAGGAGGCAGGGAAGGGGCATGGGAGACAGGGAAGGGAAGAGGTATAGGAAAAGGCAGGGAAGGGGTATAGGAGGAGACAGGGAAGGGAATGGGTATAGGAGATCACACGGAAGGGGTATAGGGGAAGATGATTAGGAGGAGACTTGGAAGGGAAGAGATACAGAAGGAGACAGGGAAGGGGAGAAGCATAGGAGGAGGCAGGGAAGGGGTAAAGGAGACGGAAAGACGGGTTTAGAAGGAAAAAGGGGATGGGGAAAGGGAAGGGAAGAGAGGGATATAGGAGGAGACAGGGGATGGGTATAGGAGGAGGCATAAAAGGGGTATAGGAGATGGGGAGGACGGGTTTAGGAGGAAAAAGTGAAAGGGCATAGGGAAAAGGGGAGAGGGATATAGGAGGAGATAGGGAAGGGACGAGAGGGGCATAGGAGGAGTCAGGGAAGAAAAGGGAAAGGGTAATAGGAGGAGAGAGGGAAGAGAAGGGAAGAAGGAAAGGGAGGGAAAGTGGGGATTGGAAGGGTATAGGTAGAGACAGGAAAGGGGGAGGAAGGGAAGGGGAAAATGAAAAGGGAAAAAGAAAGGGACAAAGGAAAGGGGGAAAAGGAAAGGGATAAGGGAAGGGGAGGGGAAGGTTAGGGGGAAGGGGAGGGGAGGAGATGAAGGGAAGGAAACGTAAACAAAAAGGGGAAGGGAAAGGAAGAGAAAAGAAGAGAAGTGAAGGGAAGGGAAGGGGGAAGTAGAAGGGAAGGGGTGAGGGGTATATGAGGAGACAGGGAAGGGAAGTGAAGAGGTATGAGGGGACAGGGAAGGGAAGGAATACAGGAGGTGACAGGGAAGGGAAACAGTATAGGAGATAGGGGAGTGGTATAGGAGGTGACCGGGAAGGATGGGTAGAGGAGGAGACAGGAAAGGCAGGGGTATAGGAGGAGACATGGAAGCAGAATAGGAGAAGACAGGGAAGGGATATAGGAGACAGGGAAGGGTTATATGAAGAGGCAGGGAAGGGAAAGGGTACAGGAGGAGACAGGGAAGAGGTATAGGAAAAGACAGGGAAGGGAAGGGGAAAGGGAAAAGAGGAAAGGGGAAAGGAAAGGGGAAGAGAAAGAAACGGGGGAGGAAAGGGAACAGACGGAATGAAAGGGAAGGGAGAAGGGAAGAAGGGGAGGGAAGAATGGAAGAGGATGGGTAAAGTAGGAGACAATGAAGGGGTATAGTTGGAGACAGGGAAGGGATATACGAGGAGGAAACAGTGAAGGGAAGGTGTATAGAAGGAGGCAGGGAAGTGAAGGGTATAGAAGGAGACGGAAGGGAAGGGGGGCATAGGAGACAGGGAAGGGAGGGGTATAGGAGGAGACAGGGGAGGGGTACATGAAGAGGTAGGGAAGGTAAGGGGTATAGGAGCAGTCAGGGTAAGGAATGAAATGGAAGGGGTATAAGAGAAAACATGGAAGGGGTATAGGAGGAGACTGGGAAGGGTTAAAGGAGGAGACAGGTAAGAGAGGGGAGGTGTATTGGGGGAGGCAGGGAAGGGGCAGAGGAGACAGGTAAGGGAGGGAAGGGGTATAGGAGGAGGCAGGGAATGGGTATAGGAGACAGGGAAGGAATGGGGTATAGGGGGAAAAAGAGAAGGGGTATGGGAAAAAGAGAAGGATATAGAAGGAGACAGGGAAGGGAAAGGTAATATGAGGAGACAGGGAAGGGAAGAGCAAGGAAGAAGGAAAGAGAGGGAACGTGGGGGTTGTTAGGATATAGGCAGAGACAGGGGAGGGCAAGGAAAGGAAATGAAGAGAAGGGGAAAATAAAAAGGGGAAACGAGCAAAGGAAAGGGGAAAGGGGAAAGGGCACAGCACAGAGAGGATGAGAAAAGAAAGGGGGAGGGGAAAGTGAAGGGGATAGGGGAGGGGGTGGAGGGGAGGGGAGGGATGAAGGGAAGGAAAGGTAAAGGAAGGGAGAAGGGAAGGGGGTATAGGAGGAGACAGGTAAGGGGAGGAAAGGCATATGAGAAAGGGAAGGGAAGGGGTATAGGAGGAGACATGGAAGGGAAGGGCAGGGGTATAGGTGGAGATAGGGAAGGGGTATAGGAGGAGACAGGGAAGGGAAGAGAAGGGGTATAAGAGGAGGAAGGGAAGAGGAAGGAGAAGCAGAAAAGGAAAAGGGCAAAGGAAAGGGGAAAGGCGAAGGAAAGGGGGAAGGGGAAAGGAAATGGGGAAGGAGAGGGGAGGGGAAATGAGGAAGGAGAGGGGAGGGGAAGGGGAAGGGAAAAGAAGGGAGAAGGGAAGAAGGGGAGGGGTATAAAAGGAGACGGAAAGGAAGGGGTATAAGAGGAGACAGTGAAGGGAAGGGGTATAGAAGGAGACGGGGAAGTGAATGGGGTATAGAAGGAGATGGGAAGTGGTATAGGAGACAGGGAAGGATAGGGGTAGAGGAGGAGACAGGAAAGGCAGGGGTATAGGAGGAGACATGGAAGAGGTATAGTAGACAGGGAAGGGAAGGGATATAGGAGACAGGGAAGGAAAGGGCAGAGGTATGGGGAGACAGTGAAGAGAAGGGGTATAGGAAGATGCAGGGAAGGGAAAGGGGACAGGAGGAGACAGGGAAGAGGTATAGGAGGAGACAGGGAAAGGAAGGGAAAAGGGGAAAGGGGAAGGAAAGGAAAAGGGGGAGGAAAGGGAACAGACGGAGTATGAAAGGGAAGGAGGAAGGGAGAAGGGAAGAAGGGAAGGGGGAAGAATGGAAGAGGATGGGTAAAGTAGGACAGGGAAGGGGTATAGTTGGAGACAGGGAAGTGAAGGGGTATAGAAGGAGACAGGGAAGGGATATAGGAGCAGACAGGGTAGGGAATGGAAGGGAAGGGGTATAGGAGAAAACAGGGAAGGGATATAGGAGGAGACTGGGAAGGGATACATGAGGAGACAGGTAAGAGAGGGGAGGAGGCAGGGAAGGGGCATAGGAGACAGTTAAGAGAGGGAAGGGGTATAGGAGGAGGCAGGGAAGGGGTATATGAGACAGGGAAGGAATGGGGTATAGGAGGGAAAAGATAAGGGGTATGGGGAAAAGAGAAGGATATAGAAGGAGAGAGGGAAGGGAAGGGTAACATGGGGAGGTAGGGAAGGGAAGAAAAAGGAAGAAGGAAAGAGAGGGAAAGTGGGGGTTGGAAAGATATAGGCAGAGACAGGGAAGGGCAAGGAAAGGAAGAGAAGGAGAAAATGAAAAGGGGAAAAGGGAAATGGGTAAAGCAAAGGGATAAGGAGAAAGAAAAAGGGGAGGGGAAAGGGAAGGGAAGTGTAGGGGAGGGGTGGGGGATGAAGGGAAGGAAAGGTAAAAGAAGGGAGAAGGGAAGGGGGAAGGAAAAAAGGAAGGGGGGAGGGGTATAGGAGGAGACAGGTAAGGGGAGGAAAGGCATATGAGACAGGGAAGGGAAGGGGTTTAGGAGGAGGAAGGGAGGGAGGGAAGGGGTATAGGAGGAGAAAGTGAAGGGTATAGGTGGAGACGGGAGTGGTATGGGAGGAGACAGGGAAGGGATAGAGGAGACATGGAAGGCAGGGGAATAGGAGGAGACATGGAAGGGAGAGGGGATAGGAGAAGACAGGGAACTGCTATAGGAGACAGTGAAGGGGTATAGGAGGAGACAGGGAAGGGAAGGGGTATAGGAGGGCACAGAAGGGGTTTAGGAGTAGACAGGAAAGCGGTTTGGAGGAAAAAGGGAATGAAAGGGAAGGGGTATAGGACACAGGGAAGAAAAGAGCAGGGGTACAGGAGCAGACAGGGAAGGGAAGGAAAGGAGTATAGGAGTAGGCAAGGAAGGGAAGAGGAAGGAGAAGCAGAAAGGGGAAAGGGCAAAAGAAAGGGGGAAGGGGAAAGGAAATGGCGAAGGAGAGGGGAAGGGAAAGGCAACGTGAGGGGAAGGGAAGAGAAGGGAGAAGGGAAGAAGGGGAGGCGAGGGGTAAAGTCGGAGATAGGAAAGGGGTACAGTTGGAGACAGAAGGGGAGGGAAGAGATATATGAAAGAGGGAAGGGGTATAAAAGGGGACAGGGAAGGGGTAAAGGTGGAGACGACAGTGAAGGAAAGGGGTATAGAAGGAGACAGGGAAGTGAAGGGGTAATAAAGGAGACAGTGAAGAGGTATAGGAGGAGAGAGGGAAGGGGTATTGAAGTAGACAGGGAGGGAAGGGGTATAGGAAGAGGCAAAGAAGGGGTATAGGAGCAGACACGGTATAGGAGAAAACAGGGAAGGGGTATAGGAGGAGACTGGGAAAGGAAGGGATACAGGAGGAGATAGGTAAGAGAGGGGAGGTGTATTGGAGGAGGCAGGGAAGGGGTATAGGAGACAGGTAAGAGATGGGGTATAGTTGGAAAAGATAAGAGGTATGGGGAAAAAGAGGGGTATAGAAGGAAACAGGGAAGGGAAGAGAAAGGAAGAATGACAAGGGGAGGAAAGTGGGGGTTGGAAGGGTATAGGCAGAAACAAGGAAAGGCAGGGAAGGGAAATGGAGGGAAGGGAAGTGGAAAATGAAGAGAGGAAAAGGGCAAAGAAAAGGGGAACGGGCAAAGAGAGAAGGAGAAAGAAAAGAGGGGGGGGGAAAGGGAAGGGAGTGGAGGGTAGGATTAAGGAAAGGTAAGGTAAAGGAAGTGAGAAGAGAAGGTAAAGGAAAAAGCAAGAGGGAAGGGGTATAGGAGGAGACAGGGAAGGGGTAATAGGGAGACGGGGAAGGGGTATAGACAGGGAAGGGGTATAGATAAGGAAGGTAATGGAAGGGGAAAGTATAGGGGGAAACAGGGAAGGGAAGGGGTTTAGGAGGAGAAAGGGAAGGGAAGGGAGGAAGGGAAGGGGTATAGGAGGAGAAAGTGAAGGGTATAGGTGGAGACAGGGGAGTAGCATGGGAGGAGAAAGGGAAGGGATAGAGGAGACAGGGAAGGCAGGGGTATAGGAGAAGACAGGGAACGGGTATAGGAGGAGACAGGGAAGGGGTATAGGAGTAGACAGGGAAGGGAAGGGTTATAGGAGGGGACAGAAGGGGTTTAGGAGATGACAGGAAAGCGGTGTGGAGAAGACAGGGAATGAAAGGGAAGGGGTATAGGACACAGGGAAGAAAAGTGAAGGGGTACAGGAGGAGCCAGGGAAGGGAAGAGAAGGGGTATAGGAGTAGGCAGGGAAGTGAAGAGGAAGGAGAAGCAGAAAGGGAAAAGGGCAAAAGGGCGAAGGAAAGGGGAAAGGGCAAAGTAAAGGGGAAGGGGAAAGGAAATGGGGAAGTAGAGGGCAAGGAAAAGGGAACGTGAGGGGAAGGGAAGAGAAGGGAGAAGGGTAGAAGGGAAGGCAAGGGGTAACGTCGGAGATAGGAAAGGGGTACATTTGGAGACAGAAGGGGAGGGAAGTGATATATGAAAGAGGGAAGGGGTATAAAAGGAGACAGGGAAGGGGATAGGAGGAGAAGACAGTGAAGGGAAGGGGTATAGAAGGAGACAGGGAAGTGAAGGGGTAATAAAGGAGACAGGGAAGAGGTATAGGAGGAAACAGGGAAGGGAATTGGTATAGGAGGCGACAGGGAAGGGAAGGGGTATAAAAGGAGACAGGGAGGGAAGGGGTCAAGGAAGAGGCAGGGAAGGGGTATAGGAGCAGACACGGTATAGGAGAAAACAGGGAAGGGTATAGGAGGAGATTGGGACAGGAAGGAGATAGGTAAGAGAGGGGAGGTGTATTGGAGGAGGCAGGGAAGAGGTATAGGAGACAGGTAAGGGATGGGGTATAGTAGAAAAAGATAGGGGGTATGGGGAAAGAGAGGGGTATAGGAGGAAACATGGACAGGAAGAAGGAAAGAGGAGGAAAGTGGGGGTTGGAAGAGTATAGGCGGAGACAAGGAAAGGCAGGGAAGGGAAATGGAGGGAAGGGAAGGGAAGTGGAAAATGAAAAGAGGAAAAGGGCAAAGGAAAGGGGAAAAGGCAAAGAGAAAAGGAGAAAAAAAGAGGGAGGGGAAAGGGAAGGGGGAAGGGAGTGGAGGGTGGGATACAGGAAAGGTAAAGGAAGTGAGAAGAGAAGGGAAGGGAAAAAGCAAGGGGGAAGGGATATAGGAGACAGGGAAGGAGTAATGGGTAGACAGGGAAAGGGTATGGATAGGGAAGGGGTATAGATAAGGAAAGGAATGGAAGAGAAAAGTATAGGAGGAAACAGTGAAGAGAAGGGGTTTAGGAGGAGAAGGGGAAGGGAGGAAGGCAAGGAGTATAGGAGGATAAAGTGAAGGGTATAGGTGGAGACAGGGGAGTGGTATGGGAGGAGACAGGGAAGGGTTAGAGGAGACAGGGAAGGCAGGGGAATAGGAGGAGTCATGGAAGGGAAGGGGTATAGGAGAAGACAGGCAACGGGTATAGTTTTAGACAGGGAAGGGGTATAGGAGGAGACAGGGAAGGGAAGGGGTATAGGAGGGAACATAAGGGGTTTAGGAGTAGACAGGAAAGCAGTTTGGAGGATACAGGGAATGAAAGGGAAGGGGTATGGGACACAGAGAAGGAAAGGGCAGGGGTACAGGAGGAGACAGGGAAGGGAAGAGAAGGGTATAGGAGTAGGCAGGGAAGGGAAGAGGAAGAATCAGAAAGGGAAAAGGGCAAAGGCGCAAAGGAAAGGGGAAAGGGCAAAGGAAAGGGGGAAGGGGAAAGGGGAAAGGAAATGGGGAAGGAGAGGGGAAGGGAAAGGGAACGTGAGGGGATGGGAAGAGAAGGGAGAAGGGAAGAAGGGAAAGGGAGGGAAAGGGAGGGAATGGGAGGGGTAAAGTCAGAGATAGGAAAGGGGTACAGTTGGAGACAGAAGGGGAGGGAAGAGATATATGAAAGAGGGAAGGGGTATAAAAGGAGACAGGGAAGGGGTATAGAAGGAGAAGACGTGAAGGGAAGGGGTATAGAAGGAGACAGGGAGGGAAGGGGTATAGGAAGAGGCAGGGAAGGGGTGTAGGAGCAGACACGGTATAGGAGAAAACAGGGAAGGGTATAGGAGGAGATTGGGAAAGGAAGGAGATAGGTAAGAGAGGGGAGGTGTATTGGAGGAGGCAGGGAATAGGTATAGGAGACAGGTAAGGGATGGGGTATAGTAGAAAAAGATAAGGGGTATGGGGAAAGAGAGGGGTATAGGAGGAAACAGGGACAGGAAGAAGGACAGAGGAGGAAAGTGGGGGTTGGAAGGGTATAGGCGGAGACAAGGAAAGGCAGGGAAGGGAAATGGAGGGAAGGGAAGGGAAGTGGAAAATGAAAAGAGGAAAAGGGCAAAGGGCAAAGGAAAGGGGAAAAGGCAAAGAGAGAAGGAGAAAAAAAGAGGGAGGGGAAAGGGAAGGGGGAAGGGAGTGGAGAGTGGGATAAAGGAAAGGTAAAGGAAGTGAGAAGAGAAGGGAAGGGAAAAAGCAAGGGGCAAGGGATATAGGAGACAGGGAACGAGTAATGGGTAGACAGGGAAAGGGTATGGATAGGGAAGGGGTATAGATAAGGAAGGGAATGGAAGGGAAAAGTATAGGAGGAAACAGGGAAGGGAAGGGGTTTAGGAGGTGAAGGGGGAGGGAGGAAGGCAAGGAGTATAGGAGGAGAAAGTGAAGGGTATAGGTGGAGACAGGGGAGTGGTATGGGAGGAGACAGGGAAGGGATAGAGGAGACAGGGAAGGCAGGGGAATAGGAGGAGTCATGGAAGGGAAGGGGTATAGGAGAAGACAGGCAACGGGTATAGTTTTAGACAGGGAAGGGGTATAGGAGAAGACAGGGAAGGGAAGGGGTATAGGAGGGAACATAAGGGGTTTAGGAGTAGACAGGAAAGCAGTTTGGAGGATACGGGGAATGAAAGGGAAGGGGTATGGGACACAGAGAAGGAAAGGGCAGGGGTACAGGAGGAGACAGGGAAGGGAAGAGAAGGGTATAGGAGTAGGAAGGGAAGAGGAAGAATCAGAAAGGGAAAAGGGCAAAAGCGCAAAGGAAAGGGGAAAGGGCAAAGGAAAGGGAGAAGGGGAAAGGAAATGGGGAAGGAGAGGGGAAGGGAAAGGGAACGTGAGGGGACGGGAAGAGAAGGGAGAAGGGAAGAAGGGAAAGGGAGGGAAAGGGAGGGAAGGGGAGGGGTAAAGTCAGAGATAGGAAAGGGGTACAGTTGGAGACAGAAGGGGAGGGAAGAGATATATGAAAGAGGGAAGGGGTATAAAAGGAGACAGGGAAGGGGTATAGAAGGAGAAGACAGTGAAGGGAAGGGGTATAGAAGGAGACAGAGAAGTGAAGGGGTAATTAAGGAGACAGGGAAGAGGTATAGGAGACAGGGAAGGGAATGGGTATAGGAGGAGACAGGGAAGGGAAGGGGTATAGAAGGAGACAGGAAGGGAAGGGGTATAGGAAGAGGCAGGGGAGGGATATAGGAGCAGACAGGGTATAGGAGAAAACAGGGAAGGGGTATAGGAGGGGACTGGGAAAGGAAGGGATACAGGGGGAGATAGGTAAGAGAGGGGAGGTGTATTGGAGGAGGCAGGGAAGGGGTATAGGAGACAGGTAAGGGATGGGGTATAGTAGTAAAAAGATAAGGGGTATGGGGAAAAAGAGAGGGGTATAGAAGGAAACAGGGAAGGGAAGAGAATGGAAGAAGGAAAGTGGGGGTTGGAAGGGTATAGGCAGAGACAAGGAAAGGCAGGGAAGGGAAATGGAGGGAAGGGAAGGGAAGGGAAGTGGAAAATGAAAAGAGGAAAAGGGCAAAGGAAAGGGGAAAGAGCAAAGAGAGAAGGAGAAAGAAAAGAGGGAGGGGAAAGGGAAGGGGAGGGGAGTGGAGTGGAGTGGAGGGTTGGATAAAGGAAAGGAAAGGTAAAGGAAGTGAGAAGAGAAGGGAAAGGAAGGGAAGGGATACACACGGGGGAAGGGATATAGGAGGAGACAGGGAAGGGGTAATGGGGAGACAGCGAAGGGAATGGGTATAGACAGGGAAGGGAAGGGAATGGAAGGGAAGGTATAGGAGGAAACAGGGAAGGAAAGGGGTATAGGAGGAGAAAGGGAAGGGAGGAAGGGAGGAAGGGAGGAAGGGAAGGGGTATAGTAGGAGAAAGGGAAGGGTGTATGTGGAGACAGGGGAGTGGTATAGTAGGAGACAGGGAAGGGAAGGGAAGGAAAGGAATAGAGGAGACAGGGAAGGCAGGGGAATAGGAGGAGATAGGATATGAAAGGGAAGTGGTATAGGAGATAGGGAAGGAAAGGGTATGGGTATGGGAGGAGACAGGGAAGGGAAGAGAAGGGGTATAAGAGGAGGCAGGAAAGGGAAGAGGAAGGAGTAGCAGAAAAGGAAAGGAAAAGAGCAAAAGGTCAAAGGAAAGGGGGAAGGGGCAAGGGAAGGAGAGGGGAGGGGGAAAGGGAACGGAAGGGGAAGAGAAAAGAAAAGAAGGGAGAAGGAAAGAAGGGAAGGGAAGGGGTATAAAAGGAGACAGGGAAAGGAAGGGGTATAGGAGGAGACAGTGAAGCGAAGGGGTATAGGAGATGGGAAGTGCAGGGGTATAGAAGAAGACAGTGATGGGACAGGGTATAGGAGGAGACAGGGAAGGGGTATAGGAAGGCGCAGGGAAGGGGTATATGAGTAGACAGGGAAAGGAAGGGAAGGGGTATAGGAGGAGACTGGGAAGGGTAGGGATAAAGGAGGAGACAGGTAAGAGAGGGGAGGTGTATTGGAGGAGGCAGGGAAGGGGTATAGTGGTAAGGTAAGAGAGGGAAGGGGTATAGTAGGAGGCAGGGAAGGGGTAAAGGAGACCGGGAAGGGATGGGGTATCGGAGGGAAAAGATTATGAGTATGGGGAAAAAGAGAGGAGACAGGGAAAGGAAGGGTAATATGAGGAGACATGGAAGAGAAAGGAAGAAGGAAAGAGAGGGAAAGTGGAGTTTGCAAGGGTGCAGGCGGGGATAGGGAAGGGCAGGGTAGGGGAAAATGAAAAGGGGAAATGGGGGAAGGGCAAAGCAAAGGGAGAAGGAGAAAGGAAAAGGGGTGGGGAAAGGGAAGAGGAGAGGGAAGGGAAGGGGTGGAGGGATACATTGAAGGAAAGGTAAAGGGAGAAGAGAAGGGAAGGGGAAAGGCAAAACAGGTAAGGGGAGGAAAGGCATAGGAGACAGGCAAGGAAATAGGTATAGGAGGAAGCATGGGAGGGAAGGGGTATAAGAGGAGACAGGGAAGGGGTGTAGGAGGAGAAGGGGAAGGGAAGGGGTATAGACAGGTAAGGGAATGGAAGAAAAGGGTATAGGAGGAAACAGGGAAGTGAAGGGGTATAGGTAGAGACAGGGAAGTGGTGTGGGAAGAGATAGAGGGAAGGGATAGAGGAAGAGACAGGGAAGGCAGGGGAATAGGAGACAGGGAAGGGACGGAGTATAGGAGAAAAAAAGGAAGGGGAATGAGGAAACAGGGAAGGGAAGAGTGGGGTATAGGATGAGACAGGGAAGGGAAAGGAAGGCGTATAGGAGGAGACAGGGAATTGAAGGGTAATAGGAGGAGACTGGGAAAGGAAGAGAAGGGAAGAAGGAACAGGAGGTAAAGTTGGTTGGAAGGGTATAGGCGGACACAAGGAAAGGGAAAGGAAGGGCAGGGAAGGCAAATGAAGGGAAGGGCGATATGAAAAAGGGGAAAGGGCAAAGGAAAGGAGGGAAGGGCAAAGGAAAGGGAAGAGAAAGGAAAGGAAAGGGAGATGGGAAGGGGATGGGAGCGGAGGGTAAAGGGAAGGGAAGTTGAGTGTTTGTGAAGGGAAGGAAAGGAAAGGTAAATGGAAAGGGGGCGGGAAGAGAAGACAAAAGAGAAGAGAAGAGGAGAGGGGTATAGGAGGAGACAAGGAAGGGGAGGGAAGGCCTGTGAGACAGGGAAGGGGTATAGGAGACAGTGAAGTGGTATAGGAGGGGACAGGGGAGTGGTATCGGAGGAGACAGTGAAGGAAAGGGGTAGAGGAGGAGACAGGGAAGGCAGGCGTATAGGAGGAGACGTGGAAGGGAAGGGGTATAGGAGGAGACACGGAAGGGAAGGGGTATTGGAGGAGACAGGGCATGGGTATAGGAGGAGACAGGGAATGGAAGATAAGGGGTATATGAGGTGGCCGGGAAGTGAAGGCAAAGGAAAGGGTACAGGAGGAGACAGGGAAGAGGTATAGGAGGAAACAGGGAAGGCAAGGGGAGGGGTATAGGAGGGACAGGGAAAGGAATGGGCATAGGAACACAGGAAAGAGGAGGAAAGGGAAGGGGTGTAGGAGGAGATAGGGAAAGGAGGGTTATAGGAGGAGACAGGGAAGGGAAGCGGTATAGGAGGAGAAAGGGAACGTATATGGGAGGAGGGAGGGAAGGGGTATAGGAGGAGAAAGGGAAACGTATGGCAGGAGGAAGGGAAAGGCTATGGGAGGAGGAAGGGAAGGGGTAAAGTAGGAGGAAGGGAATGTAAGGGGTTTATGAGGAGGAAGGGAAGGGTTACAGGAGAAGACAGGAGCAGGTATAGGAGGAAATAGGGAAGGGGTTTAGGAGGAGACAGAGAAGCGGATGGGTTGGGTTAGTTTGGAGGGGTATACAAGAGGAGGCATAATGAAGGAAAGGGAAAAGAAAGGAAAGGAAAGGAAAGGAAAGGAAAGGAAAGGAAAGGAAAGGAAAGGAAAGGAAAGGGTAAGAAGGCAGAGCATGGTGGGGCAGAGTAGGGCAGGATGGCAAGGCAGAACAGGGAAGGAGGCCAGGATTGGAGGGCAGGGGGGCAGGAAGGCAAGAGGGATGGGCAGGAGGGCAGTGGGGTAGGGGAGAAGGGTGGGGCAGTGGAGCAGGGTGGGAGAACAAGAGGGCAGAGTGCAAGGAAGCAGGGCAGGGGAGGAGGGCAGAGCAGGGCAGGGGGCAAGGCAGGGTAGGAGGGCAGTATGGGTGGTAGGGCAGAGGGGCAAGGCAGGAGATCGAGGGGCTGGGGGCAGGGCAGGAGGTCAGGGCAGGCGGCGAGGAAGGTAAAACAGGTGTCAGGGCTCCAGGAGTACAGGGTAGGCCAGGAAAGCAGAGCAGAAGGGAAATGCAGGGCAGGGCACGAGGGAAAGGAAGGACAGGAGGGCAAGGAACTGCAGGAGGGCCGGAAAGGACAGGAGGGCAGGGAATGGCAGGAGGGAAAGGAAGGCCAGGAGGGAAAGCGCAGAAAAGAAAGGAAGAGGAGGAGAGAAAGAGAGAGGGGTGGTGTGGGGGGGAGAAGGTAATGGAAATGAAAGAAAGGAAAAGAGAAAAGAGAAAAGAAGAAAAGAAAAGGAAACGAAATTAAATGAAATGGACGGAAAAAGAGAAGATGAAAAGGGGAAAGGGAATTGGAATTTCAAGTCAGTTTCAAGTTTGGTTTCAAGTTCAGTTTGGTTTTCAGGGGAAAGGGTATTAGAATTTCAAGTCAGTTTCAAGTTCAGTTTGGTTTTCAGGGGAAAGGGTATTAGAATTTCAAGTCAGTTTCAAGTCAGTTTCAAGTTCAGTTTGGTTTTCAGGGGAAAGGGTATTAGAATTTCAAGTCAGTTTCAAGTCAGTTTCAAGTTAGTTTTCAGTTTGATTTCAAGTTCAGCTTTCAGTTTGGTTTATTCACTCACCTTGTCTCCTTATTCCGTCCTACCCCTCTCTCTCTGCCCCTCTCCGTTTTCGGAGCCTGCTCAGCCCCTGCAGCTTCGCCCTCTTCCTGCCCGAGCTCCAGCCGCCAGCAGCGGTCCTCTCCGTCCGATGTCCCCGAGTGCAATGCTGCAGCTGCCTGGTTACCAGCCTCTCATACCAAGAACACGTCACAGTGGAGGCTTTTCAGCGTGTCATCCTACATCACTGCTGTGTGGGTGATGCCATGTGTTTTAAGATTAACGGGGGAGCTGGCAAGGCACGGGTATTACGGGATTTGTTAAGTAAATCAAACTATTTAAATACAAAAGCTCCTGCGATGAACCCGAAAGAAGATCCCCCCTACCCGACACCCTTCCTCAACAGTGGTCTCTTCTTTCCACTTTACTGGGAAGACGCCCCCACCCCTGCCCTGCATTTGCCCTGGGCCTGGTGACATCACAGTGAAGTTACATCATAAACGTTCCATTCACAGGATTCTGCTTCAGGTGCCGATGGGATGGCACGCGCCTTTCTAATCAATATAAAATGCAGGTTTTTCTAAGTCTTCATTTAAAATAAATGAAACTTTTTATCATAGGCCGCATTCTCACCACTTGCTCAAACAGCGCTCCTTCATTGTACAAATTAAATGATTTTTACTAGGCCACATCACCGTCTCCAAGAGGGGGGGTGGGGGGTATAACGGTTAGAGCGGCCGACCTTGACGCTCGAGGGCGAGGTTCGGGTCTGGCAGGAGGCTCAAACGTCCTGTGGTTTTGGTCAACTCTCCCCGTACTTTAATAGTGAATGTGTTTCTCTGTCATGTAACTGGCGCTCAAGTGTAGCGCTCTGATGCCTTCGGGTTGATTTAGCGATATAAAAACTGCAACAACAACATCTCCCCGTCTGCCCTGCTCCTCCTCTCGAGTACTGTCCATTAATCCACTCCTTCCTGCGGAGAAATTACCTATTTAAATGTTATGAATTGCTCGAAGAATATTTACAATTTACACTTTCTACTGTTTCAAATCCGTTGTACAGAAATGTAACGGGATTAAAAAAGCCATTCCACTCATTGACAAGTAGAAGCACTTCCCGTCCCACTGCCCGTCCCGGCACATTAATACATTGATTCCTGGGATGGACCTCCCGAAACCCCCTCAGTCCAAAGCCTCCAGGCATGACTTCCCTTCTAGCCTCTGATCCCCCGTCGCTGTGACATCTCGCGGTCCCCAACCCGAGGCGTGACATCATCATCAGACCCGGAAGTCCTCGAGCTTTACTCATGAATACAAACTCCCTCACCTCCTAGGAATGCAGCCTCAGACCCCTGGTACCTATCTAGCAGCAGTGGTAAGGTCTGTGCGGAAAGCCTCATTGTACTCGAGGCGATTGGTGTTATTATGATTTCAGTGAAAGTGAGAGAAAAAACGAGCACTGACATAGAATGTCTTTGGGAAACAAGTCTTTCTCCTTCCCTGACAACATGATTAGCAAGTGAGTGGTAAATGCGTGAAAAAGTCACTGTTTGGATGAATGATTGAGCGCCTCTGGTGGATGAATGAATGAATGTGTGTATAGATCAGTGCTTCCCAAACTGTGCGCCGCGGCACCCCGGTGCGCCGTGATTAGAATCCATGGCGCCGCGCCACCACGCACAATTAAGAAATTGGAGCCTCAGAAACTTGCAGGGCAGGGTTTGAAATGCCACCGTAAAAATGTTTTGGCCGAAGAGCGCACTGCTGTACGTGCGTCTGTATGAACAATCGAACATGCGTTTAGATGGTAGTCTTCACATTACTCTGCCCACGCAGCTCAGAGCGTTTCAGTCGCGTTGTTCCTGCCCGCAGTGTTGTGCAGTGCCAGTGCCTCGCCTCGTGGGACCCTCTTCCCAGGGAAATCGGTAAGTAAGGGCTTGTAGTGAAAAGCTAATTATGACCAAGGGCCGTGACAAATCTCACTCCATTTAGTATTGTGCCTTGCTATGGTTGATACTTGTACTATGGGCATGAGTTTATGATATGACACGTAATCAGTTACAATCGTATGAAATAAATGTTTGCATGTACTTATGTCTTATAGCACAACGTTCATGAATGAACCTGTGTGCCACAAATAGGGGAGGCGGTTTACTCTGTTTTTTCTTCATGAGCAAAGGTGCAGTTTGATCAGTGTTCAACAGGATGCATATATGTCATGTGCCTGTCCAGAAGAAGCACTGTTGGAGTGTCTTACGATGAACCATGAACATAAAATCGCCATTATTAAACAACTATTTACTAGACTGCACACCAGCTGCAAGTAATTAGCTTACATGATTTTTTCATAAGCACATTTTAGCAGTTCCATTTACTAATAAATAAAATATTTTGCCTGCAATCAATTGATTTTGGTGACATCACAGAAATGGGACTAGGACCCAGGACTGCAGGTTCCAAGGTCAAAATTAAGACCTTTTGTTTCAATGCTAATAAAAAGATGTTTCTCAAATTTTGGTCCCCCAAGCCAAATTAATCTCTTACCTATTTTGCAACTTCCCTAACCCTCACTAGAAAAAAGGTGCCTTTCAACATTTACAAAATTGATTTTTGTGATGAAGAAGCTAAAATTTAAACACTTTCACAAAACGATCTTCTTGCTCGCGCGTGGCAGGTTTAAAGTATGAACTGATGTATTGTGGACTGTAAGTATATTTCTAACTTTCGTCTCTGCAAAGAAACTTACATGAAGAGATATGATATACTCTTTCCTATTGTCTGCTACGTCTGCTTTTGTCTTCCTCATTGTATCGTTTCTCACTTAACAAGTTTTTATCAAACAAATGTTATCTTTTTATTTTGTTAGAAATATGATTATAATACCTTGATTGCATCCCAATTAAATTAAGGAAGACAACAGGAAGTACTCCCGAGGTTGGGCTTACATCTCCCCCACCCGGCTACCAGTGAAAAAATGGTGGGGAGCCACGGCCAACTGCCAATTAGGTCAAGGGAGCCACGGGTCAAAAAAGTTTGGGAACCACTGGTATAGATGGATCAATGGGCACCACGTGCACTGAGTGACTCAGTGCATTAATAGAGGGCCCGATAGGTGTAAGGATGGATGGATGGTAGAGGGGCGAGTGAGTGAACGGGTAAATGAAGGAGTGAGTGCAACGACGGATAATGTGGTGGGGAATGGAAGGCTCCGGTAGCTGTCATTCCTTAAATGGGTTACAGGGCTCTGGTGGGAGTGCCGTGCCAGCACTTGTTAAATGATTCCATGCCCCGTGACAGTCTGTTTCAAATCATGCCCTGTCATTTAACAAAGCAGTGCATTCTGGGAGATATTCCCATTGAACTGGACAAACACACAGAAATAAAACAAGACATCCCAGAAAAGCCCAGGACTGGAGAAGTTATTTCTGATCACATAGAGTCACACTTATTCTTCCTGCCCCTGCTCTGCTGTGTCCATTAAGGCAGCCGGAAATGACACACAGCTTGCTCTGGCTCTAATTTGTCATGGCTGCCCTTGTGAGAGAGGCCGGGAATGGCCTGGCATCTTAATCCTCCAAAAAACCAGGTAACAAGTGCCAAACTGTTCCTCGCAATATACTCTATGGGTTAAAGGGTGTCTTCAGTCTTTGCATATAGCCTAGAACCGCCAGATGATCAGCAGGATTGTTGTACGGCAGGTGGGAGATTGGCATCTCACTCCTACCTATATAGCCTTCTAGCCAGGCTCGACTGGCGCTGAGCATTGATGAAACCAATGAGACAGCATCCGAGCTGCATGTTACCTGGATGAGGTAAGTGTGCAGGAACGAGGTCTGGGGTGGGTGTTGGAAATTTGCTCTCTCTTCAGCGTCACCCGGATTTATTGGCCTTATTGCTGAACCCTATTCTTGCTGGCTATGCAACTCTGCGCACTTTACCCCTGCTAACCAGTGGTAACATGCTTGTGCTTCTCTTTTCAACATGGCAACATTCATATACTCCTGATTGGCATTTTTAACATAGCTATAAGTCCCTAGCATATAGTACCCAAAGTGTACCCAGGGCCTGTAAGTTGAATGTCACCAGTGCGCTGCGGCACTCATTGTGTCAACCACTGCAATGATGGAGTAAAGCATGTTTCCATAGCTACCACTGTAGCCTGGCTGTGCAGTTTTAACCTGACAATTCAACCTTTCAAAAGAAACCCCTTTGACAGGCCCAAACCTTCCTATTAAATATGAATACGTCACCCTTAATGTAGGCCCTTTTGTCCATTGGGCAGGATGCCAGCTGTTTAAAAGCAGGATATGTAGAAGTTTAATATTCTGCATGTTCTTCCAGTGAAAAAACATAAAAGCTATTTTCACTGTAGCGAGGCTGGCTGCTTCCATAGGGAAGTGCTGGATTACATTAAAACACCTTATAATGCTAATTTCAAGTTTGTAACAACTAGCTAAATATTTCAAGGACTCTTTTTAATAGTTAAACAAACTACAATTTAATGGTAAAGTCACATTTTTGTCCAACTGTTACAGGAAAGACACGTTGGAAAAGTTACTGTTTACCTGCCTAAGGCCTCGGTGATGCACTTCAAAGGGGCCTCCCTTGTCACAAGGAGATGTATCTCGCACCTGGGCCTGCCACTCCACTTGTCCTTCTAGTTGCAAGGGGGCACCAACCCCAGAGGGAAGAGGAGCTCCCCCAGACCTGGTTTAGAGGCTGGGAGCATCCCCTTTGAGATTAGAATGTACAATTCTGCTTGAATGTCACATCCTGCTTGACAGGTCTGCTGGATTTTTACTTATAACATTTGGGGTGCACTTCAAAGGAGGAAAAGAGAATGATAAAACACTTTATGTGTACCCACTGTCTGGATGCCAATTTTGTCTCTGCGTTTGTTGGGGGTGCAGGGGCTGTTCAGAACTGGATTGTAATTATAGATGTGTGAGGGCACAAGGATTACCCTAGTATACTCCACACTTAACCCCAGCCCACAGAATCCAAGTTTAGTGTGGCTGAAGACTTTACCCATTTTGAAAATGTTCACATTTGTAGGGTTAGCTCTGGGAACCTGTCTCCTATTGTTTAGGGCACCCTCAGGGGTCATTCCCGCCCACTAGGTCATGCCAGTAATACATGTGGCATCGATTGGCACACACTTCAGGACAGTCCCGGACGAGGGGAAGATCAAAAGAGAACTAAATCTGCTGTCTGAGAAGAGCGTAGAAGACTGGAACCTTCCCTTCCTCTAGTACCCTCATTAGCGAAGTGGACACCAAGAGTCAAAATGCTGACCTCTTGTTCAATCTACAGGGACACAACAAGCTCCAAGCGGCTTATCTTCAACTGACCAGCTGATCAGTAGCAACTAGACCTGGGCTTGACTCCACCTGCCACCCTATGAGTCTCTAAGTCAGTGGTTCCCAAACTTTTTAGAACCACAACACACTTTTTTGAACAACAAACTTTCGTGACTCACCTACCTTTAGTGGACTTCAGACAGACTGATTTTTTTTAATGTGCCTAAAGCATTGTTTAGTACCACATTATCATTTACAGATGGCACATTTTCCCATTGAAATGGCCTCTAACTTTGCACAGACATACTGTTTACTGATAAAACTTTATAGCGCACAAGTGATAATGTGTGGAATGTGTACTGTGGTTGTCTTGTTTGTCTATACTTTTATGATCCACAGCAATCAAAACAAAGTTCTATGATGATAATGTGTGTGGAAATCTGTTTTCTGGTATTATTTATCATTTGTGCATCGCAATGTCTTGATTTGTTTTGATCCTATTAAAATCGTAGTTTCCAGCACACTGCAGAATTACAAAGTAATGTGCTTAATTATGGCTTTTCCTAACAGCTGAATGTATACAGTCCATTTACAGGTATTTATGTTTTGGTGTGTGGTGCAAAAAAAAAAACAATATCACACTTTGCTGTGCTCCAGCAAGATTGACACATAATTCACTTTAAAAACTCCTCCGACTTTTCAGTCAGAGAAAGAAAAATACACACGAATTCCATGTTAAAAGAATCAGCAGCAATTTGTCGGAATACATAGCCTGAGATTTGATCTTTGTGTTTGAAGCACAGCAAATGCGATATGATAAACACAGCATTTAAAGGCATCTTTATTTATTGCATGGACTTTGCCAACCCACCAAAAATCGGTAGGTCCCGAGCCACAGTTTGGGAAATGGTGCTCTAAGTGTCTCCCTTGGGGTCCTGGTGGGCTTTAGAAGTGTTCTCCTGTGGTGGATTGGGACTAAAGTCAGAAGATAAAATGTTTGACCAGGACAAACTTTGTTAGTGTGTCTGACCCGCTCTCAATCGTGGTCAGTGTCAAATTGCACCTAGGACCCGTTCTACTGTGACCATTAACTATTATTGTCACTTTGGGCTCAGTCGCGGCAGGCAAGACTCGGGAGTGGTGGGGCAGGAGGGTTGCGTGCATGGGGGGGGTTAATTTAAAATTGAAAACTTACCTTCACCGGCAGCCTACATGGAGAAAATGGAGTGCACATGACTGGTTTGGTCGGCCCAAAGGGCTGACCAAACAGCCAGCGCCACAGTAGTGGGTGAGCCACTCCTCCCCTCCCCTAAAGCAGGCCCGCCCACCCGCCAGCCCCCAACCAAACACTCTGCTTTCTCGCAGAGTGAGAAGCAGAAACCTAAAATCCCAACTAAGATCCTCCAATCTAGCCCTCGCCGAAGTTCCGCGCATCCACAGATCCACCATGGGAGGAAGATCCTTCTCCTACTTGGCGGCCAAGACCTGGAATTCTCTCCCCACTCACCTCCGCGTTACACAGAACCACATTTCCTTCAGAAAGGAACTTAAAACCTGGCTATTCGATAAATAATGCACCCCCTCCCCCAAGCGCCTTGAGACCCTCTGGGTGAGTAGTGCGCTATACAAATTCCTGAACTTGAACTTGAACTTGAACTTCTCACTGTGAGAAAGCAGTGGGATGACGCTCCTCCGCCCACATGGAAGTGCCACCCCTGTTGGGAGTTCTTGGTTCAATTCTTACTTAAAACTTTGAAAATTCATATCTCCTGTTTCCCTTATTGGATGTTTGCCATTTTGTTTATTAAATTGTACTCTGTTTTTCTAATTTGTTTTGGAATTTTGTATTGTTTTGCATTTTGACTTTGATACTGTGTAAAATTGCATAAATACTTACACATTGCCCCTTACTTAAGCCTGTTTGCTTTGTGCTATAGTTACCAGGCGATTGAGCTGGGGTTTAATTAGTGACTTTAGTGGTTCACCCTGACAAGGATTCTGATTATTACTTGAGATGGGTACTTACCTCCCTCAACTAATAATTCAATTTCTTGCAGTGGTGATAATGTAGTTGACAAGTTAAAACGAAATAGATCCAGCGTGGGTGTTGGGTTGTGAGATATTTTCAAAAGCACAGAGTACATATTTGGAAAGTGGATGCCAGCAGAAAGAGTAGGTGTAATCCTCATTGAGGGGTGAATGGGTGGATACCAGCAGCCTCAAGGCAGGTTTGACACTGCAGATTAGTGACCAGTTGCCCTTGTTTCAGCGAAGTAAGGGAGGTCAGAGATGCAGGAGGGACATTATTAGCATCTGGTTCACTTCAATGCAGGGTATAGTGACAGGCTTACCCATGGAGGGGGCAAGTGGAAAGTGAGAGGGTGGAAGTGACAGTGAACCATTGTGGAGGAGCGATACACCCAGATAATTGTCAGTCAGGGAGTTAAATGGTCATCCGTGATGGTAAGGATCGGCTTGAGTGCTCTGAAGTCATTGTTAAGAGGCAACGAGGGACAAAACAGTGGCTGCAATTACTGCCCGGGGTAACGTTAAGGCTTATGGTCCCTTGTTTTGGAGGGGATTAGCGGTGATAACCGGTTGCACTGACTCGAAACAAGCAAGAGCTGGATCCACAGCATGGACAGCCCAGGGACAGGCAGCAGCACAAGGGGGTTCAAGCGAAGTCATTTACAGGTGGATTTTTACAGCAAGGCTGAAGGGAGGTAGTAACCCCTTTGCTCTGTGCACCTTTGATAAACGTTTTATCTCAATATCTGGAGGGCAGTGAGCAATGAGAGCAGACCTGGAGCGACCAACAACAGGTGACACTCCAGATCACCACCAGGTGACATGTACCGCTCCGTTTAGGGGTCTCCCCAAATTAGATATCAAACCCCACGGAGACAGATGGGCACTTCCTACCCCATCCTTTGGGCTCTGCTCATAGGAATGCCAAGGAAATTAGAAGTAAGACAGGCTTCCAAGAAAGTGCATTGCAGGTTATGGATGAGGAACCATAACCCAGATTCCACCCCCACACACACAACATTTAGAATAACTGCTGACTCTTGCAACAATCCCTCTCCCTCGTCTCTAACAGAGGGGGTCTTATCTAGACTTCATTCTACAGCGGCTCTGTGGGGCTGGTGAGGGCCCCTCTCAAACTGAGAACCCTATGTTGGCAATAGACACACTTTGATGGACACAATACTATTATTCTAAGCATCATAAGTGCTCTTGTAAGTTGCATTTGGAGCCCAATTATTCCCGAAACTGGCGAGCTCATAAGATTGTTCTGCAAGTAAAGTTTTACTTCTTAGATGCTTTTAATATTAATCTGTGCAGACGTATAACGTTCTCTTTAAGAAGGGTAGTTTAGAACTGGAGGCATGTGGCAATATGCACATAAAAAACAAATTATTCTGCAGAGTCTGAACAAGCAAAACTCATGGTAAATAAACATTATGTTAAAGTCTACTACATATGTTAATCTATAACACCGCCAGAATACACCACACCAGGATGCGCAGTTTTCATTGCATAAATATAGTTTTGCATAGTTTGCAATTACTGTTTTGCAAGGTGTTTGCAGATTTTCCTGATTGCCTTTCTTCTGCCTTGAACATAACATCAGCTGGTACCAAGAACTCGTAGGCATCTTGTTTGCTAGTGCATAACTTGCTCAGCTTATTCCTCGAGTACTCTGAAACATTGTCACATGAGTAACTTGCAGTCATTTTTAGGTCTCGCTGAGCCAGCACATGCGCTGCTCTGCGAGAAATTTAGTAAACAGGCTTTTAAAAGTGCTACCATAGGCTTTTCCTGGCCTAAATCTTGTGTGCACATGTGTGTGCACACGTGCAGCAGCCATGTGGGTTTCTGTCAAGCCTCATTAAGCCTTCCAGACTTCCAGCACGTGAATCCCCTCCCCTACCCCCTCCCTTCTTCCACTCCCTCCTCGTCAGTTTCATTTTCCTTCTCACTTTCAGGGGTGGCCGCATCACTTTTGCTTGTTTTTTAAATTTCCTTTAGTAGCTCCACCACTCGCGGACTTAGGCTTGTTTTCTAAATTCTCTGGCCGAGAGCAAACCCGAGGACAAAGCCGAGCCCCATGGCTGCTGATTGAGCAGGAAAGGCTGGCTCGCGCCGACCGGTTCAAGGCATTTATTCCCACAAGGACAGCAATTCACTGTGAAATATATACTGCCATCAGCACTGTCCCAGTTAGCCGCCCCCCACGCAAAGCTGGACAAATGTTCTCACCTTCATTTTTCCGACAGAGGAACGCTATCAGGGTAGAAATAGGATTTCAGCTTTTTCCTGTCTGCAGCTACCATTGCTCCCAGCATGCCAATGCGCACAGCTGTCAACCGACCCTACATAGGCCTCGAATGGAACACACTGCCAGTAATTTATGCAACTCCCAAAGCGCGCGGGCAATTGTATGACTGCATATTTAAGAAGAAAGGGCTTGGCGCTCACCTCTTTCTACACCTGTAGTACGCTGTATTTCCATACAGTCGAACCTACGGTAAAAAATGAATATAATTACAGGGAAATATAATGGTAAACGGAATTTTGTGGTGAGGTCTGTGTAATTATGTATCGCTCCTTGGTTTTGGGGCACTGCTGCTTCATTCGTTTATTTCTCATTCCGAGCCCAAGCTCAATCCTTCTCTCTTTTAGGGCATGCTTTCTAAAGAATAGCAGCTAACCAAAAATTTCCCCCAAAAAACCGAATGGTATCTGCAGGAAGGAGAATACAAAAGGATACTCTGCATTATATAAGCATTCTTATTCTTTTTTGTTCAACAAATATGTCTAGTGGAACGAAACACGATGAAATCGTTGACATAATGAGGATTTTCAATGAAGAAACTTAGAATGAAAAATTGTAGTTCCTTTTATTTAGTTTTGTGATGATGTATAAAGACTGCATGGCACCAACTGATGCCTTCAAGCCACTAGGACACTTCAGCTCAGATGCCCCATCTGAGAGAAGCGTTAGGGAGTCCTCTTTCTCCAGATGAAGTAGAATACTTTTTAATTGAGTAACTGGGCTGGAATTTTCTCCATTCAATTTGAGCAAAACCTTTACACTTTTAGGTACTTCTACGTACACAAAATGCTAGGATCAGTATTACATTCCACAGCCATTAATAGATCATCAGGTTACAACATAAGTATCAATACCACCTCAACTACCTTCCCAAAAATTAATTCTGTATCACTGCATTTCAATCATTTACAGTTGTTCAATATTTGCCTATTCCCTCTATAAACAATTAAAAGTCAAAACAAAATGGAGCCTCTGAAACGACAATCGGGTACAACTTTATTTTCGTCTTTTATTTTGCCTTCCAAGCAACATTATAATATTGGAGTTCCTTAAAATATACATTATCTGGGGAGGTGGCCAAACAAAGAGAACTGAAGACACACCGAAGGGCTACTCTCAGGGACCTAACTTCCACCACAATGCTTTCAAAGAGAAAATTAAGTTATGAAAAACAGCAAACCAATGGTAACATAAACAAGCATTGGCATAGCCAATAGGTCTCGCATTTGGGACCTTATAAGTATTTAGTAATGCAGCACAATATCCTTGGTGCAACAACATTAACTGTTGCATGGCTAAACTTGTATAAGGTCCCAAAGGCGAGACCTAGTGGCTATGTTATGGAAAGGCACATGCTGCTTGGCCCTTTCTCATGAGCCCCCTTCAACATATTCGCACCAGTAACTTGCATGGATTTTGTGCACAAGTGCATAATTTGCTTAGAAGTTTACAACCACTGCACATTTTTCATAGTTTTTGTGGAAAATATTTGAAGTTCACATGAAAAAAAAGAAAACTATTCTTATAGTCCCAGTCAGCACATATATCACTGGTGGATTGGGGTGAGCCGGTGGGGAGAATATGTCCAGAGAAGGTGCCAAGATCTCTTACATGGACTGTTTGTTGGTAGTGTGGCACTAGTTTGCAGTTTCTCTTATGCTTTCTGTTGGCGTTTAGATTTGGGGTGGAAGATTTTTGCAAAAGAGTAACATTCCAAGTTGTGTGGCTTATGGAGCAGAATTCCTAATTTAGCATTCTTCAGAGCCGCCATCTTGGGTTCTAAGTGTCTGTCCTTCTTTCAAGTATTTTAGCGGACAACAAATTGCTAAGCAGAAACGCAGGTGGTCCTACAATATATGCTAATGAATACACTAGAACCCATAGTGATGCAGCTAGCCATGATGTGAATCAGGGGCACAACTAGACCTGAACTTGGGGGTGGGTGGAGGGGGGGGGGGGCTACTAGTACTAAAAATGATGGTGGAGCCATTTGTCACACTGGGAACCATTCAGGTTTGGAAGGCCAATAGTTCAGGGTTTAATGTGGTAATGCATGGAAAAGGCATGTGTTCATGCCTGTTCTATCATGCTGTAAGCACATTAAAGCCAGATCTTTTATCTTCAATGCGTTCCCCTGACACACCGACCACTGTTGGAGCGCAGAGTGTGAACACCAGACCTGCAAGCATCAGATTTCTGCAAGATGGTTGCTAGCAAGCAGGTCCTATGCATGTCTGAGGAAGCAGCTTAGCAAGAATGCCATTGGCCTGGTGCAAGCAGAAGAAATGGCCACTTTTAATGCTGGTGTGGTAGTAAATACAGCAATTGTCAGGGTTCAATGGGCCCGCCGGGCTCTGAGCTCCGGTGCCACTGCACCTGCTGCACCAATGATAGCTACGCCCCCTGTCCGATGCACAGAAAAGAAAAGTGTCTTATCTGATTAAAAGAAGCATGAATTGCATAATGATAAAATGCTTCTAAGGAACAAGAAGATGAGTGTGGGAGGAATCTCCCAATGTGCCCACAAATGTGCTCCCACATTCACTGAAACGCAGACTTGAGGTGTGAAGAATAAACTGGAATAAAGAAAATTTTAGGGAGCTTCCATCTGCCTGTCACAACATGAGAGGGGCCTACAAACAGCTCAACAGGGAGGAGTATACACAGAGAATAATAAGCGAATTACCTCTTCACATAGTATAAGCACGCATGTGTTGGTATTTCTATAGCATGAACCTAGCCCAAGAGCAACAGAACGTTGCACATTATGGGAAGTGATGGAAAATGATGCTAGACTGTATTCATCAAGTGGTAGCTTAAATCTTTTTGTTGCACACACTTACAGCAATATCTCCCACATTTACATTTTATGGAACACATTTTTTTTATTGAGTTAATTGGTAGGTGTCTCGACATTTGTACACAGCCATTTGCCTACAGCCACAGGGGCCGGCGGCTAACAAATGAGGCATTAAGTGAGAATAGAACACTATTGCATTAATGCCGACATCCCAGAGGCTGGTAGCGCTCAGAGTTAAGTCCAGCAATTAGATAAAGCCTACTCTGTCAAGGACCTCATAAGTCCAGAAACGAGCACCCACCTAGAAAGAGAACAACAAATAAAGAAAGAAAACCACCCACCCAATCGCCTCCCATGAAGAAGGAAAACAAAGGAGAACCCGTACCAAGATATTAGGGGTCGCAGGGCGACCCATGCCCCCCACCATGCCCACCCTCCAGTCCTCCCTCTCACGTACACAGGGCGTCACCTACTCCGCAGTTGATGGTATTAGACGTAACACTTGCAGGAATTTGGGGCAAGTGACCTCACGGAGGTCCTTCGACAGCAACGTTATGAAAGGAGCCCAAAGCTCTGCGTATTTCTCACTCTTCTGATTTTGGACCAGCGAGAGTCGCTCCATGGCAAGGGTCATCCAGAGCCTGTGGAGCCAGGCCATATGATCCGGGACCGTGGGAGTACCCCAGTGGACTAAGATCGCCTGGCGAGCTGCGATTAGTGCCAATGCCATCTGCCTGCCTCGAAATGACCGTAATGGGAAGGTGAGTGGATTCGATAGCCCTAGCAAAGTGTAAGCTGGGAAACGAGGGAATCTCAGTTTCAAATGCCGTGTCAATATCATTAAGTACCTGTTCCCAAAAACGCTCTAGCCTCAGGCAGTGCCAAAAAAAATGTGCGTACGAGCCTGTCAAAGCACAGCCCCGCCAGCATTTTTCAGTGTGGTTTTTGTCCCATTGGTGGATCCGTGCTGATGTGAGATACCAATCAGATGCTACTTTAAATGTAAATTCAGTCCCTGCAGTGTTGTATGCCGTGTGGCGAGCCCTATAATTAATAGTGTCCCACTCTTTGAATTTGAGAGCCCGACCCAGTTCTTCTTCCCACCGGAGTTGGCCGCAAGACGATACCTGTGTGTGCGCTGAGTGAGGAGAACATAAAGATCTGCTATGAGGTGCTTATCATCGATCTTGTTCGCTATCCATTTCTCGAGAGGGGTAAGCTTACGAGAGACGTGTGGCAGATAGGCCTTAGTGGTAGCCCAGTGGTGGAGCTGCAAATAATAGAACTCATCAGTGTGGGGAAGATCATAGTCTTGTCGAACCCGATCAAACGGGATGAGGCCCTTAAGATCAAATAAGTGGCCAAAACGCTTACACCCAGCTTTCCTCCATCTCTGAGCAACTGCAGTCTTAACTCCCGGGGGAAAATCTGGGTTGTCTACCATCAGCGTCATCGGGGATGAAAAGGTGGTAAGACCTTTCAAGACTGCCACCTCGTCCCACACCTTCATTGTCGCCGCCGTGACCGGGGAGGAGTATAAGCCCCATGAACGTGACCAGCGGGGAAGCCAGATTTCACGCCAGACATTCATGCCAGCACCTGCCTGGTCCATAAAGGTCCAGTGCTTCTTTGAAAGTGGGTGATTCCACTCCAGCACGTAGTGAAGGTGCGCTGCCTGGAGGTATCTGTGAACTAGAGGCAGATTCATCCCTCTGTCCCCTTTGGGGCGCGATAGCTGCACTACCGAAAGGCGTGCTTTCTTATTGCCCCAAATGAATTTATTCATGGCAAGCTGCAAGGTCTGCAGTGCTTTAGGTGGCGGAACTAACAGGAGGGTCTGAACTAGGTATAGTATGCACTGCAGGATCGTCATTTTCACCACG
Source organism: Lissotriton vulgaris (assembly GCF_964263255.1). Classification (NCBI taxonomy): domain Eukaryota; kingdom Metazoa; phylum Chordata; class Amphibia; order Caudata; family Salamandridae; genus Lissotriton; species Lissotriton vulgaris. The sequence goes on from NC_141696.1 coordinate 1,174,818,365, forward strand.
GCGATGCGCCCAAACCAGGATACATTGTGTTTAGTCCACCCGTCCAGCACTTTGTACGTCTGAGCCACTAAGGTTGAGTAGTTCAGCTCTAGCGTACGTGGGAGTGAGTGGGTCAGAAGAATGCCCAAATAGGGCACAGGGTCACTAGACCAGTGTAGGAGAAGAGTCTGCCTGAGGTCTTCCACCTGTATTTGCGGTAAGGACAAGTTGAGGACCTGGGACTTGCTAAGGCTGAGCTTGAAACCGGAAAGCCGACCAAAGGACTCAAGCTTGTCAACCAGTGTGGGGAGGGAGGTAAGAGGTTGTGCGAGGGAGAGGATGGCATCATCTGCATAGAGGCTTATCTTGTGGATGTCACCTCCGAACTTGAGATGCTGGATTCTCGGGTGATTGCGGATTTTCTGCGCAAGGGGCTCCATATAAAGTGCAAATAAGAGGGGCGAGAGGGGGCACCCCTGCCTCGTACCCCAGGCGATCTCAAAGGAGGAGGAAGCCCATTATCTCTAACAAATGCCCGGGGTCACAGTAGATACACTGCACCCATTGAATAAAGCGGGCCCAAACCTGAAGCCCCGCAAGATGTCGAAGAGATATGTCCAACATACTCAATCGAACGCCTTTTGAGTGTCGACGGAAAAAAGCACATCTCCTACCTGGGAACGGTGAACACTGTCTATGAGATAGAGAATGCATTTGGTGTTAGGAGGGGAGCTAACTCGTGACAGAATGTTTTATTAAACAGGGCAGGATAACCGTCAGGACCCGGAGATTTGTCAAGCTTCAATCGAGAAATGGCTGAGATAACCTCGTCCAGCCATATTGGGTCTCCTAAGGGGTCTGCCAGCGCCTTTGGGAGATGAGTAAAGTTGCTAGAATCCAAATAGTCTTGAGCGTCAGGGGGGTCAGGTGTATCTCCTCTAAAGAGAGAGTGGTAGAAGCACCGGAATTCCTCAACGATCTGGGAGTCCAGGTGGATCTCCCCGCCTGTAGGCTGCTTGAGGAAGTTAAAAGTCCCCGCCACTGCCCTGGCACGCAATCACTGTGCCAACATTCTCCCACATCTGCCATTACCTAAGTAAAACGAAGGCGAAGTAGGGCATATTCCGCCCTGTCAAGATCTAAGCGTTTAAGAAGCATCCGCTTCTCTAGTGACCGCCACACCCTCGGGGCTCTGGTACCTTTATATATATATCGCCTCCAATTCTGCCACTTCTTTTTCGAGGCCCGAACGGACTTCCTTGCATCTCCGAGCGTCAGTAGATGAATTCGCAATGAATTCCCCACGAATCACTGCTTTGAGGGTTTTCCAAACAACAGACAGGCACTTCTCACCAGTGTCGTTGTGTTGGATGTATTCTAAGATCTCAGCCCGAACCCCATCTACAGTGGCAGGTGAGTGTAAGAGTCCTACGAGCAGCCCCCATCTGGCAGGGATGTGCCCGCCCCTGTCAAGGCGTATAGAAAGAGAGATATGTGCATGGTCGGAGACTGAGTGCATGGCGATAGAGGCATCACTGATTCTGAGGAGAAGCGTCTGCGAGAACAAAAACATATCTATATGCGTATATGTCTTGTGTGCCGCCGAGTAGTGGGTGTAATCGCGCATGTCCGCGTGCTAAAGGCGCCAAACATTGGGAAGGCCGCACTCAGCCAGCCATTGCTTACCCTCTGGAGAGATAGCTTCCACGTGCGTGGAGCACTACCCCATGCGGTCTCAGTCATTGTCTATGACCAAGTTGAGGTCCCGACTCACTACCAATGCAGAGTCAGGGGAGGCCAAGCCTTCGGTAATATGTCAATGGAGAAAAGGCTCCTGCTGTGTATTGGGTGCATAAATGTTAATTAGAGTGAGAAAAGTGGACCCCCATTGAATACGGAGAGCCAGAACCCTGCCCCTGGACTTATAGAAGGTAGTCAGCACCTTACCATCAAATTTAGCCCCCGGAAGGATTGCTACCCCATTCTTTTTTGCTGCGCCAGATGACCAGAATTGGTGAGGGAAGCAAGCAGATGAGTCTCTTGTAGCATGCAGATGTCGCCATATGCCTGTTCGAGTAGGGAAAGAATCGCAGCGCATTTGGTAGGGTGATTCAGGCCCCGAAAATTGAGGCTCACAAGTTTTAGGTCTCTAGTCATAACCAATGGGGTTAGCACACAAGGCACACCCATAGGGTTGAGGAAACAGAGCGCAAATAGGGGCCAGAGAGCGTGTGGGCAGACAAGGCAGGGACGCAAGCGCAGGTCCTGGTACGGGAAACCCCTTAAAGAAACCCCTACAAGTGTCCATAAAAAGGCAACCCAGAATAACTCAACCCCATGAAGGAACAGTAGACATAAGTCCATCTGCAAAGAAAAACCAAAGGGGTTCAGGCCACTGGTGGCAGACCACTGAACAGAGTACCTGGCGAACCAAGAAAAACAGAAGGGCATTCCATTGGGCAAGGAAAGGTAGTCGACCCAGGAGCCCCTCCTACCTCGCTCCATGACATCCATCCCGTATGCTGAACTGGGGTGCTAAAGGGGAACACGGGCGGTCATGGGGTTGCGAAAGGGAGGAGATCACCGCTTCCCAGTCCTTCGCCATCTCCTCCGGGTCTGGTTTCTCAGAGGCCATCGCTTTCCCAACTGTATGCCATTGTGACAGTCTTCGTGCGACCCGGCCTTTGGGGCTCTCCCTCCGCTCTGCATCCACCGTGTTGTCCAGCTCCAGCAGAGCAAGAGCCTCTGCAAGAGAGCGGATCTGTCCCAATTTCTCTTGGTACTTGAATATGATGCGAAAGGGATGGCCTACATGTTGGGAATTCCATTGTCACAGAGGTAGTAGGTGACCACTCGGAATTCTCTGTGTTTGGCAAGATCCTGGAAGAGGGCCGGGGAGTGCCCCTGGGAACTGGATCGGCTGGGCCGCTCGAGCCCTTCGTAGGATCTACTCCTTAAGCTGGATGTCATGCACGCAGACAAGCACATCTGGTGGGGAGGCCTTCCCTCCTCTGGGCAGGCCCACGCGATGCACCCTGTTCATCTGAATTTCTTGCGGGCCGTCGTCTCCTAAGATCTGCCAAAAGAGAGCCAGGACATAGAATCGCGGGTTATCTCCCTCCGCTCACCATGGGATTGCTTGAATGCGGATATTATTCCGTCATGAGCGATTCTCCAAATCCTCTGCATGGGCTTGGAGGTCCAGATTTTGATCCTGCAGCCGGATTACTTCCTGTTGTAGCTGGTGCAAGTACTCTTTGCGGCGTAGTTCGTGCTCCTTGAGGGCGGCCACCCTCTCTCCTACCTCATCCACGTCTCACCGGACTTCTTTGAGGTCAGCAGAGAGTTGGCCCTTCAAATCCAATATGTCCTCTTTGATGGCAGAGAATAGCTCCATCATGAAGGCCTTCATGGCTGGTCCATCTGCTCCGTCTATTTGCTCCGGGTGCCCCGAGTTCTGGGGTGTTGCGTTCACTGCGTCAGGGCCAGTTGTCTGCTTTGATAGCAAGTCCTTGAGGGTCTTCTCCCTCTTCGCTCGGGCTGACACCATGGTGCTGGGCAGGGCTCACGGGGGAGGCAACAAGGGATCCACTAGGATGTCACTCAGCAGCCCTCCAGGCTCGGAAGGATGACAGTGTCGGAACTCAAGCCGGAGCATGCTCCGGGGGACCACCTGGCCGACGCTACGTCGCTGTAGGTCTGCGGTACCCGGTCACTCGCCTCAATCAGGCCTCGTGCTGCCGGGGCGATTCTCTTGCTCTACGACTCCCAGTACCCGCTTGGCCGGGTGGCGTGTGCAGAAAACCAGGCCTTTCTCTGCCCGGTAGACCAGTGAGGGCCCCAGTGGTGTCCCAGGCGGGAAAGGGGCCTATACAGCGCCCAGTTTCCTCTCCCAGCCCCCCGGCAGTGGAGCAGGTCTCTCCCTATCCTAGCAACAGTCTCTGAGGCTGTGTCCACTGACAGTTGTTGGGGCTTCAAGGGGGGGGCACGATGATCAGCTAAACTACCCCCACAGTCAGTGCCAGGCGTGTGATATGGCCACTTTGCAATCGGGCCCTCCGCTCTGTGCAGACTTGAAGATGGCCGACGGGCCTTCCCTTAATGAATATGACAAAGTCCCATGCAGCACTGACCGGAGATCTGTCACTGCGGCAGTATGTTTTCGTCCCTCCGGCCTCGCCACTACATCACTTTGTAATTGCTCCATCCCCTGTCCCCAAACAGCTATATGGGGACCGAACCTGAGTAGACCTTCCTACGGTGACGGTTCGAAAAAGTCTGGCAGCTGTGGCGGTGCTCTTTGCACCGGTTTCTGACCTGACCTGAGGGCCCTGCAGAGGCAGAGGAAGCGGGGGTTGCCGCGCACCTAGATGGAACTGCGATCTGCCCTAGACGGCGCTGATTCGGTGGGCCCCCGAGCCCTTGCATGGCTGGTACGTGGCCTGGGGGTGTGAGTGGGCCCGTTGCTGAAGGAAAGCTGCCCGACGTGAAGATTTGCGGATCTTTTGGCTAGGCCTCCGTGGACCACCCGCCATCTTGTCTCCTTCCAGGCCGGGATCGAGCTCTGGGGAGCACCTGGTCCGGGACCTGTCCTCGCTCCCCCACTGAGGCCTGGAAACGGGCAGACCGGGCGATTATTTCCCCGGCGCAGCAGCTGGCCCCCACCACGACTGTAGACTTGCAGTGAAGCGCAACAGATCTTTAGATCGCCCGCTGTTGGACTTGGCCCTTCTGTCAGGTTCACCCCTGAACTTTTTGCTTTTTACATGTGACGTAGGGATGGTGATTCTTGGTTTCTGTGCACTTTCACTGTGTCCCAGTGGAATGTGCGTGCGCACTCTGAGTGCGTGGAGTAAGGTTGGTCTGCCCTCCCATAGGTATGCATGGGGAATGTCTGTGTGACTGGTAGTTCCTGATGCGTGAGGTGTGCAGGCTCGAGTTTGGTATGTGCGGACTAGTGTGATTGAATGCTGCGCAATGATGCGTGCAGCGTGTTTGTGTCTAATATGGAAGTGCCACTTCTAGAAGTGTGCCTGTCTGTGCAGTGAATGTGCTGGCTTGTGATTGGCTGGAGCTGGCTGGTGTGCCAGGCTCTATGGGTCTGCCCCGGTGGTGAGTGTTGAGATTAGCATGTGTGATGTGAGGGAGTGGTGCACCTGGGACCTGAATAGGGCTGGACTTTCCCACACACAATGCTGGCTCCACCCCCTGTGGTGCGACTGATGACCCTAGCCTGGCCAGTGAAAGGAAAGGGTGGCTGAGCACATCAACAGTGCTCCAAAACTAGCTGCGACTGGTTTTTCCCCCACCCCGAGACAAAGGAATTCACTATATAAAAGGGGGCTGTGTCCCCTTACAAAATGTTCTTGTTCCTGACTTGAATCTACCAGGGGCGTGCTGCTGCTGGGTCCCAGGGGAAGGCTTTCCTCCATGGGCCCTGCCCAGCTCCTGGATGCCTGGAGGACCCCTCTACTTCCTGAACCCTGGCAGAGGGGGCTTTGCTGATGGTGGGGCCCAGGAGGGACCGCCATGGGGGCTGTCTCCTTTCTGGACTGCCCTGTGTGCTGGCCTCTGGGCCCTGCTTTGCCTCCCTGACCTCCAGGACCTGTTTCTGTTCTGTTCCCCTTGCCCCAGGACTTGATGCTGCCTGTGGGCGCCCTGGGAGCGCGGGGCTTCTCTCCCCTGTGGCCGTGTGTGAGGGAATCCCGAGCGCAGGGATTCTCCCTGTGGTGGCCCCTTCATCGCAGGTGCCCACCCTGCATTATGCTCGTTATGGTATTTTTTTTATATACGGGAGCCCACCCCGTTTATGTGTTCCTCAGCGAGTGCCCACCCCGCTTAAATCTCTTAGTTGGGTGTCGAGGGTGCCCACCCCTCCTTTTGGCCCCCGAGATTCACCGCCGGCCTGGGAGAAGCACCGGAAGCCGATATCTGGCCAGCCGCCTGGTAGTGGGCGGGACCTGGAGGACGTTGTTTCCGCTTCCCCCTGCCTGGGGGAAACCATGGTCTGCTGTTAGGCCGGAGCCTCGCGGGCTCCATTTCCAAATCCCGGCCCGAGATGGGGGGCCGGGTGAAGCCGGGCAGCTGGTCAGGCGAGACTCCCATTACCGAGGGAGAGCCCCGCAGCCGCCAGAGAATGCCCCCACCGCAAGTGCCGAGCCGAAGAGACACCGCGGAGAGGAGACGCCGCCTCCCAGCCATCCGGTGAGTGTGGGCGTCCCCGCGGGTCACTCCCCAGCGCTTCTGCTGTTCCTGAGTCCACGAGGGACTCCAACGCCGGGGGCAGTTGTTTCTTTCTGAGTCCCCAGAGGAGGGACTCCACCGAAGGCGCCAGCATTTATCTCGAGCCCCCGAGGGGCTCCAGGGGGCAATTATTGTTAGAGCCAGAGAGGCTCTTGGCTGGCGTTTAGTTCTTTTTGAGTCCCCCACGAGGGACTCCCACGATCCCGGGCATTCTGGGTGGTAGAGCGGCCCCGGCAGGCAGCGGGCCGCTCCCCCCACACTGGGCCCAATTCCTCCAGAGTCCACAAGACTCCGACGGGCATTGTTGTTTTAGTGCCCACGAGGGCTCAGGGGGCACAGTTGTACGTCCAAACCCCAAGGCTCCAAGGCCCACATTTGTTTTCAGAGCCTAGAGGGCTCCCAGGTGTGCAGTATTTGTCATAGAGCCTAGAAGGCTCCCAGTTTGCGCAGTGTGGGTTCCTGAGGGGCTAACGAGAGCCCCTGTCGCAATTTGCTACAGCTGCCCAGCAAGTATTGGGCAGCTGCACCGTTTAGGGTTCTTTCCTTTCTAGGGACTTGTTCTTGGACTTAGGAGTGAGACGCACTCCTTCATCCCTACCTTGGCGTTCCCCAGCTGCGCAGCACTTAGTGCCAGCTGCAGCGTTTAGGCCCTGTCCTGTCTTGTCCCTCAGCTGCCCAGCAAGTAGTGGGCAGCTGCTACGTTTAGGTTTTGGCGCAGTGGCGCAACCTGGACTTTGATGTAAGTTCTGTGCTAATGTGATTTCTGCGAATTATTCTGTGCTGCACCTCTGAATGCGTTTTAATGCTTCATGTGTCTTGTTCCTTACACCTCTGAATGTGTTGTTTATGCATCATGTGTTCTCCTGTGCTGCACCTCTGAATGTGTTTTGATGCGTCATGTGCCTTTTTCTTACACCACTGAATGTATGTTTATGCATCATGTGTTTTCCTTCCCTACACCTCTGAAGGTTGTGATGCATCATGTGTAATCTGTTCATGCTTACCCCTAAATGTATGGTGATACTTAGGTGGTTGTTTTCTCCTAGAACAGGTGATGCTAGTGAGGTCCTGGTTCCCTGCGTAACATTCTCCTAAGGTGGTTAGGGTTGCGTGGGTGGTACTTACCTCTTACCAGTAGTTACTGGTTGTGTGTTCTATTTGCTATTTGGTGCTACAGTGATTTTATATTCTAAGTGCTAATTTTAACAAGTATCCTAGTTCTAAAAGTGCATATTCCTGACAGTGGCCCATGTGGCCCTGTCCTGTACAAATCCCCTGTAAATTCTGCCTGTTGGCACATTGTAAAGTGTGTGTTTCTATTTAATGTGTTTTGCAATACAAAGGCTATTTTTACATATACCTTGTGTGGAGTTCCTTTTGTGGGGGGGCCTTGGATGTTGTTGCTGGTGGGTGCGTGCGCAAATGCTTTACACATCGCCTCTGAGATAAGCCTGACTGCTCGTGCCAAGCTACCAAGAGGGTGAGCAGGGGTTGTCTTGGCGGGTGACTTCCTTACCCTGACTTAGGAATGATGGTTTCTGCCTGGCTTTGGCGCAAGCCTTAGCCAACCAGAAATCCCATTGTTAACACCCGCCATCTTCGCTCCCCTCTGGCGTGGTCTGAGTACGCAATCCGGGAGCCGGTGAGCGGGAGGACCTGCCGGACATGCTGCACAGGGCACACAGGAGAGACCAGCCCCAAGGACTGTCTGTCACATTTACATTTTAGTCAAATTTTGATTAAGTGATTTTCCACAACTATTCTATTCTATTCTGCAGATTTTATATTGTGCACGGCTACTCGGGGGCCTCCCAGTGTTGCAACAGAAACCGTAGATCATCGTGGGCTGCAAAGGAATAATCCCTAAACAGCCAGGCCTTCAAGGCTTTACAGAAGGTCAATTGGTGCTCCACTAGACAGAAGTTCAAGAGGTAAGGTATTCCACAGTTTGGATGCCAGAAAAGAGGTGGAGCGTCCACCCCAATCAGCTCTACGAATCCGGGGAACCTTCAATAAATGAGGAAGATAGAAGAAGTCTCCCAGGCAGATATTGGGATGCCAATGGTCCTAACAATAAAGGGCTTTTACTATTAATTCCCCTATGCATAATGCAGTGGCACTTGAACTGAACTTGGCATTATATCGGAAGCCAGTGGAGGTCTTTTAGAGCCTTAGCAGCAGACTGATGTTCGGTATGTTCATTAGAAGTCGGGCAGCAGCATTTTGTACAATCTACAACCTTCTGACAACGTAACTGGGTGAACCAGGATATATGGCATTCCCGTAATCAAGGCCTGATAGGACAAGGGCCTGTATGATCACTCTTCTGGCTGTAGATGAAAGAAGGTTCTTCACCTTCCTCAATAATGTCAAGATGCTATAGCAGCTGGCAGCAACCTTTTTTACTTGATGGTCCATCTTGAGATTGGGGTCCAGTCACATCCCAAAGCTCTTTATTGAGCTTTTTGGAGAAGGCAACTTGCCAGTCTGGTAAGGGGCTTGGGGCATTACTGCAGAAGTTATTACCCAGCAGCATACCTTTCATCTTATCCTCATTGAGTTTATGGAACAATCTTATTATTAGTATTAAGTGACAATCCTGAGGCAATACACAACTGTGTGCTTACAACCATATTGGCCGGCAGTGTGGGGTCAAAGAGAGAGTTACATTTACACAGCTTCAGTGCCTACAACCCCGGGGCTGGCAGCGATGTCTGGATTGTGTAGAAAACCTAACTTCAATAATGAGAACAAATCTAGAAACAACACAGAACTGAATGAAGAGATAAGCAAAAGTCCCTCCCTCCCACCCTTCAAAGGAAAAGAAAAAATATCTGCACCTGTCGTGGATTCATTAGCGTTGATACTGCCCTCCATGAGCTCCTAGACTTCTTATAAGGTCTGCCCCACTACATGCGGGACGTCTTCGCCCCTTCCACCTCAGGAATCAAATGCAAAATTTGGAGATATTTGGGGCATGTTACCTTCCTAAACTCCTTCGACAGTAGCTGGATGAATGGGGCCCATAATTCGGCATAGGGTCTCGCCCTTGTGATCTTTAACTAGTGAGAGGCGTTCCATGGCGAGAGTCAGCCAAAGTCTATGCAGCCAGGCCGTGTGGTCAGGGACATTCGTGGAGCCCCATTGCGCAAGGATCGTTTGTCGCGCTGCTAGCAATGCCAGTGCCATCTGTCTACCCCTCAGTGAGTGAAGGGAAAATGTCAGCACGTTTGATAGCCCCAGTAGTGTGTATGCAAGGAAGCGTGGGATCTTAGTATCAAAGGCTTTGCCAATATCATTCAACACCCCCTCCCAGAAGGGCACCAGCCTTGGACAGTGCCAGAGCAAGTGCACTAAGCAGCCGCAAAGGCCACACCCCCTCCAACATTTCTCAGTATGATTTTTGTCCCAGCTATGAATGCTGGCTGGAGTGAGATACCAATAGGATGTGACTTTGTATGATGATTCGGTCCATGCAGTGTTATCGGCTGTGTGGTCTGCCCTGTAATGGATGTTCTCCCAGTCTTTGTCCGAGAGGACCCTCCCCAGCTCCTCCTTCTATCGTAGTTGATCCTTTGTACGCCCCCCCACTTCTGCCCTGTGGCAAGCATAACATACAGTTCTGAGATCATATGCGTTTCATCCTGTTTGCACGTTAGCCACTTCTCGAAAGGGGTAAGCGGCCGAGAGGCTTTCACTAGATAGGTCAGTGAAGTGACCCAATACCTAAGTTGCAGGTAGTGGAAGTCGTCCGACTTGGGCAGACCATAATCCAATTGCAGTTGTTCTTAGGAAAGTATGCCCTCTACATCAAACAGCGAAACCACCCTTTAACACCCCACTTTTCTCCATCTCTGAAAGACCTCAGATTTACGGCCTGGTGGGAAGTCTGGGTTGTCCACTATTGGGGGCATCGGCAAGGGGAATGTTGTCAGGCCTCTCCTAAATGGCATGGCATCCCATACCTTTAGAGTCGTCACAGTGACAGGGGAAGAGTAGAAACCCCAGGCCCTTAAATTACGCGGGAGCCACGCCTTCCTCCATATATTTGCTCCAGCTACCGCCTGGTCCATAAAGGTCCAGTGTTTTTCAGAGAGCGGACGATTCCACTCCAGAATATACCGGAGGTGGGAGGCTTGAAGATATCTATGCACCAGTGGGAGATGCACCCCTCCGTCCTGCTTAGGTTGTGTCATTTGGGAAATGGGTAATCGCGCCTTCTTCCCTCCCGAGACAAATTTGTTAATGGCTAGTTGCATAGCGCCTATAGCTTTCGGAGGGGGGTGGCCAGGGGTAGAGTCTGGAAAGCATGTAGAATCCACTGTAGCACATCATCTTTACCGCTGCTATAATCCCAAACCAGCCTAGTTTTAGTCTCAACCACCTATCCAGGGCTTCGTCGTTTGTTCCACCAGAGCAGAGTAGTTCATCCCCAGGGTTTTCGCTATCGCTGGAGCCAGGAAGGTGCCCAGGTTAGTTATCGGTTGCTTGACAGATTTTAGGGGGAATCTCTCCCTTAAAATCTCTTCATGTGCCTTGGGGGAGGAAAGGTTAAGAATCTTAGGTTCACTTTAAATCCTGACACTTTCCCAAAGGCCTCCAGCTCGGCCACGAGGATGGGCAGACAGGTGAGTGGAATGGAATTACGTTGTCCGCATTAAGGCTTATCTTATGGACATCACTTCCAAATTGTAGCCCCTGTCTCTGCGGGTGGTCCAGAATCCGTTGGGCGGTATACAGAGACTGGTAGAATTGACCAACGGTCGCTGCTATCTGAGATCCCAGTGCACCTCCTCGCCTGAGGGCGTCTTAATCGATGGTATAGCCGCCGCCAGAGTTTAAGCTCTAAGCCTCTGAGCAAGCAACATGCCACATTTGTTGCTGCACAGGTAGAATTTATGGCGGAGATGGAGTAGGGCGTACTCAACCCTATTCATATCTAGGGGCTTTAGGAGGAGATGTTTCTTCTCCAGTTCTCTCCATACCCTTGGAGCATCTGTGCGCTTATGTACAGTTTCCTGCAAAAAGTACTGTCGGGTGTAACCAACTATTTCTTATGAATGCAATTCAATTCAAAACAAGTTATTTTCTGCACAAGTTAAATGTTAAAGCGTTTTTAAGGAACACAGCGTAGAAACACAAAAACCACAAAGAAATCAGGGGGCATATTACCAAGCAATAGCGATAATTATCGCTATTGCTTGGTTAGCGGGAAAAATTTACCGCTAAGCTGCGGCGATTTTTACCGCAAATAAACCTTGGTATTACCAAGGTTTAACGCAAATGCGATAAAAATCGCCGCAAAGCATGAATATCGCTGAAAAGTCAGCGATATTCATGCATTACCGAACTAATGCTCTTAGCCATGTTATCCACCTCCCATTGGATAACATGGCTAAGAACTGCTCAGGGCAGGTGTTAGCTTTTGGAGATATTCGCGCTTAGCACGAATATTTCCAAAAGTTGGTAATAGGAGATAGCGATGTTAGCAACTGTTTTCAGTCGCTAACATCTTGGCACGCCCACTTTGCATCTCATTAGTGATAAATATCACTGATATGCAAAGCGGGGCCCAAGACGGTCGCTATCTCCTACTAGCTGTCGCTAACTGGTGTTAGCGACAGCTAGGTAATAGGGAGATAATTTTATCTCCGCTTTCTTGGCTTTTAAAGCCAAAAAAGCAGAGATAAACCCCCTTGATAATATGCCCCCAGGTTTTTAAGGAATTGGGATATTTTATATAAATGATGCAATTGATATAAAATATCCCAATTCCTTAAAAACCTGATTTCTTTGTGGTTTTTGTGTTTCTACAGTGTGTTCCCTGAAAACGCTTTAACATTTAACTTGTGCAGAAAATAACTTGTTCTGAATTGAATTGCATTCATAAGAAATAGTTGGTTACAACCAACAGAAACACTGTACTTTTTGCATTACTATACCCATGTTCTGAGGGAGACAGGGTCACCCCATTGTTTACTGAGTATGTATAGTTTCCAGCTCTCCCACCTCTTGTTCAATGTTCTGACGGATCTCCTGATGCTTTCTATTGTCAGCGGAAGAGCCATAAATTCCCCCCTCGTTACTAATTTCAAGACCTCCCATATCGCTGCCGACGAGGTGTCCTCCCTTTCATTATGTTGTATGTATTCTACAATTATTGACCAGATCACCTTCACCGTCTCCGGTGACTGCAACAGGCCCTCCCGGCGGCGCCATCTCGTGTATTTGTGGCTGGCCTCATCTGATTGAATGGTGACAGTGATCAGCGCATGGTCCGACAGGGACCGCGGCTCTATATTTGCTTCACGCACCCTATGCAGAAGCGCTGTGGAGGCTAGAAAGTGGTCTAGGCGCGCATAAGATTTGTGTGTAGCTGAGTAGTATGTGTAATCCCATGTTTCTGGGTGGTGGTGGCGCCAGACATCATGCAGCCCATTATCTTTGAACCATTGTTTACCCACTGGGGATAGTGCCCCTATCTGAGCTGACCGCTGGTTGGAACGGACCTTGGCATCATCCATTACTAAGTGAAAGCCACCTCTCACCAGGATCGCTACGTCAGGAGATGCTGGACCTTTTGTGAGGGTCCTCATAATGAAGGGGTATTGGTGCGTGTTTGGCATGTAGATATTAATTAAGGTGAAAGGAGTGGAGCCCCATTAAATTCTACGTGCGAGAACCCTCCCCTTCACCTCATAGGGTAGAAAGAACTTTCCCTTCGAATTTTGCTCTAAACAGGATAGCACGCCATTATTTTTTACTGCCACTCAAGGACCAGTACTGGTGTGGGAATCGGCATGTTCTCATGCGGGCAGTGTCTCTAGCTAATAAGTGGGTTTCTTGTAACATGCAAATGTCATTGTCTGCATTCTCCAGTAGGGAGAGGATGGCAGCGCGTTTCACAGGGTGGTTGAGGCCCCGTACATTGAGGGATACGATCTTTACATCCTTACCCATGTGGTGTATCCGATGTTAAGTGGTATATGGGGGTGTACGCATAGTAGGATGGGCGAAGTGGGGTGGGCTAGGGAGTGTGCGGCGCTACCCTTGCATATCTGGCCTCCCTATGACCGGTGCAGAATACACAAAAAAATAAACCCCATGCAAGAAATCATTATAAACGTTCCCATCAGACTGGGTGGAACAAGAGCAAGCATTCCTAGAGACAAAAGTTTGTCTCGGTAGAACTGGGTAAGGGGGCAAGTGCCCACGGCTAAGCTCTAGGGGAAGGTGAGGGCGGTCTCCGACTCCACCACTTAGTTGTGCTCATCGTGCTTCCTGTAAGCATTCAGCTGGGGGACGAATGGTACGGGCTAGTGGCCAGCGAGGAAATAACTGCTTCTTGTTCCTTCACTTTAGTCGCTGTGTCCAGTCTTTGGAAGAATAGGTTCCTAACCATCGTCTGCCAGCGAGGTTGAGTGTGCCTCGATCCCTCCAGGGATATACGTTGCATTTCCGTGGACATGGGCTTCGCAATTCCCAGGACATCCCTGGCCTCCTGAAGTGATTGTATCTGTTGCAGCTTACCCTGATAGCGGAATATAATGCGGAAGGGATGACCCCAGGAGTATGTGATTCCTTTCTCTTTTAGGTGCATCGTAATCAGCCGAAATTCACGTCGCTTGAACAGGGTGTCAGTCGGCAGATCTTGGAAAAATGTTGGAGAGTGACCGTGGAACTGCAAGGGGTGAGCGGCTCTCGCCTTCTTAATAATCAGTTCCTTCAGTCGTGTGCACAAACCAGAATATCCGGCGGTGGAGCTTTACCACTTCTCGGCAACCCCAACCAATGGACCCTGTCAATCTGGATGTCAGCTGTGTGGTCGTCGCCCAACACCTGGCGAAAGAGGGCCACAACAAACTCCCTAATGTCCACTCCCTCTGCACCTGATTTCACACCTCTGATGCACCCATAGTTGCAGCAGTAACAGTTTTGCAGTTCTTCCGCATGTCCCTGTTGCTCAATATTCTGCTCTTTAGGCTGGAGGATTTCTTGCTGCTTCATATTCAGTTCCTCATCCCTTCTGTTTTCATGCTCTTCAAGGGTCGCTACATGGTCGCCTATTTCCTCAACATCACGTTTAACTTCTTCCTCATCGAGTTTAAATTTACAACCAGCCATCTAACTGGCTGTTTCCTGGAGACATGGAATCAAAAACAGCTGTCTGGAGTTGGGGTCGAGGGAAATTGACATGACCAACTGGGTGTCATCGGCATTTGAGACCAATGAAAGCCCAAATGAGAGCACGATGTTGGTAAGGAGGAGCATATAATGATTAAAAGGGTGAGGCTCAGGGAGGAGCCCTAAGGAACCCCACAGCTAAGGGGAAGTCTGATGAGTTATAGGACTGATCCAAGACCTGAAAGGTTTGGTTCCCCAGAAAAGAGTTGAGCCATTCTAGTGCCCGCCCCTTGACACCGGCCTTTGAAATTCTCTGAGTGAGAGTTAGATGGTCCACTGTGTCAAAGGCAGCTTGAGATCTAAGAGAATAATGGCTGCAGATCCTCCTTGATCAAGGAGCCGTCTCAGTTCCTGGTCCACCTCCAACAGCGCTGTTTCAGTGTTGTGGGCGGACGCCCATTTGAGTTGGATGAAGCACTTCCTTGGATTCGAGGACAGGGGAGAGATTTTATTAACATGTTTTGTAGACTCCAGGTAACAAGGAGATAGGCCAATAATTACGGAGACAGAGATGGTGAAAATTCCTTTTTTTTTTAATTGGCCTGACTGTTGCATGCTTTCATTGGTGAGCGGCCTGTTCAGAGGAGAGGGAGATGTTGAGTAACTGTCAGCATAGGAGCGAAGTATTTAGTGAATAATATGGAGAGGGGGCTGGGTCCAAGGCAGAGCCTGATCTTACTTTGTTTAGAAGATCATTTACAAGATTCACTGTGAGACTGGAAAGGCAGTAAACAGACCCTCTCGTTGATCCAGTGTTAGATTACTACCTACAAGGAGCATCAGCCAAGTTAATAGTGTCAGAGAAAGAGGAATATATAGCCATGATTGTTTTCTGAAAGTAACAGGCCAGATTATCACTGTGCTCGACTAAGGCATCCGGAGTGAGACTAATTGTTGGGGGCTGAGTAATGTATTAAAAATCTCTTTAGGAGGGTTAGAGGAGTTAGCAATTTTGGAAAGAAGAAGAAGGCTTGAGATGCTTTAATTTCTGTGTGTCTTATCATCTGATGGATTTCCTATATTCAGATTTGCAGGACTCATCCTAAGTCTTTCTCCATCTTCTCTCCAAATGTTTGCACTCCTTTTTCAGGGACATCAAGTGGGCATTAAACGAAGGAGATGTATGGGCCAGCTGGATATCTGTTTTGCCATCTGACTGGTAGAACTCTGTCCAGTGATTTAGTAATTTACTCACTAAACTGGTGGGTGGCCAGGGCAACATGTTCCGAGAAGTTGGGTTATGATGTTTACATGACATCTAACCAATTACACAGATTATGTTTGGGACAGGCACGGTCCAGCAGCACAACTGCACTATTTTCAGTCAATGCCAAGTTGCATTCAAGCCAAGGTCCTCAGATTGACAGTTTAGGAACTAGATCACACCTCCTTCCTTAGTTGGCATATTAGAACTTTCAAAAAAAGCCTTAACATTTGATTTCACCACTCCTTGTAAATGCTCATGTTCTGTTGATGTTTTGACTTTAATAAATACATATAGAAAACCTGGGTCTCTTTAGGAAAGACGTAGAACAAAGACAACAAAACAAAACCTAGCTGTACAGGAATGCTCCTTGTTTGGGATGAATTCCCTTTCCCACCAGAGGTGTATGATTCTTCAGTGGGAATCTCCTCACACCATGACAGCTAATCACCTTGGGGGTTACAACTACCTCTCTAAGAGGGAGTGTTGGAATTGAAAATGTTATTGCCCCTTGCCCATCCATGCTTATTACTGTGTTAAGCTCTGGATTCAAGCAAGCCGGGCTGAAGACGGCTGGAATGCCAGAAACCGGTGTGCATGAATGTGTGAATGGTAGTGGGATGACTGTGATATGTATGATTAGCGACTATATGATGGTTTGATAGTGATTTTATCCTGTTTTGTGTCCTTTCTCATTATTTGTACTAATTCATTAATGATGTACTGAGGTTCATCCAATATATCTAGCAACCTAATTTGGTTAATAAATAGCTATTAAATAGCATTTTCCAGTCTTGAATAGAATTCTTTATTTGGAAGACATTAAGAGATATGAGTTGTAGTATCAGTATTGGCGTTTCTCTCCTGTTGTTTTACTTTCAAAGATCAGCAGCTACTCACGCCAATACCAATCGGCGAGATGTGGTCTAACAGCCTGAGCTGCTGACTTTGGAACTGGGTAGTTTGAATCCCAGCGTCAGCTCAGTGTCCTGTGATCCTGTGCAGATCACTTATCCTGCCTGTGCTTAAAAAAAATCTGATTTTGTGTTATTTAATCTGGTGCTTGTGTAAAGCGCCATGATGCCTTTGAGCCCCAGCCCCCCACCATGAAAGATGCTATTGGCAGAAGAGTCTGGTCGCTGCATTTAAAAGACAAAATGTATTTCTTTACCTTTTTAGAATTTATTTAGTGCTTATTACTCATCATATGGGTAGTAAGCACTATATAAATGCAATTCCAAAGCAAGACAATTTGCTACTTCTACCTTGTTTACTTGAAAGCAGAGGAAGACGGCAGAAATTGCTTTTGAAGTGTAGATGCAGTCCCTTAAATAGAGCGTTAAAGAGCACACATTGCTTCTCTTTCAAACAATAGTGATCAGTAAAGCACACTGCCATACACATTTGAACCCCCACTGTGAGGTTTTTGTCCTGGGTGTTGTGGTTCATCTGTGACCCCTATCGCCTCCTTTAAGGACACTGCAGATGCAAGATAAGCTGAAGGGGTCTGTTGGAGAAAATGTTTGTTCAAACGCTCTCTTCTTCATCTGTAGTTTTCCCGGACTTTCCCTGGGACAGACACCCACACAGCTGCAGGCCTGCAGCCTAGGCTACGGAACACATAGGGGAGGAGGGCTGAAGCCCTTACA
This sequence comes from Lissotriton vulgaris, assembly GCF_964263255.1. Taxonomy (NCBI): domain Eukaryota; kingdom Metazoa; phylum Chordata; class Amphibia; order Caudata; family Salamandridae; genus Lissotriton; species Lissotriton vulgaris. Next base: position 1,174,835,624 of record NC_141696.1, read on the forward strand.
GCCTATTGAGCGTTGCTCGCCTGAAAAAAATGATATCTCAGTTATTTCACCAAACACTCGTGCACCACGCCTGGAGTGTATTCTGCAAACCATGTTTGGTTTGGTTTCTGTCACATGCCATGCGCCCCCTAAATGTTACCCGGAGGTCCCGGCACAGCTCATCTGTGTCCCAGTAGCTGCCTGGCTGTTAACATAGTTACATCATGGCAACAGGACCCCCCCGCCCCACAACATACCTACAAACCCGCAAATAACACACAAGACACAAGTGTTATGTTGGGAAAAACTTGCTGCAGGTTTATTACATACAACATTATGTAATCATGATGGGTTATCTAACGGGCGATCCAAGGGCAGGCCGCATTCTCGCCACCTGCCCGCCTGATGAGCCAAGCAGCACCGTGGCGAACCACCTGAGTGCTGCCCCTAATGGTAATTATTTTACTCGCGCCCCTAGTGGGACGGAGCGCAGTTAGGCAAGCCCCCGGTTGCACAGGCCCACAACCACCCGAAGGACTACTGGGGCGCCGACATGGGTTCCCGGACCTCCCCTGAGGTCCAGGTCTTAGGCTCTGGCACCCCTATGTGCCTGCTGAGGTACAGTGCTGCACCTCTCTGCTTCCAGATCGCCCTGTAACTCCGCCTGCAACCAAAAAAAGGATACATTATAAAGTTCAACCAATTTCCCCCCAGCTGACACTCAGGGTAAGAGGTAGGGAGGGAAAAGAGTGTCCTAGTAGCATCTGGAGGTGTCCGGGGCGGCAAAGAGGCATCTAAAATGGCGAGGGGAACTTAAATACCCCTCGCCCTGCCTACCGCCCCGGGCGCACGTCACTGGCCCAGCCCTCTCCCTGCCGGGACTCCTCCTACACCCAGAGGAGTGAGTGGCCAAGTTAGACAGAGGGCGCGGGGGGAGGCCCTCTGTAACTACGGTGCCGCCCTCCTGATGGCCACCGGGTGGCCTCGGGCAGCCGCATAGTTACATCATGGCAACAGGACCCCCCGCCCCACAACATACCTACAAACAAGCAAATAACACACAAGACACAAGTGTTATGTTGGGAAAAACTTGCTGCAGGTTTATTACATACAACATTATGTAATCATGATGGGTTATCTAACGGGCGATCCAAGGACAGGCCGCATTCTCGCTACCTGCCCGCCTGATGAGCCAAGCAGCACCGTGGCGAACCACCTGAGTGCGGCCCCTAATGGTAATTATTTTACTCGCGCCACGAGTGGGACGGAGTGCAGTTAGGCAAGCCTCCGGTTGCACATGCCCACAACCGCACGAAGGACTACTGGGGTGCCGACACAGGTTCCCGGACCTCCCCTGAGGTCCAGGTCTTAGGCTCTGGCACCCCTATGTGCCTGCTGAGGTACAGTGCTGCACCTCTCTGCTTCCGGATCGCCCTGTAACTCCGCCACAGCCCGGCCGGCGGCAACTGCCGCCGCCCGGGCCCCCTACCACCTAACTTCCTATACTATTTGCAGCCTTTGCACTGCAGTGCTTCCTGTAAGTCCAATAGAAACAGGTCCATACCGACTGGATAAAGGTGGACACCATCAGGTTCAAAGTAACCTTTTATCTTGTCCTGAATCATTTCATGCCTGATGAAACCAATGCCCCTCTGCAAGGTGAATTTACGCATGTCACCGTTCATTCTCCTCCTCGACTTCTCTATTGCTTCGCCTTACTTAGCGCCCTGCCATATCCTGCGTGGTACCAATTCGGACCACCATACTTCACAACTTCCCATTAATCTGCAAACTTCTCCCAGGTCCACTTTCAATTTTTGCAAAAGTGTTGACCTTCCCAGGTTGGTGATGTCATTGCCCCCCAGGTGGATGACCAGATGATGGGGAGGTGCCCCCCTTGAAGCTAGGGAGTCTTTGAGCCTAGGCAAAAGGCAGTTCCAGTGGATGCCAGGGAAACCCATCCACATGCACTTCGTGTTGGAGAAAACGCGCATCCAGTTCCTTATGGCCGCCCATCGGCCTAACCGTGCGACGGTTGAATGCCCCAAAACCCACACTCTTGAACCTGGTAAAACAAAGGACACAATTTCACCTTTTGTTCTTTATTAACACAAATGGTACAACACAGCAAACACTGCACACGAAAATATCACTTAGACCATCACTGCAAACTTAAAATCGACCCATATCTTATGGACGTATGTAACGCTTATAACAAAGGGATTCCCAGCGCCCAACTTTTTGTATGCTTGCCGCTGGCATGCCAGCGCAGGAAGCCGCAGTGGCCGCCCCTATTCGAAAAGAATGGCTGGAGAACTTCTTTCCCTTATTTACAAAACCTGCTCTCGAGAGACAATCATAATTTTGTCCATCTGGTACCTGGTGAGCGGGCTTAGATCCTCATGCATGAGGAGGTAACCTGCTGCTGTTGGTCGAAGGGCGAGGTAGGCACGGACCGCTGAGACTGGACAACCTATCTGGTCCTCTAATGGAGCCAGCAAAATGACAACCCCTTTCCTAGCCTGATCTGTCTTTGACTTCCTGAGCGTGATAGTCAGGTTGGTGTTTACATTGACGTCATCCCTGCCCAGAGCATCCCCTGAAATGTCACTCTTGGATCGTGCAACCAGCTCGCTACTACGAAAAGCTCAGAAGAAAGCTAGGCAGAAAGCTGCCGCAAACAAAGAGGATTCGAAATGAGAGTGTGCCACGGCTTGCAACGCCACCAGCATAGACTGCAGAGTGCGAAAATCAATGGGGGCTCTATTGTCCGGAGTCCTAGGTTTGTCCCTTGCCCACCCCTTTAGGGCTGCCCTGATGATGAAGGACTGGGCTGGATCACTCAAACCCTTCAGCTTGGCATCATTGCTAACAGCGGCTAAGTGGCAACAAATCCAGGAGTGAGATTTGCCCTGCTTCTTTGCCCAGACAGTGAAAGCCTGTACTTTGTCTACAAGGGGTACTCCCGCCAATCCCATGCCTATGACTGCCTCATTGAAAATCACCAGGTGCCTCGCATAACGCTTCCTGGTACCTGGCGCCAATGCTCTCTCCCCCATTGCTCTCAATTCTTGCTCCACTCCAAGATGCGCCATAGTGCCGGTGGGAAGGGGGTCATCTCCTTTCCCGCTTGCGGGCAGGCCGCACGGAAACGGTCCCACTGGAAACGAGAAAGAGCATCAGCTGCAACGTTAATGACCCCAGGAATGTGTCGCGCCCTAAACTCCATGTTGCAGCGCAGGCTCCTTCTCACTAACTTCCTCAGCAGGGAGAGGACCAACGGGCAACTGGCCGTCTGCCCATTGATAGCTTGGACAACCGCCATGTTGTTCGACCAAAAGAGGACCTTTCTGTCGGACAAAAGGCCGGGCCAGAGATGCAGAGCAATGACAATAGGGAAGAGCTCCAAAACTGTGATGTTGGCAGTGATGCCTCGCTTGCGCCAGGCGTTGGGCCATTCTTGCGCACACCATTGTTCGCCCAGAATTGCACCAAAGCCCTCCCTGCCTGAAGCATCCGTGAACATACTGAGTTCAGGACTGTCAGCCCAAGGTGCCCTCCAGATGACCGTGCCGTTGAAGTCATCCAGGAACTCCCCCCACATTTTCAAGTCCTACTTCAAGCCCGCTGACAATTTCACGAAGTGGTGGCGTTTGACTACTTTTGCAGTTGCCCTAGCTAATCGCCTAGCAAAGACCCGGCACGCAGGGATGACACGTGGCGCGAAGTTGAGTTTGCCAAGGAGGCTCTGGATGACGCCCAGCGGTGCCTTGTCCCTCCCCAGCAGATCGCGGATGTCCCGTTGCAGGTCCTGCACCTTCCCGGCAGGGAGTCTTGACACCCCATTAACTGTGTCTAGCTCGATGCCCAGAAACATGAGAATCTGTGCCGGGCCCTCGGTCTTGCCTGGAGCCAAAGGTACACCAAGGTGTCTTGCCAGATCCATGAAGCATGAAAGCCCTTTGCTGCATTCCTCAGTACCTTCCCTCCCAATGAATAAGAAATCGCCCAGGTAGTGAGTCACCGCCCTGACCTCATATCTCACCGAGAGTGACCACTGCTAGAAAGAGCTGAATGCCTCGAAGAATGCGCAGGATACAGAACAGCCCATGGGCATGCACTTGTCAAAGAAATACTGGCCTCCCCACTTGAAACCCAGCAGGTGATGGCTCTCAGGGTGAACCGGCAAGAGTCTGAATGCTGCCTCAATGTCGGCCTTCGCCAACCACGCCCCCCTCCCTGCTCTCCTGATGATGTCTATGGCCACGTCTAGTGAACAGTAAAATACAGAACATGCCCCCTCATCCAACCAAGAGTTAACAGAGTCCCCCTCCGGGAAGGATAGGTGATGGATGAGCCTGAAAGCCCCCTGTTCCTTCTTAGGGACCACTCCTAAGGGGGACACCACGAAATCCGGAAGGGGGGGAGGTCAAACGGGCCTGCAACCCTCCCCAAAGCCAGTTCTTTTCGGCTCTTCTCAGACACTACCTCAGGGAGGTCCCTAGCTGATTTCAGATTCTCTGCGTCCCTGCTGACCCTCGGCCCCAAGTAAGGGATTTTGAAACCTTCTAAAAACCCTTCCGACAATGTAGCCCTGTCTTTCGCATTGGGATACATCCTCAGAAGGGGCAGGAGGTTGGGAATAACAATTGGGGAAGGGCCTTTCGAATGGAGGGAACAAACAGTTGTGGTAACCCAAACAGAAGTGACGGCTGACATGTCGAGTTGCAACACAGGGTCATGTGGAGGCGCAGGAGACGGGTCGGTTGGCAATGGAGAATGGGCTGGAAAGGAATTGTCGGGCTGTTACTTTTCAAGTTTCTTCTGGCCCCCAGCTGAATCCCGCTTGTCGCATGACGAGGCAGGATGGGCGCCACTGCACTTGCTGCATGTGTGAGCGAATCTACAAGCCTTGCCCCATGTACAGTTCCCCGCATTAAACAACCTGCAAGTTCCAACGAAGGATCTTTTGCCACCCCTGTTGTAACCACCTCCTCCTCGCCCCCCCGAAAGGACTGTTTGAAATGACCTTTTTTGTCTTGTCTCTGGCCTTTCCCTGCCTCCACTTTCTTATCAACGGAGCTGGCTTTAGCAGTGACTTCCGCCTTACCCTTGCCCATGTACTGCATCCATAGCCTAACCTCCATTTGATCCCAATCCAGTTCGGGACACACTGCCATCTTTTTTCTAAATTCGCAGTCGTACTTTTACCAACCCATGCCCCCGCTCGATTCCGCCTCATCAGTGATGACGCTTGCGTATTGAAACAGGCCCTGCGCATGCTCTGGGAAACGCTCTGTGATGACTGCGGCTAAGATAGAGAATGCCTGCCTCCAATTCTTGATAGATTTCTCAGGCCAGGCCTGATAGCGTACCTTCTTCTCCTCATCCTTAGCCCCCATCTTCCTAATGTCCACCCCATCGGCCCCGATCATGAGGAGGGAGAAAATATCAATAAATTCCCTACGCCTGATGCCTTCCTTTGCCGCCTGGGGCACCTGCCAAGCTAAAGAGCACTTCCCTGAAAGCATGGGAGCCATGGACATTTGTGGTGCTGCTGGCACGCTGGGCGATGATGTGCTTGCCACAGGGGTGGATGCTACAGGTGGCGCGGGAGGCGCTTGTACGGCGGGGGCAGGAGGAGACAATGCTGAAGTGAGGGGCGCTAGCGCTTCGCTTTGCTGCTCGGCAGGGGGCGGAGGGGCTGGTAGGACTGCTCGCTGGGGAACGGCGACGTTGCTTCTGCCGGTTCCTACTTGTGAAATTTCGCTTCCCCACACTTGTGTAAAATTTGCCTCTGCTACTGCCACAGGAGCAGGTGCTGGTGCCCCTATCCCGCCCCCCGCAACCATATTTTCGCCGCCTGCCTGCTGCCCAGCTGTCTTTAGTCTTGCTCTAATCTCAGCCATAAAGTCTGTGATGGTGCTGGTGAGCTTACCCAACTCGTCATGTGTAGCAAAGTTTGTGGGTGGGGCCACCGCTGCCCTGGGGGGGGAAGCGCTGACCACAGTGGGAGGGGACGCCGCTGCATGGACTATCACATTCCTGACTGGCTCGGTAGTGCGGCTTTTGGCAGGAGCCGGTTCCGCTGGAAAGTCTTTGCATGTGGGCCTCTTCAATCTCTTGGACCTCGTGGTCGACATGTCCTCTGTTATCTCGGGTTCTGCCGCTGGTGGCGACAAGACAACCCCTGGAATCCCCTGGACCGTTATCACTCAACCGCTCACTGGCCCAAGCCACCCCTTTGGCCTTTATCAGGTCCATGAGTGCCTTCAATTGTGCATCCTGAGAAAGTCCTGCTTGAGACTCGTCAACTTGGGACATCTGGGAGAAGAGCGGGGGGATCCCTGGCTATCCATTCCGTCTCTTCAAGCTCGGATCCTGAAAAAGAAAGGCTCCATGAGCTTGATATAGGGATAACGGTGTGAGGCCTAGAGCAAGGACAACCCTAGCTGGTGATAAAAACCACCGGCCTACCCCCCATTCAATGAGAATCACCCCAGCCGCTTCCTGTTCCTGCCGCCTTGAGCTAACCCCGTGAGCAATGATACATACCTCTAGAAATGTCTCACTAGAATGCAGTGCAGATGCGTATGCGAATGTTTCGGTACGACAGGTGTCTGAAAGTGTAGTATAGTTCCTAGTTTCCCACTAGGCCCTGCGCATTGGAATAACATAAACAGTAGTATCGACGTGGAACTGCTTATATTCCAGGCCTCCACTGACTATGCTAAACTTAATTGGGTGTGTTACCAACTAGCTCAGAGGTCACTGGAAACTTTCTTCTCTGCATAGGAAGTGATCAGCTTCCTTGGCACAGATAAGAAGGGATTTAGTTTTCCAACAACCGTGCAACATGACAACTTTGCTCCTCAGATCAAGAGTCAATCTCTAGGGTCGTGTGAAACAATAGACATGTATTTCACTCAGTCAGTCTAGTGCAGTTTACTTTCACGAGATGTAGAGAATAGAGAGACGGGCGTTTGTCAATAAAGGTTAACATTTATTGAACAGTCTTTCTTCTCGTACAAGAGAAATGTATTGCCACAATTGCAAGAATTGTTATTATAAAAAGTACGTACAGTAAGATAAGTATTGCGAAATAGAACTGTAAAAGCATTGATATGGTTTCTTAGCCATACAATGGTTTAAAAGTAATAAAACATATATACAGTCATATATACATTAGGCTAACATACTCAACTGGTGCTTCTAACTACGCCTACCCCAGTGTGCCTGACCTAAGCCTAACACGTGGAAGGGGAGTAAGTAAGTAGCTTTAAGTTAAGTTGGTTTTGCCAAGGTTTGTTTCAAGAATTCTCGTCTAAGGGTTTAGTCAACACCATACCTCTGAATAGAATGATGGAGGATTGGTATCTCCTTCAGGGGTCACTCTCGATATCCCAGTCACCCGCGAGGGTAGACCGGAAACGCCGGAGCTGGATTTCTCTGCACGAGAAGGGCAGAGGCTTTCTTCAGCGCGTCGAGGAAGGAGGGGGGACAGCGTCCACGGGCAGCTGGAATCTGCTGGATGTCTTCGCAGAGGGACGGCTGTTCAGCTCCTAAGCGTACTGCACCATCGTTCGCGCTTTAGCAGCGATAATGGTATCAGTAGCTTCACCACCACAGGGACAGCAGGCTGCAGCGACAGGGTGCTAGAGTCACCAACACGGCGTCTTGCAGGCAGCTGGCGTCAGCAACAGTAGCTCATTGCTTAAGGCAACGTTGGTAATATTTATACCTGACAGGTGCCGGGTTTGACGCAAGTTTGCTGGACATAAGACGTCAATTAAAGATGTCACTAGGAAGTGATAGTTATCATTCGCTCATTAGAGTTCCATTACTAATCAAAACACAGCAAGCGGGGATTTCCAGGTTTGCTGAGTTTTTATCTTGTAGAAGAACTCGGAGTGTTAATCTAGGAATATCAGATAGTGACTTCTGCTCTGTCATTGCACTATTGGTCGCAAAGGAAGTGGCAGAGAGAACTATGCTGGAATGTGGCTCTGTTCGTGTGAGGCCAGAGATGACTTTTCTGAAAATCGCACTTGAACGGTTATGCCAATATAGGGAATAAATGGATTTATAGCCGAATAGGGGCATAAGGTCACAGTATCGATCAGGAACCTAGATAAACACGCAACAAAAGGAAAAGGAATCCATGAATATGACGCTGAGACCTTGTGTGCCAATGTGTAAACAGCCATGGCCTGCTAGATGAACACTATACCACACATCTCACATGGTCGGTAACTGGGCGCCACCTGATGGTCCCATTGCACCTACACCTTAGGCCCAACTTCACCCGCATTACCTGTACTTTTGTTAATTACTGTGTGTCCCTGCACACCCAGCACGTCACCTCCTTCTACACCTGAAACAGAAGAGCCCATGAGCACAAGCAACGAAAATTCTATGCTGAAATTACAATGCCTGTACTGAACATACTGTCCCTTTCCGCCCTTTACATTGGCGTGCCGCCCATTCCTTGACTTTGCCCGCAACTACCGATAGTTTCTATACCATGTTGATAACCATAACGTGTGGAAAAGGCATTTTGTCCACATAACTCTGAGCTTCCCTTGATCCCAATTGGCCCCGTGCCCCCTATTAAAGCAGTGTATCGAGCACCGCCATAAATACTGTTGTGACCGAAAAAAGGGGGGGGGGTTGTATGGGGGGCACCCATCCAAGCCCAAGGTGCTCGCATGTCGTGGCAGACAAAGACCACACCATCATGCACCGCGAGCTGATTGTTCGGGTGCCATGGACCAACCACCCAACCCCCAGCAGCGTGTAGACTCCCGCAGGAGCGAGGCCACCCGTGGGGGAAACGATCAACTTGTAACTTGCTCACACCGATGACCCCCGATACCGACCAGCGAGGCGCTCAGAATGGTGAGCGCCCGCCCTACCCCGAACGCCCTAGCGACCCCCAGGGACCCCTCAGCGAACACGGTGAAGTCTGGCACCCCCACCTCCACAGCGGCCTGCTAACTAAGCAGGCCGCCTAGCCTCGCTCAACCTCTACAAAGAGGGAGTAGGCGGAGGGGGGTACCGGCCAGCTAGGCCTGCACTTACCGGTGAAAGTTGCAAAAAGAGTGTCCTAGTAGCGTCTGGAGGCATCCGGGGCAGCAAAGAGGCATCTAAAATGGCGAGGGGAACTTAAATACCCCTCCCCCTGCCTACCGCCCCGGGCGCACGTCACTGGCCCAGCCCTCTCCCTGCCGGGACTCCTCCTACACCCAGAGGAGTGAGTGGCCAAGCAAGACAGAGGGTAGGGGGGAAGGCCCTCTGTAACTACAGTGCCGCCCTCCTGTTGGCCACCGGGTGGCCTCGGGCAGCCGCAGATTTGCAGGGCAGGGAGGAGGTGGAGAACAGGTGGGAATAATAATAATATATTTTTTTTAAACACCTGCTTGCCACATCGCCCCCCTTGCTTTTTCAGGCACAAACTCCCAGAGTGCACTGCGGCCAATCCTGTTGCTGCTTTCATGCTGCTGAAAGCAGCATCACAATTGGCCTGAATGCTGATGTTTTGTGCTTTCAGTTAGACTGGGAGCCTGTGCCTTCTCTCTCCATCCTGGCAACGCACCTGGGGTTGAAGAGAGCTTCAGTGCGCATGCCATGATTAGATTAGATTAGAATACTTGTATAGCGCATGGCTGCCCCAGCAATGAGGCGACTGAGCACTGAAGCAGAGCACAGCGTAAGGAAGCAAGGCAGAGAATTAGCAGTGGGAGAAAAGCCAGGTCTTTACCAGCCTTCTGAAGGCCAGGTGATCAGGATTGCTATGGATATGTAGAGGGAGGGAGTTCCATTAAGCGGGAGCCGGCCATTTAAAAGATCAACCACCTGATCTGGTCCTTTGCATTCGTGGAATTCTTGCAAGTAGCAGATCCGCCGAGCACAGCGCTCGTGAAGGTACCTAATGGGCGCATAGATCACTCAGGATTCCTGGGCCGATGCCTGTAAGCATCTCATGTGTGATACAGAGTGCTTTAAAATGAACTCTGAGTAGCAGTGCCCAATACACCCTCTCCAGCCTGTCATCACCCTGGCCCCTCCCCCAAGCCTCGGCTCCGCGAGAAAACTTAAACAATGATAAACAAAGGTTCATTATTGTTTTATTTTTCATTTTTTCAGCCGCCGGCAGGTGGGGTGACGCTCCTATGCCATTATGTATGAGCCGCCGCTGCTGTGTCCACCTGCCAATGTCCACTGTAGAAGGGACCTATTTGTGATGCATGTGTCTACAGTGCTTGGGGGGTTGATTGCAGTCTCCAGACAGTGGCATGCTCCAGAAACAGCTGTTACTTGAAATAAACACTTCCTTTGAACCCAGGATTTACTCTGTGGCCTCAAGATGACATCATGCCTGGAGAAGAGATGGTGCAAGGATGTCTGTGCGATTAAGCAAATGGTGAGCACACAAAGTTCCACTGTGGAGTGGAAACACGTCTTGTGTAGTTCAGTTCACCAGCAGAGAAGAACATCTGTGAACTTTTCAACTGTATTCACTCTTTTTTTGCACTTTTCAACTGCATTCACTCAATATTCAATCAGGCAATTTCAGCAATCACATCTGCAGGATCTGCCCTGGGCTAGGTTCCTAGATGACTTCCTTTCCTCAACAAGTTTCCTTCATCAAACAACTGAATCAGCTCTTCAAAACTAAGGGGCAACTGTTGATTAATCACAAAGGGCAATCACTCAGTGCTGCTGCGAGTATGACATCATCCTGGGTCCAATTAACAGTCAAGCGAGCAAATTGATCCATCGTTTTATGTATGAATTTAGCTCTGCCTGATTACTACTGTTTACGTTTTTCTTGGTTTTACTGGTTGCGGAAGAACCCAATTTCTTCGGCAGGTAAAACCATCTGGAAAACTACCTGAGTCTTTGGCTGCAGCAGAGCCAAGTTTTATTGTGCTTTTTTTTAATGGAGTAAGAATACAATGCTTCCGCCAGGTAGAAAAAACCTTCCTTTTACTTCCCTACTCCACCCACTGTACAAGGGCAATTATGCCGCAAGTAAATTACTGTGCAGTAAATCCTCTTCAATAGCATGCAAATCATAATCAGAGCCCCAGATGTTATACCTTTGGTGACTCGCGGAAAGTGTGTGCCCGTAGAGCCTTGGAATTTCCAGTGCTTAATTTGAGCAGATGGTTTCCGGTGCTCAGCACCAGCACTTAATTGTCAGCACCAGCACCTATGACAGTCTGCCACACAGTTGATCTGTTTTATTAAATTCAGAGATGAGCACAACAACTGTTGTTTATTAATTCAGTATACATTAAGAATGAGCAATACCTGCTGCCAAAGCCATTCTATTAACTTTGGGGGCCTAAAATTGTCAGAATTCTCATACTTGTAGGAGTGTGACTTATTACTTATGCAGCAATGGGCAGTGCAAGAGGAAATGTCCTGCTGAATAGAGGCCTGGCATTTTTTTTTACAAATTAAGCACTGGATGGGGTTCTCTAGTTGGCAGAAGTAGGTACCTTTGACCAAATAGGGAGCCCTTCTTCTAGTCAGGGCAACGGGGATACACACTTTAGATAACCCCTGCTCACCCCCTTGGTAGCTTAGCATGAGCAGACAGGCTAATCTCAAAGGCAATGTGTAAAGTATTTGTACCAACACTCTCAGTAACACAGTGAAAACACCACAAATGGACACCAAACCAGTTTAGAAAAATAAAATATCTTTATCTAAACTAAACAAGACCAAAACGACAACAAATCCAACATACAGAAACTCAGTAGAATGTCTTTAAAAAGGGTTGTTGCAAAAATAAACTTGTAGATGATAAATTCGACACTTTAGTTTTAAAGTACCTGGGATGCGTAACGCAAAAACAAAAGGGGTGCAGAGAAGGCGATGCGTTGATTCTTGCTGCGCGCCGATGCGTCAAGATGGCGCCTCGATGCATTGTGTTGCGATGATACGGTGTGGTGTGAAACAATAGCGACTTTACTGCAATGCGACAACGTGGATGCGATGAGTGCACGCCAGACGGCTGTGCGGCAAATTTGGTAGTTTTCCAAGCAGCGACAGGCCCTGGGACACGCTTCCCCAATGATGCGACAGCCCTGCGACACGTTTCTCCAGTGATGTGACGACACCCTCTGACGGCGAACAGCGGCAGTGGCAACACACTTCCTCTATGATGCAACAGGTACTGGCGAGGAGGAATGATACCCCTGTTTCTGTTGTTTTTTCCCCTGTTTTTTATTGTTGGTCCAAGTCTGTTTAGGACCCTTGGGGCGATCATCTTTGTCAGACTTCGCCGCCTGCGTTTGCTTTTGCGCTATCTTGGCAAAAGGCTTAATACCTAGACTATTACGGCCAACGGTTTTATAAGCCGCCGTGATAATTCTCTGTAACTGACGGGGTTTCTCTGCATTGGGGACATCACAAAAGCATTCGACACCTGGAAGCTTACTGCATCTCCCTTAACGTTAGCAAGGACAAGTTCAGAAACTACGTCAAACACTCCCACGAGTCTCATTCCCAATTCAACAGCCGCCTCCGGCCCATGCTCATCCTGAACATGCCTAATGACAGAGGGAAGGACAGACATTGACGGGGTGCTGAAGCATCTCTTACAGACTGCCGCAAAAATCATACCCCATGTAGTACAGTCAGTCACTTCAGGCACTTGTCTTTCTGCAAACTAATTGTCAGAATCCTGTGTTTGTCCACAGGAGTAGTATTGGGAAATACTGCCTCCAGTTGGTCAAACTTCTCGGCAAACCAGACAGGCCTTTCATCCTTATCTTGGGTACGCTTGCCCACAACCACATTAACCATGACAGGACTAAGCTTCAACCCGTTCAGCCCAACTGGATGCGCCGCAACGCCAGGACCCCTACCTGGAATGTTGCGGGAAATATAATGAACCAAAGCCCCAATAACCGCTACTGCAGAGACATAAAGGGGCCTCAATTCAAGTAAGGGACATTTCCCTGCACGTGGGTGCAGGGTAAATACAGCCAAAACAGGCCAAGAAGAGCCTGGAATGGACAAAGGACCTAACCTAATTGGTGTAAGAGGGTGGGAAAGGGCGCCATCAAACCAAACGCGGTGCTGCCAAGCAGAAATCGGAACCTCCTGTGTCCTATTAGGAGTGTACTCCGCAGGCAGGGCAGTGGGAGTGTAAGTATGAAACACATTAGTGTCTGCATTAACCGCAGGACACGTAACCCACGAGTAGAAAAGCTCAAATGGGTGTGCTGCGTCTGCCTCTACTACAAAAACCACTGCCATGCCTTCTAGGTCAACGGTGAAACCCTGCAAATGATTGCGTACAGCCAAACAACTGTACACTGGGATATCAACTGCCATTATGACACAGAAAGAAAAGAGAACAATGCAATGTAATAAAGCACAACTGGGTAGCAATTCAAACAGAAACCGTTTATAATGTATCAAGCTTGAAAAGACCTATTTAATTATAGGTTGGTTTATCCGTCACCACTGTCAACCGGAAACAATAGTGAGGGGGTCGTGGACTGATACAAGCACTACTCGAGAGTCTCACTATAAGACCACAACGTTAGGTGTGCCATATCGCAAGGATTCTGCTCCTACACAGAACTATGCACAGAGACCCAGGACCTCAGTGAAATGTGGTGTACCAAAAACTCACCCTAGTGCCTAGAAAACCCCAACCAGCTAGCATCAGTGTCACATTAGCTCTTCGTCCTATAGCAAAGCAACCAATGATTAGACAACCCAGAACATGCGACCTAGGATAAGCTCAGGAATGGTGGGATGTAAGAACACTCTTTTGTTATACTCTCATACCAGTCCACAACAGGAGTAAAAAAGAGACAAGGGTAAAGTTAAAATATTTACTTTAACGACGTGCTCTAAGGTGCAGTATCTTTGCTAACATAAGCAGACATATTACACAAAAGGCGAAATCATATTACAATGATGGTGAAAACAGGTACAATAGCGCCTAGTGAATCACCCTCCCTAGCTAGGAACTATCTGGCAGATGCATCATTGTCCTCTTTTGCGAGTCCTTAATAGCGAATTTTAAGGAATCGCTATTAAAGACTCGCAAAATGGGATGCATGTAGGAATCGCAATGTTATTAGCGATTCCTACATATTCCTTATTAGCGATTCGGTAATAGCTAATCGCTAATAAGGAATGGCTTTCCCATTCATTCCTTTGGGCCTAAAGGCCCATAGGAATGAATGGGAAAGCCATTCCTTATTAGCGATTAGCTATTACAGAATCGCTAATGTTTTGCTATTTCAAGGGTTCCAGGGTGTCCAAAGGACACCCTGTTGCACCCCTGAAATGGACCTGCGCACAAATGTTACACACACACATGCCCTAAGGGCATGTGTGTGCGCAACATGTAACTTTGAAAAGTGCACAAAAGTGCATTTTTCAAAGTTTTAGCAAATTACCACGAAGTTCAACTTCATGGTAATTTGCTCTCCCTATTAGCGAATTCGCTATTTTTTTGGGTTTCATGCATTGCATTTAAGGAATCTCATTTAGGGATTCCTTAAATGCAAGAGCAATTTAAGGAATCGCTATTTAGAGATTCCTTAAATTGCGATTTCTGCATTTGGGATGATGCATCCCAAATGCAAAAATACCGGGAGCAAACGGATAGATTCTGAGAATCTGCCCGTTTGCTCCCGGTATTTTCTTTGATGCATCTGCCAGTAAGTCTTATAAACTAAAGAAGGTCTCTTAGGCTTGCTTGGGGGACCCCATTACCTCTCAGCTCAGCAAGAGTGTATCACATCAGGATCAGCCAAGGCTCTCTGCATCACTGGAAACCGAAAATCTTCCAAGTGTCTAAAATCATGACTGCAGTGTGATAATAAAGGCGCCAGGATCTCGGCTGGCCTGCAGCTCCCATTTGTTGTGTCTAAGACTGTTAGCCGATCAGTACGAAAAACAGTTTCTATGTTATGATAACCTTGATGGCTTCAGCACTCACTGTGCAGACTAAGGCCACGATGTAAGTCTAGGGATGTCGAAGACAAGCTCTTCTCATGTAAAGCATTTCATGTAGCCTAACTTACAACAACAATTATATGTAGTGTTGTGTGCAAAAGCGGCAGAAATATAAAATGGCGTTCAAACTTCTAATAAGCTCATGCTAACATAACTGGGAACACAACTAGGTTCAGGCTTCACTACACATTTTTTAAAGAACACTTTGAAATTTGAAGTTTTACCTTCTCATAATGATTGTCAATGTTTTAAGATGTTTCCCCTTAAAGGGTCTGATGGCAACACTATATTATTGATTAATTTTTATAATAACTCATTTGGAAGTGAAATGTTTAAAGTTGTTGCAATAGTGGAAGAATATATGAATAAGATAATAGGGCTAAGCACAAAGGAACAAATGGTTTTTTGGATAGGAGACTTTAACGTACATCATTGTCCTGCTGCATTAACCCCAATGTGTGGCTTTGTAGATGAAGATGGGGAATCAAATATGCATTTTTCTCATAACGCTTATGGGAAATGCATTTTTCTAAAAGATTTGGAGATCATGAACCCACGATCTGAATCAACAGGTCTTCCGCTAAATACCTTTTGCTCCTCTACATGTTGTTCCTCAATTGATGTTATAATAGCCTCAGCTAGACTGGGTGAAAAGCTCAACAACAGGAAAGTTGAATTCCTGGGCTTCAGTGACCATGCAGCTATAACATGGCATGTGAACTGCACGGGTATTTTTGGCTCCACTTTGTCACATATGAAACCCTATATAGCGAAAAAGAATGGGATAACATTGAAGTGGGGGAATATTGATAAGGCTGTTGTTATTCCTCATGTAGTTTCAAACTCAATGAAAGAAAGAGAAATATGTCTTGACTCAAATCAGGACCCAGGGTCCATCATTAAGGCTTTGGAAACTATTTTGCGAGAAGTAAAAAGGAATCTCCCTTAAAATGGAAATGCAAACCTAAGGGACCCTAGTGGTTCGATCGTGATTGCACTAAAGCACATTTTAACCTACGCCGATTACTTAAGACCGTACCTAAAAACCTCCAATTTGTAAAGCAGGCCCGCTTAACTTACACGGTGGCGAGGAAGAGCAGGTTAAAGAAATTGAAACTTGGGATAAATTATTGGTTGCATCCATCACAAATAATGTAAGGGATTTTTGGTTAACGATTAAACGCCTCATTTTTAAAATCAAACTCTGAGCCGAATTTGGATACGCATGTGGCTGCCAAGTAGGAGAAGGATCTTCCTCCCATGGTGGATCTATGGATGCGCGGAACTGAGGCGAGGGCTTGATTGGAGGATCTTAGTTGGCGGGTGGGAGTGTAGAAGGACAGTCGTGTGTTGAGGCATTCGGGTCCCAGTTTTTAGAGGGCCTTGTGTGCGTGGGTGAGGAGACGGAACGTTATTCTCTTGTTGACGGGAAGCCAGTGGAGGTCTTTCAGGTGACCAGTAATGTGGTCTTGGCGAGGGATGTCCAATATGAGTCTGGCTGATGCGTTTTGGATGCGTTGGAGTTTTTTCTGTAATTTGGCTGTGATTCCGGCGTAGAGGGTGTTTCCATATTCCAGTCGGCTAGTGACCAGTGCGTGGGTGACAGTCTTTCTTGTCTCGGAGGGGATCCAACGGAAGATTTTTTTGAGCATACAAAGTACGTTGAAGCAGGAGGATGAGACGGCGTTGACTTGTCTGGTCATCGAGAGGGAGGAGTCTAGGATGAAGCCCAGGTTACGTGTGTGGTCTGTGGGTATGGGTGCTGTGCCCAGGGCTGATGGCCACCATGAGTCGTCCCAGGCAGAGGGGGATGATCCGAGGATGAGGACTTCCGTTTTGTCTAAGTTAAGTTTTAGGCGGCTGTTTTTCATCCATTCGGCTACTTTTTTCATGCCTTCGTGAAGATTGGTTTTGGCGGTGTTAGGGTCTTTGGTGAGGGAAAGGATCAGCTGGGTGTCGTCGGCGTAAGAGATGATGTTAAGGTTGTGTTGTCGCGCGATGGATGCGAGTGGACTCATGTAAACGTTGAAGAGGGTGGGACAGAGCGATGATCCTTGTGGTACTCCGCAGATGACTTCGGTGGCCTCTGATTTGAATGGGGGAAGTTGGACTCTCTGGGTTCTCCCGGCGAGGAACGAGATGATCCAGTCCAAGGCTTTTCCTTGTATGCCGATGTTGCTGAGGCGTTGTATGAGGGTGCTATGACAGACTGTGTCGAAGGCGGCGGAGAGGTCAAGTAGGATGAGGGCAACTGTTTCTCCGTTGTCCAGTAGTGTTCGGATGTCGTCTGTCGCTGCAATGAGGGCGGTTTCGGTGCTGTGTTTGGCTCAAAAGCCGGACTGTGAGGTGTCGAGGGAGTTGTTGGATTCAAGGAAGGCGGCGAGCTGGCTATTGACGGCTTTCTCAATGACTTTGGCAGGGAATGGGAGGAGGGAGATGGGGCGGTAGTTCTTAAGTTCAGAGGGGTCTGCTGTGGGTTTCTTCAGGAGGGCGCTGAGTTCGGCGTGTTTCCAGCTTTCTGGGAAGGTAGCGGAGTTGAAGGAACAGTTGATGACATCACAGAGATGGGGTGCGATGATGGAGTCTGCTTTGTTGAAGATGTGGTGGGGACAGGGATCGGTTGGCGAACCTGAATGAATGGAGTTCATTAGGCGGGTGGTGTCTTCAGTGGTGATTGGGTTCCAGGCGCTAAGGTTGTTAGAGGGCGGTTTAGGTTCGGAGGTGGGTGGAGTGGATTGTTCTTTGGGAATGTTCTCAAAGCTGTTATGTATGTCGGCGATTTTGTTGTAGAAGAAGGAGGATAACGAATCGCAGAGGTCTTGGGAGGGAGTAATGTCGTTTGAGGCTGCGGTGGGGTTGGTAAATTCTTTGACGATGTTGAATAGTTCCCTGCTGTTACGGGCTATGTTGTCGAGTCGATCCTTGAATGCTGATTTCTTGGTGGATCGGATCATTTGGTGGTGTTTGCGGGTGGTTGTCTTGAAGGTGGTCAGGTTGTCAGTGGTTGGGTTTTTTCTTCATGTTTTCTCGAGAGTGCGGCACAGTTTCTTGGATTTCTTAAGGTCATCGTTGAACCAGGGGGCCTTTTTGCTACCCTGTTTGGTTTGGTGGTTTTTCAAGGGTGCTAATTCTTCAACGTTGTGAGTGATCCATTGTTTGAGTTTGGTGGCAGCTTGGTTTGGGTCCGATGAGAGGGCGGGAGGGTTTTGGTTGAGCGATGTGAGGAGTTGGTCGGTGGTGATTTTGTTCCAGTTTCTTCGCGGAATAGGTTGTGGGGGGTTGTGGGTCGAGGTAGTTTTGTAGCTGAAGTGAACACAACTATGGTCCGTCCAATGGAGAGTTGTGGTGCGATCGAAGGAGATGTGTTTGCTGGTGGTGAAGATTGGGTCGAGCGTATGTCCGGCTACATGGGTGGGGGTGTCAACAAGTTGTTTGAGTCCGAGATTGGCCAGGTTGTCCAGAAGGGTGGTGGTGTTGCTGTTGTTTTTCTTTTCTAGGTGGAAGTTGAAGTCTCCCAGTAGAATGTAGTTCTCGGAGGCGAGGGCATGTGGGCTGATGAATTCAGTGATGTCTTCGCTGAATTGTGTGCGGGTTCCTGGTGGCCTGTAGATGAGGGTGCCTCTAAGTGTGGTCCTGGGGTCGGTGTGGATCTGGAAGTGGAGGTGTTCGGTGGTTGCAAGGTTATCGTCAAAGCTGGTCGTGATTCTGATGGTGTTCTTATGGACGATGGCGATGCCTCCTCCTGTTTGGTTGGTGAGGTCTTTTCGGATGATCTTGGAAGCTTCCGGGATGGCTATGGCGATGTCGGGTGTTGATGATGCGTTCATCCAGGTTTCTGTAAGGAAGGCGATGTCCGGTGAGGCAGTGTCGAGTAGGTCCCAGAGTTCAGTGGCGTGTCTGTGGACCGAGCGGGTGTTCAGCAGGATGCACTTCAGGTGGTTAGAGTCTGGGCTGTGTTTGGAGTTAGTGGAATTGGTGTGGGTCTTGATGCAGGCGAACTTGCAGGATTGGCAGGTGAATGGACCGTGGGTACGTCCTGGGGCAGCTTCGTAGCATTGTGGTGTGCGTCCGGGGTTAAGGACTAGGAGGGTGATGGCATCATATGTTATGCGGGCGGGTGGATAATGCGGGGGCCAGGGGGTCTGGCGCTGGGCGCGGTCCAGCTTACCTTTGGCGCACCTTCGGCGCGACCGCTGCGCGTGAACGCTGCGCGTGAACGCTGCGCGGAAATGCATCTGTCATATGTGGATAGTGGAGGGGGAGGGGCGAGGGAGGGTCAGCTGGGAGGCGGGGGGCGGGGTGTAGAGACAGGCCAGGAGGCAGAACAACAACAGCAAAATGGCCGCAAAATAAACAAACACCAAAGCAGGACGATATTGGGGTGCGGAGTAACGCTATGGGCAGTAGTGGCACCGGCACGATCGGTCAAAAAGTAATATACCGATCAGTGCGAGCCAAACAGTGATGGAAATGGGCAATAGGGCAGTACGATTTAATCCAGGCGCAGAGAAATTAAAGATGATGCACAGTGATGCGAGCGATTCTAGACAAGTAAACAAATGTAGTTGCAGCAATGAGCACTGGGAGCAATGAAGCGCTACGAATACATTAAAGCACAGAGGAATATGATCTACAAAGCGACGCTTACGATTTTACACAGGCACAGCAGATGCGGTTACAACAGTGAGCACTGATCGCAATGAAGCGCTGCAATTCAAATCAGGCAGAGAGGATTTGAGATTAAAAGCGCCGCTTACGATTTTAAATTAAACACAGGAAATGCAATATCAAGCAGTGCGCGATGAGAGCAAACAAGAGCAGTGATACTTAAGTGGGCAGGGAGCGTAGTGGAGCGACCGCTTCTGAACGAGTCAGGACGGTCACAGCGCTTCACCAGGCGGGACAGTCCAGAGCTACGAGTGGGAGGGAGGGTCAGCTGGGAGGCGGGGGGCGGGGTGTAGAGACGGGCTAGGAGGCAGAACAACAACAGCAAAATGGCCGCAAAATAAACAAACACCAAAGCAGGACGATATTGGGGTGCGGAGTAACGCTATGGGCAGTAGTGGCACCAGCACGATCGGTCAAAAAGTAATATACCGATCAGTGCGAGCCAAACAGTGATGGAAATGGGCAATAGGGCAGTACGATTGAATCCAGGCGCAGAGAAATTAAAGATGATGCACAGTGATGCGAGCAATTCTAGACAAGCAAACAAATGTAGTTACAGCAATGAGCACCGGGAGCAATGAAGCGCTACGAATACATTAAAGCACAGAGGAATATGATCTACAAAGCGACGCTTACGATTTTACACAGGCACAGCAGATGCGGTTACAACAGTGAGCAATGTTCGCAATGAAGCGCTGCGATTCAAATCAGGCAGAGAGGATTTGAGATTAAAAGCGCCGCTTACGATTTTAAATTAAACACAGGAAATGTAATATCAAGCAGTGCGCGATGAGAGCAAACAAGAGCAGTGATACTTAAGTGGCCAGGGAGCGTAGTGGAGCGACCGCTTCTGAACGAGTCAGGACTGTGCATTCATCATTCTCATACCACAAATTCCATTCAGACGTTATATGCCCGGATCTTATGTAGTGTAGTTCCTATTTTCCCAATAGGCTCTGCACATTGGAATAACATAAACAGCAGTGTAAACGTAGGACTGAGGTCATCTAGGTCTCTACTGACTATGTTAGACTTAATTTGGGTTTGCCAGCTAGCTCAGAGGTCACTAGAAACTTTCTCGAATGAATAGGGAGGGGTTAACTTCCCTGATTCAGACAAGAAGAGATTCAGCTCCTGACAACCGCATAAACATGACAACTTTGCTCCCTCAGAATAAAGAGTGTATCTCTAGAGTCGTGTGAAAACAATAGACAGCTATTTCACTCAGTCAATCGTGCATACTTAGTTTCACCAGAGTGCAGAGAAATAGAGAGACGGGCGTTTTCAATAAAAAGGTGTTATTTTATTGAGCAGTCTTCTTTCTCATGCAAGATAAATGAATTGCCACAATTGCAATACTTATTATGAAGTAAAGTGCGTACAGTAAAAGTAGTATTACGAAATAATACTGTAAAAGCATAGATATGGTTTCTTAGCCATATGATACTTAAAATAGAAAAAATATATATACATACATAAAACCATTGACTAACGTACTCAACTGGTGCTTCTAACTACGCCTACCCCGATGTACCTGACCTAGGCCTAATACTTGGGAAGGAGTAAGTAAGTATCAGTTTAAGTTATGTTGGTTAAGATTGCTTTTGCCAAGGATCTGATTCAAGAATTCTCTTTAAGGGTTTAGTCAGCTCCGTACCTTAGTAATAGAATGTGGGAGGTCTGGTATCTCGTTCTTCAGGACTCGATCTCCCAGCAACCCGCAAGGGGGACTCTGGAACACCGGAGCTGGATTTTCTCGGCGTGAGAAAAAGTAGCTTCTCCAGCGCGTCAAAGGGGAGGGGCGGCTTCCGTGGGCTCTCGCATCAGCTGGGCTCTCGGGCAAGTAGATAGCCGCTCTGCTCCAAACCACCGCGTGTTTGTTTAAGGCAACTGTTGGTATTTTATACCTGAAAGGTGCCGGGTTTGACGTAAGGTTGGACATAAGACGTCACTAAGAACTAACAGTTCTTGCTGGACTCCAGGAGTTCTTGTTCAAATCAAAACAAAAGCAGGGGGGGAATTTCCCGGGCTGCTGGAGGCTTGGTTTGTTTAAAGAACGCGTTGTGCTTTCTAGGAGTCGATGGGAGTAGCCGTGCTGTGCTTTGGACTGCATGGGCTATTACTGAATATCGATATGATTCTTATGCCTTTGTAGGGATATTATTGATTATGACCGCACAAGGGCATGAATCGGGAATATCGAATTAGGGTCCTAGATAGAAATACAACACCCACTCCACGGATTAATGTCCATCATTACTAAAAAACTAAGCAATAATAAACATGTAACAATGCATGTGTGTTTTCCAACCCACCCCAAAATACATATCGCATTTGAAATGGTACATGGTAAATACACGAAAATGAGTATTGGTACTGTACGCTTTTCAAGCAGTGTCATCATTCATAAAAATGCATATATATATTTAGCTGAATGATTTGCGAAAATTTACAAATGAAATGGCTCTGAATACAGAAAAGAAGGTCGAGACCATTCCATCACATATTTATACAAAATGCTGTATGTGCTAGAGGCTGAGGTAAAATATTGTCTCTAGTACTCTAAAAATAGAAGCTCTGTTCTCTAAGAATAGTTCTACTTTAAGCAGAGTACCTTGTGCCAAAAAAAGTAAATATTTTGGAAATGGAAAAAATAATTTCGTTTTCAGGGGAAAAAATAGTTCACATTTTTTTTCAGTAGCTTTGTTTATCAAAACTGAAGGCTGAATTCAGAGTTCAGGGAACGCTGTGATCATTGTTTTTTAAGGATTATTCTCGTTGACTGGAGAGAACATCATATCAGACAGACTCGCAAAAAAATGGTCTACAACATCAGGTGAAAGTTCGACCAAGTTCGAAAATGCTGCGACTGTGCAGTTTGGAGCGTGATTGCTATCATCGATGTTTGGATCAGCAATGCTCACAGAAGGTTGTACCTGTATGGTGCTGCTTTCCTCTCGTACCTCACCGCCACCTACTCATAGTGGTGAAGTCTCAGCGATTGCCGTCATCAGAATAGGTAGCCGCTGGGGACAACACGATGCATTAGTCGTTACCGGACCTAGCAAAGTATCGATATCCTTTGGTACTGCTGATGGTAGTGTAAGACAGATGTCTAACACGCATTCTTCTCCGCATAGCAGACATCGAAGCACAGGTAAGATGCAATCCTGCCAGATTGGTCTGAATGAAAGAAACCAGGTTGTAGTTAGATCTCTTAGCCGGGCCAATCCGAGGACCTTAGTGATACGGTCTCGGTATCGTATTGCTAGGATCGTGTCTTCCATCGTTGCTAGAGTCTTGTCTGTGGATTGGCTTGCCATATCGGAGCAGAAGGAACAAAAATAAAATTCCTGCCACGAGTCCCAAGATTAATGGTAGGCCGCCAAAGACAGAATGGACAACATTCGGGACGATGCCCAGAACTGTTTCAAAGGGTGCTAACAGTCCCAAAAAAACTGTCTTAAATACATGTGCGATGCCACTGGTATCAGACATGTTTAAGATTAGGCTTAACATTTCTGTGAAATGCGCGGGGCAATTTGTCGATAAAAGAGAATGTATCTCTGCCGATGTCCTTGCCATTTGCAGATCATACGTTTCTTTTGATGACGTTAGAGGCACAGTTGTCTGTAAAAAAATAGACTTCATTCTGCTTAAAGTTTCAATTCGAATAGAAGAGATATTCAACGAAGGCCATAACCCAGCCCCCGTATCTGGATTGCTGTGTGGATACAATACTTGCATACAGCAAACGACCCTGGAAGTTACAGTCACGAGATAAGCTTTCCCTGGCACCATCCCACAACAGCTGTGGTCACTTATTAAAATGTAACTCCCGTTACTAAGTTGTTTGAAAAATGGCTCTATCTGTTTTGCAGGACTGCCATGCAGGTGACATGAAAGGTTATTTGAAGACCCTTCGCAGGTTCCATGCAAGTTAATACCTTGACACAGAAGTGTACCGCTTAGTGATTTTTTACATTTGTTACCACTAAGGAATACATCCCTTTTCCCTTCACTATAACATCTGTGTGTATAGGGTAAGTCCCATGTTGATTTGATGTATTCTTTACCCAACTTTTCATACTGGCCTGCAGGTATATACTCTTGGCAGTATTTAAACTGGAAAGTTGTTATCGGAATTGAAATTGTTCCGTGTATTATCCATTCAATGACAGGTCTCTCTGACATTGTCAATGGTAATCTCTCAAGTTTTTCAATGCTCAGAATCCTATAATCTGCTCCTTTTTGTGCCAAACTGATTTGTTTATCAGTAAGGTTAAAGATACCGAACAATGACGTTGTGTTGATTAAACGCCATGGTACGTAGCCTGAACGCAGATTTTGCAACGTCCAACCAAGCTGTACAATAGAAAGTAATTGAGACTGTCCATGTTGTAACATTAGTAATTCCTGTTCTATTATACCAATAGCAGATGATACAATGCTGTCCAATGAATATATTCTGGAGGACAGAGTCGTTTACCCATTGTCCACTACAGAAAGTGATTTTTCCAAATTAATACGATCAATTTCTCGTATTTTCTCTGCTGTTTCAATTTTCATTACTTTCCAAGCTTCGTTGTACGCAGCGTATATACCGGCCGCTATGAAACGTTTTTGAAGCTGTTTGCGTGGTCCCATTATGAAATCACGCAAGTCGGCACCGTCTTTAAGTAAAGTCAAGTGTTGCTTAATTTCAGCCAGTGTGGATTTCTGTAGCCACTCAAGGCATAGCTTCCCTACACTGTATGTTGTAACTATCCCTGGATGTTGTCTCTGGGAGTATCTTGGGTCTGGCCTGGTCATTTTGAACCCCTGTGTTTTGTTCAGGAATCTATCTTGACAGTTGTTTGTGTCTGATGGCCAGATCAACCACTTTTTCCATTCAGGATGTGTTCTGTTTTGGTTAAAAATATGGGTTATGTCTATCTCCACATCTGTAGTGCTATCACTATCAGTTATGGGTTTTGGAATAGACGGTGTATTTAAGTCTTTTATCTTAGCTAAGCCAAGAAAAGTAGTTTGTTCAATTGTGTCATTCAAAAATATCATTTGTTCTGGGATCATGCAGGCCCTAAATAATGCTTCTAGGCCTTGTGCTTGCCAATCTTTGGTGCCCCAGATTGTTTTTGTGTCAATGTTGTTTTTCCAAAATTCGAAACCAAATGTAGACATTTTGTTATAAAAATTTTCAGAATAAATCAATTTAGTATTTGTCAACATTGTTTTCATTCCTGTCCTATTTAACATTTTAAAATAAAACGTTTTCGGATCACTGATGTTAAACCCTGAGAAGTACTGGAATTTCTCATAAAATGTTTCCGAGCTGCCTTTTGGCGGTGTTGGACAGTGTTCCAATTGGTTATAAGATAAAACATTTCTAGGCTGTGCAGTTTTATGCAAATAGTAATCACCAAAGTGGTTATAACAGTATAGCTCTTCATAATTCACTGAACCCTGTAGGTAATCATGTTCAGTAAATTTGGCTGACATCTGACATCATATTATTAATGTTTTCAAAGTCCCAATCATCAGAGAAAGTACTTGGTGTCACAAAGTCCCTTAATGAAACCTTGAACTGGTGTGGATACTTCAAGAGCTCAACCGGGCCAAAAATGTCATATTCAGTTCTGTCCCATGCTACCCCACCGGGTATTGGTTTGGCTGAGATGTTTACTGATGATAGTTCTCTTTTCTCGATGTGGGAGGATGTGTGAGGCTTTAGGACCAAGTTGATGTTCTGACTTGCTGTGTCCATTGTACTATATTTTCCATCAATGGATTTTCCGAAACATAGAACCATGATGAGCCAAAGCAGGAGAGTAAGTACACCTAACACAATCCATAATTCAATCCATGGTGAAATCAGATATGTTTCTTTTAGTTAGAGACAAAGTTCCATTATTTTGTCTTTTAAAGTTTTTGTTACATGCATTTCTTCATGCTCACTTGGATCTTCTGAGAAGTCGTCGAAGTTGATGAAGTAGCCAGATGCAGTTCTGTCAATTGTTGGGATTTTTTCCGGATTTTCATTTCTTTTGCATTTTTCTTTGTTTCATTAGAATAGTCAGAGGCTACATCATTGTAGATTGGTGTTTCTTGACGAACTGTTACTATTTGGGTTTCAAGAGGCACAAGTTCCATGGCATTATTGCATAGTCCTTTTTTATTCACTGCAGGTTTATCACATTTGATTAGTCTCTCAGCATGAGCCTCTTGGATTGTAGCAAATTTTGGTATTCTGCTATTTCTTGGGAGTCCACTGGGCCTACTACTTATTATTGGCCACATGATTGTGTTTTTACCAGGTCGATGGATACAACTCGGCTCTCCTTTTTACCAGCAAGGGGTGGTAGTACAACTGATCTCGTTCCGCTGATGGCTAAGACAGGTACAGCTTTTCTGTAAGAAGGCCCAAATTCCTTCTTCACCGCGATCTTCTCTCTGACCAGATCACCAATTTTTGGAATCCAGACAGGTCTTGCTGGGACAGGTGGTTTTTCTTCAGTGGTTGTCGGCTGTTGTTTCAATTCTATGTTACTCAGGCTTTTTCTTGTTTCATTTAGATCCTGTAAAACAGCCAAATGGTCTTTGATATCAAAGCATCTTTCTTCTACCACTGAAGTGTGACAGTCAAGATCCTGAATTAGCATTCTAGTACCGAACAATAGTTTGTATGGAGTGAGACCTTTTAGAGAATTTCTTGGCAGATTATTAAGACTACGTTGGACACTTGTTAAATGTTTGACCCACCCATCTCCCAAACCTAATACCCTCGCCGTTATAGATTGCTTTATGTCCCGTTTTTTTCTTTCCACTACCGCATTTCCCTCAGGATGGAAGGGAGAAGAGTACCGCAATGCGATGCCCATGCTGTTCATGGCCTCTTTGTAAGCTTGAGAGCTAAACGCAGGACCCTGATAAGAATGTAGCATGCCAATTGCGTATGTGCCGATAAAGACTCGCAAATCTTTTATAACAGTTCTGGCGCCAGCCGAATGCTGCTGGTCTACATATTCAAATTAATTTGTCTTAATAATTATTGGGACGTAATCTTCTGGTTGGATTTCTGTATCATAGAAAGCCTGAAGCTTTCTAACAAAGATGTCCGGGCAGTATTCTGGTCCGGTTCACAGCTGCGATCTCTGTTGCAGTCTGGACAATCCATTGCAAATTTGTAAATTTGCACGCTCATTCCCGGCCACCAGTACTCTGATTGTAATTCTATTAAAGATTTCAAGATCTGTTGGTGCCTCGAACCCAGTCCCATGTGTGCGCTTTCAATCAAGAAAACTCTCCGGTTCGTGTTTGGAATTACTCTATCCCCCACTCCAGGGATTTGAGCAAACGGAACGGAGTTTGCATCAATTATGTATGTATTACTGAGTGGATAGTTGAGAGGTAATGCTGCATAATTGCCTTTTAATGAGGCTTTTACCGCCAGCATGGTTTCCCCATCTATGTGTTCTTCTGAACGCTTTTCAGTGGCTACGGAAGCCGGTTGAACCGCTTCCGCTGTGGCTGAGTTAGCCAATGAATTCCCTGCAACGTGAACGCCATAACGTTGATGACTCAGTGCGTGTATCACGTGAGTCTTCTGTAGTTCTTTCTTTAAAAGAACTACTTGTTCCCAAAGCGATTTATGCTTTATTGTGGCACCTGTGTCATCTTTGTAACCGTTTTTGCTCCATGTCTGCATGTCACTGTTGTAAGACTTGACGCAGAAATGCGAATCGCACACTATTAGTGTCGGGAATTCACGATCGGCATTTTCAAGCGCCATCTTTAACGATCTTATTTCAGCTTGTCCAGCTGAACAGTTTCTGATTGATTCAGTTTTGGTAATCATTGGTCTGAATTTACCAGAGCGCCAACGACCTTTAACAATCGCGCACACTGCTTTGTATGATTTTTCCACTACATTGTAGTGTTGTGCAAATCTGTCCATGTACATTACACAAGTGTACTTTTCTAGAGGCAGAATTTCGATTGGCAGAGGATATTCTTGTTCGTACTCTAGATCACCCAGTTTCTTCAGTTTTGGGTCAAAATAGTATTTCACGTCTTCTGCAGCAAGAATATTTTCCCATTGTATCCATTCTGGATCTAATGCCACAGCATTTAAATTGCGTGTAGATGTTAATGCCTCAAGGGCTGATTCTGCTGTAAAAACAGTTATCCTTCTGCCTTGGGCTTGGGCTCTTTCTTTTGCTACAGCAGTTTGAACCGCCATCAGAATTTTTTCTGTAGAACTGGATTTCATTTCAGCTTTAGTGTACAAATGTGATTTGTAAGCTATAGGTACCGTTTCTCCCTCATTAGAGGTCAGGTATGTGAATCCGCATCTTCCTGGGATGACTCGGATTACAAGATTGCGTGTGTTTTCACGTGTTTGCAAATTTGTTTTAGTTAACATGTCTGTTTGTAGTGATCTTAAAATTACTGTGTGTTTCTGAGTCCAATTTATTGATTTGAAATCAGGTCTTATTAATTCATAGAGAGGTTTAACTCTCTCTGCATAATTTAGTATGTATGTTCTTCCGAAATTCAGGAAACCTAGTATTGATTGTACGTTCTTCAGCGTTTTTGGTGCTTGGAATACAGCACATTTCTCTAGGAAATTGTCTGCCAGGCTCTTGCCTTCACTTGCTAACTCATATCCTAAAAATAGGACTGTTAGATGGGCAATTCGTGACTTTTTAAAGTTGAATTTGTAACCCTCTGAAGGGAACCCAAGTATTATGGTGTTCACTCTTTTTAAGTGAGTCTCCAGGTCATCATCTGTGAGGTAGATGTCATCGACATAGGATAATGCCTCATCGTCGTAGATTTGTAGTAACTCTGTTACCCTTGCTGAGAATAATCCTGGGCTATTCTTGAATCCCTGTGGGAGTCTACAGAAGTGTTTTTGTGACCCCATTATTGAGAAAGCGGTCAAATACCTGCTTTCAGGTGCAATGTTTTGACAAAAGAATCCATTAGAGATATCTAAGGTCGTTTTATATTTTTTGCGTATAATGTTATTCATTAGTGCTGCACTGTGTGAGTTTTGTACTGCAAATGTTTTACAACAGGAGTTAAGGTGTCTGTAGTCCAAAACTAGACGATATGAGTCGTCTGGCTTGGAGACAGGAAACAAAGGATTGTTCATTTGTGAGGTGGATGTTTCAATCACCCCTTGATATTCAAGTTGATCTAAAATCTCTTTGACTTGCTTTTTAGCTTCTTGTTTAACTGGGTACTGCCTTTGTGCAGTGGGCTGATTTTTTAACTGGATTTTGTGGTGAGGTGAATCCTCATCCCATCCTACATGGTTTTTATATAAAGCTGGAGCTTGGGCTACTGCCCATTTTCTTGCAAGTGTATATTTTTTATGAATTGGTATATGATTAGAGAAGGCAGGCATAATTATTTCTTCACAATAAAGATGCGGATTGCGCACTCCTCTGTTTAATCCTAAACTGAAAAAGTGTGGTGTGCTCCAGGGATATCACTCCCCGATCATCAGAAGTGTGGTAATCAAATAAATGTCTGTGGCACTTAGCGTAAGCGCCAGCTCCTTGGGCACAACCTTTTAGAACATGTTTCTCTTTGTTATTACAAAATAAAGAAATCTTTTCACATAAACTCTTGTTTCAGATTCTTCTTTTCATTTATTTCATGTTGTCTTCACATGAAAACGATTTTTCTCAGATGATTATAATCAACAAATGTCATGCTTTAAAGCTGATACAACACATATAGGTACATCACTACCCAATGCATTTCGGACGGTCTGTCCTTCGTCAGGGGTATTCTGTAAACAAAATGAACATTCTATGTATCAAATCCTCCAAAAAAATGTCTAATTACATGTATATACAACATAAGTGCAGCGAGTTTTAAAAGTGCTTTTAAATCGCTTTTCACATCCCAAGTCATATTCAGTGGTTATTCAATGTGCTCTGTGTAGTGCCCGAGTGTTTATAAAAAATGATAGACTCAATTATGTGTCTAAGATATAGTATAACCCATAGTCTCTGCAACTCAACCATTAGGGTGATCATTCAACGTGGTTGCGTTCAAAAAATAACGAACGTAGCATAGACCTCAAAAGGAAACTGTGACATGCATTCGTGCGCATTCTTTCAAGAACTTACTTGTGAGATAGTATAGACCCATGCGTCTACTTCGTTCGCCCCTCGCTACCGAGTGTAGAAAGTACCGGCGTATATACGGAAGTGAAATCACCCGTGTGCTATCAACATAAAAAAAGGACTCTGTATACGGCGGCCATCTTATAGTGGTGTAAATCCCCAATCAGATAAGAATATGAAAAACGTGATGTGTAAATAATGTAACTGACGAGTGATTTAAAAAAGAAGTGATTTAAATGAGTGAAGGATGTTAATCCTGGGGTGCAAAATCAGTATGGTACATTGCATTTTCAAACATACACTTTATCACACAAATGTTTCTCAAAGATAACATAAAAACTCCATCCGGTCATTTAAACCAAAAGGTTTGGAAGATTGCAGGAACTTAATCCAGTGATTTTCGCGTTTCAATAGAAAGTTGTTATTGTCTCTGTCATCACGCTTTTCCACGACCTCTACAGCAGCAAATCTGAGTTGGCTGACGTTGTGTTTGTTTTCCTTAAAGTGTAATGCTAGAGCAGATTTTGTATTTTCAGTTCTTATATTGCTCTTATGTTCATTGATGCATACTTTCAGTTTAAGTGATGTTTTTCCAGTGTAAACCAGTCCGCATGGGCATTTGATTATGTAAATTACATTTTCTGTGTCACATGTAGCATTAAATCTTAAATTGATGTTAGTGCCCTTCATTGGATGTTTCATCGATGGCCCTTTCATCATGTTGTTACAGTTTTTGCAGTTCAGACATGGTTGGTTGCCTTTGAAGGTGACAGAAGAAGTTGTTTTGGGCTTCTTGATAATTTCTTTCAAATTGTTCGCCCTAGTATACGCAAATAGTGGTTGGTCTTTGAAAATTTGATTGAAATCCTGTTCAGTACTGACAATTGGCCAATGTTTCAATATTGAGGTTTTGTATGCTTTTGAAACAACTGAAAATTTAGAGACAACTACAGGTCTCTTCATTTCATCTTTTCTTCTGACCGCTAAAGCGTCTTGTCGGGTGATCTTGTCACATTGTTCCTTGGTATTGGTTAGGATTAATTGAGGGTAACCTCGTTGTCTGAAACGTTCCATCATGTTGGTAGCTTGTTCTTCATATTTATCTGAATTAGATACTATCCTCTTGACCCTGAGTAGTTGGGAGAAAGGAAGATGGTTCTTAAGAGGTTTTTGATGGAATGACGTATAATGCAGTATGTTATTTTTATCTGTTTCCTTTCTGTATATGTTGGTTTCCAAACGATTGTTTACTCTTGTGACACTCACATCCAGGAAAGTGATTGTATTTTGACTCCTTTCAGCAGTAAATTGTATCCGATCATTGATGTGATTGAGTTGTGTTAATGCTGTTTCCAAAGATGTTTGATCGCCTTGCCATAGGACAAATATATCATCGATATATCTCAAGAACACCCTGGCGTGTGTATCCCAAGGATGACAATTCAAGATATAGTTCTCTTCAAAATGTTTCATGAATGCGTTCGCATAGACCGGCGCTGCACAGTTGCCCATGGAAGTTCCGGACAACTGTGCATAACACTGGCCCTCCCATGAGAAATAACTTTGATACAAAGTGAAATGCATCAATTGCAAGATGAAAAGCTGGAAATCCATCTCTAAATCAGAGTTTAGTAAAATGTTCTCTATAGCTTCCAAGCCAAGATCATGTGGTATACTTGTGTATAACGCTTTCACGTCTATGGAGCATAACCAGATGGGTTCATTGTCTTCAAAAGTGATGCCATCTATCTGATGCAAAAAGTCTGTCGTGTCTTTCACATAAGTGCGAGATAGTTGGATCAAGGGTTGTAGGTATTTGTCAATCAATTTGCCAGTGTTCTCATGGATGCTACCTCGAGTTGAAACGATTGGTCTAAATGGTGGGTGTCTTAGATCTTTATGAATTTTCGGTAGCATGTACATGCTAGGGGTTCTTGGATTACTTGGAGTCAAATACTGTTTGGTTTTTTGATTGATGACACCATTCGCATGTGATGTGGTTAGAATGTTAACCAATACTTCCATGTATTGTCGAGTTGGATTTTGTTGCATCAGACTATAGGTGTTGGTATCTGAAAGATGCTCTTGTACTCGTTCTCGATAGTAGGTAGTGTCCATCAGGACTAGGGCACCCCCTTTGTCTGCTGACTGGTATGTAATCTCCTCTCTTTTGGCTAAGTTGTTGAGAACCGAGTATTCCTTGTTAGACATGTTGATCAATGTTTTCTTCCTTGTATAGTTGAAGCTCGAGATGTCATTTTTTACTAGGTTTTCAAAGATATCCAGAGATTTGTGGCTCGCAGGTGCCATGAACGTACTTCTTATTCGTAAACCTTTCAGTTGGTCAACTTGATTACTATCTGTTGTTGGTGCGATGTTCTCAAAGAAATGTCTTAAGCGCAAGGTGCGCATGAATTTGAATAGACTAACCTCAAGCTCTAGTTCGTTGGTGTGGCTGGTTGGAATAAAGGAGGTGCCTCTTTGTAATACTTTCATTTCTTGTTCTGACAGAGTGTAAGATGAAATGTTCACAACTAGGTTGGTTTCTTCTTTGGTTTCTCCACTCTCTTGCTGAGTGTTGTGTTCCTGAGATCCCTTTCCGTCAGACCGTCCGAAATGCATTGGGTAGTGATGTACCTATATGTGTTGTATCAGCTTTAAAGCATGCGAGATGTGGCAGAGGAGACCTGTACGATTTTCCACCCCTTCCCCGGTCACTTACCTGTGTCATACATGTGGTGAATGACTCGTGTGAGGCAAACTGCGGAAATCCCTGTATCCATTCCCGTGGCTCCCACGACCTGATGGAGGACCTCAAAACGAGACCCGAGTGGCCGCCCATCGACTCCAATGCAGCTCAGAGGCTGCCTCTATCCACACGCTAATGCCACATTGGAAGGCTTCCTCGGCTCCTGCAGAGCAGATCCTCCCTCTCCCAACCCCGCATGTGGAAAATTCCAGCAAACTCTCAATCTGGGCAGACTGGTAAATTCCCCTATCCTAAATTAAGTCTATCGAACATTTGGCCATTTGTCTTAGGGGGTGTGTGCACCTATTCTTGCTTTCTCCCTAGAGGTCTTGGTTGCTCCCTACCCCATGTTTCCCTCCTAGCCTTAAATAGGTAGGTTTGTATGCATGCGTAAGAGTACAATATTTGTGTGCTTGTGAATCCGGTAAGTGGGTTGAGGTTTTGTGGCTCTCATATTTTCTTAAACTATAACATTACATTATTATTCATGTTTCTGAAGGCTACTTGCTTTATAGATCAGATGGGTGTACACCATTCTTCATTACTGTACCACACCTTTGTTTTATATTATCATATTAGGGGCAACCACAGATGGGTAAGCAATGCAGAGGATTCGAATTATGTTGAAGAAGGGCACTCTAATAAAGTAGATTCCTAGTTAAGTACGGGGTTAGTAAAAATGAAGTGCATTAATCAGTACCTCAAAGCCCTCTCCATCGTGACTGTACGTGGTTGCAAATGTGCCAGAGGAATCCATAGGAAGGTCAGCCTTGAAATACACCAATATACTGTTACATGTAATGAGTCGTTTGCAGTGGGTTGAAATGTGGAACCATGATATTAATGCAGATGCTTATGTGGATACTGGTGCAGGCCTCATCTGAAAAGCTTTATGATGTGAAGCCTTTCCATACAGTTTGTAGTTCACCAGTAAACGTTGATGGGTCCATCAGGTAACCTCCATGAAAGTGTCGAGAAGAGGCGCCGCCTAGGTTTATGCTTGTAATGCTGGTGTAGCAGTCAATTTCATTTATTTCGGACTTTTCATTTATAACATCAATGTAGCGCATTGTATATGTTCTTTTCCAATACCAAAATAGAATAAAGCTCAGATACATAAAATATCTACTGCACTGTAAAACAATTTTTTAAACTCTACTTAAAAACCTTCCAGCTAAAAAAAATTATACAGCCTTAGTATGTTCCTGAGCTCTCAATTATTCAATGTCTTTGCACGAGTGGCTCGTCTAGGCTTTTTTTGTGTCTTGGACATTCCAGTATAGATGTTATTGTGGGATGAATATAACTACAAGTTCCAGAATGCAAAGCAAAGACTTGGAGAGGATGCAATACACATTCATTAAACATACTTCATTCTTCAATGTAAATTCTGCACATTGTATTTAAAAAATAATAATTTGATAAATAATAAAAATTTTGGGTTAGCACCACCATAGGTAGTAGCCAACTTTCACTCATACAGAGCATCTTGGAAATTGTGTTTGGACTGATATTATTGACCACAGAACTTGACTCCGAAATTTCAGATCTCTGAGATAAGCTGGTTCTCTGAAGACTAAGTGATGACTTTAGTGACGCACATCGCTTGTCCAGATTATTTTTGCAGTAGCACTACCCTCGAGGTCCAGAACAGTAACAAGTGACCAGGAATAATTAAGCTGAATGTCCTCTAGAGAAGCAAGAATACCAGTGTTAACAGTTCACTTCAACAAGTACTCATCCCGACTCCCTCAAAATTGGACAAGTTACACCTATACTCAAGAAACCAACAGCTGACCCTACTGACCTAAACAATTGCCGTACTATTACCAATATTCCCACCCTTGCAAAACTGTTGGAAAAATGCGTACAACTCCAATTGACAAAACACATTGATCAGTTAGACCTCCTCAACCCTCATAATCAGGCTTCCGAGCAGGGCACAGTACTGAAACTGCTATGACACACATAATTGATGACGCACTCCAAATCCTAGATCAAAATGATACCTGCCTCCTCATCCTTCTTGACCTCTCCTCAGCATTTGACACTGTCAAACACGTGAACTTACTCGAGCTGTTACACACCAAAATGGGTCTATCTGGGACTGTTCTCAAATGGTTCACCTCCTTTCTGCATAACAGGTCTCAGAAATTCAAGAGCAACAACTTGATGTCCCCACCAGTGCCTGTAACATTAGGCGTCCCACAAGGATCTTCTCTATCCCCAACATTGTTCAATCTGGTCATGGAACCTCTCACCACCTTGTTACAAGCATCTAATGTACACTTTCACATGTACGCCGACGACACCCAACTATATCTCAAATTACAATCCCCCAAAGACATCAAACTTCTGAACTCAACTCTCAGAAACACCCAATCATGGCTTGCCGATAATCACCTCAAACTCAATGCTCTGAAAACTGAGTTCCTTCTAATCTCACCTCCCGCGAAAATCTCCACCACTCAAACTTGGCTTAAGCACCTAACTGCACTCAATGTCCAACCTAGCATCGTGGACTCAGCGAAATCCCTAGGCATTACACTTGACGCCAACCTCAACATGCAGCAGCATATCAGCAAGGCAACTAAGGGAGCAAATTTCCAAATCAATACCCTGAGGAAACTTAAACCCTTCCTACCAGCCAAGGACTTCCAATCTGCAGTACAAGCCCTAGTCATTCCTCGCTTAGACTACGGTAGCGTCGCCCTTTGCGGACTCCCTCTATCTACAACTGCACCCCTGAAAGCCTCTTTGAACGCTGCAGCGAGACTCATCACTGGATCAAAAAAACACTCACATATTTCCCCTGACCTAAAATCCCTGAACTGGCTACCTTTTGAAGCCAGAATACACCTGAAAATTGCCTGCATGACGCACAGAGCTTTACACTACAACTCACCCGGCTACCTCACTCAGAAGCTGACAATATCTGGTGGCACAAGAGCCACTAGAAGCACAAAGAATCTTCTTCTGAAACCTCGTAGATTCCGGAAGGTTAAAACATATAAACGCTCCTTTTCAGGAATAGCACCCAGGATCTGGAACTCACTCCCTCCAGAAACCAGACTTATCTCCTCCACTACATTCTTTAAGAAAGAAGTAAAAGCTATCCTCATGACTAAATTCACCTGAACTTGTACTTTGGATCTATTTGAGACTCTGCACCTATCTGCACTATTGTTTGTCTGATTGTCGATTTGTATCATTGGTTTTAGTTGATTATTATGCTCCCCCATGTACCTACCCTATTTTGCTATTCATTTTTTACCTACAACTATTCTTTGCTCAAAAGTCTGTTAATCACCCCCTTGTTTCCTTACCCCCTGTTTTTGTAAGGCGCTCTGATATCTGCAAAGATCTTGTTTGCGCTATATAAAACTTTCTAAATAAATAAGCAGGTATTCGTTGACTGATAATTGTTTGGGATGGAGGCATTCCCCTTCCACTACTACAGTGCAGAATGACATTCAGGACAAAGAGATGACATGTAATGTCTAGGGAGCCTCGAATTTCTTAAATATATAACATTTCAAACTTCTGATCCCACATTGGATAACTATGCCCACAACAGCAAAGAACTATTCAACATCGTCAAAGAGTTCACCAACCCCACCGCCGGCACCAACGACATCACTCCCTCCCAAGACCTCTGCAACTCCCTATCCTCATTCTTCCACAACAAAATCGCTGACATACATAACAGCTTTGGTGACCAGTCCACCCCACCCACCTCCGAACTAAAACCCCCCTCCAACAACCTTTGCGCCTGGAACCCAATCACCACTGAAGACACCATCCGCCTGATGAACTCCATCCACTCAGGATCACCAACCGACCCATGTCCCCACCACATTTTCAACAAAGCAGACTCCATTATCGCACCCCATCTCCGAGACGTCATCAACTGCTCCCTCAACTCCGCTACCTTCCAGGAAAGCTGGAAGCATGCCGAACTCAGCGCCCTCCTGAAAAAACCCACAGCAGACCCCACCGAACTTAAAAACTACCGCCCCATTTCGCTCCTCCCATTCCCTGCCAAATTCATTGAGAAAGCCGTCAACAGTCAGCTCGCCGCCTTCCTCGAATCCAACAAATCCCTCGACCCTTCACAGTCCGGCTTCCGAGCCAAACACAGCACCGAGACCGCCCTCATCGCAGCAACAGACGACATTTGAACCCTACTGGACAATGGAGAAACAGTCGCCCTCATCCTACTTGACCTCTCCGCAGCCCCCGACACAGTCTGTCATAGCACCCTTATACAACGCCTCAGCAACGTCGGAATACAAGGAAAAGTATTGACCTGGATCGTCTCATTCCTCGCCGGAAGAACCCAGAGAGTCCGCCTCCCCCCTTTTAAATCAGAGGCCACCGAAGTCATCTGCGGCGTACCACAAGGATCATCACTCAGTCCCACCCTCTTCAACGTATACATGAGTCCCCTCGCATCCATCGCGTGCCAACACAACCTCAACATCATCTCCTACGCAGACGACACCCAGTTGATCCTCTCCCTCACCAAAGACCCAAACACCGCCAAAACCAACCTACACGAAGGGATGAAAGAAGTAGCCGAGTGGATGAAGAACAGCCGTTTAAAGCTGAACTCGGACAAAATGGAAGTCCTCATCTTAGGATCATCCCCCTCCGCCTGGGACGACTCATGGTGGCCACCGGCCCTGGGAAACGCACCCATACCAACGGACCACGCACGTAACCTGGGCTTCATCCTGGACTCCTCCCTCTCGATGACCAGACAAGTCAACGCCGTCTCATCATCATGCTTCAAAATCCAACATATGCTCAAAAAAATCTTCCGTTGGATCCCTACCGAAACAAGAAAGACGGTCACTCATGCACTGGTCACAAGCCGACTGGACTACGGAAACACCCTTTACGCCGGAACCACAGCCAAACTACAGAAAAACTCCAACGCATCCAAAACGCCTCAGCCAGACTCATCCTAGACATCCCCCGCCATGACCACATTTCCGGTCACCTGAAAGACCTCCACTGGCTCCCCGTCAACAAGAGAATAACGTTCCGTCTCCTCACCCATGCACACAAAGCCCTCTACGACCTAGGACCCGAATTCCTCAACACGCGCCTGTCCTTTTACACCCCAACCCGCCAACTACGATCGTCCAATCAAGCCCTCGCCGCAATCCCACACATCCAAAGATCCACCATGGGGGGAAGATTATTCTCCTACTTAGCGGCCAAGACCTGGAATTCTCTCCCCACCCACCTCCGCCTTACATAGAACCACCTCTCCTTCAGAAAACAACTAAAAACTTGGATATTCGATAAGTAAAGTACCCCCCCCCCCTCCCTCAAGCGCCTTGAGACCCTCTGGGTGAGTAGTGCGCTATACAAATTTTAAACTTGAAACTTGAAACTTGGGCAAGTTGATGAGCGATAAGTAAAAACATGGCAGGCTAAAACTATTGTTCCGATCGTTCTGGCCTAATGACGTTGTCTCTTTGCCGGTTCAGTGAACCAATGCCTAGTATGCTAAAATGTATGGCTAATGAATGTCCACATTTCTTTTGGTTCTGGTTGTGGTAAATGGCAAAATATGAAACTACTTCAGAATGAGGCGATATCCATAAAAACAGTCCTACCTAATTTAGTCGCACTCAGACTACACTAAATAGGCCACCAGCTAGATCCAGGATATGCTTGTTTCTCCCCCCTCAACCACGTTAAGCGGAAATTGTCAAAAATCTTAGTGTCCATTCTTGAAAGGCTTGGGTGGTTTTTTAGCCAGCTGAGTCGCAAAGTCCTTTGGAGGACTTGAGATAAAAAAGCAAAGGTACAGCAATGTCTTCAATACCAAAGATATATACAGAAGGTGGTCATAAAGATGTGCAGTAGTGCCATGTCAAGACAGTGAATCTGGAATTAGAGTGAAGGTGGTAGTACGTTTACAGTTTTACATCAACGTACAGTATTTATGGATATTTTATACCTTCCATTTGATGTACTCTGCACCTATGTAGTGCAAGTAGGTCTTATTGTGATGTAAAATCCAGCATCATTTTAACATCCATGAAAATGTAGTGTGGAGCTGTTATGGCTTGGGAATACTGTAATCTGACTTGGAGTTGTAAAGGGTTTTGGAAAAGATAAAGTCAATGCCACAGCTTCAGTATGCTTGGGAATAGCATCACAACAAGCAACCAGGGCATGCAGGCGAATCACTCTGATGTTCACGTATAGCGGATAACCTTGTAGAACCTAGAGTGATGCTGGCTGTGTGTCGTGCACAAACTCTGTGGAGAATCCTTGTAACATACTGATGTGCATCAGAAGCTGATGCTCAAGGGCCACACTTAGCTACAGTCGATTTATTCCATCATCCGAACATTGCTTCTCTTTTGATGTACATCTCGCTTGTAGTCCCGAGTTGTGGTGTGGGAGTACAGCACAAGGAAATCTGTCTTCATCTCCAGAGTGGTAGCACAGTTGAAGGATCATTGTAGTGTTCTGACTTCTCAAGCGTATTAACTATTATAGTTAAAGGGGCATTAGCAGAAGAATACGCAGGTTATGGGGACAACCATTCAGGTTAGGGAGACTCACATTTAGCACTTAATACCATTAATATCGTAATCGATCTGAAATTGTCATTATGCATTACAAATCTTTGAGTAACTCCGTATTCCCAGTACTTTATTGGAACCAATCCGCTGATGTCTTCGGTAGACTGCCACCGTACCTTTGGATATACCACTTGGAGGCGTCATATTTTCCATAGTAAGTCTACTGAGGACCCCATATGTGACTGTTCGGGCGTACAAGCATCTGCCTTCGGATCTGTGGCTGGGAGATCACAAACAACACCAGGTCTTAGCACTTAAAGTAATTACTGGTGCGCCCCTGGAGTCCCTGAACATTTCTCTGCTCCTAAGGATACAAATTATCTGCTCTCGGCTGTACTTCTAAATGGGGCGATATTGAGTCATTAGAATGTGCTGCAAGTCCACGGTAGTTACCGGTTTTGCTAACTCCAATTTAATGCTCTAAAATTGAAGTCTAAGCGGTGAAGAAAATGCTTAATAATGCTGCCACGTCCAAACAAGCATTGGCATAGCCAATAGGTCTCGCTCTTGGGACCGTATAAGTATTTAGTTATGCAGCACCATATCCTTGATAAAACAACACCAACATTTGCCTGGCTAAACACTTATAAGGTCCCAAAGACGAGACCTATTGGCTATGCCAATGCTTATTTAATATATATATATGACATCCATATGTTTTTTGCACAGTTTTCATAGGGATGATTGATAGTACGATGTAGTGTGTAAGTGGACCTATTGTGTGTGTATTGCTCAGCACTTTAGGGAGGGTTTTTTGCATTTGGTAAACCCTCCCCACTTTCTACATTAGTATATGTAACATATTACGCTCTGCACAACTGCATAAATGTTTTATATTGGATTACTAAATAATATTTCATAAAGATAACTATTAGTATATAAAAATTCATTTGTAACCTTAGCAATATGGACATGAAATGTGATATTATTTAAGTATCCTTTTTAACAGACTCCACTGTCTTGCAGGGGGGACACTATTGCCATTGCATCCAAAAGACTATGTGGAGGAGGAGGAGGATGAAGCAGATATGTCTTCTGAGATTGATTTGGATGAAGAGAGACTTGAGCCAAGATCTGATGATGATGACACGTAAGGCCGCAACATATGGCTATGAGTATTTGAAGCACAGAAAAGTTATTCTATCAACAAAGATGTTCACCAATGAGGTGCTCCTGCAAGACAGTTATTTTTAAAGTTTAAATATTTTCTTGGAAGTATGCACTTGCAGCACAAATAATCAGGTTACACAAGATATCAAGTGCTACGTTCAGTATATATATCACCTAATCAATACCAACATTTCAAAGCAAAATGTTGTCCAAAATGAAACCCATCCAACCAGAGGGTGCAGACACCTAGCGACTAATGCCAGCTCACTTCAGTTTCTCTCCTCCTTTGCACAGCAACTCGTGAAAAACACTCTTCGGATG
Organism: Lissotriton vulgaris; assembly: GCF_964263255.1. Taxonomy (NCBI): domain Eukaryota; kingdom Metazoa; phylum Chordata; class Amphibia; order Caudata; family Salamandridae; genus Lissotriton; species Lissotriton vulgaris. The sequence continues at coordinate 1,174,876,201 of NC_141696.1, forward strand.
CACGAGGAACATGGACACTCAGCCTCCTCACCATTTCACCATTAAATAGATCACAATGGCGTACTGTGGCCCTCAGTTTGACCCATAACATTGCTTGCTGAACACACTCATTCTGAAATATGGCAAAGTGCTGCTTCAATTCTAATATTTGCTTGTCCTACTTAACAGCATTATCACATTCAGCCCTCAAAGATGCAAAATATTCATCTTGCTTCTTGATCTGTTTCTGTAGAGTGTACAACACATTTTCTTTGTCCTGTAACCCATCTTGCACTTTGCTCAACTCACCATAGCTTGCATACCATTCTGTAATTTATCTTGAAGCAACTGCCTCTCAAACGTATGCTTTTTCTCTAACTCAACCAACTCAAAAACAGTTCACCAGCTAGATTAATTGACCGTTTATTCTGCTTAGCTTCAGCAGTCGCCAGGATTGGTTTAGCCAAATGTCAATATGCTAAATATAATTGTCAGGCGCAACATTGGGATCATATGTTGTGCCCACTATTATAGGACTTAGGACTCAGTCCCCAACTCCTGAAAAAAAGTTGAGAAAGGGTGTAGCCCAAATGGACTCCTGTTGATTAAAAAAAGAATTAGGGGATCTGCAGTACAACAGTGAGGCTCCCGTGTCATTTCACAGACTTACTGTGGTCCTGCCAGAGCAAGCATCCCTACCATGGTGCTGCAGCTCCATAAAAGCTTCCATACCATGGTGCAGGATCCACAGTACCGGTTCTTGTACTGAGGGCTGGCACCAGGGAAGGAAGTCTGCAGTACACTGTGACAGGTATGTAATGTTTACCACACAGTTTTTTACTAACATGATTGGTACAACGTAGGTCAGTAGAATGCAGGTAAGTACCACACAAGCCTTTTTTGGCCTGTTTAGGATGCAGTACTTTACAATGCAGGCAAGTGTTTTTTTGAAATGACATTTTTAATGTCATAAAAAGAAAGGGTAAGGAATGGTTAAGGGATAGGTACGTGTAAATGGGGGTAAGGTTTTAATTAGGGGTTTGTGATCAGTAGAGGTTAAGGAAGGGTAGACTTTTTAAAGATTCGGGTGGGTACAGATAGAGAGGGTAAGAGGTGTTAGGGTTCAGGGCAGGTCGAGGTAAATGGGGTAAGGAGTTTTTAAGGTCCAGGAGTTTGTAGATGTAAAGGGATTTAAGGGTTAGGGGCAGGTAGAGGTAAAAGGATGTGTCTTTTACATTTGATGGCCAGGTAGAAGTAAAGGGAGGAAGGGTTTTTAGCAGTCAAGGGTGTGTAGAGGTAAAGGTAATACGAGATTTGTAGGGTTCAAGTGCAGGTAGATGTAATGGGTAAGGTTTTTTTAGGGATTCAGGGTTTGGTAGGGATATAGGGAGGTAAGAGACTTTTAGGATTCAGTGGCACGTAGAGGTAAAGGGACATAGGGTTTTTAAGGGAGAATATATATGTGTGTGTATGTATATTTTTATAAAAAGGGGTATGGGTGGGCTCTTTAACAATCTCTCTCTCGCTATATATATGTTTATGTACACATTTAATCATATATAAAATATCAGCTGTTAGAACACATAATGTGCTTCAAAATACCACGTTGTAAAACAACATAATGTTGACAACAATGTGTTGTAAACATCCATGGTAAAGGCATGCATTATTAATGAAGTGTATTATAACAGCTGATATTCCCGTGGCACCATCCTCTGGAGAAGCCCAGTAGCCAACCCCTGCTGTGCATGGGCAAAGGCAATGTGAACCAGTGGCTGGTCACCCACAGAATGTATGGTGAAGTATCTGGCCAGGGGCCGGTCACTGTGGCCAACTCCTGCTGCTCATGGCAAAGGAGGGTTTGGACGCCTGCTGAGGGTTGGCCACCTTGGAGAGTTGGGCAGAGGGCTTCGCTTGACATTAGCCATAAACAGAGGTGAGATCCCAAAAAATATTGAGTTTAGGATATAATAAAAAAAACAGAGAAACTCACTCAAAAACCAAATGTCAAAGTGACATTAGAGTTAGGCTTGGTAATAAGATTGTAACATACATTAAAAAACACTCCAGAAATCCACACAAAAAAACCTGTTAAAATGCAGTTACAGTTACAAAGCAAAACCTCAAAAACACTGAAATTTGCCAAATAAACTTCTGTGAACTAATTATAACTTGCACCCTGTCACTCACAGCTTAAGACTTCACGTGTTATATCACTCATTACACGTTAAATTACATCATTGGTGACATCACTGATCACATTTTAATTGACGTAACAAATTACATCATCTATGGTACTACCTACAAACTAGAAACAGTTATTATCACACGAATCGAGGGCAGAGATCCACAGACAAGCCCTTCTTCAAATTCCACAAACGTGTACCTCCAGATTTGGACGGAGGTCTTTTTCCTACCTGGCCCCATTCTATTGCGATAAACTTCCCCTAACAATTTGCTTATGCAGAGAGCTGGGTACGTTAAAATAATTCCTAAAAACCTGGCTGTTTTAGTCAGTTTTTCACTAGTCTTATACTTCAGCAGAAGCGCCAAGATATTTCTTCAGGGATGATTTGTTGCGCTATACCAAGAGAGCATAACATAACCAACTCGAATATCATTTTAAAAAAGAAAATTGGTGGGGAAAGCCCTAAAGTCATGTACCACATAAAATTACTATGTGTACATGTGAGGCAACAGAATGGACATTAGCAATTTCTGTTTCTTGAGAAGACTTGCTCAGTTTTGTGCCTAGCACCTGTTTTGTTTGTTTGATTTTTGGTCTCACAGAAAACCTTTATTAAGATTCTGCTTAGATGAGCTCAGAAACAGGTGCCCTTTATGCTAAGGCAAAAAATCACAAATAGGTAGTAAATTGTCATTGCTTATTTTGACAAGACCAGCACATTCTACCTTTTCACCACAAAAGAAATGTCACCAAAGGTGACATGAGATGATAGGAATTTGAAAGAATTAATGAATTTCCTGCCAGCTATCACGGGAAAATCTACAATTTTCATAACAACATTTCCAAAGGACGACACTGCGGCTGATACTTTTTCAGTAGCAAGAATCTTCCTTTGCAGCGTACTTTACCTTACCATCCTCCAATCCACTTGTTTTTCTCGAAATTGAGATAATCATGGATTTTAATTATTCTCATTAGCTATGATTGGTGCTAGTTGGTTTAATGCTTCGCTCTTACATTAGCATTACTACTATAAAATGTATCTTTATACACAAATTACTGAAATATTATCAAGTTTTTTTTAGAAAATGGAGCATATTATCTTAGCGTTAACCTTCCTCTGTCACTGATAACCTTAACATCCAATTTATTTGAACATGTATAATTTGGAGTGAGAGAGGGATTGTATGAAAGCTAGCTCTTGTGAGAGGTGCCTTAATTCTGAAAACATTTTTCAAAATAAATTCAATGTTCCTTCTGACCTATATCATCGCATTATCTACTATGTTAAGCTGATTTTGTAATATTTTGTTAATGTAAGTTAATAGTCTAGTCAATCAAGATAATTATATATTTTATGACGGTGACTTGTTATACTAAAATCCCATTTACAAATTCATGCATTACCATACATAGAACTATCAGTCAATCTATTGTTCTGTACAGTTCTATCAAGTTATGTTATTTTTTTTCTTTATGGTATTGAATTGTAATATAGCTATTGGAATCAACAACATCCTTAATAATACAGAGTTTGACCCCTTCTTATTTAAACTAAACTTACAAAATCTTAAATATATACCCGAATTGATAACATAATATTTTAAAACAATGATTGCAAAATCCTTTTACAAAGAATTTTTGGTATTTGGGTAAGAGTAGTTCAGTTTTAACTGCTTTGATTATCATTGTTCTTTTCTTCAGAAATGTTGAAGACTCTGATGACGAACTGAGAGAAGCGTTGGTGGAGTCTTTGGAACAAGTTATACTTCCCAAAGAAGAGATATTGAATGACGAAGTAAAAACAGAAGAGATATGCCTAGAAGAGCAGAAGTCTAAAGAAAAGCAGAATTTCCCAAATTCCCCAGAAGAAAAAGTGCAAAAAGAGGACATGTTACAAGAAGAAAAGAATGAGGCCATACCCATCAAAATACCTTTAACAACTGGGGCAAATTTACAAAATAACTCTGCTTCATCTCGCATCTGTGCCGTTGAATAGAAATGGAGGGATTTGATTATATATTACACAGTGGTTTCTCTTTCTTTTTTAAAGGAAGAAACATTTTTGAAAGTTGTACCTAGCCAATGTGTTTGGGGTAAAATATTCACTGTGTAATAATGCTGTGAAGCATTTCTATGTCAGCTGATAGGTGGGTGGTGTGAAATCCACAAACAGAAGATGTGTGGCTTACAAAGATGTGAGTGTTAAAAAAGTACAAACCTACATTTCCCAGTGTTTAAAAAAATCTTTTTATTGTATTTTCTCACAAGCAAACAGTATGTAAAATGATACATGGAGCAACCAAACCCCCAGCTTGCTGCAGCACACAGATACATATGAAACGGCAAGTCACAGAGTCAGCCTGAAATCAGATTAAAGGCAGTTAACACTCAGTTCAGAAAGTCGAGGATTCCATCCCAGAAGGCCCTCACTCTGGAAAAACGCCAGAGTGTATGGAGCAGTGTTTCTTACTGTCCACAGCCCCTCGGGCAGCAGTTCGTGTCACTCATTCTCCTTAACGCAGAGCTGAGTACGCGCATAGTATGCCTGGTGTAGAAGCTTCAAATGAATGAGCCAGAACCCCATCCGGATAGCAACCTTCATGGGGCATTTACAATATACCCCCACTCATTGTCCTCTGAGTGGGGGTTGCAGCCTCTGTAACAGGCCTGGCTGTTGCTGAGAAGTGTGGAATACATCTGCGCAATATAGCATGCCTGCATAGCGGGTGACCAGTGCCTGATACTCCAATGGGCTTTTGTCCTCTATATCGTAAGGGCAGGGGATCCGCCGAGTCAAGATGGACCTAATCAGTAGATATCATAAAAATGACCCCCCCCCTTCCCAGTCCACCCCAAAGGCATTTAATTCTGGATTTGAACATCCATGAGCGTCAGCCACCCTTTGCCTCTCCAGAGATCACCCACTTTGAAGATGCCAATCATATATCAGCACCGGTGGCCCGACACCCTTTGCGGCCCCGCCATCGTACCCGTGTCCCACAGCGGTGTCTCCAGTGTCAAACAACCCGCCCATTCCAGCCTGTGTGTCACAAGCTCAAACCACCAAGACGGTCAGTTTCAGGAGGGTGGTTACTGTCCATGCCCCGTAGATTCACCGTGTGATCCCATGGGGCTCCAGCGGCCACCTGTAGGCCATCAGGGCTGACTCCCTCTGATGCGCAAAGGTTCAGTTATTGACCAACAGCAGGTGAGCGGCCCAGTAGTACAGTTATAGATCCAGCAGGGCAATGCCCCCTTCCGACTGACTCCTCGTCAGTGTTCTAAGAGTGATCCTCAGGCACCACCATCCCAGGAAATTTCCCTAACCTCTGCCTCCACCCTTCATAAGAAATGATCGGGGATCTCTAAAAATGAATTCTGCACCAAATAAAAGAAGATAGATCATCTTATACAAGGCTACCCTGCTCAGCAGGGGCAGAGGGAGGTGACACAAGTGTTCCACATCCCTGTGGAAGTTCCTGCATTATCCGTCCTGTATTTTTATCATAAAACAGATTACGGTCTTCTGTCACGTAATTTTCCAGGTAAATGAACCCAAGGTCAGCCCATACCAACAGCTGGAACCAGTAGCCCTGAGGCGCCCAACGGGACAATGGGTATGCTCTGGACTTACCCCAGTTAATAGCTATGCTGAATGTTGGACAGGCCATGTGAAGGGCTTGCTCCCTCCCCGCATGACAGGGCCCGAGCCCGGCCCTCCAGGTGTTACCCACAAGAAGCCACCCGCTCCCCGTCTCATACGGGACTCCTGCCCCCGGACCTCTCTGCAGCATGGGGCCGAATCACTACCGGCCCCCTCGCCCGGCCTGGTCGCCATCTTGAAAACTGCACCACGCGGCCGCGTGGCCTCAGATCGACCCTAACCCTGGGCCTGGCCAGGCCCCGACATCCCGGCACCACCATCCACCCAGGAGGTGAACGGACCACTTGGCAGGTCAATGGGAGAAAGAAGTGTCGATGGCTCTCCCCCGCCAGGTGCCGATCGCCCCCAGCTCCCCCAGGCGCTGGCTCCACCCCCCTGCTGGGTGTCTGGACTCCCTCATCCTGGACCTCCCGACCTCCAAGTGCGAGGGTCCTGACATCAAAGGGCACCAGACCTATAACTGGGGCAGCTCCAGAGCAGGAAGGCAGTTGTATCCTGGAGTCGAGAGACGCAGTCAAGAACTCATCCTTGACGGACTACTGGCGCTGCCGTAGCCCTGCCTTGCAAACTATTGTCCTGCCTGCTGGCGCTGCCGCAACCTTCTGAAACCTTCATCCTCGTCGGGACCTGCTGGCGTGGCCGCGGACCGTTTGTAACTACCACCTTCATCGGGACCTGCTGGCTTCGCCGCGGACCGTCGCTACCTTCGACCATCTCGGGACCTGCTGGCTCCGCCGCGGCCCGACCATCTAGAACGCCGAGCTCGAGGATTGTGAGCTATCCATCTTATCATCGCATCTACCAGATTGGTAACAAGACTGTCCCGCTACCCCTTTTCCCAACCAAGAGACTAGAACCGAGGGGACCCCTGAGTCCAGACCTCCTTGTACCATTCCACCGTACTTAAAGATTGCTTATAAAGAACGTTAAACCTTATCTTTGTGTGGTGTACATCTTTGGGGGGGGGAAGTTACTCGTCTGTACGATCGCTGGAGACGGCTCTCCCCGGAGACCTCTCCCTTTATTCTCGGCCGACCCTCCCGGTCCGTCTAACATTGGTGGCCAGCGGCGCGATCCGAATCAACGCGTAATCGTACAGAGAGTAGCTCACCCCACGACGAAACCACAATGACGACCAAAGAAAGCGGATCCACCGAGAAATTCCAGATGGAGAAATTGGAAGAATACAGCCATCGTGAGTTGAAACAATTCTGCATTGAACTAGGTATCGCTACCACCGGTCTGAGTACTAAAGACGATTTCAAGCACGCCATTGAGTCATGGGCAGGAACCGGGGCCGTCAGACCCCCGGACCAAAATGTCGCAGCATCAGAGAGGAACACCACGGCTCCCGAGGAACGAAGAACGGGTCTCTCGCAGGAAGAGATCCAAGAGCGAGAAAGAAGCAGACTACATGAATTAGAAATGGCCCGGCTCAAAATGGACGGCGAACTCAAGTTAGCCGAACAAAAACTGAACCTAGAGCATCTGCGGCTCCGAGAAGAACGGGAAGAAAAACAGAGACAAAGAGAGCTCGAAGAAAAGAGACTAGCGTATGAACACGAGCGCAAGCTAGCAGAAATAGACTTACGTAAGCAGAACAAAGAATTAGGGGTGCCCGAGCAACCGCGCACCCCGGGAGCGACAGAAAAGAAAGTACACATCCCCAAGGATGTCGTTCGAGAGTATTTCCGAGATGACGATATACAACAGTGGTTCAAGGCCTACGAGATCGCCATGACCTCCCACCGGATCGATCGAAGTGACTGGGGAGCCGGTTTATGGGGGAGGTTTGTCAATGAGGGCCGCAATGCCCTGTTACAGCTCCCAGACCACCTGATGACCTCCTATGACCACATGAAAGCTACCCTCCTCACCCGCTATGGGCTCACACCCGAAATGTACCGCCAGCGGTTCCGAGACTGCACCCGGATCCCGGGTACAACTTGGGTGGAGTATGTGAACTATTTCAGCCGAGCCTTCGAGGGCTGGATCAAGGGAAGCAATGTAACGACCTACGAGCAACTCTTTAATCTCATGGTGTGGGAGCACCTCTCTAACAACTGCTTCGTCGAGCTCAGGCAGCACCTCCTCGACAGTAAATTGACTGATCCACGGCAGCTCGCCGCCGAGGCTGACCGATGGGAAATTACCCGAGTAGGCCGGAATGGGCCACATGAACAGAACCGGAACAACCAAGGTCAGCACCGTCCCCGAGGAGGAGGAGGCCAGGGACGAGGAAGAGACACCGCCCCGGCCGCTCCCGCTGCCAGCACACCACCCCCGGCCAACCGGGGCAACCCCCCGGCGCGCCCGGGGTACAGGGCCAATGTCACGTGTCACCGATGCCAGTGAGTCGGCCACTACGCAAATGACCCGAATTGTCCACAGAACCAGACTCCGAGACCCCGCCAGATGGCTGCCGCCGCCCTGGGGGAAGAACAAATCTCCGAAGAACAAGAGGAGTGCGAGCAAGAACACCAGGAGTGGGAACCAGCCGCCATGGTTCTAGCGTGCCTAGGGGGAAGAGACATGGTCCCGCAGGCCCCCCTACCCGCCAACACCAGGAAATACAGTCAGTGGGTGAACATTAATGGGCGCAGGGCCGAAGCCCTACGTGACACAGGGGCCAGTGTGACAGCCGTCCGCTGTCACCTGGTGACCCCAGAACAGATCCTGCCGAACATTCTCTGCCCTGTCCGTTATGCCGACAATTCGGAGAGTCTATGCCGGATGGCCTGCGTCCCCTTCGAGTGGGGAGGAGTCTCCGGCATGTTGAAGGTGACGGTCCGGGATGATGCCCCCGTGGACTGTCTCCTGGGGAATGATCTTGAGAGTTCCCCGTGGGCCGCCGTAGAGAGAAGAGAGCACCTGGGGATGTTGGGCCTCCCGGACTGGGCGCGCGTAACCACCCGGTCCATGGCTGCCCGTACCATCCCCCGACCCGAAGAACCTGAATGGCCGGCACCTCCTCCCCCGGTCGCTCCAGTAGAAGACACCGACCGTGCCGACCCCCCAGAGCAAACCCCCGAAGGGCTCGCTCAGCTCCAGGACCTTCCCGACCTGGCTCAGTGGCGTCAGGAAGGGGGGCCCACCCAGGAACAGTTCTGTCAGGAGCAGAAGACCTGTCCCTCCCTCGAGGGACTCCGCCAGCAAGCCCTCGCCCAGAGCGCAGGGGATACCTCCGGAGCCCATTGGATCTATTGGGACAACGACCTGTTGTACAGTGAACAGAGAATCGCGGAGTTAGGGGCCAGTCGAGTGCTAGTGGTGCCCCTCCGCTTTAGAGACTTCTTGCTAAACCTGGCCCACGATGTCCCCCTGGCTGGTCACCTGGGTCAGGACAAAACCTACAGTCGCCTGGTGACCCACTTTTTCTGGCCCAAGATGAGAAACGACGTACTCAATCACTGCCGGTCGTGCCCCACGTGCCAGGCCAGCGGGAAGAGTGGCCGCAAACTTAAAGCACCTCTGCAACCTTTCCCAGTTGTCACCACCCCGTTCGAGAGGGTGGGAATAGACATTGTGGGGCCCCTGGACCCCCGTACAGCACAAGGAAATCGGTTCATCCTGGTACTGGTGGACCACGCCACCCGCTACCCTGAGGCTGTTCCCCTGCGAACTGTGACAGCCCCGGTAGTCGGCCGGGCCTTGATGGGGATCTTCTCCCGGGTGGGCTTTCCCCGAGAAGTCGTCAGCGACCGAGGCACAAACTTTATTTCAAAATACATGAAGTCCCTCTGGCAACAGTGCGGGGTCACCTACCGATTCACGACCCCCTATCACCCTCAAGGAAACGGACTAGTCGAGCGGTTCAACCGCACGCTCAAAGGGATGATTGGGGGGTTGGAAGAGCCCCTCCGTCGCCAGTGGGATGTGCTACTGCCGTGCCTCCTCTTTGCATATCGAGAAGTCCCCCAGAAGTCCCTCGGCTTCAGCCCGTTCGAACTCTTATACGGACACCCTGTGCGACGGCCACTCAGCCTAGTCAAAGAAGGTTGGCAGATGCCGCCCCTAAAGAACCCTCCAGATGTCTTCAAGTACCTCCTGACCCTACAAAATCAGACCCGGCGATTCAGGGAAATGGCAAAAGCGAACCTTGAGGCCAGTCAGGAAGACATGAAAAGGTGGTACGATCAAAATGCCTCCTCCATCGAATTCGAACCCGGCCAACAAGTGTGGGTGATGTCCCCCACCGAACCATGCGCCTTGCAAGACAAATGGACAGGGCCCTTCAAAGTGGTCGAGCGCAAGAGCCCTGTCACCTATCTCATCGATATGGAATCTTCACGGAACCCCCTCCGGGTCCTCCACGCCAATAGACTAAAACCCCACTTTGTGCGTTCGGAGCTCAGCCTCCTGATGGCTACAGACAGCGGAGCCAAAGAGGACTCCGAACCACTCCCTGATCTCCTACGGACTCGGGAGAAGGATGGTTCCGTGGACGGGGTCCGACTCTCAGAGGCCCTCACCCCGAAACAGCGCCAAAGCTGCCGAGACCTCCTACTGCAGTTCGCAACCCTGTTTTCCCTCACCCCCGGGGTCACCCCCTGGTGCTTGCACGACGTGGACACTGGAGACAGTCCCCCTATCCGACATCGGGCCTACCGCGTACCAGATCGGGTACGGGCCTGCATCCAAGAGGAGGTGTCCAAAATGCTCACGCTCGGGGTCATCGAGCCCTCAGACAGCCCCTGGGCCAGCCCAGTGGTACTGGTCCCCAAAGCTGCCGCCCCCGGCACCACTCCTGAGCTCCGATTCTGCGTCGACTACCGGGGCTTGAACGCTGTCACCAGAACTGACGCACATCCCATCCCCCGAGCAGATGAACTAATCGACCGCATGGGGGCTGCCCGCTACCTCAGCATCTTCGACCTGACAGCGGGCTACTGGCAGATCGGTCTCACACCCCGGGCCCAAGAACGATCCGCCTTCTCCACCCCTGATGGCCACTACCACTTCAAGGTCATGCCATTCGGCATGAAGAATGCCCCAGCAACTTTTCAGCGGCTAGTGAACCAGATCCTGGCGGGACTCGAGAAATTCAGCGCCGCCTACCTGGACGATATCGCTGTGTACAGCCGCCACTGGTCCGACCACCTCCACCACCTCCGAGAGGTCCTGCAGGCCCTCCAACGAGCCGGCCTCACGATCAAGGCCAGCTAATGCCAAATTGTCCAGGGGTCCGTGACTTATCTCGGACACCAGGTGGGAAGCGGTCTGGTGGCCCCTCTTCAACTCAAGATCGCTGCCATCCAGTCTTGGCAGCCCCCCATCACCCAGACCGAGGTCCGCGCCTTCTTGGGGCTCACAGGCTACTACCGGCGGTTCGTGAGGGACTATGGCAGCATTGTGGGGCCCCTCACGGAACTCACATCCAAAAACCACCCAAAGAAGGTCAACTGGACCCCCGACTGTCAAACGGCCTTCGAGAAGCTGAAGGCCGCCATGTGCTCCGCCCCTGTGCTCCAGGCCCCCGACTACAGTCGGGAATTCATCGTCCAAACGGATGCCTCCAACCATGGCATTGGGGCAGTCCTTTCCCAGTTGAACCCCGAAGGACTTGACCAACCAGTGGCTTTCATCAGCAGACGTCTCCTGGCCCGAGAGCAACGCTGGAGCACCATCGAGAGGGAGGCCTTCGCAGTGGTGTGGGCCCTCAAAAAGCTCCGGCCTTATCTCTTCGGTACCCACTTCCGGGTGCAGACAGACCATCGGCCCCTGCAGTGGCTAATGCAGATGCGGGGGGAAAACCCAAAACTATTGCGTTGGTCCATCTCCCTGCAGGGGATGGACTTCACTGTGGAACATCGACCTGGGCAAGACCACGCCAACGCGGATGGCCTGTCACGCTTTTTCCGCCTCGACGAGGAGAGTCCCCAAGAGGATGGGTGACTCTCCCCGCCTTCAGCTGGGGGGGACGCATGTTGGACAGGCCACGTGAAGGGCTTGCTCCCTCCCCGCATGACAGGGCCCGAGCCCGGCCCTCCAGGTGTTACCCACAAGAAGCCACCCGCTCCCCGTCTCATACGGGACTCCTGCCCCGGACCTCTCTGCATCATGGGGCCGAATCACTACCGGCCCCCTCGCCCGGCCTGGTCGCCATCTTGAACACTGCACCACGCGGCCGCGTGGCCTCAGATCGACCCTAACCCTGGGCCTGGCCAGGCCCCGACATCCCGGCACCACCATCCACCCAGGAGGTGAACGGACCACTTGGCAGGTCAATGGGAGAAAGAAGTGTCGATGGCTCTCCCCCGCCAGGTGCCGATCGCCCCCAGCTCCCCCAGGCGCTGGCTCCACCCCCCTGCTGGGTGTCTGGACTCCCTCATCCTGGACCTCCCGACCTCCAAGTGCGAGGGTCCGGACATCAAAGGGCACCAGACCTATAACTGGGGCAGCTCCAGAGCAGGAAGGCAGTTGTATCCTGGAGTCGAGAGACGCAGTGAAGAACTCATCCTTGACGGACTACTGGCGCTGCCGTAGCCCTGCCTTGCGAACTATTGTCCTGCCTGCTGGCGCTGCCGCAACCTTCTGAAACCTTCATCCTCGTCGGGATCTGCTGGCGTGGCCGCGGACCGTTTGTAACTACCACCTTCATCGGGACCTGCTGGCTTCGCCGCGGACCGTCGCTACCTTCGACCATCTCGGGACCTGCTGGCTCCGCCGCAGCCCGACCATCTAGAACGCCGAGCTCGAGGATTGTGAGCTATCCATCTTATCATCGCATCTACCAGATTGGTAACAAGACTGTCCCGCTACCCCTTTTCCCAACCAAGAGACTAGAACCGAGGGGACCCCTGAGTCCAGACCTCCTTGTACCATTCCACCGTACTTAAAGATTGCTTATAAAGAACGTTAAACCTTATCTTTGTGTGGTGTACATCTGTGGGGGGGGAAGTTACTCGTCTGTACGATCGCTGGAGACGGCTCTCCCCGGAGACCTCTCCCTTTATTCTCGGCCGACCCTCCCGGTCCGTCTAACATTGGTGGCCAGCGGCGCGATCCGAATCAACGCGTAATCGTACAGAGAGTAGCTCACCCCACGACGAAACCACAATGACGACCAAAGAAAGCGGATCCACCGAGAAATTCCAGATGGAGAAATTGGAAGAATACAGCCATCGTGAGTTGAAACAATTCTGCATTGACTAGGTATCGCTACCACCGGTCTGAGTACTAAAGACGATTTCAAGCACGCCATTGAGTCATGGGCAGGAACCGGGGCCGTCAGACCCCCGGACCAAAATGTCGCAGCATCAGAGAGGAACACCACGGCTCCCGAGGAACGAAGAACGGGTCTCTCGCAGGAAGAGATCCAAGAGCGAGAAAGAAGCAGACTACATGAATTAGAAATGGCCCGGCTCAAAATGGACGGCGAACTCAAGTTAGCCGAACAAAAACTGAACCTAGAGCATCTGCGGCTCCGAGAAGAACGGGAAGAAAAACAGAGACAAAGAGAGCTCGAAGAAAAGAGACTAGCGTATGAACACGAGCGCAAGCTAGCAGAAATAGACTTACGTAAGCAGAACAAAGAATTAGGGGTGCCCGAGCAACCGCGCACCCCGGGAGCGACAGAAAAGAAAGTACACATCCCCAAGGATGTCGTTCGAGAGTATTTCCGAGATGACGATATACAACAGTGGTTCAAGGCCTACGAGATCGCCATGACCTCCCACCGGATCGATCGAAGTGACTGGGGAGCCGGTTTATGGGGGAGGTTTGTCAATGAGGGCCGCGATGCCCTGTTACAGCTCCCAGACCACCTGATGACCTCCTATGACCACATGAAGGCTACCCTCCTCACCCGCTATGGGCTCACACCCGAAATGTACCGCCAGCGGTTCCGAGACTGCACCCGGATCCCGGGTACAACTTGGGTGGAGTATGTGAACTATTTCAGCCGAGCCTTCGAGGGCTGGATCAAGGGAAGCAATGTAACGACCTACGAGCAACTCTTTAATCTCATGGTGTGGGAGCACCTCTCTAACAACTGCTTCGTCGAGCTCAGGCAGCACCTCCTCGACAGTAAATTGACTGATCCACGGCAGCTCGCCGCCGAGGCTGACCGGTGGGAAATTACCCGAGTAGGCCGGAATGGGCCACATGAACAGAACCGGAACAACCAAGGTCAGCACCGTCCCCGAGGAGGAGGAGGCCAGGGACGAGGAAGAGACACCGCCCCGGCCGCTCCCGCTGCCAGCACACCACCCCCGGCCAACCGGGGCAACACCCCGGCGCGCCCGGGGTACAGGGCCAATGTCACGTGTCACCGATGCCAGTGAGTCGGCCACTACGCAAATGACCCGAATTGTCCACAGAACCAGACTCCGAGACCCCGCCAGATGGCTGCCGCCGCCCTGGGGGAAGAACAAATCTCCGAAGAACAAGAGGAGTGCGAGCAAGAACACCAGGAGTGGGAACCAGCCGCCATGGTTCTAGCGTGCCTAGGGGGAAGAGACATGGTCCCGCGGGCCCCCCTACCCGCCAACACCAGGAAATACAGTCAGTGGGTGAACATTAATGGGCGCAGGGCCGAAGCCCTACGTGACACAGGGGCCAGTGTGACAGCCGTCCGCTGTCACCTGGTGACCCCAGAACAGATCCTGCCGAACATTCTCTGCCCTGTCCGTTATGCCGACAATTCGGAGAGTCTATGCCGGATGGCCTGCGTCCCCTTCGAGTGGGGAGGAGTCTCCGGCATGTTGAAGGTGACGGTCCGGGATGATGCCCCCGTGGACTGTCTCCTGGGGAATGATCTTGAGAGTTCCCCGTGGGCCGCCGTAGAGAGAAGAGAGCACCTGGGGATGTTGGGCCTCCCGGACTGGGCGCGCGTAACCACCCGGTCCATGGCTGCCCGTACCATCCCCCGACCCAAAGAACCTGAATGGCCGGCACCTCCTCCCCCGGTCGCTCCAGTAGAAGACACCGACCGTGCCGACCCCCCAGAGCAAACCCCCGAAGGGCTCGCTCAGCTCCAGGACCTTCCCGACCTGGCTCAGTGGCGTCAGGAAGGGGGGCCACCCAGGAACAGTTCCGTCAGGAGCAGAAGACCTGTCCCTCCCTCGAGGGACTCCGCCAGCAAGCCCTCGCCCAGAGCGCAGGGGATACCTCCGGAGCCCATTGGATCTATTGGGACAACGACCTGTTGTACAGTGAACAGAGAATCGCGGAGTTAGGGGCCAGTCGAGTGCTAGTGGTGCCCCTCCGCTTTAGAGACTTCTTGCTAAACCTGGCCCACGATGTCCCCCTGGCTGGTCACCTGGGTCAGGACAAAACCTACAGTCGCCTGGTGACCCACTTTTTCTGGCCCAAGATGAGAAACGACGTACTCAATCACTGCCGGTCGTGCCCCACGTGCCAGGCCAGCGGGAAGAGTGGCCGCAAACTTAAAGCACCTCTGCAACCTTTCCCAGTTGTCACCACCCCATTCGAGAGGGTGGGAATAGACATTGTGGGGCCCCTGGACCCCCGTACAGCACAAGGAAATCGGTTCATCCTGGTACTGGTGGACCACGCCACCCGCTACCCTGAGGCTGTTCCCCTGCGAACTGTGACAGCCCCGGTAGTCGGCCGGGCCTTGATGGGGATCTTCTCCCGGGTGGGCTTTCCCCGAGAAGTCGTCAGCGACCGAGGCACAAACTTTATTTCAAAATACATGAAGTCCCTCTGGCAACAGTGCGGGGTCACCTACCGATTCACGACCCCCTATCACCCTCAAGGAAACGGACTAGTCGAGCGGTTCAACCGCACGCTCAAAGGGATGATTGGGGGGTTGGAAGAGCCCCTCCATCGCCAGTGGGATGTGCTACTGCCGTGCCTCCTCTTTGCATATCGAGAAGTCCCCCAGAAGTCCCTCGGCTTCAGCCCGTTCGAACTCTTATACGGACACCCTGTGCGACGGCCACTCAGCCTAGTCAAAGAAGGTTGGCAGATGCCGCCCCTAAAGAACCCTCCAGATGTCTTCAAGTACCTCCTGACCCTACAAAATCAGACCCGGCGATTCAGGGAAATGGCAAAAGCGAACCTTGAGGCCAGTCAGGAAGACATGAAAAGGTGGTACGATCAAAATGCCTCCTCCATCGAATTCGAACCCGGCCAACAAGTGTGGGTGATGTCCCCCACCGAACCATGCGCCTTGCAAGACAAATGGACAGGGCCCTTCAAAGTCTTCGAGCGCAAGAGCCCTGTCACCTATCTCATCGATATGGAATCTTCACAGAACCCCCTCCGGGTCCTCCACGCCAATAGACTAAAACCCCACTTTGTGCGTTCGGAGCTCAGCCTCCTGATGGCTACAGACAGCGGAGCCAAAGAGGACTCCGAACCACTCCCTGATCTCCTACGGACTCGGGAGAAGGATGGTTCCGTGGACGGGGTCCGACTCTCAGAGGCCCTCACCCCGGAACAGCGCCAAAGCTGCCGAGACCTCCTACTGCAGTTCGCAACCCTGTTTTCCCTCACCCCCGGGGTCACCCCCTGGTGCTTGCACGACGTGGACACTGGAGACAGTCCCCCTATCCGACATCGGGCCTACCGCGTACCAGATCGGGTACGGGCCTGCATCCAAGAGGAGGTGTCCAAAATGCTCACGCTCGGGGTCATCGAGCCCTCAGACAGCCCCTGGGCCAGCCCAGTGGTACTGGTCCCCAAAGCTGCCGCCCCCGGCACCACTCCTGAGCTCCGATTCTGCGTCGACTACCGGGGCTTGAACGCTGTCACCAGAACTGACGCACATCCCATCCCCCGAGCAGATGAACTAATCGACCGCATGGGGGCTGCCCGCTACCTCAGCATCTTCGACCTGACAGCGGGCTACTGGCAGATCGGTCTCACACCCCGGGCCCAAGAACGATCCGCCTTCTCCACCCCTGATGGCCACTACCACTTCAAGGTCATGCCATTCGGCATGAAGAATGCCCCAGCAACTTTTCAGCGGCTAGTGAACCAGATCCTGGCGGGACTCGAGAAATTCAGCGCCGCCTACCTGGACGATATCGCTGTGTACAGCCGCCACTGGTCCGACCACCTCCACCACCTCCGAGAGGTCCTGCAGGCCCTCCAACGAGCCGGCCTCACGATCAAGGCCAGCTAATGCCAAATTGTCCAGGGGTCCGTGACTTATCTCGGACACCAGGTGGGAAGCGGTCTGGTGGCCCCTCTTCAACTCAAGATCGCTGCCATCCAGTCTTGGCAGCCCCCCATCACCCAGACCGAGGTCCGCGCCTTCTTGGGGCTCACAGGCTACTACCGGCGGTTCGTGAGGGACTATGGCAGCATTGTGGGGCCCCTCACGGAACTCACATCCAAAAACCACCCAAAGAAGGTCAACTGGACCCCCGACTGTCAAACGGCCTTCGAGAAGCTGAAGGCCGCCATGTGCTCCGCCCCTGTGCTCCAGGCCCCCGACTACAGTCGGGAATTCATCGTCCAAACGGATGCCTCCGACCATGGCATTGGGGCAGTCCTTTCCCAGTTGAACCCCGAAGGACTTGACCAACCAGTGGCTTTCATCAGCAGACGTCTCCTGGCCCGAGAGCAACGCTGGAGCACCATCGAGAGGGAGGCCTTCGCAGTGGTGTGGGCCCTCAAAAAGCTCCGGCCTTATCTCTTCGGTACCCACTTCCGGGTGCAGACAGACCATCGGCCCCTGCAGTGGCTAATGCAGATGCGGGGGGAAAACCCAAAACTATTGCGTTGGTCCATCTCCCTGCAGGGGATGGACTTCACTGTGGAACATCGACCTGGGCAAGACCACGCCAACGCGGATGGCCTGTCACGCTTTTTCCGCCTCGACGAGGAGAGTCCCCAAGAGGATGGGTGACTCTCCCCGCCTTCAGCTGGGGGGGACGCATGTTGGACAGGCCACGTGAAGGGCTTGCTCCCTCCCCGCATGACAGGGCCCGAGCCCGGCCCTCCAGGTGTTACCCACAAGAAGCCACCCGCTCCCCGTCTCATACGGGACTCCTGCCCCGGACCTCTCTGCATCATGGGGCCGAATCACTACCGGCCCCCTCGCCCGGCCTGGTCGCCATCTTGAACACTGCACCACGCGGCCGCGTGGCCTCAGATCGACCCTAACCCTGGGCCTGGCCAGGCCCCGACATCCCGGCACCACCATCCACCCAGGAGGTGAACGGACCACTTGGCAGGTCAATGGGAGAAAGAAGTGTCGATGGCTCTCCCCCGCCAGGTGCCGATCGCCCCCAGCTCCCCCAGGCGCTGGCTCCACCCCCCTGCTGGGTGTCTGGACTCCCTCATCCTGGACCTCCCGACCTCCAAGTGCGAGGGTCCGGACATCAAAGGGCACCAGACCTATAACTGGGGCAGCTCCAGAGCAGGAAGGCAGTTGTATCCTGGAGTCGAGAGACGCAGTGAAGAACTCATCCTTGACGGACTACTGGCGCTGCCGTAGCCCTGCCTTGCGAACTATTGTCCTGCCTGCTGGCGCTGCCGCAACCTTCTGAAACCTTCATCCTCGTCGGGACCTGCTTGCGTGGCCGCGGACCGTTTGTAACTACCACCTTCATCGGGACCTGCTGGCTTCGCCGCGGACCGTCGCTACCTTCGACCATCTCGGGACCTGCTGGCTCCGCCGCGGCCCGACCATCTAGAACGCCGAGCTCGAGGATTGTGAGCTATCCATCTTATCATCGCATCTACCAGATTGGTAACAAGACTGTCCCGCTACCCCTTTTCCCAACCAAGAGACTAGAACCGAGGGGACCCCTGAGTCCAGACCTCCTTGTACCATTCCACCGTACTTAAAGATTGCTTATAAAGAACGTTAAACCTTATCTTTGTGTGGTGTACATCTGTGGGGGGGAAGTTACTCGTCTG
The DNA here is from genome assembly GCF_964263255.1 of Lissotriton vulgaris. NCBI lineage: Eukaryota > Metazoa > Chordata > Amphibia > Caudata > Salamandridae > Lissotriton > Lissotriton vulgaris. The sequence continues at coordinate 1,174,894,875 of NC_141696.1, forward strand.
TACGATCGCTGGAGACGGCTCTCCCCGGAGACCTCTCCCCTTATTCTCGGCCGACCCTCCCGGTCCGTCTAACACTGAAGAAGAAACTGAAGATTTGCAGGATCTCCATGACACTCGGTAAGGAGCAATCCACATTTGCTAGGTAGAGCAGGACATTGTCCACATACAGGGAGATCACATCCTCCCAGTCACCATCCCAGAGGAGATCCTGCAACACTATGTCCCGCCGAACCCAATTTGCCAGCAGCTGAATCGCCACCGCAAAGAGCAACAGAGAGAGGGGCAACCCTGTCGGGTGCCCCTACCCAATTTATTTTCCTCTGACTGCAAGCCATTCAGCCACACCCTGTCTGTCGGCCCATGGTGAAGGAGGCTCACCCATGCCCGATACACGGGCCGAAGCCCATACAGTCAAGAAGAACCTGCAGATAGAGCCAGTCCCAGGAATCAAATGCCTTCTCAGCATCCAATGCAAAGAGAAGTGCCAGCCTCTGTATGTGGAGTCACCTGGCCAGACAGCCGAAGAGCCGCTAGAGATTGTGACGCATAGATCTATGCTGCATGAATCCTGATTATGTGCCACTACGACATCTATCACCTGCGATAAGCAATTCAACAAAACTTTAGCAAGTTTACTTTCCACATTTAGAAGAGGAATAGGCCTGTACAAGGCACAATTCTCTGGGGGCTTCCTGGGATTTTGAAACAACACTATCTGCGCTTGCAGAAAATCCAGGGTCCTGGGGAAGTTCGCACCTCATCTGAGCCTCACAGTACAGAGAATGCAGAGGCTTGATCACCCTACTCTTAACACTTTTGAAAAACAGCGGGGGGAAGCCAGTGGGACCAAGGACCTTCCCACTTTCGATTTGGGCTAGGGCTTCAGGAATTTTTCTCTCTGTGATCACGACCTCAAGAGAATCCCTAGCTTCCCTACTCAGTTAAGGCACTGGGAGGTCACTCACAAAACCTTGCATACCCTCCACCACCTCCTCAGAGAGGCTGGAAGTATAAAGAGCGCTGAGGTAGCACGCAAAGGTCTGAGCAATCATCACTATTCTACTCTGCCGTGCCCTATAAAGTTTCCTTGCCTCCTGATGAACAAGCAGCCTATATTCCTCCCTGAGTTGGACCAGACTCCGAGCTTGTTCCAGGTACGACCGCTCCACAGGTGGCTCCTGAAATGTGGCCCCAACTGCCCATCTCTGGCCTCTGCGGCTCCTCACGAGCACTCCCCATCGCCCCCAGTCAACTGCAAGGAGAGGTTGGGCTGGGACGGATGATGCAGGATACTAGCACCCGCAGTCCAGTGGTGTAAGGGCTCTGGGCTATGCATCCAACTCTGTTGCCACTGCTACGCTGCCTAATTTCCTAGTGTTGTACATAAATACAGTGTAGTACTGTTGCCATTCTAAGACACTTAAAGTGAGTCAAATAGCATTAAATATTTACTAAAGCATCCCGAAGTACTAGCCAAGAAAAGCAATAAGAATAAAAACAAAGTAGATACGTCCAGAATATATTATGAACCTCAAGTGACTGGGTTCCATTCACAACCATAGGTTTTGTATTGATGTTATTAAGGTAGCAAACACAAGATGATGGACGAAGTGCTGAAACGTATATATACTGGTTTGAAAAAACAAGTAGGTCACAGAAATCAATAGTAAATCATAAATTTGCCCCTATATTATTTCCATTATTTTTCCCCATCTCCAAAGTAGGCGAGGTACACAAATCACCCATATGCAAAGCAGTCTTGACCCAATCCCCATGGGAATAGTCCAGCCCGAACTGCCAGGTCAGGTCCTCCCTGGACTGGAAACAAGCCTCCAGAGACTGTTTCCGGGGTATCTCCCCTCATGAGCCAGTCTAGCTTGAATCCAATAGCACAGCAAGCAAGGGTCCCTCGCATGGACATACCATTGGCCACTTGGGGCGAACATAGCAAACGCAAGATGATGGACTGAGTGCTGAAAATTTTCAAACACTCACCACCAGTCAAGAGATCTGGGTTAAATCCATCATTCTTTTGCTCACAATGCCACCCTAGTTTAGAGCCAGCCATATGTAAATCAGTCTTGACCCTGCTCCCCATGGGAACAGTCCCGCCCGAATAGCCAGGCTAGGTACTCCCTGGACCAGAAACAAGTATCCTGGGACCGGTTTCGGGGTATCACGCCTCATCAGCCTGGCTAGCTTGAATCCAGTGGCACAGCGAGCATGGGACCCACGTCTGGGCATACCCTTGGCCACTTAGGGCAAACATAGCAAACACAACAAGATCATGTACTGAATGCTGAAACATTTCAAACTCTCAAACCTAGGCAAGAGATCCGTGTTAAATCCATTGTTCATTTGTTCACCATGCCACCCCAGTTTGGAGCCAGCCATATGCAAAGCAGTCTTGACCCTGCTCCCCATTGAAATAGTCCAGTCCAAACTGCCAGGCTAAGTCCTCCGTCAGCCAGAAACAAGCATCCTGGCACTGGTTTCAGGGTATCCCCCCTAATCAGCCAGGCTGGCTTGAATTCAGTGGCACAGCGAGCAAGGGATCCACATCTGGGCATACCCTTAGCCATTTAGGGTAAACATAGCAATTAGGGTACCAGCTACTTATATCTGCACTTTTTTAAGGCAATTTGAAACTAGGCAATGATTAGATGGCTCTTAGCTGGTTCAAGGCTTTTCTGTCAGATAGATCTTTTAGGGTCTCTATTCCACCGTATCTCTCCAAGGAATGTCCAGTTGAACAGGGAGTACCTCAGGGGTCTGCCCTCAGCCCCACCCTGTTCAACGTTTATGTCCTTCCTCTGGCAGAGGTAGCCAGAAAGTGCGGGCTCTCACTGGTGTCCTACGCCGATGATACCCAGCTGGTGGTAGCACTAAAAGACGAGAGCGGCCTGAGTGTGCAGAATTTTAAACAGACTCTCGCAGATATCACCAGCTGGATGTCATCAAACTACCTCCAACTCAATGCCGGCAAGACGGAGGTCCTGCTGCTAGGTAAAGATACAACAGCCTGGGGAAATAATTGGTGGCCTGAGACTCTGGATCAACCACTTGTGCCCAAAAATGTGGTAAAAAACTTAGGAGTATGGGTGGACTCTGCCTTGAACTTTACCCATCATACTAAAAAAGTGGCTGCCACATGTTTTGGTATTTTACGAAACCTACGGCCTATTTTAAAATACTTTGACCACCATACCCGCCAATTGGTGGTACAATCAGCAATTCTCTCGCGGTTGGACTACGCTAGCTCCTTGCTGCTGGGAACTAACGTAGCCGAGAAAGCCAGACTACAGCGAGTTCAAAATGCCGCCGCAACAGCTCTGACAGGTCTTCCGCGTCACAAATCTGTCACTACTTCCCTCAAGAGTCTACATTGGCTCCCTGTAGAAAAGAGGATCCATTTTAAAACCTTATGCCTTGCTTTTAAAATTCTGAAACTTGCTTCCCCCCCATGCTATGTCCACTCCTCTCATCCTACGTTCCTCGACGCACTTTACGGTCGGAGGGACAGAACCTGGCTACTATTCCCCGCATTAAATTAAGTCGAATGAGCGGTCGCTCATTTAGATACCTAGCGGCCAAGCTCTGGAATGGACTCCCAGCCCAGATTCGTGAGATGAAGGATCTTCTATCCTTCAGAAAAGCCATAAAAACTCACCTCTTCTGTTAGTTATGTTGTGTCACCTACAGTCTACATCTTCAGCAGTCTCCTTTGGATACAGACAGCTAGCGCCGGGACGCCCCTTGGCTGTGGCAGCTCTGCGCTATACAAACACCTATAACATAACATAACATGAGAGTTTTTGAAAATTGCAGACACTGCTGGATGGTCACACTTTTCTTTGATTAATGTGTGAACGCAGCTGCCATTGAGCATATATTACAGTCAAAATTAATATTTTGTTTGCTATGTAATACTGAGTTCAAGGCATTGGAGTGCATGAAACTGACCATTCTTAATATAGCAGTAGTCCATGGAACATGAGGCACAATACAAAGAGCTGCATGGTTATATATCTGAAATACACTTACCTTTCCCAGATTAGAACCCAGGCCTGAAGGCTCATTGACCAGGAATGTGTCCACGAGACCCTACCTTTCTAGTCAATGGCTGCGATTGAAAGCACTCCCTGACATGATTAGTGTGATTACCCCCGAGGGCAGAATTCTGGACTAGTTGTTAACAGATAATAATTATGTTGGGGAATTGTTGTTCAGTTTGGAATTCACATTAACTGCCACCTTTAGTAAGATGGGATTCAAAATCTGGTAATGCCAAGATATTTGTGTAGAACCTGAGACTTCTAGGGTAATGACTTACTCAAAAAATCCCAAAATATCTTATGCAGTTAGACTGATGGATGTTTCTGCATGGCATTTCTCTTTTTAGAAACTTGACAAATATTTTAGATATTGTTCTATTATTGTGCTATTATATTTTAAATTATTTTATGTATGGGGTCTATACTTCCGTCACTTTGCTAGTTCAGCTATTTTAAGTAAGAGGCCATATATTTATATTTTATAGGACTCAAAATTGTGTGTTCATTTGAGGACTGGGGACCACCTTAGCTGTTTACACTTTTTCTCTGGAATAATTGCACTTTCACCATATTCGTGATTCAACTTACTCAGGGAATTCGCTACTGCTACAAAATGTCTGCCCATGATTTGGGACATTGGGCGCAGGGTTGTCTAGAATCAAAATATACCCCTAGATATAATTAGGATTGTGAGTTTGGCAAGGAGGGGAATCCTTCACGTTGTACCCTGCCAAAGCCTGTGTGCCCTTATTTAGAGACGAATAGACCTTAAGTAATCCATTAACATAGTCACATTGGCTCAGTCAACAGAATACTTCCTCTGACAGTCCAAATGAAGTAGGGGCTGTTAGAGGAGAAACAATACAGCAATTGCCCTAATTAGGGGGCATGGTGAATTTTGTTTTTCTTGTCCATCACTGCTAGGAAAAACCTGGTGGTAAGGGACAGGAAAAAAACTAGAATGACTCCCCACAACATGGAAGAAAACTGCCCGGGTGTGGGGTAGGGGGGCATTCTAGGACATTGAAAGGAACCAATGTGATGAGGCATTCTTTCAAGGTACAAAGCTGACACCACTGGGGCGAAAGTATCTCTAAATGTGTTGGCTGGAGTATCATCAGCATGAGTGAGGTAGTGTCCTCATACATCCCGGTAGAATCGACTCCATCTGTCAAAGACTAAACCCGGACCGTATCTTCTGACGTTTTTCTTCTTGTTAGTACAAGCCGCATATGTGAAGATCTTTATTTCTTTGTATCTATTAAAATCTATGGCAATTCTAGCACAGTAAGTCTACAATTAATTGATTGTCGTAAGCCCACAACTGTGTGATCACACAATATGGTGCCATCTGCATAATGCAGAGCTGGGATACACTTGCTGCCCAAATTAGGAGAGGACAATTGGGATTATTGCAATATCTCTGCAAAAGATAGACATAAACATTAAAAACCAGTGTGGATAGCTGAGGCATTGTTTCTTTTCCTGATAGTACACCACTTCATATTTACACATGTACCAAACCTCTGGGTTTATTCTAAAATAATTTGTTGGCACCTTCATTATTTTCCTTTGACCTTCATTTATGTGGGGTGTCTACTGGGTTTTCAGAAGGCTGATTGATGACTAAGCACGGATGCTTTATACATTTAAATCCACCAACACATGTTCAAATACCCAAGTGACCATCTCTTGGTCTTTTAGGTGGAAGTTTAATTTCATTTCATTTAAGTTGTTGCTATTTGGGCTATCTGCCATTTTAATTTTCAGTTAAAAGGGCTTATGAGTACTGGACAATGCCATTCCCTGTCAGGAATTTACTAATTGTTTATTGATTCTGGACCAATCACTTAAACAGACATATTACACTGCCGATCGTTTTTAAAAGTCTCCCTCTGTTTTCATTTTCTGGGTTCTCTGTCACTTCTGGAAGTAACCACTCCAGTTAATCTCTCTCGCCGGTCTGTATCAGAAAAGGATGCCACCTTCTTGCTTAGATAGATGCATATTGCTTCCTTGAGGGCAAGTATAACCAACTTATCTCATTAATGTTAGAAGGACACAACATCGTTGAGCTGTTATTTCTGTTGCCATCAGTCAAGCAGTCTATTGTCTTATAACACCCATAATGAGATCACAACAAACAGTGACGCCCTGACCTGCTCCATTTTTCAACACTGTTTTAAGCAAAAATTACCCTGCCACCATCATGACTGTTAGAAAAGTCTTGCATTACATTTGACAACTTCAGAATTGGGATATGGCATCTTTTGACCACTTCATGCCACGACCATTAGATCGTTTTAATTAACCAATCGAGTCTATTTAGCACATCCATCCAGAAAGTGGTGATCTACTGCATAGCTATTGCATATGGGAGAGAAAACCTACTTGTTGATTACAGAGCTAGTGCATACTATTTATTCTAAGTAGTGCCCCTTATTTTTGGTGAGATATATTTTGTTGGATCACTCTTAATAAACAGCATTTATGTAAAGTTCAGCATCACTGTTGTGTCCAATTGATATATATTTATTTCTTGGTGTAGTTGCTTTGACTCCTGAGGATCAAAGTGTTCAAGCCATGACATGAGCCAGTGCATTTCCTGTATACCACTTAAATAAAATGTATTATACCTGATTAAAAGATAAAGCATATCATGAAAGTTCATTGTCGAGTAAGGTGAAGTTAAATTAAGATTGTCAGATTCTCCAATGAATTAATTTTCCGAGTTATTATCAATACTGAGGTAGCTGGTTGAATCCAAATTTTTAATATGGACTGCTATGATTTATCAAAATATTATGAATTTCCTTAAATAGGGGAGTTTTAAAATAATTTTCAAAAAGACTTTGAATCGCACCTGATTTAGTTTTGGGGCTCTTTGGGTTTTGTAACAATCAGTATATTAAACATCATTCATATTCCTTTGTTTATGACTGATAACAATTGAGCATATTCCACATTGTGGAGTTTTTAAAATATTTCTATTTGAATCAATTGTAGTCATAGTTTCGTATTCATATACGATATTGAGAATTTATTTATGATGTAATCTAAAAAGGTACGTGTAGCTATTTTTTTCCTTTTGGAAAAGTTAACAATTGACAATTATCAACCATATATTCGGGTCAATGGATGAACTTCCTGAATTACATGATTTTAATACTTTTTTGTGTCAACGTTTTTCTTACAATATTAATGATGACCATATTCTGAGATGTAGCTTAAAATAGGCTGAATATGTGAACAATCTGCAGTGGTAGGTGGAGTTACAGGTGCCAATGTCATGGTGCCAGGCATTTATCTGCCTGCCCTGCGCCATGGATTTACACATCACATTGTAACAATTGCTTGTAGAGAAAACAAAAAAGGAAGAGAGATGCAGGCGTATGAGTGAGAAGTACCACCCGTAAACAAGTACAGAGGCATCAGGGCTACTCTCATAGAAAAAAAAATAGAAAACAAACGAGGACATGTGCTACAACATGGGGTCAGGCTGCGGAAGCTGATCACCGCTTCTTCTGTGAATAGCTCATCCTTATAGAACACCAACCGAGATCACGCTGAAGGTGACCCATGAAACATGGTGGTATAGAGGAGTGGTAGGAGAAAGGGAGCCCATAAACAAATGATTACAAAAATAGATAAGTATTTTACTTGTGAATGGGCATAGGAGTGTTCTGTGCATCGATTAAACTTCCAAGGTGAAATATCCTAGAACTGCATAAAGTATATACCTCTCTCAAGTTCAATATTACTTTAGAGGAAATGCAAACACTGCAAGTATATTAGTGCAAAATTAATAAATCTCCTTTAAAATAAGAATGTGAATTTTATGAACAGCTAAATGGGTGAAAGTGGTTATTTGGCTAGAATGACCTAAGATTCACAAATGTCCATCCAGCTCAGGGCTGTGCTCATCACGATTGAGGAGTCAGGCAGCGGGTCTAATTCAGGGGCTATTTCTTCGGGTCAGGCAGAAACAACATAACACCCAGTGTATTTGCCCATGAAGGACAGAGGGGAAGACAAAAACATTGCAGCCCTAGGGAACACCTATTCTGAGGCAGGCGTCATACATCAGCAGCGAGGCTGTGTGGCCTGCTAAAGGAATAAGAAGAACAAGCATCCCCGGAATCTACAACTGTTTGGTTTAGACAGGCATCAACTTTGGAGAGCCTTTTTCGTGGAGGTGCAGAGTGTGTTCTCTTTTCTTGGACTAAGAATATTTTGCTTGGCACACATTTGGGTTAATGCTTTGGATGTGGGTTCAACAAGGGTCATTGGTGACTGTGTCTTTGGATCCTAGGGTTTACCTGTGACTATTTGTGATTCAGAGCTGGACAGATAAGGTACTCCATCACAAATGCAATGGAGTACCCTGTCCGCCAAACGCTTGGCTTGTCCACCTCATGTAAGGACATGGAGCCCTGAGCTTTCCACTGATGGAGCTGTCCTTTTCTCTGTAGATGGAAAGCGTCATCCAACTGTGAGATGAAGTAGGGGTTCTCAGAGGAAGGGCATTACACTGCCCATCCTATTTAGGGACGGTGTAATGTCCTTTATTTCTATCCTTTACCATCAGGAAGAACAGGAGAAAACAAATCATGACCCCACACCCAGGAGGAAACCTCCAGGGAGTGGGGGTCATTAGTATTTATTTTCAAATACAAACACCCACTTTGGGATTGTGTTTCTGAAAAACAAAAATATATAAAAGTTTGGTGAACGCCTGTCAGAACCTACGGAGGCCGTTCATCTAACTGTACCTTGAGGGTACTGGAGTAACAGCGGTTCCTTTCAAGGTATAAGAGAGGACGGCTGGGCCAGCGGTTAACATTTATCCCTATGTCTGGGGATTTTTTTGTGACTGGCCCCAGAGATGGGGTTACTTGTAGCGATTTCTGTGGATTCTGGTGGGCTCTCAGTAATCGTATTAGGGGTGTATTCCATTATGCTTCTGACCTCTCTACTTTGTCGATTCTCATCCTTTTATTAGTGTCTAAGATTAGCTTTAGTACACGTTTAACCTATGGTTCCCGACCATTCTTTGTTCCTCCCTGTCCTCTTCATACCATTGCCCTGTCTGAAGGTGCTTGGTGTTAGGGGTCCATTGTGGTGTGCTACCATCAGTACTGTTTTTGTGAGACATCTGCAGATCCTTGTAGTTTGTCACATTAACGTTGAAAACGTTTTGAAATTTGATATCTGATGTTAAAACAATCTGCGAATGTTTATTTGTTTAAAACCCTAGACGTCAAGGAGGTATCGGCAACTATCTTCAGAAAAACTAAGGCCCATATTTGCACAGGTTTTGTGTTACTTTTTTAAAAAAGATTCAACGCAAAATCCTTTTAGTATTTACAAAGAAAGGCAAGTATCTGTTTGTGCTGCTTTATAACAATAAAAGAAAGCAGCGCAGGGCATTGCGCTGCCTGGCATTACTTTGCTTCAGTGAGGTGGTCCATGAGTGGTACATTTTGACACAAGCCCATATGTACAAAGGCTTATGGATTTGCCCTACAGTCCTGTGCTTTCCTGGTGCTAGCATAGCAAGCATTAATATCTTTAATTCTCTGGTTATTTCCTCTTTGCATCTGCGCTGCAATGTGCAGCACCCATCAAAGAGGAAATGCCCTCAAAAGATAGTTTCGGTGCAAACAAACTATCCTGATCACAAGCCAGACACTGTTGCAGAATGGGGCAAAAATGCCCGTGTTAGCGCTAGGCAATACAAAGTGCACCCGCACATAGAGAAAGTAGAATTGCACTATTTCTTTGAAGATATGATGCAGTTCGTCTCTTTCTAGGTGACGCAACACAGAGCTGCAACTTTTTTTTGCTGTACTGAGGTGGGCAACTTTTTATTAAATCTAGCCTCAAGATTCATGTAGGAAGGAGGTGGGTGATAATATTCCATATGACAAGGCGGGCACTTTTATCTAATGAGGAATAAGCCTAAAATTGATGTAGAAAATCTAAGGTAATAGGTATTATAAATTGAATTTAAATCCTGTGGTCTGAAGGACTGGTGACATTGGCATGTGTTTCTTAAATATCTAGTACCAAATTGGAAACTATTTTAATGGGCCAACTGCAGTTTTGGTATGAATAAGTCGTGGACCCGGGTGAATCCAGGGGTGGCCGCTCCATAATGGCAGAGAAGCGTCGCCCCACTGCCCAGAGCTAGCAGATCATAAATAAAATGCTAATAACACAATGTTATTATCATTTTATTTATTGCTCTCTGAGCCGCGCAATGGGTATGGGGCGGGCCGGCCATGCCGTGTGCAATTAGACATGCACACTTATGTTTCTCCAACCCAGCTGTGTTGCTCAGCAAGGTTGGAGAAAAGCCACAGGCTCCAAGGCACTGTCTGAGTGGCAAACAAGGCCGCTCAGACCAATCCTGGCACGGCTTTCCTGCTGTAAGAGCAGCGTCTGGATTGGGTGTGGAGCCTGTGCTCTGAGGCCCACCCATATCCGGGCTGGGTCAAAAAAGAAACGGGTGGCCGGGAGCAGGGCAGCAAGCAAGTGTTATTTTGTATTATTACCCAACCACAACCCCCGCTCCCCCACCCTAGATAGGCGGCGGCCGCCACTGGGTGAATCATCTGGGAGTTGAACTGCCAAACAGTCATGGTGCTTTGCAGACCTTCACAGGACAATGTTAGCCCCTGAACTAATTAGCTGATGGAATTCAGGCGCTGCAGAAAATAAGGTGTTCTGGTTCTCTAGCAGAAATTAAATAATGTATTTGTTGGATGAAAAACCCCAGTATGGTAGCAATTTAACTTGAATGCTTGAGAGCCTGCAATGGAGAGGAGGCTCTTATAATGCAACAGTGCCTTTCATTTTTCAAAGTTCTTCTGCATTAAAAGTTACAAGTACAATATGTTCTGCTAAAACAGACTGGTGTTTGCCCTCTGTCAAAGGGGGGACTACACTATGCCTAGCCCATCTGAAAGAAACAGGTTAGTATTAGATTCCTTACCTTAGAATATCCCCAGGCGTCAGTCTGGATCTGGAAACTTTTGCGTAGCAGTACCCCTGCGCGTCGGTAGGTGTCGTCTGCAGGCGTCCCCTGCGGCTCTGCGTCCGTCGTCGGCGTCGTGCGCCGTGATGACTTCTCTGGAGTATATAGACGCCGCCTCCGCGCGCTGACGTCAGTTCTTCTTTTTTCCGCGGCAGTTAGCGCAGATCCGAGAAGTGCAGTACTCCGGTCTCTTTTTGACCAAAGTTTTTTGATCTTTTGATCTATCTTTACGGTGCCGGTAGGATGCCTGGTTTTAAGAATTGTGATGACTGCGATCGCACGATGTCGGTCACGGACCATCACCGACTCTGCCTCCGATGCCTGGGCCCCGACCACGACGTGGACGCCTGTGTCGATTGCCGAGCTCTGACGAGTAAAGCTAGGCGGGAGCGGTCCCGCAAGCTGCTCGAGCTGCGGGTGTCGGCCCCGCGTCGAGAGAGGTCCCGGTCCGGCCGGAGGTCGAGGGAGCGGTCGAGGGAGCGGTCACGGAGCCGCCACGAACGCTCCGGAAGTTGTCACCATTCCTCCGGTTCCTCAGGTAGGAAACACAAGAAGTCGGGGCGTCGTCATCGTACCCCCGACTCCCCCCGACGCTCGCGCGATGCGGCCGGGGGTTCGGGTGGCCCCACCCCTGCGGCTCCGCGTGAGCCGCCGGCGCGGCCTGCTCCATAGGAGATAGAGGAGTTCCTCATGGCCATGAGGAATCTGTCTTCTCCGACGGGGCCTACGGCGCCTCCGGGCCCTGTGGCCCCGTCCGGAGGCCCTAGCGGGTCGGGTGCTCCTGCCTCGACGCCGCCGGGTGCTCCGGCCCCGGCGCCGCCAACGGCTCCGGCTCCGGCGCCACAGGGGCCTTCTGGGTCGACGCCGGCTGGCCAGCCGACCTCTCCGGCGCCGATCTCATCGGGGTTGCCCCCGACGCCGTCCCCGGGCGCCACCCCCATACCCTCTCCGCCTCCGGACGTGGAGTCGGACCGGCGTCGCCCGACGCCGAGTCCGACGCCGATGGGACCTGTGGACCCCGGGGAGCCGGTCTACATTGTTGATTCCGAGTATGGTGAGGATGTAGATTACGGAGAGGATTGGGAGGGGTCTGAGGACCCTCTGACACGCGAATGTCAGTACAATGTGGACTGGACGGGTGACTTGGGTGACGCCAGTGGGCTAGATGAATCCCCTAACCCTGGCTTTGTCTTGTCTCCTACCGTGGCTTCGGAGGAGGGGGCAGCTTATTCAGTGGTGTTGATGAGGGCTGCCAAGGCCTTACACCTTGAGCTCCCCGTCGCGGCCGTGAGGACTAATATCCTCACTGATGTCCTCAAACCGCAGTCATGCCCACAGGAGCCACTGCTGCCGTTCAACGAGGCCTTGACTGATGTTCTTCTGGGCACGTGGTCCAGGCCCGCTTCAGGTTCGCCTGTTGATAGGAACGTGGCCAGACGCCATCGTCCGTGTACGGATGACCCCAAGTTCCTGTCCACCCATCCCACCCCTGAGAGTCTGGTGATCCAGGCCTCGACTTCCCAGACCGCATTCCCGTCGGCCCCGCCCGACCGGGAATCCAAGAGGTACGACCAGTATGGAAAGAAGGTCTTCTCGTCCCTGAGTCTGGGACTGCGGTCTTGCAACACCGCGTGCCTATTGGGCCGCTACACCCACTCTCTGTGGGATACGGTCGCGGACTTGCTGCCAGAATGCCCTCCGGAGGTACGGGCAAAACTCGGCAAAGCTATGATTGAAGGCCGAGACGCAGCAAGGTACTCCATCAGGTGTGGTCTTGATACGACCGACTCGCTGGGCAGAGCGATGTCCACGACAGTGGCGATTCGTCGCCACGCCTGGCTCAGATCCGCCAACTTGTCGGCTGATGTCCAGAATACATTGATGGACATGCCGTTTGATGGCAGTCGCCTGTTTGGCGACAAAGCGGACCACGCGCTGGAGCGCTTCAAGGACTCCAGGGTCACGGCCAAGTCCTTGGGTCTTTCGACCCAGCGCCAGCAAACGGGTTCGTTTCGCTCCTTTCGTGGCCAAGGAAGGGGCGGTCCCACACGTGCTGCCAGGCACGCACCGCAACAAAGTTATCAATGCGGTGGCGGCTGTGGAAACCGCCGTGGAGGCGGTTGAGGACAACGGCGAGGTCAGACCACACCTCCCCCCGCAGCATCCGCCTCAAAGCCCTCCTAGTCCGTGCTTTCAGGCCCATGTGACGCCGGTGGGTGGCAGGGTTCGCCATCACCACTCCCACTGGCGCACCATCACTTCGGACAGGTGGGTGTTGCAGATCGTCCGAAGGGGCTACTCCCTCCCCTTTGAGACCAATCCTCCAGCCATGCCACCGCAGAACCACCGTGTGTTGGGGGACCACTTGAAGCTTCTGCAGGAGGAAGTTATGACCCTCTTGGCCAAGGGGGCCATCGAGCGCGTTCCTGGGCCAGAAGTAGGACGTGGTTGCTACTCCCACTACTTTCTGGTGCCCAAGAAGGACAAAGGGGGCCTACGTCCTATCTTGGATCTACGGAACGTCAACGGCTTCCTCCGGAAGGAGAAGTTCAAGATGTTGACTTTGGCTCAGGTCTTGGCTGCTCTAGACCCACAAGACTGGATGGTAGCGTTGGACTTGCAGGATGCGTATTTTCACATCCCCGTCCTGCCGGCCCACCAGCGTTACCTGCGGTTCACGGTAGGCCACAAGCACTTTCAGTTTATCGTGCTCCCCTTCGGCCTTACCAGCGCCCCAAGGGTGTTCACAAAGGTGATGGCGGTGGTCGCAGCCCATCTGCGCAGGTTAGGGGTTTCAGTCTTCCCCTACCTAGACGATTGGTTGTTGAAGGCGGGCTCGCCCCAGACAGTCGTCCACCACCTTCAGATGACGGCAGACCTCCTGCACCAGCTGGGGTTCTCCATCAATGTGCCGAAATCACACCTGTGTCCCTCTCAAAAGCTCCTTTTCATCGGAGCGGTTCTCGACTCGGCGCAGTTTCGGGTTTATCCTCCGGAACGGCGAGTCCAGGATATACAGGCTTTGATTCCCATCTTTCAGCCGTTATCCCGGGTTTCGGTCAGGTTGACGCTGCGGCTGCTGGGGCTGATGGCTTCCTGCATCCTTCTGGTGCATCACGCCCGGTGGCGGATGCGGGCTCTGCAGTGGGACCTGAAGTTTCAGTGGGCCCAGCATCAGGGCAACTTGTCCGACCATGTCTTGATCTCGGAGGGCACTGCGAGACAACTGCAGTGGTGGCTTACGGACCGCGATTGGGTCAGAGGCAGATCCCTCTCCCTTCCCAAACCGGAGCACGTTGTTGTGATGGACGCGTCCCTCCAGGGCTGGGGAGGCCACTTGGGAGAGGCAGAGATCAGAGGCATCTGGTCTCCGGCGGAGTCCCGGCTCCATATCAACCTGTTGGAGTTGCGGGCGATTCGTCTAGCGCTGAAAGCATTCCTCCCCTTTGTCAGCGGGAGTGTAGTGCAGGTGTTCACGGACAACACCACCGCCATGTGGTACTGCAACAAACAGGGCGGGGTGGGGTCGTGGACCCTTTGCCAAGAGGCTCTGCGCCTCTGGCAGTGGCTGGAACATCAGGGCGTGACTCTGATGGTTCAACACCTGGCAGGTTCTCTGAACACAAGGGCGGACGAACTCAGCCGTCGGTGCTCGATGGATCACGAATGGCGTCTGAACTTGGACGTGGTGCAAGGTCTCTTTCTGCAATGGGGAGAGCCTTGGTTAGATCTATTCGCCACAGAAGAGAACGCGCAATGTCATCAGTTCTGCGCGTTGGAGTTTCCAAGACGGCACTCGCACGGCGACGCCTTTCGGCGCGAGTGGAGTTGCGGTCTGTTATACGCCTTTCCGCCTATACCACTTCTGCCCAGAGTGCTGAAGAAGATCAGGCGCGACCGGGCCCAGGTCATCCTTGTGGCTCCGGACTGGGCTCGAAGGTACTGGTATCCCGAGCTACTCAGCATGTCAGTCGGTCCCCCGATCCGTCTGCCCCTTCAGGAGGACCTTCTGTCGCAGCAGCAGGGGACGGTCCTCCACCCGAACCTGTCCAGTCTCCACCTCCATGCGTGGAGATTGGGCGGCGGCAGTTGAGGCGATTTGACTTGCCTCCTGAAGTCTGTGATGTGATTCTGGCAGCCAGGCGTCCCTCCACTAAGTCGGTATACGCCTGCCGGTGGAACAGATTTGTGGCATGGTGCACAGCAAAGGCTGTGGACCCTCTTTCTGCCCCTCTTTCCGAGGTTCTTCTCTTTCTTCTCTCTCTTGCCCAGCAGGGCTCTGCTCTGGGCACTATCAAGGGCTACCTTTCTGCCCTTTCGGCCTTTCTGAGGCTGCCTGATCAACCTTCTTTGTTCAAGTCCCCTATTGTAACAAGATTCTTGAAGGGCATCACACACATGTATCCACCTGTTCCGTTTGTGATGCCTCAGTGGGACTTGAACCTGGTTCAAACCTTCTTGATGTGTGCTCCCTTTGAGCCACTTCATTCCTGTCCTCTCCATCTCCTGACTTTAAAGACGGCCTTCCTGGTTGCCATCACCTCTGCCAGGAGAGTGAGTGAGCTCCAGGCTCTTTCTGTCAAACCTCCTTTCATGTCCATTCATCCAGACAAAGTGGTTCTGAGAACTAGACCTTCTTTCCTGCCCAAAGGAGTCTCTGCTTTTCACATCGGGCAGTCCATCACCTTACCCTCCTTCTTCCCGCCTCCGCATCCTTCAAAGGATGAAGAGCGGCTCCATCGTCTGGGCCCAAGACGTGCGCTTTCATTTTATATGGATCGCACACGCCAGTTCCGGGTGGATGACCAACTGTTTGTTGGCTACGTGGGTGCGAAGAAGGGACGGGTGGTGCACAAACGGACCATCTCTCGGTGGGTCGTTCTGTGCATCAAGGCGTGCTACTCTTTGGCTCGGAAGGAGCCTCCTGTTGGGCTGAGGGCCCATTCCACTCGGGCCACAGCAGCTACTACTGCCCTGGGCCGGGGAGTCCCCTTGCAGGACATTTGCCAGGCGGCTACGTGGGCCTCGCTGCACACTTTTGCGAGGCACTACTGCCTGGACAGTCAAGTCCAGAGGGATGGCTTCTTTGGTCGTTCTGTCCTCCAGGACTTTCTGGTGTAAGTTTGTATTGGTTCGCAGACCCACCACCGGGGTTGGTATTGCTGGGGTATCTATTCTAAGGTAAGGAATCTAATACTAACCTGTTTCTTTCAGATGAACAAGTTACTTACCTTCGGTAACAATATATCTGTAAGAAACAGTAGGTAGTATTAGATTCCTTACCGCCCCACCCATCCTCCCCGTTCTGCGAACTGATACCTAGGGTTAAGGTCATCCCTTTCAGGGCCCTAGTTTCAAATGGCACCAGCGTTGGTTTTTTACATGGCTCTGCGTGTTCTGGCGCGGATAAGCTGTGTACAAAGAACTGACGTCAGCGCGCGGAGGCGGCGTCTATATACTCCAGCGACATCATCACGGCGCACGACGCCGACAACGGACGCGGAGCCGCAGGGGACGCCTGCAGACGACGCCTACCGACGCGCAGGGGTACTGCTACGCAAAAGTTTCCGGATCCAGACTGACGCCTGGGGATATTCTAAGGTAAGGAATCTAATACTAACTACTGTTTCTTACAGATATATCGTTACCGAAGGTAAGTAACTTGTTCATTTGGTCGAAAACGACGTGGATACATAAGTAAAGGTTAGGTTAGGCTGATTTATAAAGCGCAACAGCTGCCCCAGCAAAGGAGCGTCCCAGTGCTACGAGCAAAGAAGGCAGCTAGCAGCAAAGAATCCATCAAAACAGCAGAAGGAAAAAGCCAGAGAGACGACCACACCTAGAGGGCTGGGAAAAGATAAGTTTTCAGGGCCTTCTGGAATGTCAAGTAATTGTCCATACTCCGGATATAAACAGGCAGGTCATTCCACAACTTAGCTGATAGAATGCGAAAGGAGCGTCCACCGGCGTGGGCCCTCCTAACCTGAGAAACAACTGCGAAGTGTAGACCTGCTAAACAAAGGTGACGGGAAGGGGCATAGGCGGAGAGCAGGTCAGCCAGAACCCCAGGAGCTGGGGAAATCCTAAAAGCAAAACAGAGACTTAAACTGCACCTGTTTTGCCACTGGCAGCCAGTGAAGCTGACGAATGGCAGTGGAGGTGGAACAGCGGTGAGGCAGGCCTAGAAGAGTTCTGGCGGCCACATTTTGGACTCTCTGCAGTCTCGCAATCTCTGTCTTGTTGGCCCCCAAATATAGCGAGCTGGCATAGTCCAATCTCGACAGCACGGATGCCTGGACAATCATCTGTCGGATGGATGCGTCAAAGAACCCCAGCAGGGGTTTAAGCCCGCGCAGAATGCCAAAACATGACGCCCGTACCTTCTTAGTCTAGGTTTGAAAACTCAAGGCCGAGTCCACCCAGACCCCAAGGTTCTTCACCACCTGTTTAGGGGTGGGTGCGGGCCCATGGTGGAGGGCCACCACTGTTAACTCCACAGCTCCCGGTCTTCCCAACCAGCAGAACCTCAGACTTGCTGGCATTGAGCTGGAGACAGTTGGCCATCATCCACCCTGCGACGTCCACTAGACCACTCAGGAATCTTGCAGCGTCATTCAGACAGTCATTGGAGAGGGCGACAGCAAGTTGTGTGTCATCGGCGTATGACACTATAGTCAGCCCTCTCCTCTTGGCTGCCTCAGCTAGGGGCTGAACATACAGGTTGAAAAGCGTTTGACTCAACGCCGAGCCCTGTGGCACTCCTTGTTTGATAGAATGGGGTCTGGAGGCGAAGGGAGGGGCTGACACCAGAAAGGACCTCTCCGAAAGAAAGGAGATAAACCAATCCAGGGTGCAACCCATTATGCCAGCCTCCTTCAACCTCTGTATCAAAATCTGGTGAGAGACCGTATCAAATGAGGCACTAAGATCTAATAGGATTAGTGCCAAAGTACGTCCCTCATCCAGTGCTGCTCTTAGTTGTTCGATCGCAGCTAGGAGGGCAGACTCTGTGCTCAGACCCGGACGAAGCCCACACTGGGAGGAGTCCAGTATGTTATTTTCCTCCAAGTAACCTGACAAGATAGAGTCGACATAGGCTTCAGAGAAATTAGTGGACCAAGGAAGTAGGGGGATAGGGTGAAAGTGCTCTGGTTTTGTTGGATCAAGGGTGGGCTTCTTTAATAGTGGCATCTCCCTGGCCTGCTTCTATGACCTAGGAACCTTGGCCATTGACAAGGACATGTTAATCACCTTGCTCAAAGGTGTTAACAGCACAGGGAGAAGTCTTATCAACTGGTCAGGCTTCATAGGGTCAGCCGGGGAGCCAGATTTAATCTTACAGCAGAGTGCACGTAGCACATCCTCGGAGATTGGCGGAAAGGTAGTCAGTGTATGAGCGATAGGGGTTGCATTAGATGTAGAGTGTAAATGTAACAATTACTCAAGAGGGGTGTGGCTGGGGATTTGCATGCTAACAGCCTTTACTTCATTGGTGAACTACACATTAGTATAACCTGGTTCGCTTTCAGGTTTACATAATATTATCCTATTCCACTGGTTCAATCAATCAATCAATCAAGAGTATTTATAAAGTGCGCTACTCACCCGCTAGGGTCTCAAGGCGCTGGGGGGGGGGGCTGCTACCACTCGAAAAGCCAGGTCTTGAGTTGCTTCCTGAAGGAGAGATGGTCCTGGGTGAGTCGTAGGTGGATGGGGAGGGTGTTCCAGGTCTAGGTCTGCCAGGTAGGAGAAGGATCTACCTCCGGTGGTGGTTCTGCGGATCCGTGGGACGGTGGCGAGTGCGAGGCTGGCGGAGCGGAACTGGCGGGTTGGCGTGTAGAACGTGAGGCGGTTATTGAGGTATTCGGGGCCCAAGTCGTGGAGAGCCTTGTGTGCGTGGGTGAGGAGTCTGAACGTGATCCTTTTGCTGACGGGGAGCCAGTGCAGGTTCCTCAGGTGGGCGGAGATGTGGCTGTGTTGGGGGATGTCCAAGACGAGTCGTGCTGAGGCGTTCCGGATGCGCTGGAGTCTTTTCTGTAGTTTGGCGGTGGTCCCATCATAGAGGGCGTTCCCGTAGTCCAGACGGCAGGTGAACGAGGGCCTGGGTGACCGTTTTCCTGGTTCCAGTGGGGATCCAGCGGAAGATCTTACGGAGCATGCGGAGTGTGTTGAAGCAGGAAGAGGTAACAGCGTTAACTTGCCTGGCCAGGCGCACATGGTGGTGGTGGGGGATGTAGGTTCGGTGGTGGGGTACGTGTCCTGAGCGCCGAAGCTGTCGTGTATGTCGACGATCTTACCATGAAAAAAGGTGGCCAGAGAGTTGCAGAAGTCTTGAGAAGGCGTGATGTCGTTGTCGCTGGCATTGGGGTTGGAGAGCTCTTTCACGAAGTTGAAGAGTTCCTTGCTGTTGTGGGTGTTGTTGTCCAGTCGTTCTCTGAAGGATGACCTTTTGGTGGTGCGGATCAGCTGGTGGTGTTTGCGGGTGGCGTTCTTGAGGGCTGTCATGTTATCCGTTGACATGTTGTGGGGCCAGGCTTTCTCAAGGTCACGGCAGGATTTCTTGGAGTCTTTGAGATCGTTGGTGAACCACGCGGCTTTCTTGCTGTTGAGGTTGCTGGGAGGGTTTTTCAGTGGAGCAAGGGTGTCGGCGCAGTCGGTGATCCACTGTGTGAGGTTGCGGGCTCCTTCGTTGGAGTCCGTGGTGTCGGTGGGAGGGTTTAGGCGCAAGGAGGTGGTGAGTTGGTTGGTGGTGATCTTGCTCCAGCATCTTTGGGGGGTTTGTTGAGGGCGGTGGTGGGTCGTTGTTTTCCTGAAGTTGAAGTAAACGCAGCTGTGGTCGGTCCAGTGGAGCTCGTTGGTGTGGCTGAAGGAGATATGGTTGCTGGAGGAGAAGACAGGGTCGAGCGTGTGGCCGGCGTAATGGGTGGGGGTGTTGACCAGTTGCTTGAATCTGAGGTTGGCGAGGTTGTCTAGTAGGGCGGTGGTGTTGTTGTCCTGGTCGTTCTCTGGGTGGAAGTTGAGGTCTCCTAGGAGGATGTAGTCGTGGGAGGCGAGGGCGAGTGGGCTGATGAAGTCTGCGATGGCCTCGCTGAAGTGTGAGCGTGGTCCTGGGGGTCTGTAGATGAGGGTTCCTCTGACGGTGGTCCTGGGGTCGGTGTGAATCTGGAAGTGCAGGTGCTCTGCGGTGGCGAGGGTGTCGTCGGTGTTGGTCGTGATGCGGATAGTGTTTCTGTGGGCGATGGCGATGCCTCCTCCGGTCTGGTGACGCGGTCCCTCCGGATGATCTTGTAGCCCTCCGGGATGGCAATGGCGATGTCGGGGACTGAGGAGGCATTCATCCAGGTTTCCGTGAAGAAGGCGACGTCTGGTGCCGTTTTGTCCAGGAGGTCCCATAGTTCGACAGCGTGCCAGTGGATGGAGCGGGTGTTGAGCAGGATGCACTTGAGGTGGTTGTTGTTGGCGGCTGTTTTGGCTGGCGCGCAGTGCAGGACCGAGTGCAGGTGAAGTAGCAAGCGTAGCAGGTGAAGGCTCCCTGGGTGCGTTTTGGGGTGGCTTGGTAGCAGGCTGGATGTCGGCCGGTGTTGAGTGCTTGGAGGGTGGCGGTGTCGTAGCTCAGTCGGGTAGGCTGGCTCTGGCGGGGTCCAGGGGTTCTGACGCTGGGCGCGGTCCAGGCGTGGACGGGCGTAGACGGGCTTGTCTTTGGCACGCCTTCGGCGCGCCCGCTGCGCATACTCGCGGTCCTCGCCATTTATGGCGAAGTGGGAGGGAGGAGCAGCTGGGAGGCGGGAGCGGGAGACAGGAGAGGGGGCGGGCCGCAGGAGAGCAGCGGCGGGGACCAGAGGGGGTAAAGAGCGGGAAAGCGGAGCGGGGGAGAGCGAGGGCAATCCTGGGCAAGCCTGGCGATCGGGGCAAGCCTACGCAAGCCTGGAGAGCGAGGGCAAGCCTGGAGAGCAGGGGCCCTAACGAGAGGCGGCAGCAAGAGGGCCAAGCAGGCAGCGGCAGCAGAATCCGGGCACATGGGGGCCGTGCGGTAGTGGAGTGACCGGGTCAAGGGTTGAAAATAATTCTCTAAATCTTGGAAATCTAGAAGACTAGTTTTACAGATCGAGTGACAGCATTTCTATTTTTCCAAGGCATAGGACTTGTGAAAATCTCTCGATGCTGTGTTACAAGCAAGCAAGTATCTGGTGCTCATCTAAACCTCATGTAAACAAACTAAAGTGTTACCGAGATTCTCAAATGGGCACTCAGAGGTATCTTCCTGATTGTTATGTGGTTTCTCTCTCTGAGTTTATTAAGTAAAAGCCAATTGTTTGTCTTTGCAGTTTTCTGAAATAAGGCATGTGCACACTTTGCTGCTAATACATATCTACGGTTACAAGGTTGTCAAGCACATGCCTTAAACAGGAGTGCGATTCCTTATTTTTTAGTTGTGTTTTCTTTTTTCAAAGTAACAATGCATAGGCAAGGAATATTATGTAGTTAATCTGAAAACATGCAATACTCTTATTGTAATGTAAAGATGTAGGGTTGTGGTAATATGTATTGTGTTATGTTTTTCTACTAGAAACACTGTAGGCTGTTAAATAGGCTAACTTAGCTTATTAGGGGACCTCTATAATACTTCAAGAAGCAAGTGGTGTCTTTGTTCAGTTCGTATAGTAACACTCTCTTTTATAGAACCTATGTAGTAATTACTGTGAAGCTATTAAGTTCTTGACTTAACAAACACATTATTTTCCCCATTTGATGTTGCTTGGTTTCTCGGGTACATTTGCCTTGCAATGTGGTATGAATTCTGAGAAGGACTGATGTCAATGTTAGCAGAACAATATTCTATACTCTTTTGTCTTGAAACTTGCATGACTAATAATAAGATACAGCAGATCTCAAAGACTTTTACAAAGTTCAGTAGTCCACTCCCAAATGCCCAGCTGTATATATTTACCTCAAAATGATAATTATTTTTGTAGTACTGAAATGGAAAACAATAGGAAAATTGTAGATGTGAAACATACTTGTTTAAGAGGTGGATAATTCACTTATCTGTTACTGTGTGGATCAATAAGAATAGTGCTGCTCCAGGTTTTTAAAAGGCACTCCCTCTGGATCATATTGTCTGCTGCTGAGAAGAAAGTAGCGGGAGCAACCTGAATCTTTGGCACAGTGGCAATGCACCTTCATCAGATCACCTTGGCAGGTTGGTACCAGTCCCCCATCAGTTCACAGAGCAAAAGTTGGCAGACCCAGCTTTCAAGAAACTTAAAGAGGAATACACTGTGACACCAGCAAAGGGTGTGACCTTGGGGGCCAGCACTTAGAGGTCAAGATTCACTCCAGCAGAGGCCAGTAGCAGGGTCCTGGGCAGGTCCAATTGGAACTGGTCAGCAAGGAATGCAGAAAAAGGCCTCTTGTAGCTTGATGTGTCCCTGTATCCCAAACAAGAGGTCAGCAAAATGACCCTTGGAGTCACTTCTCGGGTCCTAGGTTCAAGGAATGCACGTCCAGTCTACCTTCGGGTTATTCAGACAGAAGGGCAGTCCTTTTTCTGATTCCCCACAAGTCCAGTAATGTTCTGTGGAGGGTACTAGGGTTTCCACATTTATGGCCAGTGCTAGACTGTGGGTGGGGAATCTTCGTGCCCCTCTCCAACCCAATGGGATAAAAGAACCCGGGGGCGGTGGTGCTACCCACTTTTGCAGCACTGCCAG
The DNA here is from genome assembly GCF_964263255.1 of Lissotriton vulgaris. Classification (NCBI taxonomy): domain Eukaryota; kingdom Metazoa; phylum Chordata; class Amphibia; order Caudata; family Salamandridae; genus Lissotriton; species Lissotriton vulgaris. Next base: position 1,174,917,680 of record NC_141696.1, read on the forward strand.
TGTGTTTTACTGTAAGCTATCCCACAGTGCTTCTCTCTACCTAAATACAACACAGCGGAAGCATTCTTCTCCTGGTCAGAGCTCCCCATGCCCACCCAGACTTGTGACTATGGTAATGGATTAAACCTCCCTTGTGGTCACTCCAAACCAGTCTGGGGCAGCTACCCCTCTCACTGGGTTTGGAGCCCAAGACAAAGGGAAACAGGCCTAGATGTGAGCTACATCTGCAAGTGACATGTTAGGCCCCCTTTGAAGAGTAGGAAGGGGCTTGGCATTGCCGTCCAGGCCATCCTGCTGAAGATGGAAAACACCTCTCCACACTCAAACCTTTTCTCCACAGTCTAGGAGCAATCCACATCTCACTGCAGAAGAGCCATTCAACAATTAGGTGACACTGGACACTTCAGAAAGGTCTTTTTGGCTAGGGTAGATATATGACAACTTTTTCTAAAAGTGTAATTTCTACAATAGCAATATAACATCTGGTGATTCTTAAGTTGGATTTTAAATTACCATGAAAACGAGCCTTGAATGAATTTTCTAGCTGCTCCCAAACCGAAATTAAGCATTATAAGTTGTTATATTGTAAGTCCATGTTCCTCTATGTGCGAGATAGCCTTGCTACCGTGAAAAGCTACTTTGGGGGTCTTTTACTGCTGTCACATTTAAAACCTTAAATAGAAATTTCCTACTTTTTAAATACCAAGCACATTGTCCTTTAGGCATTTAGGGCCTAACTTAGGGGTGACTTATAAATATCAAAAAGGAGGATTTAGGCCTGGCAAAAAGTTTATTTTGCCAGGTCGAAATGTCTGTTCATCAAAAGAAGGCAACAATCTGGGGTAATGCAACACAAAATATGGACATTTCCAACAGTGATGAAAAATTGGTTGTAACACCTAGCCTAATTCCAACCCCACATGTAATCCTAACTCTACTTATTGTCAAACTATTGTTAGTTCTTATTTCCTTTAAGATTAGCCTTACTGACATTTTTTAGGAACATTTGTACAGTGTCAAATTTTGCAGATCTGCGGTCCGCGAATTCGTGCGAAACCGCAAAACAATCCGCGAATTCGCTGATTTTCCTGCGAAGTCGCGGATTTTTTGCGATTTGCACTCTACTCAACTGGAGTACTTTCTACTGGATAATCAGTAAGTGCTACCTCGTTGGGTAAATGTATAGTGCTTTTCCTACACTGCAGCTGCGTAAAGGGCCAGAAGATTTGTCTCCACTGACCATGTGTGCCTGTAACTTTGCCACCGCACCAAAACACGCTGAGGTCCCTTGAGTGAGCTGTCCATCATAGTTGGGAAAGGGCGGGAAGACGTTTGATACCGCTTGTGTGTGGTGCGGGGCCAAACGAGCGAGGCTTCTATGCGTGTCAATATGCCTCTTGTGTATACAGGGTCAGAGAGCGAGCAGGGCAGCAGGTGAGGAGAAAGCAGCCTCCTGATCACAGGAACTACACGGGGTTTGCGCTCGAGAAACTCAGGGATTGAAAGACCTCCCTCGAGTATTACAGCTAATTTTCGACTGCAGATATGGGGTTAAAGCTCACTTGCCCAGCCTCGACCGTGCTCACTAATGTTTTGGGCTGATTAAAACGTTACTGAATTTGAGCTTCAACTCGGGCACCTGCTATATCTGTAAGTGCTTCCTGTTGAGGTTTAATTTTTGTGACAGGAGCCTCATGCCAGAATGAATCCTGCCCTGCATAGTTATCCACAAAGATGCCATCATTTTGTGCAATACCTCTACTCAACTGGAGTACTTTTAATTGCTAATCCAGTAAGTGCTACCTCGTGGGGTAAATGTAAAGTGCTTTTCCTACACTGCAGCTGCGTAAAGGGCCAGAAGATTTGTCTCCACTGACCATGTGTGCCTGTAACTTTGCCACCGCGCCAAAAGGCGCCAAGGTTCCTTGAGTGAGCTGTCCATCATAGTTGGGAAAGGGCGGGGAGAAGTTTGGTACCGCTTGTGTGTGGTGCGGGGCCAAACGAGCGGGGCTTCTATGCGTGTCAACATGCCTCTTGTGTATAAAGGGTCAGAGAGCGAGCAGGGCAGCAGGTGAGGAGAAAGCAGCCTCTTGGTCACAGGAACTACACAGGGGTTGCGCTCGAGAAACTCAGGGATTCAAAGACCTCCCTCGAGTATTACAGCTAATTTTCGACAGCAGATATGGGGTTAAAGCACACTTGCCCAGCCTCAACCGTGCTCACTAATGTTTTGGGTTGATTAAAACGTTACTGAATTTGAGCTTCAACTCTGGCACCTGCTTTATTTATATCTGTAAGTGCTTCCTGTTGAGGTTTAATTTTTGGCCCACAGGAAGCACTTTCAGAGTTAAAGCAGGTGCCAGAGTTGAAGCTAACTTTGTAACCATTTTAGAATGGCGCTAGTAAGCTGCCAGAGTTGAAGTTGCAACTTGCAAGTAAGCAACTTCAACTCTGGCAGCTTGCCGGTGCCATTCTAAAATGGTTACAAAGTTAGCTTCAACTCGAGCACCTGCCTTAACTGTACGTGCTTCCTGTGGGCCCAAAAGAAAATCCGCCCGCAAGCGGATTTGCGGATTTTTTGGCAATTTCGCGAGATTTGCGGATCGCGAAATTGCTGAAATTCCGCGAGCGGAACGGATTTTTGGCCCACAGTTACTTAATGCCTTTTTCAAGGCTGTGAAATGCTTGATTATTGATGTTTATCACATACTGGGCTCTCTTTTGGAGGTGTTGGGGAGAATAAAGAGTTGCTTGTGCGCGAATCAAAATACTAGTCAGTAAGCATCAAAGCTATTAGTTTGTACTTGTAGTACTGCAAAGGGCCAGATGTAGGTGGCCCAATACCGGTCGGTAACGGCCGAAATTACCGAATTTCGGCCGTTACTGACCGGTATTGGGCATTTGGGATGTAGGTAGCCTAAATTGCAAATTAGGTAATTTACCGATTCGATATTTTAAGGAATTGGTGAATTACTGATTCCTTCAAATACCGACTCGCTAAATTACCGAATTTGCAATGTAGGGAGTACTCAAATGAGTGCTTTTCCCATTTTAGGATTCGTTATTTACCACCATCTATAAGTTGGTGGTAAATAAGGAATACCTTTGAAAATGCAAATCTGTGCATTTTCAACTGTGCCATGTGGCAGACATACATGCCCTTAGGGCATGTATGTGTGCCACATCTGCACACAAGCACGATTCAGGGGTGCAACAGGGTGTCAAAGTGACACCCTGGCACCCTTGAATGTTTCCCTCATTTTACCGAATCGGTATTTACCGAGTCGGTAATTGCCATTCATTCCTATGGGCCTATTACCGAATCTTACCAATTTGGTAATTTTTCCTGAAAATGTATCTACATCCCATTTACCTATTCTTAAATACCGAATCAGTAAAATTTGGTATTTAAGAATAGGTAAATTGGGATTACCTACATCTGGCCCAAAGTGATTAATGCTTTCTAGGAATGAAGGTAATTATCAGTAATCTCTTTTCTGAAAGGCATTAAATTCCAGAGTTGGTTGTCTGGACAGAGAAGTAGATTTCATTGTGTGGACTCTCTCTGAATGAAGGTGCCATCAATAATGGGGGAAGCCTTGGGTGAAGAGAAATTATTTTGTGATCTGAGTGTAGTTTTTGGTGTAAGAATAGTAGTTCCACTCCATGTACTGCTCTGTGAGTTGTGCTCAATACTTTGAACATGATCTTTCACACTACTGGGAGGTAGTGTAGGAGGAAAACAGGTGTGATGTAGCCTGCATAGGTAGGATAAGGAGTTGTATTGCTATGGCTTTCAGATTTCTTTCTAGCTTCCTCAGCTGTAATAGGGAGTGTTACTAGATAGAGTCCATTAGCAGACTGAAAGGGCAGTAGTACAAGAGCGACCGCAGTCTGGATCTTTTGCTAGAACCTAAGGTATGGGGAAAAACTTCAAAGACATTTAATCATGTAGAAGCTTGATTTGGCAACTTGATTGACTTGTGGTTAAAGGAATAATTTAGAGCACATGGTCATCCCTAAATTACTAATTTCAGAAGAGTACAATGGTTGGGTCAGCTCCTGAAGCCAAATGGTGATGGTTTTTCCATTTGCCATATACAAGAATCTTTTCGCGTGTTGCCTTTAAAATGGTTAGCAAACATCCACAGTCAGTGGCCTGAAAACATTTCCCCATGGTACATGAATGAAGATGGGCTAAAATATCTTTAAAATTACTGAAGTGTCATCTGCATAAATATAGCAGTAAAAATTGAAGGCGCATAGGAGCTCTGGTAGTGGTCTTAGGTAGATATTGAGCAGGAAGGGGGCAATGGCAGATCGTTGTAGTTCACCAGCTGATAAAGTGGGAAAAAATAAGGGAAGCATCTTGACAGCAAGAGTACATGCAATCTCTTTCAGGATAGTTCCTCGAATATCAAGGACATGTAGTCTTTTAAGGAGGGAAGGTCGGCAAGCAAGGTCAAAGGCGGACGAGAAATCAAGTAGATCCTCCATTCCCTATATTTTGTGGTCATTTTGATATCATCCCATGTTGTAGTAAGAGATCCCTTAGTGCCACAAACAGAACAGAATCATTTTGATAAGCAATTGTGATGATTTGAACCGCAAAACAATACACAAAATACAGAAACAAACATTCCTTAAACAAATACAAAAATGATTGACTATTTAATTTAATCCACACAAAAAATCTAAATTTTAATGAGAAGTTTGTCACTTTTATATACTCAATTGAGGTCTCACATCTTCCATACTATATTCTGTTTGATGCCCATGCAATGCTGCTACAAATCACTCGGAGAATACCAATTTTTTTATAACTTTATTTATCATTTTGACAGTACACGAAAAACATAGGATACATTGATATGCAGTTACATCATTTCACCAATCCTCCATCATTATTTATTTAACACATATGTAAATCATTGTGCCGCTATTGTAGCTTTTATCAAATACACTTTGCATAAGTTGTTCCCTCCTTTACCTCCTGTATGCCTTATTTCTAGCCGTTAGCCCTAGCTCATTCCTTTGGCACTATCTCCTTGTATAATTCCTGTAATTATACCACATTATTTATGAACTTCATTCTAGAAGCTGTCTCCCCTGGCTAGGTCATGTGTCTCCTTCCTCCTGCTGTCGAAGGTTTTCTCGTAAAGGCTGCCATACGTCCTTTGGGCGACATGTGGGTGGTTGTAGCTCAGCATGTAGCTCACTCATAATGTTGCAATATGACATGCTCCTGAGCCACCCTTTAATTGTTGGTTTCTGTCTGCTACCCCAGCGTATAGCTATTTTGCGCTTCGCTAGAATCAGTGCCACTGCTGTGAATCTGCAATTACTTTTGGGCAGCGTGTCCACATAACCCATCAGCGCCAATTACTGGGAGGGGGTCAGTTGTAGCCCAGTCATCTGCTGCATTATGCTAAATTCGTCTTGCCAATAGGTGTTTATTATATTACATGTCCAGGTCATGTGTATGTAAGAGGCTGCTAACGCATTGCACTTAGGTCATCTGCTGTGGTGTAACGTAAGCCCGTCTAAGTATCTTGAAATGAATAAGCTTGTGTATATGATTACAGCATCCTTCCCATATCTTGTCGGTGAGTGGCTGCCCTATGTCAGTCGACCAGGCGTCCCTAACTTTGGTAATATACAATATAGAGCACAGAAAAATTGTTTAGGAGACTGCCTCTATTGTCAGTTAATTTTAATTTCAAAACAATTGAATAGAAAAATACAACTATGTCCACGGTCTTATATGGTCCAAAAGTTAAACAATCCAATTGAAATATTGTCCATTTATACAAATTTCAATAAAGCTTCAAATATCATTGAAATGTTGTAGTCACATTGGTGCAGATAGCTTACACACGTTTCGTTGTGTATACGACATCTTCAAGGCTTGAACGCGGTCTCAAGTGGGCATATAAGTAGAGTACTAATTCTTCTTAACATTTTGTGGAAGAGAAAAGAAAATCTTTGGAAAGGATTGCACTGTCAAGCGTCCAAGGAAAAAATAGTGCTTTATGACACTTGGGAGGAATGTGTCTCGTAAGGTCTACGAGACCAAAGATAAGTATCTAGAAGGCACACTGCGTGTCAATAGTTGTCTGTGTATTCTTAGGGCCCGTCTGTAGCACACTAAGGAACGGAAACAGTCTTAAAACAATTAGAATCAGAGAGACTGTAGACGAATCCGTAAAGAACCCCGATGTATAGTAGCATCAGTGGTCTATGAATGCCCCAAATGAGAGGCACCCCATTCGGTAAGTATGGTCCCGCACGGTAGAACGAAATCCTCCTAACTTTAGTGTCATGCTGTGGCATCAAGGTGAGACTGTGGCATCAAGGTGAGACATGCCTTGTATAGACAAGAAGCAACATGCTCCCCGCTATCTTTAATGACTGATGTAAGCGGCTCAAACTCTTCAGGCTCAGTAGGGTAGGGTTGGGTTTACATTCCTAAGTGTGTTTTGTTTACGGGCCAGTACAAACTGATCCATTTAATTTGCGGGTTTCTAACGCGCTAGAATCGACTCCTGAAGGAGTATCTCTGCGCAATAGACCGCTGGGGAACCCGTCCTGGCTTTCCCTGTGATACTGGGTATCTCCAAGGTGAAACCAGGCATCCCCGGCGTATGTGGGGGGCCGTTGCGGAGATGAGGCAAGTTAATGCCCAGAGTTGCCAAGTGTGATCTCTGGTTAGAGTAGGCACCGAGGTGAGAATTATCGAGTCCGCTGACCCTGGTCCATGACCCTGCCGCGTCGGGAATTGAACCCTGGTCCCGGGCCGTCCTCTGCTCCCGGGTCTGCCACCTCTAACCAGTGAGCCACACCACTCCATGAAAGTGGCGGTCAAGAAGCAGGGGTCTTCTGTCCGGGAGAACACGTGCCCACCAGGGAACAAGTCGCCTAAGGTGTCTACCCCCAAGTGTCAATGAAAACACTTCGGATTTGTCCCAATTAGTGTGAAGGCTGGATAGGGCTCCGAAATCTTCTATTTCCCCTAGCAGCGGCTGGAGGTTAACCTCTGGTGTGCGAACATACAGCACCACATCATCCGTATATAAGGTCACTAGTACCGCCCCATGTTTTAACTGGAGCCCTCTGTTAGTGATCCTTCTGGCAGTAGCGTATGAGCGGGTCCATTGTAATTATAAAAAGTAATGGAGATAAAGGGCATCCCTGCATGGTGTCTCTAGTTATGAGAAAAGGTTCTGTTATCATGCCAATGAATCGAATACGGGCGGTCGGTGCAGTGTACAGTAGTTTAATCAAGTGTTCAAAGCCCTTCGGAACGCCCATCTTAGCCAATATAGCATGTAAGATGGGCCACTCCACCGAGTCGAACACCTTCACCGCATCTAAAAATGCAGCTACTGCAGGGGTAGCCAGATTTATTGCGTAAACCACAGAAAAAAAGTTCCTTAAGTTTAGAGCTGTGGATCTGCCTTATAAATCCGGTTTGCGCTGGTGCTATAATTTGCTCCATAAGTAGGGACAACCTAGTCGGCAGCATTTTTGCTTACATTTTATACTCAAAATTGAGCAAAGAGAGCGGCCGATATGAGCACACTTTTCAGGATCTTTTCCAGGTTTAGGCAACAATATCAGGACTGCCTCTTTGAACGAGGGTGGAAGTATTCCTTTCTCTAAGGCTTCTGCATAAACCTCTAGTAAGTAGGAGGCCAACAGCCTCTTATATGCTTTGTAGGAGGCACCAGAGAACCCATCAAGGCCCGGGGCCTTGGATCCAGCCCTAGCCTCAATAGCCTGTTCTATCTCATTGGTTGAGAATGGTTCACTTAAGAATTGCCTGTGCTCATTAGGGAGCCAAACCATAGCTATCTTTCTTAAGTATTCCTTAATCCCATCTGCACTAGTTGCTGCCTTTATAGTGTAAAGATCCATGTAGTATTGCAATAATGTCTGCTAAATGGCAGCCGTTCCCAAAGCCATCCCTCCGTCTGGCTCTTGCAGCTTGGTAATATAGGTCTGCTTATAATGTGGCCGGAGCAGCCGTGCAAGCATGGGAATTGGTCGCTTCAGTATATTCTGCCAATAATTCTGTCCTGTGGTTTATATAAGGTGTGTTATCTCTGGGCTGTCTTGCCATGTTCTCTCTACCTAGTTTGGCTAGTTCTTCCTCTAATCTAGCTAAACTGCGTTTCAGGTCCCTTAGCACCGCCGTCTGTGTGGACATGCATACCCCTCTGATACATGCTTTAAAGGCCTCCCATAGAGCACTCTGCGTGGAGACCGACCCCGTATTCAGTGCAAAGTAATTCACTATTGCTGTACGCAGTTCCTCTCTAAGGACCGTGTCTCTCAACGCCATGGTAGGGAACCTTCAATGCCTCTCGAACCTTCCCTCAGCCGGTACTTAACTGACAGGAGTACTGGGGAGTGGTCTGATAGGGTGCGGGGCAATTTACTACTGTTTGAACCCATGGAAGCACCGGTCGCAATAACAGCCAGTAATCTAGTCTTGTCCATGTGTAATATTGTTGTGCATAATGAGTATATTCAGTGCTCTGAGGGTTAAGGTGTCGCCATGTGTCCTTCAATTCCCAATTGTTAAAAATTTCTGTTAATACCATGTGGGACCGGGGCTTGCTTACCGGGGACTCAGCAGGACTGTCCAATCTGGGCTCCAGCAGAATATTCAAATCCCCTCCCAAGAGAATATAATCGGCTTCTAGAGTGTCTAATTGCGAGTGGAGCTGTTCATAGAAGGCTGGATCATCTGTATTTGGGGATTATATATTGGCCAGCAAGACCTTGTGCCCTGCCAGGACCCCTATTACCAGAAGAAAATGTCCTCCTGGGTCTGTAAACGTTGCAGTATGTACAAAGGACAATCGTTTGTTAACCAGTAGCACTACTCCTCGAGCGCATGTGGTATAGTTTTAAAAGAACCTGTGGGGACCCCAGGCAGATGCAAACTTATGTAGAGAAGAAGGTGATAAGTGTGTTTCTTGTTGATAAACGATGCTTGCGTATTGTTGACGCTCATATTGAAGTACTAGTCAACATTACTTTTGATTGTTAATGCCTCGTACGTTCCATGTCAGTAGGGCGACTTTCGTGCTATGGTATATTCCTACCTAATGTGCCATTGTGAATAGTAAAGCATACTATGTCTTCTCTGTAGGATGTGGGTAACGCATATGACTGTCAACTGAACTGGTGTGACTGCATATTTTAAACTTTTCTATACCTCTCCCCCCTACCCCACCCCCACCTAGTGGCTGCCCACCAGGTGCTTCCCTATGTTCCCAAGGATTAAATGTTGATTAATACAACGCTAACATGGCAAACTTTCCCATTTCAATACCATTGTGAGCCCACTGAGGTAGTGGCAACGCCACATGGGCACCCCGTGCACTAGCGCTATTCTGTAACATTAGTCCCACTACGCATTCTTCTCTGTATACTCAGGCTGGCCCCCCTCTCCACAACCCCACGCCACTTATCTTCAGTTAAGGCAATATCAACAGACAGTTCACACAGCTCCATTCTTCCAAAAGGACAAATCAACTAGCTGTGAACAGGTCTGCACTGGTGCCCGATTGGGCTCCCTTTGATGCTCCTCCTGGGGAGGTGCCACCATGTAAATCGCCTGCCCCCGCATGCTGCTTGCAGAAGATCTGGACATATTCAGGATTATTGAATATTTTCGTGTTCCCATTCACATCTACTTTTAGGGCTAGATGTAGGTAGAAAAGATTTACCGATTTTAAATTACAGAATTTTACCGATTCGGTAATTGAAAATCGGTAAATCTATGGGTCCGACATGTAGGTATTCCAGATGTGCTGGAATACCGAATCGGATGAATTCAGTATTTACCGATTCGGTAAATACCGAATCGGTAATGCCCATTCATCTCTATGGGCTTTGAAGCCCATAGGAATGAATGGGCATTACCGATTCGGTATTTACCGAATCGGTAAATACCGATTTACACAAGAGTGCAGGGGGTGTCACTTTGACACCCTCTGTCATCACCAAAACAGGCACGGGTGCCATGTGGCAGGCATGCCTGCCCTAAGGGCAGGTCTGCCTGTCACATGGCATAGGTGTGCATGCACACATGTGCATGCACACCGGAATCGGTATTTCACCATCAAATTGGATTTGATGGTAAAATACCGATTCGTTAAGGCTCCTGGGACTCTGAAGAGTCCCACCTACATATGGGTGGCTCCGAATCGGTAAATTTACCGATTTCTTATTTTACTGAATCGGTAAAATTTCCGAATCGGTAATTTTACCGATTCGGTAAAATAATACCCCCTACATACCATTCGCCTATTTACCGATCTGTAACGGCCGAAAATACCGATTTTTGGCCGTTACCGACCGACCTACATCGGGCCCTTAAAGTCTTGCAGGACATAGCATCCCACAGCGAAGGCCTAGCTTCTGCACTGCAGCCTTCGCTCCTGGAAACTTGCTCCTGCAAACTTGCGCCTGGCGTCCTGCACCAATGCAGTGACGTCCGGATATATGGAGACATTTGATCCCTGCCAGAACAGAGTTTCAGATTCTCTGGCGAGGCGTAGCGCCATGTCTCTGTCTTTGAAGTTTAGCAGTCTTGCCAATATAGGTCTTGGTGGGCACCCAAGACTTGGCCTGGGCCCCAATGTTCTGTGCGCTTGTTCAACTACAAATGTGCTTGTAAATTGTTCAGACCCGAACAAGTCGGTCAGCAGGCCCTCAACAAACTGGTGTAACCTCCCTGTGTTGGTGGATTCAGGAATTCCCATGATGAACACGTTATTGCGGCGGCTCCTGGCTTCCAAATCCTCGTTCTTGACTGCGACTGTCTTCATTATACGGTCAAGGTGCTCCACGCGCTTAGTAGTTTGGGCTGCTCCATCTTCCAGATCCGATATACGCCCTTCCGTTGTGTCCAGGCGGGTTTTGTGGTGATCAATCCACTCACCCAGCCCGTCAAACTGTCTGTCTAGGGCGTCAAGCCTTTTGTTTAGGGCCTTAAATCCTGAACACAGTTCCAGCAGGAGCACAGTGGTATCTGGGGAAGCAGTTCCTCCCATCACGCCAACGGACATTTTGCCTCCCATACCTGTAGTTTGTCGCCCTCTGGTGCCTTGGACGCTTCGAACTGCAGTAGCCACTGCTTAGGGTCCTTGCTCACTATTCACTGTGGTCTCAATCTTCACCCTCAGGTAAGTGACGATGCGCGGGCTCCGTGGTTGTCCCCCACTGTAGTGTAGCTCTACCCAATTGTTACAATGTTGGCAAATCTTTGGTTGAGGTAGCGTTGGTGTTTATCACTGAAGATGACGTGGGAAATGTAAAGTATAAAGATAGTTGTTGTGAGTTGCAGTTCTTTGTAGCCTCTATTCAGTCTCACCAGCTGTGTCTCGCTCTCCCAGATGATTGTGCATCCGTCTCCGCCCTCTCCTCTCCACAGCAAAGGCTGTGGATCCCCCATTCCGCCCCTCTTTCGGAGGTTCTTTTGTTCCTCCTTTCTTTGGCCCAGCAGGGCTCTGCTCTGGGCACTCTAGAGGGCTACCTCTGAGCCATTTCAGCTTTTCTTAGGCTTCCTGATCAGCCTTCTCTTTTCAAGCCCCCTGTTGTAAATTGCTTCCTTAAAGGCTTTACTCATCTTTTTCCTCCTGTTCCCTTCGTAATGCCCCAGTGGGACTTGAACTTGGTTCTTACATATCTTATGTGAGCTCCCTTTGAGCCGCTACATAACTGTCCTCTCAGGCTTCTGACCTTAAAAACTGCCTTTCTGTTGGCCATCACCTCTGCCCGCAGGGTGAGTGAGCTCCAAGCACTTTCTTCCAAGCCTCCTTTTCTGACTGGTCATCCGGAAAAAGTTGTCCTTCGGACTCATCCTTCCTTCCCAAAGTGGTTACTCCTTTCCATATTGGACAGACCATCACTTTGCCCACCTTCTTTCCCCCTCGGCATCCTTCCAAAGAAGAAGTGAGGCTCCACCATCTGGATCCAAAGCGTGCGCTTTCCTTTTACTTGGATCGCACAAAACAATTCCGGGTGCATGACTAGCTCTTTGTTGGCTATGTGGGCACCAAAAAAGGTCAGGCCGTGCACAAACTGACCATTTCTAGATGGGTCTTTTTGTGCATTAAAGCTTGTTATTCTTTGGCAAAGAAGGAGCCTCCAGTGGGATTGAGCACCCATTCCACCAGGGCGATGGCAGCTACCACGGGAAACATCCTTTACATTGCAGATGTTTCAACGCAGTGCTGTCACGACGCGTCCTTTACAACGCAAGTCGTAACCACGACTTGCGCTGGAGGACGCTACAGGATTAAGAATAGTATATTTACTATTCCAACACCTTCCCTAGTGTCCACGGGGACTGGTGTTAGAATAGTAAATTATACTTTTCTCGATCCGCGCCCCCAACGCAAGTCGTTGTCACGACTTGCGTTGTAAAAGACGCGTTGTAACAGCACGCGTTGTGACGGTACCCGTCGTAACGTAATACATCCAGCTACCACTGCTTTGTAACGTGGAGTCCCACTTAATGACATCTGTCTGTGGTTCCGTAGATTCTGAACCTGTTCAATAAAGGTCATCGGATATAGACGATTTTGGTGTCAGCGGACCGCAAAGGACGAGTGCGGTATGTACGAGTGTTTTTGTAATAATCGATCAATGAGAACACTACGTATTCATAGATTTCGTCTGAATCCTCGGGTTCCATTTTGTGTACGGCAGCCATTTTGTGTGGTTGCCCTCACATAGGCCGATGACTGCGGCCGAACAAGTCTTTGGGACACGTACACCTTTAGCTGACTTCTGAGTGACCTGAACGAACTGACTCCCTTGCCCGAGGCTGACCTCGTTGAGCCAGTTCCTTGTTAAGCAGCTGGTCAGATAGAGATCAAAGAGCAGGACATTGCTGAGTTTATGGTACATGCACACACCCTTCTATCTTGCTTGTCATCTGCTTGTGTTCCTTCCTTTATGGCTTAATTACTGATATGGGTTGAGGTCTTTATGATGGGTCCGTCTGGCCTGTTCGAGCAGGAATGTTGAATTTTGCTTGGTCATTTCTGGTGGGCTGGACAACAGAAAGTGGGATTGTCGTCATGCGATATGTTTGAAATGTCACCCTCCAATTGGTCAGTTTGTATGTAACCGTTGCTAGCCAGGAATGTGATTTTTAGCATAAAAGACCATGCTCCGCTCTATGAATTTGTGCAGTCTCTAGCGAACCACCGTGTTGTGCTTCGTAGACCTCTGTTCCTGGTTGCAGCCAATAAATTTGGTCTTTGACGTCATCAAGAAGTGTCCCGTGTCTCTGTTTGCCAAGGCAGGGGAACTCGAAGACATCGGGCATTTTCCCTGGCACCGCCCGGTTCTTCAGTTGGGGCCCAACGTGGGGCGACTTCAGCGGTACCGGTCCAAGCCTGAAGATCGTGAGGAGCTTCGTGTGAAAATTCTGGAGGAAGGCCTGCCACTTCATCGACCCCTGTATGTCGTCGTGGTCCGAAAGTCTTTGCTGCGAGGTTCCCCGTTTTCCGACGGCTACGAAGGACTGCTGCCCTGACTGTCGCCCTGTCTTGGAGCCATTAGATGATTTGTAGAGCGAGACGATTGACGGGTCTTCTGGTGACGCCATCGACATTTCAGTTAAGTATGAGTGGAGCGTCTCCCAGTCTTTAGTTTTGTTTTGGTATCCTTTCGGGATTCTTTGATTTGGTACCTGCAGGCCCCAAAGCCGAGGGACTCGTGTATTCACGAGACTATCGTTTTTGATATTCCCTTGAAGTTTGAAGCTAGACTAGTGAGCGAAGATGCCTGGTCTTAGCAGACTTGGAAAGATATTTTGTTGTGGTTGTAATAGGGATTCCCGATTGGAGGATTCGTGTCCGGTTCCTCCGATTGGAACTCCGACTTATGAACTCTATATAAAAAATGGAGTGGGTCCTATCACGTATAATGAAGTATGGATCAAATATACCAGGAAAGACGGCGTCCTACAGTGGCCCCGTTATGGTAGCTTTGAAACAGAGATTTTAGATAATCTCGAAGTTAAACTGTTCAAGAAGAAAGCCCGGCCGGCGATGTTTGACTCTTTCCGCTTATGGCGAAAGGAAGCCAAACAGAATGAAATTAAGTTAGCGAAACAAAATAAACGAGAACGTGGTATGTCAATGGTGCAAGCTGCTATACAGTTTAGGGATAATGAAGAAGAACAAGAAAGCGAACAGATAATTAGGCAACGTAAGTTAGCGGTGGAAAAGTGCTATCCAGCTTTGCCACCTCAACAGCAAGAAGAGAAGAAAGATCTTGCGAAAGATCCTTTAATGTAGCACCTATTGAGTTCGCCACCCCCTTATGTGCAGAGTGCTACAGCACCTCCACAAGCTATAGTTGTGCAACCTCCGGTTGTTTTGCCTCCTGTGGTTCCTCAACAGCCAGCTCCTCTTCCGTTGGCTCCTATTCCTTTGGCGCAGCCTTCTCAAGGGCCGCCGACTTTGCTACCTTCTTCGTCTGCTACTCCTACGCCTGTCTTGTTTACTCCCCCAGTTACTGTTCCGACTTTGGTTTCTTCTCATTCTGCTTTGTCTCCTGTTCTTTTGTCAACTTCTCCTTCTGCTCGACAGAGAATGACTGATTTTGTTGCTGGTCTCTTCTCTCCTCTTTTGGGTTCATTGGGTATGTATCCTGTTGTAGAGCGTAAGCAATTGCGTAGCCAATTGCCTGGTCCCGATGAACGGACAGTGTTAGATCACTTAGCGCGTAAACGGGTTACGTATCCTTTGCACTATGATCTCGAGTGTGTTATGGGTGTTTTTCGTCAATGGGAAGCACCGAAACAAAGATATGTTTTCGATATGATGTGTTCTTTCCTTCGCGAACAATGGGAAGATGGTGATGTAGGACAAACTCCGTCTGAGTTGTACCGTATACGTTCTGAGTTTGCGAAAGGGACTGTTGTGGGTCTTGGGATTGAGAAAGCAGTTGCGACGTTGTTGTCGTTTAGGAGTGAGTCTCCTTCTCAGCGACTGTTTGAGCCTGATTCTTTGGTTAGGAGAAAGGCGCGACAATATCCGATGCGAGAGGTTCTTCCAGTTTGAAGACCCGGTGATGCAAATGCTGTTCCAATTATTCCGCCACATTTTCAGCGAGTTTGGGTACATGTTCCATGGAAGCGTGCTGAAGTTTTAGCCCTTAAGCAGACTTTGCCTGATCCACGTAAAAATCCTGCAGGGTACTATAAGGAATTATCTCAAACTGCGGATTCATGTATTATGAATCTTGCCGATATAGACATGTTCTTTGGGAATGTTGTTCCACAGCCTATATGGGGATTGATTCGTCATACGGATCATGCACAGGAATTAGGTGATACATGGAATAATCTTAGAGCCGCAGATAATAGACAAGTAGGTGGTGCTAAACCAGAGGATGTCATTACTGATCTCCCTGGTAGGATTATTGATTATATGAAGACTTTGATGCCTGCTATGCGTGTTAATTGGGACAAGTTGTCTGCGTGTAAGCAGAAGAAAGACGAGACTGTGTCTGACTTTTTCACTAGATTCGAAGAGACGTTTACTGACCATAGTGGTCAGGACATGAGTACAGAAGGTGGTCAACGGTTGTTCGTTGACAAGTTTGTGCATAATTTGCTTCCCGACTTGTGTAATAAGTTGAAGGATTCTGATAGTGCTTGGGCTGTTTCTACGTCAGCGCAGATTTTGGCTACTGCCCAGTACTATGAGAATAGAAATAAGGATGAGATAGAGAAAGCGGATAGGAAGACTAAGGAATTGAAGACTAAAGTTCTTCTACAGCAAGCTTATCTGCCCCGTAATAATCAGCGCGATTATCAGCAACCTCAGCAATATCAGAGAAACTCACAAAGGTTCGAGTCTTCTCAACAGCGTTTTCCCGTAGGAATAGCTTTGATCAGCAAAATGGTGCGTCTGGTAGGACGGGACAGTACTATGCGGACGATTACTATGTTGAAGGTGAGAATGTGGAAGCTAATGATTGCTAGGACAGCCATAGACAAAGAGAGGGAGTTGTTTCAGTTCCAGTAGATCAGAGTGGACCTTATGTTGAAGAGATTGCATCAGGTGTGTCAGAGCCTTTTCTGTTGGATACTGGTGCTGTGAAGAGTTCTATTATGCACTCTAAACTCCCTGGCGCACCTTTGTATGGCTTAACGAATGTTTCAGTAGGTTTTTCTGGCCCCCCGGTTACGAATCCGATTTCTAGTCCGTTGTCTATTCTGTTGGACCTTGTGAATTCGAAGCACCCCTCATTCTAACGACAGGTTGTGGTGAGAACTTGTTGGGATTGGACTTGTTGAAGAGATTGTATGCGACGCTAGATTGTTCTCCTTCAGGAGTACATCTTACATTGGGTAAGAGAGTGATCTCTCCGATGTATTTATCTAAAGATCGACTTCCACCTGAATTGTCTTCTCTCCCTGATTCTCTTTGGGCTACTGGTCCTAATGATGTGGGTCTCCTAGAGATTCCGCCATATGTTGTGACGTTGAAAGCGAATGCTAGATTGCCACGTATTCCGCAATATCGAATTTCCAGTGATGGTGAAAGAGCACTTTTGGAGATCATCTATGATCTGATTGTGAAAGGTGTGATTGAGGAAACGAGAGGTAATGTGTGCAATAGTCCGGTTTTGCCTGTTCTGAAAAGAACGGATTCTTCACAGCCTCCTGTATATAGGTTTGTGATCGATCTCCGCGAGGTGAATAAGATCGTTGTTCCGAAATTTCCTGTTGTGCCTGATATCACCACTTTACTGACTTTGATCCTGGCTACAGCCACGTGGTTTTCGGTGATTGACTTGAAGAATGCTTTCTTCAGCATCCCGATTGCCGTGGAGAGTAGGGATATCTTTGGCTTCTCTTTAGGAGGACAAAGTTTCCGGTTTAAGCACGCTCCTCAAGACTATTGTGAAAATCCATCGATCTATAGTCAGGCTTTGAAAACACAACTTGATTTGCTTGTTTTACCTGATGGTGCTGCTCTTATTCAGTATGTTGACGATCTGTTAGTTGCTGCTGACAATGAAGAGATCTGTAGAGAGGCTACTTTGTCGTTGTTACGTCATTTATCTGATTTCCATCATAAGGTTTCTCTATCAAAGTTGCAATATTGTTGACAAGAAGTTACCTACTTGGGTCACCTCTTATCGAAGGAGGGAAGGAAACTGACCCCAGAAAGAATTCAAGCGATTGCAAAAATGAGTGTGCCTACGACACAGAGAGAAGTATGTGCTTTCCTAGGTATTACGTCGTACTGTAGACAGTGGATCCCTAATTTTTCATTGCTTGCGAAGCCTTTGATAGCTCTTACTGTTAAGGATACTCCAAATCCTATTCCTTGGACTGACGAATGTCATAAGAGCTTTTCAGAATTGCGCGATGTGTTGTGTTCGGCTCCTGTCTTGGGTACTCCCGACTACAGTAAGCCTTTTACATTATATGTCCACGAGAGAGAGGGATGTGCATTGTCGGTTTTGACTCAGCAATTTGGCGATAAGCAACGTCCATGTGCTTATATTTCGTCGACTTTGGATCCCGTAGCTAGAGCGTTGCCGAGTTGTTTGAGAGCTACAGCAGCAGCGGCTGTTTCGATTCGACAGTCTGCTGGTTTGGTTATGGACTATACACTAATTGTGATGGTTCCACATGCAGTGGATACCTTGTTGAATCGTACCAAGACACAGCACTTAACTAGTGCTCGGTTGTCGGGTTATGAATTGACACTGTTAGCGAGTCACATACATATAAAGAGATGCAACACTTTGAATCCAGCTACGTTGTTGCCGATTTCAGTAGAGACAGATGTTATTGAACAGCATGATTGCTTCCTTAGGACAGAGGAAGAAACAAAAGGGAGGATAGATCTTAGGGATACTCCTCTTCCAGAGTGTGATGGTACCTTATGGGTTGATGGTTCGTGCTTTAAGCTTCCGAATGGTGATACGACTGCGGCATATGCTGTTACGACTTTGCATACGATTGTTGAAGCTGCACGTATCCCACATAATTCAGTGCAAGCAGCAGAGTTGATTGCATTAACGAGAGCGTGTGTGTTGTCGAAAGGAAAGCGAGTGACTGTGTATACCGATAGCCAGTACGCGTTTGGTGTGGCTCATAGTTTTGGACGTTTGTGGAAAGAGCGTGGGTTCCTGACTTCGCATGGAACTAAGATTCAGCATGGTCAATTGGTGAATGAACTTCTTGAATCTCTTACTTTGCCGTTGCAAGTCTCGATTGTGAAATGCAGTGCGCATAAGAAAGTTACGGATGATGTTGGTCGTGGTAATGCGTTTGCAGATGAAGTCGCGAAAGAAACTGCGAGAAATGTGATGAGTCGAATGTATGTTGCGGGTCCGGCGAGATGGGTTCCGGATAGGAGTATGTGTGAAGATACGCTTGAGAGTGTGAAATCCATCCAAGCTGAAGCTACAGAGACAGAGTTGAATGAATGGAGAGAAAGCAAGGGTAAATTGGATTCGAATGGTTGTTGGATTGAGTTGTCAGAGCATCAGAGATGGTTGTTACCCGATGCGTATGTACTTCCAGTGGTTACGATGGCTCATGGATTGGCACATATCAGTGTAAAAGGGATTTGCAAGTTGTTAGCTCCAGTATGGCAGAATGCTGGTATTCCTAAGTGTGTAGAGAATCTGGTTAAGAATTGTATGGTGTGTTTGATGTACAATCCTGGTAAGGGAATTCCAACTCCAGCTGGTTATTTTGCTCCTCCAATGTATCCGTTTGAGGATTTGCAGCTAGATTTCATTCACATGGAGAGGTGCAACAACCTGAAATACGTCTTAGTGGTTGTTTGCTCTTTTTCTAGATGGGTGGAAGCCTACCCTTTGAAAGATAATACTGCCTTGTCCCCAGCAAAAGTCCTTATTAAGGAATTCTTCCCTAGGTTTGGTTTGCCGAGAATGATCTGGAGTGACAATGGGAGTGAATTTGTAGGTCAAGTGATGAAGAGAGTATGTGATGGATTAGGTATCAAGCAGAAGTTCCACGCTGCAAATCATCCCCAATCAGCTGGTTTAGTCGAGTGCTATAATGGCACTCTTAAGTTGAAATTAGCTAAGATTCAAGCGAGCTCTGGTTTACAATGGCCAGATGCTTTGCCATTAGCTCTTCTGTCCACTAGAATGACTGTGCATTCACGAATGGGTCTTAGTCCATACGAGGTAGTGTTTGGTCGCCCGGAAAATGTTTGGGGAGTGCCGCGGCCGACAAAGTTTAGTGAGATAGAACATCCTGTGTTGCTTGACTACCTGTATGAATTGACGGCTAAATTGCGTGTTTTGCATCAACAGGTTCATGATTCACTGCCACAAGCTTCTGAAGATCCAGGACACGCCATTGAACCTGGCACCTGGGTGCTGGTGAAGAATTTCCAGCGGACCAAGAACGATCAGCCCCGCTGGAACGGCCCGTATTTAGTTCTGTTGTCCACCCGTTCTGCAGTACGAGTGCACGGTACAAAGAACTGGATCCACGGCGTACATTGTAAGAGGGCTCCTCTGCCGTACGACCGGTGGGTCCAGAAAGGACTTCCTGAATCTGAAACTGAGACCGTGCCTCGTTTTCTGCCTTTCAGCGATGCCCGTTTGATTGGAACGAACACTGAGCAAGAAAGTGACGATCTTCTTCAAGAAGCTGTGCCTCCGTTGAATAGTATGAACACTGTTGAACCTGAGTTATTATTCCGTGAACAGACATTGCCTGGCAAAGAGCGTTATAATTTGCGACCGAGAGTCGCTGGACTAATAAAGCACTGAGATTCTTTCTTTTACTGATATTTTTAAGGTTAGCTCTCCTCCGAGGAACTATTTTGATTTTTGTTTTTCGAACCGCCATCCGGGTTCAGCTGTAGGGTCGCGGTGTCAAGTCTTTGGAGTGCAAGCCGAAGACGTTAGGTTGACGGTTCTGGTTGGTCTAAGGGAGTTGCTCTGGACTGACAGACGCGTTCCTTAGCACAGAACACCCTACCGCCGCGAGCTGCAATTAGAGAGGATGGAGTTTTTCGAGATGGAGAGACCTGTTGAAAGAATAAGCTTTAAGAGCAAAATATGTAAATTAATGAGCAGAAAACGTTTTTTAATATTGTGTTTGCTTATATTGCTTAGCTTAATGATATTTTTAATTGGATATGTGACATTCTCTTTTCAAGTGACGTTCATGCCCACTATGCAACCTATGCCTCCTCCTACTGTTTCTTCGCATTCTTTTCACCCTCTGCCCGAACATGAAATTGTTAGAAGATTGGAATTTGCTAATAATTCCTTTGGTCAACTCCTGTATCAACACCAGCTAGTAATGAACACGACAAATTGTTGGGTGTGTGGCCTTATGCCCCATACTACCAATAAAGGTATTCCTTACCTGGTTTTGCCTTTTAGCTACAATCGTTCTATTTGGGCATATAGAACGATGTTCATTTATGCTCATGGAGTCTATCCCCAACGTTCCGTGAAAGATAGTCCAAAGACTAGTGCTCTGGTCAAGGGTATAGTCGACATGATTAGGGGAATTAGTTCGTATGAGACTATCCCGAGAGATGAGACACAAGCATACATTGGTTGGAACGTTACTGGATACGGAGTTAGTCTGAGTGTTAACCAGCGAGCGAAGAAATCCCCTCCGATTTGGATAGTGCCCCATCAGGGTCATTATTGTCTGCAAGGTAATGGCAAGAATCCGAGAGCTCAGTTAGGGAAGAGCGTTTGCACTGAGACTTCTGTTTTTGCGTCTCAGACTTCCCCAGCGTTCCTAGTAGCTAAGGGTACCTATTTCATCTGTTACGATAAAGCGTACACATGGTTGCCCCCTGACTTTTCGGGCACATATTTTGTTTCGTTCCTGTTGCCTCCCACATTTACAGCTGCGGCAGATTACCATAAAACGAGAGTTGCTAGAGGCGTCTTCAGTAAGGAAGATACCGCAGGACAAGAATTGGGAGATTTCTTTAAGGGTTTTCTGCCGTTCTGGGGACCTATGGCTAATAGCAGGAACATTCGACAGTTGACGAGAGTGGTTGAGTCCACCATAGTCGAAACTGCCGGTGCCCTTAGTAACTTGACTGCTGAGCTCCAGTCGGATCGACTTATGACTCTTCAGAACAGAGTTGCGCTAGATGTCATACTTGCAGATAGAAGTGGGGTGTGTAAATTGATTCAATCGAGCTGCTGCGTTTTCATTCAACGCTCCGACAGTTTTCCAGGCCATTTCCAGACTACATAAGATCTCCGAATCTGTACATATAGACGAGGGAGATTGGTCGTTGATAGGATGGTTTGGGGGATTGTTATCCACGTGGGGATGGAAGATTCTGATGGTCATTGGGATGATCTTAGCTATCCTTTTCCTGTTCTGTCTTTGCGTACAGTGTGCTCCTGCTATATGTGGCCTTTGTGCTACTTCGTGTGCGAGGAGACCTGTCCAGAGAGAGTTGCTAAGTACTACGATGATGCTACAGCAACATCTTGATGATCTGATGAATATAGACCTGGATTCAGACTGACATGGGTTTGGGTTTGTTGCCTATGTAAGGGCAAAAGGAGGGACTGTGGTTCTGTGGTTCCTTAGATTCTGAACCTGTTCAATAAAGGTCGTCGGATATAGACGATTTTGGTGTCAGCGGACCGCAAATGACGAGTGCGGTATGTACGAGAGTTTTCGTAATAATCGATCAATGAGAACACTACGTATTCACAGATTTCGTCTGAACCCTCGGGTTCCATTTTGTGTACGGCAGCCATTTTGTGTGCTTGCCCTCAATTAGGCCGATGACTGCGGCCGAACGAGTCTTTGGGACACGTACACCTTTAGCTGACTTCTGAGTGACCTGAACGAACTGACTCCCTTGCCCGAGGCTGACCTCGTTGAGCCAGTTCCTTGTTAAGCAGCTGGTCAGATAGAGATCAAAGAGCAGGACATTGCTGAGTTTATGGTACATGCACACACCCTTCTATCTTGCTTGTCATCTGCTTCTGTTCCTTCCTTTATGGCTTAATTACTGATATGGGTTGAGGTCTTTATGATGGGTCCGTCCGGCCTGCTCGAGCAGGAATGTTGAATTTTGCTTGGTCATTTCTGGTGGGCTGGACAACAGAAAGTGGGATTGTCGTCATGCGATATGTTTGAAATGTCACCCTCCAATTGGTCAGTTTGTATGCAACCGATGCTAGCCAGGAATGTGATTTTTAGCATAAAAGACGATGCTCCGCTCTATGAATTTGTGCAGTCTCTAGCGAACCACCCGTGTTGTGCTTCGTAGACCTCTGTTCCTGGTTGCAGCCAATAAATTTGGTCTTTGACGTCATCAAGAAGTGTCCCGTGTCTCTGTTTGCCAAGGCAGGGGAACTCGAAGACATCGGGCATTTCCCCTGGCGCCGTTGGGTTCTAAAACCTGGTTCTTCATGTCAGGCAGCTACGTGGGCATCACTGCACACATTCACAAGACACTAATGCCTGGACAGCCAAGTCCGCAGAGAGGGCTTATTTGGCTGTTCTGTTCTCCAGGACTTCCTGGTGTGAACTTAGGGTGCAGACCCACCTCCCGGGTTGGTATTGCTGGGGTATCTATTCTAAGGTAAGGAATCTATAACTAACTGTTTCTTTCAGCTGAGCAAGTTACTTACCTTCGGTAATAATATATCTGTAAGAAACATAGGTTAGTTATAGATTCCTTACCGCCCCACCCATCCTCCCCGTTCTGCAAACTGACTTTTAGGGTTAAGGACTTCCTTTCAGGGCCCTAGTTTTGTGCAACAGTGGTCAGTGTCTTGCATGGGTCTGCGCTTCTGGCATGGAAAGTCTTGTACAGAACTGACGTCAGTGCGCGAGGGCTGCCTCTATGTAGCTACCGTGATATCATCCCGGCGACCAAGACGCCAACGACGAACGCGGAGCCGACCGACGCTATCTTTCGACGTGCAGGGGTAATGCTGACAAAAAACTTTCCAGATCCAGTCTGATGCCTGGGGGTAATTTGAAGCTATGGAATCCATAACTAACCTATGTTTCTTACAGATATATTGTTACCGAAGGTAAGTAACTTGTTCTTTATGGGGATCTGCTTTCTTACTGTTAAAAATTGGGTCTCGACTTGGCAGTTGTTTGCACCCTGTCCAAGTAGGGACCCACGATCCTAGTCAGGTAAGTGTAGTACACACTAAGTTTACCTGTGCTCATCCTAGAATAGCTCGACACAGAGCAGTCAGGCTAAACTAAAGAGCCAATGTGTAAAGTATTTGTACTCACACACACACACACACCCCCACACACAACCACACACACACACACAACCACAACCAAACCCCCAACCACAACCACACACACACAACCAACCACAACCACACACACACACACACACACACACACAACCACACACACACAACCACACACACACAACCACACACACAACCACACACAAAATCACAACCACACACACAACCACACACACACAACCACACACGCACCCACAACACCACACACAACCGCACAACCATACACAACCACACACACACACACACAAACGCACACACACAACCACACACACACACAACCACACACACAACCACACTCACAAGCACACACACACAACCACACACACAACCACACACAACACCACACACAACCACACACACACAACCACACACACACACAACCACACACACACAACCACACACACAACCACACACAACCACACACAAAACCACACACACACAACCAAACATACACACAACCACAACCATGCACACAACCACAACCATGCACACAACCACACACAACCACAACCAAACACACAACCACACACACACAACCACACACAACCACACACACAACTACACACACACAACCACACACCTACAACCACACACACAACCACACACACACACACAACCACACACACAACCACACACACAACCACACACAACACCACACACAACCACACACACACAACCACACACACACAACCACACACACACAACCACACACACAACCACACACACACACAACCACACACAAAACCACACACACACAACCACACATACACACAACCACAACCATGCACACAACCACAACCATGCACACAACCACACACAACCACAACCAAACACACAACCACACACAACCACACACACAAACACACACACACAACCGCACACACAACCACAACCACACACACAACCACATACACACAACCACACACCTAACCACACACACACACACACACACACACACAACCAAACACACAACCACACAGCCACACACACACAACCACACACACACAACCACACATACACACAACCACATACACACACAACCACACACAACCACACACACACACAACCACACACACACAACCACAACCACACACACAACTACATACACACACAACCACACACACACAACCACACACACACACAACCACACACACACACACAACCACACACACACACACAACCACACACACACAACCACACACACAACCAACCACACACACAACCAAACACACAACCACACACACAATCACACATGCAACCAGAACACCACACACAACCACACACACAACCACACACACACAACCACAACCAAACACACAACCACAACCAAACACACAACCACACACAACCACACTCACACAAACACACAAACACACACACAACCACAACCACATACACACACAACCACAACCACGCACACAAACACACACACAACCACACACACACAACCATAACCAAACACACAACCACACACACAACCACACACACACACAACCACACACACCCAACCACACACACACACAACCACATACACACACAACCACACACACACACACACAACCACACACACACAACCACAGCCACACACACAACCACATACACACAACCTCACACACACAACCACACACACACAACCACACACAACCACACACACACACACAACCACACACACAACCACAACCACACACATAACCACACACACACAACCACACACACAACCAACCACACACACAACCAAACACACAACCACACACACAACCACACATGCAACCAGAACACCACACACAACCGCACAACCATACACAACCACACACAACCACACAACCACACACACACAACCACACATACACACAACCACAACCACACACACAACCACACACACCCACACACAACCACAACCAAACACACAACCACACACACAACCACACTTCTACACATACAACCACACAAAACCACAACACCACATACCAGATACACAACCACACACACACACAAACACACACACAACCACACACACACACAACCACACACACACAACCACACACACACAACCACACACACACACAACCACACACACAACCACACACAACACCACACACAACCACACACACACACAACCACACACACAACCACAAACACAACCACACACACAACTACAACCACAACCACACACACAACCACACTTCTATGCACACACACCCACAACGACACTGACACACACAAAAAACCACACACACAACCACACACAACCACACACACACACACACACACAACCACACGCACACACAATCACACATATACACAACCACACACACACAACCACACACACAAAACCAACCACAACCACACACACAACCATAACCACAACCACACACACAACTACACACACATAACCACACACACACCCCCAAACACACACACCCAAACACACACAACCACACACACACAACCACAGAGACACACAACCACACACACACAACCACACACACACACAACCACACACACAACACACAACCACACACAAAACCACACACACAACCACACACACACACAACCCCGGCCACTCACTGCCTATCAGCCTCCTCTCAGCCAGGTAGCACGATCAGTTTCACTTTCACGCGATTGCAATCAGTTTCACTTTCACAGCCGCGTTCGCTGTGAAAGTGTTTGCGTTTCCAGTTTTATTCATTCACTTTTGTTTCCTAGTGCTTGACAATCCAATCTCTACAATATTTAAGCAGCCTGCACGTCTCCTGTCAACCATACCACTCCATGCATTTTCTCTGATCCACATGGCACTGGTGCGTCTAGCCTGGCACACACCGGGTGATGATCTCCGCACCTCCTTCTAGACCCCAGCTCACTACTGTTTGCAGTCTGTCACTCACCCCTCACCTCCCTTGCACTCACCCTTCACCCCTTAGGCATGGCAGTCACTCCTCGCACCTGGCACTCACCCTTCTCCCTCTCTGGCACCCAGCATTGACTCTCTGTGACACTCAACTGTCACCTCCCCGACACCCACCCTCGACCCTCCTGGTGCTCATAATTCCCCTCCCTGGCACATATCCTTCACCTCCCTGACACTCATCCACATCCCTCCTGGCATTCACTACTCGCCCCCTTGGCACTCACTCTTCACCTCCATGGCAGTAGCCTTTCCTCCCCCTAGCCTAGCAACTACCCTTCACCCCTTGCACTCACCCTTCCCCTCCCTGGCACTCACCTTTGACTCTCCTGACTCTTACATCTCACCTCCATGACACTCAACCTTCATCTCCCTGGCACTCACCCTTCATCCCCCTGACCTGGCACTCAACCTTCACCTCCGTGGCACTAGCCTTTCACCCCTCTGGCCTGGCAGCTACCCCTCACCCATGGCACTCATACTTCCCCTTCTCGGCACTCACCCTTCCCCTCCCTGGCACTCACCCTTGACCCTCCTGACTCTTGCTTCTCATCTCCCTGGCACTCACTCTTCGCCACCCTGGCACTCACCCTTCACCCCCATGGCCTGACAGTCACCCTTGTCCCTCCTGGCATTCACTCCTCAACTCCTTACCACTCCCCCTTGACCCTCCTGGCACTAGCCCGGTTTCCCCCAAGAACAAAAAATAACAAGCATTGGCATAGCCAATAGATCTCACCTTTGTGACCGTATACGTGTTTAGCCGTGCAACAGTTGATGTTGTTGCACCAAGGATATTGTGCTGCATAACTAAATACTTAGAAGGTCCCAAAAGCGAGACCTATTGGCTATGCCAATGCTTGTATAATATGTTACACCTTAAAGCAGGGGTCTTCAAACTGTGGGGCGCGACCCCCAGGGGGGCCGTGGAGCGATGCAAAGGGGGTCGCGCCTTCACAGTCATACTTCTGTCCAGGCCCAAAGGCTTCAGCCCCCCTCCTCCTTCGTCGTGTCTCTCAGCCCGGCTGCTGCTGCAGTGCAACTCGATCTGCTGTGGGCTTGGCTGGGCAGTGTCAGGAGTCATCTTTGGCAGGCCCGAATTTTTCACAGGTCTTTAAAGACCATTTGCATATTTACATGCCTTTGTAAACTGGTTACAGAGGCTTAGTTTTTTTCTTGGTTTGAGTACCCCCTGGGCCCTCAAGGTGCCAGTTCCTTACATTTGTATTTTACAATTACTGCTGTAGTGTGAGAGTGCATTTAATGAAAAGGAATATAAAGTAGGGTTGCCAAAAGAAAAATGCCTGCCTGTTGTGTTTAAAGAGCCTGCAAAGACCTCCTCTTGACACTAAATAGACTTTTAAATACAAAAGTATGTATGCATTAGTTATGTGACTTTTCTGTCTTTTTTCTCTTTGTCAGTTATGGATCATTGAGGCAGCCCTAGAACACAATTAAAAGCGCTTTCTATTTATATTTGCTGTTCGAAGTATGCACATAAGTGCTGAAAATACAACTTTAGGTGACTGCTTATTTTTGTACCGACTTGGCCATCAAAATAATCTGCTGGCAACCCTAACCATAGGACTGTAAGTTTGTTGCAGGATCAGCACATTATTTATTTCCTCCACCCTCGATCCCCGATTAATGCCGCAGTAGTTTAACTTAGATCTTAACCCCTTCGCCGCGGGGCTAATTCCCCCGCGGTGCGGGGGGAGGGGGGCCACGCGCAGAGCCGCGGTGCTTGTGACAAGCTTGGCTCTTCACGCTGCACGGTGGCGCTGTGCTCATGACGAGCTGAGCTCGTCATGACCACGCCCGGTTAATGGAAAGCCCAGCACAGCAGGGGAATTATCCCCGCGTGGGCTTTCCGCAGCGGTTATGACAAGCTCAGCTCGTCATGAGCACGGCGCTACTGTGCCTCATGGCGAGCTGAGCTCGTCATGAGCACTGATGTAGTTAAACCCTACGCCGCCGTCAATAACATGCTACTTCAAGTGTCTAGGAATGCACCCTGCCTTCAGACAACTCACTCCTCAATATCGCCCTGCACTCACACTGATCACCATGCACTCACACCAGTCACCCTGCACTCCCAGTGATCACAATGCACTCACACTGATCACCATGCACTCACACCATTCACCCGCTCACCCTGCACTCACAGTGATCACACTGCACTCACAATGCACTTGCGCTGTTCACCCTATACCTCACCCTGCAGTCACATGAGTACACTACTCATCCTGCACTCATGTGACACTTCACTCACCTGACCCCCTCACTGCTCAATATGCAACTCACTCAAACAAGCCCATCAGTAATCATACATTCATTCATCCCATTCTGAACTTGCATCCGCACCCAAATTCATATGCCACCTCACTCACCCTGCAGTCACTCCTCGTAACCTACTCTCGCACTTTTGCATCGCTCACCGTGCATTCACATGGGCACTCGTCACCCACACAGTGTGCAGAGGGTTAATGTGCCTGCTACAAAGAACGTGTACCATGCAGGTCACAGAAATGAGAGTGAGTAAACTATGAGTAGCGCTATAGGAAAATGAAATGTTTGTCAGAAAGGTGCTATAGAGAGATGAGGTGCATTGTTGGTGAGTGGCAGCGAAGGAATTCATGGAGAAGGAGGAAACGTGGGGTGGGGCACCAAAAAAGACTGTTGCACCGTGTGCAACCAGTGTTAGGACCAGCCCTGGCTGGAAGTATTAGTCCCCTCCGAATTTCTGGACTAGTGACTTCCCTGCTTCTGGCTATTATTATTATTTACATTTGTTGTGCGCTACTGTTACCAAAAGATGTCCTGGGGCTAATAATCATCTGCTGCATGTAGGCAAATGAGAAACACACAGAAGGAGAAAGTGAACCAGCCAAATTGGGTAACCTACAGAGCATAGAGAAAGGTTTTTATATCTTCCTAAAGGATAATAGATTCTTGGTGGAGCGAAGCAAAGGAGGGTGCAAGTTCCATAACTGCGCGGCCTGCACCAAAACAGCGAGACAGACAACTCATGCCTTCTTGAATTAGGAACAAAAAGCAGAGTGGCACAGGCAGAGAGGAGCATATGGGTCCGACCTGTGTGCTTGGTGAGGAGAGTTGAGAGGATGAGAGAGGACAGCAAGGGAGTGAGAGAATTCGATTGCAGAGAACAGGGATGAGGAGAAATGTGATTTGCCAAAGAGAAGTGTGGACACGCAAGAAGTGAGTGTGAGTCAAAGGTGAGGGCTTCTGTTAGAACAAAGGGGAGATGTGAAAATTGAATGGGGGACTCGAGAGGTCTAAGATACAAATAGACAAACATTTCAATGGAGAGACGAGGTGAACGAGAAGTGCTGAGGGGCACGGGAGGTGACGGGACAAGAGAGGCCATGAGATAAATGTGAGAGACTGTTCGAGATGAGGGCAGTGAAAAGACAAAATGGCAAGAGATGATTAAAGGTGAAGTGAGAGGTTGAATGAGGAGAGTTCAGATGTTGTAAAAAGGGGTGAAAGAAATGGCCTGCAAAGTGAGAGAGGGATGGAAGGGAGGGGGTGAGAGGAAAGCTGCATAGGTAAACTGCTTTACTCTGCACAAAACCGCCAGGTTTTAAAGGGACCCCTGCTTCTCCTGGCCAGGGCCATGTGAGCTTCTAATCTGGCAGCACATATTCCTGCAGAGTGGAAGGCCCTTCTCAAAGGTTGGCTAGAAATATTTCTGATGTTAACTGCTTTATTTTGGTTATAAACGAGTACTGATGGGGTGAAATCTTTCCTCAGTGTTACTGTGTGTAAAAAATGTCAAAATAATGAAGCAATGCTATCCCAAAATACGCTGCATCACATAACATCACTTACATTTTCTTCCCACACAATTTAGTCAAGCTTGTCGCGTAATTTGGGCCTCACCTGCTTCATAATTCTAGTAGCCCTGCCTACAGGTTTAGAAATTTTTGTCAGGAGGGGGTCCTTACGCCTCAAAATGTTGACAGGGGCGTTCTTGGCATCCAAAAGTTTGAAGACCTCTGCCTTAACCTCATGCGCGCTAGCGGAATTCCGCTAGCGCGCTGAGAATTCTAGAATCCCATTAATCATGACGAGCTGGGCTCGGCATCAGCGTGCGAGGAGGCTACGCCATGACGAGCCCAGCTCGTCATGAGCCCCGAAGGGGTTAAAGGGTCTGATGGCAACACTAAATTATTGATTAATTTTTATAATAACTCATTTGGAAGTGAAATGTTTAAAGTTGTTGCAATAGTGGAGGAATATATGAATAAGATAATAGGGCTAAGCATGAAGGAACCAATGGTGCTTTGGATAGGAGTCTTTAACTTATATCAATTGGCGTTAACCCCAATTTGTGGCTTTGTAGAAGATGGGGAATCAAATATGCATTTTTCCCATAACGCTTATGTAATGTAATGTAATGTAACCAGATTTATAAAGCGCATGGTTACCTGGAGGCATCCCAGCGCTAACATGGGAAATGCATTTTTCTAAAAGATTTGGAGATCATGAACCCACGATCTGAATCAACAGGTCTTCCGCTAAATACCTTTTGCTCCTCTACATGTTGTTCCTCAATTAATTTTATAATAGCCTCAGCTAGACTGGGTGAAAAGCTCAACAAATGGAAAGTTGAATTCCTGGTCTTCAGTGATCATGCAGCTATAACCTGGCATGTGAACTGGCCGGGTATTTTTGGCTCCACTTTTTCACACCTGAAACCCTATATAGCGAAAAAGAATGGAATAACATTGAAGTGGGGGAATATTGATAAGACTGCTGTAGTTTCAAACTCAATGACAGAAATAGAAATATGTCTTGACACAAATCAGGACCCAGGGTCCATCACTAAGGCTTTTGAAACTAATTCGCGAGAACTAAAAAGGAATCTCCCTAAAAATGGAAATGCAAACCTAAGGGACCGAAGTGGTTCGATCGTGATTGCACTAAAGCACTTTTTAACCTACATTGATTACTTAAGACCATACCTAAGAATCCCCAACTTGTAAAATAGGCCCGCTTAACTTATACGGTGGCGAGGAAGAACAGGTTAAAGACATTGAAAGAGGAAACTTGGGATAAATTATTGGTTGCATCCATCACAAATAATTAAAGGGATTTTTGGTTAACGATTAACGCCCCATTTTTAAAATCAAACTCTGAGCCGAATTTGGATACGCATGTGGACGAGGACTCTTGGGTGGCGCACTTTAGTAATATTTTTTATGCCCCACCTGTAAACACTGAGCTAATGGCTGTAGAACTGGTCCCATCCTCTAGCACTATTCTTACTAATGATATAGGGAAAGTATGCTTGGCAATGGAGCAATGTGCAAGTAATAATGCACAGGGTTTTGATGGCGCTCCAGTAGACTTTTTTACAGATTGCCCTGACTTATGGAGTCCTCTGCTTACTAATATGTTTAATTCTATAGCAAGAGAGGGACCTCCCGCCTCTTGGTTCAAAGCCATTTTAGTACCAATTTTGAAAAAAGGAGAGAAGCAAGACCCTAGGAACTATAGACCTATTTCTCTCTTAGATAGCACAGTAAAATTGATCGGGAGAGTGCTATTGAATCGACTGGAGACGTGGGCTTTGACTAATAAGATTTTGATACCAGTACAATACGGTTTCAGAAAAGGGAGAGGCACTCAAGATCAATGCCTGAATTTGAGTCTGCTCATAGCAAAGTATACCCACGCAAAGCAGGGCAATTTATGTCTAGCCTTTATGGATCTTAGCACGGCTTTTGATTGTGTGTCTCACCCACAGCTCTGGAGAATTATGAGGGAAATGAGGGTAGATCAGGCAGTGATCAATTTCATTAGACAACTGTATTCAAGAGCTGAAGCATGTGTCAGGTATTGGCCACAGGGAGAATGTACTAGGGGGTTTCCTGTAACAAGAGGAGTTCGCCAAGAGTGCGTTCTCGCCCCTTTTTTATTCTCGCTTATTCAAACGGGAGAGAGTCTAAATTGTTAGATTCAAATATAGATGTGCCAAGAATTGGAAAGTTGGATATCCCAATTTTATTATATGCAGATGATGCAGTTTTAATTGCACGAACAACAAAATCCCTGCAAAAATTGTTAAATACCTATGTGGAATTTATGAAAGGCCTTGATCTCCAGACAAATGAATCTAGGTCATTTGTTTTAATTACAGGGCCAAAGCTGAGCTAACCTCCTTCTTTTTTTATTTCAAAACGTAAAGTGACACAAACAGAGTTCTTCTCATATCTAGGAGTCACTTTTGATTCTAAGGCCTCTTAGAGGAATATGGTAAAGAATCGTTGGGTCTTGTTGGAGAAAAGTGCAAATGCAATACGCTAATTTTCAAATAAGCTGGAAACGAGGAACTTAGATATTTTAAGAAAAGTTTATGGGGCAAAATCTAGGACAGTAGCTACGTATGGTGCAGGGGTTTGGGGCCATGTTACAGTAAAGAGGATACAAACAACAGAGGATTTGTTTTGGAAATCAATGATGAGTCTCCCAATTGGTTGTTCTAATTTTAATCTACATAACTGATTGGATAAATGTTGCACCTATTCTTTTATGGCACTCAGTATGGTGTAAAGACACAACAAATAATACGGGATTGCTTATCCTTCGAGCATAGGGATAATATTTTATGGTTAAAGTATGTGAAAGATACTTTATATACTCTTGATCTAGGAAGCTTATTTGTATACCCAGAAAATGTGCCTCTGTCTCTAAAAAAACATTAAAGGCCCGCTTTATAACCACTGCTAAAGATGGGACATTGACTGTCAACCGTAATAAATCTACAGTCAAAGAATATATTGAAGATCCATTGCAGATTGATCTTCCTATTTGGAATTTGTAACAATCCCACGGCACAGGTGGGATTTACTCTGTTAAGATTTCGGCTTAACTTTATTACCTGCATGTTGGGCCATCCTGCTGATATCTTCTCCCCGAAAGAACTCCTGTGTTGCCCATGTGATGACACTTCGCAACAATCTGATTTGCACATTTTCTTCTTCTGTAAATTTTATTGTGAACAAAGGAAAAGGTTTTTAATTGCGCTTTTACGTTCGCACAATTTTAGACAATGTTGCCTGGCCTTGCATTTTTTACGTATGGTGTCTGATCCTTTGACCTGTAATACTGCTTCCTCCTTTTTATGCATGTGTTTGAAAACGAGGACATTGTGTATTGACTGACATTTATGAACTGCTTCTTTCCAGTTTTAATCTGTAACTTTCTTATCTGTGATGTATACTTGTACTTTTATGATTAACTTTGTTTTAATCGAATAAAGTAAGTTTGATTGGTTGATGATTGAAGTGGACAAACTTGGCATTCAGGAGTATGATTGCAGGCGAACTCAAGATGGAATTGGTTTTAAGCCACTGGCACAAGACAGGGTAAAGTCACCACTGTCTCTAGAGAAGGGCTGGTGATGTCACTGCAGCTATCATCCATAGCCTGACAGGGTACCCCATGGATAATCCTTCTAGTATGCTACTTCAGCAAGCCTTTCAAAATATGGGAATGCATGGGTGTTTATTGCTGCACCAGAGGGGCATGGATTGGTCAGGTTCCCCAGGCCCAGCTGTATTTAGGTGCCAGGGAAGTCCCTCTTTTTTGCCATATGCAAATCAGTCTTGACGCTGTTCCCCATAGGAACAGTCCAGCCCAAACTGCAGAGCCAGATCTTCCCTTGACGGGAAACACTCATCCTGGGTCCAGTTTTGGGGTAACACCCTTCATCAGCCAGGGCAGCTTGAATCTGGGTGCAAAATGAGCAAGGGAACCACGTCTGGGCATATCCTGCTAACTTATGGCAAACAAGGCAAACACCAGGAGATGATAGACGGAGCGCTGAAACTTTTTAGACACTCACCCCTGCCACAAATCTAGGTTGAATCCATCATCGTTCTTTAGCTCACTTCGTCACCCCAGTTAAGACCCAGCATATGCAAATCAGTCTTGACTGTGTTCCTTGTGGGAACAGTCCAGCCCAAACTGCCAAGCCAGGTCTTCCCTGGACTGGAAACAAGCATCTTGGGGCCAATTTTGGGGTAACACTCCTCATCAGCTAGGCTAGCTTGAATCCAGTGGCAAAGTGAGCAACGGACCCATGTCTGGGCAAACCCTGCCAACTTAAAGCAAACAAAGTACCATATTAAAATCTATCTTCACCTTGTTCCTCATGGTAACAGTCCAACCAGAACTGCCAAGCTAGGTGCCCGATATCCTTCGTTGGATAACATTGGGCATCAGCACTCTGCACCCGGCCACCCTGGTGCCGGCTGAGGGTGCTCTAGGAGTGCATCCTTGACCCTTGGGGGGGGGGCCCTTGTTCTAACCCCAGAAAACCAACTCCCAAACCTAAGTACTTACCTGTAAACCGATGCGTTAATTTCCTCCCCTATAGGATTGCATTGACTGCTTTTCTGTGAAAAATGTTTTAAATGTGGAGCTGGAAAATTGAATGAAACCTTAAGAAACTGTGTACTCACAAAAACTGCTTTACTTACCTTTTATTTAGGAAATGTCCCAGTGTGACATCTATTTTTTTTTTAGAAGCAATTGACTTGGAAGTCCTTTAGACTAATTAATTCATGTGTGGTCTTATAGAGCGATTTGTTGCTTAGAGTATTTTTTACTTGTTCCCTTGCATTAAGTTGTTATGGATTGTAAATGAACTTGGTGTCAAGATAGGGCACCCCACAATAATTGATGTCTGTTGATGAAAGTGTCTCTATGTGATGAATTCTATCTCTATATATTGTTTAATGTTGTAGAATATATATGTTGTTTTGTACAAATTGTAAATATGTATGTATAGTGTTTTTTCTTAGTTGAAACAATACAGAAACATTTAAAAAATAATGAAATAAAATAGGTATGAACAAAGTATACCTTACAAACTCCAATTGATATTGGTTTGTAGTTCTTAAATGTGAGACATGAAAGAAATGTGCAGCTAGTAATTCTTTGTATAAGTATCCAGTGTGACATCTAGGCATATTCCGCTGAGTGGAAAAAGTAATCTAGTAAGTATTCAGACAGTAACTGCAAAGTAATTTCAATTGTTTCTGACTAATTAACCTATCTGGATCCATATCAATTACATACAACTGCATTCAACTATGTCATTCCTGCAAAGTATTATTCCACTTACCTGCACCAAGCCTGGCTTGGTTCTTGAAATAAAATAAAACTAAATAATATTTTTACAAAACAAATTGGTCAGAGTTCAGTTTTTGAGTGTGTGAAATCATCTCTTGCCTGAGTGTGTACGATAAAGGGGAATATCCTGAACAACGACTCCGGAACAACGAGATCCGGAGTCACGCAAGCTGAATAACGACTTGCCCGAACAACGACTCAGCCTTAACCATGCATGTGCGTGGTTAAGGCTGATTCTGTCTAGGTTTTTCGTAGATCGGGTGTGCTCCTTTGTAGGACTAGCATGTCCTTCCTGACTCTGCCATAGAAGCGAATGCAGGTCTGAAATGTCACTCCGGTGCATTCTTCAACAATGTCATTTTGCGCGGTTGGCCTAAACTCTGCTGCCTGGCTGACATGCAACAAATCAGACGTTCGTATTTGGCTCCATGAGTCAGCGTATCAATTATCACCTATTACACAAGCACAGTTTAGTATTAAATGTTTTTATTGATTTTACAAAAGTTAGCAAACAGTAATGCCATATAAGAATTGCAGATTAGTCCGAGGGCCGACCCACCGAGCGATGTTAAGGAAGGTACAAGCCATCGGCCATGTCATGAGGAAGCAGTCTTATACAGAGCAAGCCGCCTACAACCCAACCTGGGCCGGCCGCGTCATAAACACTGTGAGGCTGGAAAGCATCCCGGGGACCCCATTGCGTCCCCTGCCATTTGGAGACATGAAGACATGTTATCCGAGCTAAGGAAGCTTTATGTCCAACAGTCTCTCTTCGAGCACCTTCCTTTTGCCCTACGGCCTAACAGCCACCCCTAGACATCGTCCCTCGGACGCCCTTAATCAACAAAAAGAAGGAAGACCCCCCTAAACAATCCCAACCCTACCCAGACCCCGACAACCCCTTCCCCCATGTAACCCCACCCCTCCCAACTCCCCCAATCCCGCCCCCTTTGGTCCATGGTCCACCTTTACTCCCGCCGCTGGTCCCTCGCAACCTTCAGTGTTGAAGCAGTTTATTTTTGTCTGTTTCGGTGTCCGTCAGCCTCAACAGTCGGAG
Organism: Lissotriton vulgaris; assembly: GCF_964263255.1. Classification (NCBI taxonomy): domain Eukaryota; kingdom Metazoa; phylum Chordata; class Amphibia; order Caudata; family Salamandridae; genus Lissotriton; species Lissotriton vulgaris. Next base: position 1,174,954,135 of record NC_141696.1, read on the forward strand.
ATACTTAGGACAAGTCACCTCCGTAAACTCAGAAGCCAGCAAGGATGGGAATGGCCTCCACAGCTCGGCATAGCGTGCCCCCTCCCCTGCCCTAGATAGTGATAGTTTCTCCATGCCCAGAACCATCCAGAGGCGGTGAAGCCAGCCCTGATATGTGGGGATGTGTTTTGATCGCCAAAGCGCCACTATATTCTGTACCGCTGACCCCAACGCGATCGCTATCAGACGACCCCTCAGCGATCACAATGGGTAAGTCAGTGCATTAGGCAACCCTAGGATTACATAGGCAGGAAAGCGGGGAATATCTCTTTCGAAATGTGTGTCTACGTCCGCTAAGATCTGGCTCCAGTATACTTGTAAAAATGGACAGTCCCAGAGTACGTGAACTAACGTGCCAACCTGACCACAGCCGCGCCAACACCGGGGATCCTGTCCACTATCCATTTCATACAGGTGTTCGGGGGTGTAATACCAGTAGGACGTGACCTTCGTAAGGGTGTCTGTAAGTACCATATGGTAGGCCGAGTGCCGGGCTCTATAGTAGACTCCCTCCCACTCCTTGTGAGTTAGGGCTCTCCCCAGCTCCCGCTCCCAGCGCACCCTGCCTGCGTTGTAGGTGTATCTGTGTTTTTGCATGAGCATTTTATAGAGGTCTGAAATCAGTTGTTTATCATTAGTGCGGGAGATCAGCCAATACTCGAATATTTTCAAGCGTTTGTCCGCCGCGGACCTTACTGCTGTGTTAAGTGCCCAGTGCCTGACCTGAAGGTAGCGAAGCCTCTCAGTTTCTGGTAGGCCGAATTCCTGCCGAAATCGCTGGA